>NC_065415.1:15287987-16702263 GCF_024362695.1 Pectinophora gossypiella
CACACCACACACCCTATACACAAATACACTCACATTCTATAAGGAGATTTTTTTAAAAAGCATCCGTTTTTGTATTGTATCATGTTAATTGCAGGATGTTCATATTGGGCGTCGTGCTGGGGGCGATGGCCTGGTGCGCCTACTTCATTTACTTAAAGTATCCTCCTGTCAAAATATTTTACCTGTTATATCCGTAAGTACCTATTATAATTGTTATATACCTAATTATTTATATTTGTATATAATATATATACTACGTTAATTATGCATAAATGGATTACGGATTAGCGGTCTCGTGCCCAGCTATCAGGGATGTTATGGATATGAAATTTCGGATACGGATATAAGAATGATTATTATACCGGATATAGATAATAAATTATTTAGGATTATTCGTTAATTTTGGATAATTTCAATTAAGGATATTATTTTTTTAAGGAATTTCAAAAGTAAAATACAAATCAAAAGTAAGGTACCAAATAAAGTGGTTTTATTTATAACGACAAGTTATATAATTATGCTATGACGAGAAAAGAAGAATGAAACAAACCATGCGCGCGGCTTGTGCGTTGGCACTGGCAGCGGCTAGCCAGTCAAAACAACTTGTCATAACGTGTCTCAATTAGGCTTCGCTCCTATTCGATAAGTATTATCCGAAACTTTTATTTCGGATTCGGTTGGGGTACGAATGATTTTTTATATCGGATATCCGATAGTTTCGGTTACGGAGCTCCGTAACATCCCTGCCAGCTATGATAATAAATAATTATACATATAGAATCAATTCTGTATAATATTGATTACTGAGCACATTAGTGCTCAGTTGCTTAACTTAATATATGTAAAAAAACATATAGGATTATTTGCAAAAAATAGCGATCGGCACATTGTTAATACCAGGAATAAAAATAAACTTGCTTTACAAGTCAGTCGATTACATAAGATTACTAAATCTTTTAAGGGGCAATGTATACGTTTTTACAATAAGATTCCCATTGACATTCAGAATTTGCCTTTCAACTGTTTTAAGACAGTAGTTAAACAAAAACTTTACAAAAAAGGTTATTATAAAGTTAGTGATTATTTAGAAGATATGAATGCATGGGATTAACTGTCTGAGAACTGATATTAGGCAGCTAAATTACTCAATTGTATACCAATATTTTATGTTTATTTTTTTTTATTTTTTTAAAGAACGTCTAGGGCCCTGTGCCGAGGTTTTTCTTGCAGCTTCTTTTCCCCGGCTATACAGGTTGTGAGAAGCTGCAGTAGTTTTAGGCGGATGAGACGTTCGTTATGTAAAAAATGTCGATTCAAAGTGTAACTATGTTACCTACTGAATAAAGATATTTTTGAATTTGAATTTGCTAGTGAGGAACTTTCCAGGCTATGTTCACAAAAAAATAATATAGATAGCATTGTACAGCTTTAACATGTAAATTGCCTATTTTCTTATTACTTGGGTAGATAATTATTCCAAAATACAATGTAATTGCAGTAGCATATGTAAAAATAATTATTGCTTGATATTTGGATCACATTACGTGTAGATTTTGCTACCTATATTGCTTCTCTTTATTTTGATCAGACGAATAATGGGTGTAAGTTGTAATTGTGCCTGGGTGTATTAAAACGGGTCATCATTTATACCTAACGTCTGTCATTTTACGAATCTGTCATTTTGCGTTTTTGTCATTATGCGCCTAAACCCTATAAAAAAAGATAAAACATGTAGATGTCTGTTATCCATGAAATTAGTAGGTTAAACGGAAGGAAATTTCTCTTTTTTTATTGACGTGAGTTATTGTAGATTTTATTAACTACTTGGCCGGACAAATGGGGAGCGCTGAAGGCTCTCATCTCATCGTTCAAAGCCCTTTTACTTTATACTGAACTTGAATCCCCCGTATTCAAAATTTAAAAAGGCCACATGGAAACAATTCATCTAAAAAAGCTATATTGCTACTTGACATTTGTGTGCATTGCGCACTTACTTTTATATGCGCAAATGTCAAATTGCAATATTGCTTTTTTAGATGAATTGCTTCAATGTGGCCATTTTAACCCCCCTGATCTAGTATTATTATTTTTTTACTTTGTTTCATTCTGCCTCTCGACATATTATTATGCCTCTTTTTACTTAGCCACAGACAATTTTTTTTTTAATAAATTCCAGAGCAATAATCTACTTCATGCTATTCGGATTCCAAGCAAGTCCGTTTCTGGAGTTGCATAATGGGGACCCTCCACTCCACTGTTGCTCGCACGACCCCTGCCAGATCCGCACGGAGGTCGAGGCGCTAAGGCTGGACTTCAACATGAGGGTTAAGAAGATACTCTTTAATTCAGTCGCTGGAGCGTACTATTCTAGTTTTGTGCCTCTGTGTTTTGCGCAGGTAAGATATTAGTATTGTATTTGCTGTCTTATTGGTTATCTGTGTAGTGTATAAAATCCTCAAATTTCCTATTGAATTTTGAAGCTAAAATATTAATAGCCGACTAGTCGGCTGAACAGCTGACCCATTACCGACTAGTTGATCATCATTAAGAGCCACGCTCTTGCCATTGTAGCGTTCTCCATACTACTTTTTTAGGGAAAAATAAAGCAGTGGTTTTCCTCTTGCTTTCCGCCCCGCAGTACTCTAACGCGAGTGGGATGGCGCCCAGAGTAGTCTATTTCAAAGCCGTACTAGGACTCCTGTCCTCCGCCTCTGAATAGTACTGACAGTTACTGCTGCCCTCTGTCGGGTTCCAGTTTACAGTCCCTGTGACTTGCCCCTTCCGTCCTGCATTGCCTTACCGATAACTCCCATCTCCGCCTCTGTAACTGGCAAGGTTTCTACGTTATCCCCGTCTGGGCGACTAATTGGTGCATCATCACTACATAGTATAAAACAAAGTCGCTTTTTCTATCCCTATATCCCTATGTACGCTTAAATCTTTAAAACTACGTTTTTTTTAATAGACAGAGTCATTCAAGAGGAAGGTTTATATGTATAATACCATCCATTGAATAGTGGAGAAATACTGTTATTTTTGAGGTTTTTAATGTGATGTCGTAAATCATTTCATTTTTCGTGAGCATTGCACCCGAGCGAAACCTCGGGGGGATCTCTAATATTTTTTTAACATCATCATCATCAGCCCATTAACGTCCCGACTGCTGGCACGGGCCTTCCCTATGGATGGATAGGGGGATCGGGCCTTAAACCATCCAGGCCCAGTGCGGATTGATGGTTATTAACGACTGCTTATGCAGCCGGGACCAACGGCTTAACGTGACTTCCGAAATACGGAGTAGCTCGAGATGAAAACTTTTTTTTTGTGGTCACCCATCCTATGACCGGCTTTTGCGAAAGTTGCTTAACTTCAACAATCGCAGACCGAGCGCGTTAACCGCTGCGCCACCGAGCTCCACGAGCTTTTTTTAACATGTTCCTGTATATTTTCCAGTCGTACCTGTACTATGACGTGTACAGCGCGTCCCAGCAGGTGGCGTTCGTATGGGGCGGCCTCTTCGGCCGGTACTGCAGCCAGCTGCTCTCGGCCGCCTACTGCGACATATCGCACCGAGCCAGCAAACACCTGGAGAACAATCGACCAGGTATCCGACCATAGAATAAGTAATAATACTACGTATAAAAAGATAAAAGATGTTCCCCGATTGGTCGAAGACACCTGGACCGCCTTGGAAAATTCTTTTTTTTATTCAAAAGTTATGGCTTCCAGGTGGTCTCATTGTCAACATGTCATGATCTGATGATGGTATCCCAGTCCCAGAGAAATCGAAGGCAACCCTCAAATTGTATAGGCACATGTAATGTTTTAGTGTTTTTCTTACCTGTTTCTTGAATGTTTTACAGATGCAATCCTAACAAATGGCAACTCCGGATGGACGGAGTGGCGCGTGTGGACGCGAGGTTCGATATTGGGCCCCGACGAGGCGCAGTTCGGACGGTTTTATGTGAGTATTGTACATAACATAAACAGTCTATCATCATCAACCTTCTGCCCTTATAGCACATTACAGGCTGATCACCTGATTGTCCGAAAGTAATAATCCCGGTGGGGACAAAATCACAAAAATCACTTTGTGATCCCTAGTTTGGTTAGGACATTACAGGCTGATCACCTGATTGTCCAAAAGTAAGATGATCCGTGATTCGGGAGGCATGTTAAGCCGTTGGTCCCTGATGTAAGTACGTAGTCGTTACATGAGTCATATCGGGGGCCTATGGCGGTGTAACCCTGACACCAGGGTTGATGGGGTCCAATCCACCTCGCAACCCACACGATAGAAGAGACCGATGTATTTATTTATTTATCTTCAATCTTCCACAGGCGGTGTTCGCGAACCCATCAATGCTACTATGCATGTTACTTTGCCTCCAGCTCTCCTTAATAGCGCTCCAATTGTGCCTCTTATTCAGCTCAATACCCTGGCATAACTTCCTGTCAATAGTTATACTAATATTTATCAACTACTACACTCTATTCAAAATGGTTAGGGACTATTTAGTAGCGTGGAAAGTGTATAAAGCAGAGAACATGATACAAGAGAAAAACTACGGTTTAAACTACCCGCAAAATTAAGTATGGTCACGAGTATTAATATGTATACACTTTGGTACCATGTCACATTAACTTTTTTGAGAAATTGAACTGTAAGTCTCACTAAATGTCAAATATGTTAGTGCGACAGAGTCCTAAAGTGGGTACATTATATTGCTCATGACTGTACCAGCCATTGGAATTTCGGCGCACAAATATTGGTATTATATCTCAAAAATAATAGTTTTGTTGTGTTGTGTGATTTGTCTTGTGAAGAATAAACAACATGAAAAATAAGTAAAATATTTGGAAGAAATCCGAATGTTCAATACTACTATAATGGTCGAGACTGTGTTAGTAAAATTATAAGAACGGTGCTAATTCCTGCAGACGCCATCTTGTTTTAAGTTATAGCTCTCATTCTCTCATCCGTTGAAAAAGAAAGGGACGGGTATTCGACAGGCATAAAATTTATGGAATACACGTCAATTTTAAGCAGAAATCTAAAACAACCGTCTAAAAATTTTACAGCCAATAACCCGACAGAATTAAGTAGACAGCACGTCAAACGGATTGCATACCAGGGAGATGCATATTTTATTTGTACGGGTTATTCATTCATTTTAAAATTAACTTGTTGACAATCGTCCGTCCCTTTCCTTTTCGGCGGATAAGAAAATGTCGGGTATAACTTAAAATAAAATTAGGTGTCTGCAGGAATCGGGGCCATTCACTGTTACACATTTGAAATAATATTAGCAATTTATTTAACACTGTTCATAACTTTAGACACACATTTCACATGGCTCAGCAATAACTGTAGAAATTGATCTGTTGTTAAATTTGCATAGTTGTGTATGGATTGTACTTAATGTTTGTTTTAAAGTGCTCACAGTTATATTAAGGATTCAGTTCGAACAAATATGTAGCATTGAATGTAAAATTGTATAAGACTGACGTAAAATTAATCGGGTCTATTGTAAAAGAAATTATTTGAAATGTCACCTAGGTAATTCATTTCAGCCCTCGCGACACAGCAACCGCAACGCGCGCGGCGCGATTTATATCGTAGGCTTCGACCAATAGCCGTGCGACGTCTATACATGTAGATAGCATTCGTTGCGTCTATAGGTCGAAACCCTTGGTGTAACACGCGCCGCGCGCGGCGTGCAGAGCTTGCTATTTTGTTAAGAATTTTAAGTAAATGACCCATTATATCTAGAACCGTCTTTAGTTTCGCGACTAGTATTCAGTGAGGTCTTTTCATATTGGATTCGACGGATAACAACTTATACTAATACACGCTAAAGCCGCCGACAAAACTTGCACTCGCCGCCATTTTGGCGATATGTCGCATGCTCCGTTGCCCGATACGATGATACTTCAGTATTTCGATTTGAAGTGTGTATTGCGTATTGGCTCGGATGGGGCTAGACAGTACATCGGTCGCAAGATGCACTAAGTACTCACATTCACTCAGAAATATACAGTCAGCAGGGATGCACTGCTTAAACAACTTCCATCAAACACTTCAATCACTGCTCAAAACCCGACTACTATTTTCATAATAAATATAAGTAAATTGTTTAACATTTAACCTGACAGACCCAACTTTTAAGCGGTGTTTTTAAATTGTTTATCTTTGAACTAGTACGAAGTCATAATAATGCTAATATATGTTTAAGTGGACATTTTGGTAGATTTGTGTATGGGACATAGATCAGCTGTGGAAATGTGAACAATATATGTACTTGCCATATAAAATTTGTTTTATTTTTCACCAGTTACATGTGTGTGACAGAGATTTCATACTGCTTGTGTGAACGAGGCCTTAAATTAGTGTTTGCACGTAAAAGAGTGGTACATACATACATAAACTCACGCCTGTTACCCACTGGGGTAAGCAAAGACTAGAAAAAAAAGAAGAATGAAAAAAAAGATTTTGTGTAAAAGAGTAGTATTTTGATGATATTTGATCTTTTGTTATATAAAGTGATAGTTTGATTATCATTAAATACTTTAAACTATGAGACTGGCATGAGCACCAAGAGTGGCTCAAGCCTCGGTGGTAAGAAAACAACAAACTGCGCATGCGCGAGTATCAAACTGCAGTCGACATAAGAATCTTCGCTTCGCTAATACATTGGCAGCTAGTGACTGATTGTAATTGATTGATCATTGATACGGGTTAAGTATTCTGTTATGAATGATCTTACATTGAAACTAAACAATTTGAACATTAATTAAAAACGATTTATACAACTTACTAAATACTAAATTTAACATTATATTTATGTTTTACAAAATAATGTAAAAGAGAGACGAGATTACGAATAAACTTTAAAAATGTAACAATTTTAATTTAAAATGATTAACAATTATGTCATTGTACTACATAATAATACCTCATTAGTTATATTACTTATGAAAGAATATCTATTAGCTTAGGTTACAATTATTGCTATTAGACAAGTGTTTTACTTAATAATATAACATAACAACATAAATAGTCTATATATGTCCCACTGCTGGGCACAGGCCTCCTCTCAATCAACTGGAGAGGGTATGGAGCATACTCCACCACGCTGCTCCACTGCGGGTTGGTGGAAGTGTTTTTACAGCTCATTAATAATAGTGAAAAAAAAATTATAATAATAGCGTATTTACTTAGTAAATACCCATGAGGCAGTTTTATTGCTATCATTTATTTGCACTTTCAGTGACTTCATTTTATCCCTGACAACATCACATGCACTTAATAGTTCCTTGTCCTTTTTGCCAAGAGCATTTGTTCTAACCGAATGCCTAAACTCAACAAGGGTGTCAATCAAAGAGTTCGAAATACTTTGCTCTGAAGTATCCTGCAGTTTTAAGCCTAGTTTGGTCAAAAAGTTCGTAATGTAATCAGCAATCAAAACGATTGGTACAGGATAAAATTCCGCTGTGTCTGCTTTTATTATTTTGTGGGTGGAACTGATCAAAAATAGCAGTGAGTTTATGCAAGTGGCAGTATCAAAATCTGCTTTAAGAGCCTCTAAATTTGCCTCTTCCTCTCTCCATAAAATGTCCAGCATTGTATCTGCGTAATCAGCACTCTGCGTAGCATTGTTATTTACATATACATATGCATCTTTTAGGAAAAACTTGAATTTATTTAAGACTTCCTCTGCAGTCTTCATTACTTCATCAGTGAATTCCATTGGGTAACGGTAGTTTGACATAAGACAAGCCATTCGGAATGTATCTGCGCTGTAAGTTTCTAATAGGGTAGGTATTGAGACAGTGTTCTTCAAAGACTTGGACATTTTTACGTCTCCTTTGACATGCAAGTGGCCGACATGAATCCAGTAGTTTGCCCATTGTCGTTTGTTGTGATATGCACAAGACTGAGCCTCTTCGTTTTCATGATGAGGAAACAGCAAGTCAATGCCACCAGCGTGGAAGTCAATCTGTGAACCAAATACTTTGCTGACCATTGCAGAGCACTCTATATGCCACCCAGGCCTCCCTTTTCCCCAAGAAGTCGTCCAATATGGCTCGTCTGGCTTGTGACCTTTCCAAAGAGCAAAGTCCATGTTATTTCTTTTATGTTTACTAATTGGTTCACTTGAGTCTTGCATTTTCTGAAGCTTCCCATAGTAAGGAAACTTACTAGTATCGAAATATACCGTGCCGTCATTGGTAGCGTAAGCTTGTTGATTGTCTAATAAAGTTTTGACGAAACTTTCGATGCTGCTAATGTGGTCTGAAACTCGAGTGATTATCATAGGTTTCTCGACATTTAACTTGGCCATGTCGAGCCAGAATTCGTGTTCATATTGTTTGGCGACAGTTCGATAGTCTGTGTTAGTGTTGAGACCCTTTCTGATGATTTTGTCGTCGATATCCGTGACTCCCATTGCAGTTACGAGTTTTATATTGAGAAATGTTTTCAATATTCGTTGGACTATATCCAGTTTCACGTAACAGCTCGCATGGCCGAGGTGAGCCGAGTCGTATACCGTAGGGCCGCAGGAATACCATGTCGCGATGTGGGGATCATTTAGAATCACTGGCACCTTTTGTTCGGCGACACAATTGTACACATATAGTCCTGTCGGGTTCCCAATGGGCATCAACCATTTGGTCTCCTTGTAAGGCTTTAAGTTGCACACGTGAGACAATTTTCTACTGAATATTGGAAGAATTTTCCGCATTTTTCTTTCAAAACTTTCCACAAAACAATGCCGATAGCAACAGCTGATTGTTAACGTCAAAATTATGTCAAATAGGCATTGCAAAATTTTTGCAGAGTCAAAAAAATTGCACAATCCATCGATTCATAAGATTTGTTTAATTACATTTTTCGTAATGAAATGAAATATATGGCATTAAAATAATATTAATTATTTTTTGCGCGAATTGTTTCATTTCTGATTGTTTAAATTGTGTTTAATTGTTTAGTAAAAGCATTTTTAATCAATCAAGAAATGTGAGCTTTTACTCGATTGTGATTACAAAATAGATATTGCAATCTCTATAGTTTATTTTCTGTTGCGAGGCGTGGACGTGAAATTATTTTTCTCGTATTTTAGTGAAATTAAGTGGGTTTCTAAGTGTTTTATTGGAATACACTTGCATAACCACATGATATACTATTTCGTATACAATAACTTTAACAAAAATTGCTTTTAGAGCAAGTAATTTTAACATAGGCCGCACCTTGTTTTAACAAGTATTTTTCGTGTAAAAACGTAAATTATGGCTGATGAGTACTCTGCTGTGAAACGAGGGAAGCTTGTCCTGAAAGGGGAGAAGCCCAAGTAAGTATTTTACGAAGTTTTTACTAAGTTTTATGTACATAACCTTTACGCACTTGAAAAGGCGGGCAAAGTACGTCTTAGCAAAAAAAAATATGGAAGGGATTTAGTAACAACTACCTACAGATGGTGAATATTAGAAGAAAATACTAAAAATTTGAGTGTTTATACTTTTAGGTCTAGTATTTAGTAATGGGCGTAACTAGGTGTGGTCTGGGCGTGGTTACAATGAAAAATCTATAACTTGGTCTAGACCTAGGCAGAATGAATATGTTTATAGAGATGTTGTGACCGATTATAGGCTGAAGGGTTTACGATTTACGCCCTAGTTTACATACTAAAAATGAGCACCTTTAAAGTTGAAAGTTTGGTTTTAAAACTTTCCTCTTAAGCAGTTTATTTTGTTTGAATGTTTTTATTATATTTACTAGTAGTAAATACAATTAGTTACTGACCTTAAAAACATTAACTGCTCTTGTTATTGAAATTATTAACCTGTCAATCAGCTACCAAGATATTTTTATGACGAGAGAATACAATTCATTACTTGATATTTTACAGAGCAAAGAAACGCAAGCATAAGAGGAAGGATAAATCTGAAGACAACAAAGTTGACGAAGATGCACTCAAACATGGCGGTTGGTGGAAAGTGGAACGTATCGAAGATATAACGGGCTCCATATCTATAGAATTCGGCAACAACTCTTATATATCTGCTTTGGATAATGGATTATTCACAATTGGAGCTCCACATGATGATGGGGAAGGACCATCCCCAGAGGAGATTTTCACAGCTTTTCCAGCGGGAGAAACTAAGTTTGCCTTAAAGTCAGGGTATGGGAAATACTTGGGTGTGTCTAAAGAAGGTACGGTGATGGGACGATCCGATGCAGTTGGGCCTATGGAACAATGGGAACCTGTTTGGCAGGATGGTGAGTTAGGATTACAAGTTATACATTCCAGTTAAACTAGGTTTAAAATAATAATGCGCTCCAGAAAAGAAGCGATAGTAGCGCCGCTGTCCCTGGAGTTCTTCCGTAACATGGATTGTATTTTGTATTTAGTTTATCTTTGTAATAACTGTTCATGGTTTTTTTTTTGTTCATGGTTGGGTGGGTTAACAGTCTGTTGTCTTGTGATGTTGTGTGTGTGTGCCCCTGAGAATATAAGCAGGACTTATGTTTGTCTGCGTCACTTAATTACCTATCTAAACTGTACATACTTCTCTTTCTAGGTAAGACAGCCATTCTGAGTTCCCTAAGCAAGTTCATGTCGGTGAACCCAGAAGATGACTCTGTAGTTGCTCAGAATGTGACCGCTGGTGAACAGGAAGTGTGCAACATCCGGAGTAACCGCAGCAAGGAGGTGAAACAGAGCAATGTGCCTGAAGAGGAGGAGGGAGACCTGGCTGAAGTTGAAGTTAATTATGTGTAAGTAGTCTCTCTCTTTATTTAAAAGCTGCGCTCTTGTCAGTGGAGTAATCGCCATTACTCCATAGATAGAGCGTGTAGAACGGTGTTTCTCAATCGGTGATGTTCTAGCTAGAGCTACCAGAATCCATTTCCTCGGCCTCCAACCAGTACTGATACCGCTTTAAGTAGTACTTTGTTAAAAAAGGAATATCTAATCAAGGGTATAGTATTACTTCCTCTTCTTCTTCTAATCCTTTTATCCCTGCTAGTGTATTGAAGTTGAATTAAATAAATAATTAAAAAATAAATAAATAAAACCCCTGTTTCGATGTAGGGCTCGAATAACAGATTTCCACTCATCGCGAGCTTTTGCAGCCTCTATAGCTTGCTCCCATGATATGCCGAGAGTATAGTACTTCAGTTACAAAAAAATGGGGTCGCACTGTTAAGCCTTTGAAAAACCCAGCAGGCTTTTGACCTTCAGCCAGGTCTGCATGACAACCGCGCTGCGCACATGCGATGCGAATGCTATCTACATAGATGGACATCAAACGGCTATTGGTCGAAGGCCTCGATATAATTCGCGCCGCGCATCGCGGTTACCGTGCAGAACCTACTCGAAGATATTAGGTTGCATAATGGTCTACCTTAAGAGTCTAAATGCGGCAAACATGAGCCCACTAAAATACAATAACAAGTTACTTCTCTGTTGATAGGTACTTTTTATTATTATTATTATTATTATTAACTCAGGCAGGCAGTTTTCACTGATAAGTGCCTGTATTCAACTATTCAGTTGTGTTTTCCTTTCTCTGTTTTATGGTAATTGTCCAATTTGTTTTTGAAGGTGTTGATGCTAGAAGCGGAGACCACGTCCTGCGGCAGCCCGTTCCACGCTGTTACTACTCTGTTAGTCAGGAAATGCTTATGGGGGTTGTTGTTTGAAATTCTTTTACAGAGTTTGAGCGTATGACCTCTTAGATTGGTGTTATGATTGAACAAGTATAGTGCTTCGAAGTTGTCCACGTCATAGTAGCTGTTTAAGATTTTGTATGTCTCTATTAAGTCTCCACGCTCCCTGCGAGCTTGCAGTGTGGTCAGCTTAAGAGTTTCTAGCCTCTCTTCATAAGATTTATTCCTGAGTTCTTTCGGTATTTTAGTGAAACTTCGTTGTACTTTTTCTAGTAGTTCTATATCCTTCTTAAAATAAGGACTCCACACTTGAAATGCATACTCTAGCAGTGGTCTGACGTATGTTTTATGTATTTTAATCATCACTTCTAAAGGAAAATCATAGATTTTGAACTGCTCATCATAATAATGTTGACTTAGGCAGAGATTCTCAAACTGTGCGCACCTACACTTCAATAACATTTTCCAAAAATATTTTAAGTAATGGTTTTTTTTTACCTATTTCATGTTGCATACAATGTATATTCTTCTTTACTTGCCATACAGGATGTTAGTGGCATCGTACCGAATACTTAGGAGGATGATTGAGCTCATGATTCCAAGTTAATATCAAGTGGAATATCCATCGAAAAATTCATGGTTTTTTTCTAATTTATTTTCAGTTACATATTTTGCGATGGAAAATTCCACTCGATATCAACTCAGAATCATGGTCTGTATCATCTCATGCAACACTATTTTAATTCTTAGTTTTACAAAATTCCAGAAAGAAATTCCAAAAGTTCCAAGACAAGAAGTTACGAGTGAACGAGAGTGGGGTCACTGAACTGAAACGGGCCAAACTTGAGGGTAACTTACACGAGACACTGCTCGACCGACGAAGCAAGATGAAAGCGGACCGATACTGCAAATAGTATAAGATACGGTGCAAGATGATTGTGATCAAAGACTATTATAGTGTTAAGTTCTTGAAGAAGAATCAGTGAAGTGTATGCCTTAGAAGAACCTAGGAGAATTATCAATGCCTGATAGATAGTCAAAAATTGATTTATTTTTTAAGTTCCGTCTACAAATCTACCCGCTGGCTATCCACCGATTACTGTCATCTAACCGTTATTTCTATTTTTATTTGTATATTCGTCGGAATCTTGACGTTGTGTCGGTAAAATCGTTTCATAAGGATTGAGGCGGACACAAAACCTACAATTTTTGTTGGACAGCTCTTAAATTACTGCTATCCTTCACTTACAATAAGTACAAGAAAGAGATAGAGCTAGCTTTAGTTCTCTTAAATTAAGTAGGTGGTTGCCCGAATCCGCACCATTACAACGCGTTGAATGCCTGAATAACACGAGAAGCGAATACGTATATATGTATATGTGTTTACTGGGCAATAACCTCTCAATCAACAGAAGGAGGTATGCAGCATAGGGTGGTAATAATAAAAGAATCTCAGCTGAGACTGCCCTCAAGATCGTGCTCAAGTCTCTGTTTTTATATGAGAACTGTCACATTGACATGATCTTGAGGGCAGTCTCGAAGCTGAGATTAGTTTATTAATACCACCCTTAGTCCCGGAAAAAAATACTATAGCCAATGTGAGGCGGCGGAAAGCCGGCGCAGGCTATACTGAGCAAACCAAATGCCGATTGCGTGTTGCAGTACGTTGTCGGAACAAATGCGATCTCGTGCTCTCAGATGTGTTTCAACCCTAACCAAAATTGGCTACTTGACAGTTATAACAATAAAATATAAAAAATGGCGGATATGGTAGTTCTGTGTATTACACGACCCGAAACACGGGCGGCCATGATTGAGCTTCGTGTGACGTCACATTTCACAAAATAAAAACTATGTCAGGTCTCAACTTCTCAAGTAAAACTGTTTGACAGTTTCTTTGTTTGTTGAACTGTGACGTCACTGGGCAAAATGTCACGCGATCAACCGTTTTCGCGCGAAATTTTAAATAATAACATAACATAAACTGCCTATATACGTCCCACTGCTGGGCACAGGCCTCCCCTCAATCAACCGGAGGGGGTATGGAGCATACTCCACCACGCTGCTCCACTGCGGGTTGGTGGAGGTGTTTTTACGGCTAATAGCCGGGACCAACGGCTTAACGTGCCTTCCGAAGCACGGAATCATCTTACTTTTTCGGACAATCAGGTGATTCAAGCCTGAAAATAAGCCTAAAAATAAGCCTTAAATAATAATTGAAGAAAAATTTGTTTTTTTTTCTATTATATAATAAAATACTTATCTGAAAACTGTCAAGTAGCCAATTATAAATTTAATACCAATGGCCATTAATTTTGGGTTGAATTTCGCAGAATCCCATCTTAGTGAGCACCTACGTCCTAAAAAACCCGATGCAAAATTTAATTCTCCTAGCACTTGTAGTTTCTGAGATATCGTGATGAGTGAGTCAGTCGGTGACCTTTCGTTTTTATGTCCAGGGTGGTAGTGACACCAGCACCATACCGAACACTGAGAAGGATGATTCAACTCATGACATGACTCATGATGAGTTAATATCAAGTGTTTGTATGTGTGAAAATAGTGTATACATACATACATACATAAATACATACATAAACTCACGCCCGTAATCCCAAATGGGGTGGGCAGAGCCACAAGTAATCAAAGACAACTTGCAGCCACTGTTAAATAGTGTATATTTTAATTATTTTCAATTCCATAATTCATGTGACGGAAAATTCCACTGAAATGAAAATGAAATGAAAATGTCTTTATTAATTAAAACAGAGTTACAATATTATTTTACATGATGATGACTCCTTTTAGACTACAAAGTCTGTGTTAGGAGGCATCGCTCTTCACTCCCAGTTATATCTAATAATCTGAGTTTACATTTTATTTACAAAGTGTATTTTTTTATCTTATCTAATTACTACTGTGTGTGTGTGTGTGTGTGTGTGTGTGTGCGTGTGTGTGTGTGCGTGCGTGCGTGTGTGTTTAATCCATCACCTACTATTATTGAAGTAAGGATTCGATCTCATCGTAGGTTTTGGCCTCAAGCCACGTGGTTATTTTCTCCTTGCAATAATAGTAATTTTTGGGATAAATTTCCAAGTAAGTATTGAGCCTATTGTATATCACGGCGACACTTTTATTAAATTGCCTTTTAGCAAAAGCAGTGTTTGTGCTAGGAACTTTTACAGGATCCTCTTTCCTTCTTTTTGTTGTGCTGAGAGGATAGTATTTTATTTTTTTATGTAGGTTTAATACTGAGTGAAGAACATACAGTTTCCTCACTGACAGTAATCCAGACAGAATATATAGTCTTTCAGTAGAGAATCTCCTTTTCTTGAAATACATGACCTTGATTAGTCCACGTTGCGCACGTTCAACCTCAAGATATGATATGAACACTTGATATGAACTCATGGAATCATGAGCTGCATCACCCCCTCAGTATTCGGTATGGTTTCACTAACACCTGTATATGTATAGAAAATTGTCAGAGGATGCAAACTTCTGCAAACATTTCTTTAGCATAAGACATTGATAATTCTCAAACAGGATACTTCAATTTTGCCTAAATGGGATGAGTAGAGTAATGCACCGTATTCGGTAGTTAAAGGAGAGATATTGTACATACGTAGGGAATGTTGTATAGTATTATATTATGACAAATAATGATACCATGTTGGGCTCCAGCCGGTACACAGGACTAAGGGCGTATACAGAAAACTGGAAACTTATAAGCGGTTACCGGGGCCGACAACTTGTCGGCGCTGTTCAGTGGTTATCGGCGCGCGTTCATATATTTTCCTGCGCGGGTCACCAGCGCTGTCAAGCTTGTAAGTTTCCAGCTTTCTTTCTGTATACGCCCTATGGCACTGTAAGAGATAATTAAATTGAAAAAATCCGACTCAGACGGGACTTGAACCCGTAGCCGGGACAAGCGTGTTAACCATTATTTCACTGGGTCTTCATCCTATCCATGCGAAATTTTCGATCTGTATTGTCAATATGCCGACGTCAAGCATAGGTGAGTACTATAAAAAAGGCAAAAATATATACTTTTGTGCCCTTACTTAGGAAATAAGTAAAACATAGCTACTAAACTATACCGCACCAAATAAAATATTTTAAAGACAGGTATTAACCTGTCTATATTTATATTAATAAATATACGGCAATTGGCGGCCTTTTTGCTTAGAGCAATCTCTTGAAGGTAACCATAGGGTATGATCAGATTATATTTTCAAATACTAATGCATAAAGCCCAAGTAGCAACCGATTGTCTTAAAAGAGAATTGTAGATATCTTGAAGGCAAGTAGACTAAATCAAGCCCTTGTCTTGGATAAGTCTTATATGTCTCCAAGATATCCCTCAAGATATCTTGAAGACACAGTTTAGTAAAAGTGGGCACATACTTTAACTCTTATACAAGACAGACTTAAGACAACGCTAAGTCAGACTTAAACCCTACTTTAGACAATGTTCTTGCGTATTCTAAACTTAGAATTCTTGTAGTATCACTTAATACCAAGAATGTATACTTGAAGATATCTACAATACTTAGTTAAGACTATAGGATTGAATTGCACTGAGTCAATTGTAACTTAACGAAGTAAAACTTCAGGTCATACTTAAAACGATTTTTACTTCACGCGTCTTTATTTTAGAATATAATGGCGAACATTTACATTAACACAAGAAATGAAGTCTGTAAGAAAATGGCGACTAAAATTCTAGTTGTTATTTTAACAAAAGGTTATTCCGCCGTTTCACATACAGGAAATTATAAACGCATGATTGTTTCTCGTGTAAAATCGACAGAAAGTGTTAAAAAACAGAAGGGCCTTGAATATACCAGAAAAATAATAATAAAATTTGTATTGATTATTCAGCAAATAAAAAAAATGGTGACATATGGTACAGATAAATTCATTTTCTATTAATACGTGACAGCTGAACGCAGTAATTGTTACTACAACAGAAATATTATATTAATTTACTTCAGTTTTTGACGATAATATTGTCAAAAAAAATTACTTGTTTTCGTCCCGTAAGTGCAAAATGGCGTTAAGTAATATTTTTCTAAATGAAGTAAGACTTTAGAAACAATTGATTTCGTAAGAATCAGTTTAGAAAAGTAAAGTCAAGTTGCACTTCATCAAGTACTAGTTAAGATAAATTTTACTTCAATTGTCTAGGAGTATACCCACTTAAGACAAAAAGTATTTAGTGAATTCCTACTTAAAACTCTTATATCTAAAGTTATCCTCTATTTTGATTTAGTGAAGTATTGTCGTAAAATCATGTTTGTTTATTTTGTGCCAGAATTTGCTATGTAACAAGTAACAATTAAAATCGAACGAGCTTTTAAAACGTATGGAAAGTATGTTTGTTTAAGAGGTAAGTTTTTCGACTCGTGGAAGATAAACAATATTGTTATGCTAAGTTCTTACTTGGATAGGAATGTGATTTACTTAATTGTTTAATATTTATCAGAAATGGAACTAACAAACATAAACTCAATTTGCTAATGAGTCTCCGCGCATACATTCTCATAGGTTACCTACATGGTTCGCTGACGCAAAGTTGGTACGATCACCGCGCTTCTAATTGCCAACGGATACAATGTGATTTTTGTAAAAATTAACGAGTATCCGTTGAATATTGTATACACGAAGAACCCTTGCAATTTGATTAACGACGTGCGTGTGCACGGTAGTTTCTAATTCCACCAAAAACATTATTGTTAAAAATGGCGACCAAGTTCCCGATGACTTTATCAAGCTAAAAAAATATTGGAAGCGAATCTAATGCCCACTTTAAATGCATTTTACCATATACAAAACTTAAAATAGATATGTTTATGATTGTCAATGAAACTTTGTTAAAAATAGGTACATTTTTAAAATTATTAAAAGAAAGAATGAAAGAAGAAAGAAAAGTATTTATTTATTATTAGACTAATAGGTACCTACTTTTAAATTTGAACTTAGCAGGTTTTTAATATAAAACTCGATTTTTCATGGTGTAGTGTTGCCGTGCGCTTAGACTAGGTTAGACTAGTTTAATCATTTTTGAGAAGATTTGTGCGAGACGTAGGTACCTGGGCCGCCACACGCTGGTTCGGAATTGAAAAACAGGAACTTACGACTTTTTTGACAAAATTGAATGATTGTGTTATACTAATCGATAGAAAAAATTGATAGCAATGAAGAAGATATCGCATCGCTAACAAAAACAGTAGGATGTGCATTATCACAGGTTAATTTTCTGTATTTAATTTTCTGCATTCGAAAACCACCAGATCTTTTTATTTTTTGAACTTCGTCCATCTTTCTGCTTGCTTCTATTTCGATTTTATCGTCCAGTGAATAGACTTTTCTTATGTTTTACTTATTGTAGTCAAAAACGAATAAAACAGTCTTGTATAAGAGCAACAAATAATCTTAACTAATCTAATCTCAAAGCTTAGTATTAAAATTGCCTTAAGTATATCTAGGCAATTCATTTTTTACTTTACAAGACTAAACTGATACTTCAGTAAATCAATTTAGTATTAAGTGAGCCTTCAAATAATCTGAGTAAAGTAAAAATATACTTTTAGACTTAACAGTAGGCTGAGATAAGACTAAATAGTTTTGAGAATACTTAACTTGGTTTTGTGTATTCTAAATTATCTAAAGTAGGATTTGTTGAAAACTATATAGTATTAAAGAAGGAAAAGAATTTATGAAGTCCTAATAAGTCCTATTTGATTTGAATAAATCTCACTTTAGCTAAAGTTTAGACATATATGACTTAATCACAATTCTTGTTTGCTACTTGGGAGTCGTTGAATCGTAGTTATTTCTGCACCATACTTTTGAAACATAGAATTTACAGGTTAAGTTCACAACTCCGTTTTATGTTTTAAGACTAGAGTTTAGTATTATAATGTACTTTTTAGAGCTCGTTATTTAATAGGCATTGTAACAGCCTATGAAAGTTTGGCAAAAGAGGGTAGAATTTAAATAAGGGTTATGTTTTTGTCAAAACGTAAACTTATTGAATCTCTTTACTGATAAAAAAGAAAACATAGCCCTTTAAAGACTATTGGCAGATTTTAAAAACAATATTCAAATGTTCTTTATTTGGAAATAAGTTTTATTTCTGTTCTTTTTTTAAAGTATCAATATTTTGTTGAATAAATAGAGGTAGTTAAACGATCAATAAACTAGAGGTTTCTAATAAATCAAAAAGCACTACACACCATTTCGTAATTTTACTCTTTTTTGCTAGGCTTTGCGACTATTGGGCAAAGAGCACCCCTTATATAAAGATAATAGGGGAATAGTAATTTTTTTAATGTTAAAACTTCGTTTTAAATAGTAAAAACTTTGTGTAATAAATGGCTATAATAATTAATTATGTACTGAATAATTTAAAATGTTCTAGTAAAATTATGTAATCTACAAGACAAGAAATAGAGATTGCGTTTAAAGGTATACGTTTTAAAATTAAGTTATGGATTAAATAATTTGAGCAAACAAAAATCTTTTTATTGCTTTAGAAACTTGCCTTTGATAGAAAATAAAGTGTATAGGTAGGTACAGAACAAACACTAAATGACTAAAGGTTAAGAAAATTATGACATGTTTGGTGTTTTAAGTCAATATTCGTTTCCAACATAACACGGAATGTTTCAAAACGCGGTAAATTCAAAACTGCCTCAGTGATTTAGAGTTGAGTTCACGTTCTGAAGGTCCGAATTTAATTCCATGGGGACATCGAAATTACTTGTGAGATTGTCTTGGACTGAATCACCTGATTGTCCGTTGGTCCCTTCTACTAACCTTAAAACAACTCGCCACAAACTCGCAGTGTAGCAGCTTTTTTTTTATTATTGTTAAGCTTGGTGTAGTATGTTCCATACATCTAGTGGGACGTACAGAAAGGCCGCTTTTGTTGTTTTTATGTCAACATTGGTGTTGATTCTGGCAGAAAACTGCATCTAAAACACGGGAATAAAAACACAAAGGATAGTTTTATAAGATTTATTTCTCCTGTAATAACATTCGGTACAATGGCCTAAACGTTTCGAGAGTAATTTTGTATACACCGTTCTTACAGAGAAATGAACGTTCGTTACAATTATAGAGAATTTGAATATACTACCTACACTTCTTATATAAAACCATATCTACACCTAACCTGACTAGATACGGGTACCTAGTCGGAACTTGCTTGCGGCCTCAAGAGGTTAGCAATGGCCCCGATTCCTGCACACTTTCTAAGTTTATTTTAAGTTATACTTATCATATTCTTATCCGCCGAAAAGAAAAGGGGCAGCTGTTAATTTTTTTGAGTGAATGAATGAATGAATAATCCGGGCAAATCAAATACTCATCGCGGATATACAACGTGTGCTGTGTACTTAATTCTGTCGGGTTATTGGCCTCTGTAAAATTTTGAGAGGGATGCTTAAACTCTCTAAAATTGACATGTGTTTTACAAATTGTATGCTTGCCGATTACCCGTCCCTTTCCTTTTCGACAGATAAGAAGATGACAGGAATAACCTAAAATAAAATTAGATGCTGTGTATTGGAATCGGCACCAATGATTAGTTAAAAAAAAAGATTTTTGGTGTAAACACTTAACTGGACTTGTCTAAGGCTTATGTATAGCTACATGCAAAGTTATGTACAGTCATGTTTAACCCAAATAAGAACACTAATGGTTTTGTACAGTCACCTATGTTATATAATACATATTTTATCTATTTCATAGGCAAATTAGTTTCGTTTTCTACCCTATCAACATTTGCGTCTAATATTAAGTGTTCTGAGTGCAGTCTTTGATCGGCCTAGTCGAGTCCAGTTGAATGTTCAAACAAAATATTATACTAAGTGTTTGAGTAACTCGGTCGCGAGGCGCTTAAGCAACAAGAATATGTAGCAGTTTAATACATCGTTATGCATGCTTCAACTTAAATCCCACCAAACAATTTGGTTTACAAAGGCAATATAAATTAGTATTGTATTTCAATAACGCTTGTAGTGTTATCATGAGGGTTTAACAACGCCACACTGATGCAATGACGATAAAAACAAAAAAAGCTAAGATGTAGGTGGCAGCACTATCGAGTGTCCCTAAATTTTGACAGTTCTCCATACTGTTCAGCTAAAATTCATGATAAATGTGGAGCTAAAGCTGTGCAGTTACGAAAAAGACAAGCAGCCATCAGTTGGAAAACGGCAGTTTTGATTGAACACGAGTTTTTCAAAGTTTTCTTCTTTCCGATGTTTAGGGAATAAATACAGCACTATGATTTTGCTGTTAAACGCTGCGCAAAGGGTTACAGTGTAAAAATATAACCAAAACAATATGTTTGTTTACTCAAATAGTATGGGGAACTGTCAAAGTTGAAGAACACTCAACAGTAGCGACACCTGGGGTCTGTTTAATAAAACTTACAATTGTAAATTACAATGACAATTTGATGTACATTGCGGAGTTAGTGATCACAAATATTTTGCATTTCATATTAGCTACGTAATGAACACCAAATTCTCGTTGTAATTTACAATTGTAAGTTTTATAAAACAGGCCCCTGATGGGAGAAATAGGTTGTTTTTATCCTCATTCTTGTAAGAAAGCAAAATTGCTATTTGACATTTGTCGACATTGCACACCTATTTTTAGATGGAATTGCTTCAGTGTAGCTTGCTTACATCCCCAGTGAATTTCTTTCTACACACAATCCGCTTTACTAATAATAAATAAACAAGTGGTGAATGAATATTTGTATTTGACAGCTTAGTAAACTTTGGTTAAGCTTAGCTGTAAAATACTTATACTCTAGTAGCAATAGTCAGAAGCTAGTAGTATCGATAATATTGCTGGGTTGACAACATTCCACCCCCCTTAGCATTATCCCGTTTCTCACGGGGTCGATTTGGGGAAGATTGGGCAGGATTTGACAGGTCCGGTTTTTAAAAGCGACTGCCTGTCTTACGGTCACGAGCATTAATATGTATACAATTTGGTACCATGTCACATTAACTTTTTTGACAAATTGAAATGAAGTCTCACTAATTGTCAAATATGTTAGTGCGATAGGGTTCTAAAGTGCAGGATGATGCTCATGACTGTACACGACCGGTATTTTTTGCAAATATCCGGTTGGAACTTACGTAAATTGGTCGAATACATCAATTATACGGGATATTTACAAAAAGACAAAAGATTCTTGGATATTTTTGCGTTCGCGGTATCCATATAGACTTACGGTGCTATTCAAACATCCACACGTCTTGTTTATTTTATATTGGAAAGGCGGTTAATGTACAAGCACGTGTCGTGGCCAGATCTTAGAATTGATCATTTCATGATGTGCTCGATCATTTCATGAAATGGTCCTTTTTCATAAAATACAATATCACTCGTTGCCCACATCATGATGTAGTTTGGCCAGATCAATGAACACAAAACGTTTAACGACATGAGCAACTAAATGCATGATTACTTCATGATATGGCCAAACGTTGGCAATCATATCGTAAAATTTGTAACATTATCCACCGGTAGTGGCGCTGGTGTCGATTATATTTAAACCTTGATTGATATTATAATCGATAAATTAATGTAATTGTACAATTATCCATATCGAATAGGTACATAATTTTGAACCTAATAGCATGGACACCGCCTACATTAACGATATGGCCAAACGTTGATTGAAATATCCTTAAACGTTGACGTTAGAACGATATGGTCAACTTAAGTTGGCTATTTCATGAGATATGCCCATTTCATGAAACGGTCGAACACATCATGAACTGATCAATTCTAAGATCTGGCCACGACACACGCACAGTCAAATGTGATAATTGGTAAAAAAGTTATTTGCATATTAAATTGCAATAATAATGGATCGGTGGGTAAAATTAAATAATTAATTAATAATTGGTACATTTCAAACTTGGATTTGGGAGGGTTTTATTGTATGGAAGGAGCATTGGGAGACATCATAATATACATACATACGTACAAAATAAATGCTAAAATGTATGACGACCTACACTATGTTACAGACAAATTAAACATACATACATAAACTCACGAACATAATATTATATTTATAAATAGAAATTAAGCTCCTCAAAAATGGTAATAATTGAGAACTTTCTAAGCTGTGTATTCAAAAGGAATTATCATATTTTATTTCTTATTCCGAATCTAAGACAACGAACGATTACATAAATAAATAAATAAATAAAATAAATAAGATAATTCTGTTCGGGCTTTACTTTTATCATATAAGTTACGAAAATAGTGACGATTTCGGGCGAACAAAATTGAAGTTGATAGCTGTAATAGTTTCCTGTCCTTCTCCTTCTTCCTAGCGCTAGAAAGAGACACCACTACTGTTTGAACTATTAAAAATCGAATTATTTAAATAATAAAAAAAAAAACAATAAACCTAAATTAAGCTTAATAAATAAGAAGCAATATTTAAACCTGTGGTATCATATGAATACACAGCTGAACTTTTGAATATTATATCAATAACATGGGTATATTATGTATACTTGAAAAGTTGAGGAGTAAGTTATACAGCTTTTACGGGTGTCCATAACTGATCAATTGACCAATACTAGCAGGAGAACAACAGGGGGGTTGAAAAGGTGACATCGAAGCAATTCATCTAAAAAGCAATATTGCAATACAAAAGTCAATGCGTAATGCAAACAAATGTCAAATAGCAATATTGCTTTTTTAGATGAATTCCCTCAATGTGGCCTTTTCACACCCCCCCCCCCCCCAGATCATTATGGACATAATATTATAATATATCAAACCACATCTGCCAGCACCCCATCGCAGTTATCTGTTTCTATCATTTTCTAGAGCGAGAGAGCGAATGCACGCGGCAGAATCGACGAGGCGATAGCGTGCCCGCGTACGCGTGCTATAGCATGCTTAAGCACGCGTACTAAGCACACTATAACGCAAACGCGTGCAGCTATGGCATAATTATTGATTACGCGTGCTGTCAGATGTAGTTTGACTATCTCACTCACTGTGATTGTTTGATTCTTGTGCGATATCAACTGCTCCGCTTCGCCTGTCGGAACGCCTGATGTATGCGTAATGTTCGATAAACAACTGAGATTTCGTTATTTACAAATAAGGACAAATATAATATTATAACTGTAAAAGCAATAAAATTCATGCAGCTCCATCCTCTTCAGTGAATGCTTAAGTATATCGTATAATTACACTTGCTAAAATAATGACAGAGTATGTTCACTAAAAATACAAATAAACAATTATATTGTGTATGCGATTGTCATTCGGAAATCGTGCAGCGTTTAACATACAAAAAGGTTTAGAAATATCGGTGCCAATTCTTGCAGACGCCAATTTAATTTTCAATAGCTCTGTCTCATTCTTGCATTTATAGTTAGAGATAGCTTTATTTTAAGATCTGTAAAATTAATTTGTGTCTGCAGAATCGGCGCCATTTTCTATTACAATTACAACGTTACGTGTCTGAAGTTACTATTAAGTATGAAATTGAATCGTATAGTCTAATATATCTCGGTGGAACGCGTATTTTGGATTCTCCTTAGTATTGTAAATTCAGACTTGTAAAGTACAGTAAGGGTGTGTTTGCACTACATCCGATTATTAATCGATCCGAATCTTTTCCCACCACCATCAGGTAGTAGAAAATTTCTTAGGGCCGATTTCTCACTCCAATAGCGCTTATTCGTAGAATAAAGTATTCCAAATTTGAATTTACATGAGTGTGTAATTACAAACTTAAATGAGTGTTTAACAACTATATTCATAATTCTCTCTCATAGCTTAAACTTACGTCGTAAGGTAAGCTTAACGCGATCACAATCCATAAACTTTAGACATAGTTTGGCGAAGGCTTGTCTGCCTTTTTTACCGTCAAATACTAGATAGCCTAACTAAAACCTCGCTAAAATAGTCATCTTTATGGTTGAACCACATCTTCCAACATTTCTATCCTTTTCTGACACTCAGGAGCGTCATTTGCCAGAGCGAGATAAATACAGCCAGATAAAGATATCGCACGCGGCGAAATCGGTCGCACCTCTCTTTGTCTCGCTCTAGCTAATCACGGCTCTGAGTGAGAGAAAAGAATGGAAGCGTAGGAGAGTGCGATGCGGTAACACAACCCCTAAGCGTTCAATGTAGGTGATCGTTAACCTTCTCGATAGGCTCCGTCTTACCTAATGTGTCTTTAAAACCTGATGAGTAACGGGTTAGATTTTAGCTGCGACAATTTTGGTTTTGAGTGCAGCTACCATTTGTAAAGACAAGGTTAAAGCCTTTAAATAACCCTCAATTGTTTCCATGTTTCAGGCGTTTATCCATAGTTATTTTTTACTCTGTAAAAATGGTTCGCTAAGGAAAATTATGTTAGGCGGTACACATAATAACATTATACGTACATCAATGCAGCACACGATAATTAACATTTTTGTATTGAATGTGTGTGGTCAACAGTATTTAGTATTCAACATAACTGTCAAATCCGAGTACGGTCACGAGTACTTAACGTATACACTTTAAAACCATGTCACATTAACTTTTTTGACAAATTAAACCGTAAGTCTCATTAAATGTCAAATGTGATAGTGCGACAGCGTTCTAAAGTGGGTACATGATATTGCTCACGACTGTACAACCTATTCCTAACGGACCTATCGATGGAATCCGAAAGCGGTCCAAATTATTTACACAACTATCTTTACACAACTTACAAAATTACGAACGCTTGTTCAAAGATCGGAATACATTCAGCCATTGCTGAACCATTGTCCGACCTTGCATTTGTCGGTTTGGTAGAACGTGATACTTAGATATAAAAATAACGTTTAGACCAAATAGGCAATTTAAAAAAGACAGTCATTTTCCGTTTTTCTGTGACGTCACAATGTGCTTTTTCATACAATTTCCATAGTAATTTCGTCTTTTGACGTAAGCGCGCGACATTTTCTCGCCTCGACGTACGTCACCCGTCACTCTCTCACAGTACTTCACAGAAAGAGACAGATGATATGGTGCTAAGCCCGCCGAACAGCGCCATCTATTTTTTTTTTGGTGGAACGTAGCCTGGATAGTCCCTCATTGGGATATGAGCTTTTGTTATGTTACGTCAGAGTGTGATTTTACAAAAAGTCGCTTACGTAGTTTTAACTATACGACAACGACATGGAGTCGTTCACAAAAAAAAAGTACAGTGAGCGGAATCGGAACGGACCGAGTTATACGTGTGGCGCGGATTTGCTTATCCAGTGAAAGCAGGTCTATACATTGGTGCCTATCCGGGCGCGCATAAACTTAACCCAATTTGCTCATCCAGTGAACTCATGCAGTGAAGGTCTATGGGAAATAATGGTGCCTATCCAGGCGCACACAAACAACCCAATTTGCTCATCCAGAGAACACATTCAGTGAAGGTCTATGGGAAATAATGGTGCCTATCCAGGCGCACACAAACAACCCAATTTGCTCCAGTGAACGCAGCTCTATGAAAAACAATGGTGCCTCTCCGAGCGCACACAAACTTAACCCAATTTTACATTGTTTTAAGTTTACGCGGTTATTATCATAATTAAAACACATAATAACGGGTTCTTACCGCGTTTAAAGGGGTATGAGACTCCCGATATTAAACGCGGTAAGAATCCGATATTATGTGTTTTTATTAACCCAATTTTAGTTTGCCAGCCAATTACTGCCGTCCTTCACTTACAATAAGTGCAAGAAAGAGCTAGTTTTTGTAGTAAAGCTAGTTTTCGATCTGTCAAATTAAGGGTTGCCCGAAACGACATAAAAAATAAACAATATCTTGATGTCCTGTACCATGGAGTATCCTCTTCTCTCGCGTAAGTCATAAGGTCAATGACCACCCTCATCAAGCCTGATGTCAGGGTTACTATTGAGTCACCAAAGGCCCCTGACATGGCTCATGTAACGGTTAGTAAGTAATCTTAAGTAAGCATATCATAAGTAGGCTTATACGGTTAGCGACATCTAGTTCCACAATGGCGAAACAGAGTAACAATGTACTACAAAAATCCATACAAAAAAGTTCGTACTACAAAAAAGCGCCGTTCGCGATTATTGGTAATATAAAATGTATGGAAGGGATCAGACATTTCTGTATGATCCGATTCCGCTTACGTGGACGCACAGCTTTACAGTAGCCGTAACATACCTGCATATCGCGCCCGACGCGATATAATTAAAACACATAATACCGGATTCTTACCACGTTAAAATGTTGCAAGTGCCAACAGAATTGGTTTATTTACCGCGCAGCCATTATTTGGCCTACTTATCGTGTCGCGCGCGATATACGAGCAGCATGCTACGGCTACAGCGACCCGTTTATAGTTACTATAAATAGTCCCTAAAAAAAGTTACAGTAGACAATTATAAAGCTATTGTTTGTTTGAAGCACGTACAGATCGGGTAGCTCGAACGGTGGATTTGTTGGTGGAGCGGCTAGTGGAGCAGGTGGAGTTGGTGGTGGAGATGGTGGGTGGGGCGTGTGTCTCTCAGCTGGCGGGCGCCATGGCGGCGTCGGGGGCGCGCTCGGCTCGCAGCCACTCCACGAACTCGTCCAGCATCACCGGCCCTGGTGGAACACATATCCAGCTATTTAGTCTTCTGGGGGGCTAAAAAGGCCACGCAATTTGTCTAAAAAAAGCAATATTGCAATTTGAGAAAAGAGATGTATTACATCTATCCATCAATCATTCGTCAATCATGAGTCTTTATTCAAATAAACTGTACCTTACAATCTATGATCGTATTTGCAGGATCGTATGCTGATTGACGGAATACCGTGGGAATACGTGGGTATTCGAAAAACATAAAATTTATGGAACACGTCAATTTTAAGCACAAATCTAAAACAACCCTATAAACATTTTGCATTGGCTAATAACCCGACAGGATTAAGTTGACAGCACACGTCAAACGGTTCGCATACCAGCGAGATACCTTTATGATTCGCCCGGGTTATTTATTCATTTACTCATTTTTCCTAAAATTAAGAGCTTAAAGTAAAATTAGGAGGTGTCTGCAGGAATCGGGGCCAATATCTAGCTGAAAACTTACAAGCGCCGTCGGCGTCGTAGGTAGTGAGGGCCGCGTCGACAGTGCGGCTGAACTCCAATATGTTGCACCACTGGTCGCGGTTCACGACGCGGTAGCGACGCTCGCGCTGTAAGAAGTCGCTTAGCGGGCCGCGCAGGGCCCAGCGGGGGAGTAGCACGCCTAGCAGCGCCCGAGCCGTGCCCGTGTCCAGGGATCTCTGGTCTTTATCCTGGAAAGAACATTGTTATTTTTGTATTCACTATGCGTCGAGAAAGTGGTTTTCCCTTTAGATTGTAAGGTAGATAACTAAAATTCG
Source organism: Pectinophora gossypiella (assembly GCF_024362695.1). Taxonomy (NCBI): domain Eukaryota; kingdom Metazoa; phylum Arthropoda; class Insecta; order Lepidoptera; family Gelechiidae; genus Pectinophora; species Pectinophora gossypiella. The sequence continues at coordinate 15,316,100 of NC_065415.1, forward strand.
GAAAGGTGTAATATTTACGTGTAAACTTAATGACAGTCCATAATATAGAGTTGATATTACTGTTCACCATCTTACCCTGGACTCTTTGAAATAGCAATAATTTTATAGTTAACAGAATAATGCTGCTGATTCCAGTCTTTCATAACATAACATAACATAAACAGCCTATATACGTCCCACTGCTGGGCACAGGCCTCCCCTCAATCAACCAGAGGGGGTATGGAGCATACTTCACCACGCTGCTCCACTGCGGGTTGGTAGAGGTGTTTTTACGGCTAATAGCCGGAACTAACGGCTTAACGTGCCCTCTGAACCACGGAATCATCTTACTTTTTCGAGCAATCAGGTGATTTAACACTGCAAAGTCCTTATCAAACATAGGACAGTGAAAGTGATTTCGACAATGTCCCCATCGGGAATCGAACCCGGACTTTTCAGATCATGAGCCTAACACTCCAACCACTGGTCCGAGGAGGCTGTTTTCTATCGATTTTCCATCGATTGCCTGTAGGAAAAGAAAAACAAAAATGTAAATAAAATAAAGACACTCACCCTGGCAAAGTCATATGAATATCTGTAGATAGCCTTAAATATATAGGGGTCATTGAGTAAACTGCGGAGGTATTCTAATTTGTTCTGCAACTTGTGTACGTTGTCACACTGTAGCTCGGTTAAACCTGAAAAAAAAAAGATTAATAAACGTTTTTATTATCATTATTTGTATGTCGTTTCCATATCTCGGGCCTATGGAGTCCCGGACTTTTGGAAGGCGTGTGTGGGCCCGAAGCCAACACGTAGAGGCCCCTTAAGGCAATGAATCTAAATGTGGTGTGACACCAACCGGCGATTATCCCTGTATGCACTATAGGAGTGCACCCAAAGGCAATCCCCGGTTCGTGTAGGACTGTTGCAGATTATGGGAAAGAAGGGAACTGGGCTATTTGAGGGTTAGTGAACAACGGGATACTGGGGCTATGGGGGACTATGGCGCCTGCTCGATCAATGTCAATAACAGAGATACAATGAGCAGATGGGCCTCCGAAGCACGGAATCATCTTATTTATTCAGACAATCAGGTGATTCAAGCCTGTAAAGTCCTTACCAAACAAAGGACAGTCTCACAAAGTGATTTCGACAATGTCCCCAAAGATGGTCTAAGATGTACTAGAAGTAATAATGGTACCTTTTAACCACTCCTCTTGTGTGAAGTATCCCATTTGTTTGGCGCCCATTTTGTATGCTATGACGAGCATTACTACGTTCTCTGGGTCCACGTTTAGGTCTTCACAGAACTTCTCCATTCCTTCTGGACCTGAGAAGAGAAGTGTAAGTATTATTTCAATGTTTCTTATATTATAACTAGCTTTTGCCCGCGACTTCGTCCGCGTGGCGTGTTATAAAAGAGAGATCTTTGTGTGTGTGGGAGTGCATATCAAATTTCAAGCATCTAACTTATTCAGTTTAGATTTTTTCATTAATTTTTTTTCCCAACAACTCCCATTTTTCAAAATACAGCCATAACTAAACTTTATATTTACTAAGGTATGCATGCATGCTAGATTGAAAACATCTATCTTACGCGGTTTAGATTTTTTCATACCAATGATGTGGCCAACGAATGATAATTCTATTTCATGAAATATGACCATTTCATGAAATGATCAATTCTATGATCTGGCCACGACATATAAATATTATTACTCGTGACCATACTATAAGGTGACGACATACAAACATAAAGGTAAACTCACCTAACACATCCGGGTCTGTAACTGTTGTATATTCTTTAAACCAAGCTAAACATTTCTTTACACTAAAACTAGTGTCTTCCGATTTGGAATGTCGACGTGAACTGAAAACGAAATATTGCATAATATTAACATAAAATACTGGGTGTTAGTAACCGGGTGAGAGCCATCAAGCTCCCCATTTGTCCGGCCAAGTTGTTAAATGTCATTTGCGGCAAATCGACAATAAGTCACGTCAGAAAAATTGAGTGTTAGTGACGTCGTACTGAATACTGAGGGGGATTCAAACCATGATTCTGAGTTAATATCAATCTAATTTTCCGTCATAAGACATAGGGGGCTCTACGTGTTGGCTTCGGCCCCACGCACGCCCTCCAAAAGTCCTGGACTCCATAGGTCCGAGATACGGAAACAACATACAAACTAATAAAACTTCTATCCACGAGGAAACTATCTATTTACAAAAAAGGTTATTATAAAGTTAGTCATTATTTAGAAGATATGAATGCATGGGATTAACTGTCTGAGAACTGATATTAGGCAGCTAAATTACTCAATTGTATAACAATATAATATATGTTATTTTTTAAAGAACGTCTAGGGCCCTGCGCCGAGGTTTTTCTTGCAGCTTCATTTCCCCGGCTATACAGGTTGTGAGAAGCTCTGCAGTAGTTTTAGGCGGATGAGACGTTTGTTATGTAAAAATTGACGATTCAAAGTTAAACTATGTTACCTACTGAATAAAGATATTTTTGAATTTGAATTTGGAGAACTATATTTACCATAAGATGCTACTATGTTAATTATTGCTGTTGTTTCTCCAAACATTAAATAAATAAACTAAATAATAATAAAGTGGTAGTGACCTGGTGTTCCGGCTGCGCTTGTGGTGGTGCTGGTCGTCGAGCGCGGTGGCGCCGGGCAATAGCTCCGCCGCGCCGCCGCGCGACCGCTTGCTGCAGCGCGGCATCGCTCCACCACCCTGCATCAACAACGCCACATCAATAACATACCATAATTGCTTAGACCCATCCTATGACCGGCCTTTGCGAAAGTTGCTTAACTTCAACAATGCAATAAATACATTTGAATTTGAATCACAGACCGAGCGAGTTAACCGCTGCGCCACCGAGCTCCTCCAAAAAAAAAAGTTTTCATCTCGAACTCCGTGCTTTGGAAGGCACGTTAAGCCGTTGGTCCCAGCTGCATTAGCAGTCGTTAATAACCACCAATCAGCACTGGGCCCGCATGGTGGTTTAAGGCCCGATCTCCCTATCCATCCATAGGGAAGGCCCGTGCCCCAGCAGTGGGGACGTTAATGGACTGGTGATGATGATGAATTGTTTAGAATACCCATATGTGGGCGTTTATAATCCTGTGATTACATGGCCCCCGTTTCTGTCCCCTTATGTTAAAATAATGTTCTTTCGCTTGAGTCTGCTGCTGTTGTTACCAACATGTAGGAGTTGAGTAGCAAGTGGATTGACATAGTTCTCTAGTCTCGCTCGGTATTTGGCTTTATGGTTCTTTAGAATAAGGAATAATACTATAGAACGGCAACTCTCCAATCTCGTCCCGCGCAGCGGCTGAACTACGTTTACCTCACTCCCCCTCGGTCTTACTTTAGTGTTCAATCGTATGGGCGTGAGAGGTTACACACACAGATGCGCGTGTACGATATAACGTAACGTCGATGTGTAGTGTCTGTGTAAAACAAGGTGTTTTGTATGGAATGTCCAGGGTGTGCTAAAAGGTTGCTCTTTTTTAACATAGTAAACATAAACTATGTAAATCCCATTGATGACCACAGGCTCCCTGGAGGGAATATGGAGTGTACTCCAACTCGCTGCTAGGCAGGCCTTTCGACACAGCTTATAATACATATTAAGTATACTTCTCTCCCACTGCCTGCCGGGCACTTGCCTCGCCTCAATCAACCAGAGGGTGTATGAAGAATACTCCACTACGCTGCTCTAATGTACACGCTCCGCTGTGGCAGTGGTGTTTTAACGACTAATAGCCTGGACCAACGGCTTTACGTGTCCTCCAAAGCACGGAATCGTCTTACTTTTTCGGACAATCAGGTGATTCAAGCCTGCAAAGTCCTTACCAAACAAAGGACTATCTAAGTCAAATTGATTTCGACAATGTCCTCATACGGAATCGAATCTCCAGATCTTAAGACTAGACCACAGGGAGGCTGCCCTTTCTCACCAAATCTAAAACTAATTGCACTTATTATGATCTCCACACAGAAGTTTTACATTATAATTTTCCTCTTCTTAAGAACAATGCGAGTGTAAACAAACAATTAGTAACTTGAGTCGTGTCATATATGGAGCTGTAATAGATAATATACATGAAATGACACTATAATGTATATCTACAAAACAAAGGCCTTGACTATACAATGTTAATGTTCTATAAGGCAAAGCCACAAGCAATCAAAGACAACTTGCAGCCAATGTTGATACAAACTCCTAATATGGATATCATGAACCTTGAGGGGATATTCTATGACCTTTACATGATAATTAAAAGTATCCCTGAATATACTTTACTAGACCAACAAACTCCAAGTGTTTGCTAATAAATGCTTACAGCAAATATTAAAGATCTTCTGGCCAAAAACTATTACAAACACAGAACTGTGGAGATTGGGCTAAATACTGTGGAGGCTAATATCCCACACGGTAAAGGCGGTGGATAGGTCATGTCCTTAGAAGACCTGTGGCACACCGTCCCGACTAGCTCTGATTTGGTGTGCACGTGGAAAACGCAAAAGCAGGCGGCTCAAACAGACCTGGCGACGCTCGGTTGACCGAGAGTTGAAAGGTTTCGGCATGCCATGGGAGCAAGCTACAGAGGTTGCAGAAGATCGCGAGGAGTGGAATTCTGTCATTCGAACCCTACATCCCAACAGGGGATAAAAGGATTAGGAGAAGAAGAGATACTATACTATATACCCGTGTGTAGTATTCCCACCCTGTGATCGCCAGCTATGTTTTGTCCCATTTATTGTCATTAATCAAGCACAAATCGCAAAACAATGTGATATCACTTATCTGCTATTCAAAGATGAATTCAATCAACTGAATTCATAAAGTTGAATTCAGTTGTTTAGGCTCAAGCCAGGATTTGAACCCATTACACATTCTCCAAACAGGGCATGGATTCTTAATGTAAAAATAGAAATTTTATACAAAATTATTTACAATATAGGTAAACTTTAAACTTTAAAATAACACTGTTTAGCTTTTTATATTAAAAATTGTATAATTTCATAGAGTTTGCATGAAAATTATCTGTGGAAACTGTTTTGTACTAACTTTTCACGTCAACTTTCTGGCTGCTGACTTATGGAGGTCTGGAAGTATTGTATACACAAGACTTAAGAGAAACAGTGTTCCATCTTTAATAAATAGATTTCCAGCTGAAAAGTGAGACGGGTCAGTGGATCATTTCTCACCGCTTCAAAGACTAAACAAAGAAGCAGCTAAATGTCCATGATGACAGATTGCTGTGTTGAGCAGGATACATAAAAAAAACTGTTATGTTGTTAAGCTACTTATACATACTCCTTTAAATCTGTTATAAAACACAACTGTCTGTTTCCCAAATAAACTAAAATAAATATAATAACTTACACTTTTCTGCTGGTCTGAGAGTAAATACAAAAGCTTGCTAGTGAGTTAGGTATATTCTCTGCATTTAGATTCTTTAATTATGTGTATAGATAGTAATTAATGATAGATAGTATGGTTTTAATTATGTGTAGTAGTGTATATTATGTGCATAATGCATTCAAATTCTTATTATGTCAAAAATAGCAATCCCAATTGTTGAACTATTAAGTATAGAAATCCCAGCTTTACAAAGTGCTACCTAAAGTGTAAAACACACACAAAGTTGTCTTCCAGACAACTTCTTCTGATACTGAACCTTTTGAAGTGGGTCTGCTTTTATTATTATTATATTTTATTATTAGCTTTTTTGTCCAAGAATCAATACAACAATATCTTAAGTTTTAGAGCACATGAAAATATACATCAGTAAGTTGTGTAATGGGCTTGAACTAATGTACAGTAAAAGGAATGTACAGATAAGGAAGTAAGGTACTTTGAAAGCAGGTTTGTTTTGTTGATTCACAATGAAATCTTGCAAAAAGTAGTGACAGCTATACAATCTTGTTCTAAGAAAACCAATCACATAAAATCACAATGGTATTCACAATACCTCAGTGCACTCGCAAGACAACATCTGAGAATAGATGACAGTTTTAGAGGTTATATCCAAATCACCAAGAAAAAAACATCCACAAATACCTTCTACTGCTAATAAACTTTAATATTTTCTCCTGCAAACACTCCCCACAAAATACTCAACAACAAAAACATACTTTTGCAGTGGTATGCTTGAATTATTTATATGCATACTTGAATGTTGAATCCAATGTATTTTTTTGTAATACCACGAGAATTAAGTGATTGGTATACTTAAAACAAATAATACTTACAATTGGTGGTAGATTCGATATGAAATTGGAGAACTTGAAAGGGTTTTCGTCTCCTATTTTGCGAAATTTGCGTGAACGGCCCCACGAAAAAATGTCTCCGTGACAGGTCGATAATAACCTGAAAATAAAAAATCAATGTAGAATAAAAGAGACCTAATGATGTCATGTAATCTGCAACGATGGCATATCAGGCAAATATTTACTTTAAATTTGCTAAGATACGGCCAGATACGATTAGAGAACAAAATGAGAAAACATTTGGTACCTTTCAGAAGTCCCGTTTGGGATCTGCAGAAATTACACTAACCTTGTATACGTTATGTTTGAAACTTAATGCAAATTATAACACTGATTTATAGCAACTAATTACACTATAAACCTATCAATAATAAGAAAATGTAATGATTTTTAAAAGAAAACAGCAGAACAGCGGCTGCAAGTGGAACTCAAACGAAGTTTTAAACCCAACGTTTAGTTACTGCTTTCTACAATAGAACAATACAAAAGAAACGACATTACAAAATGGAACCCAAAACAAAAAGAGCTATGGCGTTTATCAAAAAAATAATTTCTATAAATTACAATAAACTAAATTGTGTTTTTAGTTATAAAACTTAAAAATAAAAGAAATAAAATATTGTATTGTAGGCTTCGAATATAGCATCAACAAAACGCAATATACCAGCATTTTTTACTTTTTAATTTCAAACACAAAGAGGTTGTATAAGGGCAACCGTCATGCATGCAGCCTTAAGATTAATGAAAGTTTGTTAGTGTTTTGCTTTTTGAATTTCTGACTATTTACTACTTTTGTAAATGATTACATATTAAACATTTTTTGCAGGTTTTTTCCTGATTATTTTTAACCACATTATGTTTTCGCTCGACAGTCCACCAGTATATAGGGTGCCCATAATTTCCCGATATAGTAAACTTGTAAATTTCATTAATTAGGCGTATTGGGCGTGTATCAAAATGAACATACTTAAATATTTTAGAGTGGTCGGTGAAACAACTAATCTAATGAGAGGGAGCGAAGAGGGTTACCGAGTCTCCCTTCAGTCTAGAGTGAATACTCATTATCGATCCTTTAAACTTAGTTAGGGTTCTAATTGGACGATGTAGGGACTTTCGTTTGACTGTAGTTTGAATTTAATAAAAACTTGCAGTAACTATACGGTGGCATTAAATATGTCTTTGATTTAAATTATTTTACTTTATTTTAGGTTGGTAGTTGAATGGTTATCTAGGACACTGTGAACTAATATAATTATTTTGGTATTAAAATAACAGAAACTAAAAAAATACTTAAAGGCATAACTCCCGGTGGGCAGACCTATCAGGGTGGCAGAAGTACAACCACCAGTCACTATAATAGTCGCTATGCATCCGATATCCATGTCTTAAGACTCCTAAGTTTGTGATAAGGTATAATAGATTGCCTATCATGTTGAAGGGGTTGATTTACGCCTTACTCAGGATTCAGGAAAACGCAACTACGTAATTATTATCTAAACGTATTTTCTTGACTGTCTATCTAGCGGAGATGTAGGAATTTATTTACATTTTAACCTTCTTTAAGAAATTGAATTTCTGAAAACTTATCAAATCTTAATTTAAATGTTTATACAACAAAGTAAAAACGTGCTAAATTGGAGTGCGCAATAATTAGTAACCCATTGCCAAAACTGGGGTGACGCCGACCTTCTCAAAACTGGCGTCGCTTTGCGTCCCATTCAACCGGCTGTACAATCACGATCGTAGCTCTAGACATAACAGCTCTAAATGGGGAACAAAGGAGGGTACTACACGAGTGGTGGACTGTATAAACGCCCCCACTTTCACCCCATTTCACCCCAAGACCATCCCTCGTGAAATGTCGCTGGTCGCCGTCAGTTCGCGTTCTATTCGTTCAGAGAGTGACCGTTTCGCTCCCCTCCGCGAAAATCATCGCGATCTTTTCCAAAGTGCAATATTTCCCGAATTTCGAACTTTGTGTTCTTTTTAACTTTGAACAAAGTTAGTGTTTTTTCATTGTTATCCAGCCAGTGTTATGTTTTAGTTTTAAATTGGATTTGTTTTGAGTGACACTGTTGAGAGGAAGTCCGCATTTAGTAAACTTACGTAAGTGTTATTACTGCATTGCGATAGATTGGCATGTTTTTAATTATTAGGTATTTTCTTTACTGCATAAAATTCTGTATACCACGCGCCGGTAACCGTAGTAGATTATGCAGTAAGTAGATAGGTAGGTTATAAATACCTATTGTCTCTACGTATAGAGAATTGCTGTACCATCGGGCTAATTAAAGGCTCTTGTTAACAATTCAGAAAGTATCACGTATTGTCTTTTACATTGTTACAAAATAACTAATTAGGTATTTAAACATCGAAATTTCTCATATTTTATATCGCTAGAAATTTATATTGTCTCTGTTTTAGCCTAGACTCTAGCTAGTTCGATGAATAGGCAATTTTACTTACTTTTCTATTCTACGTAGGTGTTAAAGTCGATTATTATCTATGCTTCTCAATTTTCATATGCTACGTAGCTGTAAAAACTTATTATCCATGGTTTTCTATTTATCTTTGTGTTCAATACCTTATAAATTCTAAACGTAGGTAGGTAAATTAAGTAAGTAGAGTGGCCACAATTTTGTAATTTATTCGTACCATAACAATTTATTTATTTGTTTATTCAACAATATAACAATAAATTATTTTCTAATAACTTCTCAAATTATTAATATTCTACAAATATTCATTATATCTAATTTAATCTTCGGAACGTTTAACGTTTAGAATATTGAGGAAAATAAAACTATTTTCTTAATTTATTTCAATTTTATTTTGCGTGTGCGACATAAATTGCTCCGTTATTACAGATTTCACAGAATTCTCGGAGACCTCCACTTGGCTTCGTCTCGTGCAGAGCCTGGTTCGTTATTCATTGATGGCAAACGAAGCGAGTATTGTAGGGAAATAAGCGTTCGTGCCTCAATGAATAGCAAACGGGCGCTTTTCATGAGCATGCAAAGAGAGCTAGTATACAAACTGCCTGCTATATATTTGCGGTAGAAAATTCTATTTTTAAACTTTCGTGAACATTTTTAATCGTTACCTTTCTTGTCGGCAAAAGAAAACCTCGTAATGCCTATTAAAAAGAAAATTAAGTTTAAGGAATTTCAATTTTCTTCTAAATAAATAGAGAGTACTACAAATTTACCCGTGTAAATATTGTAGGCTGTATCATGTCCTCGGGGATCCTTAGAGTATTATGATACTCGCATGGAGTTTAGCGGCGTATGTGGGATTATTAGGGACGCAAGAGGGTAGAAAGGGTATATGCTGCGTAATATTGTACTTATAACCTTTCCTAGATGACTCTTAATGATATCCTTTCTTCAAGAAGGTTGCGACTATTTAGTAGACGGCTTTTGTGATTAGGCAAAATAAGGAACAGGGTCTAAATGTCTTTTTCCTTTTACATAATTTGATTTGAACATCCTCTGTACAGGTATGAGTTTTTAGCAGATATAAGAAGAGAGACTCGTTTTATGAAATAAGTATAAGGTCATCTATGAAAATAGACTAATGCAGAAAAAAAAATTAAAGAAGAGGGTTGGGCTGAGGTATTTAATTATCTTATTTTCCCTTTTCTTTGATAGTATACCATATTTATTGTAATTTGGTTTGCCTTTGTGGTGAAAAGTTTCGCTCGATGCACATGCATGTGCTATTACGTACTACGTAATAGATGTAGCTAACTGTATGTACTGGTAAGATGTTGGTGTTGTTGGTGTTGTTTTTGTGGTAAGTTGTGTGTTGTATGCTCCGAACCCCCTTCGGTTGATTGAGGGGAGGCCTGTGCGCAGCAGTGGGACGTATATGGGCTATTTGTCACCATGATAATTATGATTAATTATTCAAATCTAAGTGTGCCTATGCTCATACTAGATAGGCGCGTGGATCGATAACTATTCGTCTATATACTTTAAAACCACTTTTAAGAATTTATATTCTTTTGTCTAAGAATAAGGATCTTCTTTCTTTTGACTTCTAGTCACAGTAACGGCCCATATCAACTCCAGTCAAATAATTACTGCCATATGCGGCAAATCAACAACAAGTCACGTCAAAAAAGAGGCCATCACAACGCCTAAAGTCTTTTAATTAGATATATATATATATGGAGTGATTCGCTTCACGCATATGAACTCGCTAACAAAAGCAGTGTGTACCAGACTGTGACTCTCGCAAATATTTACCTACAGCACGTATATATTGATTTTTGCAATTCTCTACGCAAATAATTCACAGTACTTTTGAAAGTTACACGCAATGTTATGAATTTTTGGTGAATAATTTGTTTCCATTTTATAAATTTTGCACCCTTTATGTGCAGCCATTTTGCTAACAGTATTTGTGTTATTTATGCAATTTTATTGGAAAACAAGAACGTATCGAGGTTTTTGTAAATTTCACCGTTTTAAAAGCTTTTATAATAATCAAAGCTCACTTAGACAGTAACAACCAACCATAAACTAACCATAAACTAACCATATTTTGTTTCGCTTTGTCGTATAGTATCACTATTATTCTCTCTTTATGATTTATTAAAATACGTATTTTATATACCAACTACTTACTTGGACCAATGAGATGTTAATTTATTTTAAGTGCAGTTTTTACTAACACAGTTGCCTCAGCCATTTCGGACAGTTATAAGGCTATACGGCGTGGGTATAGTTAGTTCATCTTGCAATGGATGACGACCTCTGACGATCCCAATTGGGAAATAGTCGAGAAATTAAGTATTTATTTTATATTAGTTTATGAATATTATTATAAAGTATAGCATGGCAGAAATACGTATGTTTTTTACTTTTATAATAATATTCAGCTGCCTTCTTCACTCGAGGCGAGCTCACTCCGGCTTAGAAATTCGACTTCATTTTCCACGACTTACTGAAAGAAATTTGAATGAGGTTGAGTCTTACGGGATCCCTCACCTGTATCAATCTCATATACCTTACCCGCATATTCCTAAGGGAAACTTTCTGCCATAAGATTTTTCCCTATTCATAAAAAATATACGCACAATACGTTTGAATAAAGAGCAAAGTGCAGACTTTGTTGTGAAGTATAAAAAAGTGTCGTGAAAATGCAAATGTGGCTTGACTAAAGTCTCTTCGTCACTGGAATGATGATGTGTACGTTATGGCAAGTTGTCACTATAACAAATTAATAAGTGATAGTTGTTTATTAGACACAAATTAAAAATACATAAACAACATTCCATTCAACTACAATTATTTATTGTGTTAGAATGAACTAACCCACTATTATTATATTTGTACAAAATTTTCTTGTACCCAAAGGTTGCCTAGAAGAAATTGCTGCATGAGCAATAAGGCCGCCTGTTGTGCTTTTCTGTACATGTTGTCCTTATCTCTGTATTTTGTGTCCATTGTGCTCAATAAAGTATTTTATCTATCTATCTACAATTGTAACAACACACACAATATTAAAAACTAATTTTAAAATACGTAATAATAATTTATTTATTTATTTATTATTTATTTATTTATAAGTAAAAAAAGTCTTTCAGCTCACGACATCGAGGCAAAGTCCCCAGAATACTGGCTACGTTGCCTGTCTGCACCGCCAAACTGACTCTTTGTGCAAAATAACTGCCAGCTCTAGGGTCGGATGTTGCCTCGACGAGGCGCGCTGAAATCATCTTTAAAAACCGACACGCTTCTGAACCCCATGGGCTCATCATTTTCACAGCACATAATAAGTTAAAAAGTAAGTAGTATAATGAATAAGTTACGTTCTTTATGATTTTAATTCTATTTAATGAATTTGATTTCGACACATGGTGACTCATTGTAGATTTGCCGCAAATGCTTCCGCTATTGCTTTTCTATTACTGCTTGGCCGGAAGGTCTGAGCACAAGTTGCTAAAAACTAATGAACCGATAAAAACGTAAAGTGCAGCTTTCTATTTGGTAGAAACATGTTTCTCTTCATTTTATCCCAGGCATTGTCGGTGAGACATACTTTTTAACTGTTCTAGATAGCTTTATCGATATTGTATAAAAGTAGTAAAGTTATTTATAATTATAATAAGTATTTTGATTAGATTAATATTATCCGATAAACGAGCGGCAGGCAAAGCTACTTTGGCATATTTCCTTCCTCCTGTAAAATGAAGGCTGAACACTTTTACGAGCTATATTAAAGCGTAACAACTTTCCTTTTATAGAATTTTCACATTTCTAAAGCATTCATGGATAAAGCATCGTAAATTAATGACTCCCTTTCATGCTTATAGATTAACTGTAGGCATTTCTAGAACTGCTTTTAAAAGGTTTAACGTTATAATCTATTGTATGAGATTATTTCAATTTCGAAGAGTGATATTGGTAGCTTAGCTGAGAGTATATTATTCTGTTACTCATGAATAGATTTACATCTAGTTAGAGTTATTGAGGTGTATAACTATATCTAATACTACATTAAGGGGAATTAATAAACATAACATGTTACCGAATGTTTTACTTATAATATATATAATAGTACGTCTTATATATCTACCTATATACATATTTGTAAATGTAAATTTTGGGTAGGTACTTGGTGTTTCTGCGTACAGCTATGGAATAAAAAAGTAAGTAAAGTGTACTGAGAGATTAGGGCTTTTATTATTTAAGTAGCCTTCGTCGAATTTCGAGATAAAGAATTTTGAAAATTACTTCGTCCAAATTACATATGGACGTAGAAATCCTGCGGCAAAACGATAATTAGGTACAATACAAAAGTATATTATTTTAGCTCATGTGTGTTCAATACCTGCTCTCCTTGTTAAATAAGGAAAATCCTGCCTAACTAGACCCAAACCCATTTACACCAACCCTTGTCTAGATGTAACGAAATCGTATCTAAGTTTTAGGTGAAATAGGCACAACTTTGATCTAATAATAAACTATTTTATTTAGGAAGGTAGATACCTACTTTCATACAGCCTATAATGAACGTACACAGGTCATCCGCTCTCATCACCTAGACCGGATACTGAAGATTTTTTATATGTTGATGAATATTTTAAACAGACGGGCACGCGAGTTTAGTAAAAAGTAGAGCTAGAGATGTGCCGAAGAGTGATTTAATCGAATGGCCAAATATTATTCACTATTTTTAAAATTTGCCTTTCAACTGTTAAACAGAAACTTTGCAAAAAAAGGTTATTATAAGGTTAGTGATTATTTAGAAGATATGAATTCACGGGATTAACTGTCTGAGAATTGATATAAGGCAGCTAAATTACTCAATTGTATACCAATATTTTATGTTTATTTTTTTTAAAGAACGTCTAGGGCCCTGTGCCTAGGTTTTTCTTGCAGTTTCTTTTCCCCGGCTATACAGGTTGTGAGAAGCTGCAGTAGTTTTAGGCGGATGAGACGTTCGTTATGTAAAATTGACGATTCAAAATGTAACTATGTTACCTACTGAATAAGGATATTTTTGAATTTACATAAACTGCCTATATACGTCCCACTGCTGGGCACAGGCCTCCCCTCAATCAACCGGAGGGGGTATGGAGCATACTCCACCACGCTGCTCCACTGCGGGTTGGTGGGTGTTTTTACGGCTAATAGCCGGGACCAGCAACGGCTTAACGTGCCCTCCGAAGCACGGAATCATCTTACTTTTTCGGACAATCAGGTGATTCAAGCCTGAAAAGTCCTTACCAAACAAAGGACAGTCTCACAAAGTGATTTCGACAATGTCCCCATCAGGAATCGAACCCGGACCTCCAGATCGTGAGCCTAACGCTCTAACCACTAGACCACGGAGGCTGTTGAATTTACTAAATCAAAAATGTTGTAAAAAATTAGTAGGTTTATCTGAAAACAAAAGAAAAAAAAGCTCTTTTTTTATCTACCATAAGGCCATAATTGCTGATATCACATTACGTAGGTCGTATACTAGATTGCGTAACTTAATTAACTTAAAAGGTAACTTGTCATAATATTTACTTGGCAGGAAAATTAAACAAATGCAAGTGGCTTGGACGAACCTCTGCATATTTTTTGTAAATAAGGAAAATGATTTTAATAACTTTCTCTGGTGTTGTCTCTGGTGTAAATACATCGCTATCCATTTTTCAAACAAATGCGACGAAGATTTTTCTAGCCTCATTATTTTTTCTCATTCCAAGCGTTTTTCGCCGTTGATTAATGAAAGCTCACACCTGAACGTTATTTAAATTCAAAAAAGATCTTTTTCTTTTTATTTATCGTCATATTTTTTTCTTAGTAATGCAATCGTTCTTTTGTGTCACTTATAAATCTCACTTTACCTAAAAGAACAATCCATTAGAGTCCATAACGATATTGGTAGGTGAATATTTCAGATTCGTTTCCGAGAAATTTTCTCTTTGAAGTTTACACTTGCTTAAATCACCTGATTGTCCGAAAAAGTAAGATGATTCCGTGCTTCGGAGGGCACGTTAAGCCGTTGGTACCGGCTATTAGCCGTAAAAACACCTCCACCAACCCGCAGTGGAGCAGCGTCGTGGTGGAGTATGCTCCATACCCCTTCCGGTTGATTGAGGGGAGGCCTGTGCCCAGCAGTGGGACGTATATAGGTAGTTTATGTAAGTTTACACATCTTTTTCTTTTCTAAAATAATCCTATATTACAAGTTTTCTTAAAGTAACAAATGTTCTAAAACCAAATGCGATTTGCGATGCCAATGTATGACGATTTACCCTAATAAAATATACAAAGCTGCAACAATATATCTCCCAATAGTACCATTACGATGAGCTATGTAAGAGCTATTGATGTATAAAATATCAGGTAGGCGCTGACGGCATGTGTGAATATTCACACGCCGCGATCAATTACTGCAGGGGTCCTCGAATCCTGCAAATCGTTTATTGATGGTCACCCTATTCATATAATATTGTGTCAAAGCTTTGCGGTGGAACTTCAACAAAACGCTATGCTATTCAATAACTTTTCCTTAATATACTTATTTGTGACCTTTTCAGTATTTTTATGTATTTAGATTATTATATTAATATTCAACTACACAAAAGATGTTACAAAAAATGATAGTAAAACTAAATATGTATACTAACTTACTAAGGTACTCATTTCATAAAAATATTTGTAATATATACACGAAAATTTATTATTACGTAGATTGCAAATACTTATTTGAGAAAAAAATATGACTTTTCCAGTGGCTGAATGCAGAGACTGCCTCAGTCCCAAACCCATCCAATTAAAAAAATACCGATCACTGTATTTTCCCGCCGAAATATTTTGTTACGTGCACTTGACTTTGTTTTGTTTACCGCGCTTTTCCAATTTTTCATGAATTTATAAGTGTTTTTCGTAATCAATGTCAACAGGAGTAAGTATTTATTTTTGGTAGGTACCTACGGAGTAGGGGCCAGTTCCATTAGAATTACTCTCGGATAGCATGGCACTTTTGCAGGCCCTAAACAACTAAGTACTGCATTAGTTAAGGGTTCATACACAATTGCCACCAATCACTGACTGAGCGGCGGACGAGTTGGCCAGACGAGGATCGGAGGCAACAGCTATAGGTATGGAACCAATATTCGGACAGGTTCGCTTCCCCTGGTAGATGCGGCTTCCGAATATATCCCGCTTAGGGACGGTACTGAAAAGTATCGGCGCCCGAAGGACGTAATATAGGTACGATCCCGACGACCCGGTTACTCTAGCCATAGAGGCAGCCAATTAGCTCGCGACACCAAACACTTCAGGACCCCGATACCGACCCAGCTGGTGTGGTCGACAATTCCCTCAATCAGCGCTTATCGCTATCGACCCACTAGGGTCGATTAATTATTTCAAATATTTTTCCTCTCAGACGACGCCCTGAGCCGAGGTTCGCGCCCAACTGGGCACCCTCATGCCTGTTGTCTTAAATGATGTACCGGGTGAGAGCCTTCAGCGCTCCCCATTTGTCCGGCCAAGTAGTTAATGCCATCTGCGGCAAATCTACAATACGTAAGCCGCCATCAAGCACACCAGATTATGCACCACCGAAAAGGAATGCAGTTTTGTGTTTTTTTAATTATTTTCATACTTTTGCGATAAAAAAAATCCACTTACACCCCGTAAAAGTACTTACATGTAACCATACAAGTACATATGGATGTTAGTGACCCCTCAACGAATACTGAGGGGGATGATTCAGACCATGATTCTGAGTTGATAACAAGTGGAATTTCCTCTCGGAAAAATAACGTATTTTTTGCGTTTTTTTAAATTATTTTCAGTTCTATATTTTTGCGACGGGAAATTCCCTTTGATATAAAGTCAGAATCATGGCCTGAATCAGCCATCAAAGTCACTAACACCCTGTGTTAGCTAGCTTGCTATTTCACGATCTTCAAAAAAGAAGGTCTCTTCGTAAAAAAGTGATATTTTTTTTCTAAATTGTCTCAAGGCCAACATCTAACTTAATATTAGCTTAAAACTTTTTATATTTCCTTTCAAAGGGTTGTAAACAAAGGTTTCATCCTTTATTCCGTTATCAAAGTCAAACTGGTTACGTAATTTTTCAAAGCAAAAGCCATTTTTCAACACTATTATGAATTATTTACTAATATTTTAATTTGCTAATTAATGCTTATTTTTTTTTAAGAGTATTCAGTCAGATACTGCCTTTGAGGAGCTCGGTGGCGCAGCGGTTAACGCGCTCGGTCTGCGATTGTTGAAGTAAAGCAACTTTCGCAAAGGCCGGTCATAGGATGGCTGACCACAAAAAAAAAAGTTTTCATCTCGAGCTCCTCCGTGCTTCGGAAGGCACGTTAAGCCGTTGGTCCCAGCTGCATTAGCAGTCGTTAATAACCATCAATCCGCACTGCGCCCGCGTGATGGTTTAAGGCCCGATCTCCCTATCCATCCATAGGGAAGGCCCGTGCCCCAGCAGTGGGGACGTTAATGGGCTGATGATGATGACAGCCTTCGTCGTCTAGTGGTTAGAGCGTTAGGCTCACGATCTGGAGGTTCCATTCCCGATGGGGACATTGTCGAAATTTGTGAGACAACTTGGTAAGAAGGACTTTGAAACACCTGATTGTCTGAAAAAGTAAGATTACTTATTCCGTGTTTCGGAGGCCACGTGAAGCCGTTGGTCCCGGCTATTAACCATAAAAACACCTCCATCAACCCGCAGTGGAACAGCGTGGTGGAGTATGTTCCATGACCCTACGGTTGATTGAAGGCCTGTGTCCAGCAGTGGGACGTATATACGTCACAGACACAGGTTAAAATTATGTTTTTATGTTATTCAGTAAATAGTCAGGGCTATAGTGACCGGAGTGACCGAATCGACCTGAGATTCTTCATTCAGCGCTTATCGCTATCGACCCAACAGACTCCGTGGTCCAGTGGTTGAGCTATGGGCTCACGATCAGGAGTTCCTGGGTTCTAATTCCGGTGGGGACATATCACAACAAACACTTTGTGATCCCTGGTTTGGTTAGGATATTACAGGCTGATCACCTGATTGTCAAAAATAAGACGATCCGAGCTTCGCAAGACACGTTAAGTCGTTGGTCCCGGTTACACTTACTGATGTAAGTAAGAGTCGTTCCATGAGTCATGTCAGGGGCCTGTGGCGGCTCAATAATAACCCTGACACCAGGGTTGGTGAGGTTGGTATTCCACCTCGCAACCCACACTATAGATAGAAGAACTATCGATCAAATAATAATCGTCTCAGGCGACGTCCTGAGCAGAGGTTATCAGGCCTGTTGCCTAAAATTTTGTACCGGGTGGGAGCTCTCAGCGCTCTCCATTTGTCCGGCCAAGTAGTTAATGCCATTTGCGGCAAATCTAAAATAAGTCACGTCTACAAAAATATATATTACTTATCTGTGAAGTTATTATTTCCTGATTAAGATCCGTTACAGTACCTACCTAGCCAAATATCATATTATATAAGCTTATTTCATAGTATATACCTCTATAAGCATATTTTACTGAAATTGGAATATATATTTTTAATTTCCGCTCGACGATACAAGGTTCGAGTCTCGCGTGTATTTCATTTCATTGAGGGGTTTCGTGCCGCGTGTACCAACTTATTGGTAAGCCTGGCTTTTTAATTATTTCCCTTTCCTTGAGTTTCGTTGGGCTAAGTGGAGCGAAGGGTCGTTTTTATACGAACCAGTATTACAAAATTTTATTAGGTATGTACTTAATATATTTCTGTTTGTGTAAGATTTATTTCTAAGTTTTTTGGTTAGGTTGTAAAGTTAATAAAAGGAATAAAAGTAAGAGGTTGGAAGGGCAAAGTGAGCGAAATTCAAATTCAAATTCAAAAATATCTTTATTCAATAGGTAACATAGTTACACTTTGAATCGTCAATTTTACATAACGAACGTCTCATCCGCCTAAAACTACTGCAGCTTCTCACAACCTGTGTAGCCGGTATAGGAAACGCGCGCTATACAAGTATGAGCAAATAAATACTTCTATTTTGCACTCCACTCATTCGCAAACTTTACAACCCACGCAGCTCCACGATACTTCAGTGCTTACGTAGTATTATTCCTTATTCTGTGTCTACAGAGCAAAAACATCTTATATCGATTATGTGGTGGCGAATAGTGGAACGGCCATCAGATATGATGGTTAGCTGCGAATATAATAATAAGCAGTCCCCGACCAAACAGCGACAGGATTAGCAGAACGTAGTGGGAGCTCACTGGGACGGGCTAACCTATAAAATGCTACTTAGGTTCTATGACGATTTTGTGACGTAGCGAGTACGCGCCACTACTTCAAAAGCGCACCCCTGATGCCGGGCAGCAGCGGTATCAGTACTGGTTGGAGGCCGAGGAAATGTATTCTGGTAGGTCTCTAGCTAGAACATCACCGATTGAGAAATTGGTCGGTGTATTGTGGAACGGAAGGCGATTGGGGCAACCACCGTTTTACACGCCCTATTTATGGAGTAACCACCGACAAGAGCGCAGCTCTTAAATAAGAGAGCGATCGATTAAGTATCATGCAAGGAGAACTCTCCTTATCATAGGAATTCTATACATAGGTAACATAATATAATAACATAAGCTCGCGACAATATCCCGATGGGGTGGTCAGTGGGGAGGTACATCCATCCAGGAGCGGACCCAGCTTTTATGTGTGTGTGTGTGTGTGTGTGTGTGTGTGTGTGTGTGTGTGTGTGTGTGTATGTATGTGTGTGTGTGTGTGGGGGGGGGGGGGGGATTCGATAAAATTGCAGTGGCCACCTCTGACCCAACCTGTCGCCCAGAAAGACGACGACTCATCGCCCATCTATCACATCACCTCACCGAGCTTTCTGTTAGACCAAACGTGATAAGTGGAAATATTAGGTACTTACTCTCAAAAACTACCGTTTTTCTATCGTAACAAGAAATCCATCATCACCATTTTATCGTCGTGCGCGAGGAATAAAGCAAATAAATTATCTGTAAACGTATTCAAAGTCACGTACCTGCGATATTCGATAATGAGGAGAAATAAGGGGAAAATGCAAGGGACTTGAATTCAAACCCATGTGGTAATTTTTTACAAAATGGCCGACGCGATTTTGTCATTAATACTTACCTAGATCTTTATTAGTGGCGTAATTAAATTGGTGTGTTTTCTTTATTACAATCAGGTAATACTATAAATTATTAGAGACAACATCATATTTTTTTGTTTTCTTCTATCGTGTGGGTTGTGTTGTGAGGTGGAGTACCAACCTCTTTAACCCCGGTGTCAGGGTTGCTATTGAGCTGCCAAAGGTCTCTGACATGTCTCATGTACTAAGTACTTACTTACATAGTAAGTAGTAACCGGGAGCAACGGCTTAACGTGCCTTCCGAAGCAGGGATCATCTTACTTTCGGACAATCAGGTGATCAGCCCGTAATATCCTATAACCAAACTAGGGATCACAAAGTGATTTTCGTGTCCCCACCGGGATTTGAACCAGGGACCACGGAGGAGGATGTAAGTTAGTAGTCGTTACATGATCCATGTCAGGGGCCTTTAGCGGCTCAATAGTAAACCTGACACCAGGGTTGATGGGGTTGGTAATCCACCTCGCAACCCACACGATAGAAGAAGTATTATTCGTTATTCTATGCCTATACATACGGTCTTCAAATAGACTTTGCTTATAGATAATAAATAGGTTCTAAAATTAATTAGGATCTCTAGAAAAGTCAAAGGAAATTGAATCGGGTTATACCTTCATTTGAACCTATTGTAGCGTCATTTGGACCTTCAGCTTCGAATTGGATAAATCTATTACTGTCTTCACTGCTGAACTGAGCGAAAGAAAAACAGGAAGTTTTGTGCCCTTGTGACCTTTCCATATAACATTACGCCGTTATCCCCGAAGGGATAGGCAGACGTGTGTTGAATCGTCCCACTATAACTCTGCATCATTTTTTAAATGGTCATACTGAAAAAATAAGATTTTGGTTACTGTAGTGTTTACATAAGTACATAAACACATCTTATTGTAATACATGTAGGTATAATTAAATATATAAACAAATATGTAATATATTATAAAAACCTTGAATCGATATAATCGATGTAAGTACATATTATTATAATATATTCTATCGTCTCGGGCAATGCACTACGCGGTGGCCACAATTAAAAAGTAAACTGTACGGGTCTGTACAGTCATGAGCAATATAATGTACCCACTTTAGAACCCTGTCGCACTATCATATTTGACATTTAATGAGACTTACTGTTTAATTTGTGAAAAACGTTAATGTGACATGGTTTCAAAGTGTATACATATTAGTACTCGTGACCGTACGGGGGTGGAGTGAAGACGTAGCGTGTGTGTAGTGGGTGTAGTGTGTGGCAACGAGCCGATATTTATTTATATAATTATATTGAGACGAATACACTACAGTTACCCTTTTGAAATGTCTTTACTGTCATTCATAAATGTCATCTTACAATTCAAAACTTACGTTGAGTGTATTCGATATTTATTGTGCGATCTGTAAAAAACTTTAAATACTACCGTTGTCAGTCCTTTGCAGTCCCGACAGAATTAACTTGACAGCACACGTCACATACGAGCGAGATGCCTATTTTATTCGCCCGGGTTATTCATTCATTTTAAACTTAACAGAAGTTGTCAATCGTCCGCCCCTTTCTTTTTCGGCGGATAAGAAAGTTACAGGTATAACTTAAAATAAAATTAGGAGGTGTCTGCAGGAATCGTGCCATTAGAGATAACAGTCTTTAAAATGTTAACGTGCTGTAAAAAAAAATATTCTAAATCTATAATATTATAATATTATATTATAAATCTATTATATTATAAATCGGTTATTGACCTTCAACAAGTTTATCCATGTTATCATGGATTACGTTGAATAAATGATTCTGATTTAAGTAGTGTTGAATTCCTTGCTCTACTTTCGCTAGACGACAACTTTATTAACATTGTCTGTACGAGTACCCAAGCTAAGCGGTGGAAAAGCTAATAAAACATGGTAGCTAGGTAAAACATAATAAAACTACCTCCTATTATGTCTAAATCGTCTCCCCTGTGTCCCGTCACTCACCAACTACCCTAGCAACTTGCTCATAAACCGGCATTAGACAGCAGGGTAGCTTAGCAAATAATGTCCACCTTGGATTACCAGCTCAACTCGTGACTTAGCTAAATGGCTGCTCTGTCTATTAGCTAAAGACTTTCTTGACATTTGTTTTATTTTTTTGTAAGTAGGTTTTTGTTTGATTGTGATCTTGCTTGAAATGAGGGTAGTTTCCAACTAGTGAAATCTGTTACTTTTTACTAAACGTCAAAACACGAAATTACTATGGACTTTGTATGAAAAAGAAACCTGTGACGTCATAGAAAAACGTAACCAAATATCGCACTTATTTATATTTTAATCATAATCGGTACTTCAAAAAAGGGCATACTCGTCGTAACCACTTGGTGCGCACGAAACTGTGTTGTCTGTACATTTTTTTAAGTTTACGCGGTTATTGGTGCTAATTCCTGTAAATACCATCTAATTTTATTTTAAGTTATATCTGTCATTTTCTTATCCGCCGAAAAGGAAAGGGACGGGTAATCGACAAGCATAAAATTTATGGCACACACGTCAATTTTAAGCACAAATCTAAAACAACCGTCTAAAAATTTTACATCAGTCAATAACCCGACACAGTTAAGTAGACAGCACGTCAAACGGATTGCATACTAGCGACATACCTTTTTGATTCGCAGGGGTTATTCATTCATTTACTCATTCTTCCTAAAATTAAGAGCTGTGAATCATCCGTCCCTTTCCTTTTCGACGGATATGAAAATGACGGATATAACTTAAAATAAAATTAGGCGGTGTCTGCAGGAATCGGGGCCATTGTCATAATTAAAGCACATAGTAACGGGTGTGTTGTCTGTGTCAGTGAATGAATGAATGATTGAACGCATACATTACAATAAGTAATGTGTATTCAAGTTTGGAACCATATAATTTCGTTTTCACTGTATGAAATGTAAACACGATTAGTATCGCAGTAGATAAGATATATTGTAAAGAAAATAAGTAGTTGCGTGAATTATAGGGCGCATCCGTTGGGGCGCTATGTAGGGGTGCTGTTCACGCCCCGACTGGCGACGGATATTACCTACTGTGGTTCTAGTTGTGCTACTGTTTGTATATTTAAATAAGCTAGATGACTGCTATGAAGATAAAATTATAAAATTAGACTCCAAGATGATTAAAAGTAAATCTCATTTTTCTTTTTGACCGATTTACGAATTTTAATTAAGTTATAGGTAATATAACAAAGAGTAAATTGATAACGTCATAATTGTGTATTTTTATACAAATTCCATAGAAATTTGGTATTCATGTGTTATGCTTATGACTGATTGTGAAAATTAATTCATGTGCATTAAAGTGTTTGTACTCTATTTGATTTGATTTGAAATGTACCGTTTTTGACGTTTCCTAATAAGTTTCTCCATCCATCCGGAAGGAATACGAAATAGCCCTGTTCCGAGAACGCGTGGCTATGTACATCGTAGTTACGGGTTCGACTTTTTTTTTTTTTTTTTGACGTGACTTATTGTAGATTTGCCGCAGATGGCATTAACTACTTGGCCGGACAAATGGGGAGCGCTGAAGGCTCTCACCCGGGTTCGACTCCCGCCTCGGGCTCTAAACTAAATCCATGAGTTTGAATTGATACCACGTAGTTTCTAGGACTTCTGCCCGGTTAATGACTGTATGTTCACCCCCTGTTACGTGGGAGATGTTATTGTATGTTATTTGAGTAATATGTCACACCCTGAACACTATAATATCTACCTATCTATATCAGCCTAAATTCATATCCAATTTTGGATGTAAGCCTCTTCTATGTTTTTCCATTTCCGACGATCTTGGGCTATCACACTATATTCACCTACATACAAAAATATAATTCTTACCGTATGGCTCCTAACTCGTATGAGCGAACGAGACAGACAGTCCCCCTTACTCTTTAGTGGCTTACGGCAGATAAAGTAAGTCCCAGAGGGGGTGAAGTCAGCGCCTTTTACGTATTGGTGCGGGGCAGAGAGCGCGTTACCGTTCTATACGTACTTAGTAAGTATTAGTCTTTAAACAGTAGGTAAGTGCCAAATTTCATTTCAAATTCAAATTAAAAAAATATCTTTATTCAGTAGATAAGATAGTTAGAATCGCCATTTTTTAAATAACGAACGTCTCATCCGCCTAACCTGACAAGCAGGGCTAACATGCGCGACGTGATAAAATCGATCGATTCAATAAATTTTGTCGAAATCGATAAGTTTGTTGTTTTTCTCTAATATGCGTGTCACGTGTACTTGTTCGTATTTTGACAGAACAAACATGACTTATTTGGGTTCACATATTAGCACCAATGGATAAAACGACATAATTATATCGTCAGAATCTGAGTATGAGATAATTATTCGCATAACAATTACAAGAATTGTGTTCGAAACACTGAAATAGAATGGTAAAAAATAAGTTTAATAAGCAATCATAAAATAAATGAACTTAACATAATAAAAAATTAAAAGAATATAAAATAAAAATGACACAAAATAGTCATAAGTATTTTTTTTTATCAAACGTGTAAGGAAAACAAAAGTAAAATGAAAAAAAATACCGTATAACACTGCAATAAAGTCGTTAATTACGTTTTAGTCTACCACAATGTCCACAATCGATGAAATGTGACAAAATTTTATTACGTCTCGCGTTAGCCCTACTGTATAGCATTTTTAGTTCGGACTCGAATGTCTTACAATGGCGTTCCGGTAGTAAATTCTTGCTAAGACCACTGAATAGGCACCCTTAGTAGACCAATCGATATTTGCCCCACGAAGCAGCGAGCCCCATGCCCCATTCTAAATCGCCACTCCCATTTTGCCATGCCCAAATATAATGCATGCATGGTGTGGGGTGTGTAATCAAATGGTGTTTTTTTATTTATTGATTAGTGTTGTGTTGTGGTAGGTCGGGGCAGTGTCTTATGTTGTGTCAGCTGTGTTACTAAGTGCATTATTTTTTCTCTCTCTCGCTCTTTATTTAAGAGCTGCGCTCTTGTCGGTGGAGTAATCGCCATTCCTCTCTTCTTCCCGCCAAAACCTTCACCTCCTGATACGACATGACCTGCACCTCTTTTATTTTTTTAAGTAGGTACTTAAAGAGGATACATAGGTATGTATGCGTACAGACATGAGTAATATCTTGTACCCACTTTAGAACCTTGTCGCACTATCATATTTGACAATTAATGAGACTTACGGATTCATTTCTCAAAAAAGTTAATGTGACATGGTTTCAAAGTGTATACATATTAGTACTCGTGACCGTACCTACTGTTGACGACAGGTCGACATGGCAATCGGGGCATGAGGTGAGCCGCGGAGGCGGGGTCGCCCCGCACACCCGCGCAGTCCCCGCGGCGTCTTAGTCTTAGTGTCGCACGAGTCCGTATCGACCGCGTTTATCGATTATAATCTCGCTCACATAATTTATTGAATTAGAAATTAACATTAACACAAAAGAAAAACAATAGATTTAAAAGAAATCTAATCTAAATATTTATGGTCAATCAAAATTATAATAAATAAGAAATTATTGAAAACTAATAATAATATTTTAGAAATAAAACTAACGTTAGAAGGTTCAGATGAATAAATATTAACGTAAATGAAAACGTGGTATTATTTTATTCACATTTTGTTACATACATAATAAAAATATGTCGATATTGAAAACGTCACGTCACTACAGAATTGCCATGTCGACCTGTCGTCTACATTACATTGCTTCAATCATACAAAATGTAAACCGCGGATAGTTGTAATTGGCTTGCAACATATTTTTTACCATTTGTAAATCTTATATTGGATAAGTTTTTACTATCCCTGTAAATAAATAAATAAAGTAACTATGTTACCAACTGAATACAGATATTTTGAATTTGAATATTGATTATTTTGTGTCAAAATTCAAAAATTTCTTTATTCAGTAGGTAACATAGTTACACTTTGAATCGTCAATTTTACATAACGAACGTCTCATCCGCCTAAAACTACTGCAGCTTCTCACAACCTGTATAGCCGGGGAAAAGAAGCGGCAAGAAAAACCTCGACACAGGGCCCTAGACGTTCTTTAAAAAAATAAAAATAAACATAAAATATTGGTCTACGTGTTTCGGAAGGCACGTTAAGCCGTTGGTCCCGGCTGCATTAGCAGTCGTTAATAACCATCAATCCGCACTGGGCCCGCGTGATGGTTTAAGGCCCGACATCCCTATCCATCCACAGGGAAGGCCCGTGCCCCAGCAGTGGGGACGTTAATGGGCTGATGATGATGACAATTGAGTAATTTAGCTGCCTAATATCAGTTCTCAGACAGTTAATCCCATGCATTCATATCTTCTAAATAATCACTAACTTTATAATAACCTTTTTTGTAAAGTTTTTGTTGTCTATGTTTTGAGCGGTTTTCAGTACATAACTACTGTAAATATAATTAATGATGCCTAGCAAGTAAATCAAAACTCATCGTCAATAGCTGGTTGTTAATTGTAAATGTTTATTAAAACCAATTAATATACCATTAATACCTACAATTTGATCCTGAAAATTGATAACTTGTTCCAATTTCCATTTACGTGGACCTGTACCTACATTAATTTGTACTACTGTAGCAACACTGAATACGTTATATTTCAATAGATGTTAAAAATATTTAATAGATTTACATTCATGACATAGAGTGTACCGGACTGTTTTTTTTAATCTAAAATTTTTAAAAAGGGTTTTTTTGTACAGAATATGCCACCCTCATATAGCTTACTTTGAGTTAGATGTCATTATCATCAATTTAAAATCCACGCTCTTGTCGGTGCAGCATTTTCCATGCTATTTTTTTAGGGATAAATAGGGCAGTGGTTTCCCTCTTGCCTTCCGCCCCGCAGTACTCTGTCTTGCGCGAGTTTGAGCGCCCAGAGTAGTCTATTACAAAGCCTGTCCTGTCCTGTCCTAGTACTGACAGTCTCTGAATAGTACTGACAGTTACTGCTGCCCTCTGTCAGGTTCCAGGTTACAGTCCCTGTGACTTGTCCCTTCCGTCCTGCATTGCCGTACCGATGGCTCCCATCTTCGCCTCTGCAACCGTTGAGGTCTTCACCCGTATCCCTGGGCAAGGGTTCTACGTTATATCCCGTAGGTCTGGGTCCCTATTCCAACTCAGCCACCATCTCACTCCGGCCTACTAAAGTAAGAGGCGCCCACCCCGAACCCCGAAGGACGCGCCAAGGAATTAGATGAGATTCGGAGTTATGATTAGGAGTTAGATGTACCGGACATTATTATTTATTATTATTATTGGTTTAATTATTAAACCATATTGTATCATTGTTGGTTGATCCAAAAAAAAATATTTGTAAATCTAGAGGGCTCGAAGTAATGCAGCCCGAATGGCCCTTGCAACCTAGTCAAATCTATTGTGGCCAAGTCCCTACATAGGTGAGGCCACATCTCATCATTTAACCCCCCCCCCCCCCCCCCCCTAGTAAGAGTAAGGAACTCTAATTAAAATGTTTGCCGGACTTGCACCAGTAAGTTATTTTGGATCGACCGTTACTGACGGCGATACAGCTCACCACCTATCCCGTTGGTCTAACAGAAAGCTCGGTGAGGTATGGGTACTTACTTCATCTTGCGATGTATGTACCTGGGACTACCCCAATTAGGATGAAGTCGTGAATTTATGATAGCATATGTGCTAATACGAATTTGTGAACATAAAATTGCGTGTCAATATTTTGTTGTATTCTATTCATAGGATCTGAATTTTTATTTCTGTGACTCATATTTATAAATTTTTAGGTCGGAAATTCGGTGGCATATTATCCTATACTTAATGGTATTCCATAATATAGAGTTGATAATACCACTCGTTCACCGCCAGTGAAAAATTTACATACATACATAAACTCACGCCTATTTTCCACCGGGGTAAGCAGAGACTATAGAATTCCATTTGTTTCAATCCCGATACACTTCTCTTGTATAATCGTTTCATACACGCACGCCTGTTCAGAGAAGATCGTACTGAATCTATTCTAAGGACATCTCCAATTTGGTCAATGTAAGTCCTTCTAGATCTTCCTCTGCCAGCCCTACCATCAACTTTAGCTTTATATACCGCTTTCGCAATTCTATTATCCTTCATCCTTCATCCGCTCTACGTGTCCAAACCAACCTAACATTCCCTTCTCAATCTTAGTCACTATATCGTCTTTTACACCACATTTCTGACTTACCACAATATTTCTCACTCTATCACTCAACACCGCAGATGCTACGCAAATACCTCATTTCTACGGCATTGGTGAACAATTTAATTTAAAAAAATAATAATAATCCTGATTGTAAATAAATTCTTAAAACATTCGCTTTTATAAATTAATAGGCC
The DNA here is from genome assembly GCF_024362695.1 of Pectinophora gossypiella. Lineage (NCBI taxonomy): Eukaryota > Metazoa > Arthropoda > Insecta > Lepidoptera > Gelechiidae > Pectinophora > Pectinophora gossypiella. The sequence goes on from NC_065415.1 coordinate 15,344,421, forward strand.
AATTTTAATAAATAAACCTGACCAAATGATTACGTCAATTCGTGATTTTCCTTTTCAGACAAAACATGATTACAAAATGTTTCTTTTGTACGTAAATATAAATAGCATAATTACTTAATTGACTTACATTTCTGCTCTACGTTTTCCTTTACAAATGTCCTTTATCTAATAAATTTAAGTCTTTCCCGTTCCAAATTAAAGAGCCAACACTTTTTCCTTGAACGAACATCTTGTAACTGGGTATGTATGTCCATAGAAAAAATTGTGTCAAAATGGCGGAACCAATTGCTTAATGTTGAAATTGCATATTCTTAGATAATACTACCTCATCACCAGCCCATTAAAGTCCCCACTGCTGGGGCACGGGCCTTCCCTATGGATGGATAGGGAGATCGGGCCTTAAACCACCACGCGGGCCCAGTGCGGATTGGTGGTTATTAACGACTGCTGATGCAGCCGGGATCAACGGCTTAACGTGCCTTCCGAAGCACGGAGGAGCTCGAGATGAAAACTTTTTCTTTTGTGGTCACCCATTCTATGACCGGCCTTTCCGAAAGTTGCTTAACTTCAACAATCGCAGACCGAGCGCGTTTACCGCTGCGCCACCGAGCTCCTCAATAGTATATATAATACTACCTATCCACTACTATTTGATACCTAAACTAAAATTATTAACGTACCTACTTAAACATGTTTATTTTGCAAATGTCAAAATCTTCATAATGGCGAGACCACCAGTTCATGTTAATATCTCTGATATTCCGTAATGTCATTACAATCTAGGAGGTTAAAATGGCCACATCGAAGCAATTCATCTAAGAAAGCAATATCGCAATTTGACATTTACGCATATAAATTATAAAAGTAAGTGCGCAATGGAAAGAAATGTCAAAAAGCAATATAGCTATTTTAACCCTCTTGATGGCAGTTTTAGAAGGTTTGCCGTCTTCTCTGGACCCACCAACTTTACGTCAAGATGGCGCGGCAGGACCAGTGTTTAACGTGTATGTCGTTTGAATGAGAAATGTACTAGATTTATTAGTTTAGGTATCAAATAGTGGATAGGTAGTATATCTAACAATATGGAATTTCAACATTCAGCAATTGGTCCCGCCATTTTGACGTTGGTATAGAATAAGAAATGACACCACGTATAGAACGGCAACTCCCCGCTCCCCACCAGCGCCTGAGCTGAGTTTACCTCACCCCCCATCGGTCTTAGTTTAGTCATAAATTGGTGCTTATTTCTGTAAACACCATCTAATGTTATTTTAAGTTATATCTATCATTTTCTTATCCGCCGAAAAGGAAAGGGACGGGTAATCGACAAGCATAAAATTTAAGGAACACACGTCAATTTTAAGCACAAATCTAAAACAACTGTCTAAAAAATTGACATTGGCCAATAACCCGACAGAATTATGTTGACAGCACACGTCAAACGGTTTGCATACCAGCGTGATACCTTTTCGATTCGCCCGGGTTATTCATTCATTTACTCATTCTTTCTAAAATTAAGAGCTGTCAATCATCCGTCCCTTTCCTTTTCGGTGTAACTTAAAGTAAAATTAAGAGGTGTCTGCAGGAATCGGGGCCAATAAGAAATAATACTACGTATTGCGCTATAAGGCATCGATATATTCTCCACAACAACTTCACCCTCATTATAATCTCGCGTGGCGAATGCATTTAGTGCAATATCAAGAATTGCAGCATTATGGATAATTTGTACCGATATATTATATTTGGGGAGTCATGCTGCGTGATGCGGCAGCGATATACGGACTTACGGAATATTATTCAAATTCAAATTCAAAAATATCTTTATTCAGTTGGTAACATAGTTACACTTTGAATCGTCAATTTTTACATAACGAACGTTTCATCCGCCTAAAACTACTGCAAACAAACCACGGTCTCCGATCAGAGCTCGGCTTGCGATTGGGAGGTCTTTTCAAATCAAATCAAATGCATTTATTGTATAACTATAGGTAAACAAATAGCAGGCCTTATGCTAATAGTATCACATTCTCTATAGGCAGTTTACCTTTTCAGGTGTACAATATTTATTACTACTCTGGGCGACATCCCACTCGCGTCAAGTCGCGTCAGACAGAGTACTGCGGGGCGGAAGGCAAGAGGGAAACCACTGCCCTATTTGTCCCTAAAAAAGTAGCATAGAAAATGCTGCACCGACAAGAGCGTGGCTCTTAAATTGATGATGATGATGAATATTTATTAGTATAGAAATAGTAATTAGTTAATAATATTAAAAATTCTAAATTAAAACATACCAATAATTACAATTCTGGACATCTCAGAAACAACACAGAAAACAGACTAACATTCCACTATCACAATTTACCCTCATTCATAAAAAAATCTTTAACACTGTAAAATAGGTTCTCGTTGTTTTTTTTTAGATTTTCTTAACATTGTTCATCAACCGTTCTTGGCCTTTGGCGGTTCAATCATAACCCTGACACCAGGGTTGATGAGGCTGGTATTCCACCTCACAACCCACACGATAAGAAGAACAACCGTTCTCCTACGACCGATTCGCCATTGGACTACGTCGACATGACGATACATTTATTTCCATTGTTTTAGGTTTACGCGGTTGGTGCTAATTCCTGTAAATACCATCTAATTTTATTTTAAGTTATATTTGTCATTTTCTTATCCGCCGAAAAGGAAAGGAACGGGTAATCGACAAGCATAAAATTTATGGAACACACGTCAATTTTAAGCACAAATCTAAACCAACCGTCTAAAAATTTTACATCAGTCAATAACCCGACACAGTTAAGTAGACAGCACATCAAACGGATTGCATACCAGCGACGTACCTTTTTGATTCGCCCAGGTTATTCATTCATTTACTCATTCTTCCTAAAATTAAGAGCTGTGAATCATCCGTCCCTTTCCTTTTCGACGGATATGAAAATGACGGATATAACTTAAAATAAAATTAGGCGGTGTCTGCAGGAATCGGGGCCATTATCATTATTAAAACACATAATAACGGGTTCTTACCGCGTTTAAATCAGGGATATGATGACAGATCATCCCGTGATCATGGCACTTGTAACAGTGTCGAAATATCGGGAGTCTCATATCCCTGATTTAAACGCGGTAAGAACCCGTTATTATTTGTTTTAACTACATTTATTTCCGTTTCCCCAGCAGTCTTTCGCCTATGGACATTTCGTCGTCAGGAACTTTCATCTACGTCACTTTTCACAACAGGCCTTTCCACATACAGAGTGTTCCTTCCACACCATGATAAAAATTTTTTTGACTACTGACTTTCCATCTACGGAGATTTCGCCGGCAATCTTAAGCGAAATTACAAAAATACTCATATCTACAGTTAACTGTATTATTAAATACCTATTTTACGAGACTGTTCTTAGTTAGCCTTACTGCAAAGATTCAGTGCTTCGGAAAATATGTAGGGGCCTTAAGCTGGCGGTTCCGGTGAGCTATGTAACAGATGTATGGAAATATTCCTCACAAAAAGTAAACATTTGTCGAGGTTCAAAGACTATAAAGGCAAATACACACCCTTATCTTGGCTACACGGTGTTTCCTAGAATCCGGACTAATTTCCCCGGAATATAATACTCGAGCGAGCGTGTGTGTTGGTCGTTATGTGAATATTTTTATTACAACCCTGCCTAAATGTTGTTCCCGGAAGTAATATGTATGAGATTATTCCTATTATTTGTTACCGAGGGTTGTTGTACCTTGTTGTTAGTTGTTTGTGTTGTATTTTTGTGTTATCTTGTGGCTACTTATACTTCTGCCCACTTCTTAATATCTATCATTGATTATCATATCATTGATTATGATATCGAGGAGTTCGGTGGCGCAGCGGTAAACGCGCTCGGTCTGCGATTGTTGAAGTTAAGCAACTTTCGCAAAGGCCGGTCATAGGATGGGTGACCACAAAAAAAAGTTTTTATCTCGAGCTCCTCCGTGCTTCGGAAGGCACGTTAAGCCGTTGTTCCCGGCTGCATTGGTTAATAACCACCAATCCGCACTGTGCCCGCGTGGTGGTTTAAGGCCCGATCTCCCTATCCATCCATAGGGAAGGCCCGTGCCCCAGCAGTGGGGACGTTAATGGGCTGGTGATGATGATCATTGATTTACCACTACCGTAGATACAGCGCTTGATACAAAAATGCGGCGAAAACTTGGCGCTTATTTAGCTATATAATAAAATCGTGTTAAATTAAGAAAGTACGCATCGTCTTTTGCCGCAGATGGCATTACTTACGTGACTGGACAAATGTGGAGCGCTAGGGGCTCTTACCCGGTACAACAGTCCTGAGGGTGCCCTGTTGTTCGCGCATTTCGGCTCAGGGCGTCGTGTGAGCGGATTATATTTGAAAGAATTAATCGACCCTAGTAGATCGATTACGATACGCGCTGAATGAGGGAAATTCTCGACCTCGGTATCGGAGTCCTGAAGTTTTTGTTGTCGCGAGCCGATTAGCCGCCTCTATGTCGAGAGAGCAAAAGCTAGAAATTATCCAAAGATCTACTTACATCCAACTACCTAACTACATCCAACAGCGCATTAGTCACAATATCCGTTCTACGTTTCTGTTTTTATTATTTCCATATTTCACGTTCTTCCCTTTCCGCCCGTCAGGGTTGCCACCCTTCAGAATTTGATTATAAACGTCGCGACACCCCTTGCGACAGAATTATACGCTTTGATTGGAATGGAACTTCATTTTGATTCTGATTCTTCATCTCCATTTCATATTTGTTGCTTTTAAAGAGAGTAGCACAAATGAGTTATTAATTTACCTTAAGTGCAGTATTTTCACTAATACTTTTGGCTCGACCATTATTTCTTGCAGCTTCTTTTCCCCGGCTATACAGGTTGTGAGAAGCTGCAGTAGTTTTAGGCGGATGAGACGTTCGTTATGTAAAAATTGACGATTCAAAGTGTACCTATGTTACCTATTGAATAAAGATATTTTTGAATTCGAATTTGTATTTGAATATGGCCATTAAAAGCTGTGTTGTAAAATAAAGCGAAAACACCTTAAATTATTTGCTACTTTTTTACCAACAAAAAAGTTTAAGCCGATCCTATTAGGTAGATTATTGAATGTCTGTTTGTTATTTATGAATAACCATATTAAAAAAGTTTTCCAAATTGGCTTCGCAGCGTCGGAATGGAATCATAAATGAAATTGCGTTGATAAGGCTAAGTAATATTCTCATAACAGAATGTCTAGAAGGAAATCTGGAGCGAGTAGTATAAAATATTATAGAAATAAGTCCCTCCGGTATTAGAGCGTTACGAATTTCATCATAAAATCGGCCACCGGGGTGCGTTTATGTCGTACGAACCTCTTTCCAAATTTATTACTCTCCCCTCAAACATGCGAGTCTTTATTGCGCGTGTATTAATGAACATCCCATTTTTGCCTTCATATTCCCACTACAAAGCCATATATCTTCCGCATAACGAGATAATATAGCAAAAAACTGGGACGCCTGCCTGAATGTTAATAGCGCAAAAAAGACATCCGCGTCTATTGCAATTTATTTCTGTCAGGCGCTTGTAAATGAAGCGGACTATGGGGCGATTTCTCACAAAAGATACTATTTGACTGGTGGTTTTGATAAACCTAACATGTTAAGATGGTACGGACATTCCATTTACGTTTGCTTTGAGGCGGGCGCTTTGAGCGGGCAGGGCTAAGCAGTGAGTTTTATCGTAGCTGTGGTTTAAAGTGGCCGTATTTTACTCCAAGTCGGACAAACCTAGTTTCCGAGGTCGATACACTTGAAAGATTTAGAGGGTAGTAAAGCTGATATGTCGGGGAGATTACGATCGAATTGGTCAGCTTGGAATGTGTAACTTTTATTAGCAACGGACATTTGTTAGGATTAGGCTGAAAAGTCTCCAATTGGACTTTGTCGGGACTGATAGAGGCTAATTGAAACATTATTGCTTTTAAAACCTGCTGGAAGCAAATTTATGTGGGGTTAAAAAGGCCACATAGAAGCAATTCATCTAAAAAGCAATATAGCAATTTGATATCTGCGCATATACCTAAAAGTAATCGCGCAGTATCAGTAAACGTCAAATAGCAATATTGCATTTTCAGTGGTCTTTTTAACCCACTCGAATTTATCTTTGTTTGTCCTACATAAGAGGAAACTTTTTAAAACATTCTAGAATGTTCTCTTTACCGAGTAGGGTTGTACAAAGTCTTTATTCGCAAGTTGACTTGATACGTCTCTACTTTCTTTTAATTAAAACCGAGTCTATGTTATGTGGCATTCTTTATTCCTTGTTAACAACGTATGTAAAGGCAACCGAAGGAAACATTGTAGCTTGTTATAAAGTTGTTTACGTGTAGATGGAACTCAGTAAACAATCTTTTCAAAGATTTCATTGCTGTGTTTTGATTTGGACTATATCATACACACAGGGTGTTAGTAACATCGTAACGAATTGAGGGCTGGTACATACCATGATTCTGAGTTGATATCAAGTAGAATTATCCATCGCAAAAGTATGGAATTTAAAATAATTTAAAAGAACACAAAAAGTCATGAATTTTGCGACAGAAAAGTCCACTTCATATCAACTTAGAACCATGGTCTGAATCATCCCTCAAAGTTTTCGTTACGATGTCACTAACACCCTGTTTGTTGTACATAAGTAGTTGCTTTTATGTATGTCATCGTTAATTTAAGAGCCACGCTCTTGTCGGTGTAGCATTCTCCATTCTTGTCTATCAAAGGCCAATTCTTTCACTTCCTCATAAGACACGACGTTCACCTTCTCTTTAATCTGTTCCTTGATCTTCCCCTTCCTCTTTTTCCTTGTAGCTTTTCTTCTATGATGTTTTTAATAAATTCGTCGTGTCTTTTTAAGTGTCCAATCTTTTTCTCTCTTATAAGTAGGCATGTGTACAATCAAATTCCGGTATTCTAATTCGGCGAGCTCGTACGAAGATTTTGATAAGAATAGAAGAAGCGAAAGTGGTGTGTTCGTAGTAAGTGTCTACCTACCCTGATGAGAAGTATTTATAATCTACTGGACCCGTCATACTTCTACTGTCCATCGCTCCTGAACGCCGTAAGACAACTTACGAACTTAGTGTCGGCCGATTTTTTATCGATACTAAAACCTCAATTTGGCACCGAAACTCGCCGAAACCGAACCCGGAAGTCCGGTCAGACAATATACAACTACCTACCTATAGACAATTTTCTTCCCCAACGTTGTTTCTTCATAAAGGAAGAAGCGAAGGGATCCCTCAAACAATACTTCACCTTGCGTGACGTTGAATGTTCGTGTTGGCCTGTCCACCATAATTCATAGTTTGTTTGGTTTTTACAACGTTACGGTTGACCCCTACATACAAACAGTGGCGTATTTAGAACCTGATCGTGTCACGCGAATGTTTTTGCAAGGGAATTCCAGCAGGCTAAGCACGCAAAGAGAGGTATTACATCTATCCACCAATCTTTCGTCAATCATGACTTTTTATTCAAAAAAAAATCGACCTTAATATTACTGCACTGTGATCGTTATTTGTAGGGTCGTATGATGATTGACGGAATACCGTGGAAATACCACGATCACCCATAGACAATATTTCCACGGTATTCCGTCAATCAGCTAACGACCCAACAAATAACGATCGCCGTGCAGTAACAATAAGGTCGATATTTTCTAAACTTCATCGGCAATAATGTTGTCTATGGTGTGATCGTGATTTTTCCGTGGTATTTCCACGGTATTCCATCAATCAGCAAACGACCCTACTAATAATGATTATAGTGCAGTAATGATAAGGTCGATTTTTGTTTTTAATCCTAAATCATGATTGACGAATGTTGGATACATGTAATATGCCTTTTACGGCACGAGTAGAGCGAGTAAATGTCAAAGTGCGAGTAAAGTTGTCTTTGACAGACGAGTAAAGGTTCCTCGTTCACGCAGCGTCTTGCTCGCGACTTTAACTCAAATTATGTTAAAAACTATCAATTTTCTCATTCCTTATGGGTGTTTTTTTTTTCTTGGCTCTTCTATTGAAGCGTTTCCTTTGGATAAGATATTTCCTTTGGATTCCGACATCTTGAAAAAATTGCGGATGTCCCGGTAGTCCCGTGTATCAAGGACCTTGTTTTATTTCGCGTCGCGTTTCGCGTACATAGCGTGCTAGGCCTGCAGCCATGTTTTTGATGGAGGAAAATTAATTTCGTGTAAAGAACATCTTTTACGCTGCCATAGAATAAATAATAAAACGAATATAGAATGGACACTCCGCTCCGTACAAATTTGTATCGGTAGTTCTTCTATTGTGTGGGATGTGAGAACAATGACCGACCGCACCAATCCTGGTGTCAGGGACTCAGGGTCATTATTGAGCCACCAAACGCCGCTTGACATGACTCATGTAACTGGGCCAATAACTTGACGAGCTCAAGCACGGATCAATTCACTTTCAGATAATTGGGTGATGAGCCTAAAAAAAGCCTACTGGGATTTGAACTCGGGACCTCCAGATCGTGAGCCCTACGCTCAACCACTGAACCATGGACGCCGTATCCGTGGTACCCAGCTACATTTACCTCATTCCCTCGCTTAGTTCCCTCTTAAGGTGCGCAAAAATGAGTACCTATAAATAAAATACCATACATACATAAACTCACACCCGTATTCCCCGATGGGATGGACAGAACTACAAATAATCAAGAAACTATTTGCAGCCACTTTTGATACATACTCCTAAGGTGGATAATGATAAACCATATGATGATAGGTGATCAGTATATCGCTCTTACAGGTGATCCATCATGTTCGACAGGACGCTGTCCCTTTGTCGCCTTTTACGACATGCACGGGAAGATAGGCAGCTGAACGCATTCTATGTTTTTTCTTTACTCCCAGTCCAACAGAGGAGCAATAAAAATACCATAAAATACCAGAGCACGGTAAAACATTCCCACCGCGTGTCTGATAACTTCCAGTCAATACTCAGTTCCTAGCGCTAGTACGGCTTCCAGCTTAGTCTTACACACATACAACACTATAGTTGTAATCAGGTCGTTGACCTTTAAGTATTTTACTGAAAACTTATATTATCCTGGTGGTGGTTGCCGAGTTGCTGCGAGCAATAATGCTGCCCAATTGTACTGTAGGTATTTCTGTTGGGCAGTAATCCCGATCTTGCGGGATCCCGATCTCGCGAGAGCTCGTCAAATTTTTCGGGATTTCGGGATCAATCCCGAAGCATAATATGACGAGGTCCCATTCGAGATTGACGGGATTAGGCGAATCTCTTTGAGTTATACTTTTTGTTTTGATTATGCTGATTTCCAATGAAAACTTAATTATTTAGTTAGTAATATTAATATATGTGTTAATGTATGTATGTATATGTGTGTATGTGTATGTATGTGTGTTGATATATGTGGAAGCTTATAATTGGCCTCATTCTGGCTTATGTTTGTACGTATTTATTTAAGATTCCGTGCTGTTAGCTTTCCTTAAGAAATAAATAAATAAATAAATAAATAAATATTGTAGAATAAAGGTTACTATTTTCTTCCAAAAAATATTTTGTTTTAATCTTACTATTCAGTTTTCAGCCATCCTAAAAAGAGAGAAAATTTCGGGATTGATAGCTTCTGCGTTAGACTAGTATGGGAGCTAATGAAACACATAAGAACCTTTTCAACTGCATATCTTCCCGGCCACGTAGCCAAAACTGACCCTTTCTAATATGATACATGATGGATCGTCTGTCACCATACGGTTGATCATACCCAAAAAGAAATGGTTAAATCAAAAAGTCTGAATCAGACGGAATTTGGATCTTCAGCTCTTGTCAAACCTGAACGAGCGTGTTAAAGCACCTTACCCACGGAACTGTTTGTAAATCGCCTTAGTAGAGTTGGTGGCTCAGTTGAAACGTCCCCACAATTTGTAAGGATAATCTGTCACCCAAATTGACCGCAGTTTATTTTTTTGACATCAATTTACCATAAAGGATTATGATTTCATGTTGAGTTGAAGCTAAGGCTGCTTACTCACGTCGCAATCGGATATAGGTTAGGAATAGAATGCTAATAATACGATTGATTGATTGAGTTTATGTTATGTAATACGATTCACCATTTGACGACGTCAAAAGTTTTGACAAGTTTTAACTCAAAATTCGTCTGTGATAGACTTACATAAACTGCCTATATACGTCCCACTGCTGGGCACAGGCCTCCCCTCAATCAACCGGAGGGGGTATGGAGCATACTCCACCACGCTGCTCCACTGCGGGTTGGTGGAGGTGTTTTTACGGCTAATAGCCGGGACCAACGGCTTAACGTGCCCTCCGAAGCACGGAATCATCTTACTTTTTCGGACAATCAGGTGATTCAAGCCTGAAAAGTCCTTACCAAACAAAGGGCAGTCTCACAAAGCGATTTCGACAATGTCCCCATCGGGAATCGAACCCGGACCTCCAGATCGTGAGCCTAACGCTCTAACCACTAGACCACGGAGGCTGTTAAATGTGTGATAGACTTACATCGGGATTCGTATCCTGGTTCGGGCCCTAAACCACTGAATTCGACTGCACTGTTACTCAACAGTTCTGCCGTCTACATTTCTTTAGGGACACTCTTCCTTTTTTGACAGTGCTCCATAATGGCCCCGATTCCTGCAGACACCTCCTAATTTTACTCTAAGTTAAACCTGTCCTTTTCTTATCCGCCGAAAAGGAAAGGGACGGAAGATTGACAGCTCTTAATTTTAGGAAGAATGAATAAATGAATGAATAACCCGGGCGAATCATAAAGGTATCTCGCTGGTATGCAAACCGTTTGACGTGTGCTGTCAACCTAATTCTGTCGGGTTATTAGCCAATGCAATTTTTTTTATAGGATTGTTTTAGATTTGTGCTTAAAATTGACGTGTGTTCAATAAATTTTATGCTGGTCGATTACCCGTTCCTTTCCTTTTCGGCAGGATGAGTTACGAAAAAGAAAAGGAGGCGTCAGTTGGAAAAAGGCGGTTTTATAGACACGTTAAGCCGTTGGTCCTGGTTAGTACTTACTGATGTAAGTACTTAGGCATTCTGAGTCATGTCAGGGGCCTTTGGCAGCTCACTAGTAACCCTGACACCAGGGTTGATGAGGTTGGTAATCCACCTGACAACCCACACGATAGAAGAAGAAAGCACCAAACGTGTCGGGACCCTGTAAATATAATTTATCTTTTATCTGCTGTACTGTACGTGAAAATTTTCAGTAGGTACCTACCTATTTATGCGAATGCACACTCCCCCTCGCAAATCACAATTTTAAATGTGAATGCTGTTTAAAGAGGCTTGTATGAAACGAACTGTGAAATACGTACTGATTTTGCAAGTTGCATTGTCTCTCTGAAGTGTTTTAACAGTCGGGGAACGAACTTACACCCGCAGTCCCTAATGGGGTGGGCAGACCTAGAAAAAATGCATTAACAAATAGTAACGTTTGGAACTAGTAGCTGGAGTTTCCTTTTAAGCATAACAATGCCTGTGCCAGGAGACTCCGCTCCATCATAGCAGAGTTTATACAAATTAAAAAAAGGAAAAAATAACTCTAAATCTAAATATACATATAAAAGGAGAAACTGACTGACTGACATATCAACGCACAGCCTAAACGGCTAAACGTAGGCACTTGAAATTTGGAAGGGACGTAGCTTAGGTACCGTAGAGGTGCACTAAGAAAGGAATTCCCACGGGAATGGGAATTAGCGGGAAAATCTTTTTATATGAAAAATCTAAACCGCTTAAGTTAGACGCTTGAAATTTAGCATGCAGGTACCTTAGTTAACTTAAAGCTTAGTTGCAACAGGATATTGCAAAATTCCCACGGAAACGGGAGTTAGCGGGAAAAAACATTTGTATGAAAAAAAAATCTAAACCGCGTAAGATACGAGTAGATGTGTTATATCTAACATGCATGCATAAATTAGTAAATATAAAGTTTAGTTATGGCTGTGTGTTTTGAAAAATGGGAGTTAGCATGAAAAAAATGTTGTATGAAAAAATCTAAACTGCATAAGTTAGATGCTTGAAATTTGACATGCACTCCCACACACACAAAGACCTCTCTTTTATAACACGCCACGCGGACGAAGTCGCGGGCAAAAGCATAACAATACAATAATACAATAATTATTTTTAGCGGGAGTAGTAGTGGGAGAGTATATACGTGCGCCTGAGTGTGCTAGCCCTACCACACTGTCTTGGGATCAGAGGTTGCTCCACAACAACTCAGTGAAAGCAACCTCTGCTAACCTAGAAAATTAATAAGACAACTACGTGGTACATTGTGCTCCTACTTGCAAATTATTTTTAGATATAAGTTCATATTATTAGTAGAGACTCTTTCCTGCAGACAAACTGTTTAAACAGTTTTGCAAGGCATTGACAAATTGTACCTATATTTAGTATTAAGAATAAATAAATATAATAACAACTGGTTGCAGCCACTTTTGATCACAATCGATGAACAGGAGGCCGTATTGAAGCAATAAATTCATCTAAAAAAGCATGACAACATATATCACATAAACTCACAACCTCATCCCAATTGGCGTAGTCAGAGATACATCAACGCAAGATGAACTAAGTACAGTCATGAGCAATATAATGTACCCACTTTAGAACTCTGTCGCACTAACATATTTGACATTTAGTGAGACTTACAGTTCAATTCGTCAAAAAAGTTAATGTGGCATGGTACCAAAGTGCATATGTCACCGTAAAATTGAAAATAACGTTAGATTATAATCTATCTCGCGAGATTGTGAACTGTCGAATAATTATGAATCGTATTATATTGCTTACAATTTAACGTATTATTTTTCGGTAGATTATAATTTATCGAAGTGAAACCGTCAAATTGTGATACGAAGCGCACCTCGCGTGCTATACCATAGAGTTACAAAACTATTAGAGTGAGCATAATGTTAATTTGGGATTCTCTTAAAATGCATAAATGTTTTTGTCATAATTTTAATTATCATAATCCTTTTTGCATAACGTTTTTTAGCATAATAGTTTTACTTTCCCATAATAACATCTAGGAATACTGGTTTGTTAGGTATAACTTATTTTTGGGATTAATAAATAGATATCCATAATTCTTTTTTGGAATAATAGTGTTTTGTCATAATTTTTACAAGGCATAACAGTAGGTTAGGGTGCGGCGGGGGTGGCCCTTGGGCCACCCCTATGCCGCCAGCATGTTTATCTTACACACGAAAAGTATACTGAATGATACGTTTCAGATTTTTTAATTTTGATACATTTTTTCTTACCATGTGATGTCAGAATTATTGATTACTTACTAAATAATTAATAAATACGTACTTGATTTCACAATCTTGAAGAGCATTTATTTTATTTGACTGACACCTGTGTTTTATTCCTAACTCTATGGACACAGAACGGTCTACTGTAAGGCCGACCAATCAGGGACAGCCGTCGGACAGTTGACAATTTGACAATTGTAAGATTGTGATTTAACAGTTTTACTTCGATAGATTATAATCTGACGAATAATAATACGTTAAATTGTAAGCAGTATATTACGTGTCACAATTTTTCGACAGTTCACAATCTCGCGAGATAGATTATAATCTAACGTTATTTGGGTTGTTCTTCTTTTTTATCGACAATGATCTGTCCTTCGTTCTGCTTCTGATAAGTTATGTTTTAGAATTTTATTTCATGTTTTGATTGTCCAAAAATATAGTTATCTTATTATACTCAAAATACAAGCAAAATACTAATCGGTTCCTCAATTAGTTATTAACGTAGCTTGATCGTTTTTCACAAAATTATGTGACAGAGTGGTAAATTGAAATGCTGTCTCCGATGAAAAGGGCCACTCTGTCACAATATTTTTTGGAATGCGCCTGCAAAGAAAAGTATGTTACCAAGATAAAGAGAACCACTAAATAGTCCTCTACAGACACATCTTTATATGATGTTTTAAAATATTTATTGCCGTTATAATTTTAAAGATGTTAAATCCGATAAATCGAGAAAATGTCTTTTTATTGTCGATAAAAAAGAAGAACGACCCATTTACAATTTTACGGTGACACATACATAATTAATGCTCGTGACCGTATCCACACCTCACCTAGCTTTCTGTTAGAACAATGTGATAGGTGGTGAATTGTATTGCCGTCTATAATGTCGAGGCAGCTGTGTTGTTGTCCTAAAAACTATATAATATTATTTAAAATTGACATTTGGTCATATAAAACTGCACAATGTCAACCAATGCCTTGCGAATTCCTTTAGAGTCAATGCCTTCCTGGACCCCTAGACCTCGCAGATCACATTTCCCTTCAACTTTTGTCCAAAAAATAAAATAATAACTTATGGTTTCAGAAAATGAAAGCTCAATTCTTCATTTTCAAATATTCTCCGTAAAAGCAAAGGAAATGTAAAAAGTCGCATTAATATCTGTTGGGCAGTCTATAGGTATTTATGACATTATAATTTGGGCGTCAATGATGGCATCCATTAATCATTTGGATGGTTCAGAACATTTATCTTCCTCCTGTGTTTACCATATTATTTTTTGGTCGAGTTTTTTTACAACAAAGAAACAAAGCCTATATTCCCCAAGGGGTAGGCAGAAGTAGGTATCTTATAGTATACAAGGGTGTTTGAATTTCGGGGGATGATTCCGACCTTGATTTTGAGCTGATAGGTATGTAGTCGAAATAATTTGCGTCTTTTTTTAATATTATTTTTACTCCAACATTAGAGCCGTGGTAGCCCAGTTGCTAGAACGCTTGCCTCTTACTTTGAGGTCGCAGATTCAAATCCAGCACAGGCCTAAACCAATGATCGTCGAATTTGTTTTCGAATTCATGTTTGGATCATTAATGATTATCACGTGTTCAGCGGTGAAGGAAAATATCGTGAGGAAACCTACATTACCGAGAAATGCATTTTCGGAGGTATATGACCTAAGTACCTAATCTGTATAGGGTTGCTTTTCCCTTCACGGCTTCCGGTCTTCGAAAGGTTAGACAGGCAGTCGCTTCTGTAAAAAACGGGATCTGTCAAATCTTCAGGTTACGTAAGCGGACCCTGTGGAACACGGGATGATGTTAGGGGGATGATGATCCCCGCATGCGCCTGAAGTAGGACTGCGCCGGACACGTTTGTCGGTTGCATCCGGAGCGATGGGCACGAGTCGTTACCCACTGGACCCCTCAAAGCGGGTAGAGAAGTCGAGGAAGACCGCGTAAAAGATGGTGTGACGACCTCACTGCTTTTCTTCTCGCTTTTTCGGATTGGCCGGAGGAAAAATCAATGGGAGGCCTTTGCCTGCCAGTGGAATCGATTAGGCTAGATAAGTTCCCCACATCACGCTTTTATGATGCATTGTCGTTAAACGATCGCGTGACTTTTTTAACTGGGGTCATAGATCATAAACTAGTAATTGTTTATGTCATCTATGGTGATTACAGAAGCTTATGGCTATAAAGTTATCCATTCAATCAGTGAAATTAAAAGTTGTGTAAAAGTCACTGTGGTAATTTAAGGCCCCTTAGAGCCTATTTGAATAGCCAGCACTGTACACATTTTAATTAAAAAAAATCGGTATATTCGTGTTTAGAATCAGATATTTTTGGATAGGGAGTGTTCGAGGCAACACGGTCACGCCTCTAACATAATGTATGCAGTTGAGTTGTTGGTTGAGTTGAGTTGTTAGTTGGGTTGAGTAGTTGATTGAGTTGAGTAGTTGGTTGAGTTGAGTAGTTGGTTGAGTTGAATAGTTGGTTGAGTTGAGTTGTTGGTTGAGTAGAGCTGTTAGTTGGGTTGAGTAGTTGGTTGAGTTGAGTAGTTGGTTGAGTTGAGTTGTTGGTTGAGTTGAGTAGTTGGCTGAGTTGAGTAGTTGGCTGAGTTGAGTAGTTGGTTGAGTTGAGTTGTTGGCTGAGTTGAGTTGTTGGTTGAGTTGAGTTGTTGGTTGAGTTGTCAACTGCATACATTTTGTTGCGCAACCAACGAGACGGCAGGGGCGTGGCTCATCAAAAACTGATGTGGAACCGCGTTGAAACTCGTTAAACCAATTTTTGACGGTCGCCATTGAAGAAGAGTCACCGTACACAGCAGGCCGAATTATACGACTCTTCTTCTATCGTGTGGCTTGTGAGGTTAATCCTCAATCTCATCAACTCTGGTGTCAGGGATATTATTGAGCCGTCAAAGGCCCGTGACATGGCTCATGTAACGACTACTTACTTACATCAGTAAGTAGTAACCGGGACCAACGGCTTAACGTGCCTTCTCTTACTTTTTGCGCAATCAGATGATTAGCATGTAATGTCCTAACCAAACTAGGGATCACAAAGTGATTTCTGTGATATGTCCCCACAGGGATTCGAACCCGGGACCTCCGGATCGTAAGCCCAACGCTCAACAACTGGACTGAATATCAATGTTAAACAAAATTCCAAGAGGAAATGTATTTAGGTATGTACTATGTAAATAAAAGGTTTATTTTTCCGATAAAGAATTCATCCCATCCACATTATGATAATAAAAGTAGGTACATTACGGATATATTTGCAATTTATAACCATCTGGTACCCGAGAATGAGGGATGTATGTAGTATTAGGTACGCTTGGAGGGTTTTGTCTGTATTGATTTGAGTGTGTACGAAGCTAGGAAACTTTCTTCCTGCGAATGTCTGTTTATATCTATTTATAGACAGCGATACGGCTACCACCTATCACTTTGATTTAACAGAAAGCTCGGTGAGTTCGTCTTGCGATGGATTCCTGTGATTCCACCTTTTTTTTTTGACGTTACTTATTGTAGATTTGCCGCAGATGGCATTAAGTACTTGGCCGGAAAATGGGGACCGCTGAAGGCTCTCACCCGGTACAACGTTTAAGACAACAGGCCTGAGGGTGCCCAGTTGGGCGCGCACCTCGGCTCAGGGCGTCGTCTGAAAGAAAAAATATTTGAAAGAATTAATCGACCCTAGGGGGTCGATAGCGATAAGCGCTGATTGAGGGAAATCGTCGACCACGTCGGCGGGGTCGGTATCCGGGTCCTGAAGTGTTTGATGTTGCGAGCTGATTGGCCGCCTCTATGGCTAGTGTGATTCCACCAATTATGATATAGTCGTGGGCTTATTATACAGAGGCCTTTTCACATCGTAACGAATACTGAAGAGGATGATTCAGACCATGATTCTGAGTCGATATCAAGTGGAATTTCCCTCTATATACACCCTGTATACTTTGGCGATCGTGCGCGGCTCATTTTTTCCATCCCCGTATTTATTTATTTTAGCGTTTGAAAGACTAACATACATACATACATACATAAACT
Source organism: Pectinophora gossypiella (assembly GCF_024362695.1). Lineage (NCBI taxonomy): Eukaryota > Metazoa > Arthropoda > Insecta > Lepidoptera > Gelechiidae > Pectinophora > Pectinophora gossypiella. The sequence goes on from NC_065415.1 coordinate 15,361,833, forward strand.
CACGCCCGTATTCCCTGAAGAGGTGGGCAGAACTACGAATAATCAAGAAACTGCAGCCACTTTTGATACATAGTCCTAAGGTGGATAAACCGTATGATGATAGGGGATCAGCCTAACGCTCTTACAGATGATCCATCATGTTCGACAGGACGCTGTCCCTTTGTCGCCTTTGCGAAAGACTAACTTTAAAAAACTGATTTGAAGGATAAAATCTTATTTTTTTTTTATTTCGATAGCACTGAAAATAGTGTCGTCCTTTACTTCGGACACGTGTAAGTCAAAGATAGAGCTAGTTAACCTGACACACTTTATCAAAATTCAGTTCGCGATGCCAGAATGAGCACCTGTGTAGAGCTAAATAATAAATAAGTAGTTAACAATTCCAACCGTAATTGTAATTTTTGTCCAACCAAACTGCATGCCTCGTCCAGTTATTAGACTTCTGTAACTGAAATACAAAACCCGTGTTTAGTCCACAACCGTATTCTATTACAAACGGAAAATATTTGCCATTTGTCCACAGAATATCTGTTTTGTGGTTCATGCCGCGACTTGTACTGAGTGACGCCCTTTTTATATGTTTTAGTAAAATATTGCCCCGACTCCTGCAGATGCAATCTAATTTTATTTTAAGTTATACCTGTCATTTTCTTATCCGCCGAAAAGGAAAGGGACGGATGATAGTCAACAAGTTAATTTTAAAACGAATGAATAACCCGAGCGAAAATAGGCGAGATCGCTGGTATTGTAATCCGTTTGACGTGCTGTCTACTTAACTCTGTCGGGTTATTGGCTGATGTAAAATTTTTAGACGACTGGTTTTGATTTCTGCTTAAAATTGACGTGTATTCCATAAATTTTATGCCTGTCGATTACCCGTCTCTTTCTTTTCCAACGGATAAGAAAATGACAGGTATAACTTAAAATAAAATGGCGTCTGCGGGAATTAGCACCATTGCAGATATGTCCGTTTGCAAAATCATTCACGATAATGTGGGATAGAGCATGAAGGAAACGATTATTATTTCTTTACCTTTGTTTATTTTAAACGTTTTATATTTGTCAACGTTTTCTTCTTTAAAAACAACCGTCCGCTATTTGCCTGTCATTCCGCAATCCTCTCTTCTCTCTCTCTCACTCTTCGCCCTCTCTTTCGCACTCTTTTGCGTTACGTTTCATTTAGCCTAGCAGTCCTACAATAATATCCAATCACTGTAGATGTCCTCGCGCGCGACGCTATTCTGTGCGTACGATTCTTAAACGTGAATACCTATTAAAAAAAAGGTTTACAAGCTATTTCCTTCTTGGGTATTTAAAAATAAACTGCCTACGGAACCCTGGAAAATAATTGACTTTGCTCCAAAAGCTGTGTAAATACGTTTTAACCGCTTCCATCAAGGTTCACAAAAATTCGTATTTATCTTTCAACTTGGAAATATTTTTGTTTGTACATAGACTCGAGTTACAGACCTCAAAGCGAGGTCAGTTGAGGTCAACTGATGTTTTAAAAAAGTTACGGCGTATCCGTTAGTGCGAAAGAGACAACACCACTTGATGTTACTACTACTAGTATTGTATGGGTTGTGAGGTGAATTACCAACCTCATCAACCCTGGTGTCAGGGTTATTATTGAGCCCCCAAAGGCCCCTGACATGGCTCATGTGACGACTACTTAGGGCCTGTCCACATCACCACGGCACGACGTCGTCGCCGTGGAACGGTGCGGTGCCGTGGCGCGACACGTTGCCGTAACGTGGGAATTTACGTTGCCGTACCGTAAAAATGTACCTCACGACACCGCAAAGTTACACACACAACAGAAGCAGAATACGTTTTGTGCGGTCCATATCTACAACGAGACTGTTATTTATTTGGTGAAGAATGTACCGAAAGTTTACAAGGCACGGCAACGAGTAACTTTGCGGTGTCGTGAGGTACATTTTTACGGTACGGCAACGTAAATTCCCACGTTACGGCAACGTGCCGCGCCACGGCACCGCACCGTTCCACGGCGACGACGTCGTGCCGTGGTGATGTGGACAGGCCCTTACTTAAGTCGTTAAGTAGTAACCGGGACCAACGGCTTAACCTGCCTTCCGAAGCACGGTTCATCTTACTTTGTGGACAATCAGGTGATCAGCCTTTTTTGTAACAAACTAGGGATCACAAAGTGATTTTTGTCATATGTCCCCACCGGGATTCGAACACGGGACCTCCGGATCGTGAGCCCAACGCTCAACCACTGGACCACGGAGGTCGTTGACTTGATGTTGCTAACAGCTTATTCGCAATATTCATCACGGATAGAACGAACATTTCCAAATTCTGTCTGAGAAAGTAATCCGAAGGCGGCATAACGAGTTTTTCAGCAAAGGATCTTCTTTGATTGAACCTTTGATCAAAGGAATCTTGTCTCGCCTGATCGCGATCCAGAGAATCTATTGAATCTTGAAAATTTTTGGACACCAACGCGGCAACGGTTCTTGTCAATGAACAGGGTTCTAATAAACTCTGAATTCTTTATTTTTATGAACGTGCTTATAGGATCCGTAGATGTACACAACGAGGGACTTTCCAGGCTACTTTCCTCAAATACAATATAGATGGCGCTGTACAGATTTTCCTTCGTTAAACCTTTTAATTTCATAGATAACAGACAGGCATCTTTTATCTTCGTTTTTAGGTATAAATGATGACCCTTTTTATTTCACCCAGGCACAATTATTATCATCCACCCATTATTATTCTGATCAAAATAAAGTGAAGCAATAAGTAGCAACATAATTCTATACTATATCTGATCCAAATATCAAGCAACAATGATTTTTATATAGGTCTCTGCCAATCCAGAGACGCCGTCGATTCTTCGTGTGTTTAACTGGACATTCAGACTGATAGTCAAATGCTCTAACCACTAGTACCTATAGACTACAGAAGCTGAGGTCACCGGGGTTATGGACGTAGCGGCTCTACATGGCTACGCAATCGCGGGTGAAGTGACTATTATCGCGGGCTGACGTAGCAGTTACGTAAAGTTTATCGCTATCGGCCTACTAGGGTCGATTAATTCTTTCAATTTTTTTTGTACCTAGACGAGTAGTTAATGCCATTTGCAGCAAATCTTCAATAAATTTCGTCAGAATAGCCACATATGTAGTAATAATAATATAATTTGGGGATTTTCAAGGCAAAAGTGAATAGGCCACTATTTGAGTTTGCGTGTTCCACCTTAGACCACATCGCTGCTTTAGACCAGCCTAGATCGTGGTCAAACGCAATCAAATCTTTTAATAAAACGCGTTGCTCGCGATAACGTAACTCGTGCAGACCTCTATGACGCGTTTACTCTGTAGCGACCGTTGTGTAGCTGAATACTCGAAGACTCGCATCCAGCTGCGGTGATCAGCTTCCTCCGGTGAATTTAGCGGGAATCTAGAAGTTATCGAATTAAACCACGCAAATTTTAGATACGTGATTATAATAAATAATAATTAAATAGAATTACAGTTTTTTAGGTGATTTTAACAAATAAATTGTGAAGACAAAGGATTGTACAACCGTCGATTCGATATATATCGTATAACGAACTTGATCTGCCGTCTTCACGTCTGGTCCATGGAGCATTGCGTTGGAGCATTTTTATTGGTTGTCCCGGGTATGACGTCGATTGTATGGAGCTTAATTGCGCCTACTCGATTATAGAAAGCAACTTCAATTTCTTGCCGCGCGCTATTTGCTCTTTATATTTTGTCAGGCGTTAACAACTCTCATTCGGGGTTTCCTTTTTGCACTCATTCGATATACGGTACCCGTTTTGTCTACCCTGAATAGTATGTTAAACATTTGTGACATTTTAAATTGTACGCGTGATATATACGCGTCTATTAATCGCGATTCCATTTGTGTCTCGGAACATAAAAGGTGATTTATTAAAATAAAAGCCCTATTCTCCCCATTATGGCTTTTCAGGTCGTTAGCGGTTTTACAGACAGAAATATTGGATTTAAATTCATATAAAAACATGTTAAAAGAAATGTCATTTTTGCATTTTTGTGGAAAAATAAACTTTTGTATGGTAAAAAGTATTTACCATTTTTAAAATTAATGTTTACTTACTGTCTATTTATTTGTAAGTACTCTCTTGTGTAAGTTGTTTTTATTACCTGTTTTGATTGTAAGTTATGTGTTATTCCGTGTTTTGTTTTTTATTTGTTACTGTGTTCTTAAGTATATAATAAACGATTCTTTTCATTCTTTAAAATGCTGCAAAATTAGTTTAATAACAATCATGACATGATTACCTGTCATCCATGGTTCATCACAACACTCCTGTTTGTCACGGGGTCCGCTTACCTAACCCGGAAATTTGACAGGTTCGGTTTTTTGCCTGTCTGACCTGTCAACCCGCGAGTAAACTAAACGTCATATATCTCCGAAACGCATTTCTCGAAAGTGTGAGTCTCACGATTTTTCACAGACATACTAAAGCTTAAATAGACTACTGTTTAAGTCTAACCTGCCTACATACCTAATATATCACCGGACAAGGGTACTGCGACTCGTTCTTGTGTAGTCTAGGGTATAGGGGGTGCGATCGGGTTTAAATAATTGGTAGCACCGCGTTACCCCTAGTATATGCTGGTAGCCCTCCCCTACCTCCCCTAGGCCGTCGTGACTAGTGTTGTACGCGGTTTATGTCGAAAAGCGGGACAGAGGGGCAAAATGGGATGCATACTTTTGAGAAATTCGTGCGATAACCGAACAAATGCCGATTTGAGAGATTGTTTTAGCGTGAAAGGACATTGGGCGACTTCGGTCCTAATGCTGCCCAGAAATGGGAGTACATGCCTTGGCTTCCTGGTACTACTCTATGTCATCATACCAAATATCCCTGGACAGCGTTTGGACTAAAGCTCAAACAAAGTGTAGCAATGTCCTTTTGCAACATAACTTATATGTATTTAGCGCCGTGATAGCGCAGTTGGGGAACGCTTGACTCTAATTTTGAGGTCGCATGTTCGATTCCCCGCACAGCCCAAAACAACTGATTTACGAACTTGAATTCGAATTCACATTTGGATCAATAAAGATTATCATGTGCTCAGCGGTGAAGGAAAACATCGTGAGGAAACCCATACTACTAACCTAATCTGTCTTGGGCTAGTTTTCCCTTCGGGTTGGAAGGTGAGACAGGCAGTCGCTTCTGTTTAAAACCGGACCGCTCAAATCTTCAGGATAGGTAAGCGGATCCCGTTGAAACGGGGTAACGCTAGGTAGGTTATAATGACTTACATTTGGCTTTTGAAAATGAAAATGAAAGAGACAACGTCTCACTCAAGTCGAGACCTATCTACTCTAGTCCGATGCCCTTGTACCCGGAAAAGACGGGTGGTTACACGTAAAAGTGCTACTCCGATAGATATTATATTCGGTGTAGTGGACCGTATTGGGAACTATTTGCGAAGGCAGCGGAGTATTTTCATTTAATTTGAGATTGTTTCACTGTTCCGGGATATTGTTAGACTTTATAGAGGTATAATTGTGTTTGTTTGTATGGGAGTAGAAGAAAACTAAATTAAGTAACTGTGGAAAGGATATTGGTGCTGGAGGACAAAACTTAATTTTCTCTTAGTTAGTTTTTTACAGAAGCGACTGCCTGTCTGACCTACCAACCCGCGAAGGGAAAAGCAGCCCTATACAAATTAGGTACTTAGGTCACATACCTCCGAAAATGCATTTCTCGGGAACGTCAACAGCCTCCGTGGTCTAGTGGTTAGAGCGTTAGGCTCACGATCTGGAGGTCCGGGTTCGATTCCCGATGGGGACACTGTCGTAATCACTTTGTGAAACTGTCCTTTGTTTGGTAAGGACTTTTCAGGCTTGAATCACCTGATTGTCCGAAAAACTAAGATGATTCCGTGCTTCGGAGGGCACGTTAAGCCGTTGATCCCGGCTATTAGCCGTATAAACACCTCCATCAACCCGCAGTGGAGCAGCGTGGTGGAGTATACTCCATACCCCCTCCGGTTGATTGAGGGGAGGCCTGTGCCCAGCAGTGGGACGTATATAGGCAGTTTATGTTATGTAGGTCACATACCTCCGAAAATGCATTTCTCGGGAACGTAGGTTTCCTCACGATGTTTTCCTTCACCGCTGAGCACGTGATATCATTTATGATCCAAACAATGAATTCGGGAACAAATTCGACAATCATTGGTTTAGGCCTGTGCTGGATTCAAACTTGCGACCTCAAGGTGAGAGACAAGCGGTCTACCAACTGGGCCACTACGGCTCAGCTGTCAGCTTCGTAAGCAAACAAAAAACAGCACTTAAGTTTTCTCCCTACCTGTATTTGTTGTGACTACCACATGTTACTTGGCTTCCAGGAGGGGGCTGTAAGTATAATATTGACCGTCAACCACTAACATAATTTATGAGTATCGGGTGACTACCTTACGTCGATTAATTGGCGTATGGAATATGGTAGGCAACGTACGTGAACTTTGACTTTTAGCATAGAATAAGCAATAATACTATAATATAGAACGGCAACTCTCCGCTTCCCACAAGCGGCTGAGCTAGGTTTACCTCACCCCCCTCTGTCTTAAGTTAGGTCACATACCTCCGAAACGCATCTGTCAAGAATATGGGTTTCCTCACATTTCGCTTCGCCGCGCGCCGCTGAGCACGTGATGGTCACTTATGTCCTAATACATGACTCATGTGACGACAAAATACTTACTAAGTAATAGTAGAGATCATTTGGTTAAGGTTACCTCCAAATTTGGGCAATTGGGGAAGGGAAAACCACCCCAATACAGGTTAGGTCACATACCTGCGAAAATGCATTTCTCGGGAATGTGGGTTTCCTCACGATGTTTTCCTTCACCGCTGAGCACGTGATAATCATTTATGATCCAAACATGACTTCGAAAATAAATTCGACAATCATTGGTTTAGGCCTGTGCTGGATTCCAACCTGCGACCTCAAAGTGAGAGGCAAGCGTTCTGCTGACTGGGCTACCACGGGTCGGACGGTACAATACGTACAATTAAATAAAAATAAGTAATAATAATAAAAAAATAAAGTAATATGTCTTCTCGCTTCTTGTTTGAGTCCTATTGCAGCTTTAAGTGCTATAACAAGCTTCCAAATAACATTACCAGAAGAAAACGTGTCCCGTGACACTCTACCCGCCCTGCAGACCTATTCCGAGCTATTCCATTGACCTAACATATTAGATTTGCGGATTCGGTTGGAATTCTCTGATCAGAATCTATTGAATTTGCCCCGTCGAGAATGTTGTGAGGCGTTATAAACTATTTCATTGCTGTTTTTCTGTACATCGGAACTTTTCCACGTACACTTTACAATAACATTCATCCACAGGCACACACACAGTCATACACTTCATTAAAGTCTCTGTTAGAAATATTATTTATTTATTATTTGTGTTTTTTCTGATATATATAATCATCTTTTTAGTTTCGTATATATACCTAATTAATCGCAAGAACTATTGTTTAATTGTTTTTGTTGATAAATCGGCTGCAGCTGAAAATCAGCGCTATAATCTAGCTATAGCTAGGCTGTGGCATTTGCTGAGCTGCAGCCGTTTCGGCATTATTTACAATTCTATTGTTAAATACTAACCACTTAACAATATGTAATTATGTATTTTTTTGCCTAATAAATATTTTCTTTCTTTCTTTCCTTGGGATTACACTTTCTTGTGGCTGTCTCGTGTTAACCTTGTTTTAGATAAGGTACCCATTGATGCGAATTCCTGTAGACACCATCTAGTTTTATGTCATTTTCTTATCCGTCGAAAGAGAAAGTAGGTAGACAGGTATAAAAGGGCCGGCCAAAGTATGGAAAGCTGATGATCTCCTTTATGGAATACGCGTCAGTTTTAGGCACAAATCTAAACCATCATCATCATCATCGAAGATGTGTATCATATCCTGGTGGAGTGCGTCCGGCACGAATCTTTTAGGAGACAAATTTATAATAATAATTTATTTTTGGAGGTAGGAGGCTGCAATTGTGCTCTGGCAGATCCGCTTAGCGAGGACGCCAGATCACTTTACAAATTAGTAAAATTAGGTATTGGAAGTAGAATAGCTACTGAATAAATTGTCAATTATATTAATAAGCTTCTATCGTGTAAAATAATTCCTATTTACTGTTTAATTACGAGGACGACATGGTTATTCTTGTACCAAGTCCTTTATTAAATAAAAGATATATATCATCATCATCATTATCAGCTGTACGACGCCCACTGCTGGGTATAGACCTCCCCCAAGGATCTCCACTACGATCGGTCCTGTGCCAACCCCTAAAACCTGAAATCCTAAACCAACCGTCTAAAAATATTACATTGGCCAGTAACCCGACAGAATTAAGTTGACAGCACAGGTCATAGTCATAGTTATTTGATGCTCCCGGGTTGTTCATTTATTCACTTATTCTTTTTTAAATGAACAGCTGTCAACCATCCGTCTCTTTCCTATTCGGCGGATAAGAAAATGACAGGTATAACTAAAATAAAATTAGATGGTGTTATCACCAATGTATCTTATGTATAGGAGAAGGTAGGCCTCATTCAGCGCTTATCGCTATCGACCCACTAGGGTCGATTAATTCTTTCAAATATTTTTCCTCTCAGACGACGCCCTGAGCCGAGGTTCGCGCCCAACTGGGCACCCTCAGGCCTGTTGTCTTAAACGTTGTACCGGGTGAGAGCCTTCAGCGCTCCCCATTTGTCCGGCCAAGTAGTTAATGCCATCTGCGGCAAATCTACAATAAGTCACGTCAAAAAAAAAAGGTAGGAGGTCTTAAGACTATTTCGTTTCGACATTTATAGTGGAACCAGCGCAGAAGAAATACCTGGTATTTTTGATAGTCGGAAGACATTTTTTAAACTAGGATTTGGAATGTGTTTCTGGAATTATTATAGTTCTGTGGGTTACATTGAGTTTCAAAAGTATTAAAGGAGAATGGGCGAATCTGGTCCAAGAACCTCCACTGATGAGACTTATATGTAATGAAAGCTTATGCTTTCTCTATGAATCTGGCAAAGTTCTATCAGATTCTGTCCCGGGGTTCTTTTTTTACGGCCATGTTTGTCCTGGCTAAAAATGTGATAAAATACAGTGGGAGCTAAAATCGACTCAAGATTTGTTGCTGGATAACTAAGTCTACATAAATAATTATGTGTCATATTGTATATCATTTTAAAGAGGATCTTTTCCAGAATCCGAAACATAAAAAAAAAACAAAAAAGTCTTTATGTAAGCGAATTATAGTCAATTTGCATCTGCAGCGCCATTGTTTCTCGGTAGCTAAGTTCAAGTTTCATGCCTTTTACCCCTTCCAAAAGTATCTTACCGATTTTTTTTTATATTGCTTCCGGAATTTGATCTGAGTGATAATAACAAGAAAAATAAATAGACACCTCTCCGATAGAGACCGGCTAAGCTATTGCCTATTGCAAGAAATCGTCATCATTAGCAAGTCATTACGGTATTGCATATTATTAGCTTATCAGCAACTTGGAACTTGGTCCAAGAACCTCCACTGGTGAGACTTGCATGTAATGATAGCTTATACTTGTCCTATGATTCTGGCAAAGTTCTATCAAACTCTGTCTTAGGGTTTTTTTACGGCCATGTTTGTCCTGAGTGTACAGTAGTGGACTGCAAAATCACCTCAGGATTTGTTGTCGAAAAACTATTTAACTAAGTCTATATACATAATTATATATTATTATCATAATGTATATCAATTTTAAAGGGGAAGGTTATCAGAATCAGAAACACAAATAAAAAAAATGCATTAAGTATGTAAACGACTTTTAGCCAACTCACGTCCGTAGCTCCATTTTTCTCAGCAGCTACGTACGAGTTTTGCGCCTTCCAACCTTTCCAAAGGAGCCCAATCATTTTTTCCTTCTTCTGATATTGCATTCTTAACCTGACAAGTGACAACAACAAGAAATAAAATAGATACCATTCCGATAGAGGCCGCGTAAGCTATGGACCTATTGCAAGATAACGTACTCAAAGGCTAGTCATTATAATCCAACAGACGTAACATGATTAGAATGCGGGAGGACGCAAATGTAGTATGTTTTCTTTCACCACAATCTTGTTTTATTAATCCAGGCTTATATCTTGTCTTATAAACAATGCCGAATGGTACAACAAACGTATCGTAAACGTAAGGTTGCCTGGTAGTAATTGCTACCTTGGCAATAAAGCCGCCTTTTGCACCAGTTATTGCCTGAACTTGTTTAATAAATGTGTTTCTTTTGTATACATTAGAGTCATTGTATTGCATCTTGATTAGAATGACTTATTTCTTGTTTCTCTCGTACTAAGCTGTATACTGTTAGTGTTAAAGAGACACATATTTCGTCTCTTTCGCATAAGGCGATGTACTACATTTCCGTCCCGCCGCATTCTACGTAATCATGTTACGTCTGTTGGATTATAATGACTAGCCTTTGAGTACGTTATCTTGCAATAGGTCCATAGCTTACGCGGCCTCTATCGGAATGGTATCTATTTTATTTCTTGTTGTTGTCACTTGTCAGGTTAAGAATGCAATATCAGAAGAAGGAAAAAATGATTGGGCTCCTTTGGAAAGGTTGGAAGGCGCGAAACTCGTACGTAGCTGCTGAGAAAAATGGTGCTACGGACGTGAGTTGGCTAAAAGTCGTTTACATAATGCATTTTTTTTTATTTGTGTTTCTGATTCTGATAACCTTCCCCTTTAAAATTGATATACATTATGATATATAATTATGTATATAGACTTAGTTAAATAGTTTTTCGACAACAAATCCTGAGGTGATTTTGCAGTCCACTACTGTACACTCAGGACAAACATGGCCGTAAAAAACCCTAGGACAGAGTTTGATAGAACTTTGCCAGAATCATAGGACAAGTATAAGCTATCATTACATGCAAGTCTCACCAGTGGAGGTTCGTGGACCAAGTTCCAAGTTGCTGATAAGCTTATATGCAATACCGTGCTAATGATGACGATTTCTTGCAATAGGCAATAGCTTAGCCGGTCTCTATCGGAGAAGTGTTTATTTATTTTTCTTGTTATTATCACTCAGATCAAATTCCGGAAGCAATATAAAAAAAATCGGTAAGATACTTTTGGAAGGGGAAAAAGGCATGAAACTTGAACTTAGCTACCGAGAAACAATGGCGCTGCAGATATAAATTGACTATAATTCGCTTACAAAAAGTTTTTTTTTGTTTTTTTTTTATGTTTCGGATTCTGGAAAAGATCCTCTTTAAAATGATATACAATATGATACATAATTATTTATGTAGACTTAGTTATCCAGCAACAAATCTTGAGTCGATTTTAGCTCCCACTGTATTTTATCACATTTTTAGCCAGGACAAACATGGCCGTAAAAAAAGAACCCCGGGACAGAATCTGATAGAACTTTGCCAGAATCATAGGGAAAGCATAAGCTTTCATTACATATAAGTCTCATCAGTGGAGGTTCTTGGACCAAGTTTCATACAAAAGTGCCCATTGTCATTTCATACATTTTATATTTTTATTTACTTTTTTTGTATTATTTTTTAAAATATTTTTGTTATTTTTTTGTGTTTTTCTTCTATGTTTGTTTGTGGTTTTCTTCCACGGTAAGTACTCATTTTATCATAAGGTAATTACATAATTTCTTGAATGCGCGATGGTATAGAACTTAGAGAAAATTAAACCGACAAAGATCTGACTAGAAAGGGACTTGAAGCCGCAGCCCTTGTCAAGCCGGGACGAGCGTGTTAACCATTACACCACCAGGTCCTCCTCCTATCCATACGAAATTCCTTCGATCGCCATCTATTTAGAAGAATTGTTGGTTCTCGTATAGGGCTTATATTTTGTTTGGTAACTTTTGCTCAAGAACTTACTTAAGATACTTTGAACAAAAACTTATTCCAGGCTAAAAAAAATATAAACCGGCTTAAACACCCTTAGGAGCATTCCATCTTATCTTCCCTTCTTTCTCTAACATCCACCAGTCGGGGGGCTGAGAGTTGTAAACTTATAATTTTCATCTTGTAAAATATTTGCATCCTCGGATCAAGTCATTATAGATTCATAACTGCAACGTTTACCGGTAGACGGGACATTCCCCTGATACGGGGATTGAGGGGGTGAAGTCGGGTGAAGGGAGCGAGGGATGGTTTGCCAAAACATAACATTCCACATGCAAATGTATTCGCTCAGACTGAGCTGCTTTGGGTACATACATACAGTGATAAATTGCGGACGGCACTGCTTTTACTCAGCGGCCGATCCGACCTAGCGAAACGAACAAATTCAAATTCAAATTCAAAAATATCTTTATTCAGTAGGTAACATAGTTACACTTTGAATCGTCAATTTTACATAACGAACGTCTCATCCGCCTAAAACTACTGCAGCTTCTCACAACCTGTATAGCCGGGGAAAAGAAGCTGCAAGAAAAACCTCGGCATAGGGCCCTAGACGTTCTTTAAAAAATAAAAATAAACATAAAATATTGGTATACAATTGAGTAATTTAGCTGCCTAATATCAGTTCTCAGACAGTTAATCCCATGCATTCATATCTTCTAAATAATCACTAACTTTATAATAACCTTTTTTGTAAAGTTTTTGTTTAACTACTGTCTAAAAACAGTTGAAAGGCAAATTCTGAATAAAAAAAACACACACACACACACCCACCCACACACGCACACTTTCTCACTCACACATGTACGTGGAAACAAGAGAAGTGTGTTAGAATCGAAGCAAGGTGGGAAGTAGACGTGAGTTTTGTATGCACTTCCCGTGACTATAAATAAGTTTAGTAGAAATTGGTTTTGGATTACCTATATGATTTTGTCACTTACGCACAGAACAGAAAATATTAATTTGTCGTTGAATAAAACCGACTGAGACTAGGTAGGTGTCGGTAAAGATTTGACCATACATCGTCAAAAGCTCAGTCAACAACCAACAACAACAACAACAGTCAACATTTCATAGTTTTTTCCCAATTTTGCCATCGCAGACGTGAAACCGGGAGTGACAACGGTTTTCGTACAAAATAAAGTCGATACTCTATTTAATTATTTATCCTCTGTCTTTGGTCTAACACAGTACACAGTTAGTACGAAATTACAACTTATTCTACGACTAGTGAATCTAAATCCCACGGGCGCGTACATAATAAGCACCCGTGTGTATCTCATTAATTTCAGCAGGGTTATGTAAAAATAACGATTACGACGGACGGTGTTAGCATTAAATAAACAGTTTTTCATTTCAGATTCGGCCATTGTCTGTAGAGTAATTATTTCTGGACAGCCTAAAATAGGTACCATAAATATTTAAACACGTGATGTGAATATTTAAAATTTGTAATTAGAATTGTGGTTGTGATGATGAAAATTCTCATTTTAGAAAGAAAGAAACGTTTATTATAAAGGGACACCACAGTAAGAAATATAAAACAAAACACGAAATAACACATAAGTTACAGTGAAAACACGCAAGAAAAACAACTTACACAACAGAGTACAAATAAATAGATCGTTAACATTAAGACAAATTGTAATAGAGTGTATGGACTTGTCAACAATGGTGGTGTCCTTTATAAAAGGGCCTCTATAAATTGCTGCGATGTGGCCTTTTAAACCCACCAGTTGTCAATCATCCGTCTCGTTTTTGGCGGATAAGAAAATGACGGGTATAAATTAGCAATTTATTTAAAAAAGCAATATTGCAATTTGACATTTGCTCATATAAATAAAGCAATATTGCTTTTTTAGATGAATTGCTTCTATGTGGCCTTTTTGCCAACCTCATCAACCCTGGTGTCAGGGTTACTATTGAGCCGCCAGAGGCCCCTGACATGGCTCATGTAACGACTACTTACTTACATCAGTAAGTAGTAACCGGGACCAACGGCTTAACGTGCCTTCCGAAGCACGGATCATCTTACTTTTTGGACAATCAGGTGATCAGCCTGTAATGTCCTAACCAAACTAGGGATCACAAAGTGATTTTTGTGATATGTCCCCACCGGGATTCGATCCCGGGACCTCCGGATCGTGAGCCCAACGCTCAACCACTAGACCACGGAGGCCGTTATGATTGATTGATTGCGGTCCTACTTCAACATTACATAAACCACTGTTGATAACAAGTCTACCCCAATCTAGAGGAGGGGGTATGGAGACTACTCCACCACGCTGCTCCAGTTGCTTATAGCTACCAGTAATTGAATCTAATATTCCTGGAAGAAAATCCAAGCTTATTTCTGTTTCCGCTTCCTCTACTTTTTTCAATTTCCTTTCCACTAATAGGGAAGCCTCCGAAGCCAATAGCTATTTTCATAGTTCATTGACCCCCCGTGTGTCGACTAAAGTAAGTTATCTCCAAGATGTGTGAATTACAAACCTATATTTACCGTCAAACTACTCCAAAATTCACCTTCGTCTCATACTATTTGCACTCTCGCAAGTGCAAAACGAAGTTGTTTAAAAACAAAGTTATATTTGCGACTAGGATTGTTCGAAATAGAGAAACTTTGTTAACGTGTTGCTGTTTGCGGGGTGAATAAATAAAATTGTGATGCATCTCTCGCGGGAAGAGGGCAGAAATTGAACAAACAATGTATTGCAAATGGCTGTGGAATCGGCTGGTGAACTTTATACAGTGGTGCTCAACATTTTTTCATCTTTCTGTAGTCTGTTTTAATTTTGTTACTAAGATGATAGCCCTCTCCTATATGTATAATAAAATGCTCCTCATTCTCCGGCCAAGTAGTGAATACCAACATACTTAAACAGCCTATATGCGTCCCACTGCTGGGCACAGGCCTCCCCCAATCAACCGGAGGGGGTACGAAGCATACTCCACCACCAAAAAGGTACCATCAGTAGTAGGTAGTGATTACCATATCAGGGGAAAATCTATTAAAACACTACATCGAGTAGGAAAATGGCTGTATAATCGGGTTTACAAAAAAATAAACAATTAATAAGTACTTACAATCCTCACTGCGGAATCAGACGAAAGCGAGAAGTTGAAACGTTCAAACTTGACTATAGTTACTCGTGCCAGTTACTTGTATATATGATTTCTACAACAGTTTAAAAACATGTATAAGTACTTAGCAAAATTGTGCACTCTAAAACTCGATAAAGCGTTTCGTTGCCAAAACAAATAATGACGTAACAGACTCATTTCGGGTTTATGTGACTCTGAGCGAGAAGCGGTAGGCGAGATGCATCGAGCGGACGCATTTGAAGTCCATACTTCAAAAGTCTATCTGAAGAGTAAGGACTTCAAAAGTGCAACTCAATCTATCTTCAATTAGTGACAAATATTTATCCTAAATGATTTACCTAATATTAAACAGAACGAGCAGTTCAGTACAATTAGTTGATTATATTTCAATAAATATAACATTTTACAATAGCATCAATGCGCGGTAAGAATTAGATCTATCAAAGTACGTAAGCTAGTGTTGTGACGTTCATTTGCATAGTGATTATAATTATCAGTCGAGATTAGGCTAATCGATTTTTTTGTAACTAAACAATAGTAACCTACTTATACTGAAAAGTATCGGCGTCCGAAGGAAGAACACTTCAGAACCCCGATACCGACCCCGCCAGCGTGGGCGACGATTTCCCTTATTCAGCGCTTATCGCTATCGACCGACTAGGGTCGATTAATTCTTTCAAATATTATTCATCTCAGACGACGCCCTGAGTCGAGGTTCGCGCCCAACTGGGGGTGCCCAGTCAGGCCTGTTGTCTTCAATTTTGTACCGGGCGAGAGCCCTCAGCGGTCCCCATTTGTCCGGCCAAGTAGTTAATACCATCTGCGGCAAATCTGCAATAAGTCACGTCAAAAGAAAAACGTAGTGTGGCTATGCTACGTATGTCGCCACCGCCAGTATTGGCACCACGACCTTAATCCAGTGAGATGAGCGTAGAACATTCGCGCTCCTATGCTGTTTGCCGAAACTTACATCCTGCTCTTTGTAGGATTATACAGTTTTATTAGGAGACGAATTCAAAGAGATTCACGAATTTGAGTTCCTAATTCATCTTATGTGCAGTTTTCACAATCACAGTTGGTCGAGCATTATAGACGGCGATACGACTCACCGCCTATCACGTTGGTCTAACAGAAAGCTCGATAACGGGTGGGTACTTAATTCATCTTGCGATTGATGTACCTCTAACTAAACCAATTGGTATATAGTCGTGAGTATATGAATTTCAGGAAATCACAAGTCTTCTTACTTAACCCTTTCACGGACAGAGATCATGGGCCATTGATGGTTCATAATAGGTAATATGACACCTTGGTATCGGAACGTCATTAGACGTTTTGTCCTTGAAAGTGTTAATGAGGGTTGTGAGTTCAATGACCGACCTCATCAACCCTGGCGTCAGGTTACTATTGAGCCGCCAAAGGCCCCTGACATGGCTCATGTAACGACTACATATGTACTTACATAAATAAATAACAGCCGGGGCACCGACTGCCTAATTTGCGAACCAAAAATTAAAAAAAAAAATTGAAAGCCCTGTTTGGACAACTCGTGGTTTACATCGTAGTAACTCGGACTCTAAACCACTGAATTCAACTTTATGAGTTTGAATTCATGTTTGGATCATACATCATAATATATAATTGATAGCATATCACGTGGTTTTCAGCACTTAACATAACAAATACATTATTGCACAAACAGTAAAATACAGAACAAAAGAGAAATAGAAAGAGTGCAATGTAATATTTGTGCCCGATTAATGTCAATGTTAACAGCCTCCGTGGTCTAGTGGTTAGAGCGTTAGGCTCACGATCTGGAGGTCCGGGTTCGATTCCCGATGGGGACATTGTCGAAATCACTTTGTGAGACTGTCATTTGTTTGGTAAGGACTTTTCAGGCTTGAATCACCTGATCGTCCGAAAAAGTAAGATGATTCCGTGCTTCGGAGGGCACGTTAAGCTGTTGGTCCCGGCTACTAGCCGTAAAAACACCTCCACCAACCCGCATTGGAGCAGCGTGGTGGAGTATGCTCCATACCCCCTCCGGTTGATTGAGGGGAGGCCTGTGCCCAACAGTGGGACGTATATAGGCTATTTATGTATGTATGCTCGCCCCTTATTACATCATCTCAGAATCATGGTCTGAATCATCGCTCAAAGTTTTCGTTACGATGTCACTTTTTTTTTTTTTGACGCGACTTATTGTAGATTTGCCGCAGATGGCATTAACTACTTGGCCGGACAAATGGGGAGCGCTGAAGGCTCTCACCCGGTACAACGTTTAAGACAACAGGCCTGAGGGTGCCCAGTTGGGCGCGAACCTCGGCTCAGGGCGTCGTCTGAGAGGAAAAATATTTGAAAGAATTAATCGACCCTAGTGGGTCGATAGCGATAAGCGCTGAATGAGGGTCGTCGGCCACGCCGGCGGGGTCGGTATCGGGGACCTGAAGTGTTTACGATGTCACTAACAGCATGTATAAATAAAATAAAATTGTACATTATGTACTCTATATGATAAAACATTGCCTTTCAAGTCTGCCTACTCCTTAATACTCAACATACGGGAGAATGGATCCTTCAAAATACGTTAAAAACCCATTACGTTGTCCTTTTATTATGAGGATGCCTTACAAACACGTTATTACGGGCGAAATAATATCATGTTTTACAAACGTCGGGTTTTCAAATATGGAATATGAACATAAAAGCTTTACTTAGGTACTTACTTACATTTAAAAAATGGAAGAAAAAAAGCGCGGGAAACATCGAATTTGGCGGTCGTGTTTTTTGGCTTTTTGTGTTATTTTTCTAATTTTAGTAGATTTCTGTAAGGTTTGGATCAGTAGGATCAATAAATATTGTGTATAGTGTTCTATAAATTGTTATTTTTGTATATATTTTATTATTTCTTTAGTTTCTGTGTCATATATATACTGGACTCTTGGTAAGTCTTTTACTGTATTTTTCTTATGGATCCCGTGGGGGATCCAGACCCGGGCGGGTCTGGTCACCCACCTTATGTAAGCCACACTGTAACTATATCCCAAAATGACGAGTCTAGCGTGGATACGGGCATGGATACTGATGGCTCCATGACCGTTGACCGCAGTACGTGTAAATCTCGTAAACGTCTTGCTCGTACTTCAGTATGTAGTCACTGCAATAAGCGAAGTCGCAAACATAAACGCAAACACGGAAATACCATGATTAATAGAGATGATGAGTGCCAATGCTCTACTACTTTAGAGTCGACTGAATTTATAGCTCCTCATACAATTCCTCATAGCAGGCCTGTCGTCACCACCACTCAATCTCCTAGTCAACAACCGGAACCATCCCTAAGTAACCTTGAAAAGTCTTTAACAAATCCCATTTCAAGAGGTGAATTTGTACAATCCGATGCAGCTCCTTATATTGTTCACATTCAAAAACAGCAAACTGATCCCAAGGACAGTGTTTCACTGCATCCAGTTACTTTTGGCAAATTCCTTAAGAATCATTCTGTGCCAAGTATCATAAATGGTAGCCTGAAACGCATTGGCCGAAATCGGCTCTCTTTGTCGTTTTCAAAATACATGGATGCCAACCAATTTCTGAATAATCCAGCTTTAGTAGAGCAAAACTACAAAGTTTTCATTCCTTCCTTTTCCGTTACACGGGTTGGTATTGTACGTGGTGTGCCATCAGAGTGGTCAGATGATGAAGTCCAGGCAAACATTAATGTTCCGATTGGTTGCGGCCCAATATTAAAAATTAGAAGAATACGACGCAAAATAATTACTGAAGGTAAAGCTGAATTCAAAGCTACTGAGTCAGTGGTGGTAACTTTTGACGGACAAATTTTGCCCAAGCGCATTTTTATGTGTTATACTTCTTTACCTGTAGAGTTGTACATTTTCCCGACAATACAATGTTTCAATTGTTGCCGCTTTGGTCATGTCAAAGATAACTGTCGTGCACATTCTGGGCCAAGGTGTTACAAATGCGGTCAAGGACATTCAGGAGCAAGTTGTGCAGTGTCAGAAGAACAAGCTTATTGTTGCTTATGTAAAGGTCCTCACTTTGCAAATAGCAAAAAATGTTTAGAATTTGAAAGACAAAGGTCCATAAAAGAATCTATGGCTAAGAACTGCCTGTCGTATCTGGAAGCAGCTAAGCTTCACCCGCCTATATCTCGGTTATCGTATGCGGATGCTTTATTGTCATCTCCGAGCGTGCCACCTTTGGCTTCGGCTTCTCGTAGTACCATAGAAAATGACAGTCAATCTTCCAATACCAGCAATAATCATTTCTCGTACAAGAAAACTGTTTTTACCGAAAGAAAATCTTTACCTAAACCCGGAGTTGGCTACGACAAGGTAGCTCACGCAGCCTTGGTTGCTGATAGGAATATGCCTGCACCCTCCAATGGATGTGCCATCATCCAAAATAATAATACATCTGAAATGTCAATCACAGATTTAATTATGGCTCTTATTAAATTATTGTCCCAATGTAATGTTAATAACAATAATGTACCGTCCAACGCTGCGTCTTTACTTGACACTTTTTCTAAAACACCATCCGTTAATGGACCAGTTGGCCATTGCACTGCAGTGGAATTGTCTAAGCATTAATGCTAGAAAAAATGAACTTGTTCATCTTGTAAATAAATATAAACCTTTTATAATAGGTTTACAGGAAACCTGGCTAAAACCTGAATATACATTTAAGATTTCAGGTTACGCTTGCCTCAGAGAAGATAGATCTGATGGTCATGACGGCGTAGCTCTACTTGTTCGTCATCCTCTTAATTTTTCTCATTTTATTCTTCCTTCTCATAGTACCAATTTGTTTATGATTGCAGCTATTGTAAATAATATTTGTTTTGTATCTATATATATACCTAAACCTTGTTCCGCAGTCTTTCGTGAACTAGATTCTATCATATCTATTTTACCTAAGCCGTTCGTTTTATTAGGCGACTTTAATGCCCAACATCCCTCTTGGGGAAGTACTGCACCAAATGCTTATGGTCTCCATATTTTGGATCTTATAGATTCTCACAATTTATGTATATTAAATAATGGCTCTCAAACCCGTCGAACTTCTCCTGCCCAAGGTTTTAGTGCTCCGGATCTTACTATCTGCTCTCCATCTCTAGCCCCTACAATTAGCTGGAGCCCCTTATCATCTACTTACGGTAGTGATCATTATCCCATATCTCTTACATTTCCATTCCGGTTGACCCCTAGTATTAAGCGTTCTTCCTTTCTAAAACATAATCTCAGTAACGCGGATTGGGTTACTTTTAGTTCTATATTGGAAAGTAGAATTTGCTCTCTTCCCAAAATTTACCAGGACTCTGAAACACAATGTGCTGAAGCACTTGCCAAAGCATTTATTGAAGTCGCCGATGAAATTTTCCCAATAAAAAGCAGACCCTCTGGTTACATCCCATCCCCTCCGTGGTGGGATAGTGATTGCACAGAAGCTATCAGAAGGAGAAAGGAAGCAGAAATAATATACCGTGAATTGTCTACAGATGAAAATTTTAATTCATTATCTATAATTATGAAAGAAACTAGAAAGTTATTTAAGAAAAAAAAGTATGAAAGTTGGAAGGATTTCTGCTTGGCTCTGTCTCCTGATACTCGGCCATCCCTAGTGTGGCAGAGTATCAGAAGATTTAGATCCGCTTTCAGAGATACTAATTCAGGTTTCCTTCCTTCTTCTTTGATTGATCCTTTCTTGGATCGGCTGGCGCCTCCTTTTGTGCCTCAGAACATTATATTACCGGCTATATCTCCGACTACTTTTGGTATCGGCAGTCTTTTTTCTCTTGAAGAGCTCAAGGGTGTTCTATCACAGGTAAAAGATTCTGCCCCGGGCTGCGATGGGATCCCGTATTCCTTCTTGAGTCATTTAAATGATAAGGCCCTTTCATACTTTCTTGAACTCATCAATTCAATTCTAATCACTGGTAATATCCCATCTGCTTGGAAGATCCAAACAATAATCCCCATTCTCAAACCAAATAAAGATCCTTCTGAGGCTACCAATTACCGCCCCATTGCTTTATCTTCAGTTCTGATGAAGATTGCAGAGCATCTGGTTAAGATACGCCTTGAATGGTACATTGAAAATGGGAAGTTGTTGGGTAGCAGTCAGTTTGGTTTTAGAAGGGGTAGAAGCACGATTGACAACATTGCTATATTTGTGACTGACATTAGATTAGCTTTTACGCTTAACCATTCCGTCATAGCGGCTTTCTTAGATGTTAAGTCTGCTTATGATAGTGTTGACTTATCAATCCTTTTGTCTAAACTTAGGACTTTGAATGTCCCAAATATTCTGTCCAATTTTATTTATAATATGTTATCTGAAAGGTGTATTAATTTGCCTCTTGATAACTCTAACTCAGCCACAAGACTAGTATGGAAGGGATTACCACAGGGATCTGTATTGAGTCCTTTATTGTATAACATTTTCACCCACGATTTAGAATCCTCAATCGGGGACAGGGTAAGTATCCTTCAATTCGCTGACGATTTGTTGCTTTATTGCACAGATCGTGATATTCCTGTTGCGTGTTCCTCTTTATCCTCTGCTCTCTCTGGACTTAAAACATGGCTTGATTCAAATGGCCTTGAGATAGCCCCATCTAAGAGTTCCGTTATGGTATTTACCAGAAAGAGAGCTCCTCCTCCTTTCTTTGTCTACTATGATGGCTATTCTATCCCGGTTAGGAATGAAGTTAAGTTTTTAGGTGTTGTTTTGGATACCCACTTAACAGGGAAGGCCCACTGTGATTTCATAGTAGGTAAATGTGAACGTAATCTAAATATTTTAAGATGTTTGTCAGGTGTATGGTGGGGTGCCCATCCATTTACTCTTAAGCTTTTGTATAATGCTATCATTAGAAGTGTAATAGATTATGGCTCTTTTGTACTGGCTCCTGGTAATAGCACTGCATTCGAAAAGCTGGATGCCATTCAGTCTAAAGCGTTACGAATAATCTGTGGAGCTATGAAATCTAGCCCCATTAATTGTCTTCAAATTGAATGTAATGATGCTCCTTTATTCTTACGCCGACAGTATCAATCGGATAAATTTATTTTCAGAGCCTTTCAGTTGGTAAATCATCCCCTACGGTCTAAGTTAGAACAACTGTTTGACGATGTCAACTCGACAACATATTGGGCACATAAATCGATCCCTTGTTTAGTCAAAAGTTATCAAAAGTTTATTTACCTTAAAGCACCTACTCATCAAACTGTAGTTTACCCTCTATTTTGTAGCAGCTTTGTTTCCCTAATATTAACCCCTTCCATTCATCTCAATATTGGAATAAGTAAGAATGAACCAGAGGCGAAACATTCTTTCAATTTTGTCAAGGAACGCGATTGGTCTCATTTTCACCACATTTTTACTGATGCCTCGAAACAGTGTCAAAGTGGCTGTGTTGGTGTTGGCGTTTTCCATCAACAATTTAACATAGTCCAAAAGATTAAACTTCCTGCCGAAACTTCAGTATTTACAGGGGAATGTTTTGGTCTGTTTAAAGCCGTGGATTATATTTTGACGGTCAAACTTAAAGAAACGATTATTTTCTCTGATTCACTAAGTGCTCTTCAGGCTTTGGCTAAATTTCCTTTTAAATCAAAAATAGTTTATCCCATCATTATAGAAATCAGAAAGCTTCTTCACAGGTGCCATTTATTAGGTTTTTCAGTGGTGTTTGCTTGGGTTCCCAGTCACTGTGGCATTGGTGGGAATGATAGAGCTGATCATCTGGCTAAGGATGCAATAGAGTGTGGTGACATGGTGCCCTACAAAAATTATTCCCATGACTTAATGGCACTTCCTGCTTCGTTTCTCCACGATGCCTGGAAAGACGAATGGGAGAAAAGTAGTCAAAGCAAAGGCAAATTTTATGCTTTAATCCAACCTAGCTTACTTTCTAAACCGTGGTTTTTCCGATTTAAATTTAGTAAAAGGGCTACAAGTTGTCTTATCCGTATGCGGTTAGGACACACTAGTAGCCCAGCTCAACTCGCTAAATTTGGTATAATAGACTGTGCTATATGTGACTGCGGGCTGGACGTTGCCGATGTTAACCACATATTTCTTGCTTGTCCTATAAATAACACTAACTTTTTATATCGTAATTTACTTTCTATAAATATCCCTTTACCTACTAGTATCCCTATCCTTCTTTCATATAATAACTTTGATATATATAAATTCTTATCCATATTTATCTGTGTTAATGATATAAAATTATAATCCTATCTTATAATATATATCCCCATCCTCTGATCCTTCTTCCTAAATTCCTGTTTCACTAAATTCCTTTTATTTTTATGAAATGTTTCCTCGTTTTGTCGGTGGCAAATACGCAAACCGCGTCATGCCAAAAAAAAAAAAAAAAAAAAAAAAAATGGAATGATAAAGAGAACGGTTCCCTGCTGGGTCGGAGTACCTAAAGGAAAAAAAATGCGTTCCACTTTTTGAATTCCGAGCATGTCGTATTTGTAAAAACAAACGATCGAACGAACGATTTTTGTCGATTGGAAAATCGTTTCTTTTTCTCCGAAATTGAAAATACATTAAAAAGTATTGAATTGAATTTACGTAATTTGGGAAGGTGTTATGGCTGAGGAGAAGAAATGACAAGAAACTGCAACAGCAACACATCTTTGAAATCAATGAGGGTATACATTGCTAGTTATTTAATAACTAGAGGATCACATTTAATACCAGACATTTTTATCATGAGGAGCTCGGTGGCGCAGCGGTAAACGCGGTCGGTCTGCGATTGTTGAAGTTAAGCAACTTTCGCAAAGGCCGGTCATAGGATGGATGACCACAAAAAAAAGTTTTTTTCTTGAGCTTCTCTTCTTCGGAAGGCACGTTAAGCCGTTGGTCCCGGCTGCTTTAGCACTCGTTAATAACCAACAATCCGCACTGGGCCCGCGTGATGGTTTAAGGCCCGATCTCCCTATCCATCCATAGGGAAGGCCCGTGCCCCAGCAGTGGGGACGTTAATGGGCTGATGATGATGAGGTAACCATGAATCTTATAATAAGAAGACGCTACACATAATTTCTGTGTGTGTTGAGTATTCTGTTCAGCGTGTGTGATTACCTACTTGCCTGATATAAATGGTTGGTTATTATTTTCCAATCTTTCCAGTCTGGAAGCGCATAGCAGCGACAGGCTTTTTAAAAATTAGCATCGTCGTCCTCATAAAAAACTCGTGATCAATACTTGTCAACTCGGTCTAGCCCATTTTCACAGCCAGTGTTTCTAAAAGCGCTAACTATCGACGGAAAGTGGTTTTTGATGGCCTTAGTACTTTGCCTGTGAAAAAAGTCATCAAACTATGCAATATAGCCGCTTCAAACTTTGAGAGTCGCCGCCTACCTTCCAATATATCACGCTGCAGTCCTCCCCTCTTGCAATAATGCCTCTGCGAGAAAAAA
The DNA here is from genome assembly GCF_024362695.1 of Pectinophora gossypiella. Classification (NCBI taxonomy): domain Eukaryota; kingdom Metazoa; phylum Arthropoda; class Insecta; order Lepidoptera; family Gelechiidae; genus Pectinophora; species Pectinophora gossypiella. The sequence continues at coordinate 15,386,381 of NC_065415.1, forward strand.
GGCGCTTTTTTATATATAGAAATACTTCTTGTTTAGAAATGAGCGTGTCGTTTTGCTTTGGTTTTTGTTTGGATGTTGCCGATTGAGGTATTAAACATTTTCAACAGAAGACATTTTAAAATAAATATTAATTGAGATCAACGGGAAGAGATAGTGATATGATGCTAGGCAGTTATGCAATTGTCAAAACAGAAAAATTTATCATGGTCACGGTTTTGGCTTACTACAACTTTTCTTTCTTATAGGTAGTTATGATACAGGTAAGGTACATCATTGTATTGTTTTACCAATACTTATAATTGCCTTAATCAACGGTAATTGCAGACCTTAATCGCTAAAAGAATAAAAAAGTAAAAGCGCTTGCTTACATTTTTAAATAACATCGGCACGTTTAACATCGAAACGTCCTATCTATCCCCCGGGGTAGCGGTTGTCTTACCCCTTGTTATCCCCGCGAGGTACACTTCACGGCCCCCTCAATAAAACCATGACGAACCTCGCCGGACCTGCATTGTGGACCTGTGACAGCTTTTATGAAGATTGCTCGATATTGACGAAAGCACTTCTGTTTCTGTATAATTTTGTTGTCGGAAAATGTAGTTTCGGAAAAATTTCGTCACAAAATTTTTACTAAACGACGTATCTGGCTGGATGAATTTGTATTGTTATTTTAAATAAAGAAGCAAGGTCAAAAAACAAACAAATTAAATACATCGTTTTGTACGATCAGCGACGAATTGAGCAATTTAATTTTTGTGTATTCTTCTTCGTCATATCAATGGCATATCGTGGTAGCTGGTAGACGCTTGCCTCTCACTTTGAGGTTGCAGGTTCTAATCCAGCACATACCTAAACCAATGACGAATTTATGTTTGGATCCTAAATGTTTATCACGTGCTCAGCGGTGAAGGAAAACATCGTGAGAAGACCTAACCTATATTGGGCTGGTTTACCAGACAGGCAGTCGCTTCTGTAAAAAAACGGACCTGTCAAATTTTCAGGTTAGGTAAGCGGACCCTGTGAAAAACAGGATAATGCTAGGGAGATGATGATCAATGGCATATCGAATCCTTTGAATGTGGACGTGATATTGCATCGTGCTGAAATGTTTACACAAATCGCGCAGGTTGCGGGGTGTTAAATATTGGAAAAGATGTGTCGGAACGTCACGACCGGTACTAAAGCCTCATCCGATGAACAAGGCATACGTCACGTACGTAAGACACGATAAGCCGTTGCTTCTGGTTTTTACTTACTGATGTAGGTAAGTATTTATGTAAGTAGTTGTTATATGATTCATATTATTTTTATTTTTATTTTTACCTTTGATAGGTTTGCTCTTGTACAAATATAAGAGAGAGAGGTCGTGTCGTATCAGCAGGTGAAGGATTTGGCGGGAAGAAGAGAGGAATGGAGATTACTTCACCGACAAGAGCGCAGCTCTTAAATAAAGAGAGAGGTTTGCTCTTGGCTCCAGACTTGCCCAAAGCCCAGAAGGTGCCTGTTCACTCTGGCCTTGAAAGCACTCGGGTTATATGCATTCGGAAATACAGAAGACGGCAGAGAATTCCACTCCTTTGACGTGTCATGTTTATAATTGTTGCTAAGTTTATGCGTGGCGTCCTTTACTAATAAATTATTTTTATTCCTATATTATTAATGACTATACACCTACACCTCTTACTGTACACCTCTGCCTACACTGTCGGGTATACAGGCGTGGTGTAATGTTATGTTCAGTCCAGAAATAGGAACTGAAAGATTCGCCTTTGTTTTAGCCTCTCCCAGCCGAAAGTTAAAAGATAAAATCTGCTCTGAAAGCAACACTTTTGCATAAAAGCAAAACCTCTGGATACTGTAGCTGTATTTCTCCCCTTTTACCCTTTTTACTCCTTTTCTCCCCCTTATTAGAAACTTTAATCTTGGCGTGTCCGAACTCTTATAGTTCTTTTTTCGATTTTTCTTTTCCTTTATTAAGTTCTGGAATATTTACTGCTTGGCCGTAATTGTACAGGGTGTTAGTGGCACCGTAACGAAACTTTTGAGGTATGATTTAGACCACGATTTTGAGTTGATAACAAGTCAAATTTTCCTTCGCCAAAGTATGGAATAAAAAATAATAAAATAAAACATTAAAATTGTCATGAATTCCGACAGGAAATTCTACTTGATATCAACTCTGAATCGGTGTAGGACCAACCAAGGAAAGTCAAACCATCACCTACATAAATGTGGCTTAAAGGAGTCGCCATACTGTGAATGTGGTCACCCGGATCAAACCATATCTCACATAGTGAACGAGTGCCCTCTGCACCGGTTCCCAGGTGGCATAGCCGAGCTGCATTGTGTGACAGATGCGGCAGAGACTTGGTTAAGGAAGCTTGAGCTGGATATGATCCACGCAGGATATTTTATTTTTGTCTGCCATACGCAATAATAATAACTCTGAATCATCTCCCAAAGTTTTCGTTACGGTGTTACTAACACCCATACGTACCCGTATGGCTACTTGTTTGGGGTGTAAGTTTAATATCAAGTAGAATTTTCCATCGTAAATGTATAGAATTGAAATTAATAAAAAAAAGAAAAAAAGAATATCATGAATTTTGTGGCGGAAAATTCCATTTGATATTAGTTTGGAATCATGAGCTGAATCGTCTTAGTATTGGGTACGGTTACGAGTATAATATGTATACACTTTGGTACCATGTCACATTAACTTTTTTGCCAAATTGAACTGTAACTCTCACAAAATGTCAAATATGTTAGTGCGACAGAGTCCTAAAGTGGGTACATTATATTGCTCATGACTGTACGGTGTTACTAACACCCTGTATACAATGTACATGGGATATGTGCTTAAAATGCACCTGTCTCGTAGTCGGGTGAATGCGACTTTAAGTGCCTCCTAAACGTTGATATTGCTACAATTTCCTCTAGTCGTAGTAACAAAATGCATTACGTTTAAATTCTTTGTCAGGTTAAAGCTAGGCGAGCTGGTTGAACTCAATACTTTGTTTCGACGGAACGTATAAGAAATGGAGAGCTAAAAGGGCCTTCTTCTATAGTGTGGATTGTGAGGTGGAATCACCCTCATCAACCCTGGTGTTAGGGTTATGATTGAGCCGCCAAAGGCCCCTGACATGGCTCATGTAACGATTACTCACATCAGTAAATAGTAACCGGGACGGCTTAACGTGCCTTCCGGCGATCAACCTGTAATGTCCTAACCAAACTAGGGATCACAAAGTGATTTTTGTGAGATGTCCCCACCGGGATTCGAACCCGGGGCCTCCGGATCGTGAGTCCAACGCTCAACCACTGGACCACAGAGGCCGTTAAAAGGGCCTAATTCGTGGATAATGTGGTTGATTGTGCATGAGATTTTACCTGAATAAACTTTTTTATTATTATTATTTTTTACTGTGAAAATATGCTACACCTATTGTTAACATATCATGTATGTATAATTTTATTGTTTGTTTATTGAAGCAATTCATCTAAATAAGCAATTATTGCTATTTGACATTTGTCGACATTGCGCATTTATCTTTATATGCGCAAATGTCCAATAGCAATATTGATTTTTTATTAAACGGTTTTATTTAGTTCAACCCGTACGGTATTTATTTGGGTCAAAATTAAAAATTGAAATTTAAGTGCCTTCCTGTTGTCAGATTGATCTGAAATTTGGTACACATCGATGACAATACAAATAAAATCAATAACATTGCAAATCTAAGATGGCCGCCGGTACAAAATGGCGGACTAGGTACATATTTTTCCACAACCCCCTCAATATGGGTATCAAATGATAGGACTACACTAGTAGTCTAATATGCCTAAAAGCTATTCTGCCTAGTACTAAAATATTTGTGAACTAGAAGTGCAAAATACCTACTTGTTATGGTGTGGGCTGCTTAGTTTACCTACCAAAGAAATCCTGGTGTTAGTGTTCATTAATGAACCGCCTTTCGGCCGCTGACATGGTTCATGTTATGACGACCACTACCATCAGGGATAGTAATGACCGGGACCACATACGTAGGTTGATAGGTAAGTAACTATTTATTTATTTTCTAGTTTTCAGTGCACATAAAACCGTTTAACTTAAAAGATTATTTACCGTTTTTTTTAGATTAATTATCAATGTTAGGATCACGTCAGGATCCTAGTTAGTGGAATTCTGTTGTCTCTGCCTAACTCAAACAGGGAATACGCGTAATTTACGAACGTATGTATGTGAATTTTAAGGTTATTCACAGTGATACCACCCTAAGAACCAAAAATGAGCTTATCTTTACAATCATTACGTTATCTACGACTGTAGTCGCGCCCTAGCATTTATAAATTGGCAATAAAAAATAAAATCGGTCGTTAAACTTTATCTATGACCGAACAAGGGGCGCGAATGGCGTGTAAATGTCACCGTATTTTTTAAAAATATTTTACATTATTCTCGAGTACATTCGATTTCGTATTTTATATCAAAGTGATGTAAATCACTTTGTGAGACTGTCCTTTGTTTGGTAAGGACTTTTCAGGCTTGAATCACCTGATTTTACACATTTTACACAGATATTACATATTGACGTTATCGTACACGCGCATCTGTGTGTGACGTCTGACGCCCATAGGATTTAAGACTAAAGTAAGACCGAGAGGGGTGAGGTAAACCTAACTCAGCCGTTGGTGGGGAGCGGAGAGTTGTCGTTCTATACGTAGTATTATTCCTTATACTGCCCTGGTACAGTTTAGTACTAATATAAATAAGTTTTGAAATCCTTTAATAGCCTGCGTGATCTAGTGATTTGAGCATTGGGCTGGAATCTGGAGGTCCAAGTTCGAAGGGAACACCTCCACCAGTGTTTTACGCCATCTTTCCATCTTTACAATTAGTAGGTACTATTTTAGTACGGCTCTGAAATAGACTACTCTGGGCGCCATCCCACTCGCTTCAGACAGAGTACTGCGGGGCGGAAGGCAAGAGGGAAACCACTACCCTATTTTTCTCTAAAAAGAATCATAGAAATCATGTAAAAAATTAAATAAAATAAAAACCTAGTGATCTTTATACTTTTAGTCTAGCAAAGAATTACAATTCACATTTTTTTACGATTACAGGAATGAGTAAAGTAGGTAACATGCATAACAAATGCGCTTTAACGTGTAAAACTTTATTATTCGTATCGGGAGAATCCATCCTTTTATTCAGTCAATATTCAATTAAAGCACGCCACAGGAAGCGAATCGCTTCTTTTTTAATTATGCGAACAATCTGTTTGAGAGCTTGTTCCCTTCTTGGCATTTTATTATTTCCATCTGATGGGGGTTGGGTAGCCGTGTTAGTGTGGTCGCAGGTTTGAATCCCATCACGGGCCTAAACCAAAGATTTTCGGATTCATGTTTGGATCACATGTTCAAAGGTGAAGGAAATCCACATTTCCATGAAATGCGTTTCGGAAGTATGTGACCCAATCTGTAGTGGTTATTCCTTTGAGGTTTGCAGCATTAGACAGGTAGTCGCTTCTATAAAAAACTGGACCTGTCAAATCTTCAGGTTAACTAAGCGAACGCGATGCGAGCGAGCTACTAGTAACTAACCAGACGACATCTTGTTTTTTTTTTGTTTATTTTGATAAGTATTCATTAGGTGGTTATGATCCAAATGGCTCATCCATCATGTTCATGTTTGTAATAAGTCAAACAATACTATAAGATGTTTGTAAGATGGTCGCTCGCTAGATCGAACGCGATATCAGGATTTTCACATCGAACATAAAAGTTGTCTGATTTTCCGAAGCATTGGTTTTATTCCAGTTTGAATATTATCTAGAACCGTTTTGAGATTTGTTCACATCATAGAAGGCTCACAATCTTTCGGTTGATTATTTCAACATTAACGGGAAGATAAGCAGCTGAACACGTGAAATGATTTTTATTCACTCCCAGGTTTCCAGGTCAGTACAGAACGCCGTAAAGAAGAATAGAAAATACTGTTACGAACTATAATACAGCAGCATTCACGCATCGTGAAATGAAAACGCAGCATATTTACAAGACAATCAGACGGTCCATCGGCCGTTGAAACCCCCTGGTCACAGGAAGTACGCACCTAGTATGTGTAACTGTGATTTACTACGTCATTAGCAGGGGTGCAACCCTCGGGCACTGTACTATAAATTCATTTAGCTGCGTTCTGCGCTCTGATTCGATTGTTAGCACTGACAGTCACATTTAACTTGCTTTTACTTAAATATCTAGGGAGATAGTCGCAGATCGACTGATCTTGGTACCTTTATATTTTTGAATTATTTTGCCTTTTTGTTGTTTACTTATGTTAGTTAATGTGGCTTCCAATGTGGAAATAAATACAATACAATAACGCTTCATTGCGAATATAAACACAACGTTCATCCCCCCCATTATCTCGCTTTTCACAGGGTCTTTCCTTTTTTTCTTCTTTCCTTTTTCCTGTTTCTTTGTGACGAAATGTGCTCATACTTGTCATCAGTGTCATTGATTTCAGTGCGTGCGATTTATGGTCAACCTACTTTTCAAAATTTATTTACAAATGACATATTCTATGAAATATATAATAATATAACACTGTAATGTTTTTTATATTTAATATTAATGTCAAATTACTTTGTTTGTTTCAGGTGTTATTTAGAGCTGTAAGAAATATCAGCGTTCAAGGTATGTTTATAAGAAAATTACTGATTAGCCTTCATGGTGAAAAGTAACTAAGTATCATTGAGAAAATACATCGTGCCTGCAAGCAAAAGCAGGCCTTGACAATCTAGACAAAAGAGACACTTTTTACGAACCGTCAAAACGAAAGCTTTTTCAGTTTGTATGGAAATAATATCCTGTGACGTCATCACTAAAAGTGGTCAACCATCGCACTCATTGTTACTTAATTCATGAATGAAATTCGAAAATAAGTCGCAATGTAGAATGAGATTGATTTTTGATCACCTTAGATTGGCTTCTATTTCTAGATTATAATTTATTTTTTACCCATATCGTTTTTGTTTAGAGAAATATACTTACTGAATGCTTAGGTAACAATAGTCATAGCTAGGACACACAAATGCTACAGAAGTATAACCCTGCTACCTGAACTATGAGACCTGTATCTCAGGGAGCAGTGTTCAGCAATTACATCTATAGTAACACTTACTATAAATAGTTACTTTATTTTCAACGCTCTACTGTGTATTAACTATAATAAAATAATATGAAAAAACAGTTACTAATATTATAAATGAAAAAAAAAAAAAAACTATAAATTGAATTTACACCATAAACAAAACGGTTACGTACAGTAAATAAATAGACTAATCAAATATAAAATAAAGAATAAAAACGAAAATGAAATTAAACAAAACTAAAAATAAAGTAAAAAAAACTGAAGTTGTAGTCATCATCATCAATTTAAGAGCCACGCTCTTGTCGGTGCAGCATTTTCCATGCTACTTTTTTAGGGGAAAATAAGGCAGTGGTTTCCCTCTTGCCTTCCACCCCGCAGTACTCTGTCCTACGCGACTGGGATTGGGCCCAGAGTAGTCTATTACAAAGCCACACTAGGACAGGACTCCTGTCCAGTTGTTCTGTAAAGTTGTAGTAAGTAACTATTACTTAATATGTCTCTGTGCTTGCGTTAAGGTAATGTAAATACTTACTTAAACTATACTAATCGATAGATGTATTTCCCACCTCATAGCAAAGACAACCTACTGAATATAATGTGGAAAGGTTAAAAGCAGATCATTAGATGGTCATAAAGCAAAAGTGTAAAGTGAAGCGAACACCTGAGCGGCATACCTAACGGATCGTGGAACGTTAACAGTATATGAGAGATTTATTTATAAATTCCCCTGTATAACAGCCTCCGTGGTCTAGTGGTTAGAGCGTTAGGCTCACGAACTGGAGCTCCGGGTTCGATTCTCGATGGGGACATTGCCGATATCACTTTGTGAGACTGTCCTTTATTTGGTAAGGACTTTTTAGGCTTGAATCACCTGATTGTCCGAAAAAGTAAGATGATTCCGTGCCGTTGGCCCCGGCTATTAGCCGTAAAAACACCTCCACCAACCCGCAGAGGAGCAGCGTGGTGGAGTATGCTCCATACCCCCTCCGATTGATTGAGGGGAGGCCTGTGCCCAGCAGTGAGACGTATATAGGTAGTTTATGTATATGTATGTATACCTTTAAGTAGTAAGTTTTAAATATCTATTAGTAGATTTATACATTTGTAAGGTTAGGAGGAAGTTGCGTGTTATTTCCTAACACAACTGAAGTATTTTACTTACCAGGATGGCTTGTTTTATATATTTAAGCAAATAAATGCCTTTTTCATTTAATTTCATTTGTACTTACATGCTTGTATGCAACACAGTAAAAAAAAAAAAACAAAAGAGAAATAGAAAGAGTACAATAATTTAATTAATAATTATTAATAATATAAATAATTATTTATTTAACAGTTTATTGTACGCAGAACACAAAACAATTTAAAATCAAAATAGATATAAAAACAATTTCTAGTAGAAATCTCATCCAGCAGACCGGGAAAGAGATAGAATTAAAATTAAGAGACGGCAGATAGGCGTGTACATCAATAACAAGTCAAATTTAAGAAAATAAATAAAATAAAAAGTAAAATAGAATAGAGAGAGTTCGTGTTTTCGCGATTACAAACTTATTTGCAGTTGGTAAACTAATCGTGACCTATGTCGACGTATGAACATCTCGACGGACGTATGATCATGAACCCCACACATGACCGGTTTTTTTAAAGTTGCTTGGTGTAACAAAGTCTTAATTGCGATTTAGTTTGAACTTCATAACGACTTGGGAATAAGCTATCAAACCCGTATTACCATCTTTAATATAACGTGTTTTACGACCAAAATTACGAGCTAACTTCATGTTTAATAAGTTACTTTTATGATTAGGTATGCAAGTGCTTTTACATCCTCCTTTATGCAATGTCATGGTATCGTTCACAGTGTTAAGCGGAAGCGGGTGAGAGGGGTTACATAGAGGGACAAGGTGCTCCGTATGTGGACAGGCCTGCTTCTGTTAGGGAGCTCATAAAACACTGTTTCTGTGATAAAGTCACAGTCACCTTTTAGGGTTTTCCGATGTTAACTATTTAAAATGTAACAATAGAGTAAAGTAGTAGTAGTAGTGTTTGTAAGTAGTTACATAACATTAAATTGTAACTATGATAAATAAAAAAAAATAATAATAAAAAAAACATAAACTCTTTATTTTTCATTTTCTTCCACCGACTGCGATTGGAATACCATTGTATTTAAGTTTATAAATTATGTAATACAAACTGGATTTTTTTTTAAAAAGGAAGGATAACATGAAACATTAGGACTAGGGCTGGGAGGTTTTCTGGCCATGCCTTTCCCTCAGCGTTACAGATTCCGATGTGGTAGTAGTTTTACAGCTAAGTAGTTACATAATATGTAATTTAATTTTTCACGTTCAAAAAGCGCTAACTTTGTAAACCAATTTTGAAAAATAAATATTTTTGAATTTCTTTTTTACCCGTATTCTAAAATGTTCACTCGATTCTTCATCCACTCGACTTGGCCTCAGTTGAACATCATCAACTCTAGTACCATTCTCCATTCTTGTCTATCAAAGTGTCTACCATTTACTATGGAACAACTATGGACGTTGTGTGCCTTGTAAGGCACGACGCTCGCCTTCTCTTTAGTCTGTTGTGTAAGCTCGTGTTATGTAAGCTCTTCTTGGTCTTCGCTCTTCTTATGTTATTCTAAGATGTTTTGTCAGTTTGGGGTTACCCCCTTGGTAATGTGACAAAACATCTTAGATTTTTTTAAATTGTTATTTGACATTTGTTTGCATTGCGCAAATGTCAAATTGCAATATTGCTGTCTTAATGAATTGCTTCGATGTGGCCATTTTAACTTCCCAGGGCACGCGAGGCAAGACGTCAGGTGAGTCATAATCTTGAGTTTATGTTATTCTAAGATGTTTTGCTACATGACCAACAGTGCTCTGCCGTTGTCAGAAATAAATCTACTATTTATTGTGACTCATACACACTTCATACAAACAACCTCGTTTTACACAGACACTACACATTGACATTATCGTACACGCGCATCTGTGTGTGTGACGTCTGACACCATACGATTCAAGTCTAAACTATGTTCGAGGGGGTGAGGTAAACCTATCTCAGCCGCTGGTGGGGAGCGGAGAGTTACCGTTCTAAACGTAGTATTATTTCTTATTCTATGCTATTGTATTCTTCTTCTATCGTGTGGGTTGTGAGGTGGAGTACGAACCTCATCACCCTGAGGTCAGGGTTACTATTGAGCCGCCAAAGGCCCGTGACATGGCTCATGTAACGACTACTTACTTTTGCTATTGTATTAATGTCAAAACAAACGCCCGCGCCCGCGTCTTCCCCCGCGGCCGCTGCTAATGTACGCATGCGCGGGTTAGCGTATATGGCTTTTCGGCTTAGAGTGTTTTATTGCTCTTAAAACGGGACGTTAAACTTACTATGTTCAGAAATGCAATTATGACTGTTATCTCTTTCAGTTCTACTTTGTTTTATGAGTTCAGTTAGTTTACATTTATTTTTATTTATCTAATAATTTCAACTATAACTTACCATACAAATTGTATATTTGATGTTTTTTTAAATAATGTCTAGGGCCCTCCGCAGAGGTTTTTCTTGCACCTTCTTTACCTTTTTTATGCACGTTGTGAGAAGCTGCAGTAGTATTAGGCGGATGAGACGTTCGTTATGTAAAAATTGACGATTCAAAGTGTAACCTACTGAATAAAGATATTTTTCAATTTTAATTTACTACTTGATAAAGGCACCTGGAGCCGCCACTTTTGTCCGACCAAGTAGTTGATGCCATCTTCGGCAAACCTACAATAAGTCACGTCAAAAAAAAATATATATAATCCCCCACTGTCCAAGTTGCGGGGGAAAACTAGTTATAAAATAAATTAAGCTAATTATTTCAAAACGGTATATTACATACTACTTACAGTAAACGATGACAGCACAAAAACATGAAATTATAGTGTGAACTTCGTACTTTTGCCGACTTATTGTCCGTCCTTCAAGTGTATTACATAAACGGGTATTATCTATAGGAGTAGAATTACGACATTAGTAGGAAAGGCATCGTATGTGATGTTCTCTGTAAGATTTAAAGGGTCTGTAGGTTTTTCAGAGGATTAAAACAGGTATAATTCACGTTGCATTCGAGCCGTGGTACCTAGATTAGCTCTAAGACCTAGACTTTAAGGTCGCAGATTCGAATCCAGCACAGGCCTAAACCAATGATCATCTAATTCGTTTTCGAATTCATGTTTGGATCATGTGCTCAGCGGTAAAGGAAAACATCGTGAGGAAACCAAATTCCTGAGAAATGCATTTTCGGAGGTACGTGACCTAACCTGTATTGGTTTTCCCTTCGCGGGTTGGATGGTCAGACAGGTAGTCGCTTCTGTAAAAAGCCGAACCTGTCAAATCTTTAGGTTAGGTAAGCGGATCCTGTGAAAAACGGGATAATGCTAAGCAGATGAGGAGAAAGAGACACAATAAGGCAAAACCAAGGGGACTAACTTCTTTTAAAGGGCTGATGGACCTCCGAAGACGAGACGATAGCCCGAATAGAGAAAATGTGTGTGTTTAACCAGCAAAAACCGACGTCTCTTAAATAATATCAATACAAAAAATCTAATAAACCTGCCACAAAACTAACCGACGGCCAGTAACACACATCGCTGAACCGAGGTCCGACCCCAACTGGGCACCCTCAGGCCTGTTGTCTTAAAAGTTGTACCAGGTGAGAGCCTTCAGCGCTCCCCATTTGTCCGGCCAAGTAGTTAATGCCATCTGCGGCAAATTTACAATAAGTCACGGCAAAAAAAAAGCACATCGCAGTACCTATATAAGGCGAAGGTTGTTGGTAGGGCTGGCAGAAACACACCGAAACAGGTACATTGACCTAATTGGAAACGTCCTGAAAAACGATTTAAGTAGTACGGTCTATATTGAACGGATAACCATGTCGTGAGAAAACTCCTTTCCATGGCTACTAGAGAGAGGGAGAGGGGAAGACCTAAAACCACCAGTAGGCTCTGCACGGTAACCGCGCCGCGCGCGGCGCGAATTATATACCCTGTATATAATTCGACCAATAGCCGTTTGACGTCCATCTACGTAGATAGCATTCGTATCGTTTATTGGTCGAAGCGCTCAATATAAATCGCATCGCGCGCGGCGCGGTTGTCATGCAACCCGGCTGGTTGACAAATGTCCAGAGGGACATGAAGGCGCTGGGTCTCAAAGAAGGCGATGTTTGTCAGCGAGATTCTTGGCGCCGCATGATTGGGAAAGCCGACCACGCGTAAGGGGAAGTGGCAAGGACAAAGGACGGTCTACATTAAACCGGCGCGCATGTATCAAACTATTGGCAAATGTAGAGGAAGCAAGAGAAGTATGTCAGAATCATAGAGCAACCCGAACCTCCGTCTTTGGTCAGAATCGAATTCCATCTTCTTATCGTGTGGGTTGTGAGGTGGAATACCAACCTCATCAACCCTGGTCTCATCTAATTCCATAGTGTCTGCTTACCCACGTGGAAAATAGACGTGAGTTTTTGTAAGTATCAATAATAAATGGTTAGCGTAGTGGAACGAATAAAAAAAAAACATCTCAGGAGTATGTATGAACAGAAATCAGAATCATTTATTCAACGTAATTATCATGGTTGAACTTGTTGAAGGTCAATTTAACATTCTTGAATCTACGTCATTTTGCAAGGTGCTATGGCTGAGGAGAAGAAATGACAAGAAACTGCAACAGCAACGCATATTTTAAAACAGTGTAGGTACATTACAAGTTATTTGATAACTAGTGGAAAACATTTACTTAACGCCAGACATTATTATCACTCAGGTCATAATTAATCTTACTTTTTTAAATAAAGTAAGCATTACATATTATGAGTTGTTTATTTTGAATTGATTTTCTGATAAATTCAAAATAAACAGTTAAGTAGCTGCAATTAAGGTGTCTTCGATTATGTGAGTCTGCCAATCACATTTGTGAGTTTATGTATTATAAATATTATAATAGAGACTTTAAATTTGACACTTCTAAAAGCCGTTAAGTATTCATAAACTTGATCAATTTACTTTTTAGGACAGTACTTATTGATGGTTTTTTCCCAGAAATTATACTCCTCGTGTTCTGGCTTCGACTCTAGAACCAACTCCTCTCCGATGTTCAGATACCGCTCGTGCTCCAGACAAAATGGCTCCCACTTGGTTTCCAAAAACGAAGGGTTCCTAAAAAGACAAGGACATAACATTTATACAGGGTGTTAGTGACATCGTAACGAATACTGAAGGGGGTGATCAAGACGATGATTCTGAATTAATCATAAATTAATATAAAGACTATCTGAATATCTGAATTAATATAAAGTTAAATTCATGACTTTTTTGTAATTATTTTCAATTCTACTCTTTTGCGATGGAAAATTCCACTTGATATTAACTCAGTATAATGAGCTTAACCATCCCTCTCAGTATTCGTTACGATGTCACTTACATCTCCTATAAGTACCTACAGCTACGTATGGGTGTTAGTGACACCGTAACAAATAGTGAAGGGGATAATTCAGACCATGATTATAAGTTGATAACAAGTGGAATTTCTTTGTCATACATACTTTATCACCCATTTTAATCTCCTTCGTGAAATCTCGCCTTAGACCACCTATGTTCTAAAAAAGGACCCCCATGCAAAGGGATTCCTTGCACTTGTAGTTAGATGAGTTAGTCGGTTAGTCAGTGATAATTCGCTTTTTTATATTATACTAGCCTACACTGCAGGGCAAAGGCGTCTACCCCTTCCTTCCACTGCTCCCGATTTTGGGCTGTCTTTTTCCAAGATGTCAAGTCTACTTCCGACTCGTCACACCATCGGTTTTGCGGTTAGTTACGATGCCTCTTGAAATTTGCCACCCAGTCTGTGTCTTTGGTTTAAAAAAAGATCCAACGCATTGAACTGCTTATTTATTTTTCTGTAGCATTGCTTTATGGGTACTTAGATTTCTTTATACAATGTTAAAGATTAAGTTCAATAAGAAAACTTTTTATATAGTTCTCTTTTTTATTCAGTTGAGGAGGAAAAAGGGGTTTCAGGCAGACGGAAAAGTACATTAATAATGTTTACTTACCCATATTTCGCGAAGTTAGTCCACAGCTGTGTAACTTGTTCGATCATTCTAAATGCTTTAGAATCCTTCTTCAGGTTTAGGTCCAAAAAATTTACCTGGAATAGATATGTCAAATCGTCGCAATGACATACCACTGGTTTATCGCCTATTATAGTTGGATCGTTACTCACGTTGAAAACGTTTTTAAAGCCATTTCTTTCAGATTTGCACGTGAATTTGTACAGGTAAAATTTGTTCTTCTTATTCAACTTTGCACACTGTTTCTGTAACTCTATTATGTTATATGTAAAGTAATTCATCGAGTAAAATTTCAATATTTGTTCCCAATCGTCTTTCGTCACGACTCTATTTTGGAAGTAGAAATTTCTCATCTCTCTACCCACATCTAATTGTTCTTTGATTGGACAATTCCTTGCAATCGGAAGTGGAACCATGGTTTCAAGGAAGAAATTTATTTTTTCAACTGTTTTATCTAAGGCACCATTCAGAAATATACCTACAAGGCCTTCGTCTTCGACATACCCGGTAATAACATCAACTCCTTCATGTATGTTTAGATATTTTTCATTTATGTCGCCATATAAAAATCTTTCTTGACCGAAATCTTTTTCGCTTGTCACTACAAACGGGAGGTCCATTGAATTCTGCATAGCGAATGTAACTGCAACTTCAGGCAATATAAACGACTCTTTAGGAATTGTTTTCAAAAATTCGTAAAGTTTCTTATCGTCTCTTGAATTAAATCCTAATTTCTTCGCTAAGTTTTCAGCCCTTTCTCTGGGTTCGAAAGCTTGACTCCATAAATTTGTAGCAACTCCACTTTGGCATATTGCTTTTTGGAAAAGTCCTTTCGACATGGGCGATACTAAGTGGTAGGAGACGCTCGCTCCGCCAGCACTTTCACCAAAGATGGTGATGTTTTCGTCATCACCTCCGAATTGTCTGATGTTTTTCTTGACCCATTTGAGGGCTGCTACTTGGTCTTTCATGCCAGCGTTTCCGGGGACGTCTTCTGTGTCTAGGCAAAGGAAGCCAAAGACGCCGAGCCTATAGTTGAAAGTGACGAGGATTACTTCTTGCCTGACGAGGAAGTCTGGACCATAGACGTCGTCATTGCCACTGCCCCAGAGGAATCCTCCGCCATGGATCCATACCATGACGGGGAGATTTTTTTTCAGTGGGACTTCTGGAACGTAGACGTTGAGGTACAGGCAGTCCTCGCTTCCAACTGGAGCACCAGGTTTGAACAGGTCCACCTGGTAATTTATTGGACCAAACTCCTTTGCGCTCCTGACGCCATTCCATGGTTTTGGTGGTTGTGGTGCCTGTAATATTAGTTGGCATGTAAATTGGAGCTAATTGCATTTATTTATTATATTTTATTTTACCTGTAAAACGGGTTTATTTTGTAATAAATTATTCACTGAAGTTTAGAAGGAAAAAAATAAGTTTTCCCATATTGCTCATTATCTTACCCATAGTGTGAATCAAATTCTACATAAGGGACTTACCACAAGGAAGCAAATAAAAGTAACTTGTCATTCAAAGTTGTCACTAAACGACTCACACATAAATGCGTGAATTCATCTAAAAAGCAACGTTGCTCTTTGACGTTTGTTAACATTACGCACTTACTTTTTTGCGCAAATGTCTCATTTCAATATTGCTTTTTAGATGACTTGCTTTAATGTGGCCTTTGTAGTCCCACTGTACTGCATGTTATGTACTGTACCTTAAATCGAAGATCACCTATAGGAGGTTCAGCGTAAGGGATGCCTTTGAAACTCGTATATCTCCCACCAAACACGTTATCCAACATTTCGCCTTCCAAGATTCCCTCACTTACTCTCACTTGCGTCATGATTTTTGTTTTATAATTGAAATAAGTATTTAGTTTTTACTATAAAACTGGCCAGTGTACAATAAAAAAGATTTCAAAAACAAAATGTTTTATAAAAAAGTAATTTTAAAACAACGAAATGGAATATTTTAGTTTTGCACTTAAATCAATAAATTCGGTTAAAAATAGAACAGCATAACACTCGAAAGAATTCTATGTTTAAAATTCGAACAAAGTTACTTAATTTAAAAAGAAAATATTATTAGGTACGGTGCACACACGTCAATGTCATTTCAAGAGTATGCCGGCAATGCGAATTGGCTTCAGACTTCGAAATGATAAACATATTTATTTAAATGCGCTAACTATGTTTTACGTAATGCTTGTCGTCTAGTGCCTAATCAACTTGTAAGATTATCTATTGTATGAGATATAATTATAAACATATAGGTACAACATCGCGCTCGTCAGCCCTAATGGGGTAGGGAGAGCCACGAGGGATTAGACAATAATAATTACTTGATATAATAATAATATGAAGTTGCAAAGACGAACAAAGTAAATCATAATTTATCATCATCACTAATTTAAGAGCCACGCTCTTGTCGGTGTAGCATGATTGCTACTGTTTTAGGGAAAAATAGGGCAGTGGTTTCCCTCTTGCCTTCCGTACTCTGTCTGACGCAAGTGGGATGGCGCCCAGAGTAGTCTATTACAAAGCCATACTAGGACTCCTGTCCTCCGCCTCTGAATTTATCATACGAGTTGGGATATAAGTAGTTGAATCAAGTTGGAGGAACGCTTGAGTTGACACCCACTGTGAGATCGCATGTTCGAATCCTATCACGGTTAAATGTTTATCACGAGCTCAGTGAAGGAAAACATCGTGAGGAAACCCACTCACCTGAGTAATGCAGTTTCGCAGGTATGTGACCTTTTTTTCTTTTTTTTTACGAAGGGGAAATCCTCATGGATACCTCGCCACCCGGGGGAGCGACGAGGTTATGTCGGACTCTTACCGACTAAAACCCCTCCGATGGCCCTCTGCTGCGCATGTCGGGAAGCTCCGGGATCTCTAACGAACGCACCGGTGCTTCCCTCGCGCCTGCTATAAAAAGCGCGTCCCGGGGTAGGTCCCCACCCCTACGCCATCCCAGTTTTACGGCAATGCGAGGCCATGTCACATTGCCGTCCCTCCCGGAGACCGTATGAAGAGCGGCTCGGGCCCCCGCCCTTACCACTCACGGTCTCCAGTGTCCCCTTTCAGTCGCCTTTTACGACAGGCCGCAGGTATGTGACCTAACCTAACCTGTAATTAGGCTGGTTTTCCCTTCGGGTTGGAAGGTCTGAAAGGCAGTTGTTTCTGTAAAAACCGGACCTGTCAAATCTTCAGGTTAGGTAAGCGGACCCTGTGAAAAACGAGATAACCATAAGTCGAGGAAAAGTGCAAGAAAAATTTCGGTACATGGCCCTAGACGTTCTTAAAAAAAAAACGAATTATTGAAATAGGTAAGTATCTGCGCAATTGTTTTGTGTACGTAATATTGCTTATCATAATAGGTATACTTAGGTATTATGTCTACAACTTCGGTAGGTAGGTAAACGCAACAGAATAAACACTGCAATTATCAAAATTATTATTAGTTGTTATCAATATAATAATTGGTGCTGTTTATACAATTGCGTTTTATATCTCGGTTGGTGATATGAAAACGATAGCATTACTTATTAGCGACAAAATGGCGGGTCCAATTGCTGAATGTTGAAATTGCATACTCGTATTGTTGGATATACTACCCATCCACTATTTGATGCCTAAACTAAAACATCTAGTACCTTTCTCATTCAAAAGATATACACGTTAAACACTGGTTATAATAATATTAATTAACATTAATTGTTCATGATATGTGTGATATGTGTTCAAATTCAAATTCAAAAATATCTTCATTCAGTAGGTAACATAGTTACACTTTGAATCGTCAATTTTTACATAACGAACGTCACATCCACCTAAAACTACTGCAGCTTCTCACAACCTGTATAGCCGGGGAAAAGAAGCTGCAAGAAAAACCTCGGCACAGGGCCCTAGACGTTCTTTAAAAAAAAGACATAAAATATTGATATACAATTGAGTAATTTAGCTGCCTAATATCAGTTCTCAGACAGATAATCCCATGCATTCATATCTTCTAAATAATGACTAACTTTATAATAACCTTTTTTGTAAAGTTTTTGTTTAACTACTGTCTTAAAACAATTGAAAGGCAAATTCTGAATGTCAATGGTAATCTTATTGTAAAAACGTATACATTGCCCCTTAAACGATTTAGTAACCTTATGTAATCGACTGACTTGTAAAGAAAGTTTATTTTTTTTCTGGGTATTTATAATGTGCCGATCGCAATTTTTTTGTAAATAATCCTATATGTTTTTTACATATCAAATGTTATTGATATGTGTGTCCATACAAGGTGTTAGTGACATCGTAACGAAAACTTTGAGGGATGATTGACGCAAGACTGATCTAAATTTAATCAAAACTTAGCTCTAAAATACTATCTTCAATTCATTAATATTGATTCGCCAACAATAGAACGTTCCCTATTAGCTCTATCAGTCTAACCAAATAACACAGTTGCAATTCTACCCTTATGTCAATTCCCATTGAAGTCCAAATCGCATATCATTGTTAGGTAAGGGTCAATTTCGAGGGGTGCCCGGCTTCCTCACTTGAATGTGAGTAGGAATGTTTGGATAGATAACATTTTGGAAGCGCCTGTTTAAATATTACGAATCAATAATATGTGTCGGATAAATGTCTTTGCTAATGTGTTTTGCAGGCGTTTTGCTTTCGTGAGCATTTCTCTATGGTGATTGATGGAGAAATACAATTAAATAAAACCCCCAGGTACCTACTATGAAATGAGCATAAATTACACAGAGGTTCATAATAAAAAACAAAGGCTTTGGCCTTCCAAGTCAAATATATTATGTCGCATGCATACATACATAGACAGAAAAACTGTACACTCATCGATTCATTATCGTATATTATGTAGACAATAATATTGCGCGTCCAGTTGACTCGAATTGGAGCGTATGAAGCATCGGCTATGTCGGTATTGTTGAATAGTTATTACGACGTCCATTGCGGATTTGCCATTAATTACATAATGATTCAACTCATTAAATTTTCGAATACCGGAACGCAGATCTCAACCAGACATAATGTAAAGTCTATTGTGTCTGGTATCTCGGCAGATAAGAGGTTAATCTGAGTTAAAATCATGTGCGATTTTCCATCGCAAAAATATAGAAAAATAACAAAAAAAAAAAAACAAAAAAGAATGAATATAAAAAATGAATGATGATGATGAATGAATAATGATAATAATTTAAAAATAACTATAAAAAATACATGAATTTTGCGACGGAAAATTCCGCTTGATATTAACTCGCCATTGTCGAATTACCCTCTTAGTATTTATTCCTTACGATGTCACTTTTTTGACCTGACTTATTGACTTATTGTAGATTTGCCGTAGCCGGAAATTACGATGTCACTAACATTGTATATTGTATGACACAAAAAAGTCCATTACTCAACCATATAAGCTAAAGAATAGTTAATATCGTTCTGCCCACTTTGTTTAGAATCATTTGTTCAACGTAATCATCATGGGTGAACTTGTTGAAGGTCAATTGGGAATCGGGACTGTTCCCGAGAAATGCATTTCGGATATAATATATATGTGACCTAACCTGCGGCTCATGTAACGACTATATACTTACATCAGTAAGTAGTAACCGGGACCAACGCCTTAACGTGCTTTTCGAAGCACGGATCATCTTACGTTCGGACAATCAGGTGATCAGCCTGTAATGTCCTAACCAAACTAGGGATCACAAAGTGAGTTTTGTGGTATATCCCCACCGGGATTCGAACTCGGGGCCTCCGGATAGTGAACCCAACGCTCAACCACTAGGCCACGGAGTCTGTTAGTAAGTAATTTAGTTAACAAAAACCTTTAACTGAAGAACATGAATAAAATATGAATTAAAATACTATTTTAGCCGTCTGACTATAAAAGACAATACAAAGTAAGAAACCCTTACGCTCCGCCGTAAGCAAGTGGACGCTTTTTTTTTAATTCTGTTTTCCTTGTTCATTACATTCTGAGTCGTTTCAAGGCTAGAGTGAATAGGCATTTTCTAGGCAAACATGGTGTATAAAGAAAAAAACAGTTTGCAAACAGCTACTTATCGTAGGGATTACGTCAAAATTTTGTAATCGCAAACATACTAATCCCATCTCAGGTCGTATCCATATAATAAGATATAATACACGTATAGAACGGCAACACTCCGGTTTGTAAATCATCCGTCCCTTTCTTATTCGGCGGATAAGAAAATGACGGGTATAACTTTAAATAAAATTAAAAGGTATCTGCAGGAATCGGGGTCATTGTCATTATATAGATATGAGACTTATAATGCGAAAGTCATAATTGAGAAGGTACCTTTACCTCTATATCTGTTACCTTTTCACACTAAAACCGCTGAACTGAATTTGATGAAATTTGGTATGGAGAGACCGCTTTTCTACTTCAGAATTTAGATTCTAACATTGTGCTACATACATACATACATACATAAACTCACGCCTGTAATCCCTAATGGGGTGGGCAGAGCCACAAGTAATCAAAGACAACTTGCAGCCATTGTTGATACGATGTCGTAAGCTGGATATGACACACACAACGCACACATAACACTGTGCAACACTGTATAATATTGTGTTTTGTATTAAAAAAAATATTTTTTACTTTTTATTACTCTACTGAGCAACTTAAGTTAAAATTAAGCTACCTACTCATTAGTCAAAAGGCTAGATTGTAGTTTTAAATTAAGTTTAAATGTACTTCATAGTATAAAAAAAAACTTTTTATAAGACAGGCTTTGAAGTCGGTTTATTTTTCATATACATAGGCTGAAGAGGTTTGTATTGTTTCTTTATAATAAAATACGGCGAATCCACTTGAATACATTTAATTGCGAAAAAGCACACGTAAAAATCTGTGTCGCAGAAAAAAGGGAGTTTTTTTACGGCCGAGTTGCCACACATAAAAATATTATTATATACAGTGTTAATACAAAACAAAGACTAAAAGATAAACTATGTTTAAAATAGTCCCGAACGCCGCGGCGCTACTGTCGCAGATCCTGCATAGAATTATTATGACTTTTCAAGTTAGTTTCATTAAAATCCGCCGACTTCTTTCGTGGCGCGAAATACTATTTCAAACCTAGTTTATTTTTAGTTTGTGTTTTGTAGTAACACTGGTAATTTCCAACATAGGCATCTACTGCTTACAAGCACTATAAACGTATGGACCGACATGCGCCTTTGTGTACAGGGGCCTTAAGGATTTATTACTTCATAGATAGTTAAAACGTACCACTTGTATCACCGCCGAGCAACGTACCGGTCGCGTGGTTAGAGTGAGATAGCGAATAAACAAATATGGTCAAAGTGCAAGTGGAACAAGGATGGCTGCAAGGCGAGGAGTTGGAGCTGGTTACGGGAGATGGGAAGTACTTCAGCTTTAAGGGCATCCCTTATGCTGCTCCGCCCGTGGGGAAGCTACGGTTTAAGGTGATATTAATAAATAAATAATACATAGAATATAGTATAGTGTCTCTGCTTACCTCGGTGGGAATTAAGTCGGTTTATGCGTGTATGTACAAAATACACTTCTCAATTAAAAATACTTGGACTAATGTTATGGGCGATAGGCTGATCCCTTATCACCATAAGGTTCATCATATCCATCTTAGGACTTCTGGTTAAAGAGAATTTATTTCTTATTTTCCAACATATTACATGTCATTTACATAAGAAACAAAGTACTTACATTTGTATACATATAAGTTCACACTTCGCCTAATATACTTACACATATGCATTTCCTTCACGCACTTCCACACATACACAGACTGGTCCGCAGAACCAAGCACCACACTTTCAAAATTATGATAACTTTAAGTAGGTACACAAGATATATTTTAACTTACTTCGTATCAACAGTGGCTGCAAGTTGTCTTTGATTACTTGTGGCTCTGCCCACCCCATTTGGGATTACGGGCGTGAGTTTATGTATGTATGTGGAAGTTAAAAGTATGTTTCGTAAAGATTAGCTGAACAAAACAAGATGCGAGAATTAGCAAATGTGCCGAACATGTATAGGCTCTTTATGTTTATTTAATAGATTATTATTAGGTATTTTAAATAATTTATTTTTATTATATTCGTTACATCATGACACTTAAAACTAAACACGTAATTATAGTAAATATTCAGGGGGTAGGTACCACTTTTATATTATTTACAATGTGATGAAAAAATTATCACAATCTCATTTATTTATAGGTACTATGTTTATATTAGAATGGAGATAATTATTATGTAATAAAAACATATCTATAGGTAGGTAGGTCGGATTGTTTGTTTTGTTGTCAGACCGGTTAAGATAAGATTTTTTTTTTTATTTGCCATAATTACAAAGCAAATAAAAGATGTTACAAAGAATAATGACCGTGCGTTTAAAAAGTATAAAACATACATACATACTCACGCCTATTTCCCACCGGGGTAAGCATAGACTATGGAATTCCATTTACTTCGATTCTGACACGTTTCTCATGCTTCCTCCACATTCATCAATTGTTTCATACACGCATGCCGGTTCTGAGTAGATCGTACTAAACCTTTTCTAAGGACATTTCCACTTTGGTATATACGTCGTTCTAGGTCTTCCTCTGCCAGCCTTACCACCAACCTTCGCTTTATATACTGCTTTCGTAATCCTATTATCCTTCATCCGCTCTACGTGTCCAAACCAACTTAACATTCCCTTCTCAATCTTAGTCACTGTATCGTCTTTTACACCACATCTCTCTCTTATCACACTGTTTCCCATTCTATCACTCAACACCGCTGATGCTACGCAAATTTAAATTAAAAAAAAAAAAGATATGATCTTGGAGGGCGTTTTTCCTTAAGCACGATGATATACAATGAGACAAAATTAGACGTAAGTGCATGTAATAACCGGTTATGATAATGGTGCAAATTAACTCCACTTCTCGTATGGTAACTTTAAATATACGCTTCGAGTGTGCTACTGTGAATATGACCTCGATTAGACATTATGATACAGTATACAGATATTAAGTTGATGATAGGGCTGCCGAAAGTTGATGGTAGGGCTGGAAGAGGAAGACCGAGAAGGACTTACGATGACCAAATTGGAGATGTCCTTAGAAAAGATTTAATACGATGTACTCTGAACCGGCGTGCGTGTATGAAGCGATTGATGAATGTGGAGGAAGCAAGAGAAGTGTGTCAGGATCGAAGCAAATGGAATTCTATAGTCACTGCTTACCCCAGTGGGAAATAGGCGTGAGTTTACGTATGTATGTATGTTTTATTTATTGTTGTATAAATTGTTATTGTTTTAATTGAATTAGAAATCTATTATATATAGATTTTTATAATTTAAACAATAGATTTTATTTAACTTGTATTTATTGCAAATAAAAATAATCTTATTTTAATAAGACATAATTTTACAAAGTAAATTAGAAAAAAAAAACGAAAAGTAAAACATAATATTGCAATTTAAAAACATATATATTTCTATTTCCTTCTTGGCCCTTTGTAGTAAAGATACGTATATTGTAATAATAATAAAACAGTTTATTGCACACAAATTAAAAAAGGAGAAACTTATTCTAAGGCGGCCTTATCGCTAAGACGATCTCTCTAATAATCGATCGATCGAGGTTTCGATCCAATAGGGTAGTTTCCAACTAGCCCAATCAGTTACTTATTACTAAACGTCAAAACACGAAATTACTATGGAATTTGTGTGAAAAAGCAACCTGTGACGTCATAAAAAAACGTGACCAATCGTCGAACCTATTATAACTTTTTTTTATTAAAATTCATAAATAAGTTAAATGGAAAAAAGAAAACGTTTTTTGTTACCTTTAGAACTGTCTTTAGTAATCAGAATTTCATAATTTATCTTTGACCTAGGACACTACCTAATTATAGATGGGTATTGTGTGTGTATGTGTGTGTGTGTGTGTGTGTATGAATTACTTAGACCTTAGACGACATCTATTGACGTCTTGGGATCGGTTATAATACCGATACTGAGATCGGATTAGCCAGTAAGCGCGTGTGAATGTGTTGTACGTTACATCGTGTGATGAATGAGTAATACTATGTGTGATAAATAGGTTTGGTACTTAGAAGAAGTTCCACAATTTGTAATATCCATCAACAGTTTCTCGTCATCTCCCTAGCATTATCCCGTTTTTCACAGGGTTCGCTTACCTGACCTGAAGATTTGACAGGTCCGATATTTTACAGAAGTGACTGCCTGTCTGACCTTCTAACCCGCGAAGGGAAAACCAGCCTAATACAGGCTAGGTCACATACCTCCAAAAATGCATTTCCCAGGAAGTTTTCCTTCACCGCTGAGCACATCATAATCATTTATGATCCAAATATGAACTCGAAAACCAATTCGACAGTTATTGGTTTAGGCCTGTGCTGGATTCGAACCTGCGACCTAAAAGTAGAGGCAAACGTTTTACAAACTGGGCTACCACGGCTCATCCATCAACAGTTTGTATACGTTCTACATAGGCACAGATTGGATAAAAAACAGGATCCAAATAAATCCTATATATTTTAATCGGTTAAACTCTCGTGTTTCGTAATCGTTTGAAACTTGGTTAAGAAGACCTTCCTTAAATTGCTACTCCTCTCAATAAGTTCAATTCACTTCCCAGTCTTTCAAGGTCTCCGTGAGCCATGTCAGGGGCCTTTGGCGGCTCAATAGTAACCCTGACACCAGGGTTGATGGGGCCGGTCATCCACCTCAAAACCCACACGATAGAAGAAGAAGGTCTCCGTGGTCCAAAATTATTCATCTCAGTCGTTACTGATTACATCCAACAGTGCTTAAATTTGTTAAATTTGTTTGATTCATTGTACTTTACTACTTTCACATTGGTTTTCAGGCTCCAAAGCCGCCACTACCATGGAGCGGGGTCAGAAAAGCTACCGAACATGGCCCTGTCTGCCCCCAAAGAGATATCTTCACCGACGAACTATTACCTGGAAGCGAGGACTGCCTTTACCTCAACGTCTACTCCAGGGATCTGAAGCCCAAAGCACCCCTGCCAGTCATGGTGTTCATCCATGGAGGCGGTTTCAAAAGCGGCTCCGGAAACGTAGACCACTATGGACCCGACTTCCTTGTCAATCACGGCGTTATCCTCGTGACCATAAACTACAGACTTGACGCCTTAGGATTCCTTTGTCTAGATACCGAAGATGTGCCAGGAAACGCTGGACTGAAGGACCAAGTGGCAGCGTTGAAATGGGTCCAGAAAAATATTGAACAGTTCGGCGGCGATCCTGAAAATGTTACTGTTTTTGGAGAAAGTGCTGGTGGATCGTCTACTGCCCTGCATGTTCTATCACCTCTTTCCAAAGGCCTATTCAGACGAGCTATTCCGATGAGTGGGGTACCATTATGTGATTGGTCCATTGCATTTGAACCGAAAAGACGTGCCTTCACATTGGGGAAAATCTTGGGATTAGAAACTGAAGATCCTACAGAGCTTCTTGAATTCTTACAAAGCGTACCGGTTGAGAAACTGGTCGACACAAACCCTTGCATAATGGGCTTTGAAGAAAAGGCGTATAATATAGTCAAAATGTACCACTTCACTCCTGTGGTAGAGAAAAATTTGGGTAAAGACCACTTCTTGACGGAAGACCCGTTGGAAGTGATGCACTTTATGCAATTCAATGATGTCGACGTCATGATTGGCTGCACTGATGAAGAATGTTCGGTCGCGATACCTCGTTTAGAGCCGTTACTACAAGTATACAACAGATACCCCGAAGTCCTCGTACCAAGGAAGATTTTGATGAAGAGCACTCCTGGTAAAATTCTCGAATTATCCGATAAAATTAAAAAGTATTACTTCGGAGATAAAGTTGTAAATGGCGAAGCGATACGAGAAGCTTGTACTTACTTCTCAGAGTCTTGTTTTGTATATGACGTTCACAAGTTTATCAATCTATTGGCGAAGACCAATTCGAATTCGTCCAAAAGGTTCTTGTACAGATTTTGTTGCGTTTCTGAAAGGAATGTGTATGGAAGTTTTGGGAAACCTCATGGGATTATTGGAGCGAGCCACCTGGACGACTTGATGTATCTGTTTGACGCAAAGAAGCACAATTTGCCGGCTAACACGAACGGCGAGTCATATAAATTGGTGACATTGACATGTACGCTATTTACCAATTTCGCTAAATACGGGTAAGTGTACAATATTCAGACTCAAACTCAAAATTATCTTTATTATTTGGAGGGGAAGTAGCTTAAGTACCGTAGAGGTGTACTAAGAAAGGAATTCCCGAAATTCCCACGGGAACGGGAATTAGCGGGAAAATCCTTTAGTATGAAAAATCTAAACCACTTAGACGCTTGAAATTTGGCATGCAGGTACCATAGTAAACTTAAAGCTTAGTTGCAACAGGTTATTGCAAAATTTCCACGGGAACGGGAGTTAGCGGGAAAAAACATTTGTATGAAAAAATCTAAACCGCGTAAGATACGAGTTTTCAATCTAGCATACATGCATCTGTGTGTGTGACGTCTGACACCATACGATTGAAGACTAAATAACGACCAAGAGGGGGTGAGGTAAACCGTGAGCATCAGAATGACTGCCCAATGCGACAGATCAGTTTTAAAATATTACTAACATCCAATACCTATTAGCTACTATTTAATACCTTTGTATAGATATTTTCTACCTAATTAATAAATAAGAAAATTTATTTAAAAAATGGCCAGTCATTCTGATGTCTGAATGACCACCCACATTTAGAATCTCCACAAAAAGGCTCCGAAATGTAATTTCGGAGGATTTTCTATTATCTTTGGGATTTTCTATTCAGTACCTACCTAAACAAATATTTTTTTTAGATTTTTAAAACAACAAATAAAAAAATATGAACAAAAAAAGTTTTAACGAAAATGTTAATTGTTTATTGTTTACAACTCAATTATGCACATAATACAAATTATAAAAAAGGAACAAATGCAATAAAAGATTAATATGTTCCTTTTTTATAATTTGTATTACTTATGTGCATAATTGAGTTGTAAACAATTAACATTTTCGTTACAACATTTTTTGCTCATATTTTTTATTTCTTGTTTTAAAAATAAAAAAAAATTGTTTAGGTAGGTACTGAATAGGTACTAAATTTGTGTGTAGGCGAAATTACATTTCGGAGCCTTTTTGTGGAGATTCTAAATGTGGGTGGTCATTCAGACATCAGAATGACTGACCATTTTTAAAATAATTTTTCTTATTTATTAATTAGGTAGAAAATATCTATACAAAGGTATTAAATAGTAGCTAAAAGGTATTGGATGTTAGTAATATTTTAAAGCTGATCTGTCATTTTGGGCAGTCATTCTGATGCTCACAAGTGAGTGAACCTAGTTCAGCCGCTGGTGGAGAGCAGAGGGTGGCCGTCCTATACGTAGTATTATTCCTTATTCTATGCTTTAGGTATGTTTTAAGTAGACCAAATTAATTATGTTGAACTGGAAGCGAATAAAAAACATAGAATGTGCTCAGCGGTCCATCTTTCCATAGCGGACACAGCGATACCGCGTTTGAGTTCTTTCTAACATTAAGACGTCGTTATGGGTAATAGACTCCTTGTCTCCCACACTTGGTATGAACAGTGGCTGCAAGTTGTCTTGCCCACCCCATCAGGGTTTACTCGCGAGTTTATGAAGGTATGCTAGTAAAAAATACTTTTTTTTCAGGACTCCAACGCCGGATGCATCTCTAGGCCTGATCTGGTCACCGTACGACCCCGTCAACCAGGCGTATGTGGATATAAAGAACCCCTTGGTACAAGGCAACGCACTGAACGCTGAATCCGTGGCATTTTGGAAGGCTATCTATGAAAGCGCTGGCATTAAATACTAGAGTAACAAATTGAAGATGAAAAACAGTTATGATCATGCTATTTTTTATACTTGTACACAAATAAATACTTGTTATTATAAATAACATATTTTTATTGGAACATAGTGGAATACCAACCCCATCAACCCTGGTATCAGGGTTGCTATTGAGCTGCCAAAGGCCCCTGATATGGCTCATGTAACGATTATTTACATTATTAGTAAGTAGTAACCGGGACCAACGGTTTAACGTGCATTCCGAAGCACGGATCAACTTACATTAGTCATAAATGACCGTCAGCCGCTAAGGAGTTTAGACAGTGAGGGTGGGCATATTTTTATTGGTTTCATCTTAGGGTCGTATTTTACACTGGTGATAACCGGGTTAAACGTTATCCTGTATCTTTCACTAAAGATTTTGTGTTGTCATACCAAATTTCATCAAAATCGGTTCAGTAGTACAGAAAAAAAGTAAAAAGCAGCAAGGAGAATGCTACTCTGACAAGGGCACGGCTCTTAAATTAATGATGATGATGAGTTTAGGCGTAAAAAGGTAACACAATTTGTATAAAGATATAGTCTGTTCAATAGCGGATACATATTCCAAACAAAGTCAATATTATCTCAATTTACTGTTAATATTTATATAATCTCGTTCAGTACTTGTTATCTCTACGTGATGGTTATAAAAAAAGAAAAACATTCGTTGAAAACTTTTACAGACATATAAGTTGTTTATCCAATGTGATGAGTGTACGCTAGACTGGCAGCATAAAACAATATAGAATCACAGGTCACGTTTAACTGCTTATAGTCTTAACACGTTGACAGACCCTATACACAATGTTTTGACTTCCTTGCAAGTCCCGCATATTACTTAATTTTTTACACGTCCGGTTAAAAACGTAAATAATAGTACTAAATACTTGTACGTAAATAAATGTACTAAATACTTCAAAATACAAGATACAAGTGAGTGAAGTGTTAGTGACGTCGTAACGAATACTGAGAGGAGCTGAATCACAGCTCATTATTCTGAGTGAATATCAAGTGGTATTTTCCGTTAAAACAGTATAGAATTAAAATAGTTAAAAAAAAAAAAACAAAAAGAAACATAAATTTTGCGACGGAAAATTCGACTTGATATTAACTCAGAATCAGGGTCTGGATCATTCCCCTGAGTATTCGTTACGATGTCACTAACACCCTGTAAGTGTACAAAAATTAACTTAAGACTAGAATTTTATAACTTTACAATATGTGTACTGTTGGTAATACCTATCTATATAAATAAAATAAATAAATTGGGATAATTTTGTCCCCTAATAAACACAAGGCTTATCGGTGCTCCAAGATCAAAAGCACGCGCGCTGAGATTGCCAGACTGTTTATATAGTTATCAAACTGATGCCAAATAAGTTACGCCACAGTTTCCGAAGTAATCTTCGGGAGCGCTCGACGTGATTACTTGTGAACAAATTAAATCCGGATAAACACCTATAGGCTAAGAGACAGTGGTTCCTAGACCTTCGTTATTTTATAAAAGCTGAAACTATCTTTTGAAAGAAAGAAAGAAAGAAAAAAATTATTACCTTCGGACACCATAGATACAGACAGACAGGTACCTACATTATATTTAACACAGGACAGAAACCACACCGAAAATAATATAAAAAAAGAACACTAACAATTAAAATTATTTGAAAAAGAAAAACAAACCACAATCATAAAAAAATAACGGCCTCCGTGGTCCAGTGGTTGAGTGTTGTGCTCACGATCCGGAGGTCCCGGGTTCGAATCCCGGTGGGGACAAATCACAAAAATCACTTTGTGATCCCTAGTTTGGTTAGGACATTACAGGCTGATCACCTGATTGTCAAAAAAGTAAGATGATTCGTGCTTCGGAAGGCACGTTAAGCCGTTGGTCCCGGTTATTACTTACTGATGTAAGTACTTAGTCGTTACATGAGTCATGGGCCTATGGCGGCTCAGTAATACCCCTGACACCAGGGTTGATGGGGTTGGTAATTCACCTTACAACCCACACGGTAGTAGTAGTAACATGAAGTCTGGTGTTGTCTCTTTCGCACTAACGCATATGTCATTATAATCATGGTACGGTCACGAGTACTAATATGAACACTATTTGAAACCATGTCACATTATCTTCTTTCACAAATCAACCCTGGTGGTTGATGGGGTTGGTAATCCACCTCACAATCCACACAATAGAAGAAGATCGACCAGAAATCGTCCACCTCCGCTGCCCGCATCCAGCCTCCGGATCGTGAGCCCAACGCTCAACCACTGGACTACGGAGGCCGTCCGGCTGATGACGATGATGAAGGCTTGGCGACCGCTGGCTCCAGGTCTACCTCTGGCAACTAATTTTAACAACCCACGATTACGATGTAAACCTTTTCGTGTAACAATAATAAAAATGATAAGTACTTACTTATGTAGGTAATAATATTATTTTTCTTTCTTTTGAGTTCTGTAGGCATATAATGGCGCTAATTTTAGTACACACCATCTAATTTTATTTCAAGTTATACCTGTCATTTTCTTATCCGCCGAAAAGGAAAGGGACGGAATCGACAGGCATAAAGTTTATGGAACACACGTCAATAAAATTTTAGGCAGAAATGTAACAAAGTTGCCCAATAACCCGACAGAATTAAGTCGACAGCACACATGTCAAACGGGTTGCCTATTGCCTATTTTATTTGCCCATGTTATTAATTAATTTTAAAATTAACACTGTCAATCATCTGTCCCTTTCCTTTTCAGCGGATAAGAAAATGACGGGTAAAATTTTTAATGAAGAGAGGTTTCGGCGCCATTACGTCTAAACAAACCAAGATGTATTTACAAAATCAACAAGGTTATCATCAGGCCTTATAGTACATTTTTTCCAAAGTATACAATATTTTAATACTTACTGCTTATGTTTATAATGCACGTTTGACACACGAAAATATATTTATACAGAACTAGCGACCCGCCCCGGCTTCGCTCGGGTGCAATGCTGAGGAAAAAAATAAATTATTCCACTTTATAAAAAACTGGTTTGCTTGATAAAAAAAGTGGACAAGTTTGAGTCGGTTTTGCGCACCGATGGCGCCGCGCCGTGCCGCTTTCTTTAAAGTGGCTTATTGTCGATTTGGCGCATATGACATTCACTTGACTAGACAAATGGGGAGTGCAGAGGGCTCCCATCCAATACGAAATTTAAGACAATGGGCATGAGGGTGCGCCCAGTTTGGCACGAACCGCGGCTCAGGGCGTTCTTAGGTTATATTTAAAAGAAATAATTAATCGACCCCAGTGGGCCAATAACGATAAATAAGCGCTGAATGAGGAAAATGATCAATTTAGTCAAAACTACGTGATTTAATAGAAAATGTTTTAGAATGTATGTACTTACAGTAAAACGGCTTCGGCTAGAAGGACCCCTTGTAAGGTTTGATTGCCGAGGACTTGCTAATGAAACCCGAAAATCATTTTCAAAACTATATTGGCCAAACAGGGTAGGCAGAGCGTACAAAACATGTAGGAGCGTGCGGCGACTGATGACGTTTTCTAGTACCGCGCCCGCGCTTCACTCCCCGCACACTCCTTCACAAATAGTTTATAACTATAACTTGGCGTCGCTAACAATAACAAAGAATCAAGCCTATATTCCTGAATGGGTAAGCAGACGTGTATAAATAATATACCCACTTTCCACCAGAGATGTGCTATGCTACGGATGCGTTTGATATCCACCAATCATATTCATTGGTGTACATAGCATAGCACCGGTGGAAATGGATTTAACTAAGATATGTTTTTTATATGGAAGGATGCGTGCTATAGATGTGTGCTATGGATGTGTGGTATGGATGCGTGCTGTGGATGCGTACTTTAGCTATGTTCCGAGCACAGTACACAGTTACTTTGCGGAGGCGCATCTTCGCACAGCTACATAGCTTAGTATTGGTGGAAAGGGTCACATAGTTTCGTAGCGCAGCTTATACATCTTCGCAGCATACCTGCATAGCACATCTCTGGTGGAAAGGCACCCTAAGGCCCATGTAATAGAGCCCATCTAATAGAGGGCAACATTGAATGTATAGGTAGGTAGGTTTTTTTTACCACACTTGTCCCAGTCGTAACTTCAGATCTATTTTACACCATTTTGAGAGAACCCTAAATAAGATAAAAAAACATACAACGCATAAAGCTGCATTATTAAGTATTATTACTTCAGTTCCATTCCATGGAGAACGCAATAAGTGTTGAAACATTTTTAATTAAATATGTTCGTTTTCCTCATACTGCATTCAGTAGTCATGGTAAGCATGCAAATAGGGTATTTAGTCTTCTGGAAGAAGGGGTAGAGTCTATGTTACGGATATTTCCTAGATACGAAAGTGTTATCAGGTTTAGAAGTGAAAACGTATCAACAGGCGATGTTACTATTGCAATATTGTAGTACTAGATGTTACCCGCAACTAAGATGATCCGTGCTTCGGAAGGCACGTTAAGCCGTTGGTCCCGGTTACTACTTACTGATGTAAGTACGTAGTCGTTACATGAGTCGCTGATACCAGGGTTGATGAATTTGGTATTCCACCACACAACCCATACGATAAGAGGATGACCCGCAACTTTGTTCGCGTAAAATACTATTTAAACATAAAAGTTTCATTTTGCCACCCCTTAGGGGTTGAATTTCGGAAAATCCCACCTTAGTACCAACGTCCTAAAAGAAACGCCACTGCAAAATTTGAGACTCTGAGTGCTTGAAGATTCTGAGATTTTGCGATGAGTGAGTTTGTCAATCAGTGACTTTTTGCAAAAAAATCTAACAAAATCCTGGTTTATTTTCAATATCATCAGAAGGTAAAGGATTATCAGAAAACACTTTTTGAAGATCCAGGGTTTCGTTCTGTATATGTACCAAATTTCATCCAAAATATGTCCAGTGGTATAAACGTGAAAGCTAACAGACAATTACATTCGCATGTAGGTATAATAAGCATGGATTTTTCCAGCTATCCCATTTTGGCCAATCAGTGATTGTGAAGATAGAACAGGGATGGTTGCTAGGTGAAGAGTTGGTGACGAACGGAGCTGGGTCGAAGTATTTCAGCTTCAAAGGCATACCGTACGCTAAGCCGCCTCTAGGTACACTGCGTTTCAAGGTAAGATGAATCAAGTCTTCGTGCAATGATCCCAAATTTTAAAACATAATATCTGGACCCTTATGCCCATGACTTTGTCATCATAGGCAACCCCGATGAGATCGGTCCTTGATTCCACAACGTAAAGCATCAGTAAACTCGGTTGAATGAGGGGAGGCCTGTGCCCAGCGTGGGGGCGTACATAGACTATTTATGTATGAATGAAATATCAATACATGAATCAATTTTATCAATAACATTTTATGGTACGAATAACTACTTTTCAGGCACCTCAACCCGCGGAGCCATGGAAAGGTACCAGAGACGCTACACAGCATGGTAGCATTTGCACCCAATTCAACATTTTTGAAGCAAAAATTGTACCTGGAAGTGAAGATTGCCTTTTTTTGAACGTGTACACTCCTAACATCAATCCTGAAACGCTTTTACCTGTGATGTTCTTTATACATGGAGGCGCTTTTACTAGTGATTCAGGAAACGTTGACTTTTTAGGACCAGATTTTCTTCTCCCTTTCGATGTCGTAGTAGTAACAATAAACTACAG
Source organism: Pectinophora gossypiella (assembly GCF_024362695.1). NCBI lineage: Eukaryota > Metazoa > Arthropoda > Insecta > Lepidoptera > Gelechiidae > Pectinophora > Pectinophora gossypiella. The sequence continues at coordinate 15,420,307 of NC_065415.1, forward strand.
ACTTGAGGTGCTAGGTTTCCTCAAACTAGACATTAGAGAAGTGCCAGGCAACGCTGGTATGAAAGACCAAAACGCAGCCCTGAAATGGGTACAGAAGAACATAAAACAATTCGGCGGTGATCCAAATCAAGTTACAATATTCGGACAAAGTGCTGGAGGCGCATCGGTAGGGTTCCATATGTTATCACCGATGTCAAAAGGACTATTCCACCGAGCTATATCAATGAGTGGTTGTCCACTTAATGATTTTCCGACAGCTTTCGAAGTCAAAAGAAAAAGTTTTATCCTCGGAAAACAACTTGGTTGCTATACAGATAATCCACATGAACTTTTAGAATTCTTACAAGGCGTCCCAGTTGAAAAATTACTTAATGTCAACACGTCGGCAATCATAGCTGAAGATCATCTACATTTTTATCAAGTCGGCAAATTGTTTCATTTTCTGCCTACAGTGGAATTAGATTACGGCCAAGAACGTTTTATGATTGAAGATCCTCTAACAGCATTAAAAAAGAAGCATGTAAATGACGTCGATTTTATGGCCGGTTATACTAATAAGGAATTACTCTACTTGCTCTTCGAAAATGAAGAAGAAATTTTTAAACGTTACACAAACCATTTTGACATGTTTGTCCCAACGAAGATACTACTTGGAGCTACTCCTAAAAAAGTTCTTGAAGTAGAAGATATTATTATAAAACAGTTTTTTGGAAATAAACGAATTGATTTACAGGTCGTTGATCAATTCTTGAATTACCTAAACGAAGCTACACTTTCCTATGATATTTACAGGTTCATGGACTACATGACAGAAGTGGGGACCTGTAAGAGGTATTTTTACATATTCACATGTCAGACTGGAAGGAATGCTCTTGGGAACAAGGCTTCAGCTCATTATGGCATACCAGGCGCGGCGCATAGGGACGACTTGAATTATTTGTTTGACGCCAAAAAGTTGAATATTCCAATCGACCCCAACAGCACTGAATATGAGCTGGTGGTGAAAATCAGTTCTTTGTTTACTAATTTCGCTAAATCCGGGTGAGAACTATTATTATTTTTAATTGTATAAGTGGTAACATGAAGTTCCTTGTTGTTTATCTATCTTCAAGCCTTGGTGCGAATGAAAATAAAATTGCACGCCATTTCTTTCGAGGTCTACGTATACCCATTGGGTCTTGGCTCATGCGGCTTACATTGACCTCCAATACACATTCACACACAGGTCGTGTATTAAAATTAAATACTTTTTTTACAGGGACCCAAATTCTAAATCCACGGGACCAATATGGCAAGGATATGGTAAAAATAACAAGAACATTTTAGAGATTGGTCGAAGTCTAAATCCTGGTTCTGCTGACTATTCCCATGTTTGCTTTTGGAACAGCATCTATGAAAAAGCTAGAATAGTGATTTAGGAATCTCAAGATGTCTTCATTTCGTACTGTGAGATCGGCGATCGTTTACAATTACATAAACACTGTTTGACCTTTTATTATAAATATTCTTAATTAATATACTTATTATAATATATTCTCCATCTGCGAGCAAATAAAAAAATACCTTTTACAAAACGCTATATTTAGAACTCAAGTCCAGCTTTATCAAAAACTGATTTCCAGAAGGCTGCAACATCAGCGTCCAGATTTTGTCCAGGTGTCAGATCTTCTCCTATGTCCATATATGCCTCAGAATTGTTGTTAAAAGGTGTCCATGTAACGCCTAGAGATTTGTCTGGGGTTGGATTACTGAAAAAATAAACATTAAGCACTTTTATTATGCAGTAGTAATTACTGTTTAATTACGATGGACTAGAGGTAACTTATACTGCGAAATTCACAGTTTTGAACGTCACAGTAGGCTCTATATTTGTGAGTTTGTTAACAGATTCGTATATGGATCTTTAATAAAATATAATTATACCTTGCTGTAACAGTGAAGGAAAGCAAATTGCTTTGTTCAGTCTGTCAGCAAACGTATTTTTAAAACTTACCCATATTTTGCAAAATTGGTGAACAATGCCACAGTTTGTGTAACTATTTTATATTCTTTACTCTTCTTATCTATATTCAAATTTGCGTGTTTGGGATCAAATATGTAAGCTGTATCGTCGAGATGACCTGCTACTGTGAAGTTATATTTTTGTCCAATTTTTCCATAGATATTCCTCGTTGACACAGCAGTGAATTTATATACATAGGTATTCCTCTTTAGTACTTTTGATAACAAGTTAATGTATCTGTAAATATCGTAACCGTACGCGGAGTCATTGATATAGTCCAGAAATTCTTGTAAAGTATCTTTACTTATAGATTTGGTTCCAAAATAATGCTTTCGAATCATATCTGATAATTTAAATACTTCTTCAGGATTCTTTTTAACCTGGATTTTTGTTGGAACTAGCAGTTCTGCGTATTGTGAATATGTCTTTAAGAATGTGTCTTCAAACAGGATCAAGTCACCAATGCCTTCAGAAGTGCTATGTCCAATCATTAAATCGACTTGGCTAACTTTTCCTTCCATTAAAAGTTTTTCAGGATTCTCAGTCAAAAAGTGTTCTTGACCAAAATCTCTTTCAACGACTGGCGCAAAATGGAACATTTTAAGTATATTGCTTACTTCTTCCGACGCTAGCACGTTAGGACTTACACCAGTTAGTTTTTCTGCAGAAACATTTTGAAGAAATTCTAAAAGATTCTCGGGATCAGTCGTGTCAAACCCTAATTGTTTGCCTAGGACAAATGCTCGTCTTTTTGGCTGATACGCCATCGCCCAATCACAAGAAGGTACTCCACTCATAGAAATTGCTCTCTTGAAAAGACCTCTTGACATTGGTGACACCATGTGAAGCACAGTAGAAACACTACCAGCGCTTTGGCCAAACACAGTTATATTTTCGGGATCTCCTCCGAATTTTTCAATGTTTTTCTTGACCCATTTAAGAGCAGTGACTTGATCTTTCATACCAGCATTACCTGGTACTGCTTCAGTATCTAAAGATAAGAACCCTAGTACTTCAAGTCTGTAGTTAATAGTGACGAGTACAACACCATTTCCGACCAAAAAATCTGGGCCGTAATTATCAACATTGCCAGAATCACTTTCAAAACCACCTCCATGGATGAAAAACATGACTGGGAGAGGTACTTTAGGGTTTAAATTTGAGGTGTAGACGTTAAGAAAAAGACAGTCTTCACTCGCTGGCACTAGCTTGTTAGTGAAGATATCAAATTGAATGCATTTAGAACCATGCTGTGTTGAGTTTCTTACTCCTTCCCAGGGTATAGCAGGTTGAGGAGCCTGTAATAAAAATACATTTGTGTTACATTGTTACAAAAAAAGAATACTAAACTTGACAAAGACGACATTTATTCACTGGTTGGAAAATATCCCTGGAAAATATCATCGTAATAAAAATCAAATAAGGCACCAGTAGAAATATTACCTTAAACCGTAGCTTCCCCACGGGCGGAGCAGCATAAGGGATGCCCTTAAAGCTGAAGTACTTCCCATCTCCCGTCACCAGCTCCAACTCCTCGCCTTGCAGCCATCCTTGTTCCACTTGCACTTTTATGTTGGCCTCATGAGTTGCCTGTTAAATTGAAATAAGGAGATGATATGATACTTAACTATTGGAACATCTTATCTTTATGTACTTACTTTATATTTGAGATTTGAGACATTATTCATTCATTGATTTAATTTTAAAGTCGTAAAACCAATTTCCTTTTTAACTATTGCGTCCGGAAATATCGGCGTTAGGAGATTAAGGTTTTGCTGTCGATACGAAAAAGATTGAATAAGACTTACTGATATAATTGTTTTTAAAACTAAAGATATCACAAATATAGCACGTGTCATTATTTCACTTTTGGTTTACAAGTTTAAAACACAACATGTTAACCTTTCTACACATCAATCTGCACTAAGATACTGCAGACAAAACTTGAATGTGGTCAATGTTACGAGCACTTCTCGAAAACAGACTTTTTGAATAGGTAATAAAAATGTTCTCTAAACAATCTACAGTTAGGTTCATGAAGGTCAAAAAACTTTAATAGGGTTCATTTGTTTCTGAATAATAATATTATGTACTTAATTAAACACATAATACCGGGTTCTTACCGCGTTAATCGGGATCATGGCACTTGCAAGTGTAGAAATATCGGGAGTCTCATATCCCTGATTACCGCGGTAAGAACCCGGTATTATGTGTTTTAATTATTATGTATATTGAAGTCCTAAAATAAACTAATATTAGGAACTGTATGGCGACGGACTATCATCCTATCGGTTATGAAGATCAAAAATGTGTTAGAGAGTACTTTTTTCCGGGATTGTTACGTAGCTAACTTTACAAGCGTAAAAAAAAACACAAAAAGGTGAATACATCAAAAAAGCAATATTGCTATTTGACTTTTGTTGACATTGTGCGCGCGCACTTACTCTTATTTATACGTACTTATAGCTATTAATATCAAATTGCAATTTGACTTTTTAAATGTGGCATTTTTTGACCTGGGGGTTAAAAAGGCCATATCGAAACAATTCATTTAAAAAAGCAATATTACTATTTGTCATTTGCGCATATAAAACGAAGTGCGCAAAACGAACAAATGTCAAATAGCAATATTGCTTCTTTAGATGAATTGTTTTCATGTGGCCTTTTTAACCCCACCCGTATGTTGTTTTCTTAACTCCAAATTTAAACAGTACAATACAATAAAATAAAGCAACAATGTAATAAAGCTGGTATAAATTTTGCCTACAACATGAATTTGCTTGACACAGATAATATTGCGTAATGGAATTGCGTAAAATATAGAGCTCATGTTACTTAACAACAATTTATGCGAATAAGAACCGAAGAGTTTAGTTATGATTTTCTTTTTTTTAATGTACGGCAGTAGGTCGCGGGACCTTTCGAAACACGGAATCATCATACTTTTTCGGACAATCAGGTGATTCAAGCCTGCAATGTTCTTACCTACAATGTTTGCGGTTGCTATGTCGCGAGGACAAAGATGTATATGTATACACTTCTACCTGTAATACTAAGTACGTATAAATACACCCATTCCCCGTCAGATACGTTTAAGTCCCGTGTAATAGAGGGCGAACCTATTGCCATTTACCGGACTCAAATCCTGGAAACCACGTTATGTCAATTATCTATGATCTAAACAGGAATTCAAACTCGTAAAGTCGGATTCAGTGGTTCAACATTTGGTTTCTGCTTTCCAAATTGTGGCTTTTACAAATACACGTGTTTTGGATACATAAATACATTGAAAGCGTGTTACATATGCCTACTATAAGACTATTGCCGACGCAGCAAACCCTTCGTTAGCGTTAACATCTAGATTGAGGACAAGCGACGACACGTTCCGCGGACTCAATATTATTTCCCCACTATTTCGACATTTCCCTTTTTGATGTATAATTTTAGATTGTCACTACTTATTCTTGTATCGAACAAGTTAGGTTCTTTTAGTTTTAATTAATATAAGTTTAAATATTGTAATTTCAATTACTGAAATTAAATAGTTTTATAAATCATTTCGGTTTTTTTTCGATCCTCCGGCAGCAGCCTACGTAATTGGCGCAGTCGGTAGGATACTCACGAGTAGATCCGTGGGCACCATAACTCTTCGCACATCAAGAGTGATCGCCGCAAATCTCTCGGGTAGCTATTGAGCTCCGTTCCTGAGTATCCTGAATCTACGAACCAGCTGCCGCCAAGAGGAGAATCCAGACTTCGATTCAAGAGAGGAACCAGAGATGAGATATATGTGAGTACACTTGAACTGTTCTCGTGTTGCTTGCTATTTTTACCCCCTAGTTCTCTTTAGTTTTACACAATTTTTCATCCATCGAAAAATTCCCTCCCGCGGGAACCTGCATCTCGACAGGCTCGCCGCCACGTAGTAGATAGTATTACACGTAGTACACGTAGTAGGATAATAGGATAATAAATCTAAATTCATTAGGTAAGGATATAAAAATGGCAGTCGATAGAGATAATGTCTACAAAGCACTGCGCATGGTCCCGGAGTTTGATGGGAACCCGAATGTGCTCACAAGATTCATTAGAATCTGTGATCAGATAGTAATCGAATATATGAGCAATGATCCAGGTAGTGAATTAACTAACTCGTGTGTATTAAACGGAATACTTAATAAAATCACCGGTTCCGCAGCAAGCATTATCAACTCCAATGGGATTCCTGATAATTGGTTGGGTATTCGTACGGCGTTAGTTAATAATTTTTCGGATCAACGTGACGAGACAGCACTGTACAATGACCTCTCATTAGCAACGCAGGGTAATAGAACACCGCAGGAATTTTACGCGGAATGCCAAACCTTATTCAGCACGATAATGACTTACGTGACATTACATGACTCTATACAGACGACTATTGAGGCAAAGCGAACTTTATATAAGAAGGTCGCTATGCAGGCATTTGTTCGAGGGTTGAAAGAACCCTTAGGGTCCCGAATACGGTGTATGCGTCCCGAGACCATCGAGAAAGCTCTCGAGTATGTGCAGGACGAACTTAACGCTATGTATTTGCAACAGCGTAGTGATGTACCAAGGTCCCAATACAAGCAGTCCACCCCGTCTAATCAGAATTACCAAGCGCCGCCAATACCATTCAACTGGCCAGCCCCTATGGCACAACGCGCTATGCCACCCGCGCCTCAGCCGTTTAAATTCCACGTTCCACCAAATCAGCCGCAACTTCGTATGCCTACTCGTACGCAACAAATGTTCCGCGCTCTACCACCTAATTACAACCCCAATAGTAACGTGTTCCGGTTACCACCCAAAAATCATTCACCGCAAAACTTTCCTAAACCCTAAACAGTTACCCCATACTATGATGACAGGACATGATTGGCGTAAATCAGGCAATCCACCACCAACAAGTTATTTTAAAACCCGCGAAATGAACATGAATGAGTGTGCAAGTCCCGACGATTCATATTACAATTCCGAGTACTACTGCGAACCTGAGTACGTTTACTACGCGGATTACGATAATACTTATCCTGTTGAATATGACACCAGTGCATATCGTTGCGATACGACAGACAATCAGCTGAGCGATGAAGGTCAACCACAGCCAGGCACCAGCCAGGTTGAGCAGGATTTTCAGACGGCTTCGATATTAAAAAAGCCAAAATAGAATTAAACTTGCAAACTCAACGTCAACTGCCGTACATAAAAATTTCAAATCCACCACTTAAACTTTTAATAGATACCGGTGCAAATCAATCTTTTATTAGTCCCGAAGCTGTTGAAAAATACTTTTCGCAGTTTCCTCTCAACTACGATCCCTTTGAAGTTACGAATGTTCACGCCACAAGTAGGAACGACTATTCTATCACGTTACCTTGTTTCACCGAGTTCAATGACAACGATAGTATCAAGTTATTTGTATACCGTTTTCATGACTACTTTGATGGACTTATAGGATTGGACTTACTGACGACTTGGGAAGCAAAAATTGACTTAAAGCACGGTAATTTAGTTACGCGATCTGCTATAAATCCAATAAGAATGTACAATTCACATAATGTTAACCTTTATGAGGATATCATCCCCGCCGGTACTTCCAAATTGATTCGAATCCCCATTGATGCACCCGACGGTGACGTCATCATCCCACAGCAGGTAATTTGTAACTGTATGATTTACGAGTGTCTAACTACTGTATCTAATAACCGTGGCTATTTAGAAGTCGAAAATACAACGTCAAACGACATTATATTCTCACTCGATCACCCCGCCCGAGCCGAGTTGTTCAACGTAGAGTGCACGCGCACCACACAAGCTATGTTGCGCGAGCAGGACGTGGTATCGCGATTGCGTACGGACCATCTTAACGAAGAGGAAAAAGCTAATCTCACTACTCTTTGTTCCCGTTACGCAGACGTTTTTTATATCGATGGTGAAGCCCTAACTTTCACCAATAAAATTAAACATCGCATTAGAACAACTGACGAGGTCCCCGTGTACACGAAAAGCTATCGCTACCCATTCGTTCACCGACAGGAAGTTAGAGATCAGATAACTAAGATGTTAGACCAGGGTATTATACGACCATCGGACTCTGCCTGGAGCTCACCCATCTGGGTAGTACCCAAGAAAGCGGATGCTTCTGGTAAGCAAAAATGGCGTCTAGTAGTCGATTTTCGTAAACTTAACGAAAAGACTATAGATGATAAGTACCCTATACCCAACATTGCCGATGTCCTTGACAAGCTAGGGAAATGCCAGTACTTTACTACCTTAGACTTGGCAAGTGGTTTCTATCAGGTAGAAATGGACCCGCAGGACATCCCCAAGACAGCCTTTAACGTCGAGCATGGTCATTTCGAATTTCTTCGAATGCCTATGGGACTTAAAAACTCGCCTTCCACCTTCCAACGAGTTATGGATAATGTCCTTAGAGGTCTTCAAAACGAGATATGCCTTGTCTACCTTGACGACATCATTGTGTTCAGCACATCCCTTCAGGAACACATGATTAACCTGGAAAAGGTTTTCCAACGCCTTCGAGAATCCAATTTTAAGATCCAAATGGATAAATCGGAATTCCTTAAACTTGAAACGGCTTATTTAGGTCATATCATCAGTAGTGATGGCATAAAACCTAACCCGGACAAGATTTCAGCCATACAGAGGTATCCAATCCCAAAAACCCCCAAGGAAATTAAGCAGTTCCTAGGTCTTCTCGGTTATTACCGTAAATTCATCCCCGACTTTGCTCGCATAACAAAACCTTTTACCCAATGTTTAAAAAAAGGTAGAAAAATCACGTTAGACTCCGACTATGTTAACTGCTTCGAGAGATGTAGAACTCTTCTCACTAATGACCCCATACTTCAGTACCCTGACTTCAATAAGGAGTTTATACTGACCACAGATGCTTCAAACGTAGCTATTGGAGCTATATTATCCCAAGGGCCTATAGGATCGGACAAGCCCGTGTGCTACGCTTCTCGCACTCTTAACGAGAGCGAAATGAATTATAGTACCATCGAGAAAGAACTTCTTGCCATAGTTTGGGCTACAAAGTACTTCCGACCATATCTCTTTGGACGTAAGTTTAGGATACTGACTGACCACAAACCACTCCAGTGGATGATGAATTTAAAAGAACCAAATTCACGTCTAACTAGATGGCGACTAAGACTTAGTGAGTACGACTTCACAGTTGTATACAAGAAAGGCAAGCACAATACTAATGCCGACGCCCTTTCTCGTATTGAGATCCATAATGAGGAGGTTGAGTCCTTAATTAAGGAAATTGAGGAGCTCAGTTCACTCCTAGGCAACCCTTCTGAAAAACCACCGACTCTAGCTGACTCATCGACTAACACCGTACATACTGCTAACGAACATCCCATCCTAGAAGTCCCAATTACAGACGAACCCCTTAATAAGTTTCACCGACAAATCCGTTTCACTGTAGTTAGTGACGTTAAACGTAAACCGGTAATGACTAAGCCATTCGACACTCACACGAGTGTAGCTGTTCAATTGTCCGAATCAAATCTAGAGAACGATGTAGTTAACGCTATAAAAGAATATGTCAACCCTAAAGTCAAAACCGCAATCTTAATAAATCCACCCTTAGCCATGTACTCTATCATCCCGATCATCCAGGACAAGTTCAAAAGTTCTTCTATGAACCTTGTTTTATCCAAGGTTGAACTGGAGAACGTCAAGGAATATCTTCGCCAACAAGATATAATTCGCCATTACCATGACGGTAAGACTAACCACCGTGGCATTCACGAGTGTTATCTCGCTCTATCACGAAGATATTTCTGGCCTAAAATGAAGGAGCACATAACTAAATTTATTAACGAATGTACAATATGTGGACAAGCTAAATACGATAGGAATCCCATTAGACCACAATTTAATCTGGTACCTCCAGCTACAAAACCGTTTGAGATAATTCACATGGATTTATTCACTGTGCAAAGTGAAAAATACGTAACTTTCATCGATGTTTTCACGAAGTACGGACAAGCGTACCATTTACGTGACGGCACAGCTGTTAGTATCTTGCAAGCGTTACTGTTATACTGTACTCATCACGGTCTCCCTATGACTATAATAACTGACAATGGAACTGAATTCACCAACCAACTTTTCTCTGAATTTACCCGACTTCATAAGATAAATCATCATAAAGTTCTTGCCCACTCCCCAAATGACAATGGTAACATAGAGCGTTTCCACTTGACTGTACTTGAACACCTCAGAATATTAAAATTGCAACATAAGGACGAGCCAATTGTCAATCTTATGCCATATGCAATTATCGCTTACAATAGCTCTATACACTCTTTTACTAAATGCAGACCGTTTGACTTGCTGACTGGACATTTTGACGCACGTGATACCCTCGACATGGATCTTACGCAACACTTATTGCAACAGTACACGCAAAATCATAAAGAGCAAATGGAAAAAGTGTATGAAATAGTTAACGAATCTTCACTTGCTAATCGTACCGCGTTAATAGAGAGCCGCAATAAAGACCGCGAGCCCGAAGTAGAATATTCACCGCAACAACAAGTTTTTATTAAAAATCCTTTCGCGAGCCGACAAAAAACCGCACCGCGTTATACCCAGGACACTGTTCTCGCCGACTTACCCATACATATTTATACCTCGAAGAAACGTGGCCCCGTGGCTAAATCGCGCCTGAAACGTGTTCCTAAATTGTTACAGAATTCCGCTGTTACTGGTGATCCGTCTGACTCGACCTCAAGAGATAAGACTTGAAAGCCTTGACGATGGACCTGGACTTTTACCTTACAAACTTGGAGCTACTAGACTGACAACCCATTACCATACTTTCCTTCAATACGTACAACTGGACGAGATTGAAAACAAAATTAATCTGTTACAGGCTCAATTACTTACCTACAATTCGCGACTTAGTAACGACACTTACCTTCTATACGAGTTACAAATAACTTATCTTACGAGTAAGCTTGGCAAAGTATTAAGTCAGTTAAGATCATTAGAACCAAAAACCGCGCTAAAAGAGGTCTTGTAGACAGCCTGTAATAAAAAGTATATCTGGTAACTTAGACTACACTGACGCTTTGAAATATAATAACGCTATCAATTACTTACAGAAAAATCAAGATAAAGTTGTATCCGAGTTAAATAATCACGTTAGTTTGAGTAAAGAATGGATGTCACGACACAGCAGTGCATTAGCCCAGCTGATTGAGAACCAAAATAAAATTAATGCCACTTTAGAGTTACTCTTGGACAAGGAAACCTACAGAGAAAGTAGTTTAATTAAATATGCGAAATTTGCCCAAATTTTAGAAATAGTCACTGAAAATGTAGAGGACCTTATGTCAGAAATAATTAGGTTGGAAAATACGTTAGCTTTTATTCGTGCCTCTAGCACGCATCATTCTATGATAGATGTAGAAGTGTTAGAAACTATGATACGTAAATTAAAATTAATTTATAATAAAGATCAAATTTTAAACTTAGAATTGAGAGAATATTACGATATGATTAAACCTGGGTTTTATTACATAGATAGGCAAATAGTTATCATTTTTAGATTCCCTATAGTTTCAAAAAGTACTTATGACTTGTATAGACTCTCTATAGTGCCTAATAAAAAGCACTTAGCTCTCATCCCCTCTTATCCTTTCATAGCAATCAATACTGAGAATAAGTTCGTGTACATAGAGGCAGAATGCCCGAAGTTAAATAACTGGTATCTCTGCGAGGAGAACATTAACCACCAGATTCGCACCAAGTCTGACTGTATACAACATCTCATTACTAATCAAGCTCTGGAGAATTCCTGCCACTTTACAGAGGTATCACTATCCAGAGAAGCCATGGAGAAGCTCGATGACCAGCACTACGTCGTGTCCTTCCCACAACCCACGAAAGTACGCCTAACCTGCGGAAGAGAAGACATCAACTCACTGCAGGGAAGTTATCTCGCTACTATCCCCGTCAACTGCTACCTGCGAACACCGGAGTTCACTATTACCAATGATAACGATGAGATAAAAGGCCAGCCTCTGAAACTTATGAAGATACCATATGATGAAGAAAAACGCCCTACCACTACATCTCATATTAATCTCCACTCTATTAATCTCAAGGGATTGCATGAGATAGAAGATAGGATCATGATGGAGGCTCCTCTTCAACTGGAACGAGCGCAACCAAACGCCCTGTATCACACCACCATACCCTTCTACATCGTGATATTAAGTGCAGGCGCACTCACCCTCTACATCGTGTTACGTCGCTACCGGCTATGGCATCATAAGACGATTGAGGATCCAGCATCGCCAGCCCCTGGACGACATATTTATGAAAAACCTGGAAATAAGAAACAACTTCAAACCCTGGAGAACGTCCCCGCAACATTTTCACTGAACGTGCTAAAATAGTTGCTCATCTTAGGGGGGAGGTGTTACATATGCCTACTATAAGACTATTGCCGACGCAGCAAACCCTTCGTTAGCGTTAACATCTAGATTGAGGACAAGCGACGACACGTTCCGCGGACTCAATATTATTTCCCCACTATTTCGACATTTCCTTTTTGATGTATAATTTTAGATTGTCACTACTTATTCTTGTATCGAACAAGTTAGGTTCTTTTAGTTTTAATTAATATAAGTTTAAATATTGTAATTTCAATTACTGAAATTAAATAGTTTTATAAATCATTTCGGTTTTTTTTCGATCCTCCGGCAGCAGCCTACGTAATTAGCGTATTCAAAGTGTATTCAATGGATTGTGTTTGTTTTACATTTAAACGAGACTTGTTTTAAGTTACTTGTCTAATGATTTTGGAATTTCACAGCTGTGTACAGCTAACGTAATGTAACTCACTGAGATACCATGGCCGCGTCGTCGGCGAAGGTCGCCAGATAATTAATTCATATGGAAATGTTTGCCAACGACCTCATTCCTACGGCATTAATCCTACTTTCATGCTTCTTCTGCCATAGACAACATACACTACCGTACTTCAACGTAGGGAGAAGTACTGTATTGTGAACAGCCATCCTCGCATCTTGCGAAATACATTGGCTACTAACAACTGCATGCATTGCCCAATTCATTGAATTACCCAATTTTACTCTCCTTTCTAGGTAGAAAGGAGAAGAGACCTCTATATGTTCATCAATTACCATCTCTTGTATTCCAAATGCACAAATTCATTCGATTGTTCAACTTTTTCATTCCCAATCATAATTCTACATTCTATTCTCCTTTCATCACAAAAACTTGCGTGCTTGCGTGTATGAAAGAATTGGTGAATGTGGAGGAAGCAAGAGAAGTGTCGGAATTGAAGCAAATGGAATTCCCATAGTCTTTGCTTACCCGGGTGGGAAATAGGCGTGAGTTTATATATGTATGAAATGTTTGGCAGGTTACTTTGCGACTTTTGGCAACGAAGCTATTTCAATATAAATTGTTTGGTGGCGTTGCCTTCGTGCTTCTGTGAGTTATAGCCCACATTCTATTAGGACATTTCAAGTATGTAAAAATACAATTTATATACTTAGAGAAAAAAAAACCGACTCAAAATCTGCGCGTTATTTCGTTTTTTCAGGTTCCGGTAATTTATTTATTTATTTTTATTTAATTTTAAGATAACATAGATCCAATTGGTTAGTAACATGAATAAAACTTAAAAGATAATGTTAGTAGCGTAGGTGGTAGAAAAAACATCATAAAATTTCGTTCCTTTTTACGAGTATTTTGGCCCAGTGCCTCATAATTGGGGCGTCATACCTGGCCGCGATAGTTTTCAGGATGGAGTTGGAGCTGGCCCGCACCCTGCAGAGCAACGAGGCAGACTTTTTGCGTATTAACGCGAAAAAGTCGTCGGTGTGCATCTGCGCAAACATGCCAGATGCGCTGCAGAAGCGAGGCAGCCCCAACAGCATCCTAAAGCCATTATTGTACTGGACGCGCAGGGCGTTGACGGCCTTCTGCGTGTAGCCGGTCCAAAGGCTACACGTGTAGAAAACCTGACAGTACGCTTTAAAAAGCGTAATTTTGACTAGTTCACTACAGCGTGCGAACCTACGAACCAGCATGTTACATCGGACCGCCATCGCCCTGCGCTCCCTCTCAATGTCCGCTTGGTCCCTAAGGTCGTCGGTCACAAAGTGTCCTAGATATTTAAATTTAAAAACACGTTGTAATTCAATGCCATTTAATTTAACCTGAAAATTTGACATGTCCAATTTTTTACTTCAGTAAAAACCGCTACCACGCGCCCGTCTGACCGTTAAAGCGGAGAAGGGAAAACCAGCCCAATACTAAGGTTAGGTCAAAAGCCTCCGAAACGCTTTTTTAGGGAATCTGGGTTTCCTCACGACGTTTTCCTTCACCGCTTAACAATAATTTTTGAACCAAACTTGAATTTGAAAACGAATTATAAAATGGATTCGAAGCTGCGACCTCACAATGAGAGTCAAGCCCGAAGACTCAAGGTTTTACCACAAGTATCATCCCCAACATGATTTTCCAAATCCTAATTTAAATTCCAATCCTTAGTTATGTCAAAATGCGACTTCCTAACCTTCTTTACATTTCATTCCAATAAATTCAAGTGGGTTCTTATCAAAAGACCCCTTTGTCCTTTGGGCAGAATTGGGCTTCTGATACTCCTAAAAGGGTTTTTCAATGAAGAATCATTAGTTAAAGTGGCCCCAACGAGATTTTATTTGTATTTGATTAATTTACATTCTCTTTCTACATTTCCTTTATGTAATATCGTTAGGGGATTTCCGGGAATTATTGTCAAGGGATGGTTTGAAATATGGCTTTTCCGGCTACTAATTAGTATAGAAAGACCATCGTGTGCTTTGTCTGTAGGGTGGTAGCCAGTTACAGCCTAAGCCTACCATGGATTCATATTCACATGTCTTCAGTTTAGCACTACTCGAGGTTGGTATATAGTAGATAAATGAGCTCGCTCGATCGCGAACGACTTCCATCCCAAAGACTCCCGTCGGAAGTACGTAACCTGAAGATCTGACAGGTCCGGTTTTTATTGAAGCTACTTCCTGGATGTTCAAACCTGAAGGGATATTTTTTTTTGACGTGACTTATTGTAGATTTGCCACAGATGGCTTTAACTACTTGAGGCGACAAATGGGGAGCGCTGAAGGCTCTCATCCGGTAACCTGAAAGGAAAACCAGCCTAATTACAGGTCAGATCACATGCCTCCGAAAACACATTTCTCGGCGATGTGGATTACCGCATCACCGTTGAGGACGTAATAATTTAAGATCCAAATATGAATTCGAAAACAAATTCGAAGCAACGAAAATTAAAGACCAGCAGTTGGTTCCACCAAAAATAAATTTAAATTTCAACCAATCACGGCTCGACGCGCATCACTGCTGACCGAGAAGCGATGCGTGAAACGGAACGCATCCCACGAACGAATGAATACTCTGCACTTTCATTAAAACGTTCCTTTTCATTGTATTAAAATAAATTTAAATTAACACTGTAATGCAAATATGAGGTTGAAAATATTTTAATTATTGATTAAATTTTGTGAAACCATGAATATTTATTTGTTAAATTCTCAATATTGACTTTACATTTTCCTGGTAATGTTTTTGTTAACCCTAAACAAATTGATAATAATGGCAAATCTATTATTTTTAAAAATATAATTATAATATATATTATAAAGACCAAAGTGAGTAGGTATGTCCCCGAATACAACGGAGACCTATACTTACTTAGTACCTACATCATTCAAGAAGATAGAAATAACTTTCTGAAAAGTTAATTTAGAACTTATCAACTACACAGATTCCCAAAATTATTTCCTTTATTCATACTTATAATTGCTTGGAAACCCTTCAGGCATTCTACCCTTTACTAAAGTCACTGTTCGTGATGTTACAAAACGTATCAACGCTACACAAACTTTGCTAAATGCGAAGTCGATAGGATTACATTAAGCTCATTCACATACAATTACCTTTAAGATTCCTAACGAGTTTGCGCCTGACGATTTTATTGGAGGAAATACAAATGCTAGCACAATTAGAGATCGGAAAGGCGTAGGCGTTTGGTATGCGGGTGGACGAACTGACATAAAGTAATTTTCCGTCATTTCTCTTGTCAATGGACGACTACTACTGTAGGATATGCATCTGTTGTCAGTTTACAAACCGCCTGAAGACTTCTCTTTGAATCGCCTTAACGACTAGTGAAATGCGTCCGTTTTACCCACGTGTGCACGCTTAGGTATATCGTTAGACTTGAGTGCTGAGGCAAAGCGTCCTTTTTAAGTAAAAAGCCTTAAGTCATGTTTTACCAGTCCCGTTTTCCATTTGTCTGGCCAAGTAGTAAATGGCATCCATAGTAAATCTGACCATAAGTTTTTCTACTTAAGTCTTGTTTTAAAGTATATTTTCCTCGATACATTTTGCTGTTTGATGTTTTCCCTCAACTTTTAATTTCCAGCTATCTATTTTTCTGTCACAAAACAAGTAGATATATATGTTGGTTGTATAAACGTATTAAGTACAATAGAAGATTACGCCATTATATCGTTTTTGCTTTACTAACTTGAATACACAAAAGATGTTCCTACCCAAATATAGGTATGTAGAAACTGGATGACATACCGCTGGAAATTGTTAGGAAATTGTTATTCAAAACATCTTTTTATTATAAAATATATGACGTTCTAAGCTCATAGCTCAGTGAGCTCTAAGACGTAATAATGAATGATTCTTTGCGGACGAAAACGTGAACAGGCAATGGAACAGTTTATTAAAAAATATAATATTTACCTAAAGTAAACATGACATGAATCGCCTATACGTCCCACTGTTCGGAAAAAGCCTGCAAGGCTTTTACGGCAAGTAGTCGCGACCGCCTAACGTGCCTTCCGGCCCACGAATATAATACGCAGAAGTAAGCAAAATAATTGAAGTCACAAGAAGCTCTAATTTAACATATTCATGAGTAATTGCAACGGCTGAAATGTGATGGTAGTGCTATCCCACCTCGTGAAGTACAGGCGTCTTACCGCAGGTGTGCCCGATAATTACTGCGGTCGCTTCTGTCAGGGGTGCGCTTTATGTCTTAAGTGTTTAAGGTGATTTTTCACGTCCATTACACGATGCTCTTGATATAAATTAAAGGTAATTTATGGTGGTTGTGACTCCAAAGGTAAAGCTTTGAATTCGATGCTAGACCGAACTAAAGGAAAACAAACTTAAGTTTAAATCAAAACTAGGTTTCGCTGCGAAAATGTTACATGATATCAAAGTTGTAATGGAACAATGGATGGATGTACATTACTTATGTACTTTTACCCTATTTCAGTACTTGCTAATAAATATTTGAAAGCTTTTACCTAGAGTTATTCAGTATGGGCACTATTGAGTACTGACCTAACCTGAATTGGGCTGGTATTCCCTTCGGTATGGAAGGTCAAACAGGCAGTCGCTTCAGTAAAAAACCGTAAGTAAGCGGTGAAAAAGGGGATAACGGTATTGAGATAGTCGTTTTACCTAGGGCAGAAATATAATAGACTTTATCTGTGGGGAATCTATGATGCTTTTCTATGGTTTTGTGTCATGTTACAGATGTAAAATTAATATTTCTGTTCCCAATAAAATACAAGATTTGAACGCTGTTTAATTGAATATAATAACAAATTCATCATTATAAATCAATATTCATCTGACATAATATGTGACATGACGAAAAACATCATACGAGTAGATATTCCACTCTCTCTATAGTGCAGACACTCAGTAGAATAGAATAGAATAGAAATAGTTTATTATAAAACACAGGCGGAGTACAGGGGTCTTAGTACGGTTTGAAATGGACTACTCTGGGCGCCATCCCACTCGCGTCAGACAGTACTGCTGGGCGGAAGGCAAGAGGAAAACCACTGCCCTATTTTTCCCTAAAAAAGTATCATGCAGAATGCTACACCGACAAGAGCGTGGCTCATGAATAATGATGGTGATGATCCTTGCTCAATGTCATGATTGCTCAACATCCAGATATTGACATATTTTACAGCAAATTAAACTTGTTTATGCAACTTTACATCTGTTACACCACAACGTAAAATTGTACTATTTATTACAACAGTTACAGTTAGTTACTGTTAGTTGAGTGAGTGAGAGCCTTCAGCGCTCCCCATTTGTCCGGCCAAGTAGTTAATGCCATCTGCGGCAAATCTACAATAAGTCACGTCAAAAAAAAAATTACTGTTAGTTGTCCGAAAGTAAGATGATCCGTGCTTCGGAAGGCAGGTTAAGCCGTTGGTCCCGGTTACTACTTATGATGTAAGTAAGTAGTCGTTACATGGGCCACGTCGAGAGCCTATGGCGGCTCAATAATAACCCTGACACCAGGGTTGATGAGGTTGGTAATCCACGTTCCAACCCACACGATATAAGAAGTTACTGTAGGCATTGGATTGTTCCGTTAGTGCAGTAGTAAAACTGTATTTCTCAATAGATAAATAGGTAACTAAATAAAAAGCGACATCCCTAAGGCAACATAATACATAAGAGTATAACATTTTCCCTCGGAATGCCTTGCGTTTACGCTGTCTCGCTAAGCTGGGGTCTCTACACAGGTGCCATGGATAATAACACGATAATCACTTCTCCCATTAATTTCGTGATGAAGATTGCGTTTAGTTCTTTGGATTAGTTGCGAGAAAACTACTTCTAAGAGGCCCCTCACACTAGCTGGAAACACTGGCTACAATCAGTGTGAAAATGGATTCCGACGAAGAAACACTGCTCTGGAGGGTTAAAATGGCCACATCGAAGCAATTCATCTAAGAAAGCAATAGTCCATAGGCGACGGCGACCACTTACCATCAGTGCCGTGTTTACCAAAAGTTACAAGTCTACACGTTCACAAGCTACAAGTTACTCAAAAGTACGTGTAAATTTCGTTTATCAAAAAAAGTATAGGCATTGTAATAACTTGTGAAATGAATATTGACACTTGTAACATGTAATTTACATGTGTAGTTTTGACAAACGCATTCTTGTAATAATAAAAAACTTGTAATACAGGGCTTGTAAGATTTTATAAACGGGGTGGTTAAAAATGCTACATAGAAGCAATTCTGCTAAATGAGCAATATTGCAATTTGACATTTGCGCATATAAAAGTAAGTGCGCAATGCACACAAATGTCAAATAACAATATTGCTTTTTTAGATGAATTGCTTCTATGTGTCATTTTTAACCCCCTAGGTCGCTGGTCAAATAACACTCAAAATGAAGAGCCCTATGATCATTAAAATGCGTAGTACACTAATAATTCAAGCTTGCCGTTAGTATGATAATGAGACGGTTCTTGTAACCCTCGTTTTGATTTAGGACACCTCCTGTCTAGCTAAACAAATTTATATTATCCACATAATTTCTCCAAGCGTTTAACTTGACAAGCAATTACTCTGGCGAAATTCTCCGTTTACTTCGGGGAAAAAAATATTATTAATAATCTGGAAATTACCTGTCGCTGTGAATCATTGCTGTGTCGTATAATTATTTCCCGTGTTAGGATATTGGGTCAAAAAGAAACGTTACCTTTATGACGCTCCTACATCCCTACCAAAGTTTTGGATATATTCTGTAGTTCGAATTTCGGGTGAGAATTTGTCTTTATAATGCGTTATAGCATTTTAATCGTGATTATCAGTGTCGATATATGTTGTCATTGTTTTTCTTTTAGGCGGTTTATAAGCGTGTGACCGGTGGCCCGCAACTCCGTCGCACGCGCCGCCAAATCTTCGTAAATTTTTATTCTGGTAAGTAAGTTATACATTTCTGTCATCTGTCGTGACTCGTGAGTGTTAGTGTTTGCGGTCAGGATTCTAATGTGCGATTTGTTCCGAATAGGTGTGGTTTTGGTGTCCGTGGCGTGGACACGTTGCTCCGCCATTTTGTCCCAGCGTCGTGGCATCGACGTCATCGTACGTTGGCCGCATACGTGGCTTCTCGACCTCCGACAGGTGAGTCTTTTTATACGATTTTGGGGAGTTAGTTGGGTTGTGCCTCCGCCCCTAGAGGTTTGATTTACCCCTGTGCGTTTTGTCCACAGGAGGTGTTTTGGGGTGGCTGTTTTGGGATGGCTGTTTTGCGAAGGTGTTTTGTGACGGCTGTTTTACGAAGGCTGTTCTGTTCTATGACGGGTGTTTTGTACAGCTGTTCTGCTACAGCTTATTGGTAGCTGCTCCTAGTCGGCTCGGCTTCCTTCCCGCCGCCGAGGGCAAACGATCTAGGGAGGTTTTTATAATACCTTTCTTATTTTTTTTAATAATGCTTAACGAATGACCAGTGGCCTTGAATACCTGGAATGTACCCTTAGGATTTAAAAGTTCCAAATACCTATTTATATTTTTGTGTAACTTTGGTTTTCTTAGTGATTAATAAATTCGAGTAAACCCATAGCTTACATTTTTTTTATTACATACATCCATTCTTCATCATCATCTTCTTTAAATTTATAAAACATTACAATTCCCGTTCCTGGGAACATTCCTGTACTTTTTTGATATTAAACGAAATTTAAGAAAGAAAGAAAGAAAGAAACATTTATTACTTCCGGACACCACAGACACAGACAGACAAGTGCATTATATTTCACACAGGACAGAAACCACACGGAAATCGATAAATACACAGAAAAAAAAACCAAAACAAAAAGTTTTACACGAAAAATTTACACGTACTGGTGAGTAACTTGTAGCTTGTAAACGTGTAGACTTGTAACTTTTGATAAATACGGCACTAGGGATAGATAGGGATATGTCAGGGGCATTTGTTTGAATTCAACCATGGGTTGATGAGGTAGGTAATCCGAGGTGGATTATATAACCCACACGTTAGAAGAGAAAAAATGTTTGTTGTTGCGAGCTGATTGAATGCTTCTATTGGGTAGAGTAATCAGGTCGTCAGCATCATATTACTTCCTTCTCGTCCAGCAGATGCCTAAAGAATATTATGGAAAAGGAAAACGTCGATGGAAATGATTCAATCACGAGAATCGGGTAACTTTACGAGTGCGCAGATTCAACTCGGGTATTCCATTAAAATTCAACTTAATTGCCGGAGAGTCGACTGCCTTTTTCGGATTGGGATTTGGTTTAAGTGATATAAAAATTTTCCTTCTTCACTGGGCTCATTCACTAAGTAGATTTTCTGAAAAAGTGTCTGAACCGTGTTGTACGTCACGTCACGTCATGGGCCTCTGGCAGCTCAATAATAACCCTGAAACCAGGGTTGATAAGGTTGGTCCTCACAAACCACATGATAGAAGAACACCGTGCTTTATACGTACATTGCGTTATGTAGATAGTAAGAGTTCGTTCCCTCAAATTAAGACGCTATGGTTGTTCAAATGAAGTGCAATATCGGTTGTACAGTATCGTTACACGCCGTCGCTTGTGCCACGATGGGCCGTGGACAGTTTTACAGAGATTGGTTGTCTATTTGTTATACGAGGTTTACGACTGGGAGCGAATAAAAAACATAGAACACGTTCAGCTGCTTCTCTTTCCCGCCATGTCACAAGCACGGATTGATGGACTGTAAAATTCCTGCATGGTCACAATTTGTTGACAATCTCTTCTTCTACATTGTTTTAAGTTTACGCGGTTAATGGTGCTAATTCCTGTAAATACCATCTAATTTTATTTTAAGTTATATCTGTCATTTTCTTATCCGCCGAAAAGGAAAGGGACGGGTAATCGACAAGCATAAAATTTATGGAACACACGTCAATTTTAAGCACAAATCTAAACCAACCGTCTAAAAATTTTACACCCGTCAATAACCCGACATAGTTAAGTAGACAGCACGTCAAACGGATTGCATACCAGCGACGTACCTTTTGATTCGCCCGGGTTATTCATTCATTTACTCATTCTTCCTAAAATTAAGAGCTGTGAATCATCCGTCCCTTTCCTTTTCGACGGATATGAAAATGACGGATATAACTTAAAATAAAATTAGGCGGTGTCTGCAGGAATCGGGGCCATTATCATAATTAAAACACATAATAACGGCTTAACGTGCCTTCCGAAGCATCTTACTTTCGGACAATCAGGTGATCAGCCTGTAATGTTATAACCAAACTAGGGATCACAAAGTGATTTTTGTGATTTGTCCCCACCGGACCCGAACCCGGAACCTTCAGATTGTGAGCACAACGCTCAACCCCAGTGGTTGTTCCACGGACGCCACGGAGGTAGCCTTTATATGGCTGCATACAGTGAATGAATGTGTTCCTCTAGTTATTAAATACCTTGTAATGTATCCCCTTATTGATTTAAAAGATGTGTTGCTGTTGCAGTTTCTTGTCATTTCTTCTCCTCAGCCATAACACCTTGCGAAATGACGTAAATTCAAAAATGTTATATTGACCTTCAAAAAGTTTATCCATGATTATTACGTTGAATCAATGATTCTGATTTCTGATTACACTTTGTTAGTGACTCGACCGTGGTCGGTGTCAATACAAATACAATACAAATACAATTTATTGCAGCAAAATAAAAAGAAATAGTTACAAAGACTCTTAACTAAGTACATAGTAAAATGGCGGCCTTATCGCTTAAAGCGATTTAAGCGGTGTCCTACTGAGATAGGGCCCTGTAATTTACCTTTTGTTCTATTCCCCACATGTCGTCTTCGCCTATCTCCCCACACTTGGCCCAAATTCTTTCACCGCAACGTTTGACCGGCGTCCGTTTTAGCATACATACATACATACATACATAAACTCACGCCTATTTCCCACCGGGGTAAGCAGAGACTATAGAATTCCATTTGCTTCGATCCTGACACACAAATGCATACAAATGGGAATATCCCATAAAACGCCTCACCAACGTTCGTTGTAACGAGATTGCGCAGATTGGTGTTTCCATCGCTCTTACTTCACTAATTTAATACCGGTTTTAATATGAACGTGGGGTGTTTGCCAGAAACGCATTTCTAGAAATTGTCTTTTAACACGTTCGGACAGAGCGCCAAGAGGCGAAAGGCTAAAACCACTTTCCAGGCTCATCATCATCAATTTAAGAGCCACGCTCTTGTCGGTGCAGCATTTTCCATGCTACTAATGCTATTATATTTTTGCTATATGCTATTTTCCATCTCTTCTCTAGTCTGGCCTACATTTGTTCTAGATTCCAGAATTTCAATTTATTCATTATACTTGTATTTTATCCGCCATAGCAAACTAACTAGCCCAAATGAAGGACTTTCCAGGCTACTTCACCCAAAAGAAATATAGATAGCTGATTTTTTTTTTTGCTGAAAAATTCATACGTACGGTCAACAGCAGACCAAGATAGCCATTTGCAGTTCAAAATTAGCGGTTATGCCTCCGAGATAAAGGTGGCACAAAGTCCCGAGTAGATAGTCTGACATGCTTTAGTTGGTACTTGAGTAGTGTTAAAAGTTATTTTTTGCTTTTTATAAGGTTTAGCACTTTTAACCTTTTGTAATAATAATTGCGTACTTTTTTTTGGTCGGGGGTTTTTCTAAATTATTTTTTTTTTATAATAAACTATTTCTATTCTATAAGATGAACTAAGTACCTACCCACATCTCACCTAGCTGCTAGTTTTTTTTTTGACGTGACTTATTGTAGATTTGCCGCAGCTGGCATTAACCTTGGCCGGACAAATGGGGAACGCTGAAGGCTCTCACCCGATACAGCGTTTAAGACAACAGGCCTGAGGGTGCCCAGTTGGGCGCCAATCTCGGCTCAGGGCGTCGTCTGGGAGGAAAAATATTTGAAAGAATTAATCGACCCTAGTGGGTCGATAGCGATAAGCGCTGATTGGGGGAAGTCGTCAACCACGCCGACGGGGTCGGTAGCGGGGTCAAACCGAGCTGTTAGACCAAGGTGATACGAGTATGGTGAGCCGTGTCGCCGTCTATAATGGTCGAGCCGACTCTGTTAGTGAAACTTGCACTTAATAACTCAAAAATTAAAACATTTTCAATTCCGTTTCTGACCTTTACTCGTTAATAACCCATTAATTTGTAGGTTCGTTTCATTTGTTCCCAACGTTCATCCTTCTCATAGTCGGATATAATTAACAAGTTTGTACGAACTTTGGTACGAACTTTTTAACGAACTTTTACGGTTTTCAACCACTCGTTATTTATTCATTAAATGTTAACAATCTTTGTGGTCTAGTGGTTACAGCGTTGGTCTTTCAATGTGGATGTTTTGGGATCGATTTTAGATGACGACTTCATAAATAAATCATAAACAGCCTATATGCGTCCCACTGCAATGCCTCCCCTCAATCAACCGGAGGAGGTATGGAGCATACTATACCACGCTGCTTTACTACGGGTTAGTGGACGTGTTTTTACAGCTAATAGCCGGGACCAGTGGCTTAATGTGCACTGCGAAGCACGGAGTCATATTACTTTTTCAGGCAATCAGGTGGTTCAAGCGCACGGACGGTGTTAGATGAGCACTTACGAAGCAAAAATATTACTTTGTGGGACTGCCTCTAGTAGGCTTAGGAAAGCTTTGAAAAATTACGTGGTCGTTTGAAAAATAAAAGACCTTCGTGCTTCGGGAGACACTTTAAGTTGTTAGGTCACAATTACTTATGTTATGTCAGGGGCCTTTGGCGGCTCAATAGTAACCCTGACACCAGGGTTGATGAGCTTGGTTATTGACTTCACAATCCACACGAGAGAAACCATTTATTATGGTTAAATTGGGTCGTGTACTAGGTTTAAGATAAATTATGAAATTCTGGTTACTAAATAAAGAAAGATCTAGAACTAACGAGTAAGTAAGTAAATAAAAACTTTATTTCCTCTACAAATCTTTATGTGTCTTTGGGTATCCTATTAACTAGGATACCCTACTAGGATAACCCGATAACCCTATAAACTAGGATAACCCGATATGTAACATTTTCTTTTTTATTTACATATAATTTATTCATGAATTTTAATGAAGAAAATCGTATAATAAAAAGTCCGACATTTTATCACGTTTTTCTATGACGTCACAGGTTGCTTTTTCATACAAATTCCATAGTAATTTCGTGTTTTGACGTTTAGTAAAAAGTAACTGATTTGACTAGTTCGAAACTAACTTATTTTGAATTGTATCGTAACGAGTTTCGCAATCGGTAATCGGTAGTGTAATTTAGTGGAAGGTTAGTTCGGTATTGGTTAGTTGGAACTAATTAAACTAATTCATGTGATCTAATCTCTCCGTTTGATAGGAAATCAAGTGATAACGACCTCGTGTTGGATTTTAGATGTAAGTACCTATTTAGTTCAGGACTGGGGTCTATATTAGAATTCATAATTGAAAAACCGAAATTGATTACACCTAATCATTTAAAAATTTACAATATTTACTGATGTAAGTACGTAGTCGTTATATGAGTCATGTCAGGGGCCTTTGGCGGCTCAGTAGGTAGTAACCCTGACACCGGGGTTGATGAGGTTGGTAATTCACCTCACAAACCCACACGATAGAAGAAGAAGAAGTATAAATTGAAAGAATACAAATACAATTACAAATATTCTTTATTGCACCAAAATAAAGAGATATCTAAGAATATTTTTAATATAAATAATTTAATTCCGCATCTTATTTTATTTAGCCGGATTATTTAGTGGGATCGAATACTCACTGCTGGGCAAAGGCCTCCCCTTGATTCTTCCACTCCTTTCGACTTTGCGCGATCTCCGGCCAAACCCTCCGATAAGCATTGTGGTCGTCACACCATCTTTTACGCTTAAAAAGATTAAAATTCATAAAATTATTACTACCTTTAAAATGGTTCTCATCATTTCGCATCATCTTACTTTCGGACAATCAAGTGATCAGCCTGTAAGGTCCTAACCAAACTAGGGATCTACACACAAACCACACGATAGAAGAAGAAACAACATACACTATGCTATTCATCATCACCAGCCCATTAACGTCCCCAGTGCTAGGGCACGGGCCCTCCTATGGATAGGGAGATCGGGCCTTAAACCACCACGCGGGCCCAGTGCGGATTGGTCGTTATTAACGACTGCTAATGCAGTCGGGACCAACGGCTTGACGTGCCTTCCGAAGCACGGAGGAGCTCGAGATGAAAACTTTTTTTTTGTGGTCACCCATCCTATTACCGGCCTTTGCGAAAGTTGCTTAACTTCAACAATCGCAGGCCGAGCGCGTTTACGGCTGCGCCACCGAGCTCCTCGCATATGCCTCCTCTATGCTATTCAAAATAACAATATTATGCACACATGTCATGTTCATATAGATCATTTCGAGTAATATTACATCCGGGAGACTTGCAGTGATATAGGAAGGAATAAGGAATAATAGGAAGTAGGTAATGTTGCAACTTTTTTTTTTTTTAATTAAGATGGGTTTGCTCTTGACTTCGTTCTTCTACAAGAAGAAGAGATCGACGTTGGAACGAGCTTACCCAGAAAATGCCTATTCACCCGTGATTTAAAGGACCCCAGGTTATAAGAGTCAGGAAACACCGACGCCGGCAGCCCATTCCATTCCTTGGCTGTGCGCATTATGAAGGATGAAGCGAAGCGCTTGGTGCGGATTAGTGGTATGTCAACCAAGTAAGGATGGTAACCCGCCGTACGTCTGGATGTCCTCAGATAGAATGGACTTGGTGGAATGAGCCGATGGAGCTCCTGTGCACACTCCCCGAAGTACAATCTGTAAAAAACCGACAGACAGGCGACTTTACGGCGGTGGTCTAGGCTATGCAGTTTGGCCTCCACCAGCTTCCTGTCGCCGAACTTTTATTTTTAAAAACTTTTATTTTTATTAAGTTTCTAATATTTTCTTTTTTTTTTCAGGTAAGCGAGAGTCAGATCATTAGTAAATGATCCTACCTACCAATACGGTGAGTTAAAGGCTGCTTTTTTACTTTTGATGGGTTTGCTCTTGGCCTCAGCCTTGCCCGAAGGCATTGACGAGGCCTAAGATGGAGCTCGCCCAGAAGGTGCCTGTTCACTCTGGCCTTGAAAGCACCCGGTTTATATGCATTCGGAAATACAGAAGACGGCAGAGAATTCCACTCCTTCTGTCTTACTTTACTTACTGACGTGACTTATTGTAGATTTTCCGGAAATGGCATTAACTACTTGGCCGGACAAATGGGGAAGACGAGGTTTCTCATCCGAAAATTTTTTTTTTTTGACGTGACTTACTGTAGATTTGCCGCAGATGGCATTAACTACTTGGCCGGACAAATGGGGAGCGCTGAAGGCTCTCACCCGGTACAACGTTCAAGACAACAGGCCTGAGGGTGCCCAGTTGGGCGCGAACCTCGGCTCAGGGCGTCGTCTGAGAGGAAAAATATTTGAAAGAATTAATCGACCTTAGTGGGTCGATAGCGATAAGCGCTGAATGAGGGAATATACGACCAACCGCAGACCCCAACAAGTACTAATATGTATTATACACTTTGAAACCATGTCATATTAACTTTTTTGACAAATAAAACCGTAAGTCGCATTAAATGTCAAATGTGATAGTGCGACAGGGTTCTAAAGTGGGTACATGATATTGCTCATGACTGTACCCGAGTAATGACAAAATAGATAATCATCAAGTTAAATCTGAACAGCGCCATCTACATTTTTTTTTGGGGAACGTAGCCTGGAAAGTCCTCCATTACTACGATCCTGACATGCCACTTTCGCTTCCCTCACTCTCATTAAAGTTGCATCATCGAGATGTGGAAAATCATCATCAGAAGCAACATACACTATGCTATTCATCATCACCAGCCTATTAACGTCCCCACTGCTGGGGCACGGGCCTTCCCTATGGATGGATAGGGAGATCGGGCCTTAAACCATTACGCGGGCCCAGTGCTGATTGATGGTTATTAACGACTGCTAATGCAGCCGGGACCAACGGCTTAACGTGCCTTCCAAAGCACGGAGGAGCTCGAGATGAAAACTTTTTTTTTTGTGGTCACCTATCCTATGACCGGCCTTTGCGAAAGTTGCTTAACTTCAACAATCGCAGACCGAGCGCGTTAACCGCTGCGCCACCGAGCTCCTCAATGTGGAAAATAAAATAAGTTAATTTTAAATACAGGACCATGACAGAAATCTTATTGTCACCCTACACAACAAGACTTTCCCCTAAAATTAAAATATTGATTCCAAATCTGTTCTTTTGACCTTTGTCCCCAGTGGTTAAGCAATTATTGTTTTTCCTTTAATCGAACGGATCTAAAGGAAGCATCGGTTATAAGTCAAGAGACAAAGCCTCTCATTTCGGATGCCAGCCACGAACTGAGCAAGCGGCCATCGGACTAATATTATTGAAAAACTTTCCTCAATCCACAAATTAATATCCAGAACAGATTTATTTCGCGTTACCCGAACTCTAATCCAATGTCTTTCTTCTTTTGTCATCATTTATTTTTCATTTCACCCGATATTTTATTTTAATGATTCTTAATTCAAATTCAAATTCAAATTCAAAAATATCTTTATTCAGTAGGTAACATAGTTACACTTTGAATCGTCAATTTTACATAACGAACGTCTCATCCGCCTAAAACTACTGCAGCTTCTCACAACCTGTATAGCCGGGGAAAAGAAGCTGCAAGAAAAACCTCGGTACAGGGCCCTAGACATTCTTTAAAAAAATAAAAATAAACATAAAACATAAAATATTGGTATACAATTGAGTAATTTAGCTGCCTAATATCAGTTCTCAGACAGTTAATCCCATGCATTCATATCTTCTAACTAATCACTAACTTTATAATAACCTTTTTTGTAAAGTTTTTGTTTAACTACTGTCTTAAAACAGTTGAAAGGCAAATTCTGAATGTCAATGGGAATCTTATTGTAAAAACGTATACATTGCCCCTTAAAAGATTTAGTAATCTTATAATGATAAATAATGAACCACGATTATGAGTATGATTGTCGAATTTGTTTTCGAATTCATGTTTGGATCATAAATGATTATCACGTGCTCAGCGGTGAAGGAAACCTTGTGAGGAAACCCACATTCCCTAGAAACGCATTTTCGGAGGTATGTAACCTAACCTGTATTGGGCTCGTTTTCCCTTCGCGGGTTGGAAGGTCAGACAGGCAGTCGCTTCTGTAGAAAACCGGATCTGTCAAATCTTCGGGTTAGGTAAGCAGACCCTGTGAAAAAAACGGGATAATGCTAGGGAGATGATGATTCCTACTGAACCACTCGGCTGTTAGCCGCAAAAAAACATCTCCAGCAACACATAGTGAACCAGCGTGGTGGAGTATACTCTACATCCCCTCCGATTGATTGAGGAGAGCCCTGTGCCCAGCAGTGGGCCGTAAATAGACTGTTTATCTTATGTGATTCTACAATTCTACAATTACTAGATAAAGAAATATAAGTTTATGTACATAAAGTTGTTCATTCTGTGGCTCGTGTGTTGCTTGGGTATTATTAGCAATTTTTTTGTGTGTACTATCTATACTATTTGTATGTGTAATGTAATAAATGTAAATAATGTAAATAAATGTAATTATATATCTATTATTGTTCATTAATGATTGGTAAGTTGTACTGAGTTTTCACCCGCAATCTTTGAATTTTGACATTGGTGCTGATTCCTGTAAACACCATCTAATTTTATTTTAAGTTATATCTGTCATACTCAACAGAGTATGACAGATATATCACAGATGTTAAGTAAAACCAGGTAATTCTGTTCTGTTGTGTTCCTTCTTTAGGAAAGAAAGTAAGAAACGTTTACTCTTTCTTTCTTTAAATTGCGGAAATAAATTCCAGCTACAAAATCTCGACAGTAACGTTAACTAACAGTTGGTGTGGCACTGCCTATGCTACAGTGCCTACTTTACTTAATGAGGCAGCAACTGAACGGCAGAAGTGCAGCACTTTAGCACTAAATTGTGTAATTTCTTCAACACCTCGCCTCATAACAGAGGAGGCGGAGGTCTACTTCAATATCAGATTTACTTTAGAGTTTAAAGTCACGTTTTGAAACTTCCCCAAGACAATATAAGGTAAAAATATATAACCAGTTTCTGTTATGAAGTCGGTTAAAAACGTCAGAGGTATTTATCGCAAGATGAACTAACTACCCACACCTCATCGAGCTTTCTGTTAGACCAACGAGATAGGTGGTGAGCCGAATCGCCATCTATGAAGGTCCCACTGCGCTAGGACAAGATACGCGCGCATATTCAAAACAATACACAGGTTCACGCCGCGCCTGTATCCACTAAGGGGGTAGTCAGAGGTGTTTAGCATTGGTATACTATCTAAATACACATTCCTTGCCAGCTATGTTTGAGTTCCATGTAATTAGGGGGCGAGTCTTTTGCCATTAATCAAGCACAAATCGTGGAAAGCGCGTAATGTAATTTATTTATGATTTAAACATGAATTCAAATTCATAAAGCAGTATTCAGTGGTTTAGATAGAGCCTGAATCGGGATTGTACTGTCACGAGCATTAGTATGTATACACTTTGGTACCATGTCACATTAACTTTTTTGACAAATTGAACTGTGAGTCTCACTAAATGTCAAATATGTTAGTGCGACAGAGTCCCAAAGTGGGTACATAAATTATGTACCCACATTGCTCATGACTGTACAACAATTGTAAGTTACTAAGTTACACGTTATCTGAACATGTCTGTCATAGAATAAGGAATAATAATAGTACGCAAACTACGTAAATCTATCACGGAATCAAAAAGGACAATTATTAAGATAAACATTGCCTACTTCTCCCACCAGGTGTCGCTACTGTTGAGTGTTCTGAAAATTTTGACAGTTCCTCATACTATTTGAATAAACAAACATTTTGTTTTGGTTATATTTTTTACTCTATAACCCTTTGCGCAGCGTTTAACATAGTGCAAAATTATAGTGTTATATTTATTACCTAAACAAACAAACAAAAGAGAAGCAAATAAATGAGAAGGTGCAGGTCGTGTCGTATCGGGAGGTAAAGGTTTTGGCGGGAAGAAGAGAGAAATGGCGGTTACTCCACCGACAAGAGCGCAGCTCTTAAATAGAGAGAGAGAGAGAGAGAGAGAGATTTATTACCTACAGATCGGAGAGAAGAAACCTTATAAAAACTTATTTTCAATCAAAACTGCCTTTTCCCAACTGGCTGCTTTTCTTTCCTTTTTCCTAACTCATCCTTCAGATGAGACGGGACACTTCACGTTGCTCCACATTTTAAAGCAATTTATCACGAATTTTAGCTGGACAGTTTGGAGAACTGTCAAAATTTATGAACACTCAACAGTGCTACCACCTACATTTCATCTTTTAGTTTTCATCGTCATTGTAGTTAAACTACTTTGGATAATTAGGCGAAATATCTACCAGTTTCGATAGATCCATTAAGTATTTACGGGACAATCTGTGGACTTTGTTTCAAACAAAAACTGAAAAACATTTAAATCTTTATTCTCCAAACCATGTACCAATAAAGAATGATTAATTTATATTATATATTATGACTCAGTGGTTGAGCGTTGGGCTCACGATCCTGAGGCCCTGGGTTCCCATCCCGGTAGGGACATAATTATCACAAAAATCACTTTGTGATCCCTAGTTTGGTTAGGACATTACAGGCTGATTACCTGATTGTCCGAAAGTAAGGTGATTCGTGCTTCGGAAGGCACGTTAAGCCGTTGGTCCCGGTTACTATTTACTGATGTAAGAATGTAGTCGTTACATGAGCCATGTCAGGGGCGTTTGGCGGCTCAATAATAATCCTGACACCAGGGTTGATGAGGTTGGTATTCCACCTCACAACCTACACAATAAGAAAATCGATTGATCGTTATTGGTACATGGTTTGGTATTGTGTCGAATTTCTCATCCGTCTAAGACTACTGCAGCTTCTCACGACCTGTATAGCCGAGGAAAAGTAGCAAGAAAAACCTCGGCACAGGGCTCTAGACGTTCTTAAAAAACAAAAAAAAAAAAAAACTATTGGTTCGCAGCCGGTAATTCCTACGCATTTTTATCTTCTTAATAGTCTAACCTAATAATAAGAAATATTGTTTTTAGTATAGGTATAAGGAAGGAAAAGCGCCACGTTAGTTTCCTAGTTGAAATATATTCAAAAACCACTAAGGAAAATATGGAAAACTAACTGGTAATGGCTTGGAAGGCTTCCAAAGTTCCTTAAGTTTTTTCTACCGCGCTGTTCTTAATTTACATAATTGCCATGTGAAGGAAATAATTTAGAAGGAAACCAGCATCGTTTGTGGGTCTTGAGGACCAGATCAGCTTGATTATCGCGCAAAAGGTGCGGCTGAAGACACATTACACATTCAATAACGCAGCAAATAGTTAAAATTCATTCAGTGGCGCATTTCTGATAGTAAAGCCTATAAAAAATAAGGTAAGCAAATCAAGCTCTTGGTGGTTAGAGTGTTGAACTCACGGTCTGCAATTCAGGGTTCGATTCCCGATGAAAATTCTTCGATTCCCATTGTTGAAATAACATTATGCAACTGTCCTTTGGTAAGGATATTGCAGGTTTGAATGACTTGATTGTCCGAAAAGTAAAATTATATGATTCCGTTCTTCGGAGGGCACGATTCCTCAATCCGCAAAGGATCAGCATAGTGGAGTATGCTCCATACCCACTCCGGTTGATTGGGGGAAAGCTTGTCCAGTAGTGGAACGTATATAGGCTGTTATGTTTATGTGATCATGCTTACTCCAACTTTTATTGGTGTGCGACGGAGACTGTCACTACTTTAAGAGCCACGCTCTTGTCGGTGTAGCATTCTTCATGCTACTTTTTAAGGGAAAAATAAGGCAGTGGTTTCCCTCTAACTCTCTCTCTCTTTCTCTTTAGTGGTTTACGGAGACTGTACCTTCTATATATTAAAAAACTTCTAAGAAAAATATTGAAGGATATTATATTCTTATTCTTCTACATTATGTACTTTCTATTGTTGCGTATTCTATGATAGAAGCTAAATTAACTCCCAATTAACTAAGTAAATATTACAACTACTTATCCGCGCAGATACAACTGTGTAATTATTTGAATGTTTGAAGCATGTAATGATGACAAACAGAGATTGCAATTATCTAGTATAACATAATATAACATAAAACTTGTATATTATGCGTCTTGCTTGAGTGTAGAAGTAAAAGTTGTATACAGCTTATTAGTGATATCGTAACAATTTGAGGGATGTCAATTACACCCCGTACAAGTATTGTATAGGTATGGGTGTTAGTCATATCGTAACGAATACTGAGGGGGATGATTCAGACCATGATTCTGAGTTGATATCAAGTGGAATTTACCGTCGCAAAATATGGAACGGAAAATAAAATAAACAAAAATTTTCCGACAGGAAATTCCACTTGATATCAACTCAGAATCATGGTCTGAATCATCCCCCTCAGTATTCGTTACGATATGACTAACACCCAAACCTATACAATACTTGTACGGGGTGTAATTGACATCGTAACGAATACTGAACGGTATGATTCAGCTCGTTATTCAGAGTTAATATCAAGTCGAATTTTCCGTCGCAAAAGCATAGAATTGAACTAATTTAAAAAAAAATAAAAAAAAAACACGAATTTTGCGACGGAAAATTCCACTTGATATTAACTCAAAATCATGGTCTGAATCATCCCCCTCAATGTGCGTTACGATGTCACTAACACCCTGTATAATATTAGTGTGTCATATTTATATTCTCTGGTTATGACCTCTTGGTCTTATGATTCTCGATCTGGTGGAGAAATACTACAAAAGTCCCTAGTTTGGTTAGGATATTGCGGGTGGCACGTTCAGTAGTCTATCCTGGCTATTACTTAAGTAAATATAATCGTTAGAAGAGCCATGGCATATGCCGTTGGGGGCTCATTGATAACCCATGGTACAAGAAAACCAGGTATGCTCTATCCTATGACAAGCCGCTATTGCTTAGCCCATTGATGACGTATGTGTTACCATTGAATTGGTATCTCCAACATTCCCAGAACGTAAATTTTATTATTGAAAATTAATTGAATTACTGACTAATGTATTTAATTACTATTACTTGTCACATACATAAAAGTCATTAAAAGTAACTCTTTTACAAAATGATCAAAATTTCCTCGCAAAGTATATATAAAAACAATGGTCGTGGGTAATTTCTTTTTTATGGAATGGCAACGCAAGGCGGGATGACGTCAGCTGAGCTAACCTTGAAATGTTAGCTGTCACTTTTGTGCATACCTGGTCTTCTTATACCATGCAATAACCCATTATGGAAACTACAGAGCAAGGAAGCATAAACCACTGTAACGTGTTTAATTCAGGCCATTTTTGGAAGCAGTCTATTGCAGGTGCATCATATAATTAATTTCATTACACGTCTAATCAACCGGCATTGGCTGCGTCATTGACAGACCATTGCCGATTGACGTCCGACATTAAAGGGTCAATGTCACATACGTGCTCAGCCTACAGATCCTCTCCTCTTATCCTCAAACCTTATATGCTACAACAAAGCCTCATAAACTAGTCTATGCAGTATAAATTGAGGTCTAACATTGTTGTCAACATCATTCAGCTATTAGACATCCAAGATGAAGTTTCTTGTGCTATCCTGTGTCGTTGCTGTGGTGTTGGCTGAGCCGCCTCGCTTTAGACCAGCGAGGTTTAGGTCCCAGCGAATCGAACTAGCCCCAACGACCACTGATGCACCAATGGAGTCAACCACAGATGGTGGTTATGCGCCCTCTGGATGGAAACCAGCTGGGCAACCGTTTACGCTTCCCAACGAGCAACCTGCGGATTCTTACGGAGCGCCCCAACAAAGTGGTCCGTACGCTCCATCAGGATGGAAGCCTGATGGCCAACCCTTCACTCTTCCGAATGAACCTCCTTCAACCAACTACGGTACTCCTGACAACACCTATGGAGCGCCTGACGCCGAAACGACCACTGCCCCGACAACGGATAACCCTCAAGCGGAGAAACTAGACGGCCCAGTGGAAGTCCAAAAGAGTGTTGGAGAGTACTACGTACTTCTTCCCGATGGGAGACTTCAAAAAGTGGAGTTCATGACTGAAAATGACATTCAGAATATGAAGTATACCGCTCGTCTTCAACTGCGTAACCCCGCTCCCTTGTTTGTGTTTGGACCTTGAAAATGTGATACTCCTGATACTCATATAAATGTAACGATAAATAAAAGTGTAATTAAAGTGCAAGTACAACACCAGGTTTTGATTGTGAAATTTACATAATATTATTCTAAATTCAAAAATATGTTTATTCAGTAGGTAACATAATTACACTTTAGATCGTCAATTTTCAAACAACGAACGTCTCATCCGCCTAAAACTACTGCAGCTTCTCACAACCTGTATACCCGAGGAAAAAAAAAAGCTGGAAAAAAACCTTCGTCACAGCCCTAGACCTTGTTAAAAAAAACATGTATATATTTTGTTAAAACGAAATTTCGTTTGACCGTTAATGCCCTAACACGAGCAAACATTTGCCGTAACAGTGCCCCAATAGTGCCCTAATAAACCGGTATACTAATAAGCGCACTAGCTTTACATTTAAGGACGAATCCAAGACCGTCGGGAGACCCGAAGTGCTTATTATTCCATACGCGTTGTCAACAAGGGATCATCTTTTGTCTAGTACAAAGGTCCATAATAACTGGACACTAGATTATAGTATCGATTGATACAAAAACACGAATACATTAACGTTGTTTTCTTAAGATTTGTGACCCAAATGCATTAGGGAGCGCTTCTAAGCTGGACTGGGAGAGTATAATACATTGTCCATCATGGGAGGAAAATGACCCATTATTTTTTATTAAACACACGAGTTGAGAATGATAATCGACGCTTCAATCAATTGGGTCGTGTATTAGGTTCAAGATAAATTATGTTAATGACTAAATAAAGACAAATCTAAAACTAACGAAAATTTTTTCTTTTTTCTATTTAACTTATCACGTTTTTCTATGACGTCACTTTTTCATGCAAATTCCATAGATATTTTGTTTTGACGTTTAGTAAAAAGTTGGAGCCTATGGTTAGGTACTTACGTTCTATTTGCGAACTTCGATAGCGAAAACCTCGAACGCCCCTTTTTAAATAATCACATTCAGATGTGATTTTTGTTAGCAAAACCTCGAATTAACATGCTAGTTTCAACCCAGGTGAAAATGTGTGTCAATTTCTTGTATTGTAAGTATGCTTTCAGAGCTTGCTGAGTGTATCAGGCGGGCACCATCACTGGAGTCCTTTAAAGGACAAGTAAAGGCGCACTTTGTGAACTCTGGCTCCTCTTCTTCTATGTAAACCATCTTTCCTTTTGCCATAGTGTTATTATATGTATGTTTAATTATTTAGTTATGTCTAATAGTCATTATATATATATATAATATATAATAATTTTATATATTTATGTATAATATAAATATGTAGTTACATGTACTTATTTTATGTAGGTTGTTCTTTTAATTATTTATTTTGTTAGAATGCACTAACCCGCTATTATTATACTTGTACAAAATTTTCCTGTACCCAAAGGTTGCCTGGAAGAAATTGCTGCATGAGCAATAAGGCCGCCTGTTGTGCTTTTCTGTACATGCTGTCCTTATCTCTGTATTTTGTGTCCATTGTGCTCAATAAAGTATTTTATCTATCTATCTTTATCTATCTTTCACTGTTTCTCGGAAGCAGAGATACATTTTTACGTATAATAATGTTTCCATAAATATAGGTATTGACTTGCGACCTTCAGTATATTTATTTCTGTAAACAGCTCCCTTAGAGAGTCCCGACGACGCAGATTATAAACAGCACCAATTGCTCTTTTTTGATTGATGAAAATAGTTTCTCGCGGCTCGACTCCACAGCAAAATACCGTAAGACATTATGCTGTGGAAGTAGCTGAAGTAGACAAGTCTAGTAGTGGGTACATGTGTGAGTTGTCGGATTCTTACATATGTATGCCTTTCACAGAAGAATGCATTACAAAAGAATTTCAGGACACGGAAGAAGTGCAAGAAAGGGACATTCTATCTGTACATGCTGACTATGAAGGAATTAGGCCGTTCAAGGGTGGTTGCAAGAAGCCTTTAGGGATTTACGAGCCTGAGTTTATCAAAAACCAAAAATCAGAATCATTTATTCAACGTAATTATCATGGATAAACTCGTTTAAGGTCAATATAACATTTTTGAATTTACGTCATTTCGCTAGGTGTTATGGCTGAGAAGAAATGACAAGAAACTGCAACAGCAACACATCTTTTATAAACCAATGAGGGTATACATTATAAGTTATTTAATAACTAGAGGAACACCATTCTATACCAGACATTTTTATCGTTTAGGTAGCCATTAAACTTATAATAAGCTTTTTACATAAAGTATCTTATGTATTTACGTATCTTATGTCCGTTGTGCTCAATAAAGTATTACGACCTCCGTGGTCCAGCGGTTGAGCGTTGTGCTCACGATCCGGAGGTCCTGGGTTCGAATCCCGGTGGGGACAAATCACAAAAATCACTTTGTGATCCCTAGTTTGGTTAGCACATTACAGGCTGATCACCTGATTGTCCAAAAAGTAAAAAGATCCGTGCTTCGGAAGGCACGATAAGCCGTTGGTTCCGGTTATTACTTACTGATGTAAGTACGTAGTCGTTATATGAGTCATGTCAGGCGCCTTTGGCGGCTCAATAGTAACCCTGACACCAGGGTTGATGAGGTTGGTAATACTCCTCACAACCTATACAATAGAAGAAGTACATGCTGACTATAAAGAAATTGGGCCGATCAAGGGTGGTTGCAAGAAGCCTTTAGGGATTTACGAGCCAGAGTTTATGAATGCACTATGTATCCTAAAAGCGCTTAGGTTACGGTGGAAGTTCATGTGTGAATTCAGTAGGTGTTTGCTCCACTAGAGTTGTTTACTTTACGAGTTGAGATATTGCCATGTGATGCCACAACTCCTAATGAAATAGCTGTACCAACTTCCTGTGTAGTATTAGCTTCATTTCGTATTCTCTGGTGACTCTAAACAATATTTCCTATTCGGGGCTCTGCGTGACTGTCGGCGAAATAATTTTATGTGGAATAAGTTAAAAAAGCGGATTCGGTGGCAAGTCGCCCACTTAACATCTGGCCTGCGGGCCAGATTACACTTTCTTTATTTTTTTTCGTGACTATAAAAAACTAGTATCTCTTATCTTAAACTAGTATCTAGCAAGTAAGTCTACTTGCCTGAATGGTTACATGATACTAGAGCAGATTACTTCGAATGATGAAGGGGTAATTTGGTAAGTTGTTCAAGAAAGATGTCAATTATATTTTCTGCGAAAGAACCCAATTACTCCTTTATCCTTCGGAGTAAACTGGCCCCTTCTCATGAAACTATTCAGGCGAGTAGACTACAAAAATACATAAAGTGTAAACTCGCCCGAAGACCAGATATTAGGAGGGCGACTTGTCACCTAATTAGAAAAAGGAATTAATGAAGTAAGGTTATGTTATTATGGTTAGCCATACGACATTTGTCCACGTAGATAGGATTAGTTGCGTCTATTGGTCAAAGCCCTTGATTTAAATCGCGCGGCGCGGAATCTGTGCCGCCCGTGCCGGTACAAATTAATTTGTCGGTTTGTCGCTGATACTAAGACCATTCCCATTGTCAAGCTTTAAACGGAAGTGGGGATCTCAAACTGTTTAGTTAGTATAAGGTTCTCCCACACTATCGTTTTTAAGCGTCGTCGTGCTAGCGTCCGCACTGCGCCGCGCTTCGAAGCAACATGGCGATGACCGCTAGTGTGTGTGTGTGTGTGTGTGTGTGTGTGTGTGTGTGTGTGTGTGTGTGTGTGTGTGTGTGTGTGTGTGTGTGTGTGTGTGTGTGTGTGTGTGTGTGTGTGTGTGTGTATGTGTGTGTGTGGTGGGTGTGGGGGGGGGAATCATAGAATCGCGACAGCTCCCACACTTGCGTCCGCAGCCTCGTCCGCTACCAATGTGTCCGATCACTAAGACGTTAATAACAAAAAGGTATCATAACATTTCATACAACCTTATTGCAGTTGACTGTACCGCAGCCATTTGCGTAAACGACCACGTTTGGCTTGTATACAGTAGCAATGTTCTAGTTTTGGCTTCTTTGTTTAATATAATGTATACAATTACTGGAATGCTTCTTTTGTTAATGTAGAGTGAAATAGGTCAATGCTGTGGATGATCACGGCACATTAGCTCTTCTGCACTGCAATGTCGTGAAATGTAAATACATTAATTATAAAAAAAAAATGACAAACTGTTATATAAGTATAGGCATAGTTTGTATTATGAGCAACTTACAAAAGTCGCAATCTCAAAAAGGTTGGCCTGAGCCATGAGTAATAAGAAGACGACACAATAGATTTTTTCAATAAGATCTGAATAAAATGAGTTTCAATTTCTAATATTTGCCTACTCTCAGTGACGCAGTATAAAACTACAATTATCTAAAAGAACGGAACGCATGGAAATGAGTGCGAAGCAATTAGCGCAGAGCCCATTGTTGATGACGTCATTATCGCCGAGATTCGTTCCAGCCTTACAACAATAATGAAGCAAAACCTCCATTGAGCGTAAATAAAGCAACACTTTATCAGAGAAATGATTAAAGCTTTCCATAAACAGAGGCGTAATCGCCAGCAATAATGTGGGCCTTTTTTGTGACTTATAATAATTTTGTCTCTTGCATTAACTACTCGGCCGGGGAAATGGAGAGCTCTGAGGATTCTCATCAGATACAAAATTTAAGAAAACAGCTCTGAGGGTGCCGGGTTTTGCCGGAATCTCGGCTCAGTGCGCGTCGTCTGAGACGATTAAGAGAATCATATCAATAAGCGACAAAACTCATGTTCCGGCATGATTTTTGGAGAATCTACTTGAAGAAAGAGGTCCGATCCGAGATAGTAGTTTGTGCCGATCGTCAGCAACGTGATAAAATTTTATCGATTCTGACGGTATAATTATGTCGTTTTGTCGATTGGTGCTAATTGTGAACCCAGATAAGTCATGTCTTTCTGGCAAAATGTAAACAAAGGGAAAAAACAAACTTTTCGATTTCGACAAAAGATATTTAATCGATAGATAATTTTATCACGTTGGGCATGTTGGCCATGTTTGTGTACGCACTGCCGGTAATGTACCTCGCCCCACTGCTTTCTTCCCGTCTATCCATTCTTCTTGAAAACTAGTGGTTGTTTTTTACTAGGTAATACAAGTTCCAACTCACCAGGAGAGATTGTGGTTAAAACCTATTTTGAATAAAAAAAAAATGTGGAGATATGCTTAGGTGAAGGGGATTGCAAGAAAACGCGTCATGTCAAGCCGTAGTGGATTTCTACATGCATAATACGAACTCGAACTTAACAAAATATTCCCGGTTCTGTACTTTCGATGCCATTTCTCTGTGGTTCAAGCTTTAGACTAATTCGAAGGTCGGTAATGGACCAGTCCATTATTGAATAGCT
Source organism: Pectinophora gossypiella (assembly GCF_024362695.1). NCBI lineage: Eukaryota > Metazoa > Arthropoda > Insecta > Lepidoptera > Gelechiidae > Pectinophora > Pectinophora gossypiella. The sequence continues at coordinate 15,460,929 of NC_065415.1, forward strand.
GTAGCGCCTGAAGCGGAATACAGGCAACGATTTTATGTGGAAATTGTAAATCAAAATGAACAAAAGCGTTGTTGTTGAAGCCTTTGTCCTTAGTCTTTTGAGGGAATTAAATGTCATTACTTTGTATTACAGTCATTCGATTACCTGCTGGAATGGCCAATTGGTTTTTGACTTTGTTTTGAATAAAAATGTATATGTACCGCTGGGTGCGACCGCTGGGTGCGATTGCACGCTGTTACATAGCTGCCCGCGGCTTCGGTGATTCGGGCCGGTCTCTTGTGTTTTATTTTTATGTTGTTCGTCTTTCGAATCCGTTACTAATACTAGGTTAAGCCTTTTGTTACTAACTAAATATGGACTAGTTTCCGAAATAAATATTTTGAATTTGAATTTTGAATTTGAATTTGAATATCCCTCAGGTGTGAAGTAAAATTGCAAGTAAGTAAGTTATTAGAAAACAACTTGCACGTTCCCTTTTCAAGAAGGGGTAAGTAACGAATAAAAAGTAATATACCTAGTAGGGAAAACAGTTATATCATCACACCACTTCGTACAAAAAAGCATTCTTGCCGTGTCCCGTTTTACTGTGTAATTGGCTAACAGATTTTCTCGAAGAAAATGTATCTAACAGAAAAAAAAACACATTTTTGTTCGATCATTTTAAATTTCGCGCGAAAATGGTTGGTTACGTGACATTTTGCCCAGTGACGTCACTTTTTTTTTTGGTTTTCCCCGAATGGTAAGGCAAAGGGAACTATGCCTTTGTATTTTTTTTCTTGATGATTAATGAAATGATGAAAGGTGATGATGATGAAAGCCCCCACCCTCGGAGTAGACTCCGAACCCCAAACGAATTAACTCAAAAGTCCGCATAAACTTTTGAGTTATGAAGCGGCTTCCCGCCACGAAGCGAAAATAGGCAGATACACTTTGTTCATTGAATACTCCAATATAATAACAGTCGCGAATGTCTTCCGACTAACTTAATGCGATCATTAACCACAAAACACCACTTCGTATTAATTATTTAGATTACTCAATGAAGAAAGCAACTGTCCCGTTCCCGTTTCCCGCCGAAAAGCCCCAGTGACGTCACATTTCAACAAACAAAGAAACTGTCAAGCAGTATAACTTAAAACCTGTCAGATAGTTTATTTTGTGAAATGAGACGTCATGCGAAGCTCAATCATGGCCGCCCGTTTTCCGGGATTTGTAATACACAGATGGGTCATTCTTCTTTTTTATCGACAATGAAAATACATTTTCTCGATATAGGTATAGGATTTAACACCTTTAAAATTATAACGACAATAAGTATTTTAAAACATCATATAAAATGTGTCTATAGAGGACTATTTAGAGTTTCTCTTTATTTTGTTAAAATACTTTTCTTTGCAGGGGCATTCAAAAAAAAATTGTGACAGAGTGGCCCTTTTCATCGGAGACAGCATTTTGATTTACCACTCTGTCACAGAATTTTGTGAAAAACAATCAAGCTAAGTTAATCACTAATCAAGGGACCGATTAGTATTTTGCTAGTATTTTGAGTATAATAAGATATTATATATTATATTTCCTATATTTTTGGACAATGGAAAGATTATACAAAATTCTAAAACATATAACCTATCAGAACTAAGTACAGATCATTGTCGATAAAAAAGAAGAACGACCCAGATAAAAAACTTCTTATTTTGTAAAAAATAAATATTTAAAAAAGATTTTCGTAATAAAAAAACTATTGGATAATTATCGTTAAATGATAAACTACTATATTTGACATATTTAATGTTTTATTATTACAACTGTCAAGTAGCCAATTAAAAATAAATAAATAAATTGCGAGCGAGACGTACAGTACGTGCGCTCCCCTTTACTTCTTAGCGGCTTGCGGTCTTACTTTAGTATATAAATATATTAAAAGTATATACTAAATACAAAGTAAGTAAGTAAGTAATAATAAATATACTAAAGTACTTTCTTTTAATATATAGTATAATATAATACTATATATTTAGTATATACTTTTAATATATAGTATAAATAAGTCCCAGAGGGTAAATTTAGTTGCACACCCAATACGAATCGATGCGGGGCGGATAGTTACCGTTCTATACATAGTATTATATTCTTTATTTTATTTAAAAGGATAAAATAATTTTAAATTATACATAGAACAAAAGTTATATACACTCACGCCTATTACCCACGTCAGTGGGTTCTTCTTCCTCATTCATCATTCGTTAATGTTTCGAATTAAAAATAATCATAACTTTATGTGAAAGAAATAAGAACAGATTTTAAAATAAGCATATTTCCTTTTATTATATTTCTTCAAACTTCTGAGTAACTAACGAATGACCCAGAGGATTTGACTTTTAGACTTTTCAGTTTCTCATTGGCAAGTTGGTAACGACCTGAAAATAAAAATGACATTTAATATAACATAGTATCACACCTGCATCCTCGAAGGGGTAGGCAGAGGTGAATGGTTTATACATCTTCCCGCCAGCTTGAAAGTTTACGCCCCATGTAATAGGGGGCGAGCCTATTGCCATAACCTGGCACAAAAACAGTAGACCACGTGATATCAATTATCATGAGCCAAACATAAATTCAACTCATAAATTTGAATTTAGTGGAATAATACAAACTACTTTTTTATTTACTTCAACCCGCCTGCTATAAATACACAAAATTATTAGTGCAAATAAACATATTTTTCAACGATTAGGACCATAATACAACAATATGTAAAAATTACGGAAATCTTGATTCCCAAGATACAGGCTTAAGCTTAGTTTGGGACTCAGGGTTTAACAATTAATTTGTGCAATCATAGATAGATAGATAGATAAAATACTGCAATCATGTGTAAACCCAAATTGTAAACCTAAAATTGTACAAATCAATTTTTATAAAAATAAATCAATTATAATCAGAGTTTGCTTTGGCTTGACTGAGTATTCTCTCTTGACCCACTTGTGGCCCATGTGGCGTTGAATATGTTAAGTGTTGTTGCAATAACATTAGTTTCGCCATCGGCTAATGATACCGAAAAGGTATCTCTCAGTAATATTGTCTATCTTTCACAACCGATACTACAAATAGTATTACCAATAGTTGATAGTTTCGATAAGATTAGTAGATAGTAAAACAATCCTTATAACCCGAAGGCTGAAAATCCGGAAATATCCGGATAACCCTAGTAGGTAGGTAACCCTAGTCGACCGTCAGGTGTAAAGTCGCCCACTTAATATCGGGATTGCGGGCGAGTTTACATCTTTTTGTCGTCTACTCCGAACGAAGAACGAACGGGTAATTTGGTGTTGTCTGACAAAGAACATCATTTACATGATTTTTCGACCATATTAACGCTTTATTATTTGTTTGGAGTGACTGACCCAATCTCATCAATCCATTCAGGTGCGTAGACTACAAAAATAGAAAAGTGTAAACTCGCCCATAAGTCCTTAATAAAGTGGGCGACTTGCCACCTAACGTAGTCTACGGAAGTACCTATGTCAATATAAATGGCAAATATTCCTGACTAATTGTTTTAGACTAGTAGTCGCCCGCGGCTACGCTTCGACCCTTTTTAACGTACCTCGAGGGAATTTCGAAAAAAAATATCCCTTATTAAGGAATAAGGGATATTTTTTTCGACTTTCGCTCACATCTTGATCTTGAAACTCCTAGGATTACTTACAAAGTTGACGTCAAAACTCGCCCATAAGCCCTTAATGAAGTGGGCGACTTGCCACCTAACGCAGTCTACGGAAGTACCTATGTCAATATAAAAGGCAAATATTGCTATGGTGCAATCGACAAGTGCAACTTAGTTAAAACACATAATAACGGGTTCTTACCGCGTTTAAATGTACCCGTTACCCGTGTGTGTTACCCGTTGTTATGTGTTTTAATTATGATAATAACCGCGTAAACTTAAAACAAGTGCAACTTAGTTCCAGAATCAAATCCAGTTTGTATAGGCCCGTCAAACTCTTTGAACGTGCACACTGTGGTCTTGACGAGTTTTGACGTCAACTTTGTAAGTAATCCTCGGAGTTTCAAGATCAAGATGTGAGCGACAGTTGTGATGGAAATTAATTGTTTTAGACTAGTAGTCGCCCGCGGCTACGCTTCGACCCTTTTTAACGTACCTCGAGGGAATTTCGAAAAAAATATCCCTTATTCCTTGTTTACACCATATAGGAGGCCTTTGTGCAAATTTTCAGTGAGAGACAGACTTCTCTTTTTACCCGATTACAGCTAGGTGAGTTATAAATTATCTATTAAGAAAAACATAAACGTAAAACAGCTTATATGCGTACAAGCCTCTCCTCAATCAAACGTGAGGGATCATACGCCACTGCGCTGCTTCACTGCGGGTTGGAGGAGCTGTTTTACGGTTAATAGCCGAGACCAACAGCTTAAAGTAACAAAAAAAAAGAAAAAAAAAATTTTTTTATTGTACACCGCAAGGTTCTTCACATCCACCGTAGGCACAGGCCTTATACTTCGTATAACATCAACAGTAGATGCAATTTTTTTGTCCTATAAAATGTAACTTTTTATTGTTTTCTATTACTTTTGTTATTAAAAATTGTACGACAATATACTATAATTTTACTACTATGAAAGGCTAGCTCGATGGTGTATTAAAAGTTTTTGCTAACAACAAATGTTCAGGACCTTCGCGATACAGGGTTTTCCTAGTGCGAGGTCCGCTAGTAATGTAGGTATATGTCGCAGTCGGATTGTATAATTTGCTGTATTACATTACGCATCGCATTCGCTGTATTATTATTTTTCTTTATCTTTACGGCTAGCTGTTTTCAAAAACAGGGTCGTCTTGTAATGCGGCGGTCCAACGATTAGCCGTATTGTCATTGCGATACGTTCTCCAATAAATGGGTCCGCGTCATTTAACGAGAGCCATTTAACACGTTTCCTTTATTTAATTCACTCGTAACTTCGCTATTTAATAACACACTTTCTGCATCCAACGCCACTGTTGTTGTTATGACAGGCAGCGCCATGAGTGTTAAGAATCGGAACTAAAAACTGTCAAAGAGGCGGCTAATCCCTCGCTTTATTACATTACGGCTAGCCGTGTTGAATGACGTATGGCGACGAATACGTTTCGGCGGATTTTTACTTAGCCGCATTCAATACAGCTAATCGTTGATCCGCCGCATTACAAAACTGACCTGTTTTTGAAAACAGCTAGCCGTAATGTAATACAGCGGATTATACAATCCGACTGCGACATATACATGTTTAAGAAGTTTTTTGATAAATGATTATATTCTATTCTACATTCTATCCTACATTCTATTCTACATTCTATTCTACATTCTATTCTACATTCTATTCTACATTCTATTCTACATTCTATTCTATATTCTATTCTATATTCTATTCAAATCTGAATTTGTCTTTGGTTGCTTATGCGATCACCTCAATGGGGATTACGGGCGGCAGGCATGACCTTATCTACTTATGTGTGTAGGTATGTAAATTGATTTTACTGCTAACATGCAGCCATGAAGGTAATCTTCTGTAGATTAGACTAATTTTACCGCTCACTATCATCGTGCGATTCCCTTCAGTTCAAGGTCGATCAAGATCAGCTTTATAAAAAACCGGATGCGCATTGACCATAAAAACACAAACTGACGGATAATGAACTATAAAAAAAATGTTTTTGTGGAAATCTCCTTAATAACAAACATTTACGTTAACTATTCTATTTTAAAAGAAAAACTTAATAGTATAACATTTTTGTCCCTGTTTATATATACAGACGGACAGACATACAGACATGACGAATCCATAAGGGTCCCGTTTTTTTGCCATTTGGCTACGGAACCCTTAAAAATGAGAAACTGGAATAATTTACTCGTCTAGATTGTTTTTAATATTTTTTTTGCGTTAACAATAATATATCATACAATTTGTAAGTTAAATAAAAGGGGAGGTATAATTTAAATATTCAATATTCTAATCGTGACATTCAATATTTCAAACTTTTGTTACTCAATCAAGCCTAGAGCTAGATGACTGTCAACCAAGCCTTCTAATCTGGATCTGAATAGCTTTATCGTTCCTTCACTTAGCGCTGACACATTAAACATTTTCACCATTGAGTCCATCACATTCCCTTCATTGTCAGCCATTTGAGCTTTGGTCTTCTCTGCGTCTTCGTTTTCCCTCAAAACAATGCTAGACACCATAACACCTTGGGCCAGTGATAGGTTTCCGGAAGACTTCATGGCATTTTTAAGGTCTTCTTTAGTGAACAATTGGTCTACTTTCAGACCGTGGTAGGTGAGGTATTTGTCCAGTTTTGCGTGGTAATAGTCCAACCATTCGTGGAAGTGCTTCATCCTCATTTCGTGGTCAGTGCAGTTGAAGATCATGTAGCCCAAGTCAGATGCTGGGCTGTTAACACACGACAGCTGGTAGTCTATCATGCAACATGACGCTAATTTGTCACCCTGGAAGATTGAAGAAATATATTAGAATAGTTTATTATTATTGCGTATGGCACAAAAAAATATCTTGCGTGGATAATATTTTTTCTTCCTACATACATACATACATAAACTCACGCCCGTAATCTCTACTGGGGTGGGCAGAGCCACAAGTAATCAAAGACAACTTGCAGCCACTGTTGATACGATGTCGTAAGCTGGATACGATGAACATTAGTCCATCATGTTGGAGGACACAATCCCTCTGTCGGTTTTTACGACATGCCCGGGAAGACAAGCAGCTGAACGTTTTCTATGTTTTTTATTTGCTCCCAGAACAGCATAGAAGCAACCTACCTACTTCTTCCTACTTACTTCTTCCTTCTTCCTACTTATAATATTATGTTTATTGGTAATAAAAAATGATCTAAAAATAAAAATACGAGCTTATTATAAATAAACAATCTCATCCAGCGCGCCACACGGAGGCAGAGCGCCCAAAACGCTGGCAGCCTTTCCCCTCTGAACTGCCAGGCCTATCCTCTGCGCAAAATAGCTGCCAGCTCTCGGATCGCCAGTTGCCTCAATACGCGCCGAAATGTCACTCAAAAATCCTATCCTATGTCCTGCGTTGATCGTATATCTAGCTGAAGCTCCCTCAACGAAGTCTCTGCTGCATCCGTGACACCTGAGATCCGGTGTGCCCACTCGTTCACTATGTGAGATAGGGCTTGATACGGGCGACCATATTCACAGTATGGCGACTCCTTTAATATAATGTATAAGAACTTAAAAATAATTTACAGGCTAGATTAGAAGACTTTCCAACTTTTTTCGTTTTTACTCACTTGTATTTTTTTACGAATTTCTATGATAGAGAGTGACATGGGCTATTTTTCGTTTCTTTCTAACCCCCCACTTCCCTGGATGGAAGTTTGTATGGAGCATTCCGCAATTTTCAAGGTAGGAAGCTAAAAATTCGTACATAAGGAAAGTGGAACCGTACATACATCATACATAAATTCACGCCCGTAATCCCTAATGGGGTGGGCAGAGCCACAAGTAATCAAAGACAACTTGCAGCCACTGTTGATACGATGTCGTAAGCTGGATATGGTCGTAAGGGGAACCGTGTTACTATGAATTTAACGCGAGCGAAGCCGCGGGCAAAAGCTAGTTAATTTGATAGTTAGAATTCTGAACTTTGATCTATGACATAATTTACTAAACAAACAATACAATGCCAATGTTTATAAGCACAAATAACTGATTATAAAAGTAATATAGAGACAAGATATGGAACATAAATTTATCTCACAATAGTGATATGAATTTATAGATCTATGAGATTGGTATAAATGGAATTTTAGATTAATATTGAAAAGTAAACAGTCTTCGTGGTCAAGTGGTTATATTGTTGGTCCGGGTTCGATTCCCGATGGGGACATTTTCAAAATCACTTTGTGAGACTGTCCTTTGTTTAGTAAGGACTTTTCAGGCTTGAATCACCTGATTGTCCGAGAAAGTAAGATGATGAAGTATATTTATAAACCAATATAGAAAGTATATAATATGTTTATATATTTATGAAATATATATTATAATATAATTTATTTAATTGTGGTTTGTAGATTTAGGTTAATATTTTGTTTTATATTAGTATGAGTCAATAAGTAATCGTGAGCCTAACGCTCTAACCACTAGACCAAGGAGGCTGTTAAAAAAAATGAAATTATTCTGTACTTGCCTTATATTGGAACATGAAGTTATTTGTCCAAGAGTCTCCTTGTATTATCACGGACGATTTTAAGTTTCGATTTTCTTGCATCACTTGAGCGAAATATTTTGTTGTCTGAGTAATTTTACCAACTAGATATTTCTTGTAGTCGTTTGTTATCACGCTCAAGAGACCATCTTCCATTTGTTGGTAATGTGATTCGCATTCTTCAAATGTTTCCCAAATGGTTTTGAATTTTTCTGTTAGAGTGTTGTATGTTTCCGGTTCTCGGTCTCTCAGGACGTAAGACAAGGAATGTAGAGCAGCCAGGCTATTGAGTATCAGCTTGATAGCTTCATCTGACAGGGATTTAAACTTGTCCAGCATGGTGAACCCTTTGACCTTCAAGTCTTCGAGGAGGATTATTTCATTAGGCTCTTCCAATAGGCAACCATAGCACTTCGCATACAGAAGTCTTTCACTTTCTGGTATACCTGCCTCTTTTTCTAGTTCGGTGTATTTTGGAAATAGTTCGGTGTACATTACAGATTCGTTCAGGAATATCTTTCCGATGTCGATTGCCTGTCGGTATTGTTCATACGCCGGAGCTATTTTAGCGACCATGTTGATGTTACCTTTAGCACTCTCCACGATAATTCTCCTGACATCTGCTCCATAGTTGTCTCCTGGTTTACCTACAGGTTCCACTTTCACTTTAGCATCGTTATGACCAAGTTTCACAACAACACTTTCGATATATTCACGTTGTCTTGGTGTGACGCTGTCTAAGAATCCTTCGAATGTTACGCCGTCCATGTTGTGCGAAGGAGGCGAATGCAGTGACCGATATGTCGATGTATTTAGGCAAGTTTGATGTATGATTAGTATATTTATACAAATAATTTTATCACGACGATTGCAGTTATCAATTGCCTACTTATATTAATGTTGTTTGACGTCTTTATCTCAAATAAATAGCGAACAACAAGACTAATCTTGTATTTAAATTGACGCGTCGCCGCTATAGGTCTACACCATTTGATTCTTTTGCGGCAAATGAGCTAGAGGAAATGTTTGACGTTCATGACGCAACTCTTAAAAGTTGACTGGCCTCCAATTGCCGAGCTGTGTGAATGAAAACATTGCACACGTTATGTCACAACAGTGACAAATTACGAATAAGATAAACGTCATATTAGTGAAGTGACCTCGAGTTCATTCATTCATGAAGGACCAGCATTCTATACAAAGGTATTTGACGGTCAGGCAAAGAATGTGAGTTTACAAATAATGCATTATCTATCTATTGATATTATTATTATTATTGACTACATAATGTGGCGTGCTCATAGGTTTAGGATGTCTATGCGCGTACCAATATATTACACAGAAGAGCTCTATTAACACAGGTAATTATTTCCTTAAAAGTAGCCTTCTATTACATACATAAACATAAACACACATACATAAACTCACGCCTATTATCTGCCGTGGGTAAGCAGAGACTATGGAATTCCATTTGCTTCGACCCTGACACACTTCTCTTGCTTCCTCCACATTCATCAATCGGTTCAGAGTATATATCGTACTGAGCCCTTTTTAAGGAAATCTCCAATTTGGTCAATAAGTGTACGTCCTTTTAGGTAGCATTGTATTAATTTTTACTAAATAAATAGTTTTTAATTTAATTTTAATGGATGTGCTCTTAATTGCTACACAGCTTAACCACTAAACCTTATTTCGAATTCCGGTTGGGGTCAATTTAGGAAATTTAATTTTGTTTCAGCGGGGTGGGGCAGCTTTGTCGATTATAATTGTCTAATCAAATTGGACCTTAAAAATAAATAGCCTTCTGCTCATAAAAATATAACATAACATTCACGGAACTCATTTAAAGCCGATAAAGATGAGTAGTTATCAATGAGGTTAATGATAAATAATGGCTGCCTAATTGTTACTGAGTACATCAGGACGTTATCAGGACGATTTTGTCTTTGTCATATAATATAATTTTAAAATACGTTTGGTCGACGAATATCCTTCCCAATAGTATATATACCTGACAGAGGGCAGCAGTAACTGTCAGTACTATTCAGAGGCGGACGACAGGAGTCCTAGTATGGCTTTGTAATAGACTACTCTGGGCGCCATCCCACTTGCGTCAGACAGAGTACTGCGGGGCGGAAGGCAAGAGGGAAACCACTGCAGTATTTTTCCCTAAAAAAGTAGCATGGAAAATGCTGCACCGACAAGAGCGTGGCTCTTAAGTTGATGATGATGATGAGTGTATATAAATATTTTATAGCTTTAAACCACTATAAGTAGAAGTAGTGTAGGTAGTAGGATAGTGTCGAAATATCGGGAGTCTCATATCTGCTTTAAACGCGGTAAGAACCCGTTATTATGTGTTTTAATTACTATAAGTGTCTTTGATGAGACTGGAAGAAGGCAAAGGAGCGGGTAGGAACGTTGTTAGTGGAATTCCGTATTATCTACCCCAACGAGAATTAATAAGCGTGCGCCTTATGTATGTATGTATATTATACAGGGTGTTAGTGACATCGTAACGAAAACTTTGAGGGATAATTCAGGCCATGATTCTAAGTTGATATCAAGTGGAATTTTCCGTCGCAAAAGTATGGAACGGAAAATAATTTAAATAAGCTCTAAAATTTTCATGACTTCTCCGACAGGAAATTCCACTTGATATCGACTCAGAATCATGGTCTGAATCATCCCCTTCAGTATTCGTTACAGTGTCACTAACACCCATACCTACTTGTATGGCTACTGTATGTACTTGTATGGGGTGTAAGTGACATCGTAACGAATACTGAGAGGGATGATTCGGCTGATTATTCTGAGTTAATATCAAGTGGAATTTTCCATCGCAAAAGTATAGAATTGAAAATAATTTAAAAAAACTAAAAAAATAACATGAATTTTGCGACGGAAAATTCCACTTGATATTAACTCAGAATCATGGTCTGAATCATCCCTCTGAGTATTCGTTACGATGTCACTAACACCCTGTATATCCACAAAAAGTTATGTAAAGTTTTCTAACCGCGTTTATCATTGGAAAACGCATCAAAATCTAAGAAATGGCTGAATTTTAAGCTTCTAAGTGTCTTTTTATTATCTTTAATGATAAGATAGGTTCTGTTTGATTTGTGTAAGCAAATTTAAGTATCTACTAAATGTCATAAATATGTGTGTTTAGTTGTGAAAGTAAATCAGCATAGAAGGGAAGCTACAAGGAATGAGAGGAAGGGGAGGACGAAGAGCTTACATAAAACTAAATACTTACATGCTTCGATATCTCTATTTTTTATTTAGTTTTTTTTTTGTATTTTATTAAGTTTTTAGTTTTTTTCTAATTTTGTTATTAAGTTTTTCACGTGTGGTATTCTAAACAGCTGTGTTATATAATTGTGTAACTAAATAATCTTGTACCTAATTACTTAATTTTATAAAAATGGAACACACGTCAATTTTAAGCAGAGATCAAAAACAATCGTCTAAAAATTTTACATCGGCCAATAATCCGACAGTGTTAAGTAGACAGCACGTCAAACGGATTGCAAACCAGCGAGTGCCTATTTTATTGGCCCGGGGTATTCATTCGTTTTAGAATTAACTTGTTGATAATCATCCATCTCTCTCCTTTCTGGCGGATAAGAATGTGACAGGTATAACTTAAAATAAAATTAGGAGGTGTCTGCAGGATCCGGGGCCAATATCTTATAATCTTATCTTATCTTATTTAGCCTATACGATCCCACTGCTGGGCAAAGGCCTCCCCTTGATTTTTCCACTCCTCTCGACTTTGCGCGATCTCCGGCCAATCCTTGCGATAAGCATTGAGGTCGTCACACCATCTTTTTCGCGGTCTACCTCGACTTCTAAGCCCGCTCTGAGGTATCCAGTGAGTAACGACTCGTGCCCACCGCTCCGGATGCATCCGACAAACGTGTCCGGCCCAGTCCCACTTCAGTTTGGCGGACTTTTTCCCTACATCAGTGATACCCGTTTTGGAGCGCAGTGTAGTGTTTCGCACACGGTCGATTCGTTTAACGCCTAGGATACTGCGTTCCATTGCTCTTTGGCAGACCTTGAGCTTGGACTTTTGAGATGCTGTCAGTGACCATGTTTGGGCACCGTAGGTTAGGATCGGCAGGATACACATGTCGACGAGCTTACGTTTCAATGAAAGGGGGAGATCCCCCTTCATTAGATGCTTTAGTGACCAGTAGCTCTTCCAGGCGTTGTCGATACGACGGTCGATCTCTTTTGCTTGTCTATTTTGGAACGAGACTACTTGGCCCAAGTAAATGTATTCGTCGACATAATGTATTACCTGCCCATCAACCTCAATCCTACTTTTCCTGCCATTGGTCATTAATTGGGTTTTCTGCCTGTTCATCATTAGTCCAACCTCAAGGCTCGCTGTGCTTAGATCTTGGAGCATTTGTTGGAGCTCATCTGACGTGGATGCGAAAAGTACTATGTCATCGGCGAAACGAAGATTTGTAAGTCTTTTCTCGCCGACGACAATTCCTTTTTCCGTCCATGGGACTGTTAGCCGCCTGAAAACTTCCTCCAGGGTACAAGTGAATAGTTTTGGGGAAAGGGGATCACCCTGCTTCACGCCCTTTTGTATTCGGAATGTGGGACCCTGAGATTGAAGCTTGATGGATGCTGTACTGCTACTGTAGACTGACTCCAAAAGCCTTACGTACGTGTCGTTTATCTTTTGATTACGAAGAGCTGTGAAAATCGCGGAGTGTTTCAGACTGTCGAAAGCCTTGGAGTAGTCCACAAAAGCTACATACAGTGGCTTATTAAATTCATTCACCTTCTCTATGATCTGGTTCAGTGTGTGCAGATGGTCAGTGGTGGAAAAATAAGGGCGAAATCCGGCCTGCTCTATGGGCTGTTGTAAGTCCAAAGTCCCAGCTATTCTGTTCTCGATTACTTTTATAAATGTTTTATATATGTGGGAAACAAGGCTGATTGGTCGGTAATTATTGATGTCAGACTTGTCTCCTTTTTTGTGAAGAAGAATGATATTAGCATGACAAAAGTTATGTGGTAGTTTTGCTGAATATAAAATACGTACTATTGAATAAATTAGTCAAATGTGGCAGTAATATAGACTTTCCTATCTTTAAAACTTCGGTGCTAATACAATCTTCGCCTGGGCTTCTACAGTTCTTCATATTTTTTAGGGCATATGCTACTTCTTGACCTGTTATAGGACAGATGGTATCAGTACAAGAGTATTCCGTGGATGGTGTTGGTTGCGAGCAGTCAGAGTATAGAGATTTGTAAAAATCTGTGCATATGGTAGTTATTTTGTCTCGGCTATTTTGTTTGTATCCATTTGAGTCCTGTAGATTTGTAATCCACGTTCTGCCCTGTATCGTTCCTTGCTTAGCAGTTCGTAACGATTTATTGTTTGCCAGTGCGGTTTGGAATAATTCTGTATTTACTGTTCTAATATCTTTTCTTATATTCCGTTTCACTTCCCTATCCAGATTTCTATATGTGTCTGTATTTCTTTCTGCCTGTGTTCTTCGTTCAATTAATAATAATGTGTCTCCTGATAGTCTATTATTCTTGAATCTACGTTGTTTTATTTTTCTACTAGCTGTATCGATGCTAGTTTTTATGTTGTTATATTGAATTTCAACATCATCTGTGTCCATGTTTAAAGAGTCAAAAGCATTCTTTAGTTCTAAATTAAATTTTTCAATATTGTTAATTAAAGTTTGATTTTCTATTTTACAAAGCTGTTTCCTGAATGTGTGTAGTCTATGAATACGAAAGTTGAAACTGATTCTTGCTAGAAGCGGGCGATGATCAGAGCTACACTTAATTTTGTTAATTATTCCAACGTCTTTGATGATGTGTTTGCTGGACGATAATATGTAGTCAATCTCGTTCTTTGTTTGACCATCTGGTGATACCCAAGTCCATCGACGTTGAGGTTTTTTGGCAAAAAAGCTATTGCTAACACTCATCATTTGTCCAAAGGCAAATTGGATAAGTCGAGTGCCGCGATCGTTTCGGTCACCGAGACCGTAAGGCCCGATGATATCGTCATTATCCATTTTTTCTCGTGTACTAACTTTGGCATTGAAATCGCCTAAAACCATATTCCATGTGCCTCTGTTGTCACTGCATGCCTTGTTGAGAAGATCGTAAAATTCCTCTACCTCATCATTGCTATGCGCAGATGTTGGGGCGTATGCTTGAATAAGAGTGAGAGTCTTGTTGTGAGTGAGTCGAAACTTCATCGCCGCAATTCGTTCGGAGTAGCCCTTAAACTCAACTATATTTCCTTTCCATTTTTTAGCAACCAGAAATCCAACACCATACATGCCGCCGGTGGCTCCAAAATGGAAAAATATATTGTCCTCTCTTTCCACCGTTGATTCTCCTTCTCGGCGCACTTCTGAAAGGCCAATGATATCCCACTTGATATCTTTCAAAGCATTTTCCAGTTCTATCAGTTTCTCTTCCCTCATTAGAGTTTTTACATTGTAAGTGAGTATACTAAGCATATCGGAGTCCTTTATGTCGCAAGCCGTAGTCGTTTGACGGGAGGTCGCTCTCGCCCGGAGATTATTCGCACCCCTGGTCCCGGCACCGATCCGGCTCCCGTCAGAGCCATCACAGTTACCGGAGCCGCCGGGCACTTGGGGCCGGAGTTGTAGAGTATTCATCATAGGGGGTTTGGACCTTTACCCACCACGCTGGTCCAATGCGGGTTGGTGGGCCGTCAGAGCCTCGTTTGTTCATTAGCAGGATGCACCACGGGCAGGTGAGGTTGACTTGAGACCCGAAAGATGATATATGGGTCCCCTTACATCTTATAATATTATTATAATACGGCACCTAGTGTCGCCTCTCTTATATTGCCGTGCCCTTGCAGGGCGTCACATGTACCTTCTTACTATGTTCCACCTTAATTTATGTTTGTGACATGCAATAAATGAATATAAATATGGAACAGATTAAAGAGAAGGCGAACGTCGTGTCATATAAGGAAGTGAAAGCATTGGCCTTTGATAGACAAGAATGGAGAATATTACACCGACAAGAGCGTAGCTCTTAAATTAGTGAGGATTAATAATAAAAGTAATTGTACATTTATAACGCCATGGGCAAACCATTATGTTGTAAATAATAAATGAATACTTTTCACTTTTAACGTAAAATTTTTCGTCGCAAAATTCGTGACTTATTTTAAACTTTTTTAGTTATTTTCAATTTTATATTTTGGCGCCGGATAATTCTTCTTGATTGTTAATAGGAAATTCCGCTTGATATTAACTCAGCAAATTCAAAATGGCAGATTTTAAAATGGCAGAGCATTTTATTATCAGGATGACTATGTAATTATAACCTAATTACTAAATTATCTGTCAACTTATCGGCTAGTGTGTACAGCACACGTACTATTTTTATAATCAGTCACTAAATACCGCGTCCACGCATTTATTAAACAATCTATACCGATTGCTTACGTACACACAGATAACATAACATAAACAGCCTATATACGTCCCACTGCTGGGCACAGGCCTCCCCTCAATCAACCGGAGAGGGTATGGAGCATACTCCGCCACGCTGCTCCAATGCGGGTTGGTGGAGTCACACACAGATAAATGAAACGAAATACTTTTTTCTCAAAATGTCAAAAAACAAATTTGGTTTTAACCAAAACCAAACCATTTTTTGTTTTGTTTTGCGGTTTTTGACATTATAATAATACGCCATGCACGATAGCAAGCCAAGTCAATGTCTATTCAGGGGTGTTAAATGTCCACATCGAAGCAATAAAATTCATCTAAGAAAACAATATTGCAATTTGACATTTGCGCATATAAAAGTAAGGGCGCAATGCAAACAAATGTCAAATCAAAGTTGATCAAATAAACACAGTTTCGAGTTTGAGTTCATTGACTGGTAGTACCTACCAAGAGAATAAACATAAAATGTGTCAGCTGCTTATCACACGCGTCGTAAGTATACTTAATTATCATACACCCGGATATAAAAACATACATACATACTTAAGATCACGTCTATTTCCCATTGGGTTAGGCAGAGACCACGGAATTCCACTTACTACGTATAGTCATGAGCAATATCATGTACCCACTTTAGAACCCTGTCGCACTATCATGTTTGACATTTAATGAGACTTACGGTTTAATTTGTCAAAAAAGTTAATGTGACATGGTTCCAAAGTGTATACATATTAGTACTCGTGACTGTACAATCCTGACACACCACTTTCACTTCTTCTTGTAAGCTTGGTGTGACAAAAATTTCATTGAATTTTTATATTTCTTATTTCTGGTCGAACGTCGCATATCCACCGCGCGCGTCACGTCTTACTGATGTATGTACGTAGTCGTTACGTGAGTCATGTCAGGGGCCTTTGGCGGCTCAATAGTAACCCTGATACCAGGGTTGATGAGGTATGACAAGAAGAAGAGTCAAATTACTAAAATTGACATACATCAGTAAGAAGTGACCGGGACCAACGCGGCAACGGCTTAACGTGCCGTCCGAGACACGGATCATCTTACTTTCGAACAATCAGGTGATCAGCCTGTTACGTCCTAAACAAACAAGGAAACACAAAGTGATTTTTGTGACATGTCCTCACTTGTATTTAATACCTGTAAATTAGTAATTTGGCTGACTGATACTGGTACATATTCGGTTATTCGTAAGCATTCATGTTTTCTAAGTAACTACCTGAAGCATAATGCATATTTCGTATTTTTATTTTATCTTGTGCAACAATAATAAATAAGAGCACGTGTTATAAAATACACTGTTATTATTGATTGCGTAAGAGCACATGAGATACATTATCTCTTCTTGTCAATTTCTTAACACGAAATACAGATGAGGAAATATTTTTATTATTTATCTTTTGTTTGTATTTTTTTTATTTCCTGTATGTGCAATCAAATTCTTATTATGCTTGTAATGTTATCCTTTATTTAAAATAATCGACTTTCTACTTTTTTGCCACATAATATTCAAATTCAAAAATATCTTTATTCAGTAGGTAACATAGTTACACTTTGAATCGTCAATTTTTACATAATGAACGTCTGATCAGTCTAAAACTACTGCAGCTTCTCACAACCTGTATAGCCGGGGAAAAGAAGCTGCAAGAAAACCTCGGCACAGGGCCCTAGACTTTTTTTTTTAATAAACATAATAATATATTATTATACAATTGAGTAATTTAGCTGCCTAATATAAGTTCTCAGAAAGTTAATCCCATGCATTCATATCTATAAATAATAGGTACTGATGCCCTCTATCAGGTTCCAGGTTTCAGTCCCTGTGACGCGTCCTTTCCGTCCTGAATTGCCGTACCGATGTCTCTCATATCCACCTCTGCAACCGTTGAGGCGGAGGACAGACTACGGCTTTGAAATAGACTACTCTGGACGCCATCCCACTCGCATCAGACAGAGTACTGCAGGGCGGAAGGCAAGATGGAAACCACTGCCCTATTTATCCCTAACAAAGTAGCGTGGAGAATGCTACACCGACAAGAGCGTGGCTCTTAAATTAGCGATGATGATGAATAGGTACTTACGGAAAGTGGCTAAACCCTCGAAATAGTTGTCCTTGACCATCCAGAAGTTGAAGAGCCAGAGTACGACGCCGCGGCAGCTGGCGTACGCGAAGAGGAGGGATATCCAGGAGGTGTCCGGGAGCGGCTTGCGACCGAACACTAATTTATACTCGTACTGGACTTGGTACCTGCGTAGTGTGAGGCAGCCCTTATCATTTATAAAATATTTTCTTGGTCGTTGGTTGTAAGCTAGAAGTAAAAGCCAGTCAAATGGTGGTATTAATAAACTAATCTCCGCTTCGAGACTGCCCTCAAGATCATGTCAATGTGACAGTTCTCTTATAAAAACAGAGACTTGAGCATGATCTTGAGGGCAGCCTCAGCTGTTATTCGATTATTAACACCATTAAAAGACCAACAAAAGTCAATCTCATTTTAATTTTCGACTTGTTTTCGATTTTTTTTATAAATTAAGTAAGAATGAGTAGGACGTTTGACCGCTTTTATTGATGACGTCACAGGAAAGAAAACTTACATTTTGACTTAGTATCTAATTTAGTATGTACTTATCTTATTTGACTAGGTTGTCAAGTAGCCTATTATTATTAAGATTGTATTAATGTGATATCATTCAACCACTTTAACACTTTCAAGGACAGAACGTCTAATGACGTTCCGATTCCAAGTTGTCATACTCTCATACTACCTATTATGAACCATCAATGACCCATGGTCTCTGTCCGTGAAAGGGTTAACACGTTGACAGTCCAGTGATCCATATATGGGTCATGACGGACTAGCTCCATACGTCCGTGACCCATACGTGGGTCACTAAGATACGACCAGGTACGCACTAAGAGCGGGTGCTCCACTTGGATCCGAGGTAACTTAGCAAATCCGTATACGGTTCATGACGGACTAGCTCCATACGTCCGTGACCCATACATGGGTCACTAGGAAACGACCAGGTACAGTCATGAGCAATATAATGTACCCACTTTAGGACTCTGTCGCACTAACATATTTGACATTTAGTGAGACTTACAGTTCAATTTGTCATAAAAGTTAATGTGACCTGGTACCAAAGTGTATACATATTAATGCTCGTGACCGTACCATGTCACATTAACTTTTTACAAAAAACTAACTAAATGTCAAATATGTTAGTACGGCATGGTTTTAACACGTTGACAAATACAAAATGTTTCACTGCCAACGACACCACGAAATCGCACCACTGTGGTGTCGTTTACAATTTTTTAGGTAACAACAACATCACAATAATGAAGTTCCTATGTTAATTTATTGATGTTACATTGTCAACTGCTGTCATATACTATTTACATACATACATACATAAACTCACGCCCGTAATCCCTAATGGGGTGGGCAGAGCCACAAGTAATCAAAGACAACTTGCAGCCACTGTTGATACGAAGTCCAAAGATGGATATGATGAACCTTATGGTGATAAGGTATCAGCCTATCGCCCATAACATTAGTCCATCATGTTAGAGGACACAATCCCTCTGTCGGTTTTTACGACATGCCCGGGAAGAGAAGCAGCTGAACGTGTTCTATGTTTTTTATTTGCTCCCAGAACAGCATAGAAGAAATACAATAAATACAATAAATATAATAATATACTATTTATTCCTTGCATAATATGCAATATTTTTGAAATTGTTTTGTTTGACACCTGATTTGTTTTTATACACGTTAGACATAAAAAAATTGTAACCGACACCACAGTAGTGCGATATCGTGTCGTTGAAAATACATGCGTCCTTGTACATCCCGCGTATTACTTCAATATTTTTCCTATTATATGTCCCAAAATGTATACCTACATTTTATATGCGGGTGACCTCACCTGCTCTTATTGATGTGGTGGACGCTGTCGTTATTCCTGTTTATGTAGTTGAGGATGTCCACTGTAATGAGAAGATTTTATAAAGTTTATATCACACTGAGTATTTCTATTGATTTAAAAAAAACCAGAAAACAAATTAAATTAGAAAATATACTTTATCTTATTTCACAATTGAAATGACCTAGGTATAGGGGGGTTAAAGTGACCACATCGAAACAATTCATCTAAGAAAGCAATATTGCAATTTGACATTTGCGCATATAAAAGTAAGTGCGCAATGCAAACCGATGTCAAATAGTAATATTGCTTTCTTAGATGAATTGCTTCGATGTGGCCATTTTAACCCCCTCTTATTTCATTATTTGCATGAACAAAAAAATGCATTTATTGGCACTAAACAGTTAAAATAAAGTTTATAATATAAATCGGACTCATTGTGATAGTAGATATCTTTTTATACTTATTTTTGTTTAAGGGGATTCTGATGAACAGATGCGTTCACGAGGATCCCGGGACAATGGCTCCTTCAGCCACGTATTTTCGAAATTCAACGTATAATGGTTTTTACAATATTTTAAGCCTATAAAACTCATAGAGCCGAACTTAGTGCGGCCTTAACATATAGGCTTAAGAGTCCGAAGTTTCTGACACTAATATTTATCAGATAAAGTCATCACAAATCAAATCTACAGTTACATGGATTCTATCAACCAATATCAAAATGAATAGAATATCTACGAAGTTGTATTAAAGCCATTTCAATAACGTATGCTTAAGTCTACACTAGGGTTGTCTTTGCCGAAACATTTTAGTTAGCATTGAAGTTGTACTTTTATATTCCAAAATAACATAACTGTTCGGTCCGGGTTCGATTCCCGATGGGGACATTGTCGAAATCACTTTATGAGACTGTCCTTTGTTTGGTAAGGACTTTCAGGCTTGAATAACCTGATTGTCCGAAAAAGTAAGATGATTCCGTGCTTCGGAGGGCACGTTAAGCCGTTGGTCCCGGCTATTAGCCGTAAAAACACCTCCACCAACCCGCATTGGAGCAGCGTGGTGGAGTATTCTCCATACCCCCTCCGGTTGATTGAGGGGAGGCCTGTGACCAGCAGTGGGACGTATATAGGCTGTTTATGTTATGTTATTAACTCAGAATCATAGTCTGAATCATCCCTCAAAGTTTTCGTTACGATGTCACTAACACCCTGTATGATAGTAAAACTTGTACGCTTGTGGCAACCCTACTTCAGAGTCAAACAGTTCAGATCAATAAGCGTGGCAAGTTGGTGGAAATTCACATCCTGCCAGCTAAGTAAACAGTCCCGCTGTAGAGCCTACACTATCTATATTTGACAACCTGTACACCGTACATATGTATATTTGTGGACAGTTGTACATACGCCAGTGTACAGTACATGTCATGCACTTCAATTGTAAATGTTACAGGTACAGGCACAGTCGCCTGATAATATAACGTGAAGGGCCGTATCCGGGCGTGAGGGACGTATGTGTGGACGATGATGAAGGGAACGATGTCGTTGAGCTGCATAAGTATGCATACTTTAGAACCCTGTCGCATTAAGATATTTGACATTTTGTGAGAAGTACACTTCAGTTTGTCAAAAAAGGTTAATGTGACATGGTATTTACAAACCGGGACCTCCGAATCGGGACATCCGAATTGTGAGTCCAAGAATCAACCACTGGTCCACAGAGGCTGTTTATATACCTCGCAACCCGTGCACCCACTGCGTCAATACACATAGTTCCAATGAAAAAAACGTTTAAACCAAAAATAGAAATCCAAATATCCTTTATTGCACCAAAATAAAAAGAAATAATAACAAAAGACTCTTAGCTACATGGCAAATGGCGGCCTTACCGCTAAAATAATGAACACCAGTCTTCATTATTTGATGTGGAAACCATTTAATTATCAAACAGGCTACCGTCTCAAGATCATCCAACAGACACATGGTAATCTTACCTCGACTGTACGCAATAACAAAGACACAGATTGGACGCAGTGTAGATGCAGACAGCTCGACTACAAAGGGGTCTTAAGAGCAAGTATCAATTACAGATCTGACTAGAGCAAATCGCTCGTGACAACCAGACTATTCACCGATGTCGTGGACTATTCAAGTATCTATTCTGAATATCTCGGTCGGAAATCTAGAGCAATTGAATGTGGTATGATATTACAAGGATATGATATATTATGTGAAGAGATGCCAATATTAGGCGGTAATCTGTTTTCATTACGGTGGTTGGAATCGCGTTACAGCTTGGAAACCAAGAGATACTCAATAAGTAACAGTATTTGGAGAAGCTTTTGAAAATGATTAACAATGGCAGAGTTAATTAGAATACTAACTAAGGCAACATTCATAAAGTTCACTTCAAGAGCTTTCAGTCTTTGACCAATAGATGCAGCGAATGCATTAATTTATGTGGATAAATATTGTACGGTTATTGGTCGAAGTTCTCGATATAATTCGCGCCGCGGCGCGGAACCTGTACCGCTGCCGCTGAACCCAATTTAGATGTAGTGTCATATTCTGTTGTTTTATTAAATATTTGTTATATCTCTATATCTATGGAGTTGCTTACTCTCAGTCCCATAAGCTGTATCTACCAAGAACAGGGCCTTGTGGAAAAGATCCAATATGAGGATAGCCAATCAAGGAGGGGATCAGTGTGGCGTAGAAGGCGAACTGGCGATGACTCTGAGTCATGTACTCAACATTAGATAACAACATGTCATAATGTCTTTGAAGGAACTATAGGAAACATGAATGTTTCGTAACTCTTAGTCAGAGCTGTAATTCTTCTTCTATCGTGTGGATTGAGAGGTACATTACCAACCTCATCAACCCTGGTGTCAGGGTTATTATTGAGCCGCCAAAGGCCCCTGACATGGCTCATGTAACGACTACTAACTTACATCAGTAAGCAGTAAACGGGACTAACTGCACCCACTAATAATAGGGGCGAAAAGTAAAGAGTAATTTTTAGAAACGCCATAAATAAGTATATGGAATTATTGGGTATAAACGAATTAGGTGAGTTTCTTTAACAAAATAACTAGTATATTTCCAAAGGCCCTCAACGAGTAGCTTCTAATCCTAACTCTGTATAAGATACTAATTATGTAGATACTTACCCTCAGTCCCAGTATTAGCTGTATCTACCAAGAAGAGGGCCATGTAGAACAGATCCAGTAGGAGGATAGTCAGACCAGTCAAGGAGAAGGGGATCAGCGCAGCGTAGAAGGCGCACTGGCGATGACTCTGAGTCATGTATCCTATGCAGGACACCAGCCACAAGACGTGCAGCGCCACCCAGAGTTTGATCCTTCTGGAATTGAACATAAGCTCATGACTATATCTCAATTGGACTACTCAGATGGCAAAATGAACTTTTTTTAGATGGACTACTCAGATGGCAAAATGAACTTTTTTTAGACCAACGTGATAGGTAGGTCTCTTGCATGTGTATCTTGCTTTTTTATAATTGTCTTGTGGAAACTTGATGTGATGTTATTGTCTTGTTTTTGTGCCCTTTTGTTATAAACTATTTCTATTCTATTCTATAAGATGAACTAAGTACCCACCTCACCGAGCTGTTACACCAACGTGATAGGTGGTGAGCCGTATCGCCGTCTATAATGGTCGAGCAAACTGTGTTAGCGAAAACTGCACTTGAGCTATTTTGAATTACTCATTGGTGCAAGTACGATGCTGGGGTTGAATCCGGCGCTATCCGTTTGAGAAGCAGGTCCCGGTGAACCGCAGTACCTTAAAGACTTATTTCTGAAAACTTACTGTCGAAATTCAGCAGCAATATTATTCTTGACCGGCCATTGCAGCGTGGTTTGGAACACCTTTCTTGTCACCTGGATGGTCTGGTTATAGAAGAACACCCGCCCACAGGCCTCCGGGTCGTGAAGGTAGAGCAGTTTGGCCAGTGTCACCGATTCCAGTTCCAGGTACGCTGGCTGAAACCTGCATTCGAGGGTGAACCAGCTGACTAGTATGCTTAGGGTTGCTGAAAACGGCATAAAGGGATGAGTATATTGTTTGTTTTTATAGCATTTATCTACTCACAAAACTCCTGAAGAGAATAACATAACATCTGTATCCCCGAAGGCGTAGAAAGAGGTGTATAGTATGTACACCCATTCCTTGCTACCTATGTTTAAGTAAGTCCCGTGTTATAGGGGTGAGCCTATTGCCACGAACCGGGCACAAATCCTGAAAACCACGTTTATCAATTATATATACTCTTAAAGTAGAATTCATTACTTTAGAGCCAAAATGGAGAAAAAAGATCTAACAATTTTGGTGTAATGGTCACAACGTTAATTCCAGCTGTACAAGAGCTGACAGTACGAATCCCGTTCGACTTTGAATTTTGCGATCTATTTGCTCATAATCAGTTACACTTTGGTCACCGAGACATGATGATCGACAGTTAAGATTTTCTAGAACTATAAAGTAGATAACGTTATGAAAACACTCATTCTATACGTAGTTATGTTTGTATTCTGTGACAACCTCTGCTGAATAGGAAGGTGTGAAATATGGGCAAGTATGTAAAGCAAAGAGCACTAAAGTAATCATCACCATCATCACCCTGGCATCATCCCGTTTTTCACAGGGTCCGCTTACTTAACCTGAAGATTTGACACGTCCGGTTTTTTACAGAAGCGACTGCCTGTCTTACCCTCTAACCCGCGAAGGGAAAATCAATCCAATACAGGTTAGGTCACATACTTCCGAAAATACATTTCTTGGGAATGAGTTTCCTCACGATGTCTTCCTTCACCGCTGAGTACTAATTATTAAGCCAAAATATGAATAATACATGCGAATATATCTAATTAATGGAAGAAATTATTATTAAACGTCCAAGCACATTGTCATTTTGAAATGAAATAATTATAAAATTATAATTAAACGACAAAACCAATTTGCTGGTGAAAATTTTAATTTTCTGCCAACAACAGTGGCGAGTTCGACAGCCTGATTGCGCAAACAGTTCACAGAGCGAGTGGCAAATTGAAAAATAACTTACTTTGCGTTGTAATAGAAGCTAGAGTAAACACTGATAGAAAAGACGCCATCCTGAGAATGGACGGTTATCCTTTTATTATTGGGGCCAATTTCCACAATGTAAATTCGTTACGAACCGTTTCCGAGACAATCAAGTTACAAACAAACTCAAGTGGGCCGTGAACCAATTTGCTGTCACAGAATCGGCCCGGTCGTGTTTTGATTACAGGTAAAGTCCTAAATTAATGGCCGTCCCCGCCCTGCTGTGGTGATAATGAAAAATTTAATGGCACCTTCTTGCGACGCCCGAAATGTAATTTAATTTCGCAAAGAATAGATCGTGCCGTTTCAGTCCGAATGTCTGTAAAATCGTTCTCAGTTTCCTTTTCGTAAATTAGAAACCCAAATGAAAATACTGTTTCGTTTGAATATTTACTAGATCGGGTTACGGGGTTCGGCAGAACAAGATTTCTGAATGATCCTCCCCCAATAATGTGGGGTCTGGTATAGGAAGATATCCTTCTTGAGCCATTTTTATTTTGACTTCTTTCTTCCTTATTTTGTGGATGATGAATCTTATTTTTTTGATGCTGTACACGTTGCAGACCATGATGAGGATGCCTCTCAGCCAACAGGCCGAGGCGACCATTGGTATCCATCCAGCGAACATGTCGTAGTTTTCGAGTTTTATTTCGACGGCCCATCCACTGTATCTGACAATACAATATAAAATGCAAAATAAACTTTTATGCACACACAGCAAATCAAAGATGACGATGATTTCACTACTAGTACAAATCTTGAAACTTGCATTTTTCACAGTGACTCCCCAAGGGTCGCAACCCACAGATTGAAAAACGCTAGGCAAGATGACTGGGTCAAAGATAAGTTATAAAACACCAATCTAGAAATAGAAGCCAATCGTAAGGGAATAAAAACCAATCTCATTTTTATTTCATCTTATTTACAAATTTTAATTATGAATTTATTAGCTAAATTAACAAAGAATTCGTCGTTTGACCATGTTTGTTGATGACATCATACTTGAGTATTTCTATGAACAAATTCCATAAAAATATATCATTTTGACGTTTCGTATACAATATCTCATTTGACTAGCCTTGAGCCTATTAATGCGTATCACTGCTGGCATAGAATAAAGAATAATACTACGTATAGAACGGCAACTCCCCGCTCCCCACCAGCGGCTGAGCTAGGTTTACCTCACCTTCCCTCGTCAGTCTTACTTTAGTCTTCAATCTTATGGGCATAAGATGTCATGCACTCAGATGCGCGTGTACGATAACGTCAATAGGCAGTGTCTGTGTAAAATGAGGTGTTTTGTATGAAGTGTCCGGGGTGCGCTGCTGGGCAAAGGCTTCCCCTCAATCAACCGGAGGGGGTATACCTTACCATATTCTTACTTTATTTACCTTAAAACCATCCCATTGGTAAGACTCTTCTGTATATGGGCAACATAGACTATGGCCATAGATATGTCGAAAACCACCATGAACAAAGAGTAGTACATGAACACATTCAGGTTTAACTTGAGATATTTCAATTTTATCGACTTCACTTTGATGAATATCCACAAGAGAATTGCAAAAAGCATCCAAATAGCGTGGAAACCGATACTTACTTCTATATACCTGTTAATAAGACTTATATTTAGCTGTGACGGTTAATTGTTTTTTTTTTTATGGATATCATTTTGTCCCTTGCCCAGGGATACGGGTGAAGACCTCAACGGCTGCAGAGGCGGAGATGGGAGCCATCGGTACGGCAATGCAGGACGGAAGGGGCATGTCACAGGGACTGTAACCTGGAACCTGACAGAGGACAGGAGTCCTAGTATGGCTTTGTAATAGACTACTCTGGGCGCCATCCCACTCGCGTCAGACAGAGTACTGCGGGGCGGAAGGCAAGAGGGAAACCACTGCCCTATTTTTCCCTAAAAAGTAGCATGGAGAGTATTCGGAAAATGCTACACCGACAAGAGCGTGGCTCTTAAATTGATGATGATGATGATCATTTTGTCACCGTTTTTGTCTAATCTATCTACAGCGGCTGCAATTTATCTTTGATTACTTGTGGCTCTGCCCACCCCATTGGGGATTATAGGAGTTTATGTATATACTGGTGCTGATTCCCGCCGAAAAGGAAAGAGACGGGCAATCGACAGGCATAAAATTTATGGAACACACAAATTTTAGGCAGAAAAAAACCCCTCCCAAAAGTTCATATTGGCCAATAACCCGACAGAATTAAGTTGACAGCACATGTCAAACATGTTAAATATCAGTGGGATGCCTATTTCGCTTGGGTTATTCATTCATTTTAAAATTAACAGTTGTAAATCGTCCATCTCTTTCCTTTTCGGCGGATAAGGAAATGACAGGTATAAATTAAAAACTTAAAATAAAATTAGGAGGTGTCTGCAGGAATCGGGGCCAACGTATCAATTGGTAATAAGTGAGCGTTATCTGAGGAGCTCGGTGGCGCAGCGGTAAACGCGCTCGGTCTGCGATTGTTGAAGTTAAGCAACTTTCGCAAAGGCCGGTCATAGGATGGGTGACCACAACAAAAAAGTTTTCATCTCGAGCTCCTCCGTGCTTCGGAAGGCACGTTAAGCCGTTGGTCCCGGCTGCATTAGCAGTCGTTAATAACCATCAATCCGCACTGGGCCCGCGTGATGGTTTAAGGCCCGATCTCCCTATCCATCCATAGGGAAGGCCCGTGCCCCAGCAGTGGGGACGTTAATGGGCTGGTGATGATGAGTGTTATCTATGTTATGTTATGTTTGTGATATAACACTCACGTTCTGGTCTTAGCGCTGAGTCGTGTACTAACTGTCATAACAGCCGGCGTCCATTTGATTGGAATGACATTTACGTTCGAAGATTCATTGTTCAACAGCACATTCTGTATGGACTTCGCTTTCCTTAGCTTATACCCACATTCCCTATAGTCGTACAGATACATGATGCGCACGAGTTTATTGGAGTCTGACGTCACTCTCTCAGGGGACCATACGCAGTTCAGGATTGTTAACGATGCTAGGAAGACTGCTATACCTGGTGAGAAAGGTATTGAATAGGTCAATTGATTCATAATTCAAACTATTTAATTAATCATCATCATGACCCTACTATTATCCCGTTTATTTCACAGGGTCTGCTTACCTAACCTGAAGATTTGATAGGTCCGGTTTTTTAAAGAAGCGACTTCCTGTAGTTCCTGTCGGACATTCTAACCCGCGAAGGGAAAACCAGCCCAATACAAGTTAGGTACTTAGGTCACAACCCTCCGAAAATGCGTTTCTCGGGAATGTGGGTTTCCTCACGATGTTTTTCTTCACCGCTTTTTTTGTGGTCACCCATCCTAAGACCGGCCATTGCGAAAGTTGTTTAACTTCAACAATCGCAGACCGACGCGTTTACCGCTGCGCCACCGAGCTCCTCAATATTTATACCCAAAAACAAAGATAAAAAAGCGGCCAAGTGCGAGTCGGACTCGCCCATGAAGGGTTCCGTAACAGCAAGTAACATAATATAAAAGTTTTTTTTCGTTCCTATACTTGAGTTGATTGAATGAAAAGTAAATTACGGTTTACGATTTATGATGTATTAAAAAAAAAACTACTAACTAGATCTGGTTCAAACCAATTTCAGTTGGTAGTTTGCATGCTAATCTACATCATATATTTTTTTTAGTTTTGTTTTATCCTCCTCTTATTTTAGAAGTTACAGGGGGGGGATGTCTTGGTTGATGTTGGCGACCCCCCCACTTCGGCGTCCAGTACCTCGCACCGCCCTAGGGCTGCCACTGGTGAGACCGTTTCCGAATATGTTCTCATTTTTATAAACTCCCATTCCGGCATAGAAGAAAACATTAAGGCCGAACGTGTGTTACCTATGAGTAAACGCAAATTAGCAAATAGCTATCCAAGTCAATCCTACGTACTTATTAATTTGTGGTTGACTAACGAATCCCCGGTAATTAAACAGTTTATCAAAGCCCTTTATAGAGCTCTGAAACTTTGACCATCGACCCATTTGTACGGTGAAATACCGCACTAACTATCAACTGCTATCAATTAAATTGATTTTGGTGATTCAAATGAGCGAGTCTAGACGAAAGTAAGTCAAATTAAATCTACGCCGTAATTGAATAGTTTGAATAAGTTATTATTATTAATTTTAATTATTAATATGTGTTGCCCAGCAGTGGGACGTATATAGGCTGTTTATGTTGTACTTATATGTGTTAGTTTGATTAGACGTAGCTCAGTTAGTAGAATACAATGATTGTCGAATGTTTTCGAATTCATGTTTGGATCATAAACGATTATCGCGTGCTCAGCGGTGAAGAAAAACATCGTGAAGGAACCCACATTCTCGAGAAATGTATTTTCGGAGTTATGTCTAATCTGTATTGGGCTGGTTTTCTATTCGCAAGTTGGAGGTCAGACAGGCGCTTCTGTAAAAAACCGGGCCTGTCAAATCTTCAGGTTAGGTAAACGTACTTTGTGAAAAACGGGATAACGGGAGATGAGATGATGTTTTTGGGTATAAATGACCCTTTTTATTATGTACACCCAGGCAGAATTACATCTTCCACCCATTATGATTATTATCAAAATAAAGGGAAGCAATATAGGTAAGTAGCAACATTTTACATTCTATACAGGGATTCTCTTAAAATGCATAAATGTTTCTGTCATAATTTTAATTATCATAATCCTTTTTGCATAATGTTTTTTAGCATAATAGTACTTTCCCATAATAACATCTAGGAATACTGGTTTATTAGGAATAACTTATTTTTGGACTAATATTTTTTGGACTAATAAATAGGTATCCATAGTTCTTTTTTAGAATAATAGTGTTTTGTCATAATTTTTACAAGGCATAACAGTTTTCTTATTCGGAGTATAGTTTTTATGCTTGTAATAATTATGCTTATATATCATTATTGACATTAATTATTATGCTTGTAGTAGTTATGAGTTTCAAAATTATGCTTAAAAAGTTATGACAAATTAATACTATGCGTAACTAATAATAGGCCAAGTAACAGTATGCCATGGTAAATTATTACATAAAATTTTATGAGTAAAAATAGAGAACCTTCTATACATAATGTAATCCAAATATCAGGTAATAAATATTTTTATATATGCTTTCCTTGTATTTATGAATAATTATGTACCCGAGTAATGAGAAAATAGGTAATTATCACGTTAAAGCTGTACAACGCCATCTGTAATGTTTTTGGTGAACATAGCCTGGAAAGTCCCTAATTAAATAAGTATGGAACACGATGTCCATGCCTCACTCGTCTGGGCCCGCAGAATACCAGCGTCGTGGCTCACGCCGCGGCTTATGCTGAGCGAGGTCCATTTATTGAGGACGTCCACCACCGCCACATGACTGTACGACCAATATTTTGTATTTTATTATTATTTTTCTGTTTCTTTTACGTTTTTGTTAATAATTGTGATTTTGTGTAATATTTTTTTTCCCTACTGTGTTTGTATTGTTACTGTGGTGTCCTCTAATAATAAATACTTTCTTTCTTTCTTTCTTTCTAATTGGTGCGGGACGGAGAGATAACGCGCTCGGTCTGCGATTGTTGAAGTAAAGCAACTTTCGCAAAGGCCGGTCATAGGATGGCTGACCACAAAAAAAAAGTTTTCAACTCGAGCTCCTCCGTGCTTCGGAAGGCACGTTAAGCCGTTGGTCCCGGCTGCATTAGCAGTCGTTAATAACCATCAATCCGCACTGGGCCCGCGTGATGGTTTAAGGCCCGATCTCCCTATCCATCCATAGGGAAGGCCCGTGCCCCAGCAGTGGGGACGTTAATGGGCTGGTGATGGTGGAGAGTTTCCGCTATACGGAGTATTGTTTTTTTTATTCTATGCCATCAGCCTAACCTCCATTGACCTGAACTCGATAGGCCGTGAATATCGAACCGTAAACCTTTGACCGATGACCGCTTTCAATGTATACCGTTAATTTATCGGAAAACTGGCCCCCTTCAAAACCCTCCTTCTGGAGTATCGGTTACAAATTATGGATTAAAAAAGCCAAAGGGTAATTGATTGTGAGTTTTTTTCGTATTTCTGTGAAGGGTTTTGATTGATTAGGTATTTATGTTATATCCCCTATGGGGAATGAAAGTAAGTGTAGTATCTGCGATTTCGTGATGAGTGAGTCAGTTAGTGTTTTTTGGTGTTAGTGACATCGTAACGTATACTGAGGGGGATGATCTTAACCATGATTCGGAGTATTTTTTTTCAGTTCCATTCTTTTGCGACGGAAAATTCAATATTCTTTATTTGCATACATAGTATGATGGTGTACAAGTTTCAATTCCACTTGTATTGTACTTGATAATATTACAAGTGTAATATTCCGTCGCAAAAGTATGAAGCTGCAAATTCCACTTGTACTTCTAATCTAATCTAGCCTACAAGATCCTACTGCTGCACTTGTACTTAATAATAAATTAAAAAATATATCACTCAGAATCATAGTCTGAATCATCCCTCAAAGTTTTCGTTACGATGTCACTAACACCCTGTTTAAAAGCAAAAAGCACTAACTGACTGACTCACTCATCACGATATCTCAAAAAACTACAAGAGTATAATATAGATTCTATGGTGCTGGGGTAACTTGAGAAAATAATACTTACACTGCATTATAATGCAGAAGGCAATAAGAGCGCAGTTCCTTCGGTCCCAGGGCAACAATTGCACTATTTCAAACTGCACTATATCGGATTTCTTCAACGACGGTGCGTACCTTCCCATCTTAGTTCAACTTCACTTATCCTTGAAAAACTGGAAAAAATATAATACGAATTACTTATAATACTTAATTCCATACGTATTTCATTCTAATGTTAATTGTATTCGGTAAATTGCGACAAATAATTGTCATGACAAATTGTATTTTTTTTATGAACTTGACAGTTTGTGTTGATACGTAGATACGTAGCGAATTATATTCTCTTTGGTGGTGATATAGTATCATAGAGATATATATCACCTCTTTTGTGGTGATGTAGTACGTGGTAACTTGTAAAGGCTGTTCTATTTTTAAGTAATTCTGTTATTTAAGTATACTATCGCTGTAAGTTACCCAAATAAAATAAAATAAATAAAAATAGAGCAAAATGGGTCTCCTGAAGCCCGTATTTCGTAAACTGAAGACAAGGATTAAGACCTATTTTGATCGTGAATTTCGAAGAGTAAATTAATAATGTCAAGGCTGTATGGTCCTCAGATCTTTGCCAGCCAATTTAAACAACAAAATTAACAGGTACTATTTTTTTTTCAATAATTTTGTCTATAGCTTTAGCCTTTAATAACCGAGCTGCTAACAAAGAGCACTCTGGTCGGCGGGAGTCCGTTTTGATAGTTGAGCGTTAGACTCAAGATTCGTAGGTCCGGAGTTCGAATCCCGGTGGGGAAATATCACAAAAAATACTTTGAGATTCCTAGTTTGATTAAGACATTACAGGCTGATCACCTGATTGTCCGAAAGTAAGATCGATCGATCGATCCGTGCTTCGGAAGGCACGTTAAGGCGTAGGTCCCGGTTACTACTTACTAATGTAAGTTAGTAGTCATTACATGAATAGTAACTCAATAGTCTACAGTGAATACCGGCTCAATAGTAACCCTGACACGAGGGTTGATGATGTTGGTAATCCACCTCTCAACCCACACGAGAGAAGAAGAAGTAATTAATCTTAAAAAGTAATATACTTACTTTTAATTACGCTAAAATGATTATAGATTCTAATCAAATTATTTTAGAGCGATTCAGACACATGAATTTCAAGCAGAATTGGTGTGACCATGTGTCAGCAGAATGGGGATATCCCTCGTGAGTCGTGGTACGTGCCGATGTCCAGTTAATTAAACTAGTGATGCTACCAATGTGATATTGAATCGTGTCGCTCGAGCTGAATTAGCTTGCTTTGCTAACTTGATTTGGAATTGTGAGAGCGCGCTGTGCGCTAGTTTTTTGAAAGCCTATTCAAATAGTGCCAGCTATAAACTGGTCTGAGGAGCTCGGTGGCGCTGCGGTTAATGCGCTCGGTCTGCGATTTTTGAAGTTAAGCAACTTCGGCAAAGGCCGGTCATAGGATGGGTACCACAAAAAAAAATAATCTTGACCTCCTCCGTGCTTCGGAAGGCACGTTAAGCCGTTGGCCCCGGCTGCATTAGCAGTTGTTAATAACCATCAATCCGCACTGGGCCCGCGTGATGGTTTAAGGCCCGATCTCCCTATCCATCCATAGGGAAGGCCCGTGCCCCAGCAGTGGGGACGTTAATGGGCTGATGATGATGATGATAAACTGGTCCCATCGTGGTAGTTGATGACGTTACGGTCCGCTCTCCTACTATTAACGTACAAAATTATTACTGTTCTAATTATTAATCTTTTTCTAATTGTTAGTGGTGCTGATTCCTGTAGACACCATCAAATTTTATTTAAAGTTAAGCCTTTCATTTTCTTATCCGCCGAAAAGGAAAGAGACGGGTAATCGACAGCCATAAAATTCAGGGAACACACGTCAATTTTAGGCAGGAATTTCAAAAACCCTCCCAAATGTGTATATTTGACAATAATCCGACAGAATTAAGTTGACAGCACGTTTCTCTATATTTACTCATAAAATTTTATGTAATAATTTACCATGGCATACTGTTACTTGGCCTATTATTAGTTACGCATAGTATTAATTTGTCATAACATTTTAAGCATCATTTTGAAACTCATAACTACTACAAGCATAATAATTAATGACAATAATGATATATAAGCATAATTATTATAAGCATAAAAACTATACTCCGAATAAGAAAAGTTTTGGCACAACTTTGAACATTTTCGAAACTTACTTTTTCCTTGGCTGCATTTGGTTCATGATTGTGACTTTTTATATTTTTTGACACTATTTCATGCTGTTGGTCATCATTCGGTACACTTTTGAGTGTAAGATAAACATGCTGGCGGCGCAGGGGTACACCCACGCCGCATCGTAACCTACTGTTATGCCTTGTAAAAATTATGACAAAACACTATTATTCTAAAAAAGAACTATGGATTCCTATGTATTAGTCCAAAAAATATTAGTTCAAAAATAAGTTATTCCTAAGAAACCAGTATTCCTAGATGTTATTATGGGAAAGTACTATTATGCTAAAAAACGTTATGCAAAAAGGATTATGATAATTAAAATTATGACAAAAACATTTATGCATTTTAAGAGAATCCCTGACAGCACACGTCATGCGGGTTGAATACTAGCGAGATGCCTATTTTATTCGACCGGTTTATTAATTGATTTAAAAATTAACAGTTGTCAATCATCTGTGCGTTTCGTTTTCGGCGCATAAGAATATGACGGGTACTTATAACTTAAATAAAAATTAGGAGGTGTCTGCAGGAATCAGGGCCATTGTTCAAATTGTTATTTTTTTAATTGTTTTAATTTAAATTGTTATTACGATGCATGAAAACATTACGGAGACATGCGTGCGAAGTCGTTTTTATAGTTTCTCAGTCTACGCCACACTACCAGTCTATAGTTAGGTGTCCTAGCTTTATCACGAAATTTTATGGATTTTCGCCATGTGTGTTTGAACTGGAAACATGATAATATTTCAAGTAAAATAAGTATCTAAACTATTTATTAATACAAACTATTTCATGCAGAAATGAAATTGAATTATTATTATTTTTTATTATAAAGGATATATACAGGGTGTTAGTGACATCGCAACGAAAACTTTGAGGGGTGATTGAGGCCATGATTCTGAGATGATATCAAGTGGAATTTTCCGTCGCAAAAGTATAGAATTGAAAATAATTAAAAAAAACACAAAAATTTTCAGGAATATTCAGACTGAAAATTCCACTTGATATCAACTCAGAATCATGGTCTGAACCATCCCCCTCAGTATTCGTTACGGTGTCACTAACACCCATACCTACTGGTATGGCTACCGTATGTACTTGTGTGGGGTGTAAGTGACATCGTAACGAATACTGAGGGGGATGATTCAGCTGATTATTCTGAGTTAATATCAAGTGGAATTTTTCATCGCAAAATTATAGAATTGAAAATATTTTAAAAAAACCTAAAAAATCATGAATTTTGCGACGAAAAATTCCACTTGATATTAACTCAGAATCATGGTCTGAATCATCCCCCTGAGTATTCGTTACGATGTCACTAACACCCTGTATGTAGTGTAGGTATAAAGTGGACCATCCTTAAGATCGAGCGATTTTCGTTACTTCGTTTACCAAAAACAATATAGGTGGCGCTTTAACGTGATAATGACCTATTTTCTCATTACTCGGGTAACTACATACATAACATAAACTGCCTATATACGTCCCACTGCAGTGCTGGGCACAGGCCTCCCCTCAATCAACCGGAGGGGGTATGGAGCATACTCCACCACGCTTCTCCACTGCGGGTTGGTGGAGGTGTTTTTACGGCTAATAGCCGGGACCGACGGCTTAACGTGCCTTCCGAAGCACGGAACTACATAATTATTCCAAAATGAAATGTGCAATATAGTGCAGGTGCATATATAAAAATAATTGTTGCTCGATATTTGGATCACATTATGTGTATAATTATGTTGCTACCTATATTGCTTCTCTTTATTTTGATCAGAATAATAATGGATGGAAGATGTAATTGTGCCTGGGTTTAATAAAAAGGGGGCATCATTTCTTCCCAAAAACAACATTAAAGACTTTTTTTTTGACGTGACTTAGGTATTGTAGATTTGCCGCAGGGAGCGCTGAAGGCTCTCATTCGGTACAACGTTAACAGGCCTGAGGGTGCCCAGTTGGGCGCGAACCTCGGCTCAGGGCGTCGTCTGAGAGGAAAAATATTTGAAAGAATAAATCGACCCTGGTGGGTCGATAGCGATAAGCGCTGAATGAGAGACATCGTCGACCACGCCGGCGGGGTCGGTATCGGGGTCTGGCCATTAAAGACGCATTATGACTGTTATCCATGGAATTAGAAAGGTAGAAAAATCTGTACAGCGCCATCTATATTGTTTTTGAGGTACGTAGTCTGAAAAATCTCCCATTGTAATGGGTATCTCATTGAGTCTCGTCACAGCACTATTCATGAACCCGTAGCTTTTATGGTTTCTCAGTCTGCGCCACACCACCAGACTATTGTTAGGTGTCCCAGCTTAGCTTTTATTACGAAAGATAGCGCGGATTTTGCTACGCAAACGTTTTAAAGGAAACTTGCTTCCTTCTTGTGGATGTTTTAACTAGAAACATGATGATATTTCAAATAAAATGTAGCTTAATTTGCTCAATGATAGTGTAGATTAGCATGAGTGAAAGAAACTTTAAGATTGGCTAAGTTCCAAAGATTGAAATTGAAAATAATTAAAGAATCCTAAAATTTTGATGAATTTTGCGACGAATTCCACTTGATATTAATTCAGAGTCATGGTCTGAAACATCCCCCTCAGTATACGTTACGATGTCACTAACACCCTGTATACACATAGGTATTGTAAACGGACCAATTTGTGAATAAATTAATATAATATAAAGTGAATAATATTTTAAATTGAGGAGCTCGGTGGCGCAGCGGTAAACGCGCTCGGTCTGCGATTGTTGAAGTTAAGCAACTTTCGCAAAGGCCGGTCATAGGATGGGTGACCACAAAAAAAAAGTTTTCATCTCGAGCTCCTCCGTGCTTCGGAAGGCACGTTAAGCCGTTGGTCCCGGCTGCATTAGCAGTCGTTAATAACCATCAATCCGCACTGGGCCCGCGTGATGGTTTAAGGCCCGATCTCCCTATCCATCCATAGGGAAGGCCCGTGCCCCAGCAGTGGGGACGTTAATGGGCTGGTGATGATGAATATTTTAAATCACTTTATAGAACAGCCTCCATGATCTATCTAGAGGTCCGGGTTCGATGTCCAATGGGCTGATAATCTGTCACCGTTTCCACCAGAGTTTATATTTTGTAGACAAAACTTTTTTATCTAGTTTTATTGTCACGCGGCAAGTTGCTTGACTTTGTAATTTGTTTCTAATTGACATCGCAACTAGACCCCAAAGAGCTAGACTCTGAGCTCCTCTATAACAAAGGAAACATTGTACACTGGAGATGAAACTTTATCTCGGAAGTATCTTGGTATGCAATTTTCCCAGTCTCCTCATTGTAAGACAATGGTGCTAATTCCTGTAAACACCATCTAATTTTATTTTAAGTTATACCTGTCATTTTCTTATCCGCCGAAAAGGAAAGGGTCGGGTAGTCGACAAGCATAAAATGTATGGAACACACGTTTTTATGCAGAACTTTATGCAGAAATCAAAAACAATCCTATAAAATTTTTGCATTGGCTAATAACCCGACATACTTAATTAAGTTTTGATTACCCGCGAGATACCTTTTTGATTCACCCGCGTTATTCATTCCTTTACTCATTCTTTATAAAATTAAGAGCTGTCAATCACCCGTCCTTTTCCTTTTCGGCGGATAAGAAAATGACAGGTATAACTTAAAATAAAATTAGAAGGTTCCTGCAGGAGTCAGGGCCAATGCAGTTTTGTTTTATTTAATCATCAACTCTCGGCATGTGGGAGCAAGCTATAGAGTCTGCAAAAGGTCTCGAGAAGTGGAAATATGTTATTCGAACCCTACAACCAACCAGATCTTCTTCTTCTTCGTACATGAATAAATATTAATGTATCTGTTTATTATATTAACTTCAGTTTACTTTTATTAATTTCTTGTTGCACCATCCCGCGTCCAAGTTTAGTAAATGTTTGTTTCCTGGTATTGGTTGCCTGGAAAAATTGATCTTCAGCAATAAAGCGGCCTAAGTTGTATAGTATTCTCGTGTTATGTCGGTTTGTTAAAATTAAGTTCTCTGCAATAAAGTGTATTTGATTTCCTTCTTATCCTATTATCCCTATTTTATAATTAGAAAAAGAAGATCATCATCATAATAAAAAAAAAAACACTAACAACCAGCAGAGGAGCAGCATGGTGGAGTATGTTCTATACACCCTCCATTTGATAGAGGGGACGGCTGTGCCGAGCAGTGGGATGTAAGTATATAAAGTATAAAAAATAATATTAATAAAACTTATTAAGTTATGTTTTTAAGTTTTATACTTATAATTTTGATGTAAAGTATAAAATACGGCTGTTGATACTACTGTAATTGTGTTGTTATATATTCTTTATGTAATATAGGATCAGGTCGAAAGCTAGCGTGTTTTATTAACAACAGACTAACTGGCTGAGCAAAATAAATATGTATTTGCTTACAAATTATCCAATATTGAATTGTTCGTTTCTGTTCAAATAGCAATATATTATTTGAAGATAAAAAGTAATAAATATATAACTAATAAGCACATTTTATTCACTGTTAAAAGGTTCTACCATTATTTCGTAACAGTGTAACACGTAAATGAGCAAACACACTTTGACATGAGCGAAAGAACTCCAGCCTTCTAAATTAAAATGTCTTTCAATTATCTACAATTCTCTTTTTCAACACACTTTTAAGTTCGCCGGGTTACCATTGGATGCCACTGTATGGCAAGATGTAAGGACTTTGTTCGTACTTTGGTTGGTAATACGAATAAGTAAATGGACCACTATCAATTGCTTTTTCTTGATGGTAAGCGGTCGAATATCCGTTATTAGTGAAATCAACTTGTTTCTGGAAAGGAATCGTGGGAAAACTTGGAGGTTGGACAAAGAATATTTGAGATACCCCCTTTTCTTCACTTTCTTCTCCTTCTTCTTCTTTATCTATTTTTGATTTCTTCTCTCCCCTTCTTTCTGATTTTCTTTCACCCTTTCTTTTACTCGTATATTTTTCTCTTCGTTCACTTTTTATCTTCTCTGAATTTTCTTCACTTTTTTCTTTCTCGTTTTCTAGACGTTCATTTTCATCTCTGTTTTCATTTTCTTCTTTTTCTTTTTCCTCCTCTCTCCTTTCTTTTTCTTCTTCAAACTCTTTTTCTTCGAGATTTTCTATCTTGAATCTGAGTAAGCCTTCCTGTTTTCTGTCACCTTTGTGGTTATGTTCTATAATTTTTCCCGTCATTTCTATGGGGACTCCATACTCATTATGAGGAGGTACAATTACATAAAGAGGTGCTTCATATGACGAGACTATTTTGTGTTTCTTTTTTATTTCATGTTCTTGACCTTCTTCGTTTTTTTCTTTGAACTGGTGATGGTGCTCTTTCGGAAGTTCATATTCGTTAGAAGGGGCATGGTGATGTTTTATAGAACTTCTAAAAGCTTCTTTGGCTGGTTCGTTTGATGAGCGTAGGTGCGGTAATTCCTGACGGTTCGGTAATTTAAATTCCTTTTCTGGTCTGAACCCGGCCGCAGCATAAGGCGCCTTTTTCCCATCTTCAACCCCTTCCTTTTGTTCACTTGACACCAAATGTTCCTCCTCAGAATGTGACCTGAATTTTCTATACAAAGGAGGTTCAGCAACCACCAAACTCACTAACAATATCATGCAGACACAAGTTCTCATTATGCTTGTTACCGCTTCTAGAGCAGCGAGACAACTGATGCTGTGTTTCAGAAAAAAACCGCTTTTATACCAAGTTTTTTTCAGCCAGATGAAATTTTGATAGCAAGTTACTTCCTAGAAATCCGGACGTTTGCTTTCTTCACTATCAGTATTCAAGCTCGGTATGCGGTGACATTGGTCTCTGATAGTCGATTGTGTAACCGATGCCGATTAGGAGCTGCCATTGTTCTCATCTGTACGTGACCAAACTGCCGACTAGGTTATGATGTGGTGACGAACTTGCGAAAACGCCTAATGAGGAGTTTTAATATTCATGACTCGTGGGGAAACCGCTTTCCTTTGCCGCCGGTAATTAGGACTTTGCCAGCGATTAGACGATATTTGACCCATTGTGCTATAATGACGTCGGCTGGTGCAATCACGCTGTCTGTCCAGTAATTAAGATGTAGTCAATACCGTCCAGTGGTCAATGCGTCCATGTATGCATAATGCATGATGTGCTCGGTGCAAATAAGGGGTTCATTGTGCTAGTGGCAATCTTGCTATGATTTTATGACGTGTTGCGCGATTTTAGTGATGTCATTTGACATCGATATAAATCTTAAATACATTGTTTTAAGTTTACGCTGTTATTATCATAATTAAAACACATAATAACGGGTTCTAACCGCGTTCAAAGCAGGGATAAAAGCAGCAGGGTGTCGAAATATCGGGAGTCTCATATCCCTGCTTTGAACGCGGTAAGAATCCGTTATTATGTGTTTTAAATATAAAATATTTGATTAATTTGGGTCGTCTCGTCATTATTGTCTAGTTTTTTAATACGTAATAACAATAACCTTCAACGTCAGTTTTGGTAAATCGGTAAAATTGGATAATAATGATTGTAATTTAATATACCTAAAGTAACAACAAACAAGGAAAACAATTTTATTTTATACAATTTAGCGTGACGATGCGTTATTAATTATATCAAAGGATAAAAATAATAGTAACCATGCTATTGCATGATTAGGTAGTAGAGATAAGGTAGTAGATAATGATCGATTTGTTGTTGGATAAAAAATATAAAAACCGTGTAGCTCAGGGTTCATTGCATATTAAGGAAAGGGCAATCTCGATGAATTTTAAAACGTTCAGCTATGTACGTGACAGGTTTCACAGCTCATTCATGGCACCATGTATATTTCGCACGAAATGGCCGTTTGACGTTTAATTACGCGGGAAAATGGCGCGCGCGAACCGTCCGGTCGTTTGGCGGGAAACACACATTAAAAGATTATCAGCCGGAATTTTTACCCCTTTCTATGCTCCAGAGATTTGTTTTTACGCTTTTTTTTTAATGAATAACCTCGAGTTTACGTGATGAAATTACATGAAAAAATTGCATTAAGCTTTTTGTTGACCATTTTTTGGAATTGGAAAACTCTCGCAATGAAACATGCTTTCATTCTGCCTGTAGTATAAATCTGACAAACAAATTGAATTTTTAGATAACTTGGCATTTATTGACGTTTGATTTTGTATTGTTTGTGAGCAATACATTGATTTATGTTATAAAACCACACAATTTGTTAGAAATCTACATCGTTTTGTATTTTTGATTTATAATTTAAATTGTATACACGCAACATGATTTTATCAAACATGATGGAATTATTAAACGATGATTGTTACCTGTTTATAATTATATTTTTATTTTAGGGCATTACATAGTAATAATTAATTTTAATTATTTAACATATTGCAAGCTGCAATAATAAATACCTGACTTAAAATAACTGGAAGTTCACTTATTCAGTTATTGTTTGTTAGTATGAATATTACATTAAAATATTAATCAAAAGTAGAAATAACTAAGGGTAAGCCACATTGAGGTGGTATGACCCTAAAGTTTACAGGATGTAAAGTCATTAAAATTGTAGATACAAGTAGGTACTTTATCGAGCATGAAACTTTCTGAAAACTACCCTTTATACCGCAAATAGGCTATATTTTAGGCTAAATTTACGATACTATTTCCCATCGTCGAATGAACGAAAAGATGGAAAATAAGTATGCGATAGTTTTGTGAAATATTGACTATATTATTTTTCATTGGGATTTTATGAAAGTGAATAACCAGTAGAGTTAACATGCGCAATATTTTTATAATGACACATAACAAAACACATAACATATTTTGATAATGAGACATAACCAAACACAACATATTTTGGGAATGACACATAACAAAACACATATTTAATATATTTTGAGAATGACCCACAACAAAACGCATAATATATTTCCTTTATTACGCGGAAAATCATTGGATAACCTCGATCCAAATCCCACTCCCAATATGACGAGAGTCGTAGTATATTAGGTATCGTCCCAGGGGAGAACATCCACACGTGCCGGTGACAGTGCCCGGTCAAATACGTACATTAATACCCGTCAGATACCCGGATAACCCGGATACTCTGTTTTGACTGGGCCTAAAACGTAATACGGTCACAATCACCAAAATATACCTCATTCACAAGGTCCGCTTACCTAACCTGAAGATTTGACAGGTCCGGTTTTTACAGAAGCGACTGCATGTCTGACCTTCCAACCCGCAATAAGAAATCCAGCTCAATACAGGTTAGGTCATATATCTCCGATAATATATTTCTCAGGAATGTGGTTATCCTCGCGATGTTTTCCTTCACCACTGAGCACGTGATAAATCATTTATGATCCAAACTTGAATTCAAAAACGTTCTACCAACTGGCCTACGACGGCTCCATCAAAATATACCTGAGTAGACATTTTATTACCAAGTCTCATTGTCTTTTTTTACCGCCTTACCGCGTAAGTGCGAGTGAGACAAACAGTCCGCACTCGCTCTCTTTTACTCCTCAGCGGCTTACGGACATTTAGGCTGAAGTATGACCTAGAGGGGGTGAGGTAAATCTAGCTCGGCGCTCGATACGAATTGGTGCGGGGCGCAGAGTTATCGTTCTATCATCATCTCAGCGTTATCCCGTGTTTATGGAGTCCGTTTACCTAATCTGAAGATTTGACAGGTCCGGTCTTTTACAGAAGCGATTGCCTGTCTGACCTTCCAACCTGCGAAGGGGAAACCAGCCCAGAGAGTTGTCGTTCTATACGTAGTATTATACTTTATTTTCAGAGTTAAACTCTTGAAATAGCAAAAACAATCGATATGCAAACTAACCTACTGTATACAAATGATAACAACAATTTCCATTACGTACGCGAGCTATCAAAAAACAGAAAAAGCAGTAAAATTTTGTTCACTTAGTTATTATGCCCCCGGCAATTCATTTGAAAGTCAAAAAGGGTGGAAATATTTTCATCACGGGTCCAATATGTTTGCAAATGGCCTGAACGGCTTCGGAATGTCTAACCGTCGTAAGCCTTCGATTCCGGACGAATTGTTTACCCAATTTTGTTGGTAAGTATTCAATAATATACTTTGGTACTTACTGTCTTTCTTTCCTAATCTTGGCAAATGTATAAGTCACGTCAAAAAAACAGACTCTAGTTATACGTAATTTTAAGTTTTTGGAAAGGTCTGTCGAACAACCGAGCCGTGGTAGCTTTCACTTTGAGGTCGCAGGTTTGAATTCCAGCCACAGGCCTAAACCAACGTATGTCGGATTTGTTTTCGAATTTATATGGATCATAAAATGATTATCACGTGCTCAGCGGTGAAGGAAAACATCGCGAGGAAACCCACATTTCCGAGAAATACATTTTCCCTTCGCGGGTAGGAAGTTCAGACTGGCAGTCGCTTCT
Organism: Pectinophora gossypiella; assembly: GCF_024362695.1. Lineage (NCBI taxonomy): Eukaryota > Metazoa > Arthropoda > Insecta > Lepidoptera > Gelechiidae > Pectinophora > Pectinophora gossypiella. The sequence continues at coordinate 15,504,060 of NC_065415.1, forward strand.
GTGTAAAACGGGTCTTGTCAAATCTTCAAGTTAGGTAAGCGAAATGTTTGTCGAAAACATTAGGTAAATACTAACCATTATAGATAGGGATACGACTCACCATCTATCACGTTGGTCTAACAGTAAGGCCTTTGAGGTACTTAGTTCATTTTGCGGTGGACGTACCTTTGACTGCCCCAATAAAATTGGGATATAGTCCAGAGCTTATATTATGTAAACACTTACCCATAGCGAAAATTAAAAAAAATAATATTCAAACATTCGGGCCCTTACATCATGCATACATAAACAGCCTACATACGTCCCACTGCTGGGCACAGGCCTCACCTCAATCAACCGGAGGGGGTATGGAGCATACTCCACCACGCTGTTCCAATGCGGGTTGGTGGAGGTGTTTTTACGGCTAATAGCCGGGACCAACGGCTTTACGTGCCCTCCGAAGCACGGAATCATCTTACTTTTTCGGACAATCAGGTGATTCAAGCCTGAAAAGTCCTTACCAAACAAAGGACGGTCTCACAAAGGGATTTCGACAATGTCCCCATTGGAAATCGAACCCGGACCTCCAGATCGTGAGCCTAATGCTCTAACCACTAGACCATGGAGGCTGTTCTCCTCCTGTACATAAATAGCTCATCTATATACCCACTACACAGGACAGGCCTCCCCTCGATCTGCTCACTCCACCACGCTGCTCCACTGCGGGTAGGTGGAAGCGGTTTTCCGTCTTTTAGATCCTATGGAGTAAACACTGTTGACGTCAAGTGGTTTGTATTTGCATAAGTGTCAGCAACAACTAATGTAAAGTGACCGCAAACATTCCTTGTACGAATACATTTTCATATTCAATGCGATTCCTAATTCCCGCGGGATATTTTCTGTATAATTTATTGTATTTTGTTGTGTTGTTTTGTATTGTATTGTATTTTTGTATTAAGTCTACTCTGAACCGGCTTGAGTGTATGAACCGAATGATGAATGTGGAGTAAGCAAAAGAAGTGTGTCAAGATGGAAGCAAATGAATTCCATAGTCTGCTTACCCCGGTGGGAAATAGGCGTGAGTATGTATATTATGTATACTAATGAAATTGACAGATAGTACAACTAAAAACCTGAATAAAAAAATAGAACTTGTTGTACGTATTAAATGCCTAAGGTGGATATCGTCTCCTTATATAGTGAAAAAGTCGGCCATTTTGAAAAATCACATTCGAATGTGTTTTTTGTGCCCTGACACCAGGGTTGATGAAGTCGATCATTTGTCTTACAACACGAGAGAAGGAGATAAAGTAAGTAAGTATATTAGTTATTCCTGTTGTGTGGGTTGTAAGGTCCATGATGCTACATCATGTGGGAAAAAATACAAACCCTTGGTTGACTTTTCGATATGCCTGGGGGGATCGCTACTCCTAGTACATAAACTCACGCTTATTTCCTACCGGGGTAAGCAGAGACTATGGAATTCTACTTGCTCCGATCCTGACACACTTCTCTTGCTTCCACATTCATCAATCGTTTCATACATGTACGTCCTCGTCCTCCTAGTCCTGCTGAAATTTAGCCGGGAGGACAGCCAAAGCAATATTTTTCTCTTTAACACATACATACATACATAAACTCACGCCTATTTCCCACCGGGGTAAGCAGAGACTATAGAATTCCATTTGCTTCGATCCTGACACACTTCTCTTGCTTCCTCCACATTCATCAATCGCTTCGTACACGCACGCCGGTTCAGAGTAGATCGTATTGAACCTTTTTTCTAAGGACATCTCTCATGTCTCATTTTTCTCTTTAAACTAACGAAAAATACTTTCAACTTTATGGTTGTATGGCAACCGGTCGTCAACTATAACGAAAAATAAATCACAAAAATAATTATTCACCAGCTCAATATTTTAACAAGAAACAATATTTATTCCTGTCACTCCGCTGTCGTCGCCATTTTGTTGTCGATTAATTATCTATAGCGCCATCTAGCGACTAGCGACCATGATGAAAGCGTTCGTGAGAAATTTAATTTTGGAGCGTCAAATTAATTATCAGGTTTACGCGCGAAGTATAAGCCTTTGTAAGCTCATAGTGGTGACGGAATTTTGTTGGGTATTGTTTAGTTCGATAAGTAGTTTTTGTTTGGGTAGAATAAGTGCAACTGAATACATACATAAAGGTAATCCTTAATTGGGTGGGCAGGGCCATAAGTAATCTAAGATAACTCGCACCGACTGTTGCTACGAAGTACCTAGTACTGAGACCTGGGAGGTTAAAATGGCCACACCGAAGCAATTTATTTAAGAAAGCAATAATTGCTATTTGACATTAAAATTTGTGCATATGAAAGTTAGTGCGCAATGCACACAAATGTCAAATAGCAATATTGCTTTCTTAGATGGATTGCTTCGATGTGGCCATTTTAACACCCCAGTGCTATCTGTTTTCTTTGTATGTTCCTTGTATCTGTTTTATTGTGTACAAATAAATAAATAAATAATATTATGATGAACCTAATGGTAACAAAAGATCAGCGTATTGCCCATAAAATACATACGTAAAATTTCGCCTATTTCCCACCGGGCTAAGCAGTGACTATGGAATTCCATTTGCTTCGACCCTGACACACTTATCTTACTTCCTGCACATTCATCAATCGTTTCATACACGCACGCCGGTTCAGAGTATATCGTACTGAACCTTTTCTAAGGACATCTCCAATTTGGTCAATGTACGTCATCTTAAGTCTTCGTCTGAAAGACCTAGCAACAATCAGGAAATAAATATAAAGGGTGTCAGTGACATCGGAACGAAAACTTTGTGGGATAATTGCGACGGAAAATTCCACTTACTATTAACTCATCATCATGGTCTGAATCATCCCCCTCAGTATTCGTTACGATGTCACTAACATCCTGTATACCTCTATAATAGTCCCAATGCACAAGGCGACATTCTTTAAAAGAACGTTCCGAAGATAAGAAAAGAAAGCAAAGGCATCTGTTGAATTCCAATAAATATTCAGTGGTTATATTCCAGTGAGAGCGGGTTGGGAATCCTATGGAAATGACTGCTACAAAGGTTTACAATAAACAAAGTTTAAGCTGAGTCTGGTATGTTCTTCTTCTTCTGTCGTGTGGGTTGTGAGGTGGATTACCAACCCCATCAACCCTAGTGTCAGGGTAATTATTGAGCGGCCAAAGGCCCTCAAACTCATGTAACGACAATTTACTTACATCAGTAAGTAGTAACCGGAACCAACGGCTTAACATAACGTGCCTTCCGAAGCACGGATCATCTTATTTTTTGGACAATCCCTAACCAAACTAGGGATCACAAAGTGGTTTTTATGATATGTCCCTACCGGAATTCGAACCCGAGACCTCCGCGAGCCCAAACGCTCAACCACTGGACCACGGAGGTCTGGTATCTTGACGTACATTCTCTGTGCAAGCATAAAATAAAATTACGGCGGTAATACTTAACGGAGTGGGCAGAATCGTAAGTACCTATTCACAAGACAACTTGGAACCACTATTGATACGAACGCTTAAAGAGTTTATGGACCATTTATAATATTGTAAACCGGAGAAGAAGCGAAAGTGGTGTTCGGAACGTACCAATGAAGATCTTTTCAGGCTACGTTACCCACAAATAATATAGATGTCGCTGTCCACGTGATACCCAATACCGACCCCGCCAGCGGTGGTCAACGATTTCCGATTTCCCTCATTCAGCGCATCGACCCACTAGGGTCGATTAATCCTTTCAAATATTCTTCCTCTCAGACGACGCCCTGAGCCGAGGTTCGCGCCCAAACTGGGCACCCTCAGGCATGTTGTCTTAAATGTTGTACCGAGAGGCTCCAGTGCTCCCCATTTGTCCGGCCAAGTAGTTAATGCCATCTGCGGCAAACCTACAATAAGTCACGTCAAAAAAAATGTCCACGTTATAATTACCTATTTTCTCATTACTCGGTTAAATCTCTCTCTCTATTTAAGAGCTGCGCTCTTGTCGGTGGAGTAACCGCCATTCCTTTCTTCTTCCCGCCAAAACTTTCACCTCCCGATACGACACGACCTGCACCTTCTCTTTTATTTGTTTCATTAATGTTATCCTAGGTCTACCCTTTCCTCTCTTCCCTTCAATTTTTCCTTCTATAATGCTTGTTATAAATGAATCGTGTCGTATCAGGTGGCCAATCATATTTCCTCTCCGGTTCTCTATAGTCGGACTATAGAGAAGTCGGTTAAATAATTATTCAAAAATCTAATGTAACGGCAGAAGTATGCTATGCTATGCCTGTTGTTCATCACTAATTTAAGAGGCACTCTCTTGTTGGTGAAGCTTTCTCTGTGCTACTTTTTAAGGGAAAAATAGAACCGTGGGATTGAAATTGCCCGTGCCTCCTTCACTAAGATGAAAAAGGTGCTATGCTGTCGTCAGCTGAACATAAAACTACGTGTCCGAATCTTATGTTGTTACATTTGGCCCGTGGTGCTTTACGGTTGTGAAGCATGGACAATTAAGGAAGAAACTAGACGGCGTCTCGATGCCTTCGAGATGTGGTGCTACCGTCGCATGCTGCGACTAAGCTGGACCCAGAAAGTCACCAATATCCAACGCGTCGGTATGTCCCGGAAATTGATGCAAACTGTCAAAAAACGGAAAGTAGCGTATTTGGGGCATATTCTTAGGAATGAAAGAAACCAGCTGCTTCAATTAATTATGATGGGCAAAATTGAAGGGAAAAGACGTCGAGGGAGGAGGAAGAAGTCATGGCTGCGGAACATCCGCGAATGGACCGGCGTTACAACCGTAGAACAGCTGTTTCGTCTTGCTTCTGACAGAGAAGAGTTCTCAAAGCTGACGGCCAACGTCCAGTAATGGACAGGCATTAGAAGAAGAAGAAGAAGGACCGTGGTTTCTCTCTAGTCTTCCGCCCCATATCTGTTGGTACAGTAAAGTATTTGTTGTTACAAAAAAATACAAAAATGCCCTGATAATATGCGTAAACGAAACTCTACGTCAAGTCACAATAAAACGCCGTATCAATCATATTTCCATTCCACTCGAATTATGATTCGGATATCTTTAATATTAAAGTTGTGCTATATTGGGGTACGGTATTGTATTGTCCTGATAATTTTAGACGTAGTCCTTCAGAATCCGGAGATCCGAAGCTAACAGGGTATTGGCAGAAGGCTAACCAACCGTACAGGAGCAACCCAACTGACAAATTGGGAGCGAATCAGAATAGTCAACATGATTCGATACGTTGTATCAATGTATTTATATTAGATCATGTATATGGGACGGGAGATAGGGATGTTTGATTATGCTATTATTTATTTAATAACATAACATTGTACAGCATCACGCCTGTAACAGCCTCCGTGGTCTAGTGGTTAGAGCGTTAGGCTCACGATCGGAGGTCCGGGTTCGATTTCCGATGGGGACATTGTAAAAAATCACTTTGTGAGACTGTCCTTTGTTTGGTAAGGACTTTTCCCGAAAAGAGATTGTCCGAAAAAGTAAGATGATTCTGTGCTTCGTCTTATCTAATGCGACATTTTGTTAACAATGAAAATATAAGTTTAAAAACTAAAACCCGACTACAGAAAATTCACGCTCTTAAAAAGTATAAAACAAGATAATAAGTATGTTTCTCTGAAATTCTTCCGAATAGTGATGTTTAGAAGATAGCCGTGGTCATATGCCGTGCTAAGTAATCGCCGTACGACCTCGTTTCGCAAGAATTTCAGGGAAACTTATCTATTTTCTTGTTTAATACTTTTTAGAGCATGATTTTTACATAGCCTACAACCACCGGACAATCAAGACGCTTCTAGTGACACCGCATTTGTTAAATTCTTACAAGTGGTTTAAAAGTTAGGTTGAAACAGACGTGAATACACATAACTCACCTTTTTGCTTTGCTGATGTCGGGTAAAAATAGATAAATAACAAAAATAAAGAAGTTTCTCTACCGGTCTTTAGATATTTCCGAAATGAACAACCAACAAAATGGGAGTGGTAGTCGATTTGTTCGTACCATAGTCGGTGTCATTGGCAGCACAAAATAGCCAGCACAACAGATACAATCAGAGTCGGCAGAGTTAAAGCGAGCCCCAGTTAAGTAAAGCAAATTGGTCTTTTTAATTTGTCACGGGCAGGAGACAGGGTTGGACTCAGTGATGCTCTCTCAGACGACGCCCTGAGCCGAGGTTTGCGCCCAACTGGGCATCCTCAGGTCTGTTGTCTTAAATGTTGTACCGGGTGAGAGCCTTCAGCGCTTCCCATTCGTCCGGCCAAGAAGTTAATGCCATCTGCGGCAAATCTACAATAAGTCACGTCAAAAAAAAAAACTCAGGGATATTGTAACCCAGAAAGTATCAGAGACATATTAATACACATTGTTTTAGTTTGAGATGGGCCCCGATTCCTGCAGGCCCTACCTAATTTTATTTTAAGTTATCCGCCGAAAAGGAAAGGGACGGATGATTGACAATTGGTAATTTTAAAACGAATGTATAACCCGGGCGAATAAAATATGCATCTCGCTGATATACTACCCGTTTGTAGTGTGCAGTCAAATTAATTCTGTCAGATTATTGGCCAATATAAAATTTAGGAAAGGATTTTTAAATTTCCGCTTAAAAGTTATGTGTGTTCCATAAATGTTATGCCTGTCGATTACCCGTCCCTTTCGTTTTCGGCGGATAAGAAAATGACAGGTGTATAACTTAAAATAAAATTAGATGGTGTCTGCAGGAATTAGCACCAATGTGTGGTCGTTCCTGGGCTCTTATATTGCACTTACTCGATAGATATAACATTATTACCGTCACAAAAATACGTAAAAGAATTACCTATAATTACGTCGTAATATCCGCTTAAGGCTATACTATTCATTATATTTACTTGTATTTATCGCACATTGTTATAATTTATTATAGATAAGGCCTCCATTTGCTATGAATTAGTTATGTATCTTTTGTGACAAATTATATAATTTTATTTTGGTGCAATAAGTATACAGGTGATAGTGACACCGTAACGAATATTAAGGGGGATGATTCAGACTATGATTCTGAGTTCATATAAAGTGGTTAAGTATTTCCTATCGGAAAATTCATACAAAATACAATACAATACAATACAAAAACTCTTTATTGCACTTGAATCACATTAAAAATACATTAGTATTATAATTAAATTGGTAGTACAACAGGCGGCCTTATTGCTAAAGAAGCAATCTCTTCCAGACAACCTTTAGGTATAGCATATGAATTTAATGAAAAATGTAGCGGGATAGACAGTGCAAAAAAAATAAAAAATAATAATAATTGTCTTTGGGTGCACTCCCATAATACATGCAGGGATAATCGCCGGTTGGTGTCACACCACATTTAGATTAAACTGTCTTAAGGGGCCTCTACGTTTTGGCTTCGGCCCCACGCACGCCTTCCAAAAGTCCGGGCCTCCATAGGCCCGAGATTTGAAAAAGACATACAATAATAATAATAAAATGTTGAAAAATATAAGTACTTATAACTAGATAAACTATATTAAAAACAATACATAGGAGACAATAAATAATGATTATAATAATATATAAATACATAAATATATACATACATTACTATGGAAGAAAGGAAACCATGACAGTACTACAATACCTACTTTATGTCGTCATATCACGCAATACGATACGATATTTAGGGTGATATTAATAAACTAATCTCAGCTGAGACTGCCCTCAAGATCATGCTCAAGTCCCTGTTTTTATATTAAGAACTGTCACATTGACATGATCTTGAGAGCAGTCTCAAAGCTGAGATTAGTTTATTAATACCACTCTTAGATTCTCTAAATCCGCTCCTGATCACTCCGGGCTGGCAATACGTAAGTAATGGAGTATCCGGTAAATACGGACGGATTGGAGCTCACCCGTCTAGTTGATTGCAACAGGGACTGAGGTGTCATCTTGTCATGACTCTGCATTCAACGGCCTCCGTAGTCCAGTCGTTGAGCGTTGGGCTCACGAACTGGAGGTCCTGGGTTCGATTACCGGTGGGGACATAATCACAAAAATACTTTGTGAGCCCCTAGTTTGATTAGGACATTACAGATTGTCCGAAAGTAAAATGGTCCGTGCTTCGGAAGGCACGTTTAGTCGTTGGTCCCGGTCACTATTTATTGATGTAAGTAATTAGTCGTTACATGAGCCAAGTCAGGGGCGTTTGGGCCTGTCCACATCACCACGGCACGACGTCGTCGCCGTGGAACGGTGCGGTGCCGTGGCGCGGCACGTTGCCGTAACGTGGGAATTTACGTTGCCGTACCGTAAAAATGTACCTCACGACACCGCAAAGTTACACGTTGCCGTGCCTTCTAAACTTTCGGTACATTCTTCACCAAATAAATAACAGTCTCGTTGTAGATATGGACCGCACAAAACGTATTCTGCTTCTGTTGTGTGTGTAACTTTGCGGTGTCGTGAGGTACATTTTTACGGTACGGCAACGTAAATTCCCACGTTACGGCAACGTGCCGCGCCACGGCACCGCACCGTTCCACGGCGACGACGTCGTGCCGTGGTGATGTGGACAGGCCCTTTGGCGGCTCAATAGTAACCCTGACACCAGGGTCAATGAGGTTTGTACTCCACCTCACAACCCACACGATAGAAGATGACTCTGCATTTGTGAGATTCTATCTATCCAGCAGTTTCTGCACGACAACACGCGCCGCACTCGATTATCGATTATCGCGGCTCGAATTATATCGCAGAATTCAAATTAAAGAATAGCAGCGAATGCTCAATGTCCTAACCAATCTAAGGATTACAAAGTCTTCCTTAAGGTTAAGTAATAAAGCTCTTTTTGCATAAGTTTTGCGCCTTTTTACTCCTAGGAACGTTCCCAAAGCGGGAGTATTCCCGGAAACGGAATATCACTGTCTACGTAGATAGACGTCGTACGGCTATTGGTCAAAGCGGTCGATAAAATTCGCGTCGCGCTCGGCGCGGTTGTCGTGCCGCGAAGGCTGATAGACATTGGTGCTAATTCCTGTAAATACCATCTAATTTTATTTTAAGTTATATCTGTCATTTTCTTATCCGCCGAAAAGGAAAGGGACGGGTAATTGACAAGCATTAAATTTATGGAACACACGTCAATTTTAAGCACAAATCTAAACCAACCGTCTAAAAATTTTACACATACATACATACATAAACTCACGCCCGTAATCCCTAATGGGGTGGGCAGAGCCACAAGTAATCAAAGACAACTTGCAGCCACTGAAAAAAAATTACATCAAAATTGCAAAATTTTACATCAGTCAATAATCCGACACATTCATTTACTCATTCTTCCTAAAATTAAGAGCTGTGAATCATCCGTCCCTTTCCTTTTCGACGGATATGAAAATGACGGATATAACTTAAAATAAAATTAGGCGGTGTCTGCAGGAATCGGGGCCATTAAGTACCTAAACGTTTTATCGACATTATTACCGTGGGTGGAACTATATCATAAATTATTATTAACTCCATTATACCGTGTTCGTTTTCCTTTTCCGAGTCGCAATTACATTATAATTCTTCTTTCATTTATTCTCTCTACTTGTGTAGCGCATACTAAGTATATGATATGTTTACAAACGAATTACGTTGTTATTAATTTATTTATGGAAGAGGCGAGGGGCAAGTCACAGGGACTGTAACCTGGAACCTGACAGAGGGCAGCTGTAGTCATAGTCATAGTCATTTATTGATAATAATAATTACACGTCACAGATATTACAAAATTCAATGAAATTAAATATTATTACGGAATGCAATTACATTAAAATATATTATTATCAATTACAGGTCGTCAAAACTATAGAATGCCTGCTCAATAAGCCATTTTTTAAGTTTAAGTAACTGTCAGTACTATTCCGAGGCGGAGGATACGATGTAAAAGAAAATAAAAATAATCTTAATCTGGGCGCCATGCCACTCGCGTCAGACAGAGTACTGCGGGGCGGAAGGCAAGAGGGAAACCACTGTCTTATTTGTCCCTAAAAAGTAGAATGGAGAATGCTACACAGACAAGAGCGTGGCTCTTAAATTAGTGATGATGATCTTGTTCTTATCGTGTGGGTTGTGAGGTGGAATACCAGCCTCATCAACTTTAGTGTCAGGGTTATGATTGAGCCGCCAAAAGCCCCGTAACATGGCTCCTGTAACAATTACTCACTTACATCAATAAATAGTAGCCGGGATCAACGGCTTAACGTGCCTTCCGAAGCACGGAGCGTCTTAATTAATTAATCAAAAATAAATTATTTTAATTAATTTTACTTTGTATTAAAATTGTATTGGATTTTGCAAGTGAAGTTTTAAAATGCTGCAAGTCTGCAACCAACACAACATGGCTGTTTTTTCAGCTCTTTTTAAAGTAGCTCAGCTAAATCCAATGTCCAAAACAAACTGGTAAACTTAAATTAACATTTTCTACCCGAGTGTAATGTGAAAGAAAAAATAAAATTATTTACTTTTCACTCCTAAATTACGAGTTGAAGAAGTTGAATTACCCGCATGACGACGAGTTCGGGTGATATATTGGCAGGAGCGATAGCGGGAATCAAAAAGCGATTTACTAGGTATTATAATAAAAAATGTCTTCACCTCTTTGCCCATCGATAGGCCACAATCGAGAGCCTACCGATGGTTAAAAAAAGTATCGATAGGTTATCAAAAAGTACATACAAAAAAAAATATCGAAACACATCATGATCATCGAAAACATCGTGATGAAACCCACATTCCCGAGGAATACATTTCGGTGGTATGTGACTAATATATTTTTTGTCGAACGTCTCATCCGCCTAACACCACTGTGGCTTCTCTCAACTTGTATAGCCGAGGAAAAGTAGCTGCAAGAAAGATCTTGGCACAAGGCCCTAGACTTTCCTAAACAAAATTGGCTGCGTAATATTTCTATGTGGTCTACGTGGAAGACGTCTAAAGGCTTGGTCAAAGACCTTGATATAATTGGAACTTAGGTGGTTATTCCCATGCATTTGTATTTTCAAAATAGTTTCCAGTCCCGGTGCCGATCCCGGGTTCAAATCCCGGTAGGATACATATCACAAAAATCACTTTGTAATCCCTAGTTTGGTTAGGACATTACAGGCTGATCACCTGATTGTCCGAAAGTAAGATGATCCGTGGTTCAGAAGGCACGGTAAGCCGTTGGTCCCGGTTACTATTTACTGATGTGAGTTATCGTTACAAGAGCCATGTCAGGGGCTTTTGGCGGCTCAATCATAACCCTGACACCAGGGTTGATGAGGCTGGTATTCCACCTCATAACCCACACGATAAGAAGAAGAAGTTATTATGAACTTTTTTTTACTATTAGAGAATCCACAACCCTGCACATCTCCTATCCGCTCCGCCAGTCTCTGTTAACACGTAAACGAACACACCCTAAAGGTACGTACGGTACGCAAATTAAAATAGCCTACTTGAACGAGAAGAATGTGGCGCAAAACGACTACACAGGCAATGCACGGGTGAAACTGGGTGTTTTTTTATTGCCCCGACAGAGGGTGGGCAAAATAAATCTAGACAGGGGAAATGAGAGAAACACGAAAGAGTTTTTCGTAAACTTTTGACAAGCATAACTCTTTGAAATAGTAGTCCCTGAAATAAAGTAAAAGAGACTTTTAAGGAAACATCGTCGCTTGTTTTTTTTTTGTATTATATAGTCTAGGTTTGTCTTGGATTGCCTTCAATCGGTGAAATCATCATCACTAATTTAAGAGCCACGCTCTTGTCCGTGTAGCATTATCCATGCTTCTTTTTTAGGGAAAAATAGGGCAGTGGTTTCCCTCTTGCCTTCCGCCCTGCAGTACTCTGACGCTAGTGGGATGGCGCCCAGAGTAGTATATTTCAAAGTCGTACTCGGACTCCTGTCCTCTGTCTCTGAACAGTTCTGACAGTTACTGCTGCCCTCTGTCAGGTTCCAGGTTACAGTCCCTGTGACTTGCCCCTTCCGTCTTGCATTGCCGTACCGATGGCTCCCATCTCCGCTTCTGCAACCGTTGAGGTATTCACCCGTATCCCTGGGCAAGGGTTCTGTATTATACTTTGTAGGTCTGAGTCCCTAATACTACATACTCAATTCAAATACGTTCGCTAATCAAACTGAAATACGTTCGCATGTACAAAATCGATACGACACTTGTACTATACAAATGTCTTAACGTGGTCCATTAAAAACGTAGAATAAAAACGCCTCGCTCCATTTAAAAATAAAAAGAACGTTTTTTTTGTTACGGCTTAAGTGTTTTAGAACTAGGTCTGCAACAAGCTGGAAAGTTTCTCGATTAGCCTATTTTGCTGACAGTACTTTATGAAAGGAAGCCATTAGCGCCAGTCTTTTGAACGCGTCACCTACAATGTTGAACGTGAAGAGACTAAAATAACACTGGATTTATTCATTTTTTAAATTAAAATAATGTTCTTTTGAACATAACGCAGCATAAGCTCACGACTATATTCAAGATGAACAGCCTCCGTGGTCTAGTGGTTAGAGCGTTAGGCTCACGATCTGGAGCTCCGGGTTCGATTCCCGATGGGGACATTGTCGAAATCACTTTGTGAGACTGTTCTTTGCTTGGTAAGGACTTTCAGGCTTGAATCACCTGATTGTCCGAAAAACAGTAAGATGATTCCGTGCTTCGGAGTAAAAACACCTCCACCAACCCGCAGTGGTGCAGCGTGGTGAAGTATGCTCCATACCCCCTCCGGTTGATTGAGGGGAGGCCTGTGCCCAGCAGTTTATGTAAGACGTGCTTACAAAGTGCCCCTGTACTTGATGCCTATTTAAGCTGAACGCAGACTAAATTCTTCCGCATCGTACCCACTGTTTGAATCTTAACCGCCGATTTTTATATTTCCTTATTAAGAAATATTTATTTACCTATTAACAAGTTTAGGACCACTGTACAAACTGGACTTAAAAAAAGAAAGGAAAACATGATGGGTGAATTTCTGCCCACGTGTTTCCGTGTCTTTCCCTCGGCGATACAGCTTCCGATGTGGTAATAGTTTTACAGCTAGTTACATAATACGTAATTTAATTTTAAACGTTCAAAAAGCGCTTACATTACTATGTAAGCCAATTGTGAAGAATAATTTTTTTTAGATTTTTTTGTATTTTGCAGTCTTCTTCTCTCGCGAATGGATGACTATGGAATTTGTATGAAAAAGCAACCTGTGACGTCATAGAAAAACATGACATAATTCGCACTTATTATTATTATTAAAATTCATAAAAAAGGCAAATAGAAAAAAAGAGAACGTTTTTTGTCAATTTTAGATCTGTCTTTATTTAGTAATCAGAATTTCATAATTTATCTTTGACCTAGGAAACTACCGAATTCCATATAAAACTGAAAAAAACTGACAGCGCGTACAGTGTGGAAGAATCTTGATGCACTGTCAGTTGTCAGCTTTGAGGCCGCCTGTTGTGCTTTTCTGTATATGCTGTCCTTATATCTGTATTTTGTGTCCATTGTGCTCAATAAATTATTTTATCTATCTATCTATCTATCTTTAGGTAAGTGTAGTTTAACAGGAGTGAGTTTCAAAAGGAACTTAAGTACTTTGAAGTTCTGTGACTTGGTATAAGTTAGTCTTAAGTTTACAGTTTTTAGCAGCGCACGCTAAAACACGCTTAGTTACACCTGCAGGCAAATGTAGTTTTAAAAATAGGTACTAGAACAATATAATATAGGCCCCTATTCCTGCAGACACCTAATTTTATTTTAAGTTATACCCGTCATTTTCTTATCCGCCGAAAAGGAAAGGGACGGATGATTGACGGCTCTTAATTTAAGGAAGAATGAGTAAATTAATGAATAACCAGGGCGAATCAAACCGTTTGATGTGTGCTATCAACATAATTCTGTCGGGTTATTAGCCAATGCATTTTTTTTATAGTGTTGTTTTAGATGTATGCTTAAAATTGTGTTCGTGTCGTGTGTTCCATAAATTTTATGCTAGCTGATAACCCGTTCCTTTCCTTTGCAGCGGATAAGAAAATGACAGGTATAACATAAAATAAAATAAGATGGTATGTACTGGATGATTCCACCATTGTTACCTTATAGTGAAATCTAACTGATGAAAACATTATGATGGGATTTTGTTCAAAAAAACTTCGATTTTATTCGAGTAAAAATTGTGACTACTTTTTACCAGAAAGAGGGACTTTTCAGGCTGTGTTTCTCAAAAACAATATAGATGGCGCTGTACAGATTTTCCTTCGTTTAACCTTCTAATTTCATGGATAACAGACATATCTTTTAAATGTTTGTTTTTGGGTATAAATGATGACCCTTGTTATTACACCCAGACACAAGACATCTTCCATCCATTATAGATTTTAGGCACGTTAAACCGTTGGTTACCACTTACTAATGTTAGTTATTTTTATGACGTGACTTATTGTAGATTTACCGCAGATGGCATTAACTACTTGGCCGGACAAATGGGGAGCGCTGAAGGCTCTCACCCGGTACAACGTTTAAGACAACAGGCCTGAGGATGCCCAGTTAGGCGCGAACCTCGGCTCAGGGCGTCGTCTGAGATGAAAAATATTTGAAAGAATTAATCGACCATCGCGGGTCGATAGCGATAAGCGCTGATTGAGGGAAATCGTCGATCACGCCGGCGGGGTCAGTATCGGGGTCCAATGTAAGTAAGTAGTCGTTACATGAGTCATGTCATGGGCCCTTGGCGGCTCAATAATAATTAATTAATAAATAAAATTATAAAATTATATTATTATTTATATTATTATTTTTTTATTATGTTAATTATTATATTATTTATTATTAATTTTTAATTAGAGACTTTTTGTAATTATTTCTTTTTATTTTGGTGCAATAAAGTGTATTTGTATTGTATTGTAATATTCCTGACACCAGGTTTGATGAGGTTGGTTATCCAGATCACAACCCACACGATAGAAAAAGAACTGTAACAGCTACACCCATTCAGTCGTTACTGAGTAATCTACTCGTGAGGAATTTAATATATCCCGTAGAATGCTATTCTAATTAAAGCCAGTGTTCTTAGCTTAGGTGGAGGTAGCGAGTCTAAATCCCTAGACACTTGCAATGTAATTAGTAATTACTTCTTCGCTAACCTTCTTCGTCTTATATAGTGTTTATGTGTGTTTTATGTAGTGTGTGCGTATCCTAGAAGTACGTATATTAACCAAATCGGGGATGTCTTTAGAAACAAGCAAAAAATCAGAAATCAGAAATCAGAATCATTTATTCTATGTAATTATTATGGTTAAACTTGTTGAAGGTCAATGTAACAATTTTGAATTTACGACATTTCGCAAGGTGTTATGGCTGAGGAGAAGAAATGACAAGAAACTGCAACAGCAACACATCTTTTAAAAACCAATGAGGATATATATTACAAGTTATTTAATAACTAGAGGAACACATTCAATATCAGACATTTTTATCATTTAGGTAGTCATTAATCTTATAATAAGCTTTTTTACATAAAGTAAGCTTCACATGAGCTTTAAATTTATTTTCTGACAAATTTAAAATATTATCTGGTATTTTATTGTAAAAACGTATACATAACCCCAAAAAAGATGAATTTAATTTACTTAATCTAGAATTTTGAATAGCAATTTTATGTTTATTTCTTGTATTGTAAGTATGCCTTTCACAGTTTCTCGCAAGCTTTAGTATGATCTATTTTAATCAATTGCTGCATGAGCAATAAGGCCGCCTGTTGTGCTTTTCTGTATATGTTGCCCTTATCTCTGTATTTTCTTACCATTGCCCAATGGCTCAAATTAGCTTCCAAACGTTTTTTCGATTCTGCTCCGCACCACCCAAATCCCCTGGTAGTTGCGGCTTCCGAATACATCCCGCTTAGGGACGGTACTGAAAAGTATCGGCGTCCGAAAGACGTAATATATGATCCCGACGACCCGATTACTCTAGCCATAGAGGCAGCCAATCAGCTCGCGACACCAAACACTTCAGGACCCCGATACCGACCCCGCCGGCGTGGTCGACGATTTCCCTCATTCAGCGCTTATCGCTATCGACCCACTAGGGTCGATTAATTCTTTCAAATATTTTTCCTCTCAGACGACGCCCTGAGCCGAGGTTCGCGCCCAACTGGGCACCCTCAGGCCTGTTGTCTTAAACGTTGTACCGGGTGAGAGCCTTCAGCGCTCCCCATTTGTCCGGCCAAGTAGTTAATGCCATCTGCGGCAAATCTACAATAAGTCACGTCAAAAAAAAAAAATCTGTATTTTGTATCCATTGTGCTCAATAAAGTATTTTATCTATCTATCTAAACCGGCGTGCGTGTATGAAGGGATTGATAAATGTGGAGGAAGCAAGAGAAGCGAATGGAATACCATAATCTCTGCTTACCCCGGTGGGATGTAGACGTCAGTGTTTGTAAACAGGGTGTTAGTTACACTGTAACAAATACTGAGGGGGATGATTCAGACCATGATTCTGAGTTAATATTAAGTGGAAATTCCGTTGCAAAATTCAGATCATTTGTATGTTTTTTGAAATTATTTTCAATTCTATGGGTACTTTTGCGATAGAAAATTCCACTTGATAATAACTCGAAATAATGAGCTGAATCATCCCCCTCAGTATTTGTTACGGTGTCACTAACACCCCATCTACTTGTATGACTACTATTGTATGTACTTGTACAGGATGTAAGTGGCATCGTAACAAATACTGATGGGGATGATTTAGCCCATGAGAAAATTAATAAAAAAAATCATGAAAATTTTAGTGTTTTTAAAATTATTTTCAGTTCCATGCTTTTGCGACGGATAACTCCGCTTGATGTCAACTCTGAATCATCCCTCAAAGTGTTCGTTACGATGTCGCTAACACCCTGTTTTATCCAGTACAATGTACGTTTACGTTTGTGTCTGTGGTTTATGTATGTACTTAGAGTAACACGAAACCCAAGAATACAAGATCCGTTAATTCATCGATAACCCTTTTTAAACCCGTTAAATCCTTACCTTAGCAATTAAATTGAACTAGAATATCAATTTATCAGCGGTGCTAAGACCTATCTTAATCCTTGAGGTCTGAGCTTAGTAACACTGCCAATATACCAGTTCGGGGTCCGCTTGTTCTATGAATATTCATCATCTCAGGCCTTTACATCTTTATCAGATGATTCAAACAGCGTTTCTGTGGCAGCGTTTGAAATGGCTGTAAAGTCCGATGCGAGAGCGACAGTAGCGGCCGCACGACTGGCATTGTAGTTGAGGGTTATTAGACGGCACAGGTGGTAAATCAGCCCTCTCATTTCTGTGTCGCCTCTCGCGCTTGTCGGCTAGAATTTGGAACCAGGCTTCATCGTGTGCTTTGCGTCATTGGCTAAAGACGTCCTCCACTTGTTCCGGTCACTGGCCAGGTCCTCCCATTTATCGGGGCTGATCTGAAAAGCAAGCATGTCACGCTTTGTGCAGTCTTTAAAACGCAACAACGGCCTTCTTCTCAAATGAATACTAATCATCAGTATAATAGGCATGAACTGAGGCCGGTCTGCAGCCTTCAGATGGGACTATGAAACTAGCTACTCGTTGTACTCTCAATATACAGGTTAATGACATTAAACGGCCTCCGTGGTCCAGTGGTTGAGCGTTGGGCTCACGACCCGGAGGTCCCATCACAAAAATCACTTTGTGATCCCTACTTTGGTAACCTAACCCGTTGGTCGGATGACACTGTGTGGTATGCCGAAAAGCAATGGATGAGACGTGCACGGGACCGGAAAGGATGGCGTGAAAGACAGGAGGCTTATAAAGATAGATAAAAAGTTTTTTTTTCACAAGTAGTTAGAGAGAAATAACCGATTGTTACCGGTATTTTACCCATCCCTACGATCCGAACTGGTGTTAAACAATTATAGTCAATGTTTGATTTTATACAGAAGGATAATAATAATTTTGAAATTCTATGAATAGCAATTAGGGTAATTTTAGATGAGGGATTATTTGTAAAATTTAACTTGCTTACTTGATGTTGTTATGTTATGATTATTAAATGGAGTAATTTTAGACGACTATAAAGGGTGTTAGTGACATCGTAACGAAAACTTTGAGGGATGATTCAGTCCATGATTCCAAAAGTTTCAGTTCTATGAAAATAGTTTAAAAAATCTCTAAAATTTTCATGAATTTTCAGACAGGAAATTCCACTTGATATCAACACAGAATCATGGTCTGAATCCTCCCCCTCAGTATTCGTTACAGTATCACTAACACCCATACCTACTTGTATGGCTACCTGTATGAACTTGTACGGAGTGTAAGAGACATCGTAATGAATATTGAGAGGGATGATTCAGGTCATTATTTTCCATCGCAAAAGTGTAGAATTGAAAATACTTAATTTAAAAAAGAAAACATGAAATTTGCGACGGAAAATTCCACTTGATACAGAAAGATGATATTAACTGTAAATTTCTTTAAAATTTTAGAGTTTTTTAATATTATTTTCAGTTTCATTCTTTTAGAATCATGGTCTAAATCGTCCCCCTCAGTATTTGTTACGATGTCACTAACACACAATAGACTGTGGAGTTCAATTTTATGTTGTTGTGGAGTTTAGTTTAGTTTTATACAGGGTGTAACCGTTACACCCTGTATAGGCTTCCGTATTTCTTAGGAGCCTTGAAAAAAAGCGTGGTAATGTATAAATCCGCTGACATTCCGATCGGCAAGCCATTCGTTTGGAATGTAGCACACAATATTTCATTCATATTCAAGAGGCGTACCGCGTTTATCACCTTGTGGAAATGTTCGCTAAAAGTAAAAACATTACTTTTTTTTCATCAATCTTGCCAGTTGTCGGTCTCACTCGATTCTCGATTTCCACTTATCGGGTAATCGACCGATTGTCACTTTCGAGGGGAGAACGATTTTTCATTGAGTTCCCTACGATACCGGATACGGATACCGGAATTCCGATGGGGAACTGTCTTGTGTTTTTCTTATCTTGTGTCTTTATTTGTTAGCCGAGAAGTGAGGCGTCTATAAATATTGTTACATATAGGTTTTACGAGAAAAGATACAAGAGTAGGTACTAGGTACGGTCACACCCCGGACACTTTATACAAACAACCTCGTTTTACACAGATAACTCACATTGACGTTATCGTACACGCGCATCTGTGTGTGTGTCGTCTGACGCCATAAGCTTTAAGTCTAAACTACGTTCGAGGGGGGGGTGAGGTAAACCTAGCTCAGACTATGGCGGGGGGCGAAGAGTTGGCGTTCTATAGTATTATTCCTTATTATCCGGCCACCTCCATGGTCTAGTGGTTGAGCGTTGGGCTCACGATCCGGAGGTCCCGGGTTCGAATCCCGGTGGGGATATATCACAAAAAAATCAGTTCGTGATCCCTGGTTTGGCTAGGATATTACAGGCTGATCACCGGATTGTCGAAAAAGTAAGATGATCCGTGCTTCGGAAGGCACGTTAAGCCGTTGGTCCCGGTTACTACTTACTAATGTAAGTAAGTAGTCGTTACATAAGTCATGGCAGGGGCCTTTGGCGGCTCAATAATAACCCTGACACCAAAAAGTATGCATCGTTTTATTACGTATATTAGCGCATTGGTGCTAATTCCTGTAAATACCATCTAATTTTATTTTAAGTTATATCTGTCATTTTCTTATCCGCCGAAAAGGAAAGGGACGGGTAATCGACAAGCATAAAATTTATGGAACACACGTCAAATTTAAGCACAAATCTAAACCAACCGTCTAAAAATTTTACATCCGTCAATAACCCGACACAGTTAAGTAGACAGCACGTCAAACGGATTGCATACCAGCGACGTACCTTTTGATTCGCACGGGTTATTCATTCATTTACTCATTCTTCCTAAAATTAAGAGCTGTGAATCATCTGTCCCTTTCCTTTTCGACGGATATGAAAATGACGGATATAACTTAAAATAAAATTAGGCGGTGTCTGCAGGAATCGGGGCCATTGTGCTTCGTAACGCGGTCGGGTTATGCGACTGATTGACCTGGAGAACTCCCTGAATTGAACTGAATTCGAAATTGTGAGTTTGAATCCATTTGATTTTTGGACCAACGAAGGTTAAACGATGAAAAATCTAAACAGCGCCATTTATATTGTTTTTGAGGAACGTAGCCTGAGAGTCCCTCGTTGTATACAGGTATGGTAAAAGCTAGAATAATGCACCGGTAATGCGGTTATTGTTAAGACCTTCTGTGTTTTCGTGTATAAATGGGAGCTTGAACTGTTAGACAATACTGAACATTAACATGACATAACCTTAAGTATTTACGTATACATCTTTGCGATAATATTTGTCTATGTACACTCTTATTCTATTAAAATAATTTGGTATATATTATAATGTATATTTTTGAATTGAATTTGAATATCACCATTAACACATGTTTATGGAATACGATGTTCGTGCGTCACCCAACAGGGTCCACATAATACCAGCGTCGTGGTTCACGCCGCGACTTGTGCTGAGTGAGGCCCTTTTATCTCAGGACGTCCACCACCGCCTTATGATCATTTCGACAAACATCCGTCTTGCTTTTTTTGTAATTGTTTAGTGGAAATTTGATATGATGTTGTTGTTGTTGTATTTTTTATATTATTTCTTTAGATAAGTATATATTATTTATTATTCATATTTTTTTTTTGTTATGTATCTTTATATGTTTATTGCACCAGCCCGTGCTCCAATGAATAATCTTCTTTCACCCTAAGGTTGCCTGGCAGAAATTGCTGTTTAGCAATAAGGCCGCCTATTGTGCTTATGTTTTATTCGTATGTTTATGTCCTTTGTATATGTTGTTGTGCAATAAAGTATTATTGATTGATTGATTGATTGATGTTGTTGTCTTTTTTTTGTGCGTGGCGTCCTTTTATAATAAACTTTTTCTATGCTATTCTAAAACATTTTGAAAGAAAGAAAGAAAATATTTATTTCCACATTGGACGCCAAAAAAAAAAAAATGTTGTATACCTGCGCTTGATAGTCGCAACAAAAACAAGGAAACTACATACATAAACATAAACACAACTATATACGTCCCACCGCTGGACCTCCGTGGTCCAGTGGTTGAGCATTGGGCTCACAATCCGGTGGGGACATATCACAAAAATCACTTTGTGATCCTTAATTTGGTTAGGACATTACAGGCTGATCACCTAATTGTCCGAAAGTAAGATGATCCGTGCTTTCGGAAGGCACGTTAAGCCCTTCGTCCCGGTTACTACTTACTGATACAAGTAAGTAGTCGTTACATGAGCCATGTCTGGGGCCTTTGGCGGCTCAATAGTAACCCTGACACCAGAGTTGATGAGGTTGGAACTTCACCTCACAACCCACATGATAGAAGAAGACCGCTGGATACAAAATACGAAATGGCTATGGAATTTGTATGAAAAAGCAACCTGTCATAGAAAAAAGTGACAAAATGTCGCAATTATTGTTACATTTTTCATTATTCAAATTCATAGATAAGTTAAATAGAAAAAGGAAAGAGTTTTTTGTCGGATATCGGAGGTGTGCTGACGTGCAGTGAATGTGGCCGTACATTCACTGCTAAGATCGGTTACGTCAGCCATATGAGAGCGCATCTTAGGCGTTCCTAGATTGGAGACTTGTCGCCATGGCCGAATACGGCTGGAAGGATATATATTTAGTAATCAGAATATCATGATTTATCTTTCAATGGTAAAGACTGGTAAAATGTTTCATTTCTGGTAAAATTACTTTAAAGTGTAAAACCAATTTATAATTTATTGTCCATACCGTTAAAACATTTGGTATTTTTCGTTATTTTAAGCGGCTTTCGTAAAAAGTACATAAATATAAACTCTATTTCCCACCGGGGTAAGCAGAGACTATAGAATTCCATTTGCTTCGATCCTGTCACACTTCTCTTGCTTCCTCCACATTCATCAATCGCTTCATACACGCACGCCGGTTCAGAGTAGATCGTATTAAACCTTTTCTAAGGACATCTCTAATTTGGTCATCGTAAGTCCTTCTCGGTCTTCCTCTGCCAGCCCTACCATCAACTTTCGCTTTATACATATACCGCTTTTGCAATTCTATTATCTTTCAGCCGCTTTACAAAAAAAAGAAAAACGTAAGATTCAAATTCAAAACTTATACATTGTTTTAGGTTTACGCGGTTATTATCATAATTAAAACACATAATAACGGGTTCTTACCGCGTTTAATTAAAACTTATTTACGTGAAAATCGAGAAAAACTGAAAATCGGCTCGCACCGTATTTAACAATCGGTTTTTCGGTAATTTTGTACATCACTAGCGCCTTATAATATTCATCGCGCAATAACTGACTTACTCTTCGTGTAAACTCATTACATTAGGCAGCTGAAAGCCCGCTTATAAGATATTACGTGCTTCTGAATTATTTAACAGCCTTCAAGACACGTTTTGAATCGCTGAAATGTCAATGAACGCAAATTATGGGATTGCATATTGATGGAATTGGAGTAAGAATTAGGATCACAGATTAGATGAAACATTGATGGTTAGTTTAATTTATATATTATAATAATAAAACACTTCAATGCACACAAATTATTTACAAGACATTTACAGGATAAACTTTTTTAAGGGCTAATGCCGTAAGCGTGGCCAATTATTGGTCAGCAAAAATTTAGCTTCGATCGCCATCGACTCGCAAAGAAGAAGAAGGGCTAAGAGCGATCCGTAGTGTGGGTGTAGTAGATATGTTTGTGTTTTATTTTTTACAGGCGGTGGAGATATTTGTTGCAGACGTGTTGGCTTAGTTGGAAGAACGCTTAACTCTCACTGTAAGGTCGCAGGTTCCAACCCAGCATGGGCCTAAACGTTTGATTTTTCGAATTCATGTTTGGATCATAAATGATTCTCACGTGCTCAACAATGAAGGAAAACGTCGTGAGGAAACTCACATTACCGAGAAATACGTTTCGTAACCTAACCTAACCTGTTTTGAGCTGGTTTTCCCTTCGGGGGTTTTAAGGGCAGACAGGCAGTCGCTTCTGTAAATAACCGGACCGGTAAAATGTACAGGTTAGGTAGCGGACCCTGTGAAAACGGGATAAAAAAATAAAAAATAAAAATAAAATAAAATAATTTTATTTCAGACAGATGCCCATATTTGTTAGTATTACAAAAACTTAAAATATGACATACACGGAAAACTTACTCTAAAACAAAAGAATAACGAAATTCGTTGAAAAATGACATAGTTACAGCCATCCGAACTCGGGAAGTTAGGAAGAACGTATGCACTTATGAACCCGTGTATGTGTGTGTGTTTATGTGTGTGTTCAATAAGAAGTGTTACGTCACGCATGACACACGATGAACACTTTCCACAGGCTAAGGCGATTCTCACACTGCCCCGCATGATGCAGCGTAGCGCGTGGATGCGTAGTCTTCCGTTGCTTGTAAGTATATCCGTTTGTATAGAAAACACGCACAGTCTAACACACAGAAAATGCACCCCCGCGCGTTAGTGCGGGGCGAGACGGAAGGTATGGCACACCGAATCCCGCAGTGCCGCACGTGATTTTTGAACAGCTTTGAATGAAATGAGAGCCGCCGTGCGTTAATCTACAAAACGCATCTACGCGCGTGAGTGCGTAAAAAACCCGCACGATGATGCAAATCTGCACTCCCGCAGGTATGCGCGTAGGTGCGTCGACACGCAACATGCAGCATAATGCGGGGCAGTGTGAGAATCGCCTAAGGCGACACGGCGACATATTATATCTGTATCGCGGAAAGGGCGTTTGTATAAGAACACTCCTCGTCCAAGCCCGCCTCTCTGTGCATTAAAGTCAACCATTTCATCAACAAAGTACTTACTTGAACTACAAACGAAACCCAGACTTCATAACCATCCTATATGCTGTCACCACAGATCATAGAAACAAAGTAGATATGTTCTCGGCACTAAACCACACTAGTCTGCACATCGGCGTGCGAAGCGGCCGCACCAAGACATTTCTGGCTGGAGAGCGACATTGAGTTACTCACCGTTCATTGCGTAATAACACAAGCGCGAGTTGTGGTTGCGCGATGCCAAAGAAGCAATGAATGATGTGGAATGTTTTATAATCAACCGTATAATATGATCGTTTCGTCGTTTCGGTCCCATAGATCGGTTTCGTCTATGCTCATGTGGCATTTGTATAATAAGAACTATGCGGTTGTAACAGTACTCAAAGAACTGTCTCAGTGTAATAACATTAGTGTAAAGCAAAGAGGAGCAGCTTAATTTCCTGAAAAAGCATCGCGTAGGAACAACGTAAAAGGACTCGAGAGACTACATATGAAAACGGGCGAGTAGAAAAATGCATCAAGTCGAATTACTTTTCTGCTGTGTATCAGAAATACAGGGTGTTAATATTTCCTTTTATTTTAGTGCTATAAAGTATATTTGTATTGTATTGTGTTAGTGACATCGTAACGAATACTGTGGGGGATAATTCAGACCATGATTGTCAGTTAATATCAAGTGGAATTTTCCTTCGCAAAATTCATGTTTGTTTTTTGTTTTTTCAATTATTTTTATTCATTCTATACATTTGCGATGGAAAATTCCACTTGATATTAACTCAGAATAATAAGTTAAATCATCCCTGAAAGTTTTCATTACGATATCACTAACACCCTGAATATCGTTGTTAGCCAAAAGACCATTTATTCTCTACTAACGACTCAACTCTCTTGCCACTAGGTGGAATTTTACCCTTAGTTGACTTAGTGAAACAACAGGGAAAAAAACTTAAAAAAAAACCATTGGGTGATGATTCAGACATTGATGTTGAGTTAATATCAAGTAAAATCTTTCGCCGCAGAACACATGAAAATGTTAGTGGATTTTTGATGGAAATATGAACGCCTGCCGCTAATGTTAGAGCAACGCAACGTGTTGGTGTTTTATGATATAGAGCTCTCTAGGCTCTTCTCGTTCGTCTCCGATGCTAATATTATGTCATGCCGTGTTTAATAATTAAAAATAAATAGTATAACAGTTTTACGTCTCGCCTTTCTTACGAATAAGAATAAAATAATTTTATTGCCAGTAACAATTTACATTTGCTATATAAACTAAGTAATTAATCACTTATTTCTATAATTTTTTTTTTTTATGATTTCTCTGTATTTGGTATGGTGCCACTTACACCCTATATAAACCTCATGTAAATATTCATTCGTGGTCGAGATTAGCACGAACAATGTACGTCTTCTTCTTCTATCGTGTGGGTTGTAAGGTGAATTACCAACCCCATCAACCCTGGTGTCAGAGTTATTACTGAGCCGCCACAGGCCCAGGCCAACAATAAGTCCGACATTTTGTCACTTTTTTCTATGACGTCACAGGTTGCTTATTCATACAAATACCATAGTCATTTCGTATTTTGTATCCAGCGGGCTTCTTCTTCTATCGTGTGGGTTGTGAGGTGAAGTACCAACTTCATCAACCCTGGTTACTATTGAGCCAAAGGCCCCTGACATGACTCATGTAACGACTACGTACTTACATCAGTAAGTACAGGGACCAACGGGTTAACGTGCATTCCGAAACACGGATCGTCTTAGTTTTTGGACAATCAACAATGTACGTAATGTGATATGATAAATTGACAACGATTAATCTATCTAACATAAGCCATATATCCCAATGGGGTAGTCACAGGTACATCAGGACAAACTAGTACCCACACATCACCGAGCTTTCCGTTTGACCAACATGATAGGTGGTAAGCCGTATCGCCGCGTACCGTCTAGAATGGTCGAGACCACTGTGTTACTGAAATATGTATTTAAGATAAAAACACCATATTATCATAAATAAATTTTAACTAAAAAGGGGTTAGACGCCACATTGAAGCATCTAAAAAGGCAATATTGCAATCTGACACTTTCGCGCACAAAATTAAGTGCGCAATGTTAACAAATGTCAAATGTGGCCTTTTTAATCCCTCAGTTCTCGGAATGTTTTGCACGAGATCTAAAGAAGTAATTATGCACTTTTCTTATTGTGACCACATTAATGAATTCGTCGTGTCTTATTAGGTGTCCAATCATCTTGCCTCTTCTGTCCTCAATAATTCAAAAGCTAGAAGGAAAGAGAGGAAGGGGAAGACCAAGAAGAGCTTACATGGAACAGATTAAAGAAAAGGTTAACGTCGTGTCTTATAGGGAAGTCAAGGAATTGGCCTTTGATAGACTGGAATGGAAAATGCTACACCGACAAGAGCGTGGCTCTTAAATTGATGATGATGACCACATTATTTCATGCAGGCACTTATGTATTTAAGCCTAATATTATGATACATAATATTATGCGTGTCCAGCTAAGTTTTGTTGACAAACCATTGACGTATTATGACGTATTACTATAGTAACAAACAATCAACTAACCGTCTCGCTTGAGGCTCCAAAATTACACACAATATTCCCTCAGTGTGTACCGTTATCGACGTGTCCTAAATCTAGGTGGGCTAACCTAAGGCATAGAATAAGGAATAATACTACGGAAACTCTCCGCTCCCCACCAGCGTCTGAGATAGCTTACCTCATCCCCGTCGAACACAGGTTAGACTTGAATCGTGAAGGCTGCGCGCGGACCGTTTTTTTTATTGTTTATTAGTTTATATATGTTCGAATTTTGAAATTGGACGCCGACGTTCTTTTGTTTGATTCGAATATTTGATCTCATAGTAATTGCCCGCGCCGATAAATATTTATTTTTCATGGTGATTCTTCATCAAAACATGTATGCTAAGTGCTTAAATTAGAGTAACTTTATAGACTCAACAAAAATTAACAAATTAACGTAACAAAGAAAAATTTAGGTACATATTCCTAAAAGTTTGATGACTGTGGAAAAAGAGCGTACGCAGTAGATGTTTACACACTGTTAACAAAATCTTTTCTTCTTCTCCAACTCGTATCAAATGTGCAAGCAATCTGTCTCGCTCGCACTTACACAATAAGGCAGCACACGGTAAGCATGAGATTTTTGTATTGAGTGTCTAAGCTATGATACTAAAATCTATGCTCATTCTTAACTTTGATGGTCTTCCATTCCCACAGTACCATCTCTGTATAGAGGCTACCTATTACTTAAGGTCTTCTTCTATAGTCTGTGTTATGAGGTGGATTACCGATCTCATCACCCATCAGGGTTATCATTGAGCCACCAAAGGCCCCTGACATGGCTCATGTAACGACTACGTACTTTCATCAGTCAGTAGTAACTGATACCAACGGCTTAACGTGCCTTCCGCAGCAGGGAAATCTAGGTTATTTAACTGAGTATAAACCTAACCTACACGTAAACTAAGGTTTAGCCGGCGGCAGAAATTAATCAAAGGCATGTCAGGTTAATGCTCGAGAAGCCATATTGGACACTACATGCATGTGGTTATATTATAATTATGTAGGTATGCGATCAAATGTTACGGAGTATGGCACTGTTATTGTGAAGGGTAGAAACTGGAAGTACAGTTCAGCACAACCACATAGAGAAAGAAAGAAAGAAACGATCATTATAAAGGGACACCACAGTTACAAATATAAAACAAATATATAATATAAACACGGAGTAACACATAACTATACAGGGTGTTAGTGACATCGTAACGAAAACTTTGAGGGATGATTCAGTCCATAATTCTGAGTTGATACGAATATCAAGTCATCATCACTAATTTAAGAGCCACGCTCTTATCGTTGTAGCATTCTCCATGCTATTTTTTTAGGGAAAAATATGGCAGTGGTTTCCCTCTAAAAAAAGGATGGAACTGAAAATAATTAATAAAAATCATTATTTTCATGAATTTTCCGACTGGAAATTCCACTTGATATCAACTCAGAATCATGGTCTGAATCATTCCCCTCAGTATTCGTTACGTTGTCACTAACACACCCCGATACCGACCCCGCCGTCGTCTGAGAGGAAAAATATTTGGAAGAATTAATCGACCCTAGTGGGTCGATAGCGATAAGCGCTGAATGAGGGAAATCGTCGACCACGCCGGCGCGGCGACGCCCTGAGCCGAGGTTCGCGCCCAACTGGGCACCCTCAGGCCTGTTGTCTTAAACGTTGTACCGGGTGAGAGCCTTCAGCGCTCCCCATTTGTCCGGCCAAGTAGTTAATGCCATCTGCGGCAAATCTACAATATGTCACGTCAAAAAAAAATCACTAACACCCTGTATAATACTAGGTGCTAAACTTAGTGTAGTGACGATAATTCACTCTATTATTACGTAACAGCTTTACTTAATGGTCTGTCGAATTTATTGTCAGGAATAATAATCGGTATGGGACATTATCTTTCAATAAGTTATGACGTCTACATAGAATGTACATATTTATTAATACATAGTATTGTATTTATATATAAGAAGAAAAAGCCGTAGAAGCCGTGTTAGCTCAATTGGTAGAACGCTTGCCTCTCACTTTGAGGTCGCAGGTTCGAATCCAGCACAGGCCTGAACCGATGATTGTCGAATTTGTTTTCGAATTCAAGGTTTGGATCATAAATGATTATCACGTGCCTAGTGATGAAGGAAAACATCGTGAGGAAACCAACATTCCCGAGAAATGCATTTTCTGAGGAATGTGGCCTAAACTATATTGGGCTGATTTTCCCGAGCTGAGCTGAGATTAGGAGGTCAGACAGGCAGTTGTCTGTAAAAAACTGGACCTGTCAAATCTGATCTAGACGATGATGAAGTTTCGCTTCAGACTAAATTAGACTAACGACGACTACCGACTAAGACGGACTCAATGCGTCTTTTTTCGAAAAATCATTCGTATTTTATTGTTCATTAAATGATTTTTTTTTTCTTTTCAGATTATAAACAAGCACTTTTGCAGTCGGTTCAGTGAAGTTGGGTAAGTCATCAGTTAAGTAAAGTTAGTTTGTAAAGTGATTTTACAATGTAAGTACCCAATACAATGTTTAAGTTTGTTTTAAAAATATTTACTTATTATATAGACAAAACACAGATTACTTTATTTGTTCAGTTCAGTAGTACAATTGGGTAGTTTCATAGGTCAAAGATAAATTATGAAATTCTGATTACTACTTAAATAAAGACTGACCTTGAGGTGACAAAAAAAGTTTTCTTTTTTGCTTTTAAATTATTTATATGAATTTTAATAAAGAAAAATGTAATAATAAGAGCGAGTATTTTGACACTTTTCTATGACGTCACTGTGTGCTGTTTCATACATGCAATGGCTAATAGATGTAAAAGCCCTCAAAATTGTAGAATATAGAAATAACACGGGATATTTCAAATATCTTTACTCCACATAATAACGGGTTCTTATCGCGTTTAAATGGGGATAGGTGTTGTAAAAACCTTGAAACGGCCTAATGTGTTGAAAAAACGTGAGGACACAGTGAGTGCGGTTTGTCGTAGTGAGTTTGGTGCGAGTTCAGATGGTTCCGAACATTCCGATATCAAAAACATAAACAAGCGGCAAAGAAAGAGGGTAGACAGATATGTCTGCCCGTAGAAAATTATGGATCTACCTACTCCACTCCAATCTCATCAGTCATCCCGTGATCATGGCACTTGCAACAGTGTCGAAATATCGGGAGTCTCATATCCCCATTTAAACGCGGTAAGAACCCGTTATTATGTGTTTTAATTATGATAATAACCGCGTAAACTTAAAACAATGTATCTTTACTCCTTTGAATATCCGTTTTAATTTCTATTGTCCCGGACGAGCCCCCACATTGATCCTCTCCAGTTATAAGGTACTAACAAAAGTGAATTGAGTAGTTACCAACTAGTCAAATCAGTTACTTTTACTAAACGTCAAAACACGAAACAACTTTAGAATTTGTGTGAAAAAGCAACCTATGAAGTCCTAGAACAACATTTCCATATGTTGCATTTATTATTACATTTTTCGTTATTAAAATTCATAAATAAGTTAAAAGCAAAAAAGAAAATGTTTTGTCACCTCAAGGTCAGTCTTTATTAAGACAAAAAATTGAAAAACATTTTTCGTCATCTTTAGATCTGTCTTTATTTAGTAATCAGAATTTCATAATTTATCTTTGATCTGGGAAATTGGCCAATTCAATTACTTACAGGTAAAACAACAGACAATGCAATTGATTTTCTAGATAATAGCTAGCAGTGGATTAACTGTCTACTGCATTACAGATACGGTTGAATATGGCCATGTTTCAAAAAGATTTGAAATATAAAAGCTTTTGTGGGCGCTTGCGTAGCGTATTTTCCTTTGTTACTGCTCAGTCTGCTTTGTTACTGTCACATAGGACACTGTACAAACGATATTGCTGTAAGGAGTACCTAAATGTTGATCATTAATGGCTCTAAATCTAGATAACGATGGAAATTCACATTGAATTTGATGTCGTCACGGTTTTCACAGGGTCAATTTACGTAACCTGAAGATTTGACAGTTCCGGTTTTTATAAAGAAGCTTTTTTGACAATTTTTTAACATTGCCTTCTAAAGGGACGTCCAGCCCAAATACATGCTAATTGTTACACCACAAACATTTGTAAACACATTTCTCGGAGATATGGGTTTCCACACTATGTTTTCCTTCACCGCTAACCACATGATAGTAATTTAAGATCCAAACATGAATTCGACACCAATTCAACATGAACCAATGATTGTCGAATTCATTTTGGAATTCATGTTTGGATCATAAATGATTATTACGTGCTCAGCGGTGAAGGAAAACATCGTGAGGAAACCCACATTTCCGAGAACTGCATTTTCGGAGGTATGCGACCTAACCTGTATTAGGCTGGTTTTCCCTTTGCGGGTTGGAAGGTCAGACAGGCAGTCGCTTCTGTAAAAACCGGACTTGTCAAATTTTCGGGTTAGATAAGTGGACTCTATGAAAAACGGGATGAGGCTATGGAGATGATGATGACAAAAGTATATAAGTACAATAATAATTTCAATTATAGGCAGTTTCTTATGTTTTACCAGAGTTTGGCATAGACACGTCCCGGACACTTCATACAAAACACCTCGTTTTACACAGACACTACACATTGACGTTATCGTACACGCGCATCTGTGTGTGACGTCTGACGCCATACGATTGAAGTCTAAAGTAAGACCGAGGAAGGTGAGATACACCTAGCTTAGCCGCTGGTGGCGAGCGGAGAGTTGCCGTTCTTTACGTAGTATTATTCCTTATTGTATGGCAAGGGTACAAATTCGTAGTACTAACCTACTACATTATAACTACATAGAGTTTTTCCAACTCGTTATAATCTGGGAATCTTCAAAGCTAGTGCCGACGTGAATAGGCATTTGCTAGGTAAGTGTGATTCACCCTAGACCACATCGTCACTTAGCATCAGGTGAGATTGTGGTCAAACGCGAGCCTATATTATTAAAAAAAAAAACTTGTAGCTCCTTTAACACGTATACCTACAAACAATATAGGTTCCGAAAGCGACCACAGCGTAATAGTTTCCGACCTTAATTGTTAAATACGACATTGAAAGCCTTTTAAACGGTTTATATGAAAATTAATGAATGCGGACAGTTAAGGTGTGGCATTCCCAGTATATTATGTTTTAACTACTTCATAGAGACGTGCCGACCTGATGCCAACTAGTCGGTAACTTGTCGACAAAGTCTGTATATTTAAAGATGAGGAGGAAAGTAAATGGAATAAAAGTGAGAAGTAGGTTTTATTCCAATCTATTCCCCATGAAACCAATATGTAACACAAGTAAAATAAGTATAAATAGGTATTTGAACTTTTTAAATCCTAAGGGTACAATTTCAGGGATTCAAGGCCACTGGTTATTCGTTAAGCATTTAAAATAAGAAAAGGTGTAATAAAAACCTCCCTATAGTCCGGCAATCTTGTGCGCGACCCTCCTGCGGGGCGACAGACGGTGGCGGGGACGGGGTAGCGCGTCATCATCTTGACATTCTAGAACACGGCTGCACACGTAGAGAAGTGTGCCAGAATAAATCTTGCGATAAGTTGTACTTACTTGTGACGTAATATATGTAGGAGTGAATAAAAAGATAGAACTATTTTATTTTATTTTTATTATTATGCTTGACGACCAATTATTAGGAAAACTAAAATATTAATAGATTGTTTTATTATAAATCAATTTCCATATCGCTTTCATTTTCACTCTCCGTTTGATATTCTTCGTCACTTCTCTTTGATTTCTCCGTGTTTTGCTCATTAATTATTTATGGTTGATAGCGGTGGCAGGAAGGAAGCTGAGCCAACAAGGAGCAGCTACCAGTAAATAAGCTGCATCAAAGAGCTGGTACAGCATAAAGAAAGCAGCACAAAAGACGCCGTACAAAACAGCTGTATACTAACCAGTATGTAGACTAAAGTAAGCCCCAGAGGGGGTGAGGTAAATTTAGCTCGTCTCCTGATATGAATTGGTGCGGGGCGGAGAGTTACCGATCTATACGTATTAATAGTATTTTATGCAACAGTTGTATAAGAAGGGTCAAAAAATGCGAGTGGCGTGAGTTGCGATGTGAGCCTTGGCGAACATCGCAATAAGAGACGCCACGAGCATTTTTTGACCTAGTTATACAACGTTGCATACAATACTTTTTCTACGACGACGTAATTTTAAATGAAACAAAAATTATACAAAGAAAAATTTTATTTATAAAAATGAAGATGTAAATTTTGAATGGTATGGGAAAATGGCGGCAAATGTATACTTTTTTTTTATAGTATATCTATGGCACCAAACAAAGTAAAGGTGCCAGTTTCCAGGTCAAAAAAAAAAACAACAACAATGCTTTTTTGGCGACATTATAGTACAGTTACACTTTGTAAACAATGCTTTTATAGGCCATAGAGCGTACACTTTTTCAAAGAGTTTAATTATGTATGTACTTATATTAGACTTTTTGATTATTTAAATGCCAGATTAAAGTAGAGGAGTAGAAAAAATAATATAACAGGGTGTTAGTGACAACTTTAAGGGATGTTTGAGCCCATGGGCCATTTGACGAAAAATTTCACTTGATATTAACTCAGAATCGTCGTCTGAATCATCACCCTCAGTGTAAATTACGATGTTACTAAGACGCTGTATATGTCCCGCTGCTAGGCACAGGCCTCGCCTGTATCAACCGGAAGGGGTACAGAGCATACTACAACACGCTGCTCCACTGCGGGTTGGTGGAGGTGTTTTTTATGGCTAATAGCCTTCCTAACTTACCTTTAGCCTATCTACCTTTGTTCATAAAGAACATTGGCTTGAATCACCTGATTGTCCGAAAAAGTAAGATGATTCCATGCTTCGGAGGGGACGTTAAGCCGTTGGTCCTGGCTATTAGCCGTAAAAACACCTCCACCAACCCGCATTGGAGCAGCGTGGTGGAGTATGCTCCATACCCCCTCCGGTTGATTGAGGGGAGGCCTGTGCCCAGCAGTGGGACGTATATAGGCTGTTTATGTTTATATAAAAGAGTCTTGGAGTTAACGATGAACTCTTACAACTACAACTGAAGGTGGAGCGCTGAAGCCGGAGCCCAGCTTTGGCCCTTACAACTACCGTGTCCCCAGATTTATCAATGCTGTGTAGAGTCTGTGTAACAACGAGAATTCTCAATGGAGTGTCCGTTCTGTGACCGTAGTATACTCTGTGGCCTCTGGCTGTTTAACCTCGACCTTTGCCGCAACGCGCCCACATCACTACGGGTCCGTGACACGCTTGGCCGTATTCCAGAAGCTTGTTCTATGCTAATATATTACTTTAGTACCCCTGGTAAAGCCCTGAGAATGACATTTAATGATAAATGACAGGGATATCGATGTTTGGACGAGCTCGGGTCAACGGTCGGAAAACAAATGCCTGTCGAAGTGTGAAATGTATGGGAGGTGTTCTTTTTTCGAATTTAACAAAAATTAGTTCTCAAGAACCCGTTAGATGGCGCTTATCAACTACGTTACAGGGCCATTGCCAAGATGCCAATGATAGAAAAAAAAAACTATTATTTAATTTAGGAAATAAACAAACGAGACAAAGACTTCTTTTCTTATTTTCATTCTCTCGGGACATTCTGATAACGATAACATTCTGTTTTATATCTTCATTATTTCTTTATTTCAAAACATAATAAATATAATTTATTATTTATTAAATAATAATACATAAACAAGTACATTCCATTCAACTACAATTTTATTGTAACAACATACAATTAAAAAGCTATAAATAAAAAAAATTACAACAAAACATAATCAAACATACATAAGTGACATGTACGTTCCATTTCATGATTTCAAAAAGAAAATACTAATGATATAACGTTCCGTTCCATACAGTAACCTACCAAGTCCAGCGCCATCTATCCAGCAGCTAGGATAAATATAAAAAAATAAAAAGAAAATCGCTCATTACGTACATACACAAACCCGAGTACTATACAGGATGTTAGTGAGACGTATCGTATACAGAGGTGGCTGATTCAGACCATAATCCTGAGTTAATATCAAGTGGAATTTTTAGTTTTAAAATTCATGTCTTTTTTTGATTTTTAAATTATTTTCAATTCGAAATTAACTCAGAATAATGAGCTGAATCATCTTTATCAGTATTCGTTACGATGTCACTATCAGCCTGTATACAGGTATATTATATGATTAAATAAAAAAAAAGTCTGTTTTGTTGTAACGCTCTGCTCTGTGCCTGCACTATATTTCAATACAACCAAAATCATATTGTAATATCTGAAACAACCCCACATTTTCTTGAAACTTACCCGCATTTCAACGCTTATTTGGAGACAGTTTTTCAGAGTTCCGTGTCTTCAAAGTAAAAATAGAACCCTTATAAAATCTTTTTTGAAGTGCTAAATTGTAGGTTTGCCGCAAATTGCATTACCCACTACATCTCTGGCGATCGATCAGCTACAAACCTAGCTCAGCCGCTGGTGGGGAGCGGAGAGTTGCCGTTCTACACGTAGTATTACGAGTATTCCTTATTCTATGTTTATACGGTACAATTGGCTGAAAAAAATTTTTACTCAAGTATTAGACTTTTTTATGGTAAAATGCCTAATGTGAACTGTTGTCTATGGCTCCCTACATCAGAGCAGCATAGTGGAGTATGCTCCATACCCCTCCGGTTGTTTGACGAGAGGGTTGTCTGGACACAACTTATGCGTATGCAGAGTAGGGATGCATAAATATGATTTTGTAATGTTGATTGCTGATAGCAGGAGTAAGGAATGATAGTGATATACGGAACCTCAACTGTGTGAGCTCCACTGACTCTTGGCCACGTTTTATAATTTAAACATACATTATGCACCCTCCACAGAAATAACAATTCGTTTGTCTCAGAATGGATTTATTTTCGCTAAGTGAATAAAGAATTATGGTTTCGACTGTAAGTTTTTTGTTTTTGTTAGGGAAATGGAGGGGAAAATGTATTTTTTTTTGTCATATGTATAGTTTTATGGTACCGTCCCTATGTTCGTCTGTCTTTCCTACTTTTAAATTACTTTTTTAAACGTACGTAACTGGTATAAGTACACTTCAATTGATTGGTTTAAAATAATTCTAACCACACACAAACATAACATGTTATTTGCATTAGTATATATTAGATCATGTTATAACGAAACCAGGTATGTTCAAAAGTGACAGCTAACATTTGAAGGTTAGCCCTGCTGATGTCATACCAAACTCCGTTGCCATTTTAAAAAATAAATTACCCACGATCAATGTTTTTAATTTATTTTGCAAGGCAATTTTAAGCCGTTGGTCCCGGTTACTAGAACTTACTGATGTAAGTAGTCGTTACATGAGCCATGTCAGGGGCCTCTGGCGGCTCAATTATAACCCTGACACCAGGGCTTCTCTATGTTTACCACCAGGCATAGTTGAGCCAACATACTTGGCCAATATAAAAAAAAAAAACAATAATTTAAGAACTTAAAAAATTGTTTTCCCTTTAACCAGTTTTTGAGTTGGGATCAAAATTGCCCATGTAGATGTTTCAAGGCATATTTTATACCATAATAACCCTACACACTCCTACACAGAATAAATAGAAACTGTTTAGTGGTTGAAGTAATTTGATGACCAGCAAATAAAGTAATTAAAATGTGATCAAGTTACGCACGAGCGTTAGGGGAAGCCACATAATTGAGTGTTACATTACCTTATGTGGATGTAGTGTGTAATCAGTGTGGTCTGTGTATACGGCTATATCCCAATTGGGGTAGACAGAGGTACTACTCAATTCTACGAAAAACCGCATGGCTAGCCGTTTGATGACATATATCCAACATTCTAAGGACAAGGAAATCTTTTACCAAAATGTTTAAAATTGCCTTGTTCTAACATGTGGGTTGTGAGGTGAATTACCAACCTCATCAACCCTAGTGTTTATTTGCTTGGTGGTTGGACATTCTCCTAGAAATAGCATTACTACAGCCACCAAAAACTTGACAAATCACATAAGTTAACAATTTGGAAATTGCTCGCCGCCATTGCAGAATATTGGCACATGACGTAAAACGCCGTTTGGCGTTATGCCAGCAATATGCATGTTTTATGCATCGCACTCGGTTAGTTTATGGCAGATATTACGTTTGGACTAACGCGAAGTTCAAAGTCACTACTGCATTGAG
This sequence comes from Pectinophora gossypiella, assembly GCF_024362695.1. Classification (NCBI taxonomy): domain Eukaryota; kingdom Metazoa; phylum Arthropoda; class Insecta; order Lepidoptera; family Gelechiidae; genus Pectinophora; species Pectinophora gossypiella. The sequence continues at coordinate 15,540,848 of NC_065415.1, forward strand.
TCATTAGTCTGTTTGTTACGCCAAAATAACAGCCTCCGTAGTCAACTCGGATCTAAATATCCGTATTTGAGATGTGGATTACCAACCCCATCAACCCTGGTGTCAGGGTTACTATTGAGTCGCCAAAAGCCCCTGACATGGCTCATGTAACGATTAAATCATTAAGTAGCAACTGAGACCAACGGCGTGCCTTCGAAGCACGGATCACCTTACTTTTTCGGACAATCAGGTGTTTCATACAAACAAAGGAAAGTTTCACAGAGTGATTTCGACGATAGGAATCGAATCCGGAGTTCCAGATCGTGAGCCAAACGCTCTAACAACTACACCATGGAGACCGCAGCATGTATTCTGTAAACAATGGAATTTCCGCCATTCATTGTACCTTACCCCATAAAACTACGAAACGAACCACTAAACTTCATAGAGGCAAACTTTACGGTATAAGTTTGAGCCCCTTTTCAGAAACTTTGGCAAAGAATCAATAAATGTGTAGATGATGCATTTAGGTATAGTTTATATTTTACGACCTGTAAGTTACAACCTACCAACCTTAGAACAGCTTCCGTGGTCTAGGGTTAGAGCGTTAGGCTCATGATCTGGAGGTCCGGGTTCGATTCCCGATGGGGACATTGTCGAAATCACTTTGTGAGACTGTCCTATGTTTGGTAAGGACTTTACACGCTTGAATCACCTGATTGTCTGAAAAAATAAGTTGATTCCGTGCTTCGGAGGGCACGTTAAGCCGTTGGTCCTGGCTATTAGCCGTAAAAATACCTCCACCAACCCGCATTGGAGAATCGTGGAGTATGTTCCATACCCCCACCGGTTGATTGAGGGGAGGCCTGTGCCCAGCAGTGGGACGTATATAGGCTATTTATGTTATGTTTTATGTAATTTAGGCGTGTTCGAGTATGTAGTCTATGGTACTGTGATGATATGACGTCTTTGACTGGCTGACGCGTTGTTCGTAATTGCCTACTTGACAGTTTTCGGATAAGTGGATGAATGCTTAGATACAGATGGGTTGTTTACAGAGGTTTCTTTTTGTACCTATTAATTTAATTCTTGGGCCTAACAGGATACCTTAATATAATTTATAGACTAGTTCACCGCAATTTGCAATGGAATATAATATATGTTAGATATTTCGGTGGAAACTGTTTTGGCTTAATGTGTTTAATAGTTTATATCTTTAAGTAACTATAGTGTAAGCTGTTTGTTTCCTTAATAAAGAAAAAATAAAGTATTTTAAAAATTACAATTGCTTTTTTATACCTCTTAAAATATTTTACTTTCTCGAAAAAGCTTTATATAATAGAAAAGAAACACATTTTCCTTCAATTATTTTAAATTTCGCGCGGACTCGGTTGGTCACATGACATTTTGCCCTGTGACGTCACAGTTCAACAGTATATAAAAGTAAGAAAGTAAGTTGAGTTGTTGTAAGTGAGTTGTAAGTATATTTGATTTGATTTGATTTGATTTGATTCAACAAAGAAACTGTCAAACAGTAAGTATGCCGCAGAAAATTCCACTTGATATTAACTCAAAATTATGGCCTGAATCATCCCCCTTAGTATTCGTTACGATGTCATTAACACCCTGTATATTATTATAAATTCGAGGCAAAGTTGAAATTCAGAACGAACTGTCTAAAGTCTATAAAAAAGCACCAATCTTAAAAACTCCCGGACAAGAAAATGTACACAATTACTAGGCTACAAGTTGGTTTGATATCAACGCATTAATAATATATTATGTATTAAAACAATTTATTAAAATATCACTTATTAATACGTTATTAATATCCCAAAGATATCAAGAAGTCCGTGTCCGGATGCATTTTATTTACATTCGTTAATTACTTTGACCTCATTTATAAATGATGACATCATCTTATCAATCAGTCTTCTTCTATCGTGTGGATTGTGGATTACCAACCCCATCAAACCAATAAGGGTTGTTACTGAGCCGCCATAGGCCCCTGACATGACTCATGTAACGACTACGTACTTACATCAGTAAGTAATAACCGTGACCAACGGCTTAATGTGCCTTCCGAAGCACGGATAATCTTACTTTTGGACAATCAGGTGATCAGCCTGTAATGTCCTAACCAAATTAGGGATCACAGAGTGATTTTTGTGATATGTCCCCAACGGGATTCTAACCCAGGACCTCCGGATCGTGAGCCCAACGCTCAACCACTGGACCACGGACGGAGGCCGTTAAATAAAACACTAATAAACAGTCACCGACTGTACTATCCAGATCGCTCCCTGTTACCTCACATAGGTCGACTTCGTATGATACCTAATCACTTTGTAAAATAAATCATCATCATCATCATCATTATCAGCCGTTCAACCCCCACTGCTGGGCATAGGCCTCCCCCAAGGATCTCCACGACGATCGGTCCTGCGCTGCCCGCATCCAGCGGCTTACCGCGACCTTCACCAGATCGTCGGTCCACCTTGTAGCGGGCCTACCCCACTGAGCAAAATGAAACAGTAACAGTGTAAATGAAATAGTAATTTTAAATAGTAATCAAGAGCGAAATGAAACAAATGACTAACACTTAAGTATATTATAATTATAAATTAAACATTAACACAATTATAAATAAACAATTCAAGACCTTACGTGTCTAATCGTCAAACAATCCCCTCCGAGTTGTTCTAGGCGCAAAGGTCCCCATTACACTCGCCGCATTACCACGTTGTATGGCGATGGACAACCTTTGCACCAAGAAAGAGCCCGCACGCATATCGGACCCCCTCTCTCTTAACCTACGCCCCAGTTCCCTAATGAAGGCTATATTGAGTTGTGATTAAATCAAATATTCTTTATTCCAACAATTACTTAATTGTGCTTTTTACATAATGAACGTCTCATCCGCCTAGAACTACTACAAGAAAAACTTCGGCAAGGCTCTAGACATTCTTTAAAGAAACATAAAATATTGTAATACAATTTAGTAATCTGGCTGCCTAATGTCATTTTCCAGACAGTTTATAATTGCGTATGGCAAAAAAAGTAAAATATCCTGCGTGGATCATACATCTAGTTTAAGCTCCCTCAACCAAGTCTCTGCCGCATCCGTCACACAATGCAGCTCGGCTATGTCACCTGGGATTCGGGGTAGAGGGCACTATGTGAGATAGGGTTTGATCCGGGTGACCACATTCACAGTATGGCGACTCCTTAAAGGTTCTGATAAACTTGTGCATTCACTTGTAATGAGCATTTGTGCGAATGTTGAAATACGAGAACATTTTAGCGAGCATTCTATCGAGCGTTCTTGCTCATGAAAACATTCATAGCAATGTTTGGCTCTATGCTTGGCTCGGCTCGTTGTTTAGTTCGACAAATATAAAACGGCTAATGCTCGATGTTCTGTTACAAGTGAATGCTCAAGTCTATCAGCACCTTTAAGCCCCATTTATGATGGTCCCAGACGCATTCATCATCATCATCATCATCAGCCCATTAACGTCCCCACTGCTGGGGCACGGGCCTTCCCTATGGATGGATAGGGAGATCGGGCCTTAAACCATCACGCGGGCCCAGTGCGGACTGATGGTTATTAACGACTGCTAATGCAGCCGGGACCAACGGGTTAACGTGCCTTCCGAAGCACGGAGGAGCTCGAAATGAAAACTTTTTTTTTTGTGGTCACCCATCCTATGACCGGCCTTTGCGAAAGTTGCTTAACTTCAACAATCGCAGACCGAGCGCGTTTACCGCTGCGCCACCGAGCTCCTCTCAGACGCATCAGACGCATTCACTAACCTTATAATAGTCTAGAGTACTTAATCCGGTTGTGAGGATCGTATTAGATCCTTTGGGCGCCAATATTTTTCACTGTCCACATCAAAATAGCTTGCCACAGAACTCAGAAAACGAAATAATGTTTACCTTCTTTTATTATTTCACTTTAAAACTTAACACTCCACCCTCCGCCCGTATCCGGTTCAATCCGGACTAAACTCGTATTAAACGGTTTAGAAATACGTTGAATATAATATTTTTAAACTTCTTTCATAGCGCGAGTTCTGAATATCGCATTGTGTTCTTTGTTCGTTCCTGTACAAGTTTTTCCTTTGATATTACTTCCTTACAAACGATTTATGCTGATTGTTTTAGGGTCCTATTTCGAAATAAGAAAACCCGATTTTTAATAAGAATATTCGCATCGATATTCGGTTCTCTCTGTAACTACCTCCGCCCGCCGGTGCCCGTACCGGCCAAGTAGTTAATGCCATCTGAATCAAACCTACACTTTAAAATAAAATACTAATATGTAATAAATAATAATATTTAGATAAAACCTACGACACACATGTACATTTACAACATTAAAATAAACACACATTAATATTTAGTTGGAATACATAAAGGTATATGGTATGGTATAGGGTGCCGCAGCTCACCAAAAAAGGCCAGGGTACAGTGAAAATTTACCCAAAGTTTTAATCTACTGCAAATGAAATGATGATGTGCGTGGAAGATGTCTACTGTTAGTGAAATTTAGAAGGTTCCGTATATTAAAACGACAAACGGGACCCGTTTAAGATCACTCTGACTTCCCACTGTCACACGCTCCAGTCTAACCTTAATTTAACCATCAGCTTTTATGTCACAAACCTCTACGGAACCTTTCTCAAATAAACGTGCATGACACTTGTCTACCCTATGCGACTTCGTTGTTCAACGAGATTAATCTTTATCATCCAAGAGGTATTCAGGGCGGGATAAGGAATTTTAATTTCGCTGTACAGATGAATACGAGGTTATATGTTATACAGGATGTTAGTGACGTCGTAACGAATACTTTGAGGAACGATACAGACTGTCGCAAACTCTTTAGATGGTCAGCGACTGGCTGGTCTCCGGCCTGTCATGAAATGACATTTTTGTTTTATCTTTTTGTACGTTTTTTTTTTGTTTTCTGTTGACTTTCTGTGGTGCTCTTCTCGCTTATTTTTTTTTTGTGTCACTAACTCTTTAGTCGGGTGGTGACAGGCCGGAGACCAGCCAGTCGCTTCCCAACTAAAGAGTTTGCGACACAGACTATGATTCTGAATGGATATCAAAAAAAAAAATTCTGTCGCAAACTTATGAACCTGAAACTAACTTAAAAAGCCCTTCATGAATTTTCCGACAGGATATTCCTCTTGATAACAACTCAGAATCATGCTCTGAATCATCCCCCTCAGTATTTGTTACGGTGTCACTAACCCCATATTTACTCGTATGGCATCCATGGTATTGGTATTAGCTACCTGTTCGTACTTGTACGGGGTGTAAGTAACATCGTAACGGTACTAAGGGGATGATTCAGCTCATTATTCTGAGTTAATATCATGTGGAAGTTTAAATCGCAAAAGTGTAGAATAGAAAATAATTAAAAAACAAACTCAAAAAAGTCATGAATTTTGCGACGGAAAATTCCACTTGATATTAACTCAGAACCATGAGCTCAATCCCTCTCAGTATTCGTTACGATGACACTAACAGCCTGTATTATTATATGTTTGAGAAACTAAGGTTTAACTTCATTTAGATTAGCGAATGAAATGAATTTGCGGATTGTATGTCTGTTTTAAAATCTTAGTCGTTTGCATCACGCGATACTTTGCAGATTTATAACTAAAGATTATTTATCACAACCTGAACCGTTAGTATTGTAACTCTTTGCAAGTAACTTATAATTAAGAAGCCTTACCTCGACGGATATCTTCATCGCTTCACAAAACTTTCGAGAATCGATAACGATAGCTTGGTAAGGCGATAAAGCGTGGGTACTCAGTTCATCTCGTCCTGCGTTCGTTCATCAGGTTGTGAGAAGCTGCAGTAGTTTTAGGCGGATGAGACGTTCGTTACCTACTGAATAAAGATATTTTTGAATTTGAATCTTTGCGATAAATGTAACTCTGACTTCACAATTAGGGACTTTCCAATGCATGATCCTCAAAAACAATATAAATAGCGCTGTAAAAATTTTCCTTCGTTCAACCTTCAAATTTCATGGATGACAGACATGTGCTTTTGTCTTTGTTTTTGGGTATAAATGATGACCCATTTTATTACACCCAGGCACAATTACATCTTCCACCCATTATTATTCTGACCAAATAAAAAGAAGCAATATAGGTAGCAACATAATTCTTCCTCTATACAAAATGTGATCCAAATATTTATGTTATGAACATCCATCAATGTACCCTTTTCAAAAGCAAATGAAGAGTATTTATATTTCTAATATTATAATTATTTTTATTTATTATTATAATGCTTCTTCCATTGCATTGTATTTTGGAATAATTATGTACGGTCACGAGCATTAATATGTATACACTTTGGTACCATGTCACATTAACTTTTTTGACAAATTGAACTGTAAGTCTCACTAAATGTCAAATATATTAGTGCGACAGAGTCCTAAAGTGGGTAAGTACATTATATTGCTCATGACTATACTCGAGTAATGAGAAAATAGGTAATTATCACGTTAAAACTCGACAGCGCCATCTATAGTATTTTTGGGTAACGGCCTAGAAAGGCTGCGTCTCTATTTTCAGTCCATTTTTTATAAGAAAAGCTTACATGGAAAAATAAAGAAGACGAACATCGTGTCTTAATAAGGAAGTCAAAGAATTGACCCTTCTTCTTCTTATCGTGTGGGTTGTGAGGTAGAATACCAACCTCATCAACCCTCGTGTCAGGGTTATAGTTGAGCCGCCAAAGGCCCCTGACATGCCTCATGCAACGATAACTCACATCAGTAAATAGTAACCGGGACCAACGGCTTAACGAAAACCCCTTGATAGAAAGGATAGGAAAAGACAGAAAGAAAGAAAGAAAGGACAGGATACGAAAGGAGAATACTACACCGATAAGAGCGTGGCTCTTAAATTAAAGATGACGATGAATAATTGTGTAGATATTACTGAAATTGTTTGCCGTAAACATAAACACAGACAGCCTTTTTACAGCCAAGTTGGTTATAACATTAAAGTATTTACCCTGTAGTAATAAAACTTAACAACGCTATTCGTCAATGGCCGATGGTATCTAGTTTCAGTTAAAACTGTTTTTAACTTAAGGGATGTTCCTCACGGCGCAAATCGATATCGCATAGATGTGCGATTTTATAGTACAGTTGCTACTATTAAACGACGTTGTAACAAAAAGTTTGCAATTTGATTTTTTTTACATACATACATACATACATACCACAGAATTCCACTTTCTACGATCCTGGTACACCACATTCGCTGCCTGTTTTACATAATATACCTTTTTTATATACATATATAAACTCACGCCTATTTCCCGTTATATCCCACCAGGGTAAGCAAAGACTATGGAATTCCATTTGCTACGATCCTAACATACTTCTCTTGCTTCCTCCACATTCAACAATCGTTTCATACACGCACGCCGATTCAGACTAGATCATACTAAACCTTTTCTAAAGGCATCTGCAATTTGGTCAACCTTCGCTTTTTATACTGCTTTCGTAATCCTATTATCCTTCGTCCGCTCTACGTGTCCGAACCAACTTAACATTCCCTTCTCAAACTTAGTCACTATATTGTGTTTTAAACCACATCTCTCTCTTATCGCACTGTTTCTCGCTTTATCAGTCAACACCGCAGATGCTACACAAAAGACCTCATTTCTACAGCGTTAATCCTACTTCCATGCTTCTTCTACCATACCCAACATTCACTGCCGTACTTCAGCGTAGCTACCTTTTAACGACAATAGTTTTGACGTTTCATAAAATGTATATCTACAGAGGTAGGTTGTCATTTACCTTATTCCATACACCGAAGATTCCATACAAAAAGCTCATTGTTGTCGTTTACCACCTAACGCGTAAAGTGCACACGAGACACAATACGCGCGTTCTCTCCCTTGCTTCTTAGAGCTTGTCCAGAAAGGGCGAGCATTTGGGAAAATTTTGGCGCTCCATTGCCCTCGATACGTGCACTCGCTCTAAAGTTCGCGCGTTAACTGGACGCAACAAGGCGTCCCTAGTATCTCAACTCGCGCGCAATACGCGCGAGTCGAGAGTCTGGCGTAGTGCACACGATTTACGCGCGTATTTTGAATTCGCGCGATGCTTGTGGACGCGATGTATTGCTGTCTAGTATCTCACTATCGCGCGAATCGTTTCGCGGCGAATTCGCCCTTTGTGGACAAGCTCTTAGCGATTTCAGGCCATTTGAGATTAAAGTAAGACCCAGAGGGGGTGAAGTCGCCGCCTGATACGAATGGGTGCGGGGCAGAAAGCACCGTTCCATACGTAGTATCATTCTTTATTCTATGCCTGTATAGGCAACGATTTGAGTATTCAAATCGTCACTTGTTCCGATTTTGCACGAATTGCATCGCGTGGGGAGGGTCGCTTATGGTGTGTTTGTGAAAAGGTTACTTATCGCGTGTTGACTACGACACTTAGTTGATGGTCAATGACTTTTAAAGATAGACCATGAAACACTGTTGGAAAGTTTTGCCAACTGTAGTATGTAAAGGAATGTCACGGATACGATTCGTGTTCTGATTATTGTTAACAATAGTAAATCCTTGGAGAGAAATGTCTAAGACTAGGGCCGATTATGTTGGTAGTACATACAGTCATGAGCAATATTATGTACCCACTTTAGAACCCTGTCGCACTATCATATTTGACATTTAATGAGACTTACGGTTTTATTTGTCAAAAAAGTTAATGTGACATGGTTTCAAAGTGTATACATATTAGTACCCATGACCGTACATAAATAAACTCACGTCTGTAATACAAGGGTGAGTGGAGCTATATCAGCCAGAAATGATTAAAGAAGATAACTTGCAGACACTTTGATACTTAGTCCTAAAATGGATAATGATGAACTTTATCATGACAAGGTATTTATACAAAATTCTTATTCTCAATGTGGAGGAAGCAAGAGAAGTGTGTCAGGATCGAAACAAATGGAATTCTATAGTCTCTGCTTACCCCGATGGGAAATAGGCGTGAGTTTATGTATGTATGTCTTATTCTCACCTGAGCCACCTAACGCGTAAGTGCGAGCGAGATGCAGCCTGCGTACTCTTTCCCTTACTCCTTAGCGGCTCGCGGCCATTTAAAGTAAAAACCAAAGGGAGTGAGGTCGGCGCTCAACTCGAATTGGTGCGGGGCGGAAGATTACCATAATTATTATTTCTTATTCTATGGTCTTCTCTCTTACGACGACCCGATTACTCTAGCCATAGAGGCAGCCAGTCAGCTCGCGACACCAAACACTTCAGGACCCCGATACCGACCCCGCCGGCGTGGTCGACGATTTCCCTCATTCAGCGCTTATCGCTATCGACCCACTAGGGTCGATTAATTCTTTCAAATATTTTTCCTCCCAGACGACGCCCTGAGCCGAGGTTCGCGCCCAACTGGGCACCCTCAGGCCTGTTGTCTTAAACGTTGTACCGGGTGAGAGCCTTCAGCGCTCCCCATTTGTCCGGCCAAGTAGTTAATGCCATCTGCGGCAAATCTACAATAAGTCACGTCAAAAAAAAAAAAAAAGAGGTGGAGTACCAGCCTCATCAACCCCGGTATCAGGGTTATGATTGAGCTGCCAAAGGCCCCTGACATGGCTCATGTAACGATTACTCACTTACATCAGTAAATAGTAACCGGGACCAACGGCTTAATTCTTACTTTCGGACAATCAGGTGATCAGCCTGTAATGTTCTAACCAAACCAGGGATCACAAAGTGATTTTTGTGATATCTCCCCACCGGGATTCGAACCCGGGACCTCCGGATCATGAGTCAAACGCTCAACCACTGGACCACAGAGACCGTTATTCTGTGGTTAGAGTCACACAATTAGCTTTCAGACAGTAATGAATAAGATCTATACAATTGAACTACTCAGTCAATTGAACTACTCAGTCAATTGAACTACTCAGTCAATTGAACTACTCAGTACAATCGTACGATACAATTCATCAAAGAGCGAGGTTATCTCTCTTTCCAATGGCAAGGGTAACCTTTGTGAAGTTTCAGCTGTTGACGTCGCGTGCAGACGTCATCGACCCGTCGTGATTCACTCGGGCTTCATAGTGCTCATGAGTTTGTTTGTGCACTAATTATAGAAACAATAGCTTCTTTCCTAGAACATTAAGATTAGTTAATAAGCTCAATACTGATTCTCGCTTTGACCTGTTCTGCAGTAGTACTCAAAGTTTAAAAACCTTGTTGAACAAGGAACCTTATTTAATTTTAGGTTAGGTAACTGAGCTCGTTTGACATGTAAAATGTTTTAAGTTCACCTGTGGTAGCTTTGTAATTGGCGTTTGCTTACACATATAAATATCTACTTTGTAAAAGAGGCTGTAAGCTACCCGAATAAAATAAAATAAATAAAAAAATAAACATAATAGTCGTGGTAGCCCAGTTGGTAGAACACTTGTCTCTCACTTTGAGGTCGCAGGTTCGAATCCAGCACAGACCTAAACCAATGATTGTCGAGTTTGTTTCCGAATTTATGTTTGGATCATAAAATAAATGATTATTACGTCGCACCACGCAACAAGCACCACGGAATCCCACTAACTACGATCCTGACATATCACTTTCGTACATACATACATGCATACATAAACTCACGCCTATTTCCCACCAGGATAAGCAGAGACTATAGAATTCCATTTGCTTCGATCCTGACACACTTCTCTTGCTTCCTCTACATTCATCAACCGCTTCATACACGCACGCCGGTTCATTGTAGATCTTACTGAACCTTTTCTAAGGACATCTCCAATTCGGTCAATGCACGTCCTTCTAGGTCTTCTTCTGCCAGCTCTACCACCAACCTTCGCTTTAGCATAGAATAAAGATAACGTACATTCTGTCCCTTATCGATTTCTATCGGCGGGGAGAAAAAAATACCTCACACGACTCTCAGGCTTAGTAGTAGTAAGCCATGATGTTACATAACATTAACATCCTATATACGTCCCACTGGAGGGCACAGGCTTCTTCTTAATCAACTGGAGAGGCTATGGAGCATACTGCTCCACGCTGCTGCACTGCGGGTTGGGGGAGGTTTTTAGACAGTAGCCTCCGTGGTCTAGCGGCCTTGGACTCACGTTTTGGAATTCGCTTTCGTTTGAAAAATAAATCGAGTTTTGAATATTATCGAAGAGTTTTGTTAGTCAAGACTAAGGGTCTCAGTATTTTTCTTGTTTCTATGATTTAGGGGTCACGTCTAGGGTAATCCTAAGGACGTGAGCGACTCCAGCCCCCAATAGTCTTGTTTTAGGTACGTTTTTCTGTCATTCCAAAGCAATTTTGGACAAAACATCCAAGTTTACATACATCTTCAAACAATTCTGCGTTGGGTTGACGTATCTTTATCTGAGGATTGTATTGTTTTGCGTGATAAGGGTCCCTTTGTTCGCTTATCCCGGATCACAGCTCACTTTGTACCTGTAGTGGGATGAGTTGCAAATTTTCCGCATTTCCAAACCGCTGCTCGTGAAATAATGAGGTGTTGTTTACACCCTTCTGACGATTCCGATGGGTGGCGTTTGTCATTTCTGTTGTGTTCATCTTATGTATTTGCTCACTTGGAATATAAGTATTGTGACGGATTGAAAATATCACATCGCATAAACATTTTGTTTTGTTTTGGTTTTCCCCGAAGGGCAAGGCAAAGGGAACTATGCCCATACCATGTATCATTTTTTTTTTCTTGACGATGATTAATTAAATGATGAAAGGTGATGACGATGAATGATAAAACCTAAGCCCCCACCATCGGAGCAGACTCCTACTCCGAACCCCAAACGAATTAACTCAAAAGTCCGCATAAACTTTCGAGTTATGAAGCGGCTTCCCGGCACGAAGCGAAAATAGGCAGATACACTTTGTTCATTGAATACTCCAATATAATAACACTCGCGAATGTCTTCTGACTAACTTAATGCGATCATTAACCACAAAACACCACTTCGTATTAATTATTTAGATTACTCAATGAAGAAAGCAACTGTCCCGTTCCCGTCTCCCGCCGAAAAGCCCATCGCATAAACATTGTGTTTTGTTTTGGTTTTCCCCGAAGGGCAAGGCAAAGGGAACTATGCCCATACCATGTATCATATTTTTTTTTTCTTGACGATGATTAATTAAATGATGAAAGGTGATGACGATGAATGATAAAACCTAAGCCCCCACCATCGGAGCAGACTCCTACTCCGAACCCCAAACGAATTAACTCAAAAGTCAGCATAAACTTTCGAGTTATGAAGCGGCTTGTTGGCACGGAGCGAAAATAGATAGATATACTTTGTTTATTCAATAGCACTATCGCGAATGTTTTCCGACTAACAAAACTTCTTTCTCTTTTCCGACGCATAGCATCGTCCTTGTTTTCCTGTACCAGAAGGTTCCACCCGAGATTATTCGAGAAAAGAGTACTATTCTGGTACAAGCCTATAGAGTATACAGGGTGTTAGGGACATCGTAACGAAAAAAAAAAATGGAACGCCTATTTGATTGTACTAAAAACGATGGTGGGTGTTTTTCTCGTCGCAAATGTTTAATTAAGATTTTGAATTTTTACTGTGCCGCAATGTAAGTCGAACAACGCGGCACACAGACGTTAAACCTACGCACGGCTACGTTACGCGTGCGTGCGTGATACGATGTTGTATCTAGGTAGGAGTTTTTATTCTCTTGTATTTAGATGCTTAGTGGTGCAACGTTTAAAAATGTTGAGTTTGTTGAAGTAGAACACCTACTGCCACGATTTTTCACGCACGGTACCTACCTACCAGTTATTAAAACGTTCCTAACTTATTAACAATAAAAACCCTACTCTTGCCTTACCTTAATTGTTATTCCTTCGGATGAAGTACCTAGGTAGGTACCCTAGAACATGTCACGTCACGTAGGTATGCAACATCGCGTTTCCTCCGCGGTAGGTAGGTATCACACGCACTCACAAACACAACACCTTGCTCTTTAATAAACATCAACAATCTTCCATACCTTTGCGCAGTAAATGGTCTATGATCTATCATCATAGTCGACACTACTCATTTACAGAATGTAAACACTCACAAACACGAAAAAAATATCCTCGAAAAACATCACGCGATTCGGGTCAAGCTTAGTATTCGACTGAGCGGAAGCGCGCGGCGGCGTTAGCGCAAAGCATCAAAGGCGCCGACTAAAGGCGCCGACGACACACCGGCCGCGGCCGAGTCGAGCCGACGACTAGAGAGAGAGAGAGAGAAGTATGTTTATGGTGCAAGTGACAGAGAAAGAAATAGTATCTGTTCGTATGCCTACTTTATTGGCGAGCGTTGCCCTTGACCCGTGCGCCGGCTATTCACCTGCGCATAGCCGAAGTTGTAGATACGTTATTATTATTATTGATGACATTGATAAAATTTAATAATTAGTAATTTTTATTTGTTTATTTTAAATGTGCGTTCTATGCAGCTTAAAACACAATATGGGACTGAAAAAAATCTAATTTTTTTATGAATTTTGCGACAGGAAACTCCACTTGATACCTATCAACTCAAAGAAATACCTAGTATCTGTTCGTAATGCCTACTTAATTGGCGCGCGTTGCCCTTGATCCGTGAGGCTATTCACGTCCGAGTATCCATCAAGACAGATCAAACAAGCCCTAACTCGGAGGTCTTGCATCCCAGGATCCTTTAATTATGTCTTAGAACCTTATTGGCCTATGTGGTGCAGTGGTTGAGCGATGGGATGCGGAGGGTCCGAGTTCGTATTCCGGTGGGGACATATCACAAAAATCTGTTTATAAGGCCTTTGGTTGGGACGTTACAGGCTGATCACCTGATTGTCCGAAAGTAAAATGATCCGTGCTTCGGAAGGTACGTTAAGCCATTGTTTCCGTCTACTACTTATGTAAGTAAGTACGTAGCCGTTACATGAATATTGTACACAGAACAGGATAGGTTTAATTAGTTCTTTACTGATGATTTAACAATGAGATTTAAAACCACGAATAACTTAGTACTTATTTACCTCGGTACCAACATGTAACAAGAAAAAATAAGGTCACTCCTCTCGGACAATTTTTTCTTTGAACATGCCGACATTGCCTACGCGGCGGAGTTGCCGAACTATCGATAGGTAGATTATCAATTGTTGAACTTGAAAATTGTCTAAACTATCGAAAGTAGTGATAGTACATTTAGATCGATATACTAGCGATAGTACCGATAGGTCTTGCTTTGTAACAATAATGGGTATTGATCTAAAAGATCTATCGATAGGTACCTACTATTGGTTTTTTTTTTAACTAGGTATCGATAGAATATCGATAGGCAACACTGTGGCGGAGTGTCCGCCCAATTCTAGACGCGATCTCGCTCGATTTTTGTGTAGCGAGGTTTTGCGTAGGTACTTACATACCTACTAAGTTGGTGGATGGTTGACGTAGTAGGTAACTAATTACCTTATTGTGGTGGTTGTGTTAGTTGGTTGTTAGTTATTCTAATGACAACAAAGAATACAATTATTTACTGTTTCAACTGTTTTAGGTAGATAATGGCCCCGATTCCTATGAGTAAATGAATGAATAACCCGGCCGAATCAAAAAGGTATCTCGCTGGTATGCAAACCGTTTGACGTGTGCTGTCAACTTAATTCTGTCGGTTGTTTTAAATTTCTGCCTAAAATTGACGTGTATTCCATAAATTTTATGTCTGTCGGTTATCCGTCCATTTAAGAATAAGAATAAAATAAATTTATAATTTACGATAGACAGAGAAAGAAATAGGATCGGTTCCTAGTGCCTACTTTGTAGGCCGCGGCGCCGCCGCACCGCCGCCGGAGTGCGGAGCGGCGCGTGCGGAGTGGGGCGTACGGAGCGGGGCGCACGGCGCGCGGTGCGTGTGGCCGTTGGCCCGTTCGAGCAGCTGATTACGGATACCGCAAAATTGTTGTCTCCATTACATTGAAAATTTTCGATAATTTGTCATTATTGTTTTTTTTATTGAAATTTGGGTTCTATGCAGCTTAAAGCACAATATGGAATTGAAAATAATTAAAAACAAAACTCAAAATTTCATGAATTTTGCGACGGAAAATTCCACTAGATATTAACTCAGAATCATGGTCTGAATCATCCCTCTCAGTATTCGTTATGATGTCACTAACACCCTGTATAAAGGAGGAGAAAAGAGAGCCACTTCAGTTCATATTCTAAAGCGACCGGAGCAAGAAGAAGAAGTGAAAAGTGAAAGTAAAGAAAAAGTGGAAGTGAAGGACAGTGTTTAAGCAGTGTTTAGTGCAGTGTCAAGTGCAGTGTTAAGCGCAGTGTTCGTGCAGTGCTAGTGTGGTGTTTCGTGCTGTGGTCGAGTGTCGCGAAATAAAGTGAAGTGACAGAGACAGAGTTATACCGCGAAGCCCTGTGCGGAAGCTGTGCCGTGTGTATAGTGAATAAATTCATTTCTCCTTGGACTCGTTGAGTTTTCTTCCAAACCCGAAACCCGTAACAATATGTATGTATAGAGGGCTTATTAACCTACCTGTCCATCAGGCTAAATGCGTCAAGGTCACGGGTGGTTTCCACGGTTACCAACTCGCTCGAGATCGTGGTTACCATGGTTACGCCCCGCCGATTTGCTATTATTGTAACAACCCGCGAACGGAAAACCAGCCCAATATCTACAGGTTAGGTCAAATACCTCCGATACGCATTTCTCGGGTATCTGAGTTTCCTCACGATGTTTTCCTTCATCGCTGAGCACGTTTAATTATTTATGATTCCAATATGAAGTTGAAAAACGATTTCTAAAATCATAGGTTTAGGTCCTTGCTGGATTCGAACCTGCGACTTTACAGTGAGAGTCAGAGTTCTTTACTACGGCTCCTTAGTTCTTAAAATTAAACTGATGATAAGTCATAGCTAAAGTCTACGACCCCATACAACACACTCATACATAATTATTATCGAACCTCATGATAAAAGTCAAAACAAAAGAGAGTGCAAGGGTCATCGACCTCTAGGAAGTACAGTCGGGCGCAAAATTGCATTGGGGTTGGTCGGCGGCAGCGGTAACCGGTAATTTAGTTCGGTTTTTTATTGACACTCGTTGGAATTACCGGTAAGGGAAACTACTCTAAACCGTATTGCAAGGTAGAAGGAGAACAGAATTGTGAACTAAATCGCTCGTGGAGTCCGGAAATTGTCGTTTCAGCGGGTTTTTTATGTTATGACTTCTTAGACGGGCTGAGTTCATATTAGGGGGGAAATATGGAGTAGTTAGTTAGTAGTATTGTTATGAATTTAGATTTAGTAGTCCAATTCAAATCATTTCTTTTGGAATAACTTGACTTAAGCTAATGTATTATTGTATTATTGAGGAGCTCGGTGGCGCAGCGGTAAGCAACTTTCGCAAAGGCCGGTCATAGGATGGGTGACCACAAAAAAAAAAGTTTTTATCTCGAGCTCCTCCGTGCTTCGGAAGGCACGTTAAGCCGTTGGCTGCATTAGCAGTCGTTAATAACCACCAATCCGCACTGGGCCCGCGTGGTGGTTTAAGGCCCGATCTCCCTATCCATCCATAGGGAAGGCCCGTGCCCCAGCAGTGGGGACGTTAATGGGCTGATGATGATGATGATGAAGCTAATGTATATACGCAATGGAGTAATGAGATGCCAATGGGACATCCATCACAAGATGAACTAAGTCTCATCGAGCTTTCTGTTAGACCAACGTAATAGGTGGCGTATCGCCGCGTCGTGTTTTTTTTTTTTTTTTTTTTTTTTTTATGTGTGTTTTCGAAATGTTTCTATTATCATCTTTTATTATGGATTTATTCAAAAATGTCCATAGATAAACTTGTTATCTAGCAAATAAAAGCGCATTTACAACGCTTTAGATACGTGAAACAAAATCTTTTTCCCAAATTACCAAGTTATTTCTAAAAGAAAATCATGTCTAGCAAATATAAGCAAGTAAAAAGCAATTAATTAGCTAGAATCGAATATTTACTTATCTAAAACTAGTTTTATATTCTTTTCTAGTTGTAATTTTTGTGATATTTTTTTGGCAATTAGTCAAACAAAACTAATGCTATTAGCATAATGGGAACCTTTGGTCAGGGCCAATTTACTTTCTTGCTCTAGTCTGCTTGGACAGGGAACAAATCATGTTGTCCAACTTCTCGGACATGTCGTGAAAACCGACAGAAGTATCCTTTCTAAAATGACGGAACAGACGAGAGCGATAAGCTGACCACCTTTCTCGGGTCTTGACAGATACCGGTTTGGAAAAAAAAAATTAGCTTCTTTTGTGGAAGGTAAGCAAACGAGGAGTTCGGTGGCACGAGGAGCTTGGTGGCGCAGCGGTAAACGCGCTCGGTGTGCGATTGTTTAAGTTAAGCAACTTTCGCAAAGGCCGGTCATAGGATGGGTGACCACAAAAAAAAAGTTTTCATCTCGAGCTCCTCCGTGCTTCGGAAAGCACGTTAAGCTGTTGGTTCCGGCTGCATTAACAGTCGTTAGTAACTACCAATCCGCACTGGGCCCGCGTGGTGGTTTAAGGCCCGTTCTCCCTATCCATCCATAGGGAAGGCCCGTGCCCCAGCAGTGGGGACGTTAATGAGCTGATGATGTGAAGCAAACTATTGACCAAAAGCACACCCCGGACATTTCATACAAAAAGCTCGTTTTTACATAGACACTTCACATTGATGTTATCGTACATGCGATTTTTTGTGTGTGACGTCTGTCGCCCGTACGATTGAAGACTAAATTAAGTCCAAGGGGGTGAGGTAGACACAGCTCAGCCGCTAGTGGGGGGCGGAGAGTTGCCGTTCTGTACGTAGTACTATTCCTTATTCTATGTCTACACCTAATATATTTTACATAGTGTAAGTACAATTGGCTGAAAAAAATAAAAATTTTACTATACCTTAAAAAGTGTGAGAGAGGGGTAGACCTAGGAGAACATTTATGAAACAAATAAAAGAGAAGGTGCAGGTCGTGTCGTATCAGGAGGTGAAGGTTTTGGCGGGAAGAAGAGAGGAATGGCGATTACTCCACCGAGCGCAGCTCTTAAATAAAGAGAGAGTGAAAAAGTGTAATTTGCACTGTTGTCTATGGCAACCTACATCAGAGCTGATGGTGACAATGTGGTTGAAGATGGGACGTGCACGCTTTAAAGCACCCCGCTCCTCGCCGGTTTCCCAGCCTCACCTGGCCACATTTTATCAGTATATCTAAGTCCAGGGAACGATTGCAGTGGATTGTAACTGCGGCCATCTTCAATTGCGATTAACCTCCCTACCTCTACCTGAGTTTCCATTTACTCCAGACTAACCTTTCCAATCAATTTTTATTTTCTACCAAGCGAAGTATCTAAACGTTTTCTTCCTTTTTCTTGGGTTTTATGAGCATTAATTTAAGGATTATCTGCTACTTGCAATGTTATTTTAGGCTAATCATCATCACCAGCCCATTAACGTCCCCACTGCTGGGGCACGGGCCTTCCCTATGGATGGATAGGGAGATCGGGCCTTAAACCACCACGCGGGCCCAGTGCGGATTGGTGGTTATTAACGACTGCTAATGCAGCCGGGACCAACGGCTTAACGTGCCTTCCGAAGCACGGAGGAGCTTGAGCTGAAAACTTTTTTTTGTGGTCACCCATCCTATGACCGGCCTTTGCGAATGTTGCTTAACTTCAACAATCGCAGACCGAGCGCGTTTACCGCTGCGCCACCGAGCTCCTCGGCTAATATATTGAAATATTTTCAATACCTATAGAGACATAAGTTCATGAATCACGTGGTTTCTAGGATATGGGCTTAAACAAAGCTGGCGAAAATTGGGTGTTTACAGTATTATGACGATTATAATTATCTTATACCTTTTTTTATGTTTCATATTTTTATAGCGTGATTTTTCCGTAACTGTCGAGTTTTAGTTTTTAAACTTTTATTTGTTTTTAAATTGACACCCTAAAATGACGTTTAAAGCTAATTTAGGTTTTTTCGTTTTTCGCCACAAAAAGTGTAATATTTTAAAAAGATCAAAAGAGTATTTTTTTCTTTGTAAAAAAACGGATGTGCTTCAAGCCGAAACGCGCATGCATAAAATAACGCCCTGAAAAGGTTCTCTACATTATAGCCTTAACACGGGAATTTTAAAAGAGAAGTTTTACATTCACTTTTACTTAAAATAATTCGGCCGCTTTTATAATAAAAATAAGGGGGCTATAACTCTATTTGACCGTTTATTTAGGGTTCCGTTTTACCATTTTCGTTCAATACCTAAACATAGGAGCATTTTCGTTCAGTACCTGAGGAGCTCGGTGGCGCAGCGGTAAAAGCGCTCGGTCTGCGATTGTTGAAGTTAAGCAACTTTCGCAAAGGCCGGTCATAGGATGGGTGACCACAAAAGAAAAAGTTTTAATCTCGAGCTCCTCCGTGCTTCGGAAGGCACGTTAAGTCGTTGGTCCCGGCTGCATTGGTTAATAACGACCAATCTGCACTGGGCCCGCGTGGTGGTTTAAGGCCCGATCTCCCTATCACGGGCACGGCACTGGGGCACGGGCCCCAGCAGTGGGGACGTTAATGGGCTGGTGATGATGATGATGACCTAAAAATAACATAACACAACTTCACGTGGTTTTCACTATTAGGCATTGTCTTTCCCTAAAAACGACCACTTCTATAAACCAAGAAAATTCCCACTGATTTCCAAAATTACATACTTCTAGAGTGCAACTTTTGTAATATACCAAATGCCATGACTTTTTTCATAACATTTCTATAACTGCTTATGGAAATGGCTCATTAGGGGCGTTTGGTAGAATGTCAGTTGTAATTCCAACCGTCAGGTGGTTGATGGATCACTGATAGAACGCGACAGGGGGAGGGATCAGGGGGTGGGGGGCAAAGGGGGTGAAAAGGGGGTTCGCTGATGAGTGCATTTCACAGGTACTATTCATTTAAACATTGCGCGATTTTCATTTGAGAATCACATTCTGATGTGATTTTTCAAAAACATATTTGGGTGAATATCAAAATGTGCTAAGTTTGGTGGCGAACTTTCATATTATTTTTTCATGAAAAATTGGGTTCCAAAAGAATCCTGGGTTCCGACATGAAACAGGATCCAAAAGGATCCGAAACGATGTCGGAACCCAAGTTTTACGAAAAAATAATAATATGAAAGTTCGCCACCAAACTTGACATTTTGATATTCACCCATTTACGTGGTTTTCACCATTTGGCGACGTTATCTTTATCTCCCTAAACAATTTTGAAACAAAAACACAGATATCTCTGTTTAGAGTTAAGGCTTTTGTTTAAAAGCTCACCCTTTACCGCGATGACTTGACAAATTTTACCGCCAGTTTTACCTTCGCACTTTGGAAAAGTATGAAAATTAATCACAATTTTGAACAATGGGTAATTTTTCGTGTTCTTTTTTCTTTCACCCACCCTTCTCTAAATGACCGAAGTTTCCCCCCAACTTGACTCTGCGTAGGTTAAATCTTTTGTGTTTCGCGCCCCTTATTTGCAATAATACTGTTGCTACACTTTATTCTTTTTAAAACTTAATATAACCGTATTGAATCGAATTTCCTGTGCGTAATGGAAAAAATATTAAGAGGAAATGAAGTACGTTTTTTCTGTGATATTTTTTGTTTGTTAAGCATTGGCCTATATTTTTTTTGGATGTTCTATATATTTTATTTACCTGTTGTACTTTCGTAACAGTAGAGTACAGAATTTTACTAAAATACATACACATATTAATGAGAGACTTCCGAGGCTAGGTTTTCAAAAAAAAAAATAGATGGCGCTGTACAGATTTCCCTTCATTTAACCTTCTAATTTAATGGATAACAGACATATGCATCTTTTATCTTTATTACGCATACGCATATAAAAGTAAGTGCGCAATGCAAACAAATGTTAAATAGCAACATTGCTTTCTTAGATGAATTGCTTCTATGTGGCCACTTTAACCCCCCAGATACTACAAATGCTAGTAGTGATAGTAATGCAGGTGGAATGTGGCGTCACACGAAGCTGAATCATGGTCGCCCGTGTTATAATATAATAATATAATACACAGATAAAAAAATCGTATTTTTATTTTGTAAAAAGTGAATTTAATAAAAAAAAACTATTGGATAATTATCGTCAAATGATAAACTATCATAACTGACATATTTCATATTTTATTGTTACAACTGCCAAATAGCCAATTACAAATTCTGATGTGCTACGTGAAATAGGTATATATTGGAACGTGACTTGAAATCGAGCGCAGTGGCGGATTTACCTGTAGGCTGAGTAGGCTGAAGCCTAGGGCGGCAGATTTTAGGGGGCGGCAAATATGGGAATTATTGAAGACAGAAGAGGCAAGGTGATTGGACACCTAATAAGACACGACGAATTCATTAAAAACATCATAGAAGGAAAGCTAGAAGGAAAGAGAGGAAGGGGAAGACCAAGAAGAGCTTACATGGAACAGATTAAAGAAAAGGTTAACGTCGTGTCTTATAGGGAAGTCAAGGAATTGGCCTTTGATAGACTGGAATGGAAAATGCTACACCGACAAGAGCGTGGCTCTTAAATTGATGATGATGATGAAATATGGCCCAATTTTTTTTTGTCTTACAGAAGTAAAATAATAGATATTATATACACAAAGAAACAAGTGACAAGAGTTATAACATTTTAGTAATGCACAGTATACTGAACATTCTTACGTCTGTACGGGCTTCAACCGAACATATTTTGCTAACTTTGCGCCGTGTTTTTGGTAGCGCTGTGCACTCGACTATAATTAGTATCGAATTTCAGAGGTCAAAATTTGAATAGCCTACTGGCGGCAAATTTGTAAATCCGCCACTGATCGAGCGATTCAAAAATAAGGCCCAAGATCTGGCGACTATACTGAACAGACATCTTTTTCCTCATACCTAGTTCCATTACCGACGGCAATTACCACCCCTTTTCACGAACACCATTTCCAAAGGGCTTGTAAAAAATATCTACTACCCTACATAAAAGAGAACATCTTAACAAAATGAACTTGAAGAAAGTCCGGGCGTTGAGAGTGCATTCCCTACAAAACTGTCCTATTCCAACCTAAGGCTGCGGCCTTACCGTAGATGAAAGCGGAGTTGCTATTTTTAACCGACTTCAACATACATACAAGGGAGGTTATTAACTTGGCTCTGAATTTTGATTGTTATAAATTTCAAAACATATTTATTTTAAGCAGTCAAACTGCAAAATTAACGTAAGAAGCACCTTATTCCTAGCCTTTAGGCAACTATTTGGAAAAGTAACTCTTTTGTCTATGGTATAAATATTTTTGAAAAAAAAAGAGCAGTGTCCTTACTTTGAAAGGGAGTCCATCGCCTTGAGGGTAACCAGTCATCTGTTATGCTGGCCTAGATCGACAGCAGTCATGTACGTGATATAAAGAGTTTCTACAACAGGAACTTTCCCACTTTGGGTATATTTTCGGGAACGAAACATCACTGAACTGGACACACCCGAATAACAATATAAACTGCCCCTTTTTTCGCCTGTCGCTTAGCTGAAGCCATAGCCTAAGTGTGCCCCATCCCAGCCCCAAGTCCTGATGGTGACAAAATGTCAATAAAACAAATGAAATGAGCCGCCGTCTCCATTCTTACCACTGTTTTTTGTACCTATTTCGGAAAAATTCAACTCCAATATTGTAGGGCGTCGAAAAAGAAATTAATTGGGTTAAAATGAATTGTCATCTTACTAAACATAAGGACGAGTCGTAGACGACTATTCTTTTTCGGACGAGATACGAGGTTTCGATTTTATAAAAAAAAATATACACTCACGCCTACAATTGCATAATTTTATGCCTACTATCTAAATAGAACAGTTTTGTTTTTTATGGTTGTATGTAAATGGGACTTCATGACCCATTATTAGCGCCTTCTGGTGCGTTCCGTGAACGCATAATTATGTACCGTCGGTGAAAAGTAATACAAGTCCAAAATTCAAGTTTTGAGAAAATCGAGTTTAAAGTAAAAAAAAATCTAGCTCGCGACTTATAAGGAATAATGGAACAGAAGTTTGATGTGTCGATAGGTGATGATGGTAGGTTTCTTTTCTAATATTTAGTTATATTTAGAACCTAAACAGTAATGGTAGAGGATCAAAATAAATTACATGTATCAGTTGACACCAACTTTTATAATGTGTAAATTGATACAAGTCTACTTATACCTTTTTACACACATAACTATACAAAAGTCATTGTTGATATATCATATTTCAATTAATAATTTTACAGTCTTATTGTACAAAAAACAAAATGTCTTGGAAGAAAGTTTATTTTATAAAGTTGTAGAAAGGCAAAATTCTATTTATTTTCTTTAAAAAGTAAAGAAACTTAACTTATATCAATTGACACAAACGATAAACTATAACGAATTTGTGTCAAGTGGTATAACTTGATTTATTTTTTCGGTTTTATTGTGTAAAGTGATACATGTTGCTACGAATTTCTAGTAATAAATACATATAAAGATGGTACACGTATATGTAGTGTAAGGTGGTGATAATAAAATATTTTTGTTATGATTTTACTCTCAAAACTCATAAAAAACCGGTCAAAACCACCACTGCTGCCCGCTACAAACACAATTTTTCCACTACACTACACCCCTAGTCAAAACCACTTTTGGTTCATTTATGCAGTCATAATCTTACGAATTCAATTATGATAATATTTCCACCCCTAACAAATGAAGGTAAGAGAAATCATATTAAGACTGCTCATTAGGAATGTGTCGGGCTAGCCTGGCAGCATGGCCTGGAGATAAAGGTGATGTAAGTATATTTGATTTGATTTGATTTGATGTACCTACGTAATTTTAAACCAAAATCACACAAACCGATAAGTGTTACTTCTTTCCTGCTGAAACTATTTAAAAGATTACAACTCATTCCACAATCAAAATCCCCTAAAGTAAAGTATACAGTCATGTAACACGAAGAAAATAAGCAAATCTTGCCCGGAGATCGAAGGGCGTATTTCCACAGAGGTTTTGATAATTCGATTGACAGAACGACAAACGGAGTCGAATCAATGTTGACGATAAGAATAGGTAGTGAAAATGAAGATCATTGGTTCACCTCCAAACCTATACGTTACACAGGGCTATCCTCAGGGTAGGTCTTATCACGTTTACCATGGTCTGTTATGGTTAAGTTAAACGAGCTCGTTTCCGCAAAACTCTACACGTAAGCACACGTGGGGGACTTTCCGCGTATCCTCGCGTATGGACCACTATTGTGAAGTGGGCAAACATCCCACTATATCATCATCATCCTCCTGCCCTTATCCAACTCTAGGTGGGGTCGGGACAACATGTATGGGCAAATATCCCATATGTAATGTTATTTACATGGGCTCAGTTTTCCGCATAAACGCAAGTGGTCTATTATGCGTGCTTTTCTTGAAAGTAGTAGTAAGCCAACTAACACCTTTCAGAAGCTCAAATACCTCCTGGGATTTTTACAAACTTTGTGATCTGGTTTAATTAAGGGGTTGTGCCCGTGGTGTTGCCAATTATTGCTTCTAATCTAATCTATCCTACAAGATCCCACTGCTGGGCAAAGGCCTCCCCTTCCTCTTTCCATTTTTCACGTGCGTAATTCTCTCTTATGTATTCAAAATACAGAAAAAAAATATTAACGGTGGTGCTCAGAGTTCAGAGTAGTTATTCCCTTTATAAAGATGAGGAAGCTCGACAAATTTACACCATTTAACGTGTTTGAGAAACTGGTAATCTTCTCTTGAGAAGATGTGGCAGATCCCGATGCTGCCGATGCCGAGTTGGATCCCAGTGGGACCTTAAACCCAAAAGTATGTACGATCATCTACGGCTGTGTAGGTTCAAAAATACCACAACCAGCGCTTGCATCAAAGATCTAACCAGCGTGTATTTAATGGCTTGCATATTAATTGGAGCTTGATAATATTTGGAGCCATTATTTCACGTCTGCAACCTCCTTAGCAATGAAAGCAGCGTTCAATCTGCCACTGCTTAACCTGTATGTAATCAAGAAAACTATGTAAAACAGCTATGCTTCGAGCTAAGGGAAGGAGACTAACGACAGTAATGACAAATCTCAAATACCTCTTGACTAACTGCCATGGTGATAACGACGCCATGATCAAGACCCGCAACTTATTGAGGTACTATAATTAAGTACTTACTACAAGGTGGGTATAGCAGAAAGATAAAAAACACGCTTTGGTCTGAAGTACTAACTTAACCTATACCCATTCGCAATGCGGATCAGATATGGTTTCCTGTGGCTCTAGACAAAATGGCTTACCATAGACAGGTTTATGCGGAGGTCACCCTAGGATACACACCAGTGGCGCATAAAATCGAACTTGTATGTATCATTATACACGACACGTTATTGATATCCAAGATCGTATTTTCTGAAATATTTTGATATATAATATTAATTTATATTACTTTTCACGAAAAAATAAATTTGGTGTTTGATGTTACAACTAAAATTATATCATTAAACACGGACCGTGAGAATTCAAAGATTGCGTGTATTTTAATATATGTTGAGTTGCATTTACTTACACCAAAATATTTAATGAAAATCTTTATTTCACTTTAATGCAAGTTAAGATGAATTATGTTACACGTGTTATAACAGCGTGAATCCTTCACAAACAGTACTTATATCACTAAACACAAAAATTATCTCCGTATTTATAATAGCTACAGTTACGAGAATTAGACAGAAAGAAAGAGAATTTTTTGAACATGAAGTGTGTGCTAATAACTCAAAAGTGATACAACTCGAGTTGTATTACTTTTCACCGACGGTACAGATTGTCATGTAAATGTTCATTTAAAAGCTTGGCCTATAAGAGTGTTAATAAATTTTCAACTTTACACTGATAACTTTTATCTTTTTATTTTTAACTAGTGCTCCACTTGCTTGGTAAATATGAAGTAAAATGTAATTGAAGAAGAAAGAAAGAAGAAGAAGAAGATAATTCTTACAAAAAGGATAGCTGCAATGTAATATCTGAAATAAACTAGGTATAATTTATCAAGATTTTCTGCTCAATTATCGTCTAAAATCCGAACATAAATGACAGTTGTGCCCCTGTGTTCAATTTTTCACTTTGATCGTCAACTCTGGGCCACCCTGGGTATAGCGTGGGCCTCATCTGCATGAGTTATTTGTAAATAAGTAACATTTTTAAAATCAGTAAAGGCACGGGTGGCAAGGGTATTAACGAACGAAAGGGGAAATTGCAGTGCATCATTCTATCCATTTCGCTGTAGAATTTCATTATAAATTCTTTCCATGGATGGTGTAAGTAAAGAACAAAATAAATAAATATTCATATGCTAAAAAAAATATAAAAAAAAAACACTGAGGGATTTATCATAAAAACAACATAAAAACGTAAACAGCCTGCATACATCCCACTGCTGGGCACAAGCCCCTCTCAATCAACAAAAAAGAGGAAACAAAAAAGTGATAATATTGGCATAGGAAATATTTTCTTTCCCCTCTAGGGCCCGTACAACAGATTCCCACTCTTATAGGAAATAAATCATTATCCCGTTATTTACAGAGTCCGCTTACTTAACCTAATAGGTCCAGTTTTTTACAGAAGCGACTGCCTTTCTGACCTTCCAACCCGCGAAAGGAAAACCAGCCCAATACAGGTTAGGTCAAATACCTCCGAAAATGCATTTCTTGGGAATATGGCTACCCTCACGATGTTTTCGTAGGAAATAAATATTAACAAAAATTTTATTACATTTTTATTGCCTTTGGAAATGGAAAACATGAGATTTAGTAGACACTAAAACCTTTAAGACTAATTAAACCGTGTTACGTCTAACTAATATACATTATAAGATGCTATACAACCTAATTTGCGGGAGCGTATGAGCAATAAATTATGGTTTTGTGTTGTATTGTAAGTATTTTTCCCACTTTATAACATAGTTTGCTCGGCCATTAGGCCTCCTATCGGTAAAGTGTAGGTACTTAGTTTGTCTTGCACTGTATGTACCTTTATGTTCGACGGATCTAATATTTGTATTGCTAGTAATTCTCGCTTCTCACTTGAACCCTGAATGTTGAAACTCGAATCACAGGGGTCCAAAGCTCTCCGGGGTTGTTTTATAAAGCCTTAATTAATTATTGTACAGGTGAAGTGGCGCAGCGTGAAGGATTTGAAAGAACTCGACTCGTTCTATTCGTTTGTTCTCACTTACTCATTCTAATTGCCTTTTTTTATTTTTGTAATGATTGTGTATTTTATTTATATTAAAATATAAAGCTGTCAATCACACACCTAATCCTCCTTTCGCTTCGCCGCTGTCGAGTAAACAATATAAGATTATCTGCTTTGACGTTGCCACATAAACGCTGTATAAATCATCTGATCAAGATGTAAAGGCCTATGATAATGAGATCATCATCAAGGCAGATCAAGGAAGATGCCATGGATGCTCTTTGTGAAGTAATAATAATTCAGGGATATTGCCTGTTGGTGTCACACAACATTTAGAGTAAATTGTCTTAAAGGGCTTCTACGTGTTGGCTTGTACGCACGCCTTCCAAAACTCCAGGGCTCTATAGGCCCGAGATATGGAAACGACATGCAAATAATAAATTCTTTACTTACCAAACATGCAAACAAATACAGTAAAGTTAATATTAATCAAGGCAAATATATACCCAAGTGTAGTTCAGTTAAGTGTAGTTTTATTGTTGTGTTTTAAGTAACTCTTGACACATTTTCGGAGTAATTCAGTCATATATATAAGAAAGATTTAAGTACTTAACTATAGGTATCATACATGATAAAAAGTTTTACATAGCTAATGAGTTTTGATACCTAACTTGAAATTAATTAAGAAAATATCCGGACTTCGGCAGAGTTTCATTTAAATTTAAAAATAAGTTGATCTTCGCTCAAATAGCAAGTTCTTAATAGTTTTCAGTAATTTTAATTAGTAATTACTTTTTCTAAGAACTTCTTTTCACTAATAATTCATTACTAAATTAATAAGTACATAATTATTTTTTATATTATAACAGTAGGTAAATTATCGAGAGGTACCACTCCTGTATCTGACATTAATTCTTTATCACATTCTTCCTGTTAATTTTTTTTTGTAGCGGACCTTAAAAAATAATATACAGATTGTAAATAATTAAAAACTCATTCATGTGACCGCATAATCGATGCTTGATATCCTGTTCGTTTAAAACTGTTGATGTAAGTATATAAAACGTTGGACTATTGTTTAACGTAACACATTCATTTAAGCTTTGACGGAGAGTATTTCAAGAATTTGGACGAAGGTAAGAAAAATGATTTTTTAAAAAGCATTTGACACTATGAGCCCAGTAGGGCTAACAAGCGCAACGGATAAAATTTTGTCACGGTCATTTTACGGATTTTGACGATACAATTTTGTCGTTTTGTCGATTGGTGCTAATATGTGAACCCAAATAAGTCATGTCACAAAATCACGTGGCACGCTTGTTAGGGAAATGACTTAATTTATGGATTTCGACAAGATTTATTGAATCGATCGATAATTTTATCACGTTGCGTATGGTAGCACTACAGGGCCATAAAATATCTCACTAGGACACCTTAGTGTCATAACTATAGTCGCGCCATCAATAAAACGTATGTAGTTGTATAAAACGCTATCTCATCTCGATTAATTCTTTCAAATATTTTTCCTCTCAGACGACGCCCTGAGCCGAGGTTTGCTCCCAACTGGGCACCCTCAGGCCTGTTGTCTTAAACGTTTTACCGTGTGAGAGCCTTCAGCGCTCCCCATTTATCCGGCCAAGTAGTTAATGCCATCTGCGGCAAATCTACAATAAGTCACGTCAAAAAAAAAGCTATCTCATCTGGTGTCTTGTTGGTTGCGCAACCAACAACCGGTTGAGATATTTTTATTTACATTTACGTTAAGTTAAATATTATTAGTGTCAATTTTATGTAATTTATGAAAACTTAATTTTGATAAAGTTATTACTTAAACTACTCTTAAAATTTGTGCTTTCTTTATTTACGTTCATTTATTTTTCGTAAAAGATAATGTTTTGGTTTTTGAACTACCTATCAAACTAAGTATACTGAAATTAGTATAGTTCGTCGGAGACCCTGCCGCGGGCGCAAGATTGTATATTGTTGTAATTCGCTTCGCAATAGTATCCTAGCCAAGATTTTATGTTTTAAATATTCATAGTTCTTTTTAATATTAAAATATTATTTCTTATCTTAAGTCAGTTCCACCGACTCAACTCGCTTGTTTACCCCATAAAAAGTTTAACAAAGTGACTTTAAAAAATAATTGAATTGCCGCCTAAACTGTTTCTTCAGGCAATGTTGCCAGCTCTGGAAGATTTAAGATAAATCCACGGTCGCGTTCAATTTTAATTAAAAGCCTCTTGGAATTCCTTAGTCGTCAAGTGTGGGCTTAATTAAAAGAATGTCGTAGCTGGTACACAGCTACTTCAAAAATGCTTGCCAATAGAAACCTGTCTATTTATAAGAATTTCTTTGAATCTTGAAATATGAAATTAAAGCCAAGTATTTGAGGTCACGTAAGAAATGATATAATTGGGTCGTGTACTAGGTTCAAGATAAATTATGACATTCTGACTACTAAATAATGACAAATTAATAAAACTAACGAAAACAATTTATTTTTTTATAAATAAGTATTTAAATTATTTATGAATTTTAATCCAGAAAACGGAACAAGAACGGAACAAGTCCGAAATTTTGTCATGTTTTTCTATGACGTCACAGTGTGCTTTTTCATACAAATTCCATAGTAATTTCGTGTTTTGACGTTTAGTTAAATCTAACTGATTTGACTAGTTGGAATCTAGCCTATTATAAATATTTAATTTTTAGATTCGAAATGCCTACCGATTTTTATTATTATTATATTCACGTTTCGTCGCTGTCAGCCATTTAGTATATCGGATGAAAAGCTATCCGAAGCTGAAGCATATCAAAATTCTTCCGCACCGCTCGCCCTGTCAGTATTTTCAGTTTTATACGGGACCGATTTTCATTTTATCTCGAAAAAATCTGATTAAGAATTTGGCGCGTGATTCCAATGGGTGGCATCCGAATTTTTCAAATTAAAACTCAAGAATCGCTCTTCTCTTTTTTGTAATAGTGATTATATTTCCATATAAAATTTTAAAATCCTCTCAATGCATGTGGAAGAATTTTGGTTTGCTGCCACCTTTATGCCATGACGTGTAAGTTAAAAACCTATGTGTACTTACGTGTTGATTTTTTTTATACTTACGTGATTTTAAATATACATACACGTTCCTCGTGAATTACTACTTGCTAGGATAATGGCAACTCTATTATTTAAATTGTAAATCATCATAATATCCCCAACGTTTATCCTGTTTCCATGCTTAGTTGTAGGAAGGTTTGCTTAATCTTTAAAGTTATTGACAGGTCGGACTTTTTGAAATCACTATTCTATTTATTTCTTCATTTAAATATAAAGTATACAAAAAATTAAATACTTCCGAGTTTCGTTCCAAATTTAATTAAATTTGAATTTGGAACAATAATATAAGGAAATGAAAACTTAATAATAAATTCCTACTGTAAAATAACATTTATTTATTTGTTCCTAATAAGTATCTATTTCACAGGTATTCTCGTATTTAATATTTTTTTGATAAGTGTATTATTTTTTTACAGATGAAACTGACACTTTCGGCTGACCGGACGGCTATTTAAAAAAATGTATTATGACACATTAATTTTCCATACAAAATTAGGAGACGCTGAAGGACGTTCTGATTTTGTTATAAGCAAGAATAATGTGAAATATGGCACAAACGTTACTAAACGTCGTCGTGTATAAGCGTTCTATCATAACCGTTATACTACGATCATTAGTAAAAGGAACAACGTCTAACAACGTCAACGTTTATAGAAGTTGCGTCACATGTGGGTAACATAATGTTTACAGTTTAACTAACAACATCTAATGACGAGGACGTTTGAATACGTTCTGTCACGCAATACTCAAATATAATTATTTATTATTTTGACAACGTTTATAAACGTCGCCGTCAATAGACGCTTTTCTGAATATTTATTATAAAAATCGATAAAAAAGTTATATTTTGATCACTGAGTAAGTAAAAATATTATTTGCAACAAGAGAACAAGTCGACTTTTTCAATATACGTGTATTGGATATTTCTACTTCTCAGAGATATAATGAAACTCTATCAGCATAATTATTGATTTCCGTCCAAAACGACAAAAGACCACGTTAAGTCATAGTCCAGGTGAGGATGCCGCCGTGGGTACTTCATCAACAGATAAAATAGAAGGTCATCGCGGGCCACCGCTGCATACAGTGATGGAGTGGGAGTCCACTCAACATCTCGCGCGACACCGCCGCCTGCAGAAATAGAAAGGTTCCTAAGGTAGAAATAGGCACGTTACTGCAGTTAACACTACCTGAACCTGCCGTGGACCACCCTCTGCCTTCTGGATTGTTGGCGCCTGCAGAAAACCACCCAACACCTGCCGCGTCACCGCAACCTGCAGACACTACGGACTATCCAATACCTTCGGCGTTGCCTGCAGATATAGAGACTAATTCAGCATCTCCTGCCTGACCATCGCTTGCTGATACAGAGGGCAACCTAGGACCCTCTGCGTCGTCAACATCTGCAGATATAGATAATAGTCTAGCATCTCGACAATTTCGCAGTCATTCCAGAGCTCTGAACAGTGTTCAAGCAAACGAGAGGCAGCCAGCAAGACGCAGAATACTTTTTTTTTGACGTGACATATTGTAGATTTGCCGCAGATGGCATTAACTGCTTGGCCGGACAAATGGGGACTCACCCGGAAAAACGCAGAACATTATATTCAGTAAGAACCTAAACAGTTCATAAGAACAAACAACAACAAGAACAAGAAGTATTAAGAACATCGCCCATTTCGAAGCCGCTCCCGCGACATACAAACCAGCAGGCAACGAGTACCAAGACGCTAAACACCGCCTCGAGCTACATGTGATTGAGAAAAACCACATTAGATAATAGTACCAACATTGTATTTTGATAATGTTTCTGCAGGTGCTCTGAATTTGGTCCGTCTACTTCTGTTATAATGTATTCAAATTCAATTAAATGTTTCCCCCACACGTTGTAGACTTCTTACCGAGCACCCGTAACTGAGGACGATGTTCGACGTCCTGGTCGTTGTTTCTCACTTGATTATACGTCTCGAGAACGGCCACGAGACGGGCAACGTTCCCACTGGAGGCACCGTTCTGCGTCCCGCCAGCCACCTCTCATTCACTTTAGCATCTCTTGAATAACTTCGAGATTGACGAGATGCTGAATTATCCTCTATATATCAGCAAACAGTGGCAATACAAGAGATGTCGGGTCACTCTCTATGCCTACAAGTGGTAGCGATGCAGGACAATGACTAAGAATTATCCACAATATCAACAATCTGCGGCGACGCAGGAAGCACCGAGTGGCCCTCCGCAGGCGCGAGCAATATAGCAGGTACAGAGGTGATGTAACAGTTGCCAAAAATTCTGTTGCTGTGAAAGTGGTAACGTAGCCATTTATGAGACGCTGAGCAGACTTCCATCCCTGCACGCAGCGGGGACCCAGGACGAGCCACCAATACATCTGTTGATGAAGTATCCGCTTATTACGATATCACGTAAAGTTGTACGGCTCTTATCACGTAAAATTGACACATAAGACATTTACAATGGCGCGGAGCTTACAGGATGACGTCCATCAACGTTGTGATTGTATGCGTAATAAATGTGTATGTGTGAGTGACCTCTATAAAATGACGGTAAAAACGAATGCAGCGCGGCGCTAGAGATTTGGGAATCTAATGTGTTGTGGCGCAATGACGTAGCTAATAGAAATTAGTATCGGCTGTCAGCGCTCTATCACGTAGTGGGAATAAAATATATTTTTTCTTCGACGGGAATATACGTTGCGTCGATTTTGGTGTTTTCATTTTGACGTATAATGACGTTGCTCAGCCGAAAGTGTTAATAGTAGCATTCTGCCTTTTCGTCGTGGTAGCTGCTGAACTGAAATGGGACGAGAGTGGTCAATACCGGTTGATTGAGACTGAACCACTGAAGTACCGGTACTTAACTCTGCCAGCGGCAACTTACCCATTACGGTACCTTTCTTACCCGTACCAACCACTCTCATACCAACCACTTGCCATTAAACCACTGAGTTACCGATCATACCAACCATTTGTTTATTCTTACAAACAAATTAATCATGAATAATGTGACGGTTTCTGCAATTCTAGCCATGATCAATGCTATTGTATAAGTTTTATGTAAATAAAGTTGTACTGGTATTATTGTTTTTATGGTATTTTATTTTTCGTTACCAAGGTAATTACATGAAGAATAGGTAGGTACTTTTAGAAATCTATACTTATAATAAATCTGTAGAGAGGTCAATTCTGTACATTAAATATTTTTTCAAAATAACTATCAGGGGGTGATAAGTGATCGATACTGATGCCAAAAATGCAATCAGTAAAATTTTTGTCTGTCTGTCTGTCTGTCTGTCTGTCTGTCTGTATGTTCCTTATAGAAACAAAAACTACTGGACGGATTTTAATGAAACTTGGTACAATTATTCTTCACACTCCTGGACAGGTAATAGTATACTTTTCATCACGCTACAATCAATAGGAGCAGAGTAGTGAAGGGAAATCCTTTTGTATGAAAAATCTAAACCACTCAAGTTAGACGTTTGAAATTTGGCATGCAGGTACCTTAAATACCGTAGAGGTGCACTAATAAAGGAATTCCCGAAATTCCCACGGGAACGGGAATTAGCGGAAAAATCCTTTTGTATGAAAAATCTAAACCACTCAAGTTAGATGTTCGAAATTTGTCATGCAAGTACCTTAGATACCGTAGAGGTGTACTAAGAAAGGAATTCCCGAAATTCTTACGGGAACGGGAATTAGCGGAAAAATCCTTTTGTATGAAAAATCTAAACCACTCAAGTTAGATGTTTGAAATTTGTCATGCAGGTACCTTAGGTACCGTGGAGGTGCACTAAGAAAGGAATTCCCAAAATTCTCACGGGAACGGGAATTAGCGGGAAAATCCTTTTGTATGAAAAATCTAAACCACTCAAATTAGACGTTTGAAATTTGGCATGCAGGTACCTAAGATACCGTAGAGGTGCACTAAGAAAGGAATTCCCGAAATTCCCACGGGAACGGGAATTAGCGGAAAAATCCTTTTGTATGAAAAATCTAAACCATTCAAGTTAGATGTTTGAAATTTGTCATGCAAGTACCTTAGATACCGTAGAGGTGTACTAAGAAAGGAATTCCCGAAATTCCCACGGGAACGGGAATTAGCGGAAAAATCCTTTTGTATGAAAAATCTAAACCACTCAAGTTAGACGTTTGAAATTTGGCATGCAGATACCTTAGGTACCGTAGAGGTGCACTAAGAAAGGAATTCCCGAAATTCCCACGGGAACGGGAATTAGCGGGAAAATCCTTTTGTATGAAAAATCTAAACCATTCAAGTAAGATGTTTGAAATTTGTCATGCAAGTACCTTAGATACCGTAGAGGTGTACTAAGACAGGAATTCCCGAAATTCCCACGGGAACGGGAATTAGCGGAAAAATCCTTTTGTATGAAAAATCTAAACCATTCAAGTTAGATGTTTGAAATTTGTCATGCAAGTACCTTAGATACCGTAGAGGTGTACTAAGAAAGGAATTCCTGAAATTCCCACGGGAACGGGAATTAGCGGAAAAATCCTTTTGTATGAAAAATCTAAACCACTCAAGTTAGACGTTTGAAATTTGGCATGCAGATACCTTAGGTACCGTAGAGGTGCACTAAGAAAGTAATTCCCGAAATTCCCACGGGAACGGGAATTAGCGGGAAAATCCTTTTGTATGAAAAATCTAAACCACTCAAGTTAGACGTTTGAAATTTGGCATGCAGGTACTTTAGTAAACTTAAAGCTTAGTTGCAACAGGATATTACAAAATTCTCACGGGAACGGTAGTTAGCGGGAAAAAACATTTGTATGAAAAAATCAAATCTAAATAAAAGGAGAAACTGACAGACTCAGTGACTGACACATCAACGCATAGCCTGAACGGCTAAACGTAAGCATTTGAAATTTGGAAGGAACATAGCTTAGGTACCGTAGAGGTGCACTAAGAAAGGAATTCCCGGAATTCCCACGGGAACGGAAATTAGCGGGAAAATCCTTTTGTATGAAAAATCTAAACCGCTTAAGTTAGACGCTTGAAATTTGGCGTGCAGGTACCTTAGTTAACTTAAAGCTTATTTGCAACAGGATATTGCAAAATTCCCACGGAAACGGGAGTTAGCGGGAAAAAAACATTTGTATGAAAAAATCGAAACCGCGTAAGATAGATGTTTTCAATTCAATTCAATTAAATTATTTATTGCATTCCATGAAGTACAATGGGGTGTTACATAGGCATAGGAACTAAAACATGGACCCTGTAGGTCACAGCAACGTTGAAGGGAAGAGAGGAAGTGTGTATTAAAATTAAAACTCAATGAACAATCAATTAAAAAAAAATCAATTCAATCAATTGATTGCATGCATGCATACCTTAGTAAAAATAAAGTTTATTTTTGGCTGTATTTTGAAAAATGGGAGTTATTGGGAAAAAAAAATGTATGAAAAAATTTAAACTGCATAAGTTAGATGCTTGAAATTTGATATGCACTCCCACACACACAAAGATCTCTCTCTTATATAACACGCCACGCGGACGAAGTCGCGGGCAAAAGCTAGTGACTAAATAAAGACAAATCTAAAACTAACGAAAATTTTTTCTTTTTTCTATTTAACTTATTTATCACGTTTTTCTACTTTCTGACTTCGTCCGCGTGGCGTGTTATATAAGAGAGAGATCTTTGTGTGTGTGGGAGTGCATATCAAATTTCAAGCATCTAACTTATGCAGTTTAAATTTTTTCATACATTTTTTTTTCCCAATAACTCCCATTTTTCAAAATACAGCCAAAAATAAACTTTATTTTTACTAAGGTATGCATGCATGCAATCAATTGATTGAATTGATTTTTTTTTAATTGATTGTTCATTGAGTTTTAATTTTAATACACACTTCCTCTCTTCCCTTCAACGTTGCTGTGACCTACAGGGTCCATGTTTTAGTTCCTATGCCTATGTAACACCCCATTGTACTTCATGGAATGCAATAAATAATTTAATTGAATTGAATTGAAAACATCTATCTTACGCGGTTTCGATTTTTTCATACAAATGTTTTTTTCCCGCTAACTCCCGTTTCCGTGGGAATTTTGCAATATCCTGTTGCAAATAAGCTTTAAGTTAACTAAGGTACCTGCACGCCAAATTTCAAGCGTCTAACTTAAGCGGTTTAGATTTTTCATACAAAAGGATTTTCCCGCTAATTTCCGTTCCCGTGGGAATTCCGGGAATTCCTTTCTTAGTGCACCTCTACGGTACCTAAGCTATGTTCCTTCCAAATTTCAAATGCTTACGTTTAGCCGTTCAGGCTATGCGTTGATGTGTCAGTCACTGAGTCTGTCAGTTTCTCCTTTTATTTAGATTTGATTTTTTCATACAAATGTTTTTTCCCGCTAACTACCGTTCCCGTGAGAATTTTGTAATATCCTGTTGCAACTAAGCTTTAAGTTTACTAAAGTACCTGCATGCCAAATTTCAAACGTCTAACTTGAGTGGTTTAGATTTTTCATACAAAAGGATTTTCCCGCTAATTCCCGTTCCCGTGGGAATTTCGGGAATTACTTTCTTAGTGCACCTCTACGGTACCTAAGGTATCTGCATGCCAAATTTCAAACGTCTAACTTGAGTGGTTTAGATTTTTCATACAAAAGGATTTTTCCGCTAATTCCCGTTCCCGTGGGAATTTCAGGAATTCCTTTCTTAGTACACCTCTACGGTATCTAAGGTACTTGCATGACAAATTTCAAACATCTAACTTGAATGGTTTAGATTTTTCATACAAAAGGATTTTTCCGCTAATTCCCGTTCCCGTGGGAATTTCGGGAATTCCTGTCTTAGTACACCTCTACGGTATCTAAGGTACTTGCATGACAAATTTCAAACATCTTACTTGAATGGTTTAGATTTTTCATACAAAAGGATTTTCCCGCTAATTCCCGTTCCCGTGGGAATTTCGGGAATTCCTTTCTTAGTGCACCTCTACGGTACCTAAGGTATCTGCATGCCAAATTTCAAACGTCTAACTTGAGTGGTTTAGATTTTTCATACAAAAGGATTTTTCCGCTAATTCCCGTTCCCGTGGGAATTTCGGGAATTCCTTTCTTAGTACACCTCTACGGTATCTAAGGTACTTGCATGACAAATTTCAAACATCTAACTTGAATGGTTTAGATTTTTCATACAAAAGGATTTTTCCGCTAATTCCCGTTCCCGTGGGAATTTCGGGAATTCCTTTCTTAGTGCACCTCTACGGTATCTTAGGTACCTGCATGCCAAATTTCAAACGTCTAATTTGAGTGGTTTAGATTTTTCATACAAAAGGATTTTCCCGCTAATTCCCGTTCCCGTGAGAATTTTGGGAATTCCTTTCTTAGTGCACCTCCACGGTACCTAAGGTACCTGCATGACAAATTTCAAACATCTAACTTGAGTGGTTTAGATTTTTCATACAAAAGGATTTTTCCGCTAATTCCCGTTCCCGTAAGAATTTCGGGAATTCCTTTCTTAGTACACCTCTACGGTATCTAAGGTACTTGCATGACAAATTTCGAACATCTAACTTGAGTGGTTTAGATTTTTCATACAAAAGGATTTTTCCGCTAATTCCCGTTCCCGTGGGAATTTCGGGAATTCCTTTATTAGTGCACCTCTACGGTATTTAAGGTACCTGCATGCCAAATTTCAAACGTCTAACTTGAGTGGTTTAGATTTTTCATACAAAAGGATTTCCCTTCACTACTCTGCTCCTATTGATTGTAGCGTGATGAAAAGTATACTATTACCTGTCCAGGAGTGTGAAGAATAATTGTACCAAGTTTCATTAAAATCCGTCCAGTAGTTTTTGTTTCTATAAGGAACATACAGACAGACAGACAGACAGACAGACAGACAGACAGACAGACAAAAATTTTACTGATTGCATTTTTGGCATCAGTATCGATCACTTATCACCCCCTGATAGTTATTTTGAAAAAATATTTAATGTACAGAATTGACCTCTCTACAGATTTATTATAAGTATAGATAACGAACGTCACATCCGCCTAAAACTACTGCAGCTTCTTACAACCTGTGTAGCAGGGGAAAAGAAGCTACAAGAAAAAAATCGGCAAAGGGACCTAGTCGTTCTTTAAAAAAAATCTAGTAAATTCAAAATTCTAGAAAGAAACAGTTTCAAATGATGATACAATTTTACGATTGATAATGAGATCAAATTAATTGATACGTCCATTAAGATACCATTCTTAGAGAGACGTTTGAAATTCCCGGGATATACAGAGTAACAAATGATCTGAATGCAATTATGCTAGGTTACTTGCTTTTCCGAATTTAACAAAACGTGACTGAACAGAAGCTCACGACTATGATGATGATGATCACGACTATACTCGTATCACCCCCGGACACTTCGTACAGAAAATCGTTTTACACAGACACTACACATTGACGATTATCGTACACGCGCATCTGTGTGTGTATCGTCTGACGCCCATACGATTGAAGACTAAAGTAAGACTGGGTGAACCTAGCTCAGGCGCTGGTGGAGAGTTGCCGGTCTATACGTAGTATTATTCGTTATTCTATGCTCATATTCCCAATTGGACTGGTCAAGGATATCTACATCCATTGCGAGATAGATTGAGTACCCACGTTTCACCCCGGGGCTAACCAAGTTGCGCAAGCAAAACGATTATGACAATCGAAAGTGACAGTGATAAAAATGTACAAGGTTGACATAAGGTGAAGTGTCAACTCCATACATTTTTATTTCTGTCACAGTCATATTCGATTGCAATTTGTCTAGATTTATTCTAGACTAATCAATTTGTTGAATCATTTTAAGAAACGAATTTCCGAGTTAAATAAGTCCTTAAAAGTAACTCTGCATAGGTAACACAGCACACAACAATACAATACAAGACTCTTTATTGTACTTAAAACAGACATTAAAATAAACATTTAGAATACAAAACCTAATGAATTAATAATTAACGATCTACCGTCAACATTGTATCGCCCAAATTGACTTTAACAATATTATTATACCGGCCTCAGGTGCTTTGAGGACCTGTGTAGAGCTTCCTAATAGGGCTTTTTATAGCAATAAGGTAAGGATAGCAAAAAGGACGTAATTTATTGGAGAGCGGAGAGCTGTCCTTCTATGTAGTAAGTCGAAAAACATAACGAACGATTCTGACGACCCGATTACTCTAGCCATAAAATCTGTCAATCAGATCGCGACAACGTGCGCCTTAGTACCCCGATATGGATCCCGCCGGCTTGGTCGACGATTTCCCTCATTCAGTGTTTATCGCTGTCCACCCACTAGAGTCGATTAATTCTTTCAAACATAAACCTCTCAAACGATGCCCTGAACCAAGGTTCGCGTCTGACTCGGCACCCTTAGGTGTATTGTGTTGTTTTAAATTTTATACCGGTTGAAAGTCTTCAGCGCTCGTCATTTTGTCAGGCCAAATAAAAAAATATAAACGAGAAACTTCTTACAAAATGAAGGAACACGGGAATGGAAAAAGTTGATTAATGAAACATATTTTTCCCGTTACCATTTTATTTTATATTTTATTTTGTAAATAAATTACCGTATATTACAGTTTTCAGTTTTTTATAATTACGTATATTCATTTACTTGGAAATTCTTTTCTGACTTTTATTTTATTTATTTGTTCTTTTAGTTATGATAGAAATAAGCGGGAATGTAATATGTATAACTCGGCACGATTACTAATTCAGTCGTTTCAGGCTCAGGAAACACGTCAGACATTACATCAGGCTTTAGAGGTGGTGATGTTGATGGTTCCATTTTTACCGGTTCTGGTTGTGCCGGTTTTGGCAGTACCGGTTCTAATTCCGGTACTCTTATAAACGGTCTGTAGACATATTGGTACCGAGCACCGTTGGTGGTGTACCATACTTGAGGTGGTACCGGTGATGCGAAACTGATGGTCACCAATGCCAAAAAAAATATAAAGAATACTGATTGCATCTGTAAAAAAAAGAAAGGCTACACATAAAGGGTATACATTGACTTTTGCTTTTTGGATTGTAGAATATCCACAATTTAAAATGACATTACCAAATGGAATTCTAGAAATGACCAAATGGCCGAGCCGTGGTTGCCCACGTGACCACGTAGCCACGTGGTACGTGGTAGCCTCTCACTTTGAGGTCGTAGGTTGAAATGAAATGGTCGAACATATCATGAAGCGATCAATTTTAAGATCTGGCCGTGCAAATATATAAGTATATTGTAAATAGAATTGATCATTTCATGTTGTGTTCGACCATCTCTCGAGATGGTCACATTTCATGAAATAGCAAACTTAAGTTGACCATATCGTTGAAACGTCAACGTTTAATGATATTTCAATCAACGTTTGGCCATATCATTTATGTAGGCGGTGTCCATGCTATGTGGTGTAATAAAAATTCATGGAAAATTGTGAATTTACATTGATACATCGATTATAATATCAATCAAGTTTTAAATATAAATTACACCAGCGCCACTACCAATGGATAATGTTACTAATTTTACGATGTTTGCCAACGTTTGGCCATATCATGAATTAACCGTGCATTTGTTCATGTCGTTAAACGTTATGTGTTCATTGATCTTTATTTATTATTAAGATTTTAATTGTGTAAATAATGCTGTAAGCTCCCCGAATAAAATAAAAATAAAATCTGACCGAACTACAAGTGACCAATGAGTGATATTATATTTCATGGAATGATCGAGCACATCATGAAATGATCAAGTCTAAGATCTGACCACGACATAAAAGTATAAGTCACGGTAAGTAAGTTAAGCTTAGGTACTTTAATTATCTTAATGCGCCAAATTCACTAATACACTGATATTTTTTGAAATGCGAATATGTTTGCGTTATTGTACCTATTTATAGTTATTAATTCAGGTTAGCGGAACTTATTTCAATATCCGTTACAAATTATTATATGAATTAATAATGACGTTCTTGTCTTATAATAATATTTATTAATAATATCTCCCGGATGGTTCAGCAATGATGATAATAATAATACGGATTTTGCATGACTTACAACGTAGTTCCCAGGTTCAAATCCCGACTCGATCTCTAAACCTCTGAATTCGATTTTATGAGTTTGAATTCGTGTTTGGTACATCTACGTACATAAACACATACATTCCATTCAACTACAGTTGTAACAACACAATATTAAAAACAATTTTAAAATAATAATAAGACACGACTAGGACAGGACACTTTGGTTAGGACATTACAGGCTGATCACCTGATTGTCCGAAAGTAAGATGATCCGTGCTTCGGAAGGCACGTTAAGCCGTTGGTCCCGGTTACTATTTACTGATCGTAGTAAGTGAGTAACTGTTACATGAGCCATGTCAGGGGCCCTTGGCGGCTCAGTCATAACCCTGACACCAGGGTTGATGAGGTTGGTACCACCTCACAACCCACATGATAAGAGAAGAAAAGATCATTTATATTTGAACACAGATCATATAATACTAACGTACAGATGCCTCACGTCATACAACGAAACCGTGCCGTTCTAACTCGGGCAATTCTTCGGGCTATTTTTAGTTCTAATAAATGACCACTAGATGCCGCTAAAACGCCCTAGCGCTCAAGCGTAAATAATCGAGCGACATCTAGTGAAATTTCAGCTTACTGAGTGCAAGTTATTGCAAGCACAATATATTACTTAGAGTTAGAGTAAAATTAAGATAATAGATGGCGCAAACGGATTTTTTTTTCTCAACGTTGACATGTTAGTATTATAATCTGTGACAATGATCTGTGACATTGTCAAGGGGACAGTTGTTAGTTGACATACGATTATTTCTGATGTTTGGTGGTCTTCATTTTGTATTGGCAAAAATATGACTCATGTAACGACTACTTACTTACATCAGTAAGTAGTAACCTTTGGCGGCTCAATAGTAACCCTGACACCAGGGTTGATGAGGTTGGTACGACACCTCACAACCCACACGATAAGAAGAAGATTGGCAAAAATATATCTCCAACTCCTGTAAGTATCTAATTAGTTACTAAAACTGGAAGATAATTAAAAACATAGCTAAGGTCCTACCTAGAACGCAATCGTCCCTTATCATCCCGGGCGTTTCGTAAAACCGACTAAGGAGAACCTTTATAAAAGACAAGTCTTTTCTAGCATGATGAATCATTACATTGGACCACCGGTTAAGCACCTGAGGACTTTGTATAAAGTGCTTCCAAATTGGTCTCTGCTTACTCGTGGCTCTGCCCAGCCTAATCGGGATTACAGGCGTGAGTATAAGTATGTATGTAGTAGATAGTTTTTTTGTGTAGCTGTCACCTATCTATGGTACAAATCATATACTGTTTGTTGAAAAAAGTTAAATAAGTCTGGTTAGGCAGTGAGCGTGTTGTGAATTTAAGCCTGTAACTTATTTCAGATCTCTAAAGACGATGATAACCATTGTGAAGAATGACATGCAAAGGCTATTAGAACCACATATCAACAATTTTCTGACCATGACCAAGTGATGAATATGATAAAAGTCTACCTCATGAAAGCCACACTACTTTTCAAAGAAAAATATTTTCTTTGGAGTTGTAGGTATTATAGTGAAAACTTAATCTTGACTTCTGTTCTGCATAAATGAGAATCGCACTATGCCAGGTATGTATGCTTAAATTATTATCCCATTAACCCATTTCTTTGAGCCCGAATATCTAAATGTTCAATAAAGTAGATAAATTTCAAACTCATCGGATTACATGCGTAATAGGTCATCCATGTGTCTAAATGTAAAAAATAGAACCTACTATTACTACTCCATTCCACCAATCTACTCATTGGTATAAGAGAGTAGTAACTCACACTTACTCTCCTTAAGTCTCCTTCTCAGGGCGGGCAGAGCAGAGTTTTGGCACACAAGGTGTATATACATTGCAATATACCTACTATTATTATATAGTCACTATTACTCTAATATAAAATAGGTCATAATGGTACACTTGCTTGCATCTCAAACGATGAACACCAGTTCAAACCCTGGTACCGGACTTGCATTAATTTATTTTAAACAGTTCACATCTAGCACAGTTGGCTCGACCATTATAGGTAGCAATACGGCCTATCGTTAGCCTAACAGAAAGCTTGTGAGG
This sequence comes from Pectinophora gossypiella, assembly GCF_024362695.1. Taxonomy (NCBI): domain Eukaryota; kingdom Metazoa; phylum Arthropoda; class Insecta; order Lepidoptera; family Gelechiidae; genus Pectinophora; species Pectinophora gossypiella. Next base: position 15,584,445 of record NC_065415.1, read on the forward strand.
TGCGTGTGCTTAGTTCATCTTGTGATGAATGTTACTTTGACTACCTCAATGGGATGCAAGATCTTGCTTATTTTACGTTATTATATTATCTGTGATACATAGATAAACTAATGCCTATAATACCTGATGGGTGGTAGAAATGTTTTGTTCTTAATATCATTGCCGATCAAAATTAATGTGCTCTTTTAATAACTATTATATTTTCATTTGTAGGTAACATAATGTAGCGAGTACCCTGGTTGAGTCAAGATAATATAAAATAAGTGGAAAGATAATGTGGCCCAAGTATGTGATGATGTGCAAACAGCCGAATGTGAATCTGGTAATAATGTGCCTGTTTAAATGAGTTTTAGTTGAGTACCAAATAGTTACCTAGGTTTTCCTGGGAAAAACACTGATCCAGCCTTTCTGATTCAACTGAGTTTTTGTATGGTTTTGAATAAATAACTAAACAATAGAAATGTGTCTTTTTTATTTTACTATCCCCTTTCCATTACATAGATAGGTATCATTTAAAGTAACTATAAATAATTAATTGTTCATTACAATTTATATACAAATAGTATTAGTTTATGATAATTAAGATACCTACTTGATTATTAAAATTAACAAATTTAATGAAGTTGGATTTTTTTTAATGACTAGAATGAAAATACAATAAATATTCAATTAAACTACTTCTTTAATTCAAAAGGTATTACATTTTGTTTTTGTTAGATACAATACTAATTTCTTTTTTAATACTTTGCATTTTGGCGTGTCTTCAGTAATTGACAACCGTCTTCTCTTCGGCGTGTTACACTGGTATGCTACTGCTGGCGGCTCCACGAGCTCTTCAAGTTCGCAGTCGCGAAGCCGTTTATTTTTGTACACCTTTTTCGGTGTCAGTACTTTAAAAGTACCTGATGAACCTAAAAAGAAAAATAATATGTATTAATAAATAATGTCGTGAATCTTATTTTCTTGTCGTGGGTGGAATACCAGCCTAATCAACCCTAGTGTCAGGGTTATGATTGAGTCGCCAAAGGCCCCAAAAGGTGAATGTAAAGCAAAGTTGTTGGAGGTAACATACCTAACATAAAGGAAGAAAAGGGCAATTATAACATTCATTAAAGTAGGTAGGTAACTAACGTATTAACGTAGCCATTTTATAAATATTAAATAAAATGTGTATGATAAGTGATTCCTAAAAGATAGACATAGGTAGGTACTTATAAAATTCCACAATACATTATTTTGTTATATCTCAAAACCATTAGGCAGCTTTTTCGATGAAAGCTCCCACTAGTCTTGATTTTTTTCGGACATAGATTGAACATCAGCGCTCAAAAAGTGGGACGCAAAGTTACTGTTAATATAGCGACGTGAGTGACAGTATTTCTCCGCGGTGCGCGATTAGGCGCCGAACTGGCAACATGCGAAGTGCGTGGTAAAAAGTTGCAAATATAGAAGCTCAAAGAAAAAAATATATAACACTTCTTATAAGTCATGACATTGGTGCTAATTCCTGTAAACACATCTAACTTTATTTTAAGTTATACCTGTCATTATTATTTTTTTTCTTTTGAGTTAGCCGCCAACAAACAGACGAGCGAATGGCGTGGGAGCTTTGTTTTATAATATTATTATAATGACAGATAGAATAAAAAAATAATAATGACAGATATAACTTAAAATAAAATTAAATAAAAATAATGATTAGATTACTGACGTGTTAAAGGCAACCAGACGAGATATAGAATGTAAACAAAGTTTCAGAGGTTCAAAACATTTATATTTGAATAAATTATCATAGAGTTCGAATTTTAATCGCTGTAGTCTGTACTAGACAAAGATGATTCGTCGGAAGAGTCCGAGTCAGCTGTGTTTATGATAAAACTATCTATCGTATTATTAATCATGTTGTCAATACTGTGTTTAAATCAACAACTACTCACAATACTAGCAAAAAGCAAAAATAAAAGTAACAGAAACGGAATAATAAGAACAAAAATCTAAGTAGGTAAATACGGGGACGAAAAAATATGTATCACTTCGAACGCAATCCAAACAGAAATGAACTTGTTCATAAAATGGCGGTCCAAATGTTGACAGCTGCGGTACCGACTGCTTTCCTGTACCTACCACGAAACACAACGACAGCTGTCGTTGATTAACTGACGCCATAACTGCGCGTACGAGTGATAAGGACAGAGATGATAATCCCTGGTTATCGCAATGTAACTCAGTAATGGTCCGTTTGTTTAGTTTTTTATCTCGTCTGGCTACGCTGCGGTATAGGTTTTGCGTTAAAGAGCCACAAACATAGTCGGTACCTACTTACTTAAGTAAGTGGAATGATAAGGCTTTATTACCTACATTAACTCGATTCATCTGCCACACACGATGCGTCAGGTCATCGTGTGTCCCAATGTAACCTACCTACCTACCTATAAAATGTATGACGAAATCGTGGGTCGCCCACCAATGAACTATTTATTATAACACTGCCCGATCCCGATGTCCGAGCCCGCGATCTCGAGTAATCTCGCTCGACGCATCGCGTTTGGGTAGTTTAATAACCGCTATAATATATACCTATACGTATAAGCCCTGTAAGCGCGGTGCACTGTTTTGTACAAGATTGTAAACAACTACGTCTCAATTACGTGTGTCGAGCAACTATAGACTTTATGTCATTATAAAGATAAGATCCATTCTGGCTTGTTGCGTTGCGCGAGGTCACGTGTTATTACGATTGTAGGTAGGCAGGTACCTACCTACTGGCTGAGTCGCGCAAACGCAAATGATAGGTCCGATGCGATGCGATGCGTAGTAGGTATGTAGGTAAATCTGCCTATATGTTTGTTACCTCTTCAGACTTAAACAAATGGTTACGTTATGGTAGGTTACATTACCTACGCATCTACGACAATCGCCGTCTGCGTAAAGTTGAAAGCGAAAAGCTACTTTTTCTACCTATAGCTACCTAACTTACCTATTAGGGTATTAAGTAGGTATTATAGATAGTAGGTAGGTATCTTGGTATAGGTACAATAAAGTCGTAAATTTCTGTTTTCATAATATTTTACGTCTTTAATTATTTTAAACCCTACAATTTATGTTAATACGGCTTTATTATAGTTTAGTTACTGAAAATGGTTCGGAATCGAGACGTCTATAGGCACCTATCGAACCTAACTATCATCACAGCCCGGACACTTCATACAAACAACCTATCCTCTACTTTAAACATTTAACTAGGTAGGTAGGTACCTACATTAACTTGTCTACATCTAAGTAGTAGGTAAGTTGTAATTAGCTAGGTACCTAACATTTCAAAAAACTCAAGGTCGGTAGGTATCATTCACGTAATAACTCACTATCACTATACTAAAACCCAATATTATGTAGATATTCAAGCAATAGGTAGGTACCTAACCTACAATAAAAATTTGATTGTATTTGTATTAATTCAGTGGTAGTTAAGTACCTACCTACCCAATTGTAGGTAATAACTTGACAAATTAATTGTGCTTACCTGGTGAGGAAGTGCTTGAGCGATTTTGAAGGTCTTGAGTCTGATATGGTTCTGGAACTGCACTTCTCTGGAGTCTTTTTCTATGACCATTCATTTTTTCATTTCGTACATACTTGATATTGAAATGGTCAATGCATAAATACCTTGACCGCAAATTTTCTGCAGGCAAGTGGGCAATGTTCATATTACCTACAAGAAAAGAATATAATGTTCAATAAAACATAAATAGCCTATAGATGTTCCACTGCTGGATCGTCTCTACCCTCTACCCTCAAATAACAGGAGGTAATCGTTTTGGTGGTAGCCCGGACCAACTATATAATTTCTGAAGCAAAGCTTACTCTTACTTTTTCGGACAAATAAGTGACTTAGTCCGCAATGTCATAACTAAACAAAGATTAATGGTTGGATCTTGGTAGTGGTTGCCTGGAAGAAATTGCTTAAACAGGCCTCCCATTTGTACTGTAGTAGGTATGTTGCATAAATTTTTGTATGTTCTAACTGTTTGTGATCATTAAAAATATTTGATTTGTGATGAATAATCTCACAAAGTAATTTTGATAATATCAGGAACAGTATCCGGACCTCCAGATCATAAGCCTAATGTTCTAATCAATAATACACAGAGGCAGAATCCACTAAAACAGCAACTTTTGACATGTCTTATTAAGTTCTTGTAGTTACCTACCTATACATAATGTATGTATAGATTGGTACCTGCTGAAAGGTGGTCAGGCGTGAGCGAGACCAAGATACTAGGTATACCTCATTTGGGTTCCTGGCTAATGTACACAGTCCCGATGTGTGAAATTGGTATAAAACTGTAGGTTTGGTAGATAGTAATTTATCTTAGGTATCTTTTAAGACTGTATAAGAAGAAATAAATTAATGTTTTATTTTTATTTATTTTCAACTTAAATTAAAAGTAAATGTGTAAGTAGATATCTGGGGGGTCAAAATGGCTACATCAAAGCAATTCATCTAAGAAAGCAATATTGCTATTTGACATTTGTTTGCATCGCACACTTACTTTTATATGCACAAATGTGAAACTGCAATATTGCTTACTTAGATGAATTGCTTCAATGTGGGTATTTTAACCGCCCTGGTCTATAAACTGTTCAATAAAACAGTCCAAAATTCAGAAATAATTATGTACTTGATTGACTTTTTTTAACTTTTGTCCCTTTTATTCCACAGTTCACTTGGAAATATGTGTAATTATGTATGTGTAACTTGGAAATAATAATGCATCGCATACAGTATTGGCATATAGTAGGTACCTACTTTACAAGTTTTTGACTATTCCAGTGCTTTAGTAGTTATAGCAATTGGTTCAGAATCTGGAGGCCCTGAGTTCCCAGTAAGAATATGTTAAAAATCACTAATTAAGATTTTCAAGTTTGATTAGTATATCTATATGCCATGCTAAATTACCCAATTGTACAAAAGTTAATAATTCCAAATTGACATTGAGCACAATACCTAATTATATTATGTTCTTCAGACAGAAAAAACTGTTCTACTGCTCTAAACTGTTGATCTCAGCTTGATTTTAAGTATTACATTAATTATGGTAAACTAAATGGTGACAAATGATAAACCGATTATCGAAATAATAGTCTAGCAAATAGGGGGAGTGGCAATAACTTTACCACCATGTTAAGTAGGTATTTCTTTTTATTTTATTCCAGTCTTGATTGTCATTGATTCTTTCAAATTGTTTGTTTAATATTAAAAATAAATAAAAGTAAACATTTAACTACTTACCGCAATTCTCAAGCCATACTTTTAGGCGGTTGACGTCATTCCACGGAAAACGGAACATTGACTTCTGTTCCGAAGAATTTGTACAATTATAATAAGAACAATTGTCTGCAGGCATTTTTTATAACCACTGTTCCTGTGTCGCTACGTGAAAGCAGGTTTCATGAAGCCAAATCAAAGTCCGATTTCAGTCCAGGGTCAGTTTGTAAATCACAATACACAAAACGTAGAAGGCGCGTTCGACTCGGAATTCAAACGAACGAAAACAAACATTTTCAAACATAGGTAGGTTCAGTGTTGCCAACTTTATTTTCACCAGACCACCAAATGCGGCCGTGCAAACCACCAGAAACCACTAAAACTGAGCGGTCTCTCGAACCACCAGAATTTCACTAGATAAAATACATACATAAACTCACACCTACTTCCCACCGGGGTAAGCAGAGACTATAGAATCACTAGACAACCCAAAGCCGAATCAGTGCAATCAGATCGTGGGATGTTTTTCCCCCTCTTTAGCGCCGCGTCGTAGGTAAAGACGTGCTAGAGACAGGGTAAATTATTCAATTATTATTAATAATGATTCCTTAATAATATGCCATATAATTTGCACTTAGCAACTGGATCACCAGTGCTTTCGACTATTTGCAACCAATCCCTTAAAACTGGGTCACGTAACCAACAATCACGAAACTTTTGGGTGTACTGTGGCTTAGGCATCTTGATCTTACTCAATCTGAAACTTATTGTATGTATTATGTACTAATAAATAAACTATATTGGTTCTTTCGCTCAAGTAACTCATAAACCATATTCGGTTGTGTTAGTGGTTAAATTCGTCACTTACCGCTAACTGGAAGGACTCTAATCCACTAAAAAATCCACTAGCCACTAAAACTAATATTTTTCGCCGAACCACATGTCTAAACCACCAGATCTAGTGGAAAATCCACTAAATTGGCAACACTGGGTAGGTTATTTGAAAGTTGCGTTTTTTTTGTTCTCAAATTTAGTTTCTAATGATATCTGTAGGTGGTTATATTATTTTTAAAATTTGATATTGTATCTCCCATAATTATTACAACGGTATTACAACTAAACATTTAATAAATTCAATAAAAATGTATTTTGCAAATAAACACAAACTTTTAAAAACGTAATATTTTATTATCTGTGGCAAAGCTAGATCGATGTTGCAATAATTAACGATAGATGGCGCAACTTTAAGCGAGCTTCTTACACACAATTATAGATGGCGTTAATAAAAACGAGACCGTTCAACCCCTCAACAAGCTCCATACTCGACGTAGTTCCGACGTAAATCCGCTAGAGTAACCACTAAATTTAAAAATATAAAAATCTCCATTAAATGCCAATATCTTTGATTAACTTTTGGTTGGAGTAGAACTTTTACATTATAAAACATAATTTTAGTGACTATTTATCGATTATTGGCTTTTAAAGAAACTTTAATTACAAATCGGTACTATTAGCGTCATCTATTGAAATTTTTTTGAACAATGTTTCCTAATGTTCGCGATGAGAACCCATGATTTGAAGTATATATGTTATATGGGTAATTACATAATTACGACATGTGATTATTTACACATTAAAATAATAACCAAATAGGCTTATGACCACACAATTTAATATGGTTCAATAAATTATTTATTCAGTTGTGATCAAAATACTCTCATTTTACGTGTGACCGTTTTTCATTGTGACCCTTACCCTAAGTTACACTAAGTTACCCTAAGTTAGTGTACTAATACACTAACTTTAATTTCAACTTGACACATCTACGCGTTTTCGAGAAAACGGTTCTTGAGAGACAGACGGACAAGAAAGTGTTCCTATAAAGGTTCCGTTTTTTTTAAGGTACGTTTCAGATCGGAACCATAAAAAAACTAAAAAAAAGTAAGAAAAAAGGTAAATAAAGTTAAGGGGGTATAAATGGGGCACATCGACACTGAAAAAAACTGGACTGGAAAAATAGCATTTGTGAATTAATGTAATTATAAAATCTATGCGAACAAAATCACGAGTTATAACCAGTTATATTTCAAATGATGGAAACTATTATTTCTTAATACATTTTTGATAAGGTACAAGATAACAATGGTCATTTAATTAATAACAGTTATAATAAGTTTAAAATGCGGACGGAAAAATATTTTGTTTATTTGTTTGTTTTATTTTGAAGTGATAAGACATTTGTTACGGTAAGGAAAGAAATAATTACATTTTTGATAGAGACAGTTTTAACCTTAAACATTATACGAGGAATACTTGATGTCAGAGATGGATGAGAAAGAAAAAATATGTTTGTTATCTTAATATATCTAGCCTTCAATATCCCACTGCTGGGCCTTCCCTTCCTCTTTCCATTTTTCGCGGTCCTGTGCGTACTCCGGCCAGTCCCTCCGGCAAGCGTCCAAGTCGTCACGCCATCTCTTTCGAGGTCTACCACGACACCTGTACCCGTCATGAGGCACCCAATGCGTGACGATCCGTGCCCACCGCTCAAGGTGTATGCGACAAACATGTCAGGCCCAATCCCATTTGAGTCTGGCGGCCATTAAATATGCAGTACTTACCAACATTAAACATCCTTAAAAATCATTTAAGGAAACTTTTCTACTTTTACTTAATCTTATCTTATCTTATTTAGCCTATACGATCCCACTGCTGGGCAAAGGCCTCCCCTTGATTTTTCCACTCCTCTCGACTTTGCGCGATCTCCGGCCAATCCTTGCGATAAGCATTGAGGTCGTCACACCATCTTTTACGCGGTCTGCCTCGACTTCTAAGCCCGCCCTGAGGTATCCAGTGAGTAACGACTCACTCGACTCGACTTTTACTTAAATTCGTTCATTTCTTTATCATTCTTTATCATCTATGCTTTGTCAATAAAAAAAAACAATATCGTAATTTTTTTTTAAAGTAGCTTAGACTTATAAAAATATTTATGATTCGGGTGTAAATGGTAATTAATGTCCTAACCAAAGTAGGAATCACAAAGAGTTTTTTTATGTGACATTTCCCCACCGGGATTCGAACCCTGGACCTCCGGATCGTGAGCCTACCCACTGGACCACGGATGCCGTTTTCAACCCTGAAATAAAAATATAACCTGATTTTAAACATAACCACCTTCCTCAGATGAAAGTCTTCGTTTTCTTCGCGATCCTGTTTGCAGCAGTCATAGCTGAAGAATCAAGGCCGGATATGGAATGGAGAGCGGAGTATGGCAAATATCCGGTTGACACGATTGTACCGTTGGCGTACGCGCCGTACAAGTATTACCCGGCTGCGTACGTCGCGCCTGCGCGGTACCGGATTTATGACCCTGAGGAATTCTACCGCATATACGGATACTACCCTGAACACTGATTCAGATTTCAGACTTGTCGACAAATCGGCAGTTTTTTATACTGATTAGTTACGGACATTTGGTACCTATCTAATTTTAGAATGTGTCCATAAATAAAAGCTTTTAACTTTATTGTATTTCTATTTTTTTTTATATTTATAACATAGAATATCATCATGCCCTCTCCACCTACCCCATTGGGATACAGGATACATTACGTTGGGATAAACTTCTGTTTATAGTAGTATACTTGTATACAGGGTGTTAGTGACACGGTAACGAATACTGAGAGGGATGATTCAGACTATTCTGAGTTGATATCAAGTGGAATTTTCCGACCCAATTTTTTTATCAATTCCATATTTTTGTGATGGAAAATTTCATTTGATATATTTTAACTCAGAATAGTGAGTTGAATCATCCCTTAAAATTTTCGTTGCAATGTCACTAACACCTTGCATGCAGCCACCCTTCGCCAGCTATGTTTAAGTCCCATGTAATAGACAAAACCTAAAAACCATGTCATATCAATTATCTATGATCAAAATATTATGCAAACTCATGAAATCGAATTCAGTGGCTTAAAACCCGTGCCGGGATCATTCGTCCCCCACCACCAAACATTCAACCATTTCATTCTTTTAATCATTCATATTATGATGCAGGTTATGGTGCAAGGTTAGGGATGTGGTAAAAGTAATTGCCGAACGCAAGTGGAGATGGGCGGGACACATTGCTCGAATGAGCAAGGAAAGATGGACCCGGAGATTGTTAGAGTGGCGCCCACGAGCATTCACAAGACCGAGAGGAAGACCACCAATGAGATGGAAGGACGACATTGTGCGGCACGCAGGATATGCTGGATGTCGATAGCCTAGGATCGTCGGAAATGGAAAAACATGGAAGAGGCTTACGTCCAAAATTGGATATAAATTTAGGCTGATATAGATAGATAGATAGATTATGATGCAGAATAAGGAAAGTGATGAGTATGAATGTGGATGGATATCGGGGTACGAGACGACCCAAGAAAGTGTAGCTGGAGTGCGTGAAGAAGGATAATATTTGTGTATGAAATGTGTGAGTATTGTTAGGAAGAACAGAGATTGTGATGTGTCAGTTGACTAATACATCACTATGTTAATGAACGTCACTACACAGCGCATTTAATCAGAATAATAATGTTTGAAAGACATAATTGTGCCTGGGTGTAATAAAAAGGGATGCATATGTCTGTTATCCATGATATTTTGGGAAACATAGATTGGAAAGTCCTTCCTTTTCAAATTGCACTATTGTAAATCGTAGCATGAAGTACGTAGGAGTGCCCCAAAACGTTTAACGATATGAGCAACTAAAATTATAAATATTATTAACTTGATTGATATTATAATCGATGAATCAATATAATTGTACAATTTTCCATAACGATAGTATTGATTAGGTACTTAAATACTTTTAATCGACTATTCGCATTCTTATTACACCACATAGCATGGACACCGACTATATTAACGATATGGCCAAACGTTGATTCAAATATCATTAAACGTTGACGTTTCAACGATATGGTCAACTTAAGTTGACTATTGAAATGGTCGAACACATCTTGAAATGATCATTTCTAAGATCTGGCCACGACATGTACATAATATTGTTTTCTTGCCATAGAGCTCAAGATGATTCTGTAGAGTTGTAAATATTCCTTGGTGTAAGTAAATAAATATTATATTTGCCGGAAATGTTTGTCGCATGCGCGGTGGGCGCGGATCGTGGCACATTGAGTGCCTCATGACGGGTACAGGCGTCGTGGTAGACCTCAAAAGAGATGGCGTGACAACTTGGGCGCTTGCCGGAGGGACTGGCCAGAGTGCGCACAGGATCGCAATAAATGGACAAAGGAAGGGAGGCCTTTGCCCAGCAGTGGGATGTTGTAGGCTACATTACATTTTATTTGGTTAATTAATAAGGATTCAATAACCCTTGACGACACTGCACTATGGGGTTAAAAAGGCCACATCAAAGCAATTCATCTAGAAAAGCAATATTGCAGTTGGATATTTGCGCATAAAAAAGTAAGTGCTTAATGCAAATAAATGTGAAATAGCAATATTGCTTTTTTAAATGAATTGCTTTGTTGTGGCCTTTTTAAATCCCCTGAACAGTTAAATTAACAACTCAATGGTGCGACTACACTACGCAGTATTATTCTATACCTGAAGACAACGAAACGATAGTAAGTTATGTATGCAAGAGAGACATCGCTTCAGAAACTTGCAGTAAAATGCACATTCACCGCAGCTGCGCAACTTCTGAAACGTATAAATGTTTTCCTTCAACTGAAATTGCAAAGGAAAGTTTTTGAGAGCTTTCTGTAGTAGACGCATTCTTAAACATTAGCACACTTGTTTTTAACCGACTTGAAAAAGAGGTTTTTATCTTGCCTGTTTTTGTCGCACTTGTATAAATGATATTTAAATAAAAGAGCCGGAAATAATGTCCGGGCATTATAAATAATATTCAGTTCTATCGGGCGAATTGATTAATAGGCTAGTTTCCAACTAGTCAAATCAGTTACTTTTTACTAAACGTCAAAACACGAAATTACTATAGAATTTGTTTGAAAAAGCACTTTGTGACGTCATAGAAAAACGTGATAAATTGTCGGACTTATTATTACGTTTTTCTTGTTTAAAATTCAAAAATGAGTAAAATTGAAAAAAGAAAACGTTTTTCGTTACTTTTAGATGTGTCTTTATTTAGTAATCAGAATTTAATAATTTATCTTGAACCTAGTACACGACCCAATTGGCTGCTTGACAGTTGTCATGACAAAATATGAAATATGTCGGATATGATAGTTTATCATTTAACGATAATTATCCAATAGTTATTTTTTATTTAGATCATTTCTAAATAAAATATTATATTTTCACAAAATAAGATTTCGTTTTTTATCTGTGTATTACAATACCCGAAACACGGGCGGCCATGATTGAGCTCCGTCTGACGTCACATTTCACAAAATAAACAAAAGCAGTCTATCAAGTTTCAAGTGATACTGTTTAACAGTTTCGTTTGTTGTACTATGACGTCACTGGGCAACATGTCATGTGACCAACCGTTTCCGGCGCAAAATTTAAAATAATTGAAGGTAAATGTGTTTTGTTTTTCTATTAAATAAAACAAATCTTATGATTTACATTAATGGCACGGTAAATGTTAAAAAACAAAACATGTCATAACGTGCTCAGCGCATTATACGTTGTGTTTTTTTTTTTCAAAATAATGTAAGTAAGTTGGTATTTGTTTGTACTTATTACGTACCTGATTTGTGTAATAGTTAATTAAAGTAAATAATTAAGAATTACTCATTGTTTTATTCCTAAAACCAACATCTACCAGCTGACAGTGGTAAAACCTAGCATATACTGAATTCGAATGGTGAAAGTTCGAAAAAATCGTCGTATTTTAAGAAATACTTACATTTACCAACTCATGTCAGTAAACCCTAAGACTTACACTTAAATCTTAAGATTTACCATAGTTCGAGCTTTTACAGTAACATATATGTATACAATTATACATGTAGAAAAGTGAGTAGAACGAAATGTAAGATTGATAGAAAAAAGAAGACAAAGGATAATGAACGACGATTTGGTTGTTTATGGTATGAATTTAGAATGGTTGATGAATGGGACGAAAGGAAGTAAAAAAAAGATGCCTGTGGGTTATTTTATTCAATAGGGGACGGGCGGTTTCAAGGTGCATATTTTGTAAAAAATAAGGAGTGAAGAACAATGAAATATTCCTTTTAATTCTATGTCCACATCTCGCGACACCAAACATTTCAGGACCCCGATACCGCCCCGCCGGCGTGGTCGACGACTTCCCTCAATCAGCGCTTATCGCTATCGACCGACTAGGGTCGATTAATTCTTTCAAATATTTTTTCCTCTCAGACGACGCCCTGAATCGCGGTTCGCGCCCATTTGGGCACCCTCAGGCCTGTTGTCTTAAATGTTGTACCGAGTGAGAGCCTTCAGCGCTCTCCATTTGTCCGGCGAAATAGTTAATGCCACCTGCGGCAAATTTACAATAAGTCACGTCAAAAAAGCGGTCCACATAACCCCCTTTTTGCATCGCTGCAGTCGGGTAGCTGCAAGGTGACAGGTTTCCTAACTGCGCAATTCACCAAACGAAGTAATGACTAAATAATTGTTTCTTTATTATCTGTCTCCGATAATTATGTCGTTATAACATTCACTATTAATTGACCACAAAACAATAATTATATAACAATTAATTTTGAACATAATTAACGGGTTTTCTTGACTTTAACAGTATAAAGTGTGAGCCATTTCCAAGTTATTGTATTCTGATTTTGGTTGTGAAGAACTGAATATCAAGGTAAGAAAATGTTTTTTTTTATAAATAATAATTATTATATTTAACCTCATTTAACGATTTTCTTTTACATTATTTGAGGGTTACATAATTAAAACACATAATACTGGGTTCTTACCGGGTTGGTCCCGTGATCATGGCACTTGCAATGTGTTGAAATATCGGGAGTCTGATATCTCCGATTAACGAGGTAAGAACCCGGTATTATGTGTTTTAATTATTTTTACATACATACATAAACTCACGCCTTTTTCCCACCGGGGTAAGGAGAGACTATAGAATTACATTTCCTTCGATCCTGACACACTTCACACAATCACTCAATTAATTACTACTACTATTAATTATTACTTTTATTATTCTTCACTTTATTGTTTTTATTTTAACATAAGATTTGAACAGACTAATAACAAACCCGGGGCACTTCATAATAAAATATAATAACCCGGGGGTGTCAGGGTTATAATGTATTATTATTATTTTTACAACTACAAACTTACGTAATAAGTAAATAGTAATCGGGAGGGACACACAGCCTCCGTGGTCTAGTGGTTAAGACGTTAAGCTCACGATCAGGAGGTCCTGGTTCGATTCCCGATGGGGACATTGTCGACATCACTTTGTGAGACTGTCCTTTGTTTGGTAAGGGCGAATCACGGACCATCTTACTTTTTTGAACAATCAGGTGATCAGCCTGTCATGCAATGGTTGCACCTCTAACTTGTCTTGTTGGAAATATGTATAGTCGTTCAAATCGTTAAATTATATTTTCTTTTAAATTTCCAGATGTACAAGGCTTTCTTCCTCTTGTTGGTGCTGGCAGCATTAGTCTCCTGCATCTTGGCTGATGAGGCGGCTCCCGTGCGTGAGCGGCGGACCCTGCTGTTCCCCAGGCTGTACTACCCCCACTATTACCGTTACCCCTACCCCTACTATTACTACTAAATTGTTATCACCACTACTAAAGGGCACCGGTAGTTGACTACAAAAATGATCAAATAAAATCCGTTGATTAAACTTGTAGTTATCATTCTTTGTCGATGCGAAGTGTATCAGGGTTTAAGTAGCAGAACATTGTGATATCTGCTCACCCTGAAAGGGAAAACAGCGTAATAACACAGCATCATGTCTGTATACCCGAAGGATTAGGCAGAGGTGTACAGCATCTGTATACAATATACCCACTCTTCGCAGGCTATGTTTAAGTCCCATGTAATAGCGACCGAGTCTTTTACCAATAACAAATACTTACAAATAGAAATGTACTTTATTGCACCAAAAAAAACTTAACTAGGTACTTGGCAATTGGCGGCCTTATCGCTTAAAGCGATTTCTTCCAGAAGGCAAGGAAAATAAACCAATTAATAAACTATAATCATCATCATTATCAGCCGTACGACGCCCACTGCTGGGCATAGGCCTCCCCCAAGGATCTCCACGACAATCGGTCCTGCGCTGCCCGCATCCATCGGCAATAATAAATACACGGCATCGGTAATAATTATTATTTGTTATTATTAACAAATTATTAACAAATAATAACAAATAATTATCTATGATCCAAACATGAATTCAAACTCATAAAGGGAATTCAATAGTTTAGATCCCGAGCCGGGATTCGAACCCTTGACACTGCGATGTAAGTCACACATTCTCCGAACTGGGCTATCATGGATTCAGCAGAAAAAAGTGGAATGTTGCGTGTTTCCGCGAATCATTTCTAAACGCGTCCCCAAAGAACAGAGGGAATAGAGCAATTAAAATCTCAAAAATATCTGTATTCAGTAGGTAGATACACTTTGAATCGTCAATTTTACGCGTCAATTGAATAATCTGCCTGCTATTTCGTAATCAAACTAGGGATTACGAAGTTAGTTAAAAAATAAATGCAATAATATTTTTAAAATTTAGTATCATAAATATAAATTTTATCACTGACTAATAATTAAGCACGTTGTCCTCTCTACCAGTTACAGGGCCCTTACCGGGTCCATATTGAAACTATAATACTTACTTCTGTATTTTTATAACATCACATTTTGTAAGAAAACATGGTCGCAATAAAACATTAAAATTTATATTTCTATTTGAACTTATTTTAGTGATACAAGTATTTACGCGAAGGACGGGAAGCTCGACGTCTGTTTTCCTGAACATCTGAATATCAGGTTTAGTACACCTGTCAATCGAGGAGCGCCGGTTCGAACCCCGGTACCAGACTTGCATCATCATCATCATCATCAGCCGTACGACACCCACTGCTGGGCCTATGCCCATGCCTAGGCCTATGCCTCCCCCAAGGATCTCCACGACGATCGGTCCTGCGCTGCCCGCACTTGCATCAACGAGTTATTAATTTATCTTAAGTGCAGTTTCCACTAACACAGTTGGCTCGACCATTATAGACGGCGATACGGCTCACCACCTATCACGTTGGTCTAACAGAACGCTGGGTGAGATGTGGGTACTTAGTTCATCTTGCGATGGATGCACTTCTGACTGCCCCAATTGACATAGTCGTGAGGTTAGGTATAATATAATAATTATTAACATAACACTATTTACGAGAGTGAACACGTCTTTACAACACATAGTTACTGTTAAAATGTGTGTGGACTGATTATTTCACCACTCGCAAACTGTATTAAAGGAAACGCTGATTGTTTTGCCACTTCGTATATAATTCGGTTTAAGTAGATAATTTACAAACGTTACAAACACGTCCGACAATAAGAGAAGTTCGATGAATACAAAATTAATTTAAAAATAGTAAAGAATGAATATTTTTTTTAACCTTTTTTTTTAAAAGGTATTTTTATGTTGCAATTGTCAACAATTACTTATCAACTGGGGTAAACGGTTACGAAAAATTGTCAGTCTAAGTAGGGATTTCTATCTCGAGACTCTTTTTGATTCCGGGATTTCGGTATTTTATATTGAGAATCCCAGGATCAATTTCGGGGTTAGGATAAAAACCTGCAAATGGCAAACAAAATATTTTATTTATTTATTTATTTATTGCTTCATGTACATAATTATACAAGATGTTATAATGATTATATGATTAATAAGGTAAGTACATGACCCTGGAAGGGTGTTGCAAAATTTGAGCGGACTGCGTGATGGTCATAATAAATAAAAACATAAACAAAAACATTAAATATAGATATCATAAAGTAGTGGTATTGGATCATGCTATATATCATATTTGTGATTTTATTATAAGAATTTTATTTGATCATGCTGTAATATGTTATATTATTAGTGGGATCATATTTTATTTTTATTATTTTGTTTGTTATTGTCTCGTTTTCGTCATTTTATTCATAAAATTGTTATTTTGATATTTTATATTTCATGCATGTTATATTTTTTTATCATTTATTTTTTTTTACATTTATGTTGTTTTCACCTCTATCATGGGTTACCTAAATAAACTTTTTTATTATTAAGTAGTAAATGCCATCTGCGGCAAATCTACAATAAGTCAAGTCAAAAAGAAAAACATCTCTATCATAAAACGGAGCAGTAAATGTATGAGAATAGCGGGTTGGCGGCTAAAGAGATATGATCAGATTTCTATCATCAATTTTACTTTTAGTTTTTCAATTATTATTTTTGCTTATTTATTAGTGAATCTCATTTAATTTTAATTTCTATAACATTAAGTAAATCATATTTATTAAGTCATACACTTGAAGGCAAACACCTAATTCGTTAAATTCGTAAAAAAAACATAATATACAATGTTTTTTAAAGTTAAACCCATTTTTAAATCTGTCTAATGAAATGTAAAATATAATATTTTGTTGAACGCAATGTTAAACTCTCAATTCTAAAATGATTGCCATACGATTTGCTGTTTCTGAGAAATGCGTGGCAATTATACAAGCATACACATGTGAAATTACACGTGTTT
Source organism: Pectinophora gossypiella (assembly GCF_024362695.1). NCBI lineage: Eukaryota > Metazoa > Arthropoda > Insecta > Lepidoptera > Gelechiidae > Pectinophora > Pectinophora gossypiella. The sequence goes on from NC_065415.1 coordinate 15,601,434, forward strand.
GGAAGGCCAAATAGAATAACAATATATGAATGTTGAACAATTTCAGAATATTACATATGGATCGATTTGATAATCTCCTTCTTTTTTGTCTCCTTATTTTTGAAGTCGGTTTAAAATGTATTACAATCAAATTCGTACTGCCAACAAAAATCTAAGTTACCAGACTAATAATATACATTAAAATATAATCTACCGGAATGATAATTATAACTATATAATAAATTAACAATTATATTGGGCTTAAAAAAGGTCCGGGATCCCGGGATTCGGGATTCCGGGATTAATATCTCTAAGCGTAAGTAGTGGAATGAAATGTATGGGATTAACATATCAATAGTATATACTGTATTACATTTTTTCATACCTATTGGACATTAATTTTAAAAAATGAGTTTTTTCTGAAACTACTTTTTTATAAATCTATAAACATTTTAGATACAAGTCTAAGAGGAAAACTCTTGTTAAGTTCAAATTTATAGTTTTAAATGCACATAACCCTCCTTTATGTTTCACTGAAGTCGGGCAATTAAGTGCACTATTGAATTCTTATTCAAGGTCTATGCATTGTGAGTCGGGCTAAGAGAACTTTCACAGTTCCTCCATTCAAATAAAAAGAAACAATATTTTTGTCATAATTTATTTATAAAAATAATTTCCAAATCTTTTCCAAAATATTTAATATTTTACCGGTATATTAATAAATATAGTACCGGGTGACGTAGCTATCGGCGGCGGGTTCCAAATATGGTTCGAAAATCGGTTCTGGGTTAGTGATGATTTTGTATTCGTACTCCGGAATTAAATGCCGGTACAAAGACGGGAGTCCGTACCGGAGTAGTAAAGCGCGTTTGGCGCGCGCGACGTATCCATTAGTGGGGTCCTCGGCATTTTTTAACACACTATCTTTTCTGTCCTCTGCGTTTGCCTCGTCCACGGGCGCTGCCAGAGCTACGGCAACCACAGCCAGAAAGATGAATGCGAGTAGTTTATTCATCTGTAAAGAATAAAATTAAAATTATTTTTTATTTATTTGTTAATAGTACATTATTATACAAGTGAGCTATTTAGTCATTACCGTCGAGGTTAACGGTCTAGTGGTTGAGCGTTGGGCTCACAATCCAGAGATCGGGACCGAATCCCGGTGGGGACAAATCACAAAAATCACTTTGTGATACCTAGTTTAGTTTGGACATTACAGGCTGATCACCTGATTGTCCAAAAAGTAAGATGATCCGTGCTTAGGAAGGCACATTAAGCCGTTGGTCGCGGTTACTACTTACTGATGTAAGTAAGTAGTCGTTACATGAGCCATGTCGGGGACGTATGGCGGCTCAATATTGACGCTGACACCAGGGTTGATGAGGTTGGTAATTCACCTCACAATCCACACGATAGAAGAAGACTGTTGAGGTTGGATTTCCAGCCGAGAGTAAGTAAAATATTCTTACCGTAGTAGTGATGGTAGCTAGATCGTTCAAGAGCCTTTATCAAACTGAATTATATCAGCCGTTTACAACTTATATATGTAATTGTTAATAGTTTTGTTTATTTATAATAGAACAACTAATTATTTTTAGATTGTCTTCGCTCTCTGAGGAAATTAATGATTATTAGATATATACTTAATGTGTTTAAAATATTCTTTAAATGAACATTTTTATTGAAGATCCGTTATAACTCGTAAATCATCCTCTGCTGGAAGCTGTGAACGCTTGACTGTCATTGTGAAGTTGCAGGTTTGAATCCCAGAGGCCCGTGCTGAAAGAATGAAACCAACGATTTTCATGTTTGTATTCGAAATCATGTTTAGATCATAATGGATTATCACGTGCTCAGCGGTGATGAAAAATATTGTGAGGTAACTCGCATTCCTGAGAAATGTGTTTCGGTGGTATGTGATCTAACCTGTATTGGGCTGGTTTTCTCTTCGCGGGTTGGAAGGTCAGACATGATATGGACGATAGGTAAATTGAAAATAATTTTAAAAAATAACGGAAAACATCATGAATTTTGCGGCGGATATTGGCTTGATATTAACTCAGGATCATGGTCTAAATCACCCTCCTCAGTCTTCGTTACGATGACATTAAAACCTTGTATAAACAATGCACTCTAGTCTTCTTTAAAAAAATTAGTCTTATTGATACCGTTACCGGTAAAGAAACATATCGTACCGGTATTCATTTCAAACGATTTTCTAGTCGAACTGCAATTGAATCCAAATGCTTCAATCTGGATTTCAGACCGAACAAGATTGAATATAGGTATTCAGATTTCTATACCCAACTTTCCAGACTCGCAATTTGTGCCGGAATTTTCCACTGTTAAGGTAAACGACACTTTGTGGTTATAGTTTAGGATATCCAATCAAAGTTTGACACGTGTTGCTGATAGTTTTTTTATGTTCGTTTACTTTACCGGTATAAACTTAATGTATCGGTATTTACCGGTATTTATACAAGTTATTAGTGAAACCGCGAAATAAAATTAGTACCTACGTCTACTTGAATGTACTAAAAACGATGGTTGGTGATTTTCTTGCCGAAAATGTTTAATTAAGATTTAAGTTTTTGCTGCGCCAAATTGTAAGTTGAACAACATAAAAAATCGCTAGTTTACGTACGTACTTACATTGTTTTTTTAATTTGTCATTTTTATTTTGAATTCCACTTGATATCAAGTGGAATCGTTGCGATTCAATTCAATTTAAGCAATATTAATTTATTCCGTAAACAGTATACATTGTGTTTGAGTGTCTTACAAAATAAATAGACCACAAATTACAATTTAGGTATCACAACTGAAGGGATATAAATGTGAACTTAAAAATATCATAGTTATGCGAGATTAATACATGGAATTTAGAATAATTCATTCGTATTATTCATTCATATTAATTTATTTGTATTATTAGTTTCTTATTATTGATGTCGCAAACACCCTGTATACAAGAATAATATACTACTATGGTAGTCTCTCTACCTACTCCATTGGGATACAAGCGTCATGATATGTTATGTAATAATAAAAAAAATAACAAAAATACAATAAAATAAAAGCTTTTATTTATGGATACATTCTAAAATTACCTACCTACTAAATGTCCGTATCCAATCAGTACAAAAAATTGCCGATTCATGGACAACGGCGGTTATCTATACTTATAATAAATCTGTAGAGAGGTCAATTCTGTACATTAAATATATTTTCAAAATAACTATCAGGGGGTGATAAGTGATCGATACTGATGCCAAAAATGCAATCAGTAAAATTTTTGTCTGTCTGTCTGTCTGTCTGTCTGTCTGTATGTTCCTTATAGAAACAAAAACTACTGGACGGATTTTAATGAAACTTGGTACAATTATTCTTCATACTCCTGGGCAGGTTATAGTATACTTTTCACCACGCTACAATCAATAGGAGTAGAGTAGTGAAGGGAAATTTTGGGAAAACGGGGGAAGTTACTCCATTTTTTAAGCTTCCGTCACGTGAGCAGCCTAAATGGTTAAAGTTACATAGAAATCATGTAGGACGGAAATATCTTCTAAATATATAAAAGGAGAAACTGACTGACTGAATGACTGACATATCAACGCACAGCCTAAACGGCTAAACGTAGGCACTTGAAATTTGGGAGGAACGTAGCTTAGTTACCATAAAGGTGCACTAAGAAAGGAATTCCCGAAATTCCCACGGGAACGGGAATTAGCGGGAAAATCCTTTTGTATGAAAAATCTAAACCACTCAATTTAGACATTTGAAATTTGGCATACAGGTGCCTTAGATACCGTGGAGGTGCACTAAGAAAGGAATTCCCGAAATTCCCACGGGAACGGCAATTATCGGGAAAATCCTTTTGTATGAAAAATCTAAACCACTCAAGTTAGACGTTTGAAATTTGGTATGCAGGTACCTTAGATACCGTAGAGGTGCACTAAGAAAGGAATTCCCGAAATTCCCACGGGAACGGCAATTAGCGGGAAAATCCTTTTGTATGAAAAATCTAAACCACTCAAGTTAGACGTTTGAAATTTGGCATGTAGGTACCTTAGGTACCGTAGAGGTGCACTAAGAAAGGAATTCCCAAAATTCTCACGGGAACGGGAATTAGCGGGAAATTCCTTTTGTATGAAAAATCTAAACCACTCAAGTTAGACGTTTGAAATTTGGCATGCAGATACCTTAGGTACCGTAGAAGTGCACTAAGAAAGGAATTCCCGAAATTCCCACGAGAACGGGAATTAGCGGAAAAATCTTTTTGTATGAAAAATCTAAACCACTCAAGTTAGACGTTTGAAATTTGGCATGCAGGTACCTTAGGTACCGTAGAGGTGCACTAAGAAAGGAAAGGTACCGTAGAAGTGCACTAAGAAAGGAATTCCCGAAATTCCCACGAGAACGGGAATTAGCGGAAAAATCTTTTTGTATGAAAAATCTAAACCACTCAAGTTAGACGTTTGAAATTTGGCATGCAGGTACCTTAGGTACCGTAGAGGTGCACTAAGAAAGGAATTCCCGAAATTCCCACGGGAACGGGAATTAGCGGGAAAATCCTTTTGTATGAAAAATCTAAACCACTCAAGTTAGACGTGTGAAATTTGGCATTCAGGTACTTTAGTAAACTTAAAGCTTAGTTGCAACAGGATATTACAAAATTCCCACGGGAACGGTAGTTAGCGGGAAAAAACATTTGTATGAAAAAATCAAATCTAAATTAAAGGAGAAACTGACTGACTCAGTGACTGACATATCAACGCATAGCCTGAACGGCTAAACGTAGGCATTTGAAATTTGGAAGGGACGTAGCTTAGGTACCGTAAAGGTGCACGAAGAAAGGAATTACCGGAATTCCCACGGGAACGGAAATTAGCGGGAAAATCCTTTTGTATGAAAAATCTAAACCGCTTAAGTTAGACGCTTGAAATTTGGCATGCAGGTACCTTAGTTAACTTAAAGCTTAGTTGCAACAGGATATTGCAAAATTCCCACGGAAACGGGAGTTAGCGGGAAAAAAACATTTGTATGAAAAAATCGAAACCGCGTAAGATAGATGTTTTCTTTTCAATTCAATTCGCAAATATTTATTGCATTCCATGTAGTACAATGGGGTGTTACATAGGCATAGGAACTAAAACATGGACCCTGTAGGGCACAGCAACGTTGAAGGGAAGAGAGGAAGTATGTATTAAAATTAAAACTCAATGAACAATCAATTAAAAAAAAAACAATTCAATCAATTGATTCAATCTAGCATGCATGCATACCTTAGTAAATATAAAGTTTATTTATGGCCGTATTTTTAAAAATGGGAGTTATTGGGAAAAAAATTGTATGAAAAAATCTAAACTGCATAAGTTAGATGCTTGAAATTTGATATGCACAAAGATCTCTCTTTTATAACACGCCACGCGGGCGAAGTCGCGGGCAAAAGCTAGTTGAAAACTAATATGATTCCATTTTATTTATTAATTATTCTCATATAGATCTAAATATATTGCTTATCGATACTGAAAAAATCAACGTTGTCATATCGACATACATAGATACATAGTTGTACAACGCAATGAATCATATCATAACATAGGCGACATAGATAGCAAAATATTTTTCGGACTTAAAGTACCTTGATTTGTCTCTTTTCACCGACCAAGTAGTTAATTCCATTTGCGACAAATCTACAATAAGTCACGTCAAAGAAAAAAACATATTTGCCTAATAAATTGTCTCGAAAATTTATAAAATCTCTCGAAAGAGCCTAAAACTCTCTAATACATGAAATAATTTTAATGCGATAAAGGCGCCAAGTACCGATATTTTACTCGGATTAAAATATATATCGGGACGGTACAGTGACTTTAAAATACTTTCCTATCGACAGCAGCTGTTCCGGACCGGAATATTAATTATGAAGGCAAGTCCCCGATTTACCGGGATTAGCTCAGCTCAAACGGATTTTAATCGGGACGTATTTCCAGGAAATTAAGTACCAGTACCGGTTGTTTTGTTAGGTCCGGGATAAAATATAATTTTATTTTAAGGTATTAGACCGGTAGAAAGAGTAACATAATGAAGAATTTTATTGTTATATTGCCATTATATATGTGTTGTGAGATTACAATTTATTTATTTATTTATTTATTTTCATGGGATAATAAACAATTATACATGATATATTAACAACAGGTGTAAGATTTTTTCACATAAGTACATGTACAATCAACCACATTATCCACGTATTTACATACAATATAATTCAAAACTCGTACAGAAAATAAAAAATAATAACAATAAATATTAAATACTTACAATAAACGGGTACAAAAGTTGGCCTTATTGCATATACAGGGTATTAGTTCTCAGAAATCAATTAGGTCTCAGAATAATGAGCTGAATCATCCCCTTCAATATCTGTTACGATGTCACTTACACCCTGTACAAGTACATACAAGTAGCCATACAACTAGATAGGGTGTTAGTGCCATCGTAACAAATACTGAGGGGGATGATTTTGAGGTGATATCCAGTGGAATTTTCCGTCGCAAAAGCACGGAGCGGAAAATAATTTAATAAAACACTACAATTATCATGAATTTTCCGATAGGCAATTCCAACTCAGAATCATGGTCTGAATCATCCTTCAAAGTTTTCGTTACGACTCTAGGGAGTATGCACCATACCACCTCCGGTTGATTGAGGGGAGGCATGTGCCCAGCAGTGGGACGTATATAGGCTGTTTATGTAGTTATGTAATCCGGATAAATCTTGTATAATAACGTTCAGTGATTTCTTTTCAGAATCTATTCATGATATTTATTAAAACATTTCCACTTCAGTCTCCCGTTGCAATCGTCAAACGTGCACATCTCGCACTCCGAGCGATCGAAATGCATTTTCGTTCCTATCTGCATTCAAAAGAGAAATGAAAAGTTATCGTAGCGTTTGTTTTTCATGCAGCCTGTATCTCTTCAGAATGATGGACCTTTATCATCCATCTATCGCCATACCGCTCATCGTATCCATCATCATCATCCAGCGTTATCGCATTTTCACAGGGTCATAGAATAAGAAATAATACTACGTATAAAAAGGCAACTCTCCATTCCCCACCGGCGTCTGAGCTAGCTTTAAATAGGACATAGTTTAGTCTTCAATAGTATGGCGTCAGACGTCACACACACAGATGCGCTTGTGATAACGTCCATGTGTTGTGTCTGTGTAAAACGAGGTTGTTTGTATGAAGTGTCTGCGGTGTGACAGGGTCCGCTTACCTAACCTGAAGATTTAACAGGTCCGGTTTTTTTTACAGAAGCGACTGCCTGTCCGCCCTTCTAACCCGCGAAGAGAAACCAGCCCAATACAGGTTAGGTCACATACCTCCGAAAGTGCATTTCTCGGGAATATGGGTTTCATCATCATGTTTTCCTTCACCGCTGAGCACGTGATCCAAACATGAATTCCAAGACAAATTCAACAATCATTCGTTTAGGTCTATGCTGGGTTCGAAGTTCGAACCTGCGACCTCAAAGTGCGAGGCAAGCGTTCTACCAACTCGACTACCACAGCCCGGGTTAGGTATCAGTATCGAGAATTTGGTCGAAATTCTTTTTAAAATGTTCTTGCTAAAATATGAAAATTTCTAGGTTTTACATTGGCATCATTGTGGAATAACAATATATTTTTCACCGGCGCTATCCGTAACGTCAACTTCACATCTGCTCCGGAAAATACATTCAGTATTCGAATGAGAAATGCGAATGCATTTTCCGAAGATTTTTTAAGGAAACATTGGTGCTCCGTGTAATGTATTTCTCGTCCGAATTTTTACCCGGGACTTTTGAAATACTCGTTTTAGGTGTTTTTGTAGCGCAATTGGTTTTTCTCTCTGATTCCAGGACACACCATCTAATTTTATTTTAAGTTATACCTGTAATTTTCTTTTCCACTGAAAACGAAAGGGACGGGTAATCGGCAGGCATAAAATTTATGGAACACACGTCAATTGAAGGCAGAAAAAAAAGTCCTTCTAAAATTTTATATTGGCCAATAACCCGACAGAATTAAGTTGACAACACACGTCAACGGGTTACATTTATTATGAGCGAAATGCCTATTTTATTCGCCCGGTTTATTAAAATAAACAGTTGTCAATCCATCATCATCAATTTAAGAGCCACGCTCCTGTCGGTGTAGCATTTTCCGAATACTCTCCATGCTACTTTTTAGGGAAAAATAGGGCAGTGGTGACAGAGGGCAGCAGTAACTGTCAGTACTATTCAGAGGCAGAGGACAGGAGTCCTAGTATGGCTTTGTAATAGACTACTCTGGGCGCCATCCCACTCGCGTCAGACAGAGTACTGCGGGGCGGAAGGCAAGAGTTGTCAATCACCCGTCCCTTTTCTTTTTGGCCGATAAGAAAATTAAAGGTGTAAGTTTAAATAAAATTAGGAGGTGTTTGCAGGAATCGGGGCAATTGTTTAACTTGCTTGAGTGATTCGGAGGGTCTTACAAAAACACTAAAACTTTATATTTAGAGGTAAGTATATAAAATATGTTTTTGCCTTTAAAACTGGTATAATTTTCTCGAGTAGTTTCATTTAAGGGCCCTATTTCACGAGGACATCACGGTTGCGTCAACAACGTGAGGTACCCTTTGAACTGCATACATTTTGTTGATTTTGACATGTTGTTTGTATGACTGCAGATCATAATTGGAAATTATTGTGAGTCCCAAAAGTATCCTCCTAGCCTCCTGTAACTATTCATTTGCAATACTTTACAGTCTAGAAAAATATTTTATTAACAAAATTATTATATGTTTATTATTTTATTTTTTATTTTTATTAGAATTTTTTTTTTTTATTTACTTTAAGATACATTTTGAACTGTTTCCGTTCAAGGAATACTTCTCGACTGCAATTCATTACATTCTTCTTTGTTGTACAGAGAAATTAGAGGAGCGGATTTTAATAATTAGTAAGGATAATGAAACTGCTGCAAAAACATGTAATTTTATTTTATTTTGAAATAATTTACTGAGTAAAATACCTAAAATCCAATGAGCAATTTACACAAAAGCATTCTCATAAAGGTGAACGAGGTTATCGTAAGGGAGAGTCCACACGGGAGTAGCCGATGCGTCGAGTGCCACGACGACGTCTCAATGTTTGTAATTATGATTTTAATGAAGAATGACGGAGCGTCATTTCTCCGAGGCAGATGAAATCGCTATATCCTCGTAACGACCAGCTGTCCAGAGTCCAGACACAATAGATAAACGATGAGACTTGGATTAGAAAATTGGGCCTTACGGGCCTTAAGACGGTCACTCCATAAAATATCGTTCTTAATTTTGCCGCCTCGCTCCAACCTCGTATCGGTGCAGGGCAGAGAGTGTTCCTTCTTACATAGTCTTATTTTATTCTATAATAATGCTTAGCTAAATCATAACGATGTTAAACAAATAAAATGTATGAAATTAACAAGCTATTGACAATTTTTCACTTGATTTGCTTATGGTAACCCTATGTACAGATTAATGGTAGTATCTTGAAGATCGTGAGGCGTGAAAAGATAAAAAAGAGCCCCAGCAGTAAGACAATATAGGCTAGAAGTGTAAATGGAAGCGCGTTAAAGCGCTGTAGCACTTACCTGAGCGATTTCAACTTAGTCACGTTCTGCGGCGACGCAACGCAACCCACAATTGATCGTGAGGCCTCACTCTATAATAACAATCTGCAATTCAAATAATTCTGACCATAACAAACATGCTGTAACTTGAGACCCTAAACACATTTGGAAGATCGTTCGGAGCTTTAGCAGTTCTTAGAGATAGCCCTCGAGGCCTCTAAGCGGCCCTTAGGCTGAAGGGTTAACATTTGTTTATATTATATTGCTTGCATGCTCGGTTTAATGGCTACTGTTCGCTAGGGAGTGCTATGTAAATGATCCTATGTGTTAATACCCTGAGATCAATATGACTTGATTTCTGAATTGTATTTGTTATCATGTTGAAACAATATCGTGAGGAAACCCACATTCCTGAGAAATGCACTTTCGTTGGGCTGGTTTTCCCTTCGCGGTTTGGATGGTCAGACAGGAAATCGCTTCTGTAAAAACCGGACCTGTCAAAAGTGTAGGTTAGGTAAGTGGTCCCTGTGGAAGAACAGGATAATGCTTGGAAGATGATGATTTGTTACCGTGTTGGTAACAAGAAATGCGTGGGTCACTGAATTCGGCCTCTGAGCGTTAAGCTCTCGATTCAGAGGTTCCGGGATCGAATCCAACTGGATTTGATAACTTTACCAACTGTAGATTTCAAACTTAAACAGCCTATTTTCGTCCCTCTGCAGTGCTGGGGCAGTCTCTTAATCAAGCAGAGAGGAGCATACACCACGCTGCTCCACTGCGAGTTGGTGGAGGTGTTTGGCACTTTTTTTTTACGTTGGGAAATGCGTTACGCACACCACGCCGCCCGGGGGGGCGACGTGTTTATGTGGGACTCCCCGGGTGTCGCCACCCGGTATACCCACTAAAACCCAACGGTGTTCCTCCTTGTCGCCGTGTGGCGGGGATACGGGAACGCAATTGCACACAACCGCGTCCCCGCCGGCGGATGCCCTTTGGGACCCAGCGCCCATGGGAGTGCGTCAAACGCCTCCCCCTCCGCCGAGGGCTGCCCGGAACACTTGGGGAGCCCTACAGCGCGGGACCTATGTTGATGGACCTACGGCGGTCCCCCGACCACCGTCCACAGGTCCCCGTCAAGGCAGCGCTCGGTCGATTGCGACCAAGTACGCCGTTCCAGGTGTTTGGCACTAGTCCAAGGCGTTCGAAGCCTTCCGAAGCACGGAACCTTCCTGGACAATCAGGTGACTCGGCCTCCAATGTCCTTACTAAACAAAGTGATTTCGTAAATTTTTCCTTCGGGAATCGAACTCACGTCTCCAGATCGTAAGTGCAACGCTCTAACCACTAGCCAACTGAGTGTGTGTAGTTTTCAAAGGCAATCGAAAATGATTCGAAAATTGAAATTTTGCTTAACAACTTCTGTACTGGACAGGGAGAGGAAGGGAGTGAATAAACATCAAATCTACAAGCGGAGATCTATATCACTAGCTTTACAAACTGTAGGAGAGTTATAATTATAGAGAGATGCCGCGGGAGCATAGTCGGTGGGTGGTGAAATAATTATGCACAAAACGATTTTTTCTGAGGCATCGAGTTATAAAACTTTCCTTGTGATTCATTGCTTCTTTGGTATCGTGCAACCACAGTTAACGCTTGTGTTACTACGCAACATAACATAAATAACCCACACAGGGTGTTAGTGACATTGCAACGAATACTAAAGGTATAATACAGACCATGATTTTGAGTTAATATCAAGTGAAATTTCCTGTCGGAAAATTCATAAAAAATTTTAGTGTGTTTCTATTATTCAGCTCGATACTTTCCATCACATCACATCATCACTAATTTAAGAGCCATGCTCTGGTCGGTGTAGCATTCTCCATTCTTGTATATGAAAGACAATTGGTCTTCCTTATAAGACACGACGTTCGCCTTCTCTTTAATCTGTTCCATGTAAGCTCTTTTTGGTCTTCCCCTTCCTCTCTTACCTTCTAGCTTCCCTTCTATGATGTTTTTAATAAATTCGTCGTGTCTTATTAAGTGTCCAATCTTGCCTCTTCTGTCCTCAATAACTCTCAATATTTGCGTCAATCGATACTTTTGCGACGGAAGATTCTACTTGATATCAAATTAGAATCATGGTCCGATTCAAGTTACAATGTCACTAACACCCTGTATACGTCCCACTTCTGGAAACAGGCTTACTCTCAATGAACCGGAGAGGCTATAAAGTATACTCCACCACGCTTCTCCAGTGCGGGTTGGTGGAGGCATTACTACGCAAAGATCGGCGGGTAAATCAATGTAGCAGTTCAGCCAGAAATGTCTTGGTGCGGCCGCTTCAGACGCCCAGATTAACAGAGAGAGAGAGAGATAGAGAAATGTGACAGGACTCACAGGAACAGGAACAGGTGAAACAGGATGGAACAGGTGATTCAGGACTATATAATTTTGTACTGAAGGCATATCTCCCTTGTTTCTATGATCTGTGCGTACCATCAATGGAACCACCAAGTAAATAAGGAATATTGGCTGGCAACTTTGTAATTTCAGTCCCAATTGACCTGAGTACCGACGCGGACGAAGATCAAAACTCAATTGGGATTGGCAAAGTTTCGCTTCGGGCGGAATGCGAATCCATGAATTATGCGGGTTCGCCACGCAATCGCTACTAATTTTATTAGTCGTTTTATTTTATACTTACATACTTTTGCTTTTGTCCGATTCATCTTGATGAAAGTTTTTAACGTTCTTATTTGTAGGTTCAATTCTTAGTAGATCGTACTAAACCTTTTGTTACCCAAATTTTAATTACCTATTATTATCCTGTACCCAAAAACCTTTTCTAAGCCTGGAATAAATTGCTGTATGAGCAATAAGGCCGCCTGTTGTGCCTTTCTGTATCTGTTGTCTTTATCTCTGCATCTTGTCTCCGTTGTGCTCAATAAAGTATTTTATCTATCTATCTATCCGGATCAAACCCTATCTCACACAGTGAACGAGTGCCCTCTACACCGGTTCCCAGGTGGCATAGCCGAGATGCATTGTGTGACGGATGCGGCAAAGACTTGGCTACGGGAGCTTAAGCTGGATATATGACTACAAAGGATATTTTATTTTTATCTGCCATACGCAATAATAATCTATCTATCAATCTATATACTCCTAGTAAGGTAGGGCCATTATACTCCCAAAAAAGTGCCTCAAAATTACGCCTCAGGAATTTCTAACTAGCCGAACCTCTACCCAACCCGTGTTATTGATGGGTCCATGATGTGTTGACTAATGACTAATGGCTAAACTTAGTAGGTACCACACTCTGCAGACCAGACTGATTTGTGGATCTCATTTCTCATAGCCTACTTGCCTTTGGTCTGAGTGGGAAAATTGTGCGGGAAATCCTAAGATCCAGTCACGCTTTCTTCTGCTGTCGTGTGGATTATAAGAGATCGACCTCATCTAACCTAGTATCAGGGTTACTTTTGAGGCCGGGACGGACTTCTTAACGTGTCCTTCGAAGCACAAACCAAAATCTTACTTTTCAATATCGGGTGAAGCACACAATGCCCTAAGAAAACCAGGGATCACAAGTAACGACCTCCACGGTCCAGTGGTTGAGAGTTGGGCTCACGATCTGGAGGTCCTGGGTTCGATTTCCGGTGGGGATATAGGTATCACAAAAGTTACTTTGTGGTCCCTAGTCATCTTACTAGAAAGTAAGATGATCCGTGCTTCGGTAGGCACGTTAAGCCGTTAGTCTAGGTTACTACTTACTGCTGTAAGTAAGTGGTCGTTACATGAGCCATGTCAAGGGTCTTTGGCGGCTCAATAGTAACCCTGACACCTGGATGAGGTTGGTACTCCACCTCACAACCCACACGATAGAATAACAAGTATTTTTTTTGATGTCCTCATGGATTCGAAGCAGGGACCTCCAGATCGTGAGCCCAATGCTCAACCACTGGTATACGGAGAGAACGGTCACGCCTAAATAGTACTTCAGAACCATAATCTCCCTAGCGTTGCCCGATTTTCACGGGATCCCTTAGCCAATCTGAAGATTTTACCAGTCCGGTTTATTATTATTGTGTATGACAGACAAAAATAAAATATCCTGCCTTAATCATATATCCAGCTTAAACTCCCCTAACCAAGTCGCCGCCGCATCCGTCACACAATGCAGCTCGTCTATGCCACCTGGGAACCGGTGCAGAGGGCACTCGTTCACTATGTGAGATATGGTTGTGCTGAAGATGATGTGCCGAGTGAGACCTTTCAACGCTCCCCACATGTCCGACCAAGTAGTCAATGCTATCCTAGGCAAAACAATAAATTGAGTCGAAAAAAGGTTCTTTCGAATCATCATCATTATCTCCCTAGCATTATCCCGTTTTTTTACAGGGTCCGCTTACCTAACCTGAAGATTTTACAGGTCCGGTTTATTACAGAAGCGTAAGCTTGTCTGACCCTCCAACCCGCGAAGTGAAAACCAGCCCAATACAGGGTAGGTCACATACCTCCGAAAATACATTTATCGGGAATGTGAGTTTCCTCACGTTGTTTTCCGAATGAAAAGGGTTAATAGCGCAGCACGGAAATGAGATTTCTGTTATCTGTTACTTTTGAGTCAAAAGGAAAGGAATAAAGTAAGAGAGACAAAGGTGTTATTACTACCTGCTTATGAATATTTTAAGACAATTTCCTCCGTAACGACGAAGTGTCTTTTTCACGGCTTTCAACTGCATATATAAAATTTAACTCTTAGAAAGGAAATTAACTTCGAACTTTTTCTTCTTATTCAGCAAGAAGATTTTATAACCATGTAAATATTTAATGCAGAGTAGTGTATTTGTACTTACTGCAAAGTTGTACTATATCATACGGAAAAATAGACAACAAAATGTAGAGGAACGCCAAGATTAAGTTACTTAGGCTAGCCCCCGCGGCATGGCAACTACGCCGCGCGTGGCGCGAATCAAATCGAGTGCTTCGACCAATAGCCGTACGACGTTTATCTGCGTGAATAGCATTTGCTGTATCACTTACTCGTAGCCCTCCGTGCCGCGGCTGATGTGCCGCGGGGGAAGCTAAAAGAAAACGTCTTCTCGTCATAAAAGGATGTCAAGAAAGTTGCAATCGACAAATCTGGAAAGGGATCCAACAAGACAACAAGACAAAACAAGACAACAAGAAAAGATAACAAGACAAGACAACAAAAAAAAGGCAACAAGAAAAGAGAACAAGACAAGACAACAAGACAAGACAACAAGACAAGACAACAAGATAAGACAACAAGACAAGACAACAAGACAAGACAACAAGACAAGACAACAAGACAAGACAACAAGACAAGACAACAAGACATGACAAGAGACAAGAGTCTATGAATGAGTGTAGTTGAGATTATATTGTATTGCAGTTCTTTTTAATTCTTCAAATTTATACTTCTAGGTACTGACGTATACTTATTATTTGTCATTCGGTCAACACATTTGCTTAGAATGTCTCCTCAAAATCCAATTCTCCACCAAATTAAAACAAAGTTATATAATTAGTTAAGAAGTTACTGTTACAATGCCGTAATAATTTCTACGAGTGCCGAATTAGCATTTTGCAAACTTAACAAATCCTCTTAATAGTAGTTTTGATTTGATTAGTCAGAATTCGTTCTGTGAATTGTTTGCTAAGAAAATATAAGTCAAATCTTTTGTTTTATTTTTGTTTAGCTTCTGTGCTCTGTTCAACTGCTTGCTCTGCACTGCTACTTTAAAGGATTTGTTTTTGTTTGAATGAAAGTTTTAGAATAGAATAGAAATTGTTTATTATTAAGGACGTCTTCTTTTTGTTTTTTGACGTGACTTATTGTACATTTGCCGCAGATGGCATTAACTACTTGGCTGGACAAATGGGGAGCGCTGAAGGCCCTCACCCAGTACAACGTTTAAGACAACAGGCCTGAGGGTGCCCAACGCACCTCGGCTCAGGGCGTCATCTGAGAGAAAAACTTTTTGAAGGCGATAGCGATAAGCGCTGATTGAGTGAAATCGTCGGCCATGCCGGCGGGGTCGGTATCGGGGTCCTGAAGTGTTGTCGCGAGCTGATTGGCTGCCTCTACGGCTATAAAAGGACGACACACGCAGACAAGACAATAACGTAAATTAAAAATTTTCACGAAATAATTAGGTACAAAAAGCATAGAGGATGTTTCCAAGCTACTACGTTCCTCAAAAACCTGATAAACATTAAATCTAAATATTATGAATTCGAAAATCATTGGCTCGTATCGGGATTCGAACTTGCGACCTTAAAATGAGATTCATCTTTGTCGATTGATATTGCTCTTTGAAAAAAAAAGTTGTGAAATAATTTTGGTGTTGTGAAACCTCTCAAAGTAAATACAAGACCAAATCTTTCAAATTTCCTTACCGCTGCCGCTTATAGTTTGAAACTCGTAGCAATTCTGACCTTAAAGTTATTAGTAAAGTTCATGCCACTCCGAATGGTCAGTGGTCACAAGTATAGCCTCGCATGTATTGCAACGGACGAGACTTGGGACTTCGCATTCCAACTAATTTAGGCTGGTTACATAGCCACGCTGATGGCACAGCCCTGACACTTTTACAATAAAGTTCTGACACAGACATTACACATTGACGTTTTCATACTCGTGCAACTGTGTGCGTGACGTCTAGGGCTACCCAAAATAATACGACTAGTATCCCAGTACCACGGCTCAACGTGCATCCTGAAGTTCGGAATCTTACTTTTTCCAAAAATCAGGTGATTCAAGCTTACAATGTCCTAACCAAACAAAGTATCGTGTCACAATGTCCCCATCGGGAATCGTACTCGGACTTCCAAATCGTGAGTCCAGCGTCACTAGGCCACGGAGACTGCTGTCTAAAAACCTCCACTAACCCGTAGTGGAGCAGCGTGGTGCAGTATGCTCCATAGCCTCTCCAGCTGAGTAAGGGGACGCCTGTGTCCAGCAGCAGGACGAATAGTGGCTGTTTATGTTTAGTAAGTTATATTATGGCTTACTACTACTTAGTCTAAGAGTCGTGTGAGGTAATTTTTATCGCCGCCGATAGGAATCGATAAGGGGCAGAATGTACGTTATCTTTATTTTATGCCAAAGCAAAGGATGGTGGTAGGGCTGGTAGAAGAAGACCTAGAAGAACGTACATTGACCAAATTGGAAATGTGCTTAGAAAAGGTTCAATAAGATCTACTCTGAACCGGCGTGCGTGTATGAAACTATTAATGAATGTGGAGGAAACAAGAGAAGTATGTCAGGATCGAAGCAAATGGAATTCTATAGTCTATGCTTACTCCGGTGGGAAATAGGCGTGAGTTTATGTATGTTTATTCTATGTTAATAAATTATCAGCGCCGTTCCGTTACACAGTTGCGCCGGTCATCAGCGTGCTTAGAATCCGCGCTTACTGTCAGCGTAACTATGTGACCAGCACCAAATATTTGAACGGAACGGAATATTTGAACCGTTTTGGATATGGACGTGGGTTGCTGATTGGGCAAACCACAGAGTGAGGTTTTAGGTAGTAATGTGTAAGTTTGTAGAAATAGTTGAATGAAATTGCAATCTAAAATGAATTAAACGTAATAGGAAACTAAAATTCATAATTCATAATCATTTATTCGCAATAAAAAATGGTATTACATTTTGCAGCTGGTCAGCATTTAAAATTTGGTCTATATTTTTAGTTATTTAAATTATAACATGTAAATAGTTAAATAAAATAAAATTCATAATTAAATGTCAATATCCAAATTAAACATCACAAAAAAACAAACAATACACAAAAAAGAGAAAAAATTAAATAAATACAATCTAAATAAAATAAAATAACTTATTATATGACAAGCTACTTTTCTTGGAAATCCTACTTTAATAATCATGTAAACAGGGATGATTCATACACACATACAGCCTACATATGCCCCACTGCTGGGCACAGGCATCCCCTCAACTGGAGGGGTTACGGAGCATACTCCACCACGCTGCTCCACTGCGGGTTGGTGGAGGTATTTAGGCTGGTAGCCCAGGACCTACGGCATGGTAGGGATGATTCAGAGATGAAATATTGTGAGAGAACTTTGCGTTGGAGAAATGTATTGTGTCAATAGATAATTACACTAACTAGTTACAATATTACGGACTATTTTCAGGATTATTAAGAATAAGAATAAAATAAATTACCAGTAACAGTATCAATGAGTTCTATAATGACAAACTATAGTGCGACATTATTATTAGTATTTATATTAATTTATTATATTTTATTTATTTATTGTGAATATTTTATTAGAATTTACCATGTAGAAAACCAATTATTATTCAGAGTTATTAGATTATTATTGTATAAAATATCAAGCATGACTCCTTTGCAACGCCCTATAAAAGGGTGCATGTACAATGACTTAATGTTGTAATAATTATTAAGAACTTTATGTAAAATGTACATGTACGAAAAATAAATAACGAAAATGTATAATATATAATTTTACCAACTGTAGTTTTCATCACCTCCCAACGTTTTCGTTACGTTGGCACTAATAGCCTGTATACGTCCCACTGCTGGGTGCAGGCCTCTTCTCGAGCTCGCGGTTGTGTGCAATTGCGTTCCCGTATCCCCGCCACACGGCGGCAAAGAGGAACACCGTTGGGTTTTAGTGGGTATACCGGGTGGCGACACCCGGGGAGTCCCACATAACCACGTCGTCCCCCCGGGCGGCGTGGTATGCGTAACGCATTTCCCAACGTCAAAAAAAAAAAAAAAAAAGGCCTCTTCTCGAGCAACGACACAACGACGACATAATCCTGAAGACAGGTAATTAATTCCTCGTGATGAGGGAGATAGAAGCCGTTACAAATGATGTCATGTCATCTGCATACTGGATTATAGCTGTCTGCGAGTAAAACCCATATTATGTGAGCACGTGCTAAACGCGCGATTTGTTTTACATACTTAGTCGTTCCGACGAGCTCTGACCTGTAGGGCTACGGCCGGGTTTCCACTGACGCGGAGATAGGCTGCGAAGAGCGGAGATGTGCGGATTTGACAAATCACTGCGTTTATTCAATTCTGTGCCCCTAAACCAGAATTTAAACCACTGAAAATCTATAACAATAGATTTCGTGGCCAACGGGGGAGCTCGGTGGCGCAGCGGTAAACGCGCTCGGTCTGCGATTGTTGAAGTTTTCGCAAAGACCGGTCATAGGATGGGTGACCACAAAAAAAAAGTTTTCATCTCGAGCTCCTCCGTGCTTCGGAAGGCACGTTAGCCGTTGTTAATAACCATCAATCCGCACTGGGCCCGCGTGATGGTTTAAGGCCCGATCTCCCTATCCATCCATAGGGAAGGCCCGTGCCCCAGCAGCTGGGACGTTAATGGGCTGATGATGATTATGACTTTCAGTAATAAGATCCTATAACATTTTATCAAGGTTATAGCAGATTGTTTTGCTATCAGTTGTTTTTCTCAAGTTTTTCCCACTAGGGTCGATTAATTCTTTCAAATATTTTTCCTCTCAGACGACGCCCCGAGCCGAGGTTCGTGCCCAACTGGGCACCCTCAGGCCTGTTGTTTTAAACGTTGTACCGGGTGAGAGTCTTCAGCGCTCCCCATTTGTCTGGTCAAGTAGTTAATGCCATCTGCAGCATTTCTACAATAAGTCACGTCAAAAAAAAAAGATACCGCTTACCACCTATCACGTTGGTCTAAGAGAGCTCGGTGAGGTGTGCGTACTTAGTTCGTGTTGCGATGCATGTACCTCTGCCCACTCCATTTGGGATATAGTCGTGTTCTAATATAAAAAATATCTTTTAAGAATATTTTACCAAATAAAAGTGCTATTAAACAACATCTCAATAAAACAATAAGAACTCAAAAGTGAGACAGCTTAGACATTGATTTAAAACCGAAAGGACTCGACCTCATTTTCTTTCATTCTTTTTGTGTAAGTATTAATAAAAAATCAATTCCTTTGTGGAATAAAAGGAGACAAATTGTGACAACGTTAGCACTCGAATGATCAGAAGAGAATCTTTGCCGAAGTTGTTTTCGCAAACGATGGGTGATGTTTGACTTTTTGTGAATTTAAGAGGAACAAAGGGACACACATAGGCGTAAAATCATTTACTTATATGTATTCATAAGCATACTGACTTTCATAATTAGGACATCTTCTTCTTCTTCTATCGTGTGGATTGAGAGGCGAATTACCAACCTTATCAACCCTGGTGTCAGGGTAATTATTGAGCCGCCAAAGGCCCCTGACATGGCTCATGTTACGACTACTTACTTACATCAGTAAGTAGTAACCGGGACCAACGGCTTAACGTGCCTTCCGAAGCACGGATCATCTTACTTATTGGACAATCAGGTGATCAGCCTGTAATGTCCTAACCAAACTAGGCATCACAAAGTGATTTTTGTGATATGTCCCCACCGGGATTCGAACCCGGGACCTCCGGATCGTGAGCCCAAAGCTCAACCACTGGACCACGGAGGCCGTCAGGACATGAGGACATTATTAGGGTAAATTGGTCACTATATTATTTATATTAGGTCTTTACGAAATTGCTTGAGAGTGGTGGAAACGAAAGTGGTGTGTTTGGATCGCAACCAACCCAACCAACGTGGATTCTACCTTTTTTTTTTTTTGGTTACGAAGGGGAAATCCTCATGGATACCTCGCCACCCGGGGGAGCGACGAGGTTATGTCGGACTCTTACCGACTAAAACCCCTCCGATGGCCCTCTGCTGCGCATGGCGGGAAGCTCCGGGATCTCTAACGAACGCACCGGTGCTTCCCTCGCGCCTGCTATAAAAAGCGCGTCCCGGGGTAGGTCCCCACCCCTACGCCATCCCAGTTTTACGGCAACGCGAGGCCATGTCACATTGCCGTCCCTCCCGGAGACCGTATGAAGAGCGGCTCGGGCCCCCGCCCTTACCACTCACGGTCTCCAGTGTCCCCTCAGTCGCCTTTTACGACAGGCAGGGGGTACCGTAGCCCTATTCTTGCGCCCGGAACTACAGGGCGGAACGTGGATTCTACCTGCCTTAACGGGTGACAGGCATGATCTAATGTATGTATGTAAGTATACTAAGATAAGTGCTCAAAAGATGTTGAAACGTGAATAAAATTGCCTTTTTTACATTAAAGTCATATTTGAGATTTGCCCTTAAAGTAAGATGTCAAACACAGACATCTGTTGGGAAGAGAAAAATCCAGTTTATTCCAGAATTTTATGTTAAAATTTTTCACCAAACCGTCATTGTAACCTCCCAGTGGGAAAAATGGGGGCCAGGGGCCTATTTAATAAAACTTACAATTGTAAATTACAATGACAATTTGATGTACATTGCGGAGTATGTGATCACGAATATTTTGGAGTTTCATATTAGCAACGTAATGAACACCAAATTGTCATTGTAATTTACAATTGTAAGTTTTATAAAACAGGCCCCTGGAGGTAAAATAAATACCTCTACAATACAATCATGTACGAGTACACATTACGTACCAATTTTATTCAACCTAGGTACTTTATTCGCTTTTTTTGGGTAAAACATTTTTCAATATTATTCTCTCATGTTTGAAACATAATATGCTCTGAAATTGGACGAAAACGTAAACATTTCTATCGGTACTGTTTCTCTTTTTTTAACGTAACTTAATGTAGATTTATGTCATTTATGTATGGCCAATATAAAATATTCGAAGACTTTTTAAATTTCCTAAAATTTACGTGTGTTCCATAAATTTTATGCCTGTCGATTACCCGTCCCTTTCCATTTCGGCGGATAAGAAAATGACAGGTATAACTTGAAATAAACATAGATGGTATTTACAGGAATTAGCACCATTATGTGTTTTAATTATAATATACACATTCATACTGTTAGACAGAAAAGAATCGTTCGACGTAATATCGACTGATACATCTCTGTGCTAATGAACGTCACAACACTAGCTTACGTACTTTGATAGATCTAATTCTTACCGCGCATTGAGACGATTATAATAGAATAGAATAGAATAGAATAGAAATAGTTTATTATGAAAGGACGCCACACACAAAAAGGTCTGTACTGGAGTCAGCACGAATATGGAACTTAACATAACACAACAACTACTTACCTGTTTGTATACCTAGGCTTGCATGCTTTTATGACTCATGCAGTGAAATGGCGTCGAGACGAGACACGTTAAAGTTTTAACAGGCCATGAAAGGAAGTCTGCGTTTGTTGGAACATGATCAGACAAGTTTAGACTTGTCTTGAGCGCATAGATAAAGGCATAGTTACAACGTTCTCGTTTTAGTGTGCTAGTGCGCCAGCCCCTACGGCACGGGAACTATACCGTGGCGCGTATTATATTGAAGATTTTGACCAAAGCCATATATAACGGTTCTCTGCGTAGATGACATTTACGGCTCTATTAGACTTTTTTGTGACGTGGCTCATTGCAGATTTGCCGCAAATGGCATTAACTACTTGGCTGGACAATGGGGAACGCTATTGGCCGAAGCCCTCGGTATAATTCGCCCTGAGAGTTGCTTTCGTTTAACGTTCTAATTTCATAGATAACAGATGTATGCATATTTTATCTTTGTTTTTGAGGTATAAATGATGACCCTTGTTATTACACCCAGGCACAAAACATCTTCCAACCATTATTATACTGATCAAAATAAAGAGAAACAATATAGGTACAACATAATTCTATACCATATCTGATCCAAATATCAGGCAACAATTATTTTTATATATGCCTCAACCATTTTTTTTTCTACCATTGCATTATACATATTTTTGATGTAACTGAGCTATGAGAAAAAAGGTAATTTAATTATCACATTCGAAAAATGTACAACGCCATCAATATTGTTTTTGTAATTTATTCTCCTTGTAATTTATTATTTATTTTTTTATTTCCTTTATTTGTTATGAGAAAAGCTAAATATAATTAATCAGTATAAATTTTATTTTATGCACCTATAAAGTAAATTGTTTTTTACTATAATGTTGTATAGTGTGTGGTTGTAAATAAATAGTTTATCTAAATTAAACAATTTTATGAAATATTATTTAAATATTTAAATAATATTAAAAATAAAAATTTAAATTTTATTTAAATATTAAAATAAAAAATAATTATTAAAATAAAATTTTATTAAATAAAATTGTAAAATTTAAATATATTTTTCGATCTCTATTTAATTATTTCTTATTGTCTGTTTGTCTCGTTGTTGCAGAAATCAGACGGCGCTGGAACGCGCGGTTTGATGGCGCGGTGACGCAGCATGCGCCGCGCGCACCTCGCTGTCTTCTTGCAGCTGCTGCTGTTTGCTGGTAAGACTCTTGCCGTCTTATTACTAACAAATGAGTACTAGTAACAATAACATGTCAATTGGTATAAATAAATAATAATTAATAATCATAATAATAATAATTATTAAAAAACGCAGATAACAGATAATACCAGATTTAAAAAAAAATAAGTTGATTCCGTGCTACGGAGGGCACGTTAAGCCGTGGGTCCCGGCTTTTAGCTGTAAAAATACCTCCACCAACCCGCAGTGGAGCAGCGTGGTGGAGTATGCTCCATACCCCCTCCGGTTGATTGAGGGGAGGCGTGTGCCCAGCAGTGGGACGTATATAGGCTATTTATGTTATGTTTATGTATGTTTGGAACGAGAGTTTCCAGGCTACGTTCACCAAAATTAATATAGATGGCGTTGTACAGCTTTAACGTGATAATTACCTATTTTCTCATTACTTGGGTACATAATTATTCCAAAATATAATTCAATGGCAGAAGCTTATACAAAAATAATTGGGTCGTGTACTAGGTCCAAGATAAATTATGAAATACTCATTACTAAATAAAGACAGATCTAAAACTAACGAAAAACATTTTCTTTTATCTATTTAACTTATTTATGAATTTTAATCAAGAAAAACGTAATAATAAGTGCGACATTTTGTCACGTTTTTCTATGACGTCACAGTGTGCTTTTTCAAATTAATTCCACAATAATTTCGTGTTTTGACGTTTAGTAAAAAGTAACTGATTTGACTAGTTGGAAACTAGCCTATTTTTGCTTGATGTTTCGATCACATTATGTACATAATTATGCTGCTACCTGTATTGCTTCTCTTTATTTTGATCAGAATAATAATGAGTGGAAGATGTGATCATCATTTATGCCCATGAACAAATATAAAAGATGCATGATATGTCTGTAATCCATGAAATTAGAAGGTTAAACGAAGGAAAATCTGTACAGCGCCAACAATAATGTCGTATCAGGAAGTGAAGGATTTGGCGGGAAGAAGACAGGAATCTCGATTACTTCACCGAGAAGAGCGCAGCTCTTAAATAAAGAGAGAGAGAGACTGAAAAGTCCCTCATTGCCATTAATAAAGTCTGCTGGTTCTCTATCTTCTTCTCTCGTGTGGGTTGTGAAATCAATGACCAATGTTATCAACCCTGCAATCCAAAAACATGCAATAAAAGCAATAAAAAAAATTGTTAAATTGTTGTTGTTTTTTAAATTGTTTTGTAAATATAGTGATGTTAAAATCTTGTCTTTGTGTGTATGGCGTCCTTTTATAATAAACAATTTATATTCTATTCCATTTAAAAAAAAAACACTTAGATTCAAAGAAACAAATTAAAATGAAACTCTCCAGCGCACAGCGGGAACGAAGACTGTAAAGGCTCCATCTTTAGAGCAGTAATGTCTAAATCTTATTATATCACAACTACCTCAAACAAAATACAATTTCCTCACACAAGTTTTGCCGCTTAAGGCAACTCATTCAGCGAGGATGTAAAGCATAATAAAGGGGGCAAGATGTAATGAAATTAATGAAGAGGAATTGGTTTTTTACACCATACAGGCTGTTGATGACATCGTAAAGAAAACTTTGAGGGTCGATTCAGACCATGATTCTGAGTAATTATCAAGTAGAAATCTACTAAATTCAGGATGTATTCAATTCAATTCAAAACACTTTAAATATTGCACATAAACAAATGACAACCACAAAATAATGTCAGCCGAAGTATATAATATAAATTTCTTCCAGGAAACCTTAGGGAGATACTGAAATAGGGGACGGTGTAATCAGAGATGTGCCGTTCCCGGGAATGTTCCCGAAGTGGGAATGTTCCGTTTGTAAAAACTATTTAATAGTAAAAACAATGGCAACTTCTCGTTTTCAAATTATTCTTTCTTGTACTCTGACTTTATTTGGCTAAAGCTTAAGTACCTAACTGTGTCAAAACCGAGTGGAGTGGCCAACTTTGAGCAAAATTGTCTGAAAGAGCTCGACGAAAAACGCCAAACACGCAAGGATCGTCCTAAACCCATTTATAGCTCCTTCAACTCGGATGGACAGCTATTCTGCCTCCAACGTGACGGGGTTTTCAGAACAAAGTTTGACTTTGCCAGTCACATTTGAGCGCACGAGAAAAGAGACTGAGGTCGCCGTTGTCGGAGAAGGAGGACTATATATAAAGCTTTTTTTACATAACTTCTGTGCCTTTTTACTGACGGGAACGTTCCCAAAGTGGAAAATTCCAAGGATTAGCACAGCACTGGGTGCAATACAGTAATTATAGTATTAATAATGATGAGAAAAAAAAATACATCATCTCCCTAGCGATACCCGTTTTTACAGAGTCCGCTTACCTAACTAAATTACTCAATTGTATAAAAATATTTTATGTTTATCTTTTTTTTATAAAGAACGTCTAGGGCCCTGTGCCGAGGTTTTTCTTGCAGCTTCTTTCCCCCGGCTATACAGGTTGTGAGAAGCTGCAGTAGTTTTAAGCGGATGAGACGTTCGTTATGTAAAAATTGACGATTCAAAGTGTAACTATGTTACGTACTGAATAATGATATTTTTGAATTTGAATTTGAATTTAACCTGTCCAATTGACAGGTCCGGTTTTTTACAGAAGCGACTGCCTGTCTGGCCTTCTAACTCGCGAAGGGAAACTCAGGCCAATGCTGATCGTGGTTCTAAGAGAGATATAGCCCTTAAGGTAGCGACGTAATGAAATTGCGCACAAAGAGACGTTCACGAAACGTTCTAGTATAAAACGAGTGGGTTACTTATAAAATAAAATACAGGGTGATAGTGAGACACCGTAGGAAAAAAGTCCCCCAAACTGAAGTGGGACTGGGCCGGACACGTATGTTGGATGCATCCGGAGCGATGGGCACGAGTCGTTACCCACTGGACACCTCAAAGCGGGCATAGAAGTCGAGGCAGACCGCGTAAAAGATGGTGTGACGACCTCAATTCTTATCGAAGGGATTGGCCGGAGATCGCGCAAAGTCGAGAGGAGTGGAAGAATCAATAGATAAGATAAGAACGTACCGAATACTTAGGGGGATGATTCAACTAATGATTCCGAGTTAATATCAGGTGGAATTTTCCATCGCAAAATTTATGTATTTTTGAGTTTTTTAATTATCTTCAATTTAAATTTTTGCGATAAAAAATTCTACTTGATATTAACTGTCTTTGGAGGATGATTCAGACTATGATTCTGAGTAAATATCAAGCGGAATTTTCTGACGGAAATAATCCGTACTTTTGCGCCGGAAAATTCCACTTGATATAGAATCACGGCCTAAATCATCCCTAAAAGTTTTCGTTACAGTGTCACTAACATCCTGTATAGGTAGGTACTTATATCATGTAGCCGGTCCTAACGTATTCTGCCCGAGATCTGAGCAAATTCAATTCCACAGTCGCCCTTCAAATCCTTTCTCATCCCACTCTACTGTACAAAGCATTGTTTTCAGAGATAGAAGTACAAGTATTATTTTCTACTTTGGCAATTCTACTGACAAAAGTATTCTTTGAAAGAAATTTCAGGTACTACTTATTCTAAATCTGGCGTCAATGTAGACGAATCCTGAAGTACATCGGCTTGCTTCTCAAACGGGGAGTGCCGATTCGTACACACACACATCCGAAACACGTCACATTAGACTTAGGCGATTCTCACACTGCCCCGCATCATACTGCATGTTGCGTATCGACGCACCTACGCGCATTCCTGCGGTAGTGCAGATCTGCATCATCGTGCGGGTGTTTTACGCACTCACGCGCGTAGATGCGTTTTGTAGATTAACGCACGGCGGCTCTCATTTCATTCAAAGCCGTTCCAAAATCACGCGCGGCACTGCGGGATTCGGTGTGCCATACCTTGCGTCTGGCCCCGCACCTACGCGCGGGGGTGCATATTTCTCCGCTTGTATGCGCGTGATCCGCATGAACGCGCGTGGATGCATTTTCTGTGTGTTAGACTGTGCGTGTTTTCTATACAAACGGAGACACTTACAAGCAACGGAAGACCACGCATCCACGCGCAGTGTGAGAATCGCCTTAGGCAAAGCTTGTCAAAGTTACATTACAAGATGAACTAAGTACCAACGCTTCACCAAGCCTTTATATTTCTGTAAGACCAACGTGATAGGTGGTGAGCCGGATGTTAAATGTTCGAGCCGACTGTGTTTTTGAAAATTGCACTTGAGTCAAATTAGTAACTCAATGGTACCGGGGATGGAACTGGCGCTCACCGTTTGAGAAGCAAGCCGGTGTACTTCAGGATTCGTCTACAGTGACGCCAGATTTAGTCTCCTAGGCGTACATATATAAACTGCCTATATACGTCCCACTGCTGGGCAGAGGCCTCCCCTCAATCAACCGGAGGGGGTATGAAGCATACTCCACCACGCTGCTCCATTGCGGGTTAGTGGAGGTGTTTTTACGGCTAATAGCCGGGACCAACGGCTTAACGTGCCCTCCGAAGCACGGAATCATCTTACTTTTTCGGATAATCAGGTGACTCAAACCTGAAAAGTCCTTACCTAACAAAGGACAGTCTCACAAAGTGATTTCGACAATGTCCCCATCGGGAATCGAACTCGGACCTCCAGATCGTGAGCCTAACGCTCTAACCACTAGACTACGGAGGCTGTTGCTAGGGTACAGTCATGAGCCCCACTTTAGGAGTCTGTCGCACTAACTTATTTGACATTTAGTGAGACTTACAGTTCAATTTGTCAAAAAAGTTAATGTGACACGGTACCCAAGTGTATACACATTAATACTAGTGACCGGACACAATACCACAGCTTTACTCGTGAAAAAATAAGTAAAAAAATAAAGTAAATGCCAAACCGGTGTCTAGCCAGACAAGACGTGTCTCAGACGCATTAGTTCTGGAACGTTCTGGCAAGGGGCGCGAAAACTGCCGTAGAAATTGGACGGGCTTAATGTTATTAGATTTGCTATTTTGACAGTTTCTCTTATGTGTATGTAGCCGTAAATATAGGATTTGCCTTGGCTTACCTGGAAGTCTCTAAATAGACTTCGGACTCAGGTGGGCCGAAGTAAGGACAATTTGTTCAGGTGGGGTTTCTCGGATTGCTCGGACTTAAAGTGCAAGTGCGGCACTGTTCCCCAAACGATGGAACATCTTACATCGTGTCCTGCGTGCCCGAACACCTGCACGCAGGAGGATCTGATGAGCGCTGCAGATAGCGCCATACTTGTTGCCAAGTTTTGGGCTGATACTATTTAGTTTGCCATCGACACGATAAGAAGAATATAGGACTTGCAACATACACATCCCTCTATCATTATCCCGTTTTTCACGGGATCCGCTTACCTAACCTAAAGATTTGTCAGGTCCGGTTTTATACAGAAGCAACTGCCTGTCTGACCTTCCAACCCGCGAAGGGAAAACCAACCGATTAAGTCACATACCTCCGAAAATGCTTTTCTTAGATATGTGGGTTTCCTCACGATGTTTTCCTTCACCGCTGAGCACGTGATAATATAGGTCTTGCACCAACGAGTTATTAATTACCCGACCGCGGCGAAGCAAAAAGGAGGGTTATGTGTTTGACCGCTATGTAAGGTACGTGTGTGTGCACGTTTGTTCCAACTTAACTTCTATACCACTTGTCAGAGTTTGACAACTGAATTCCTTTGAAAATCTGTCGAATAGTTATGTTTAAGAGTTTGCTTCACCATCGTGAGCGCATTCTTCTTAACGGCTTCCGTGGTCCAGTGGTTGAGCGGTTGAGCTCACGATCCGGAGGTTCCGGGTTCGAATCCCGGTGGGGACATATCACAAAAATCACTCTGTGATCCCTAGTTTGGTTAGGAAATTACAGGCTGATCACCTGATTGTCCGAAATTAAGATGATCCCGGTTACTACTTACTGATGAAAGTAAGTAGTCGTTACATGAGCCATGTCAGGGGCCTTTGGCGGCTCAATAGTAACCCTGACACCAGGGTTGATGGGGTTGGTAATCCACACAACCCACACGATAGAAGAAGACGAAGCGTGATGCTTTGTTAGGGTAATTCCGGGATAGACGGCCGTACGGGAGAGTTGGCCAGTGCCTAAAAATTGTACAAAGAATCGCTAGATGGCATAACCACGTACTCAGGTTGCTTGCCGAGGTGCGTAAGAACAAACGTACGCCAAAAGTTCCGCGAAAAAAAATGAAAATGTTATTAAAAACCTAATGTTTTGATTTGACTAATGCTAATTCTTTTTTAAGAGTTTACGTACGAAGTTGTGGTCATATTAGTTTTCAAAAATAACATGTTTTTTTAGTATTTTTACCAGATAATGAACCGTGCTACATAATAAGCTCAAAACTACGGCATGGTTTTGCGTTTTTTTTCACTTGGATGGTATGGCCATCTCTCCCGGATGATTAGGAGAGATGGCCTTGGTTTGTCAGTGACAGATGGCCATATGATTGTAGGGGATAAATTTTAATATTTTTTTGTTATCATTATTTTTTAAAATTTATTTCGTCAAAGAATGAACGCATATAACTCCAACACAAATTTAAAAAAAACTTTCTCCGATTCCTGAATGGTTAGAAGAGGTACGCAAACGAGCGAAGCAAGTTGGCAAAGTTCTCACTTCTGAGAATCATATTCATGTAAGAAAGTCTAAAGAAGAGGCTCGACTGCTCAAGGAACAAAAAAAAAAGATTAAGAAGGAACAAGAAAGTAATAAAAATACAATTAAAGGAAGGAAGGATCAAGACTAAGAAAGTAGAAAAGACTGATGATAGCAATAAAATGACTGACAAACCAAAAAATAAATTACCTCTTAAAAGAAAATCGACTAGGAAAATATCTAAAAGCAGCGATGACGAAGAAGAAGAGATAGTTTTAATTGATACAGATGAAAAGAGCGATATGAAAGAAGAAAACAATTGTGTAGGCTGTGGAAAAAAATATTAACAAACACAGCTAATCGAAGATTGGATTCAATGTGCCATTTGTTTTCAATGTGAATTGCACAGAATTTGATACCGTGTGCTCTAAATGCGGTCGATGCAAAAAAAGTCAGATGACACAAAGTAAAGCTGTGTTAAAAATAAAAAAGTGAGATTTAGTACTGGCCATCTTACCCGTCCTACTATGGCCATCTCACCCTTAGTATACGGGAGAGATGGCCAGAGTTGTTTTTTTTTAAAAGTTAGTTTTAAGGTTGAACTCTTTAAAAAATATCAATATTATATGTCACTTCCATAAGTTAAATGTTCAGAGTTTAATTAAAAGTACTGATTATCATAATGCATATTGTAGTTTAATTTTTATTAGGCTTCAAAAAAACTATGGCCATCTACCCCGGCTTTACCCTATATTATGTACTAGCGATCCGCCCCGGCTTCGCTCGGGTGCAATGCTGTGGAAAAAAATAAATTATTTACCACATCACATTCAAAACTTCAAAAATAACAGTATTTCTCCACTTTTTAATGGATGTTATTATACATATAAACCTTTCTCTTGAATCACTCTATTAAAAAAAAAAAAAAACCGGTGCGTAGTTCAAATTCAAAAATATCTTTATTCAATAGGTAACATAGTTACACTTTGAATCGTCAATTTTACATAACGAACGTCTCATCCGCCTAAAACTACTGCAGCTTCTCACAACCCGTATAGCCGGGGAAAAGAATATTTAAGCTAGTTTTAAATATTTAAGCGTACATAGGGATATAGGGACAGAAAAAGCGACTTTGTTTTATACTATGTAGTGAAGTACACAAAAAAGCCAAAGAGAACCAATTTGTCGGAGGATGGCTTCCATACGCTCAATCTCGTACAACTCGTATAAAATTCATAACCATTTACTTTTCTAAGACATCTGCCGTATGTATTTGCAAGGAAACTTAAGTGCATGCTAAAGTGCTTTTAAGTTATGACAAAACAAAGCTTATTTTGAGTAAACAAGACAGTCTGTGTAACAAGCAAAGCAATGTCATTAGGTATCACAAGGAAATAGTTGTAGGTAATAATATTTATTTATTTATTTTATTTATTTATTTGTTTGTACACAATAAAACAGACACAAGAAACATACAAAGAAAACAGATAGTACAGGCAAGCTTATCTCTAAACAAAGAGATTTCTTCCAGCTGACCTACGTGACAAGAGAGACTTTCAACGTATAATATTATATAGATAGACATACATACGCGTACAAAATATTTAGAAATTACTTAATTACTTATACTAATATAAAACAAAATATAATAATGTTGAAACTTGAAAAGCAACAGAATAAGTGTTCTTACTTAGTGTTTTTGTAAGTTTAGTTGCAATGCCTCCGAGAACGATGGAAGAGAAACACGAAAATGCCAAGGATATAGTATGTGGATATTGTGAACTCGATCAAAAAAAAAAATGGAAAGTCTGTAACTTAACATAAGCGACCATCGGGATACGTGCTACTGCTGGCCACATTTCTTCTTCAATATAATGTCATAAGTGCTTTTGTTTCCCAGGTGGCGTCTACTTCGCGAACCCGAGCGAAGAGCTAGTCGACCTCAACCAAGTATGGGTGGAGATCCCCCCCGCCGTGGCTTTGGGGGGGGACGTGCGCGTGACCGTGCGCGGCGTGCAGGCGGGCGCGCGGCTGCGTGTGCGCCTCGCGCGCGAAGACGACGAAGGTCGCGCCCTCCTCGCCACCATGCCTTTAACCCTGGATACTGACAGCCGCATGACCCTCCCTTGCGGCTACTTCTCTCGAGGTGGTTCCTACTACCTCGAACTTATCGCTGATAAAGACCTCTTCAGTGACAACAACGTCAACGTAACAGATAGATTAATAAAACGCGACGCCGATGGTGGTAATGATGAGGACTTAGCAGACAGTATATATGTAAAACGTATCGGTGAAACTGGTGATACCAATGAGGTCGTGAAAGACTTCAACAGTAAATTAGTGAAACGTGAAGCCGACGAAATTAGTGATGACGGTAGCATAATGGAAACAGGTGATAGTGTAGTAAAATCTTGGAAGTTTGACGTGTTGTGGCCTTCAGCTAAGCTGGATGTGACTCCGGAACAAATACAGACGTATCCAGAAAGACAAGTGACTGCTATTCTAGAGTTTCCAAAGGTGGTGTGCACTCCAGTGGAGTCTAGTGCGGATTTCTGGTTGGAGTTGTTGTATTGTGGACATTCGAGCGGTGGTGCTGTGTTGTGTGATGGCAAGAACACCAGCTCACATGCTCATGTTTTGTACTCTGAACAGGTAATTCAAATTTCATACTTTTTTCCATTTGTCAAGTTCTTAATGCTAGTTTTTTTGTGGACAGACTAGCGGCCCAGTGGTTTGATGACATCGTTGCAACGGCTGCAATGTTGTTGATAAGGTGATGCAAAATGGAGGAGGCCTGTACCCAGCAGTGTTGGGTGCTTAAGGTCATGTTTCGCGATGCTGCTCCAGACATGATTTTAGCCTATAGTGTAAAGAGTACTTTGCAGTTCCAAATTTGATCGCAGTATGTTCACCTTTGCATTTGTCTTCCCAGTCTGCAGTTATTTTATATCCGATTCATATATCTGTTTCGTTCTCAGGTTTCTGTAATCATCGATTCATTAATCTCCTTTTATTAATTCTCCCATATCCGTCTGAACGTCACATCTAAACTTTTCTTGACTTTCAAAATGCCATGTATGAAAATTTTGATGAG
Organism: Pectinophora gossypiella; assembly: GCF_024362695.1. NCBI lineage: Eukaryota > Metazoa > Arthropoda > Insecta > Lepidoptera > Gelechiidae > Pectinophora > Pectinophora gossypiella. Next base: position 15,634,146 of record NC_065415.1, read on the forward strand.
ATTAAAAGTTGTTTTGGCGTAATTTGGCCATAGATGGCATCAATTACTTGGTCGGAAATGAAAGTAAACTCTAGTAAGTCATAATTAAAACACATAATACCTACTGTGTGTTTACCGCGTTACAATCAGGGATATGAGATTGTAAGAACCCGGTACTATACCTATGTTTTAATTTAAGTAATAACTTTAATTAATAATCGAGTAAACCTAGAAAGTCAGTTTTGCGTTGTGTACTCCAATTAGAAATTGGGACAATGTTACGTAGTAGCGTAATTTTTAGCAGCAATCAAGGTCATTTACTCCTTTCAGATGCATGGATTCCCCGGCAGACGCACGATGACCCTGCGGTGTGAGTTGTTCGGGCAGGCTGGGGACTACGCTCTGACGCTGCGACCGGCTGCAGCCGCTGGGCCGCAGGACTTAGCTGCTGCCTTCATAAAGGTAGGTATTATAGCTCATCTCGGATACTCTAAATAAAATTTTTCATACATAGACACTACACAAAGCAAAGAACTAGAATATAATTCAGACTGTATGTTCTTTGGTGATGTGAGTTCTTAATTCCATGATAACCTGGTCGGAGAACGCGTGACTTACCTCGTAGTGTCCCAGGTTCAATCCTGGATCGTGATCAACCACTGAATTCGACTTTATGAGATTGAAATCAAGTTTGGATCATGGATAATTGATCACGTGGTTTCCTGGAATCGTGTCCGGTAAATGACAATACGTAGACTCCTCATATGAACATGACATAAACATAGCTGGCAAGAAGTTGGTGTAATATTATACACCTCGGCCTACCCTTCGGGGCTACAGTATATCTACATTCTGCGGATTTCCCATCATCATCATCAGCCGTACGACGCCCACTGCTGGGCATAGGCCTCCCCCAAGGATCTCCACGACGATCGGTCCTGCGCTGCCCGCATCCAGCGGCTTCCCGCGACCTTCACCAGATCGTCGGTCCACCTTGTAGCGGGCCTACCCACTGAGCGTCGTCCGACACGTGGTCGCCATTCCAGAACCCCAGCGGATTTCCCAAATCTATTCAATCTATCTCCCTAGCGTTATCCCGTGTTCAGGTCCGCTTACCAACCTGAAGATTTGACAGGTCTAGTTTTTTACAGAAGCGACTGTCTGTTTTACCTTCCAACCCGCGAAGGGAAAACGCAGCCCAATACAGGTGACCAAACTCGGGAATTTGGGTTTCCCCACGATGTTTTCCTTCGACACTAAGCACGTGATAAACATTTAAAATTCAAACATGATTTCGAAATCATTGGTTTAGACCGCTGCTGGGATTCAAACCTGCGACTTCACAGAGAGAGTCAAGCATTCCAACTGAGCTATTACGGGTCTAAACTCTAAACTATTCAATATCAATAGACAAGTAATCGAGCATCAAAGAAAGGTCAGGTTATACAACATGAATGAGAAGGTTGAAAACTTCACCAGACGCGGGCACAATGGAAGTAAACTAGCGGAGTTACCAACATTATGAGGCCATTCAGCGACGGAGCCGGTCTCAGCTAATAAAGTACAACTTTCTACAAAGTTACATTTTTCTTCAATAGACTTCACAACTTGAGGTGCATTTTGTAAACTTATGCGGCGGCATCTTCTGTAGAACGCTTGCTATTACTTTGAGGTTGAAGGTTTGAATCCAACACAGGCCTAAACCAATTTTGTCGAATTTGTTTTCGAATTAATATTTGGATTATAAATGATTATCACGTGCTCAGCTGTGAAGGAAAATATCGTGAGGAAACCCACATTCGCGAGAAAAGCATTTTCGGAGGTATGTGACCTAACCAGTATTAGGCTGGTTGCGGGTTGGAATGTCAGATAGGCAGTCGTTTCTATAAAAAATCGGACCTGTCAAATGTTCAGGATAGGTAAGCGGACCCTGTGAAAAACGGGATAATGCTAGGAAGATGAGGATGCGGCGGATTCCACGATACTTAATACTTTGTTGTCCCTGTGACCGTAGACGTATTCTTTATTTTCTCAGATTGTATACAAGTCAACAAAAGGTACAAATTACGTATAAATATGTAAATTAGTAGCTCCTTGCTATCTTACTCCTCCTCGTAGAATTTGCTCGAAGTTCAGCGCATTTTCTTGTGACGTAGATATAATATTTATGTTTATAAATAAGACAGTTGAGTCCGATTGTGATCTACAAAACGAGACTAGATCGTACTGAACCTTTTCTAAGGATATCTCCACTTTGGTAAATGTATATTCTTTGTGTTCCTCTGCCAGCCCTACCACCAACCTTTGCTTTATGTACTGATTTCGTAATCCTATTATCCTTTATCCGCTCTATGTGTCCAAACCAACTTAACATTCCTTTCTCAATCTTAGTCACTATATCGTCTTTGACACCACATCTCTCTCTTATCACTGTGTCTTACTCTATCACTCAATATACTACAATATTTCCACGGCATTAGTCCTACTTTCATGCTTCCTATGCCATGCCCAACATTCACTACCCAATGAAAACCGAGCCTGAAATCGCCTACCTTTCGATTGAAGCAACGTGTTCTGCCAATATACTTACTTATTATATTTTAACTAGAAAAGTAATTCTAAAAACGGGTCCCTCGATCAATCTTACTTCAAATACAGTTCGAACACGCGGCACTGAAGGAATTTCAACAACTTTGATGGAGAGGCAAATAAAGAAAGTTACAGTACACAATTTTAATGCAAGCCTCATTTATTACACATAAACTTTTATGCAGATTGCTCTCTCGGAGTTTGTAAATAACGAGTCTTGTAAAATATAACGATAATAGAGTCCTGTTTTATGGCCGATGAAATTTCGAAATTGTTATGGTAAATACGAGCGTAAAAATTGTCGGCACAGAATTGTCACGACACAACGACTGCATGGATAACTGGCTCATAAAAGATATCGTACTATGACATTTTCATAATGTATAGTTTAAACTTTATCTATGAAAATTACGTTGAATAAATGATTCTGATTTTGATTCTGAGTCTGATTCTTATTCTGATTCTGATTCCGATTCCGAGTCTTATTCTGATTCTGATTCGGATTCCGATTTCGATTCCGAATCTGATTCTGATATACATTATATTGTTGCCTATTTTTATTCGTTTGTAACTTACTATAATGTAGTTATGTGAAATATTGACTGATATTGTTTGGAATGTAGATGGTGATGATGGTGTGGATGGTGATGGTGTGATGGTGGTAATGGTGGTGGTGATGGTGGTGATGTGAGGTGATGTGTCGAGGGTTCTTCCAACCAAGCGCAAACACCAGTTTGTTCTGTATCATTTTATACTTTTTAGAATATAATTAGAAAGCTTTCGCGGGAGGCGGCGTCATTCCGATCTAGTTTGATATTCAGACTACGTTCCGCGAAAAAATACAGTTGGCGCTGTATAGATTTGCTCCCGATTAACCTCTTAATTTCATGGATAATAGACAATGCATATTTTGTCTTTGTTTTTGGGTATAAATTATGATCCTTGTTATTACACCCAGGCATAACATATCTTCTACCAATGATTATTCTGATCAATATAAAGAGAAGCAATGTAGGTAGTAACATAACTCAAGCAACAAAAAATGTTTCGTAATGTGTCTGCAACTAGGTTATAAGTAAATATGTACCCCGAGAAATGAGAAAATATGTAATTATCTCGTTTAATCGGAACAGCGCCATGTTTTTATTTTTGGGCAATGTACCATCCCTCCCCTCATTGCCACATGCAAAGATATTAGTTATTATTATTTTATTTATTTATTATTATTAAGCTTTAAGTATAACATTAGTTTAAATGCAATGTCCTGCAAAATTGTTGTTAATATTCTAAACATGTGTTGCTAGCAACTGTTAGCAATCAGAACTTTAGCGTATTAAATGTACCTAATAATCATTATATTAATTTTATAATAATTATTGAACACTTTGAAATAATTATTTATCGCAATATTTCGTACTTAATTACTAATAACTAACTAAAGTGTAACTATGTTACCTACTGAATAAAGATATTTTTGAATTTGAATTTGAATTCACACACACAGACGCACGTGTACGATAACATCAATGTGTGTTGTCTGTGCAAAACGAGGTTGTTTGTATGACGTGTCCGGGGTGTGACGGTGATACGGCTCAACACCTATCACGTTGGTCTAACAGAAAGCTCGGTGATTTAGGTGTGGGGGAATCTTGCGATGGATGTACCTGGGATATAGTCACGATTTTTTTTTTACTTATTGTAGATTTGCCGCAGATGGCATTAACTACTTGGCCGGACAAATGGGGAGCGCTGAAGGCTCTCACCCGGTACAACGTTTACGACAACAGGCCTGAGGGTGCCCAGTTGGGCGCGAATCTCGGCTCAGGGCGTCGTCTGAGAGGAAAAATATTTGAAAGAATTAATCGACCCTAGTGGGTCGATAGCGGTAAGCGCTGAATGAGGGAAATCGTCGACCACACCGGCGGGGTCGGTATCGGAGTCCTGAAAAGATATAGTCATGAGATTATGTTATGTTGTTATTAAACAAAATAATTAATCAATATTGATCTTGGATTAGTTTTTGAAGATTGGGCTTGTATTTTTGTAATATAAACATGTGTGGGAGTGTTTATTTCGTATTTTTCCACTCAAACGGAACGTAAACAAAAACAAAGTCTAATTCCTACGTACCTTTAGTAACAAGGTTTCGATCCGAAACGTATAAATCAACCTTAGACGTTAAGCTGGCCAAGTGCGTGTCTAACTCGCGCACCAAGAATTCCTAGGCTGTAACTTTGCCTTTAAAAAACTATTGTCTCCATTCATCAATTTTTTTTTTTTGATGTGACTTATTGTAGATTTGACGTAGATGGCATTATTAACTACTTGGCCGGATTCATCATAATAGGTCGCGATTGATTTATTTGTAAAGTTCTTTATTCAATGCAATTTGTTACAGAAGTTGTTTTCTCGACATAGTCAAAGAAAAAAACAAACATACCTTATTAACATTCCTTAGCAAACATACTGCTTATGAGAAATGATTTTAACATTTTTTCTGAACGACTTGATATTAGGTGATTTTCAATTTATAACCGTAACTTACCTTGTGTAAACTTAGAATAGTTACACTTATGAACAATACCTATTTTTATTTCTGAAGTCACAACATAACTAAATATGAAATTAGTACTTTAAATACTTAATTGAGTAAGTACATTATTAAATAGACATCATTACGACTAAATAAACATCCAGGTCGCGATTAGTTTACCAACTGCAAATAAATTTTGTCATCGCAAAATCATTTTTATTGAGATGGAACAAAAAAAAATCAATTTTCTGATTCTTATCTTCACTTGTGTTGTAAGACCTTCCTTTTTGCCAAACATGATTCTAGGTTTATAGGAAGTACCCCATAGGTTGTGTTCCCCTAAGAAATTAAAGAAAATAAGTTGCGTTAATTTAGATGCTTGATTTTTTTACAACTTAAAGAAACCGTAGGTATAAAAAGTAGATGTTAATTTCAATTTTAAATCTCTACACGCTACCGAGAAAAAGACTCGTGATAGATAGACAGACAACTAAGTTATGTATCCTATAAGGGTTCCGTTTTTCCTTTGGAAGTTCGGAACCCTAAAAATACAGATTAGGCAAAAACAGCTCTCGAAACGAAAGTTGCTGAAAGCAATGAATACAAATAAACTAGCGAAATTCCCCAAGTTTTTTTGGAATTAAAGGCAATAGCAATATATCTCACTGCCGGAACAGAGGTACTACATAATATATGGGGCAACCTGTGGCGAACTAAATATTTATTGAGGAGTTTATTCCCGGGCCTTTACGTGGAAAGGTCTTTTTACGGCAATGGGTTCCGATAGTCATTTGTGAGTTATGGGTTTGAACGTTGTTATTCTTGTAAAGGTATTTTGCTTGGATATTTTTTTTTCCGAGAATACTTGATGTAACTGACGCGAATATAAAACTGGTCAGACGATGCCCTAAGCCGAAGTTCGCGCCCAGCTGGGAACCCTCAAGCTTGTTATACCGGATGAGAGCCTTCAAAGCTCCCCGTTTGTCTGGCCTAGTAGTTAGTGCCATATGAAAATCTTACGGTCTGATATCATAATATTGAGGATACTGGAACTGGAGAAAATACTGAGGAGAATGATCCAGCTCATGATTCTGAGTCAATATCAAGTAGAATTCTTCACCGCAAAATTGATACTTCTGTTGTGTTTTTAAATTACTTTCAATTGTATATTTTTGCGATGGAAATTTCCACTTGATATTAACTGGAATTAGTGTTCGTTTCGGTGTGACTAACTCAAGGTGAAATTTATAATTCCGTTTTCTTCCACAGGCTGATTGGTCAGAGCAGTTCGTGCTAAACGTGCACGGAGGTTCCGTGTTTCCGTGCGGGGAGGGGGTGCGCGTGCTGTTCCAGTACCCTGAGTGCGTGTTGGAGGGTGCAGACAGGGTGCGGGTGTTCGGCAGGGACGGCGACCGGCTGCGGTATGTCGCCGAGCGGCGGGTTAGAAGGTGAGGTTTCTAGTTATCTTCTTCTTCTTCTTGTTGTCTAGCCTAAGGTGTCCTATGACCACTCTACACTCCCTCCATTTCGTCCTGAAGAAAGCTTAAACTTAATATATTTATGAAGCAGTAGAGTCGAAAGATAAAGGCTTAAGCAAACGTCTCCTTAAAGTCAAATATACTTTCTTCAAACTTACAAAAGAATATCAGGACGTCCACCACCTCCTTATGATCTTTCCAATGAACATCCTCCTATGCTTTTTTTGTAATTGGTTTGGGAAAAAATTAAGTGATGTTATTGTCTTGTCTTTGTGTGTGGCGTCCTTTTATAATAAACATCATCATCATCATCATCAGCCCATTAACGTCCCCACTGCTGGGTCACGGGCCTTCCCTATGGATGGGTAGGGAGATCGGGCCTTAAACCATCACACGGGCCCAGTGCTGATTGATGGTTATTGACGACTGCTAATGCAGCCGGGACCAACGGCTTAACGTGCCTTCCGAAGCACGGAGGAGCTCGAGATGAAAACTTTTTTTTTGTGGTCACCCATCCAATGACCGGCCTTTGCAAAAGTTGCTTTACTTCAACAATCGCAGACCGAGCGCGTTAACCGCTGCGCCACCGAGCTCCTTATAATAAACAATTTCTATTCTATTCTTTAAAAGTGACTTGACTATGATGACAAATGGCGGTCCTATATCTTTTCCCCGGCTGGGGTGTGGTTAAGTTTTCAATACTACTTCACTACAAATAAAGTCAATTACAGTTCGATGTATCCGTTATTTGGCAATTTATCTTTTAATTGGTGTCTGCGGCGTAGAGACCTGTGTGAAACCGCATTCACGGATTTATGGATAATTATTTATGTAATAGTAATGAATCGATTTGTAGCTGCTTAGTAAAGTAATTCAACTAATTAGACTGGTTTTAAAGCAATGCGGATGGTCAAACGAATGTTTAGTTCATCGCGGATGTTTACCAACAGTAAATTACCAATCACTTCCCTAGAGTTTAGGTATTCCGTTTTCACGAGAACTGCTTCCATGTTCGGTATTTACAGAAGCGAACAATCTGGCCTTCCAATCCAAAGGGAAAATAACTGAATTATATTTTTTTTCGGGTATACAGTCATGAGCAATTTCATGTAGCCACTTCAAAACCCTGTCGCACTGTCATATTTGACATTTAATGAGACTTACGGTTTAATTTGTCAAAAAAAATTAATGTGACATGGTATCAAAGTGTATACATATTAGTATTCGTGACCGTACATGAGATTCGGAGGTCGTTGATATATACATTAAAAACATCGTAAGTTTTTAATTTATATATCAACGACCTCCGTGGTCCAGTGATTGAGCGCCGGGCTCACGATCCGGAGGTCCCGGGTTCGATTCCCGGTGGGGACATATCACAAAAATTGTTGTCCCTAGTGTGGTTGGGGTTTGGCTGGCTGATCACCAGATTTTTCGAAAGTAAAATGATCCGTGCTTCGGAAGTTACTACTTACTGATGTAAGTAAGTAGTCGTGACATGAGCCATGTCATGGGCCTTTGGCGGCTCGATAGTAACCCTGACTTTGGTTGGTACTCCACCTCACAACCCACACGGTAGAAGAAGAAATGTATTATAATATCAAAATTTCAAGTTTGGTGGCGAAATTTCATATTATTTTTTCGTGAAAAATTGGGTTCCTACATGAAAAAGATCCAAAAGGATCCTCGGTTCCGACATGAAAAAGGATCCAAAAGGAGCCAAAAGGATCCTTTTTCATGTCGGAACCCAATTTTTCACGAAAAAAATATATGACAGTTTGCCACCAAACTTGGCACATTTTGATATTCACCCATATGATCGAATATTAAATTCAAAATTCGAATGAAATTCGTGGTCAAGAACAATTTCAACCTTCTGGTACTATTAAGTTGGTCGTAGTTAGGTCGTAGTAGACAAAGTGTTCATTATTCTACAAAGGATGCAAATTCGTAGGAAAGCGGAGTCAAATTGCTACCTACGTAATGGTTATTTACATGTAATTGTGTTGAAGCCATTTTTACTTATGATTCAACTTATTTGGTACATTATGAATTTATGAGGTATACATATACAGGGTGTTAGTGACAATGTAACAAAAACATTGAGGGGTGATTCTGAGTACCTATCCATAATTCTGAGTTGATATCAAGCGGAATTTTCCGTCACAAAACTATAGAACTGAAAAAAATTGAAAAAAAAACTAAAATTTTTGTTAATTTTTCCGAGAGAAAATTCCACTTGATTTCAACTCAAAATCCTTGATATTCGTTATGGTGTCACTAACAAGCATACGTACTTGTATGGCTACCTGTACTTACTTGTACGGGGTGTAAGTGGAATCGTAACAAATACTGAGGTGGATGATTCAGTTCATTATTCTGAGTTAAAATCAAGTGGAATTTTCCATCGCAAAAGTATAGAATTGAAAACAATTTCAAAGAAAATAAAAAAATCATGAATTTTGCGACGAAAAATTCCACTTGATATTAGCTCAGAATCGTGGTCTGAATCATCCCCCTCAGTATTCGTCACGGTGCCACTAACACCCTGTATCTACATAATTATGATCGTGTTCATTTTCGAATTACCGCCGTTGCACAACGAGTTCTTGATTGACCGGAAACCTAATTTGACAGTTGGCTATGTGATGATGTTGTTAATAACTTTGACATTATCAACATATTATTGGATTACGTACAGTGATCGTTATAATTTGATCCAATTCCGATTTCGTGTACACTTACGTAAAATAGTAATTCCCGACACAAGTCTTTTTAGTACTTAATGGGAAGACTTATTCACATATTGTTATGATTATGTTATCTGTAGAGGAAACAAATAGTTTACTTACTTACTTTCCAAACCTTTTTTGACGTTGCTTATTGTAGATTTGCCGCAGATGGCATTATCTACTTGGCTTGGCAAATGGGGAGCGCTGAAGGCTCTCACCCGGTGCAGTTGGGCGCGAACCTCGGCTCAGGGCGTCGTCTGAGAGGAAAAATATTTGAAAGAATTAATCGACCCTAGTGGGTCAATAGCGATAAGCGCTGATTGAGGGAAATCGTCGACCATGCCGGCGGGGTCGGTATCGGGGTCCTGAAGTATTTGATATATTAAGAAGTGTCGCGAGCTGATTGGCCGCCTCTATGGCTAGAGTAATCGGGTCGGCGGGATCGTATGTTATATTTTCGTCCTTCAACTTTCCAAACCGATACTGACTGCAAAACCACACATTTGTATGCAATTTCGTGTCGAGTTGAATTGGTTAGGGCCGCCCTCGTACCACCTAATGTGAGGTAGTCATTCCTATATGGAGTCTAATCGATACGATTGCGGAACCATTTAGATAACAGTTTGGCGGAATCGTATTGGTGTTCGTACCTATGATACGTAAAGGTGAGTTTGGCAAGTAAGTTTTTAGTTTGTGCAATGTAACTGTTATATATAACTAACAATATATATTTTGAAACAAGTAATTGTATTTTACTGTCAATTTATTGGCCAGCAAGGCACGGACTCTCAAGTAATATAATAAAGAAGAAAGCGTTCCATATCACGCAGAAATCGATATGCAACATTCTCCCTAACCTAACCTCATATAAACACAGCCTAGACTAGACTGCACTTAATGAATACCTTAGCTATATTAGATATTAAGTGTTACAGTAACCATAATAGAAAGAAAGAAAAGAAAGAATATTTATTTTAATACTAATGTTTTCACATAGTAAAAGGAAATATAAATAATTAACCAAAACCTATCCTATTGTATTGTTACAGAGGCCAACACACAGCGTCTTTCGACTGTCGTCTGTTTAGCGAGAGATATCCAGAGTACTGTTTCGTGTACGTCTCACAAGCGGTCACTGGGGCCGTTGCTGATGTGAGGATGGACTGTCTGCCTACCTTGCCGTTATCAGGTACGTTTAGAACGAAAGAACGGCCCCCGTGGTCCAGCGGTTGAGCGTTGGGCTCACGATCCGAAGGTCCCGGGTTCGATTCCCGGTGGGGACATATCACAAAACTTACTTTGTGGTCCAAAGTTTGGTTAGGACATTACTGGCTGATCACCAGATTGTCCGAAAGTAAGATGATTCGTGCTTCCGAAGGCACGTTAAGCCGTTGGTCCCGGTTACTACTTACTGATGTAAATAAGTAGTCGTTACATGAGCCATAGAAAAAGAAGAAAGAAAGAAAAATGATATTTTATTTCTATAGACGCCTCAATACAAACTTCCTATTTTCCTATTACATAACAAAAAGACACACAAACAGTTACCCAAAAATACTCAAAGACTTAATATGAATGTGTAGAGGGCGTTCAAAATAAAAGCTCGCTCAGCATTTGATAAGCTCTCGACACACAGCCAGCGTGACAGAGCGCTATTGCGACGCCAGTGCACAGCTAGTACTAGGACTTAGGAGAGATGTCACACTGTGGGCACTTACCGTCGTGCTAACTTACCGTCACGCCAGGCGTGTGTCGAGATGTTGGATAATAGTTTGGGAATTTTGAACGCGTTGTGAAAATATTGAGTAAGTATGACGAATATTTTGCGTTGTTACATCTGCTGTTGTTTGTTTCAATATAAAAGATAAAACGAGAATTTTCAGACTAGTATTTGATTTACCTAGATGGCGGCGCTGGCGGGTGGGGCGAGTGGTCGGCGTGGTCTGCGTGTCCGGCGCCGGCGCATTGTTCTACGCGCACGCGGAGCCGCCACCGCTTCTGCGACTCCCCGCCGCCCGCTTATGGGGCTAAGTATTGTGAAGTAAGTCCCTTTCTTCTGTACTATATATTTTGTAATGTCTTAAAAAACTAAACAACAAGAATCTCTGTAGCTGATGTAATACTCAATTCGAATCAACTCTGTTATTTACGATCAACGAATACTATTTTGCATGTAACCTCATTTTAAAGTCCTCTTCATAAATACATGAAGTTTACTTTTCGAATTCAAATGTCAATAAATATTGCCTAGTAACCAAACAGTAAAATAACCTAGCAACAAACAATTTTATCAATACTTTGTCAGTATTCGCGCCGCTTGTCACGATCTAAGCTGAATATTTTATTATCTTTACTTAACATCACCATTGTTAATAGTGTTTGTAGTATAAAATATTTATCATGCCGCCCAAAGAGAAAAAAGACGATAAAAAGAAAGCAGACGAAAAACAGAAAGGTGGAACGTTCACTGAAGTCGAGAGAACGTTTTTGGAACTTCAGTTAGCGGAGTGCAACAGGAAAAATGCAAGACTTTTGCAAGCTGTTTCTGATTACGAAGCCCGAAACGATGAGTTACAAAAAGCTTACGACAAGCTTGACGAAGATCGAGCTGATATTATTGCCTACTTGAAAAAAACACTCAACGTGAAAACCGAGGAAAACACTGAGCTACGTGAAAAAGTGAGAGGATTAGAAGAAATCAGAGAAATAGAAACGCAACAGTTCAAAGAAACTGTTGCTGAACTCGAAAAGAATTTCAAGATTATGAAAGATCAGCTGACCTCCGAAAATAAACTGTTGGCAGGAAAGCTTAATACTCTTGAAGAATTTAGAGCTCTAAGAGATGATCTAATGAAAAAGTTCGAAATGCAAGAAACAGCATTTGCAGACCAGGAAATGAAATATAAAAGACTTCTCTATGAAGCTGAAAAGAAATTTGTTATTGGGAAAGATAAGTTAAAAAAAGAAATGGAAGCAAGACTTTTAAAACTCGCTCAAGATTTCCAAGATGCCACTGAATTAAGAATAGCAGCTTCTACTCATCGAGTTATTAGAGAGAATATTGCGATTAGCAATGAATTAGACAGCATCTTACAAACGCAAGCAAAATTAGCAGATTTAAATGAAAAGTACAAAGAAAGTGAACGAGCGTCTCGCGTTGCAAGGGAATTAGCGGAAGAAGAAAGGGATAAAGCAATCAACAAGAATGTTGTTCAACTGAAAGTCATTGATCAACTAACAAACTTGTTCCAAGAAGCGAAAAAAGAGAAGGCATTGTATCATAAGAAAACCTTTGACTTTGACACACTTCAAGCTAAACTTCAAAAATGTTCAAAGGAAAATGAGAATCTTTCATTACAAGTCCGCATTTTGGAACAAAACTTACATGCAAAGATGACTGATCAAACTAAGTCATTTGTTGAAGCTACTAGAGTTAATAAAGAAAATTCTAGGCTTAAGAAAATACTGAAAGAGGCAGCTGCGGCTGTACAAGCCGCATTAAAGTTAGACGAATGGGCTGCCACTGACCAGACACGAGAAATGATGGACAGACAAATCTTGTTGGCGAGTTTGCTTGAAATTGTAACTAAATATCGTGATGTACAACGTGCTGATTCTATGGACACACTGGCATCGTTTGAGAAGATTTACGAAGAAGGTGACCTTGGATTCATACCCAAACCAGTTGGAGCTGGGAAGAAGAAGGCTGATGTGGCTACTTTGGCATCTAAAGAATCGAAAGAATCTGTGGACAAGGGTACAGAGAAGGGCAGTTCACCATCGGTTTCAACGTCGCAGTCGTCTCTAGCTAGTTTGAAGACTATTCCGAGTATGCAACTGATTCCACCATCTGAAGGCCAAGAAGCAACTTATAAGGATAGTCTTCCATCATTTGCTGAGTCAATAGGGTCGTCAAGTGCATCAAGTGCAGCAGCCGAGGATGTGGTGGATGAAGCAGAGATGGACATAGAACAGAAACTAGCTGCTAGTAAATTAGAGATCCAGAAGTCTATCATGGCAGAAATGGCAATGTCAATGGCGTCGATAAAATCGCAACCTAAATTTGAAAAAATGTCTAGGTCGGTCATGGATGCAACTGATGACACCGAAGAACATGAGCGTAAAGAAGGTGAAGAAAAAGTTCACTTTGAGGGACCCGAGGGTGAAGCTGAAGAAAAGACTGAGGAAGGAAAGGAAGGCGAAGAAAAGGTAAAAGAAGGCGAGGAGAAAAAAGAAGAGTAAATATGTGAATAGTTTGCAAGTCCTGTAACTGCAAGTGAACTAAAAAACAACATTAAAGCTCTGTATTAAACCTTTATTTGTAACCATATTATTGTAATGTATTTTTATAATATTTATTCTGGAGTTTCTATGAATGAAATTATGGAATATGATTATACTATTGCTTGTCAAATATTTATGTTAAATAAATCATTTTCATTTTACCGCTTTATTATTTTGCCAAGACGGCTGGGTAATGATGACAAGAAATTATGTTATTTAGTGGGCTCTCACAACGTACAATTTTATAAGAAAATAATTTGCAACTAGTTTTAATTTTTGAGAATCCTGAGACAGATAGGTTTTAAAAAACATCGCCCTAATTTTCATGCCAAAATGTATTCTACACTTTAATTAAATTAAAAATATACAGGGTGTTAGTGACATCGTAAATAATGCTGAAGAAGATGATGACTCAAACCATGATTCTGATTTAATATCAAGAGTTCCTGTCGTAAACTTAATTCACCTGAGCTAATTCACCTAGGTGCATTAAACAAACTTTTAGTAATCTTTAATCACCTGTTTATTAAAATTATTTTCATATTCGTACAGTTTCGCTTAAATTTTGAAGAATTTGACGCTTCGATGCGCTTCTCGAATTCAAACAAATTCTTAAACATATTCGAAAATCATTGATTTAGGCCTATGCTCGGATTCAAACCAACTGGGCTACCACAGCTTTAATACGAATTTATGTACTCTTTATTAATTTAAAATATAAAGGAACAATTTATACAAAGAAACAGTTAATTTATCCTTCCATAAAGCATAGGCAAGTTCATTACTAATTGGGATTTCTCTCGACTAACCTTAAACGCCGTACTCTAAAATTCAAAAATAAGTCGGTAACTTAATGAGATTTTCGATCTATTTCTAGATTAGAATTTTATAATCTAGCTTTGATCCAGTCAAATACCCTGTTCCTTCACAGGGTCAAGCAGTAGAGCTGGCAGCGTGTGAGTGCTCAGCACGACCATGGGCGGGAGACTCGTCAGTAGTTGTGGCTGAGGTGGGAGCGAGGTGTCGCTGTGGCTGCGTGCTGCATCTCGCACCGGCTGCAAGGTTGCTGGCTGGTTCAGCGCGAGCTTGCCCTGCTAGGTCCTTCTGGTTGCTGCAGGTCAGTTTCTTATCTTTTTTCTCATAAGGACAGATTCTCAAAAAAACAAGTATGGTATGTTCTTTCAACTAATTAAAATTTAACTGCATGACTGTGTTAGTCATCATCAGACGATATTGAAGTAGTTATGCTAAGTTTGGGAAGAGTTTTGCGATCATACCATTTAATGAGTTTTCCCTAAGCGCAGTTCTACGAAACAAATACATTACGAAACATCCTATTCACGAATTGTTATTGATGAGAGACTATTCACCAACTCTGGTGTCAAAGTTATTAATTATGCTCAAATCTTCGGTGTCGAAATAATAAAATTAAGTTGATAAGACCTCTGAATAATTTTACTTGAACAATGTTGTTTTCTAAACTGTTTAAGATGTTTAAAAATACTAAAAGATTATGATTATTGGGGTCGGAGTGTCGAGGTGCATTTTTTGTAAACAGTACAAAAATAAACGGAGTGAAAAAAAAAAATATCCGTTTTTTTAAATTTATTAGATGAACTAAAGGCCGCAGAGGTCTGTGTTGATATATGGTTAAAGGCAACATGTAAGAAATTGGACCAATATCATTCACCAAAAGTTATAAACTTAACAATTGTAGCTCAAATATAAAATGTTCAAGTTTGCTATCTTTTTTTTTTGACTTGACTTATTGTAGATTTGCCGCAGATGGCATTAACTACTTGGCCGGACAAAGTGTTACTATTGGTAATAAAGTATTATTATACATTGTTTGAGGGTTACGCGGTTATTATCATAATTAAAACACATAAAACCGAGTCAGATGATTCAGAACATTACTACATCAAATGTAGAAACAAGCGGCAAAGAAAGAGGATAGACAGATATGTTTGCCCTTAGAAAATTTATGGATCTACTTACTCGACTCTAATTTCAGTCATCCCGTGATCATGCATGGCACTTGCAACAGTGTTGAAATATCGGGAGTCTATATTTATTAACGCTGTAAGAACCCGGTATTATGTGTTTTAAAAGTATTATTAGACAAGTTTTATCGCTCTTAACTTAAGAAGCGGGTAAAAGGTCCAATAATGGACTTTGCAGAACAGGAAATTGAATTTCGCGCAGCATTTGCTGTTAGCTAAACAATTCCAAGCTTTACTAGACTCTAGCTAACTAGTAATAGGTCCATCCATGGCTTTATCGGGAGCTATTGGACTTGTAACTATATTACTGACATCGATACTCAGACCGTAGTCCAAAATACAGGGTGTTAGTGACACCGCATCGTATACTAAAGGGGATAAATTCAGCTCATAATTGAGTTAATATCAAGTGGAATTTTCCGTCAGTAATTTTCTTTTTTACAAAATATTTAAAGGTAAAATTTCGGTTTAGGAATTTCGTCGTTTCCTTTTGAATATACTTCCGAGAAACTCTTTAAATTCTTTGGAAAAAGGGTTTTATAATTAATAATGTTATATAACAATAATTCAATAGGTATCTTTTGTATCTTCTTCTTCTAATTGACAGAATGGTTTGCCAGGTTAGACCAACCGACAAAACGACATATATCGTCAGAATCGATAAAATCAAAATTTTATTACATTGCGCATGTTAGGCCTGCAGGAGGTTTAAAAAGACCACAACGAAGAGAATCGTCTAAAAAGGAATATTGCGATTTGGTATTTGCGCGTATAAAAGTTAGTACATGAAGAAATATCAAATAACCATCCATTATTTATTTAAATTATTCACAAATATTTAAAATTAATTACTTATTTAATTATAATTTAATACATCTTATAATTACTATATTACATTAATTAATTACACACTTAAAAAAATAAAAAATAATATCAAATTGATATATTGCTTTTTTAGATGAATTTTTAAACCCCCAACTAATAAACTTTCAACTTCAATTATAATTTCATCTTCGTCAAGTCGTTGCCTCTACATTGTTTGGTCGGGGCTTCATCCAATTTCCTTGTATTATCAGTTTATTACAAATTGTCCATTTTCCACCGATGTTCCTTGTTTGCTGATCACATCCGGAAAGCGTCCGCCTTTACAATTAATTTGGTTTGGAAATTTCGTTTGCTTCGTTAATTTGAATAAGCTTCGCTCAGGAGACTTCGGAATTTGAGTTATGTATAGATAGTTCTGAGGAGCTCGGTGGCGCAGCGGTAAACGCGCTCAGTCTGCGATTGTTGAAGTTAAGCAACTTTCGCAAAGGCCGGTCATAGGATGGGTGACCACAAAAAAAAAAAGTTTTCATCTCGAGCTCCTCGAACCCGGACCTCCCTCTAACCACTAGACCACGAAGGCTGTTGCCGACGTTGCTTATTATAATGTTTTTTTTTTGAGTTGTTTCAAGAGCATCTTTTTGACCGTTTTGATATCATCATAATATACATGGCATCACGCCTGCATCGCCGAAGGGGTAGGCAGATGTGTATAGTATATGCCCCCACTCCTCGCCAGCTATGTTTAAGTCCCATGTAATAGCGGGCGAGCCTATTGCGATTCATAATTCATTTATTCGCTCTAAAAATGGTAGGTACAGGTTGCATGCGGCCAGCATTTAGCATTAGGTCAACATTTTTAGTTATGAAAATTATAAAATATAACATGCAAATAATAATGTCAAGAAGATATAAAGTTATAAAAAATAAAATAAATTAACGAAAATAACAATAAATTTTTATTTATTTATTTTATTTTATTTTATTTTATTTATTTATGGAACTCCAACACAGTACCTCAGTAGTATATTTAATCTTAGCAAACTACAAAGTAATTCGTTACAAAACCAATAAACCGGACATAAATTATGATCTAAACATGAATTCAGTTTTACGACTGAAGAGAACAAATAACAAGAACAAATCAATGTATCTATACATTAAAAGTTATTTGATAGCTAGTGGAACATATGTCATTTATACCATGTTTTCTATTATTTACAACATTAATCTTATGATAAGCTTTTTTACATAAAGCATGAGTTTCAAATTTATTTTACATCGCAGATGTTCCCAATTCCTCGAAGTTTCCAATATAAAATATTACATTTACAAGTTAACGGTCTATCACCAGGTGCCAAAGGAGGCTCCATCATAATTTAGCATTGAAATTCCTCAAGTTCTAATCGCTTCTTTGTTCGATAGCGGCAAATGTTGCGGAATAAATCGTCTGGACTGGTTTTGCTTAAAAAAAAACATTTATTTCGGGTTTTTCCCATAGCAATTGTTAGTAACAAAAGTCTTATATCATCTTATCTTATCTAGCCTAAAGTGTCCCACTGCTGGGCAAAATGTTAGTAAAAATTACAATTAATTAATCAATTATATCAATATCAATATTATATCAATTATTATTATGATTTGAATATGCTTTCCTTTATATTTTTTTTTTTCGAATATGAATGTTGGTACTGACGAAGCCTGTGGTGGATTTACATTCTGTTTTTTATTATTATTGTTTCTGAATAAATAATTAAGATTAAATAAATAAATCAATTAAATAATTATACAAATTAGTGTCTTTGGCAAATTGGACGCGGGTCCAGTGCTGCATAATAGCACTGTCCATGTTCAGCCTACAAAAATAAAAACAAAAAAAATACTAATAAAAATACTTTTGGTCAAAATATTGTATTAAAATAATGCATAATACGGGTACCAGACTTGTACCGGACTTAAAGTGCCAGTGCGGCACTATTCCCCAAACGATCAAACATCTTATATCGTGTTCTGCGTGCCTAAAAACCTGCACGCGATACCTGTTGCCAAGTTTTGGACCGATACTATTTAGTTTACCATCGACACGACAAGAAGAAGAAGACCAACGAGTTATTAATTTTTCTTAAATGCAGTTTCACTAACACAGTTGGCTTGACCATTACAGACGGCGATACGGCCCACCTCCTATCACGTTTTGGTCTAACTGAAAGCTCGGCTCGGTGGGTACTTAGTTCATCTTGCGATGGATTTACTTATGACTATCCCAATGGGATATAGTCGTGTATAATAATAATAATGCGGGTAAGGCGGGTAGTACCGCCTCGCAGAAAGCGGTGTACACCTCTCCACACCCTGAGCTGCTCACAACCATGTTGCTGCCTTGCCGTCCAGTCGCGTCGGCTAGATAAGTGGCCCGTCCTGTGAGTGGCGAGTCACCTCTTGCTCATTGTATCTTTGTTGTTAACATTGACCGAGCAGGCGCCATAGTCCCCCACATCCCCAGTATCCGGTCCACTAACCCCCAACCCAATAGCCCAGTTCCCTTTGTTCCCATAATCTGCAATACTTAGTCCTACATGAACCGGGGATTGTCTTTGGATGCACTCCCATAGTTTCACTCCCTCTCTACGTGTTGGCTTCGGCCCCCGCACGCCTTCCAAAAGAGAAATGGAAATGACATGCAATACTAATTTCTTTATTGAGGCATAAAACACCGTTACAATTTACAACTAATACGTCAATAGAACATACACGTTAAATTAACTATAATATAGAAGTAATTATATTGTTAATACTGTCAGTCCTATTAAAATTAGCGGTTTGCGTTCCGATGTACACAGAGCCATTATTTAAAAATCGCACTTGTTTCGTCCTCAGAGATTGCTTTCAGAATTATCAGAGATTACTTTATGTTATATTGTTAAGAAATCAGAATCATTTATTCAACGTAATTATCATGGATAAACTTGTTGAAGATCAATATAACATTTTTGAATTTACGTCATTTCGCAAGGTGTTGTGGTTGAGGAGAACAAATGACAAGAAACTGCAACAGCAACACATCTTTTAAATCAATGGGGGTATACATATATTACAAGTTACTTAATAATTATAGGATTACATTCAATACCAGTCATTTTTATCACTTATAATAAGCTCTTTTACATAAAGTAAGCTTAACATGTGCTTTAAAATTATTTTCTGTCAAAAAATATTATTTAGTATTTTATTGTAAAAACGTCATAACCCCAAAAAAGATGAATTTAATTTATTGTATTACTTTATAAATAAAATAAATAAAATGAATAAATAAAAAACATGTGAATATTCAACAAAAATATTATATTTTCAAAACGGTAAAAGTTCACGAAACCCCTTGATACTTCATAGAAAATGTTATAAAAAGTTGAATGCTAGCGAATTCCTCCGAGGAAATGTTGGGAACGTGACTACTTTGACATAAAGGTCGAAATTCTTCGGATGACATGATAAAAATATGAAGATTTCCTGTAGTATAATAGAAGAGTCGAGTTTTAATACATATTTTTGTTATTGAGCCCAATGTAAGGGGAATAATTATTATTCTTTGCCATAGCGTGGCAAAAATATTATTAAGAATTCGCAGTGTAAAATCTGCCACAACAGCCGTTACCTTTTTTAAAAATTGAAAAAGCTACCTAATCTTTGTTGAACATAATATTTATATGCGGTTAAAATCACAATGAACTACTTTAAAACAGATATACTTGATATATATTACTTATTTGACCCACGATCCGTAGTTCCCGGGTTAGATTCCCGGTGGGGACATATCACAACAAATACTTTGTGGTCCCTAGTTTGGTTAGGACATTACTGGCTGATCACCAGATTTTCCGAAAGTAAGATGATCCGTGCTTCGGAAGGCACGTTAAGCCGTTGGTCCCGGTTACTACTTACTGATGTAAGTAAGAAGTCGTTACATGAGCCATGTCAGAGGCCTTTGGACACCAGGGTTGATGAGGTTGGTACTCCACCTCACAGCCCACACGATAGAAGAAGACTTGACAGATTGATCTAAGCCGAATTTTAAAATGATTTCTATTTACATAACGACATCTACTTTTTTAAACTTGTTTAGTAATAGCTCCACTGCTTCTCAAATTCCATACCCATCATTATCGGCACTGTATATTTTGTGAGAGGCTGCAATTTTACCATTATTAAGATACTGCATAACTGCTTTAACAGCCTCCGTGGTCTAGTGGTTAGAGCGTTAGGCTCACGATCTGGAGGTCCGGGTTCGATTCCCGATGGGGACATTGTCGAAATCACTTTGTGAGACTGTCCTTTGTTTGGTAAGGACTTTTCAGGCTTGAATCACCTGATTGTCTGAAAAAGTAAGATGATTCCGTGCTTCGGAGGGCACGTTAAGCCGTTGGTCCCGGCTATTAGCCGTAAAAACACCTCCACCAACCCGCAGTGGAGCAGCGTGGTGGAGTATGCTCCATACCCCCTCCGGTTGATTGAGGGGAGGCCTAGCTGTGCCCAGCAGTGGGACGTATATAGGCAGTTTATGTAAGATATTGCATATACGTAAAAAATATTGATAAATAGCTGATCATACTAAAATATTAACTAATCTACATTCATATAAACTGTCGCTGTGTGATATATAATACTTCATTCCAGATTGATAATACCAACACAAGTAGTTAGTTTTAAAATAGTTCTTATGTGTCATAAATTTCCGTGTGGCTTCACAGCTGGCGAAATATTTGTACTAAATTCATTCTTGTCAGTATTGTTAGACTGTGTCTATAATAGTGTAATTTTCTTTAATGTATAATAAAGACTTTTGAAAAAAAAAGCTTTTAGGTCCATCTTCCTTGCATGATCGTCTATATTAATTTTTTTGCCCTGCAGAATTTAATGCACAACATGACCGTTTAAATATACTATCGCGGAGCTCCGTTTTTAGTAAAGTTTTCGGACAAGTGGAGTGCAAAGTTGAAGTATGAACTATTTGCTCATACTTGTATGGCGCGCGTTTTGCGCTTACGTTGCCCTTCCAACCTCTTTCTACTATTCCGTGCGTGCTGTGTTGTTTCTTAAGCCCCTGTGAAGGTTAAATTACAGACACAAATTAGAACATTACACCACAGAGTATGCGTGCAATAAATCACCTACACAGTCTTCGTAAAGCCAGCCAAATTGGTCCCAAATTCAAATATATTGCGTTAACGTATTCATGTGCATAATGACTTAATACATCGAAGCTTAATTTAGAGCAACTTTAGAGTGAAATTGTAATTCAGGGAATTGAAAGCGCGTTCGAGTTCGAGAGATAAGTGGGATTCAAAGAAAGGTCCATATCGCTTTATAGTGTGATTAGGCTGTTTTGTACCCTAGTCAAATGAGATACTTTTTACGAAACGTCAAAACGAAAATTTTCAATGAGGGACTTTCCAATCAGCGTTCCCCAAAAACACGATAGATGGCGTTGTTAAGTTTTTTCTTCGTTTAAGTGTTAGTGACATCGTAATGGAAACAGGGGGGTTAAAATGGCCACATCGAAGCAATTCATCTAATGTCAAAAAGCAATATTACTATTTGACATTTGTTTGCATTGGGCACTTACTTTTATATGCGCAAATGTCAAATTGCAACATTGCGTTCTCAGATGAATTGCTTAGATGTGGTCATTTTAACCTCCCAGATCATGATTCTGAGTTGATATCAAATGGAATTTTCTGTCGCAAAAGTGTGGACCTAAAAAAAAAGAAAATGATTTTTCCGACAGGACCAGAACGCAATTTTGACCACAATTTTTTACGGAAATTGAAATCAACTTGTGTATTTTAACAAAAATCACGACAGAAATTTACTTTTCAAAATGGCGCTAACATGCTTTGCACTACTTATAGACTTTTTATTTTCTATGATCTTATTTCGTGAAGTGCTTTTGTCTATTGCCATTCTTTAACCTTTCTTTGAGGGAAAATATCCCAATTTCTCCAATTATTACTTAGGGCTGTCTAGTTTTAGTTACGTTTCAATTAAAACTTAGTGATTGAAAACTAGGGTCTTCTCTTGGTCTTTTCTGATGGAAAGATCCATTTTGTTTGTCTAACTGCTTCAAGTTAATGTCGGGATTAAGAGGAGTAATTGGACTTTAGCTCTACCTCTAGAATTGTTTATATTGTAGTACATTTTAAATAATTGAGTGTTTTATCACCTTTATTGTCAGCGCTATTATGCCCAGCGTTCTACTTTATCGAATAGCAAACTGATTTTGATCCCTGTTCACTCGTGGAGTCTTTCTTAGTCCTTCAGGTTATGACTATTTTTCCTCTGAAAAACAAGAAGATAAAAGATGGTGATAAAAACATTCCTTAGAAAAAATCTTAAATGCTACCGGATCTGCTGGAAGAGATTAATACTAGAAATAAGCTGAATCATTTGTCTTGTTATGTTTTTTTTATTGTCCAGTATACAGGTTGTTAGTGACATCGTACTGAATACTGAAGGGGATAATTCAGACCATGATTCTGAGTTAATATCAAGTGGAATGTTCCGTCGCAAAGTTCAAATTTGCGGCGATTTCATTTGCGATTCGGGTTTTGCGATTTTGATTTTTTGTGTTTTTTAAAATTATTTTCACTTGATATTAACTAGTAGATATCAATTTCCTGTCGGTAAATTCATGAAAATGTTAAGTGTTTTTTTTTTATTTAATTTCAGTTCGATACTTTTGCGACGGAAAATTGCACTTGATATCAACTCAGAATCATGGTCTGAATCATTCCTCAAAGTTTTCGTTACGATGTCACTAACACCCTGCATATGGAATGTTCATCACATGACTACCTTACACCATTACAAGATACTGATTGTTTATCATTGTTCCATCACAGGCAGAAGAAGGATTGGTGGTTCGGCTGAGGATAGAAGCAGTGCGACTTCCATGCGCGGGACAGGCGCTGAGAGCGAGGGATGGAGACTCCCTAGGGTCGCCGCTGCTGGCGTCCTGGGATGGACCTGATAGCTCTGCCGTGGTACGTGGTACTTTGGACCTATTACTACTAGTAGGATAACTAAGATAATGTTTTATCTGATGTTGATATTCAGCCCACTTTTGTTGCAGCTTTTATTGACGAAGCAGTAATATGCTATTCTCAGGAGTGTTCCAAAGTGGGAATGTCTCTGCTGTTATAATTCCTTAATAGTTTATAAAGACTGACTGCTTTCTTTTTTACCGACTTCAAAAAAGGAGCAGGTTCTCAATTCGACCGTGTTTTTTTTTGCACTTTACTTGGCACCAAGTTCAGAATTATAAAATTAATTAACTAATTGGAAATACGTACTTATTACTTTATACGAAGTAAATTTATTTATTGCTTTTTAGTTTTGCGTTTGAAGTCGGTGTTTTTTTTTGTTAAAAAATTTATTTTATCAAATTATTATTCCTTGTACTCTGTTCCATCTGCCTAAAAGCTAAATAATAACGCTCTTTTTACAAATCGTATTAAAAACTGGGGTTTACCTGGTACAAAATTTGAGACAACAGGGGTTTTTAAATGGCCACATCGAAGCAATTCATCTAAGAAAGCAATATTGCTATGTGACATTTGTTTGCATTGCGCACTTACTTTTATATGCGCAAATGTCAGATTGCAATATTGCTTTCTTAGATGAATTGCTTCGATGTGGCCATTTTATCCCCCCTGGCCTCTGGTAACAAGTAAGCGAGAACCTCGGCTCAAGATGTTGTCTGAATATATTATATCTGAACGAAGAGGCCTGAAGTGAGCCGATAGCGAATGGCACTGAAAGAGGGAAAACAGTGACTATATTGACGTGGCCAGTAACGGGGACTTGAAGCGGGAGAAATGAGCAGGATATTTGCAATGTACGGGGGAGACAATGTTCAATGGAGGGCATGGATAAGTGTATCCTCTCGTTGACTTGTCGCACAACGTTGACACACTTTCGGACAAAATGTGCATAAATGTGCAGTGTTCCAGTTGGTGAAGCGAAAACTTAAATGATAACACGCCTCACGCCTCCTCGAAACTATGCCAACGCGTCCTTATTGCATTTAATCCGACCCTAAGTACACCCTCGCTTGCACTACCTCAGTATACGGTCACGAGTATTAATATGTATACACTTTAAAACCATGTCACATTAATTTGTTTGACAAATTAAACCATAAGTCCCATTAAATGTTAAATAATTATGATATTGCGACAGGGTTCTAAAGTGGGTACATGACTGTACATACAGCTTTAATATTCATCTGCTCTTCCCTCAGGCTAACGACGTGGAGACCACGACGGACTCCACCGGCGTGGTGGAGATTGCCGGTGGCCGGCACATACTGGTGGAGCTGCGGTCTGGAGACACCAGCGAACGA
Source organism: Pectinophora gossypiella (assembly GCF_024362695.1). Lineage (NCBI taxonomy): Eukaryota > Metazoa > Arthropoda > Insecta > Lepidoptera > Gelechiidae > Pectinophora > Pectinophora gossypiella. The sequence continues at coordinate 15,658,964 of NC_065415.1, forward strand.
TGTGCAGGCGGGTTCTTGGCACATGCCACGCAAGTTGGTAAGAAATGTGTTATGTACACTCATCCATGATTCGGGATTTGAGCTAAGAAAATCGTCAGATAACTAAATCTGAAAGCAGACCAAAGTTCTCCTGCATCGTACATGCTGTCAGAGTTTTCAGTTTTGCACATACATACATAAACTCACGTCTATTTCCCACTGGGGTAAGCGGGAACTATATTGGAATTATAATCACTATCACAGAATAGAGAAGGTATTTATGTTTTGTCTCCAGCCCGCCAGACGTCCAAGAGAGTTTGAGTAAGGTTTGTTGAGAGTTTTGTTAATTTGAAAATTTTGATGGCGTCACCACAAGAAATCATCGGGAAATGTCACGCGTCCTAACAAAAATTGAATCTCTCTGTTCTCTTATAAGTTGGGTAGTGATTATAATTCCATATAAAACTAAATATATTGACAGCGCCTATGATACAGGAGAATTTTGTTTCGCTGGCACTTTTACAGACGCATTGGTATTTGTGACTACCAGTTGTGAGATGTTGACTACCAATCTACCTGAAAAGCTATCCATTAGGATCCTTTCTTACTTTCAAACATGGAACGATATTGAATCTCCTTTTATTCCTAGAACCAATCCGCAACGCATCAGCGGCGTGGGCGTCGGTGAGTCATGTGCAGTGGTGGCGCAGCGGCGGCGGCGCACGCGGCGCCGCGGTTGCACTTGCAGCGGCAGCAGCGCTCGCAGCGTTGTGCTTAGCGCTGCATTCAGCGCACAGGACGAGGGCTTACCAGCGCGCTGCAGATAAGGAGTCGCTCACTGATAGTGACGGTGAGACAGAGATTTATTTATTTATTTTATTTATTTATTTATTTTTAGGAAGATTTACAGACAAATAACATTAGTGAATAAAACTAATTGCTTAACTATGTGCTAACAAAAAATCTCCACAGTTAATTAATATTAATTGTATGTAAATTAAACAGTTTATGCTTATGCCACAAACTTAAATAATAATAAAACGAATGCACCTATTCGGTGGTTTAAACCGGTATAGGTGCAATAGTTAGGAACCAACTAGTCAACAAAGTAATGCTGTGTTATATGTTTTCTTACAGTTGATGTGCTTGTACAGAATAGGTCGATGTCAATTATACCCGAAATATCATTAAATTGCTTGATGGTGCGTAACAAGAAAGAGTTTCGCCTATAATTAGTTATAGCCATGGGTATACGTAGGATTGGCCGTTACCTATATTTTAGTAGATCCGTACGAAGACTAAGCTTGGAGAGCAATTCAGGGCTATCAATTTTATTATTAGCAATGTTCATGAGATAGCAAATATCACTTACCTCTCGACGTATATATAACGGTAAAAAGTGAAAGTGATAGAGATGGTCTTCTTCTCGTTTTAACTATCGTTGTAAGGTCCACGCCTGTCTTCAACCTTGGTGTCAGAGTTATTGTTCATCTGTCTCGGCTAAGTAAATTGTTGCCAGGACCAACGGTTAACATAACATAACAAATACTTTATTGCACAAACAAAATAAAAAGACAAAATTAAAATAGGAAATTAATATAGGAAAAAAAAAACAAAATACAAAACAAAAGAGAAATAGAATGAATACAATAGGCGGCCTTATTGCTAAGTAGCAATCTCTTCCAGGGAACCCGGGTTCCAGGTTTCTTTGGACAATCAGGTGAATTTTCCTGCAATGCCCTGACCAGAATAATAAGTGGTTTCACAAATTAATTTTTAGCAGTAGTGTAATATCTCTAGTGAGAATCGAATCCAGTACCTCTATACTATCGAACCCATTTGCAACTTGACCAGGATACTGTTGAGTCTAATCAAATATAACTTAAGCGCCCCCATTTTCCTCCATGTTTTCAAGAATCGTTATGTTAAAACTTACAGCATGCTCAGCATCATTGGAGCTTGGTGGAGCAACAGCCGGGTCCAGGAGTACTCTGCTATCGGAGGTGGTGGGGGGAGGGGTGTCGCTTCGGCGTCTGCTGCCTTCAGGGAAGACCAGACACACCAGGCTCAGAGACTCCGATCGAACGTCCGAACATGTGGATCAAAGGTAACTATTAAATCGAAAACATATAAAAATAAATAGACAAAAATCGTTTATTTTTGAATAATAATCAACCACTATTTAGATAAGTGGTATGTATGACTATCATTGAGGACATGATTAATTGGTCTCACAACCCGTACGAAGGAGATACTACAAACTCTGGTTTCCTAACAGCTCCCCATAACACTTCTGTGATAATTAAGGTTTATCTATACTCTCTATAAGTCACCGATATAGCTCGGAGAATTGCAAAGCTGAAGTGGCAGTGGGCAGGACACATAGCGAGGAGAACCGATGGCCGATGGGGCGGAAAGGTTCTGGAATGGCGACCACGTGTCGGACGACGCTCAGTGGGTAGGCCCGCTACAAGGTGGACCGACGATCTGGTCAAGGTCGCGGGAAGCCGCTGGATGCGGGCAGCGCAGGACCGATCGTCGTGGAGATCCTTGGGGGAGGCCTATGCCGAGCAGTGGGCGTCGTACGGCTGATGATGATGATGATGATACTCTCTATAGACTGATAATGTTATAAATGACCATAATCCTGGAGGTGGAGGCCTTGAGACCTATATCACAGAGATCCTAGTTTAGGATCCAGCCTCTACAAATGCTATTAATGTTTATGTTATAAGTTATTATGAATAAGATTATGTTATTTGTAGATTAAATAAATACTTTTCTTACTTACTAAATAATTATTTAGATATTTATACTGTTTCAAGGATAGCCAAAGGTCTTTGTATACTTGGCAAAGGTTCTCTCAGAACCTACCAATTGTCAGAGTTGTAAGATCTACTATAGATCTCAACAATATTATTATCACGGTAAGTAATTACTCGTGTTTAGTAGCTAAATAAATTAGGTACTACTAGGTATTTTACGCTACAATTATATAAACAAACAACTTCCATATCAAAGAGGAACATCAAGAGAATATTAAATAATCACCCCTTTTTACTTCACTTGACTTTAAAGAACGGGTCCCAATATACTACCCTGCGCAATTAACAAAAGCTGAAGTGATCATTCAAATGCTTTGGCTTCGTACAAACAAGCAAGAACAACATTATTAGGCAGGCAGAGTCCTCGTTAATCGTCTCTCCAATTATCCAATACTATTGTTTGATCACGTATCGTTCGTTCACCGGATAAACAATAGAGCATTGTTTACTTGCTATTGTAATAGGATGTTTGTTGGTTTTGATTATGCCTTTAATTGTTGGTATATTTACTTTGTTATCTGTTTAGCAATGTGTGGTCGATGTAAATGAGTACCTTTCGTGGAAGTATTATGACTGAAAATGTATGTTTGGATTGAGCGTGGGATGTACAGGAATACAAATAGGTTATCGGAAAATATCTTGAAGGCACTTTCGGTACAATCTATCTGTAGCTATAAAAGGAATGCCCAGGAAAGATAAACAGCTGAACGCGTTCTGTTTTTTATTCAGTCCCATTCCAACACAGAAGTACAAAAAAATCTCTAAATGGTTCTCAGTCGTAACGAAAGTTAACCAAAAAAGCATAATAAAAAAACAAAAGCTTACGCCTATATCCCAATTGGGGTGGTCAGAGGTACATCTATCGAAATATGAACTGAGTACCCACACATCACCGCGCTTTCTGTTAGACCAGCATAATAGGTGGTGAGGTGGTGTTTACCAAATTAGTAATAACGTATAGTTTGTCTCTTACTTATCTTTTCTCGAAACTTTGTACTAATTGAACAGTTTTCTACCCGAATCCAGGGACGAAGAAGACCAGATGACAGACGTGGAAGCTGAAGCTGACAACGCGAGTGACACCAGTGAACGCAGTGCGGCCAGCCAGCAGACAATTACTCCTGAAAACATATCCTCGCGCAGTGTACCAGCTCCACCTAGTGTTACACCTTCACCACTTCGAAGGTCGCATACTTTGTCTACTGATGTCGGGCCTCAGGTTAGTGTCTTATATGTATAATCAAAATAATCATCATCCAATGTCATAGCAATTGACGAAAATAAAATAACAATTGATAAAAACGGACCAAGTATGGTTTGTGAAACGGATATGGAACTGGACTCGATATAAGAAAGTTCTCAATTCGAGCAAGATTCTTACAATTTATGTGGAGTAGCCGGTTGATTGAGATGAAACCTGTGCCTAGCAATGGGATGTATAAAGAATGTTTATTTTACCGTCAAATGTTGACTTTTTAATAAAGTTAAACTTTTTTTAAAATAATGTCTTCTATTTTCTATTATAATTTCTAAGGTAAAATCTCCCTCACAACATTGCACGAGCGAGACAACAACAGCGGAGCTCAACACAAGCGTGACGAGTGTGAGCGAGAGAGATGACACGTGCAGCGAGAAAGACAGAGATAGCATGTGGGAGAAGGATCGCAGTGAAAGCCGAGCTTCGTCTTCTACTTCCGCTGCTACTCTTACTAATGTGAGTGGTATTTTTTGGATTCTGATCAAGTAGGATTCTGATCAAAATTGTAAGAAGGGTGCTTTAGCATGTCTCTTTCAACATGGTCTTAACGAAGGGCAAAAAACTACAGAGCATCTTTATTCTCATAACATAGCATCACATGTTCCCCTACCAATATCATTTTTTATTTTATCCAATGTATTTTATTTTTTCTCAATCATGTATATGCTTTTGAATGCTGTATAAATAGATGTTCTTGTATGTATTTCCCCGATGCCAGGAAACCTAGCATCGAGACCAACCAGTCCCGGTTAGCGATGCTATTCGTGAAAACTATTCCCAAACTGGTATTAAGAAAAAAAATAAAAAAAAATCATGTAAAATAGTATAAAAACTAAACCTGGATAAATCAAATTCATTTTAAGCAATACCACATAGCCGATGTGGTTTTCACTCGACTTTTTCTATCGTCTCATCGATTTGCTTATTTGCGTCTTTTGCAGTATTCTGCTGAATTATTTTTGCGACGGAAAATTCAACTTGATATTATCTCAGAATTATGAGTCGAACCATCCCCCTCAGTATTCGTTACGGTGTCCTCTTCCACTCAAAGAAACCATTTCGTCCACCAGGGCTGGTACTCTCCTGCTCTAAGCGGCGTAGAAGCAGCCAGGATCCGAGATAACCCTAAGCATACGAAGGAGAACTGCAACCGGCGTCTACTTCGCTCTGACTTGAGTCTCACTTCACACCCTGAAATGGAAATCGATTACTATGATTACGAAGTCAATAATGCGGGTAAGATTAGTGGAAAAATAATCTTTAAGCTTTATGAATTCAAAGATTAAATAGAAGGTTATTAGTTTGTTAAGAATCTTTCAGTGCGTCTCATCGGGGCTTCGGGGGACGCAAGGGCTGGTAGTTATTATTGTCAAAGAGTAAGTCTGGCAATTCAGAAAGGCAATGCTGCCAGGTTGTTGGGCATCTTGCCTGCTATGTGACGCAATGGAGGAGGTGTTTTATTTATAAGTTATGTGTTTGTTTTGTTTTTAATTAGTAAAAGATTATTTATTGTTTTTGGCCCAGATAAGGATAAGATCTTTTTTACCTTTATCGGGTTTAGAAAACATTAACAGTTTGCTTTTATTAGGGATTTTAAATCTTAAAACAATGTTGACAAATAGTTAACAGATAATCATCATGCGATAGCATAATCTCCTACTGCCCGAATTAGGAATATGCCCAATATACAGAGATAAAAAGAGCTCTATTACTAAAGAATTTACTAAAAATGAATTTAAAATCACGATGACGTGATGAGTATCACAAGCTCAGGAATAGTGAGGAAACCCACATTCCCGAGAAACCTAACCTCTATTGGGCGTGTTTTCCCTTGTCGGGTCGGAAGGTTAGAATAGACAGGCTTCAGTAAAATATATTTCAGCTAAGCGGACCCCGTGAAAACGGAATAACGTTGATGAAAAGATAAATAAAATATAAATTGTTTACAGGGTCAGTGCCGGGGTCTTATTTAGGAATGGATCCTGCTTTTCTTGTTTGGATACCTCCGCTGGAGGAAGGAGACATTCTGAAAGAAATCGACAAAGCTCCAATTTATGAGGTACTTAAGCGAATACTTTTATTTTCTCACTTCCTTCCTTCCTTTTAATGCTAACACGGAAAGCTTGCTTGTCGGATTTTCCTGAACTATATTCTTGAAATTATAGTGTTATTACCTTTCAAAATATAATAATATTAGTATCTACTTCAATAAACATACAGTCTTTTATGATTAATGATGATAGACGACATGCCTAGAATCCACATAATTACATATTCCTTGCACTTATAAGTACTTATCTTTTACACAAATTTACAGGAAATTCTACCAAAGGAACTTCGCCCAGACCCGGGCAGTAACACCGAGTCTCCCGAAGATCGACCGACCTCAAGCACTCTCAAGAGAAACTCTGACAACCGCTCGATCAAATCGAACGATTCAGTCAAATCTACCAGAAAAGTCGTAGACAGGACTAACATAATACACCCTCTGAATTTCAGTATTAGCGACCTCCAGAATTCGCCAAAACTGAACAAGAGAAAGAAGAAAAAAGAGGGAAGTGTTGTTATACCTATGAGGGACTTGACAAGCTCTCCTATAAAAGTCCACAGGAGAGAGAGAAATGACTATGATAACAACGCAACATTGAAACGAGTCAACGACACGGCAAGAGAAACGAATACTGATACTTTGAGAAGAACTATTGATATGTCTGACATAAAGTTTGCTGACGAGAATTCTGATTCGTCAAATGAAATTAAATTTGCTGATGACTCGCCTGATAGCAATAAGCTTGGTGAAAAATTTGATGTTAAAGTTTAGAATTTTCTGATGAAATGACTACCTGGATTATAAATGGGGGTTTTAAAGTGATAGGTAACAGGAGTTAATTGTTTAGAGTTCCTTGTTGGATGATCAGCAACTTGAAGTGAAGGATACTTTAAAAAATCTTTACAAACAAAAATGCCAGTATTTTTACATAGTACTCGTAATTTAGTTTAGACTTGACACTCTAAATGTCTCTTTGGCTACCAACTTCAATACAATATAAATGATCCCTCCTACTTGTTTAGGAATGTAATTATTCTAGGATAATGTCTTTTTATGACACAATTACGTCATCATCGATATAATATAGGTAAGTTCAATATAAACTTTCACTACCAAAGATTAGTAATTGAAACCCCAAAGATCATATTCCATTAGATTTTTGTAAGGACCAAACTGTGAATAAACCTGACATACCGTCTTTCATATCATCAAATCATTTTAGATGTAACAAGCATTCTATTTTTAAACGTTTCATGCCATATTCACCGTTTATAAGGTAGTGTAGAGTAACTTTTATAATAAAATTACTTGTTTCAATGATGTGTAGTTCTGTAGCCGCATTTACGTCGTCACTTGTAGCTCTCAGCTCATTATGTGTTCCACTTTGCACTGTAAATACAGCATTACCTGACTGTGTTTGTAACTTTATTTCGATATTCGTTTAAATTAGAAGACTGACGATATCGGGCAGTGCAATATCTTTCATATTCTGCTCCTTTGAATTAATTATTCGAAGAAGGATGAACTATGTAAGTAGTCAATTGGTTGCCGAGTATAGAATTTTATGTAAAGCGCATAAACATAGGTCGGGCGCATATAATATTTGTATGATCATTTGCAGAGTTTGGGTTTAAATTTTGTGTGTCTATTCAATCATTCAGGGTCTATCGGCTACTAAATGTGTTGCAGACTGTAGTAGAGAAATCAACTTGTGTTTTTTATTAAAATGTAATGTATTGCAATGTAATTATTCTAGTCATTTATTTTATTCTAAATTATCACTTATGTATTATAATTATTTAATGTTAAAGAAATTAAATTATTTATTGAAGTACATTTTTCTGAGGATGTTAAAGATACACTACCAGACTTTGTAAGTTATTTGAATGAGAATTAAATGAGTTGCATCCATCTAATTTTAGTTGTTTGCTAAAAGCTGCTGCTTTTGCTGCGTATATGCCAGTCATGCGAACTTACGAACGGATAACGAACTCAATTCGACTATATCGGATTCGTAAAATAAATATGAACTTATTCCTTTATAAGAACTCGTTCGGTCGACGTATGCGCAAAGCAAAAAGTTATCTTGTATGGAGTGATGTACAAGTATGTAAATAACAAGAGTTGGAGTAAAATAAATGTTTTGTCTTTTTTGTTGTGTGATTTCTCAATAAGAAACTTAAATCCTTTGTTTATTTTAAAAAAAGCTTTATTTAACGTGTCAACTAAGCCATTGCATTTATTAATTTATTTATTAGTAGATTATTTAAGTACGAATAGCGTGTTATTTTTAATAATATAAAAAAACTATTTAGCAATATTCTTTAGTGTTTTAAGCGGAAAATGTTGTTTCAAATGTTTAGTTTGTACTTCCATTAAATGTTTTTATTTTGTATTTGATATCGTTGTTTTATTTGAGACTTTTTATAATTTACCTTTAAAGCACATAATAATTAGTGTAGTTTTCAACTACCCAGTCACAACAGTTACTTTTTACTAAACGTCAAACACGGACTTATTATGGAATTTGTATGAAAAAGCAACCCGTGACGTCATAGAAAAACGTGACAAAATGTCGCACTTATCGGTACATTCTTTTTTCTTTTTGGTACATTCTTCTTTAATCATAAATACGAGTAAGTTAAAAAGAAAGAAATAAAACGTTTTTTGTCACCTATAGATCTCTCTTTATTTAGTAATCTCTCTCTCTTTATTTAAGAGCTGCGCTCTTGTCGGTGGAGTAATCAATTTAGTAATCAGAATGTCATAATTTATCTATGACCTAGGAAACTACCCAATTACTTACTAATCAAACTTCATTCCTGGGTGAATTTCAACAAGTCTCATTTTTTTATCATTTCGGTGAGATTTTTTATTTTAATACTTTTCTTCACATATTTGACGACAAATAAAACTTTAACCTATTTTGAATTATGTGCGTGAGTGGGCATCAAATACGATCGAAACTTACTGAGATATTTAAAATTGAATTTTTATGAGTCCACTGAAATGATAAGTACCCACTGAAATGATATAAATATACACCGAAATGATATAAATGTACACTGAAATGATAATGAGTCCACTGAAATGAAATTAACCCACGGAAATGATACAGTCAAGAAAAATTGTGCTGCTTAGCTAGGGTTCCGTACAAAGTGAAGTTTGATTTATACATAAATAGCCTATATACGTCCCACTGCTGGGCACAGGCCTACTCTCAATTAACCGGGGGGGGGGGGGGGGGAAGGAGGGTATGGAGCATACTCCATCACGCTGCTCCACTGCGGGTTGGTGGAGATCGATTTATACATTCTTAGATAAATAGTTCAATACTTGCTAAATAAAAAATAGTTTAATACTATTTACTAATAGTAATAGATTGTTGTTCGTTTCTTTCATCGAGCAATAAAAAATGCATTTAGTTGTTGTCAATATGTGGAGCCGTGGTAGCTAATAGGTGGGTGGTAAGGTAATTCATGTTTAGATCAGAAATGATTGTCACATGCTCAGCGGTGAAGAAAAACATCGTGAGGAAACCCACATTCCCGAAAATTCCATTTTCGGAGGTATGTGACCTAATGTGTATTGGGCTGGTTTCCCCTTCGTGGGTTGGAAGGTGAGACAGGCAGTCGCTTCTGTAAAATACTGGACCTGTCAAATCTTCAAGTTAGGTAAGCGGACCCTGTGAAAAATAAGTATAATGCTAGGGGGATGATGCTTATTGTCAATATGTCTTTTTTGTGGCTATTGTAATTGCTTCTTTATTACTTACCTACATTTTTTTTAAATAATATAGGTTCACGTAGGACCACAATCTCACCTGATGGTAAATGACGATGTGGTCTAGGGTGGATCACACTTACCTAGCAAATGCCTATTCACCCTAGTCTTGAAGTCTCCTAGATTATAACGAGTTGGAAGTTATATCCATACCCAAGAGCTCGAGATGGTTGGTAATTCACTCCGGAAAGTCCCAGTCAGGAGGAAAGGACTCCGTTTTGCGGTGAACAGACACGCCTGGGTCATGGAAGCGTTGAGTCCAACCTACTAGTTGTCACCCCAGTCTGAGACGGACTTAAGGGGCAGTTTCACACGATTCACAAGATCCTCTCTGAGGGCACTATCATCTCTGGTGCTTACGCGTGCATTGGACATGTATCTCTCCGTCACTGTGCTATCGTCTGCATGCCTAAAGATACTGGGCATAATCAGCAGATCATTGATAGAAAAAACGTGGCGGAGAGAACAGATCCCTGAGGAAGTCTGGCATTAATAGCATGTAGATCAGACAAGCACCCATCAACTACTACCCGAATCAATCTATCCCTATCTATCCAATTACATAGGCTAGAAGGGATCCTGAATATATCAAGGGACATAACAAGATCCTCGCCTTGATTCTAGATTGCTTCACTCCATAAGCGTGTAGCATACACAAGAAGAACATCAGTTGACCTATCTCTGAGTAAATTGTTGGCTTCAAGGTACGCCAGGAGGCGGTTGTTCAGGATTAGCGGCGGTTGTGCCGAGATGGGACGGTAGTTAGCAGGGTTGGTACGAGTGCCTTTTTTGGGCATACACTGCACATTGGCAAGGTTCCATGGTTTCGGGAATTGTCCTGAACCCAGAGAGAGCAGGTAGAGGCGTGTCAGTAGGAGACTATTCAGGTGCACAGTTCCGCAGTACTATTGCTGGGATATCATCAGGACTACTGACCTTATTCACGTCTAGAGTGCGAAGCATTTTTATACGGCAGAAGTTTGCTTCGACCGATTTGACTAGCGGCTAAAAGGTTTTACTACCAGCTCAGTTAGTTTGGCATCAATTTGGCCAATATTGTCGAAACGTGCCCTGCGCATTGTCTTCTTGCAAGACTTTGCAGCGGTATTCAGGTAATTTTTCAGAGCCCGCATGTTAGGAGGCATATTAGAGCTTCTGCACTAGCATACTCCGCGATGTACCATGAGCGAGCCTTATCGTCAGATGATATGTCAGAAAATGGGATAGAGTATTCCATTGCCTGACAACTAATATGGCATCTCCGCAGCTCGTCGAGTCTTCTGAAGAAAAGCAAACCTCACGCCAAGGATAGGTTTGCGAAAAAGTGCCGCATCTCATCCCAATTTGCTAGCGTGTGTCACCATATTTGCCTCGATCCTCTGGGGCTAGAATCAGGTGGGGAATAGACAGATACATATCTCACCAGACAATGGTCGGATGTTCCCAAGGGGGAAGTCACTGATAGAGATTGATATTGGTCCGGATCAGTTATCAGTAAAAGGTCCAAGCAGTTGGCGCTATAGTTAGCAACGTCAGGTATCTTTGTAACGCAATTCACCAGATGTGAGAGATTTTGCCACACATGGCAAAAGCTTGCGCCTCTTTGCCAGCATGGTTGGTCTTCTGGAATGGGAACAACCACTCTTGCTGGTGGGAGTTGGAGTCCCGGAGAAGAACAAGTTGCGCTGAGAGATACCTCCGCCGTGCCAACTCCACTGTCCTACTGAGGTAGGTGAATAACCTGTTTGTCTCAGAGTTACCGCTGTGCGATCGGTAGACACTGGTGCAAACTATTTTATCTAGGCCAGTGTCCACCAGGATCTAAAGAATGGATAAGTCTGGGTATTCAAGGTTACCGAGAAAAGCAGAAAGAGGAGTTTGATAGAAGGTTATATGACGTTTTCCAATCACCCAAAATGGTTTTGGAAAACCATGAGATCATCTCGAGGAAAAATAAAATAGCTCCACAGAACTGTTAAAAAGGCCCTTAAAACAATACCCAATTCGAAACAAAAATTTAACACACGGATCTCTAAAACTTAACGGTTTTATCATTTCAGTGTTACTTATCATTCCCATGGACTGTTATTGGCATTTCAGTCCACCGAATCCACCGGAATGATAACACCGAGATGATAAAAAACAGGTTATTTTTGTATAAACTGTGAATTTAAATAACTATCGAAAAATCGACACTTCTCAAACAAAACAGTACTTGCAGCCGATTTAACACATCAATATGAAATAAATTGAACTAATCTAACACGAGTTATAATGGCTACCGAAATGATTTTTTACTGATTTTTTTTTGTCCCCCTATCACCGAAATGATAAATTTCTTTTTCTGGCGGGAAACCATTACACGCTGTGACGGGTATGTTCACATCTAGCGGTCGAGCCGAACCAATGCGAGGTGTTGGCAGATAAGGAGGTGTCATAGACGCAATGTTGACGGAGTTATTCTACCAAAACTTACTGTCCTCTGAAATGATAACTTTTTTTCGGACAAAATTTAACTGCCTGTCAAATATACGAGAAGGAAGGTAAACAGACAGAAATAGCTTTTGTTGTTAGATTATTTAATAATTTAACGAAATTCTATCAATTTAAATCCCAATAATAGAAAATAATTGTAGAGCAAGACATTTTATAAGCGATAATGAGTTACGGACAAGCTACCGAAATGATAAAATGACACTTTAAAAAAATTTTTCAGCGTGTTACAGTTGCTGAAACTGAATGATTTTTTTTGCCAAGGTAGAGGACTATTTACTTTACCCAGAAAAAATATTCAAAATCATTTAGCAGAACTTTGCACTACCGTTCTCAGCCAAGACAACTTTTTTTTTCACTTTTGCAATTCACCCTCCTGTGGATTGCGTTCGTCCAGGGCTGAAAGCGAGTTTTAGATCAATTTTTTTCATTTTTTTGATCAAAAATTCAAAAGGTCTTTTGTCCATAGATGAAGCGTTTTTAACCGCGAAACAATAATTAACGTGTTCCCAGGACTGCCTCTGTGGTCTAGTGGTTAGAGCGTATGCTCACGATCTGGAGGTCCGGGTTCGATTCCCGATGGGGACATTGTCGAAATCACTTTGTGAGACTGTCCTTTGTTTGGTAAGGACTTTTCAGGCTTGAATCACTTGATTGTCCGAAAAAGTAAGATGATTCCGTGCTTCGGAGGGCACGTTAAGCAGTTGGTCCCGGCTATTTATTAGCCGTAAAAACACCTCCACCAACCCGCAATGGAGCAGCGTGGTGGAGTATGCTCCATACTCCCTCCGGTTGATTGAGGGGAGGCCTGTGCCCAGCAGTGGGACGTATATAGGCTGTTTATGTGTGTATGTGTATGTGTCCCAGGACTAGTATTGGCGGCGTGGTCTTTGTGGCCGCCGCGTACATTCTTCTCTTCTATTTTAAGGGTTGTGAGGTGGATTACCGACCTCATCAACCCTGGTGTCAGAGTTACTATTGAGTCGACAAAGGCCCTGACATGACTCATGTAACGACAACGCACTTAGGTACATCAATAAGTAGTAACCGGGACCAACGGCTTAACGTGCCTTCCGAAGCACGGATCGTCTTACTTTCGGACAATCAGGTGGTCAGCCTGTAATGTCCTAACCAAGCTAGGGAGCACAAAGTAATTTTTGTGATATGTCCCCACTAGGATTCGAACCCAGGACCTACGGATCGTGAGCCCAACGCTCAACCACTGGACTACGGAGGCTGTTCTGTTTGTAGTTGTAAGTATTTATGTACGCTATGTCTACTGCATCACCTGATGTCTACTGCATACATTTTGTTCAATGACATGATCATGTAGTTTTTATTTACACGTTATTTATAATACCTCCCTTGCCCAGGGATACGGGTGAAGACCCCAGAGGGGCAGATGCAGAGGGGCAGATCTTTGCAGAGGCGAAGATGGGAACCATCAGTACGGCAAAGCAGGACGGAAGGGGCAAGTCACAGGGATTGTACCCTGGAACCTGACAGAGGGCAGCAATAACTGTCAGTACTATTCAGAGGCGGAGGACAGGAGTCCTAGTATGGCTTTTGTAATAGACTACTCTGCGCGCCATCCCATTTGCGTCAGACAGAGTACTGCGGGGCGGAAGGTAAGAGGGAAAGCACTGCCCTATTTTTCCCTAAAAAAGTAGCATGGAAAATGTTACACCGACAAGAGCGTGGCACTTAAATTGATGATGTGATAATACCTCTACGTTACTTTAATTTATTGAAGCCGTGAGCAGTATCTAAGCAAGATGGCTTCTCAGCAGGAATTTAATATAACTCGCGTGATGCATTTAATTAAACCCCATGTTCATGTGAGGTATCTCACGTGTGTAAAGTACAAACACGGTTTGGTTACACGATAATTACTTGATACTTATAATAATAATCTTCTTCTTCTATCGTTTGGGTTGCGAGGTGGAGTACCAACCTCATCAACCTTGGTGTCAGGGTTACTATTGTGCCGCCAAAGGCCCCTGACATGGCTCATGTCAGGGGCCTTTGACTACTTACTTACTTACATCAGTATGTAGTAACTGGGACCAACGGCTTAACGTGCCTTCCGAAGCACGGATCATCTTACTTTTTGGACAATTAGGTGATCAGCTTGTAATGTCTTAACCAAACTAGGGATCACAAAGTGATTTTTGCGATATGACCCCACCGGGATTCGAACTCGGGACCTCCGGATCGTGAGCCCATCGCTCAACCACGGAAGCCGTTAATAATCATAATAATGCTAAGTACTTGAACTCACGTCTATGTCTCACCGGGGTAAGCAGAGACTATGGAATTCCATTTGCTTCGATCCTAACATTAGTACTTCTCTTGCTTCCTCCAAATTCATCAATCGTTTTATACGGTCAGTTCAGAGTAGATCACATACTAAACCTTTTTTTAAAAACATCTCCAAATCGGTCAATTTACTTCCGGCCAAGTAGTTAATGGCCGAGAAATTCGTTTCGGAGGTATGTGACCTAACCTTACCTGTATTGGGCTGGTTTTCCCTTCGCGGGTTGGAAGGTCAGACAGGCAGTCGCTTCTGTAAAAAACCGGACCTGTCAAATCTTCAGGTTAGGTAAGCGGACTCTGTGAAAAACGGAATAACGCTAAGGGGAATGACTTCCGGCCAAGTAGTTGATGCCATCTGCGATAAATCTACAATAAGTCACACCAAAAATAAAATAAAAAAATATAAAAATAGCTTCTACCAGCCCTATCAACAATATTGTGGATAAGTGGTGCTATGTTATGTTAGTTGTAAGAGTTAAGTGGGATCAATGACCGACCTTCCGACCTTGGTGTCAGGGTTACTATTGAGCCGCCAAAGACCCAAAGACCCAAAGTATAGTAGACAAGGTAGGTAGTAGGCTCACTCCGGACACTTCATACATTGGCGTTATCGTACACGCGCATCTATGTGTGTGACGTCAGACGCCCATACGATTAAAGACTAAAGTAAGACCGAGGGGGTGAGGTAAACCTAGCTCAGCCGCTGGTGGGGAGCGGAGAGTTGCCGTTCTATACGTAGTATTATTCCTTATTTTATGACGTAACAGTGCTGTGAGAACTGTGACCCAGAAAGCTTCAATAAATAAGTAGAGCATCGATGAAAGCCTGTCATCTACGTAATGGACACGCGGAAGGGCAAACATGTTGTCTCTTGAAAGGCAGACATGAAATAGAGACATCAACATAGATAGATAAAATACTTTATTGAGCACAATGGACACAAAATGCAGAGATAAAGACAGCATATACAGAAAAGCACAACAGGAGGCCTTATTGCTCATGCAGCAATTTCTTCCAGGCAACCTTTGGGTACAGGAAAATTTTGTACAAGTATAATACAACAACATATAACATATTATTATAGACGACACATTTTTTGAGTAGAGAGGTTAAAAACGCCATATCACAGCATAATCTAAAAAAGGCAAAAAAAATCTGTAAAACTACTTATATAAATATTAGGAACCCTAAAATATTCCCGGGTGAAAGCCTTCAACGTTTACCATTCGTCCAGCCAAGTAGTTAGTACTATATATGCGGCAAATCTTCAATAAGTCACGCATATGCGCATATATGACTTACATTGACCAAATTGGAGATGTCCTTATAAAAGGTTTAATACGATCTACTCTGAATCGGCGGGCGTGTATGAAGCGATTGATGAATGTGGAGAAAGCAAGAGAAGTGTGTCAGGATCGAAGCAAATGGAATTCTATACAAACTGGATTTAAAAAAAATAGAAAGGAAAGGAAAACATGAAACAGTAGGACTAGGGCCCTGTGCTGGGAGGTTTTCTGGCCACGTCTTTCCCTCAGCGATACAAATTCCGATGTGGTAGTAGTTTTACAGCTAGTTACATAATATGTAATTTAATATTTTGACGTTCAAAAAGCGCTAACTTTGTAAGCCAATTTTGAAAAATAAATATTTTTGAATTTTTGTCTCTGCTTACCCCGGTGGGAAATAGGCGTGAGTTTATGTATGTATGTATGCGGACAGACAATCATTTATATAAAAAACCGGACCTGTCAAATATTCAGGTTAGGTAAACGGACCCCGTAAAAACAGGATGAACCCAGAGCGATGATAATGATATTGGGTTTAGGGTTTCACTGTTAATGAAACAAAAAAATCTCACTTTAATCCATAAATTAATAGAATGGTACATTTAACGACCTTATCATTTGTCCGCGTTTCCGTAAATAGTACAATTTGGCGTGTGCAGTCAGCGATGCTCACACGGCTAATGAACTCACTACCGTACCGTAGATGTAGTAGGCACTGGATATAACCAATTTATTATATTTTTGTCTACAAACAACTTTCGTTTTCCTCTTTGCTATTTCCTCGAGCTAGAATCGGGGTGCGGCGCGCGCGATAGATAGGTACTAACACAAACGGACTACACAGTACACATTTATTGAATTCGTATTTGTTTATATTATTACATTTATTTACTAGTTATACCTACATTAATAACTTTTTTTTTTTGTTCTAACCTTAAGTATTTATGTATACCTACATCTTTGCGATAATATTTGTTTATGTACACTATTTCTATTAAAGTAATTTGGTATTATATTATAATGTATGTACACCATTAACACATGTTTATGGAACGCGATGTTCGTGCGTCACCCAATAGGGTCCACATAATATCAGCGTCGTGGTTCGCGCCGCGACTTGTGCTGAGTGAGGCCCTTTTATCTCAGGACGTCCACCACCACCTTATGATCATTTCGACTAACATCCTTCTTGCTTTTTTGTAATTGTTTTAGTGGAAATAAGATATGATATTGTTGTCTTTCTTTTTGTGTGTGGCGTCCTTTCATAATAAACTATTTCTATTCTATTCTATTCTTTGTATTTCCTATTTCCTCTTTGTAGTTTCCTATTTGTAATATCTATGGTATCAGAAAAATATAAACAACCTATTTACATTCCACAAGTAAACATAAAAACTAAAAAGCTCAAATGTAGGCGGCAGCACTGTTGAGTTCCTCACTTTTGACAGTTCTTCTTAATCATCAACGTGGAGTGTATCCCGTCTGAAGGATGAGTTACGAAAAAAAATAGCAGCCATCAGTTGGTAAAAGGTAGTTTTGATTTCTTTGGGGTATAAATATATATTATCACTATTATTTTGCAGTTAAGTGCTGCCCAAATGATTATAGATAGTGTAAAAATAATAATATAACCAAAACATTTTCTTTTTGTTTACTATTGGGACAATGATATGGGGAACTCTCAAAAATTAAGAACACTCGACAGTAGCGGCACTATAGCCTATAGGTACCTATATAGTCAAATCTTCAGGTTAGGTAAGCGGACCCTGTGAGAAACGGGATAATGCAAGAGATGATGACTTCTACGACAAAATGGCATATCCAGTGTTTTTACCAGGAGTACTGAGGCCACAGCAATTTGTAAGAGAATTAACTAAAGAGTTTTTGCGAACAGGAATTGGGTCACCCTATTCTCGTCCAATGAACGAGCGCTTCGCGACGACATTACACAAACTTAATTATCTTGAATAATTGCATTTTTCTGTCAACATAAACATAAACTGCCTATATACGTCCCACTGCTGGGCACAGGCCTCCCCTCAATCAACCGGAGGGGGTATGGAGCATACTCCACCACGCTGCTCCAATGCGGGTTGGTGGAGGTGTTTTTACGGCTAATAGCCGGGACCAACGGCTTAACGTGCCTTCCGAAGCACGGAATCATCTTACTTTTTCTGTCACATTTTTATTTTCAAAATACATATTCAACTGTCTATAAAAGTTTAATATGTATTACTGCAAGTGTATCTAAATTTTCATATGTTTTATTGGTGCATTGTGTAATGCACCTGGTACATTTAGGTTTTATACATACATACATACATAAACTCACGCCCGTAATCCCTAATGGGGTGGGCAGAGCCACAAGTAATCAAAGACAACTTGCAGCCACTGTTGATACGATGTCGTAAGCTGGATATGATGAACCTAGTAGTGATATTTATTTATTATAACAATTATTATTATGTGTATTATTATTATATAGTTTATGTAGTCGAAAGTGTATTTTTATATGCACAAGTATTCCCATGCTGCACTATCCCGCTATATTACTTAATATTCAATATCTCCTATACTTAAAGGTTGCCTGGAAGAGATTGCTACTTAGCAATAAGGCCGCCTATTGTACTAATTCTATTTCTCTTTTGTTTTGTATTTTGTTTTTTCCTGTTTGTGCAATAAAGTATTTGTTATGTTATGTTATGTTAACCTTATGGTGATAAGGGATCAGCCTATCGCCCATAACATTAGTCCATCATGTTAGAGGACACAATCCCTCTGTCGGTTTTTACGACATGCCCGGGAAGACAAGCAGCGATTTAGGTTTTATGTATTTTGTAAAACTAAATGCCGCAGCAAACATTCCGTACAAGCTCCGTCCCATTTGGCTACGCTGATCACACATGTTTTGGGCTGGGATCTAGTTCAAAACAATTAATGTACCTATTTTTTGTGTTGTAATCCCAACCTGTTTTATGAGCCAAATAAATAAATAAAATATATGTAAAAGTTATACACAACAGGTAACAATCATGACATGACCAAATAGAAGGTTATAAGTGAGAGCAATAACTAGATTGAAACCCAAAACGTGTATACACGGCATGGTTAGTTGCAGTTAAATGCTATAAAGTGATTAAAACACATAATAACGGGTTCTTACCGCGTTTAAATGGGGATATGAGACTCCCGATATTTCAACACTGTTGCAAGTGCCATGATCACGGGATGACTGATGAGATTGGAGTGGAGTAGGTAGATCCATAATTTTCTACGGGCAGACATATCTGTCTACCCTCTTTCTTTGCCGCTTATGATAATAACCGCGTAAACTCAAAATAATACTATAAAGTGGTTAATAACTACGTAACAACAAAATAAGAGAGAAAAAATGTAAAAATAAAACATTAAATAATATATCAATTAATACAATACAATACAAATACACTTTATTGCACCAAACTAAAAATAAATAATTACAAAAAGTCTCTTAATAAATTAACTTTATAAATAAGTACCTTTCAGTTAAACTGGCCTGCACCGGTTACCCATTCAAAGAGAGGGGGTATGGAGCATACTCCACTCCACTCCACCCCGAGCTGATAGAGATGTTTGAGATAGTCCCCGGGAGCAACGGTTGAACGCACCTTTCGAAGTATCATCTTAGTATTTCGGACAATCAGATGATTCAAACGTGCTATACCCAAACAAAGGACAGTCTCACAAAGCGATTTCGATAATGCCCCCGCCGGGAATCGAATCCGAGCCTCCAGATTGTGAGCCCAATACTCTAACTACAAGACTACGGAGGCTGTGACAAAATACGGTCAAACTATAACAAATTTCACGCGGGAAATAGAAAAATCATTATAAACAACCCAAAACACAATATTGAATGAAAAAGTCGTAACTCTGTTTGTTACTTTCGTTACAATAAAAGTTTTTATGTTACCCCAACTCACTTTTTTTGCACACAAATTAACGTACCTACAATATAAATTTGAAACATACTTACAGTAAAGCATAATATTATGTAAAAAAAGGTAACCAGCGCACCATTGACACAAACCTGTTTAGTTTTAGCGATGTTCGTAAACCATTGCACACACCTAATTTTATTTTAAGTTATACCTGTCATTTTCTTATCCGCCGAAAAGGAAAGGGACGGATGATTGACAGCTGTTAATTTTAAAATAAATGAGCGAATGAATTAATAACCCGGGCGAATAAAATAGGCAACCTGCTCTTATGCGATCCGGTTAAAATTGGCCAATATAGAATTTAGGTTTTGTAAACTTCTGCCTAAAATTGACATAATTCCATAAATTTTGTCTGTCGATTACTCGTCCCTTTCCTTTTCGACGAATAACTAAATGACAGGTACGACTTAAAATAAACTTTGGTGTATACTGAACTTCTGGTCACATGCCTCTCAATCAACGGGAAGGTGCAAGGAGCAAACCACGCTGCTCCACTGCGGGTTGATGGAGACGGTTTGTGCCCTCCGAAGAACGGAATAATAATTGTCTTACTTTGTCGGACGATCACATGGTTCATGTCTGCAATAACCTTACCAAACAAAAGACCGTCTCACAAAGAGATTCGACAATGTCTCCATCGGGAATCAAGCCCGGACCTCCAGATAGACCATGAAAGCTGCTAAATTAAGTAAGTATAATGAATAAAACAGGCTGCTAAATTGAACTAAATGGGGTGAACAGACGTCAAATTGCTTATTTTTGTGGGCTCCTGATACATTATTCACTAGACACGGTATCTTGAGGCAAATGAAAGGACAACATTTTGTAAATAGTTTTAGGGTTTCAAAGCCCGAACACAAATTATTGGGACCACACAACCTTTGAGAATTGCTTCCGCTCTGAAAACAAAGGAATAATGTTATTTTTACGTGCTGTATTTGTTGTACAAAGCCGTCTAGTGGGTAGAGCGCTGGGGTCACAATTTGGAGGACCGGGTTCGATTCCCGACGGGGACGTAGTCGAAATCACTTTGTGAGACTGTCCTTTGTTTGGTAAAGACATTGCAGGCTTGAAACAACGGGTTGACGTGCCTTCTGAAGCACGGATCGTCTCATTTTCGGATAATCAAGTGATTGAAGGGTAATCTCAGAAAGTGTTTTCGATAATGTCCCCGGAATCGAACCCAATGCTCCACCACTAGACCACGGAGTAATTCTCTAACTCCATAGTTAACTCTTACATCATGTTTAAAGTGACAGTCCAGGACAAAGTAACTCTACCACCATAACTTACGGCCCCCGTGGCCCAGTGGTTGGCCACCACACACACTATTGTAGGCAATATTGTAGGTAGTTATGGTGGTAGAGCGTTGAGCTCACGATCCGGAGGGCCCGGATTCGAATCCTGGTGGGGACATATCACAAAAATCACTTTGTGATTTTTACTTCGGTTAGGACATTACAAGTTACTTCTAGTGTTTTTCGTTACTCCCACTGCAAAGTACTTGTACAGTACAGCACACTTAGGTAATATAATCTAGTTGCCGGCACTAAACTAAACAGTCTTCACTGAAGTACCAGTTGACTCCTCCGGGGCTGAGTTAATTTTAAGTCCATCCTCCTCTGGACTTAGTAACTTTGTCCTGAACTAACTTGTTTATAAGACTCCTTGACTACAAGGAATAGGTAACCTCTTTGCTAGGTAACTTAGGTAGTGGTGTTAACGAGGGCCTTTCCAAACTACGTTCCTCAAATACAATATTATACAACAATATACACACACAACACAATCATCATCATCAGCCCATTAACGTCCCCACTGCTGGGGCACGGGCCTTCCCTATGGATGGATTGGGAGATCGGGCCTTAAACCATCACGCGGGCCCAGTGCGGATTGATGATTATTAACGACTGCTAATGCAGCCGGGACCAACGGCTTAACGTGCCTTCCGAGCACGGAGGAGCTCGAGATGAAAACTTTTTTTTATGGACACCCATCCTATGACCGGCCTTTGCGAAAGTGACTTAACTTCAACAATCGCAATCGAGCGCGTTTACCGCTGCGCCACCGAGCTCCTCCTCACAACACAACACAACACAATACAACAACAATATTATACAACACAAATAACAATAACAACACAACACAACACACGGGTTTTTACAATATTATATAGATCATGATGCTGATAGATGGCTCTGTAAGTTTGTAATTTTGATGATGTGTAAGTTTTTTCTTCGTTTAACCATCTAATTTCATGGATAACAGACATACGAGTCTTTTAACTTTGTTTTTGGGTATAATGATGTGATGACCCTTTTGTTACACTAAGGCACATTTACATCTTCCACCCATTATTATTCTGATCAAAAAAGGGAAGCAATATAGGTAGCAACTCAATTCTATACATAATATGATCCAAATTGAGGAGCTCGGTGGCGCAGCGGTAAACGCGCTCGGTCTGCGATTGTTGAAGTTAAGCAACTTTCGCAAAGGCCGGTCATAGGATGGGTGACCACAAAAAAAAAGTTTCCATCTCGAGCTCTTCCGTGCTTCGGAAGGTACGTTAAGCCGTTGGTCCCGGCTGCATTAGCAGTCGTTAATAACCACCAATCCGCAATGGGCCCGCGTGGCGGTTTAAGGCCAGATCTCCCTATCCATCCATAGGGAAGGCCCGTGCCCCAGCAGTGGGGACGTTAATGGGCTGGTGATGATGATGATCCAAATATCAAGCAACAATTATTTTTATATATGCTTCTGCCATTACATTGTATCTTTGAATAATTATGTACCCGAGTAATGAGAAAATAGGTAATTATCTCGTTAAATCTCGACAGCGCCATCTATATTATTTTTGGAGATCGTAGCCTGGAAAGTCCCTCATTCCTGCAGACAGCATCTAATTTTATCTTAAGTTATACCCGTCATTTTCTTATCCGCCGAAAAGGTAAGGTAAAACTTATGGAACACACGTCAAATGGGTTGCATATGAATGAGATGCCTATTTTATTCGCCCGGGTTATTCATTCATGTTAAAATAACAATTGTCAAACATCCGTCCCTTTCCTTTTCGGAGGACAAGACAATGACGGGTATGATTTTAAATAAAATTAGGAGGTGTCTACAGTAGTACGGGTAGTAAGAATGTAAGTGCATACTTTTGCCTGAGTATAATGGCCTTTTCTATCAGGGCCAGCTATATTGATATACTACTACGAACCATAATTTCACTAGGACAAATTATAGGCAGTTGATTTGTTGCAGCGTTTATTGTAACTGCATCATGTGTCCTAGTAAAATATAGCCCTAAGCGTCAAATATTATATACAACAGCCTTTTCCCTTATTCTCAGGCAGAAGTACACTTACAAACTTCTCATCCCTTCCAAAGCCCACTTTAGTCTTTTGTCCGCATATGTCATAGTTATAAACAACTCTAAACGCATGCCCTGAGTGATCCTAGTACCGGATTATCCTTCCACTCCTCGTAATTATACGGCAGGTGAAGGACGCAATTAGTGCCTCCCACTTCGCGTTGGGGAAGTTCCCCCCTAAGTGGGAGGGATGCTTCCGATGGGACTTCCTAGAGGAAATAATTTCAGGCACAGTGTGAGACGGCCCGGAAAAGATATTGTGGGATGTCACCTATTGTAGGTACTTATGTTGAAGCCATGTGCACAGACGGCGGTTAAATGTTGAATTAGTGTAACAGCGATACATTGCTATATAAACACCACTGATTAGAGGAGTTGGTAGTAAATACGTATGCAACGTTGAGTACGCTCAATTCCGATTTGATCAAGAGAAGAGAATAGTAGCGATATGTTTTTTTTTTTGTTTGTAAAGGTTCTTTATTCAAATAACAATCAGCACATGTCGCGACATTGTCAGTGAAATAACAATCCAAGATAACTTAACGTTTCATCGGCGGCTGTCGCTTTAAAGAAACGATATAAGAAGAATAAAATTGTTTTTTATAAGTACTGTATATAAACTAGAAAATATTTAAAAACGTAACTTAAGTATAACTATGCTAACTTTGAATAGGAACAATTACAATAGATCGTAATTACTTACTATGGTATTGTAATACCAATCAGACTGTCTAGTCTAAATATTTAAATATTTTCACGTATAGACCGTCAAGGGTTAACGATGTATTCGCGCATGGTTACATTCGGAACTAACGCCGCATCCTACGAACACGTAATTTTTGTCAGTTGTTATAAATGGAGAACATAGGGAGATGTTGAAAATTATTTACTTATTCACTTGTTCACTTATTTAACTATCGACTTATTTACTTACAACAACAACTGATTAGACTGACCGACTTATTCACTTACTTATTTACCTTTTCAGCCGATAAGAAAATGAGGAAGGAAATGGCCCCGATTCCTGCAGACACCTCCTAATTTTACTTTAAGTTATACCAGTCATTTTCTTATCCGCCGAAAAGGAAAGCGACGGATGATTGACAGCTCTTAATTTTAGGAAGAATGAGTAAATTAATGAATAACCCGGGCGCATCAAAAAGGTATCTCGCTGGTATGCAAACCGTTTGATGTGTGCTGTGAACATAATTCTGGCGGGGTATTGGCCAATGTAAAATTTTTAGACGGTTGTTTTAGATTTGTGTTTAAAATTGACGTGTGTTCCATAAATTTTATGCTTGTCAATTACTCGTCCCTTTCCTTTTCGGCGGATAAGACAATGACATATATAACTTAAAATAAAATTTGTTGGTGTTTACAGGAATTAGCACCAATGTTTGCTGGAAAATTATTTTAATTTATTAACCGTCCGTTGTGATACCGGGCCGCTACAAATGTCACAGACAGAACGCTAGTTTCTCGTATGTATGTACATACTTACACAATGTGCCGTAAGTCGAGATATTATCTTTACAATGAGCTTACAAACTTGTGTATTATTGCGGTTCTTATTATTATTGTGTACACGTCTCTACATTGAGTTGTATGAAAAAAAAAAAAAATATATAATACACTAACCCACCTTTTTGCCGCAGTTGTGTAAAAATAGCCGAATTTAGTTAGCCAATTCCCACCGGGTTAAGCAGAGACTTCTTATTCTATCGTGTGGGTTGTGGGGTGGAGTACCAACCTCATCAACTCTGATGACAGCCGCCAAAGGCCCCTGACATGGCTCATGTCACGACTACTAACTTACATCACTAAGTAGTAACCGGGACCAACGGCTTAACGTGCCTTCCGAAGCACGGATCATCTTACTTTCGAAACAATCTGGTGATCAGCATGTATTGTAATGTCTTAGGGAGCCTAACATTCGACCACTGGACCACAGAGGTCGTTAGTTAGCAGAGACTGTGAAAGACATACATACAAGGAACAAATATAAAATGGCTATCCAAAATTCTAGACTAAGTAAATTAAATTCATCTTTTTTGGGGTAATGTATGTGTGCTTGAATTCGAATTTTACAGAATTTATCAACTCAGCCAAATACAAACCAAATTTTAATAATGACAAATGAAATACGCACGAATAATGAATGAGGGTGATTATGTCATAATACAGGCACATATCAATGTTTCAATTATCTGCAATGCATGCGATTGTAATGAATATGCATGAGTGGGAATGGAAATCCTTCATGTAGTGGAATGAGGGACTTACCAGCCTACATACCCAAAAATAATATAGATAGCGTTGACGAGATTCAACGTGATAATTACCTATTTTCTCATAACTCTGGTACTTACATAATTATTCAAAAATACAATGTAATTGCAGAAGCATAACATAACATAACATAAAGTGTCTATATACGTCCCACTGCGAGGCACAGGCCTCCCCTCAATCAACCGGAGCGGGTATGGAGCATACTCCACCACGCTGCTCCACTGCGGGTTGGTGGAGGTGTTTTTATGGCTAATAGCCCGGACCACCGGCTTAACGTGCCCTCCAAAGCACGGAATCATCTTACTTTTTCGGACAATCAGGTGATTCAAGCCTGAAAAGTCCTTACCAAACAAAGGAAAGTCTCACAAAGTGATTTCGACAATTTCCCCATCGGGAATCGAACCCGGATGTCCAGATCGTGAGCCTAATGACCACAGAGGCTTTTTTGCAGAAGCATAATATTTAAAAATAATTGTTGCTTGTTATTTGGATCACATTATGTATAGAATTATGTTGCTACCTATATTGCTTCTCTTTAAGTTGATCAGAATAATAATGTATGGAAGACGTAATTGTGCCTGAGTGTAATAAAAAGGGTCATTATTTATACCCAAA
Organism: Pectinophora gossypiella; assembly: GCF_024362695.1. Taxonomy (NCBI): domain Eukaryota; kingdom Metazoa; phylum Arthropoda; class Insecta; order Lepidoptera; family Gelechiidae; genus Pectinophora; species Pectinophora gossypiella. The sequence continues at coordinate 15,685,211 of NC_065415.1, forward strand.
AACAAAAATAAAAGATGCATTATGTCTGTAATCCATGAAATTAAAAGTTTAAACGAAGGAAAATCTTTACAGAGCCTGGAAAGTCCTTCATTGAGACAGTTTACCAAATTCTCTCTTGCGTTTATAATACAAAACATATTAAGAGTTTTTTTTTTGACGTGACTTATTGTAGATTTGCCGCAGATGGCATTAACTACTGGGCCGGACAAATGGGAAGCGCTGAAGGCTCTCACCCGGTACAACGTTTAAGACAACAGGCCTGAGGGTGGCCAGTTGGGCGCGAACCTCGGCTCAGGGCGTCGCGTCGTCTGGGAGGAAAAATATTTGAAAGAATTTAATCGACCCTAGTGGGTCGATAGCGATAAGCGCTAAATGAGGGAAATACTAAGAGACTCATTTAACTTTTGTGTTCAAAAATCAATAAATTATACGTAATTACATAAACTAACGCCCGTAATCCCCAACGTGGTGGACAGAGCTACAAGTAATTTAAGACAAGTCAGGGGGGTTAAAAAGGCTACATCGAAGCAATTCAGTTAAAAAAGAAATATTGCAATTTGACATTTGGACTTATAAAAGACACCTTATCTATATGAGCTTTCCAGTTACAATATTGATCAATGGTTAATCCTAAAAATTGTGTTTTGTTACATTCCTGTATATTCTGTCCATTATAAGTTATATTTAAGTGTTGTACTGTCTCATTATATTTACAAAATTGAATAAAGTTCGTTTTTGACTTATAAAAGTAAGTGCGAAATGCAATCTGTAGTGTTTACATAATTCAAATTCAAATTCAAAAATACCTTTATTAGTTGGTAACATAGTTACACTTTGAATCGTCAATTTTTACATAATGGACGTCTCATCCGCCTAAAACTACTGCAGCTTCTCACAACCTGTATAGCCGGCGAAAAGAAGCTGCAAGAAAAACCTCTTCACAGGGCCCTAGACGTTCTTTAAAAAAATAAAATAAACATAAAACATTGGTATACAATTGAGTAATTTAGCTGCCTAATATCAGTTCTCAGACAGTTAATCCCATGCATTCATATCTTCTAAATAATCACTAACTTTACAATAACCTTTTTTGTAAAGTTTTTGTTTAACTACTGTCTTAAAACAGTTTAAAGGTACATAAACACATCTTATTATAATACACGTAGGTATAATTAAATATGAGGAGCTCGGTGGCGCAGCGGTAAACGCGCTCGGTCTGCGATTGTTGACGTAAAGCAACTTTCGCAGAGGCCGGTCATAGGATGGGTGACCACAAAAAAAAATGTTTTTTTTTCATCTCGAGCTCCTCCGTGCTTCGGAAGGCACGGTAAGCCGTTGGTCCCGGCTGCATTAGCAGTCGTTAATAACCACCAATCCGCACTGGGCCCGCGTGGTGGTTTAAGGCCCGATCTCCCTATCCATCTATAGGGAAGGCCCGTGCCCCAGCAGTGGGGACGTTAATGGGCTGATGATGATGATAATTAAATATATAAATAATTATGTAATTATTATTATAGCCCTCAGTGTACCACAGCAGGCATATGTAATATATTATAAAATACTTGAACCGGTATAATCGATTCACGTATATGTTTTGTCGTGTCGGGCAATGCACTACGTGGTGGCCACAATTAAAAAGTAAACTGTACGGGTATGTATAGTCATGAGCAATAATCATGTTCCCACTTTAGAACCCTGTCGCACTATCACATTTGACATTTAATGAGACTTACTGTTTAATTTGTGAAAAACGTTAATGTGACATGGTTTCAAAGTGTATACATATTAGTACTCGTGACCGTACGGGGGTGGAGTGAAGACGTAGTGTGTGGCAACGAGCCGATATTTATTTATATAATTATATTGTGACGAATACACTACACAATCAAACGTCAAATAGCAATATTGCTATATTAGATGTGGCCATTTTATCTCACCAGAAACCACTGGAAATACGAAGTCCGATAAATTCCGCCCATAACAAATTACGGACGTAATTTTCGAATAAATTCTTAAACGCAATGTTAGTAATGCATAAAACATCAACTAGAGTGTTTAGTTCTAGTCGATGTAACAATAAATCTTCTAATTCGGAAATTACAGACCCTAAGGTCGTTTTAGCATTTCTAAACTAAAATTCCAGCAAGGCCTCGTATTTTGTTAATTCGTCTAATAAGGCCTTATGCAGATGGGATATGTAAATATTATTTTAAATAGGTATCTCGATCTCAGATACGGATTTCGGTTAGTATCTAAGTTAAGTTAATATTATTATAAACTAGCGACCCGCCCCGGTTTCGCTCGGGTGCAATGCTGAGAAAAAAATGAAATTATTTACGACATCACATTAAAAACCTCAAAAATAACAGTGTTTCTCCACTATTTAATGGATGTTATTATACATATAAACCTTCCTCTCGAATCACTCTATGTATTTAAAAAAACGCATCAAAATCCGTTGCGTAGTTTTAAAGATTTAAGCGTACATAGGGATATAGGGACAGAAAAAGCGACTTTGTTTTATACTAAGTAGTGATGATGAACCTTTTTATTACACACAGGAACAATTACATCTTCCAACCATTACTATTCAGATCAAAATGAAGACAAGCAATATAAGTAGCAACGTAATTATAAACATAATGGCCCCGATTCCTGCAGACACCGCCTAATTTTATTTTAAGTTATATCCGTCATTTTCATATCCGTCGAAAAGGAAAGGGACGGATGATTCACAGCTCTTAATTTTAGGAAGAATGAGTAAATGAATGAATAACCCGGGCGAATCAAAAGGTACGTTGCTGGTATGCAATCCGTTTGACCTGCTGTTTACTTACTATGTCGGGTTATTGACGGATTTAAAATTTTTAGACGGTTGGTTTAGATTTGTGCTTAAAATTGACGTGTGTTCCATAAATTTTATGCTTGTCGATTACCCGTCCCTTTCCTTTTCGGCGGATAATAAAATGACAGATATAACTTAAAATAAAATTAGATGGTATTTACAGGAATTAGCACCAATGTAATTCAAGTATCAAGACACAATTACTTTTTTAATATACTTCTGCCATTACATTGTATTTTGGAATAATTATGTTAAAGCTGTACGACGCCATCTAGATATAGCTTTTGGTGAAAGTGCCCTGGAAAGTCCCTTATTGATATCACGTGGTTTTCTATATGTGTGCCATGTTAATGGTGCTAATTCCTGTAAACACCATCTAATTTTATTTTAAGTTATATCTGTCATTTTCGTATCCGCCGAAAAGGAAAGGGACGGGTATTCGACAAGCATAAAATTTATGGAACACACGTCAATTTTAAGCACAAATCTAAAACAACCGTCTAAAAATTTTACATTTTCTAATAACCCACCAGAATTATGTTAACAGCACACGTCAAACGGTTTGCATACCAGCGAGATACCTTTTTGTTTCGCCCGGGTTATTCATTCATTTACTCATTCGTCCTAAAATTAAGAGCTCTCAATCATCCGTCCCTTTCTTTTTCGGTGGATAAGAAAATGACAGGTATAACTTAAAGTAAAATTAGGAGGTGTCTGCAGGAATCGAGGCTAATGTCAATCTAAACATGGCTGCCAGGAGAGGGTACTTTACTATTATGCCTTTGCCTACCCCTAGCGTGATTTTGTTATCTTATAGTCAGTTTTGTTTTAAGTAGTCTTTTTTTCTGTTACCTATGTTATGTTTTGTTCATGTGTACATTTTAAAACAGCTGTTTCCTGCAAACTCTCGACGCCTACTCCGGAGGGCTTCTGACTTCTGTGTGCATTGAGGTTTAGGGCTAAGACCATAGTCGCATCACGAGCCCAACGATTATCGTTCTACTCCAACAACTATGGGTCATTTAGAAAATGGTTTCACAGCCAATTTAACATTTTCTCAGCCGATGAACTTTGCTTTAAAGCAAATTATATTCCGACTGTAATTTTCGATGCGAAGCCTGAATTATTCAGAATGATTACGGGCGAAATTTGTGATAAAAATAGTGATTTAGTGATTGGTATAGACGGTAATAATACCTAATGTTATATTTTTAAAAGCACTAGTGAAGAAAGTGCTTAGGTACATTATGTTTCAAATGTACATACTTTCGACTTTAATTACTACATAACATAACATCGCGCTTCGCCAGCTATGTTTGAGCCCCACCCATCTAATAGGAAGGGAGCCTTTTGTGAGAATTGCAAACCAGAGTTATGGATCCAAAAAAATCGACGAAACGTTTCGAGAAAAGGTAGGTAGTGCTCGGCCTTTTCACATCGCTTTGCTCGTCTTGGCGGGGGCACTCCCGTGCCCACAGATCCACTGAAAAGGAAAGGGACGGGCATACAACTGGCATAAAATGTATGGAACACACTATATGTTAGGCAGAAAGTTAAAAAAACCCTCCCAAAATTTTATATTGGCCAAGACAGAATTAAATGAATATCAGCGGGATGCCTATTTTATTCGCCCGGGTTATTCATTCATTCATTCATTCTATTTAAAATTATCAGTTGTCAGTCATCCGTCCGTTTCCTCTTTGGCGGATAAGACAATGACGGGTTTAACTTAAAATAAAATTAAGAGGTGTCTACAGGAATCGGGGCCATTTTAACCCTTATCATTGATAGATCAATTTGCCACTTTTTAATCCGGTCCCTCCACGGTCGCACTTAAGAGTATGAGGGGTCTGATCCCCAGGGCTACAGATAAATAAACGGCCATTGAGACGGAATGTGTTATAACAGGGACGTATTCAGGGTGTCTCCATCCCTACTGCAACTGTATATTGCCGCCTTACAAGAAAAAACATGTAGGTAAGTGCTTTTTGAAAAATTCGGATTTCGTTCTTGAGGGGGTTAAAAGGCCTCTTATAAGCATTTCATTTAAAGCAATGTTGCATTTTGACATTTGCGCATATAAAAGTGAGTGCACAATGGCAAAAAATGTTAAATAACAATATTGCGTTTGTAGATGAATGCTTTGATGTGGACATTTAAACCAGCCTGGTATCCGCTTGTTAACCTTTAATCTGCCAATACACCAGACACAATATATTTTACATATCTGATTGAGATCCGTTAATTATATTACCTCTTTCCTCCTTCCTAAAATTAATTATACAAATTCTCCAACGTGAGGAAACCCACAAAGGGCACAATCCCGAGAAACGCATTTTCGGAGGTATGTGACCTAACCTGTATTGGGCTGGTTTTCTCTTCACGGGTTGGAAGGTCAGACAGGCAGTCGCTTCTGTAAAAAACTTGACCTGTCAAATCAAATACAAATCTTTATTGGTAACGTTAGCTACATGTCATTGGTATTGTACATTGTCATAGCAAAGAAATTCATTAAAGTCATAGAATATGTTCTTAAATAACCACTCTTTTATGAGCTTTTTAAAAGATTGGGTGGACGTTGCATCCAGTATTTCCGGTGGTAAGCGGTTATATACGGATGGGACTGGGAATTATGTAAACAGATTGCTCACTCTTTTTTTATTTGTGTTGGGGTGTTACCAATTGGTTCTTTTTAGAATTTCGACGGAGACTGTGCAGTAGATTGGCACCTCGACGATTAAACACATCAAACAATCTTCAGGTTAGGTAAGCGGACTCCGTGGAAAACGGGATAATGCTAGGGAGAGAAGAAATTCTCTACCCTAATACGTCTCTGTACAACCTGAAATATTCACAAGCTCTCGAGCAGTTTCAATACGAGTGTCAACAGCGGAGCAACTCGTACGATGTGAAAAATTTATATTACTTAAGTATGTTTGCCCTTCCCGTTTGGAGCTAGGCACTAGTTCCGAAAATTATCCAGGTTAAACCAGATGGTATGTATGAGGGGGATGATTCAGACCATGGTTCTGAGTTAATATCAAGTGGAATTTTCCGTCGCAAAATTTATGATTTATTTTTAGTTATTGTTATTAACCGGGTACGATTCCTGGAAACCACTTAATATTAATTAGATAATGGCCCCAATTCCTGCAGACATCTCCTAATCCTAATTTTATTTTAAGTTATACCCGTCATTTTCTTATCCACCGAAAAGGAAAGGGACGGATGATTCACAGCTCTTAATTTTAGGAACAATGAGTAAAGAATGAATAACCCGGGCGAATCAAAAAGGTATGTCGCTGGTATGTAATCCGTTTGACTTGCTGTCTATTTAACTCTGTCGGGTTATTGGCCGATGTAAAATTTTTAGACGGGTGTTTTAGATTAAGTACAGTTTAAAATTGACGTGTATTAAATAAATTTTATGCCTGTCGATTACCCCTCCCTTTCCTTTTCGGCGGATAAGAAAATGACAGATATAACTTAAAATAAAATTAGATGGTGTTTACAGGAATTAGCACCAATATATATGACCCAAACATGAAATCAAACTCACATAAGACGGTTTCATTCTGTCTTTTGTACCACTTATGTAGTTGTTTGTAATTATTTATGTTCAAATCACGGTATGGTCACATCACGAAAATCACTTTGTGATCTCTAATTAAGTTTTAGGACATTACAGGCTGATCACCTGATTATCCGAAAGAAAGATGATCCGTCCTTCGGTAGGCACGTTAAGCCGTTGGTCCCGGTTACTAGTTACTGATGTAAGTTAGTAGTCGTTACATTTGGCGGCTCAATAGTCACCAGGGTTGATGGGGTTGGTAATCCACCTCACAACCCACACGATAGAAGAAAAATTATTTATGTTAAATATATTATGTTTCTTTTGCGTGTAATAAAGAGATTTGTATTGTATTGTAAATAAAATGGAAATTTCGACTCTAAATAGGTCTTAGTTGATGATCGATTTTAGGACTTTCATGTTATTAATAACACATGTCATGTTGTATATGTTGTGTTGTTGTGTTGTGGCATGTTGTTGTTGCATTTCATGTTGTTGTTGTGTTGTTATTGTTGTTGTTGTTTGTTTTGTTGTTGTTGTTTGTTTTGTTGTTGTTGTGTTGTTGTGTCATGTTTCATGTTAGAGATTGCTACTTAGCAATAAGGCCGCCTATTGTACTAATTCTATTTCTCTTTTGTTTTGTATTTTGTTTTTTCCTGTTTGTGCAATAAAGTATTTGTTATGTTATGTTATATTAATAATTCTTGAATAGGCTATTATGGTTATCGTGTTTGTAAGTATGTACATGAGTTTGCAGTAGCAAAATTGTATCTTTTATAAACACCAAGCCACAGGTTCTACCTACCTTCGCTTTATAAATGGCTCTCATATTTCAGACCCCACAATCGTGTCCTACTCATTACAAAGATAACAGATAGCTTCATATATTTTACAGATATCAGAATGTTTAATTATTTCTACTTTACGATGTTCATAAGTTTAGTCACTGTGGTCCTGTGGTTAACTGGCTTGCTCTTTAAACGGAGAGTACCAGTTCGAACCCCGATACCGGAATACAGCTTTGGGGGAGGCCTTCGTCGAGCAGTGGACGATATCTGACTGATGATGATGATGATGAAGGTTTGGCAACCGCTGGTTCCAAGTCTACCACTGGCAACTAATTTTAACAAGTCACGATTACCATGTGAACGTTTTCGTGTAACAATAATAAAAATGATAAGTACAGTCATGAGCAATATAATGTACCCACTTTAGGACTCTGTCGCACTAACATATTTTGACATTTAGTGAGACTTACAGTTCAATTTGTCAAAAAAGTTAATGTGACATGGTACCAAAGTGTATTAATGCTCGACCGTACTTACTTATGTAATAAATTATTTTTCTTTCTTTTGAGTTATGTAGGCATATAATGGTGCTAATTCCAGTACACACCATCTAATTTTATTTTAAGTTATACCTGTCATTTTCTTATCCGCCGAAAAGGAAAGGGACGGGTAATCGAAAGGCATAAAATTTATGGAACACACGTCAATTTAAAGGCAGAAAAAATCCCTTCCAAAATTGTATTGGCCAATAACCCGACAGGATTAAGTTGACAGCATACGTCAAACGGATTGCATAGAGCAAGATGCCTATTTTATTCGCCCCTTTCGTTTTTGACGAATAAGAAAACTTAAAATAAAATTAGGAATTTAAGTGTCTGCAGGAATTGATTGGGTAAATGAGTTAAGAATTTATCTTAAGTGCAATTTTCATCAAGTAAATGCGCCAATGTCTACAAAATGTGTCATATAGGAATATTGCTTATTTAGGTGAATTGCTTCAATGTAGCCCCTGCTTCTTCAGACTGGGTACGTATATTCATGTTGATTCCCAAGTTTAACAAAGTTAAAGTGTTCACATGGTGTTCAGAAGCAATCAGGTTGATTCCCGGAGCAATACAGACTCCCCGGGGTGTCTCGGGATTGCCGTATTTGTTTAGAGACTTGTGGCCGACTGATGTAACGAGCGCGGGCGGAGGCCTATGTCTTTTCATTATAGCGGAAAAGATGGAAAGCGGAGAAGATGAAAAGTGAGATAATGAGCCATGAATTTATAAATAAAATACTTTTTATTTAATATTTTTTAATAACACACTGTATAATATTTTCATAAATAATATTTTTTTTTTTTTTAAGAAGTAATACTAACTTAAAATTTATTGATTCTAATCACTTAATAATTTATACAATTTGTCGCTTAAAATTACGAATAATTAAAACATATAAAATTATAAGACAAACTATGACTAGTGAGTCAGTCTAAAATACCGCCCCCTCTCGTACCCGGTTCAAAGGTGCCCATTATACTGGCCGCGTTACCGCGCACTATTGCCAAGGAAACCTGTTGAACCAGGAACGAGCTGGCGCGGGGGTCACTACCGCGGTCCCTCAAGCGCCTCCCCAAAACACGAATAAAATCCTTGGCCGCCGAGCACCACACACCCGAAGTCTCGACGGCAAAAGGGACAAAATCGTGGGTCCGCGTTAAGTCCCCGTATTTCGCCAGCTTTTGGCTAGCAGCCCACTCGGCAGCTGCCCCTGCGGTTCGAGTAGTACGGGGCAGGTGCGTTGCTGCAAACGTGCAAGCACAGGTGGCGTCCCACAATAAAGCGCGCCCCCTCTCCCAGGGTATGAGCGTGAGCCCATCGGGCCTCTTACCGTCTGTACGGCTTAGACCCGGCGGTTCCAACTTGCACGGCACGTCGATCGACGCCAGTGCACGGCGGATGACATCATTCAGCGCATGATGCCGGGGGTGTCTTCCCGCGCACTTTAGGCAAGCGAGGCCGTGCCGCCCATCAGAGCCAACCGGCTTACCACAGCGGCATGTATGTGGCTCACACATTCTACACCCCAGCCGAAGGGCAACTCCTATCCTCAGGGTGTTATCGTCCAAGAGCGTGCCCACGTGCGGCGAAGGCAGGGCGTGAAGCCAAGCTCCGGACTCGGGACAGAGGGCCGCACGCAATCTGGCCAAGTCCGCCCCTGACGACAACTCCATAAGGTCCGCAACAGCTGATTTGGCCCAAAGGTCGTCCCAGTTCCTCTGATACTGAGGCTTTTCGGGGGACGTGGTATTAGGGCAAAGCGCATTCCATGCTGATTGGGCTTCGTCCGCAAACGGGATCCTGAAACTGTCACCCTCGAAAAAGATAATATTAGTGACAAGTTCCAGTGAGCCGTTTGCCGAAGCCAAGAAAGCAGACACCCCGATATCCTGCACTCGCCTCACCCCTAAACCTCCATGACGAACCGGAAGACCAGCCTGCCTCCACTCCCGTTCCCCCAGGCTAATGTTAATAATATCTTCCAGAGAGCACCTGAGAACTTCGTCTATGTCGGCAACCTCTTGAGGAAATAACCAAGTAGGACTGGTTCTTATTAAGTAGGTGAGCTTTGGAAGAGAGAGGCTACCCCTGAGAAGAACCAGGGCAACGTGAGCTGACAGGTGCTTTAGCTCCGCGTGTCCCCTGAGCAGCAATTCTTTTTTTTCTCGGAGCGCGGCGGAAACCGCGTCGGGGAAGATTGGCGCTCCTAAAAGCATAAAATTGTCTTTAGTGACGACCCTTAGGCCAGGAATCAGGTCTTTAAAAGTTGCCAAACCAGCCATCGCCTCGGGCCCGCACGGGAAAATCTCGCATTTTGCGGTATTAACCTTGAGACCCATCTCCCCAAGAGCCGGAAACAGGCGATGAATGTCCCGCGCGACTACATCTTGCGGGCCGCCGATAGTACCATCGTCCAAATACCAAATGTTTAAAGGCGACTTCAGGGATTCAACAGCCTTATGAATCGCTAGGCTAAAAATAAGAGGTCCCAACGGGTCACCCTGCTGGGCACCAACCTGCGATTCGATGGAAGAGTCGTCGAAAAAAAGTTTGGACGCCGTTGCATAGCACTGGTACACAAACGGGTACACCGACGGGATCAGGTCTTTCACCTGTGCGAGAACGGTATCCCTCTCAACGCTGTTAAAGGCATTGCAAACATCTAACTTAACAATGACCTTTCCGGAGTTACCCACGTTCATCGCAAAGGCCCGAGTGGCGTGAATAGCCGCCTCACACCCCAGTGCTGTCCCGAAGCCCAATTGATGGGGCCGGAGGAGAGCAGCCATCCGGTCCTTCACTGCACGACAACCGAGTTTGGCTACTAAACGTCTAAAAGTGTTTCCCACAGCTATAGGTCGGATCCCACTTTTAATTATTTTTTTATTTATTTTAATATTTTTTTTATTTGCCTATTGTGCTTATGTTTTTATTCGTATGTTTATGTCCTTATATATTTCGTTGTGCAATAAAGTATTATTGATTGATTGAATTTAACTGTACATTTATGAAACTAAACGGTAGGGGGGGGAGGTAAACCCAGCTCAGCCGCTGGTGGGAGGCGGAGAGTTGCCGTGGTATATGTAGTGTTATTCCTTATTCTATGGTAAGGGGCAGCGCGCGCGGGCTGTCTGTTTCGAATTTCGAATATTATTAGTAATCAATATTCTGGATAGATGGCGCTGACGTCGGCTTAATGATAATACAAATTACAAATACACTTTATTGCACCAATATAAAAAGAAATAGTTTCATAAAAGACTTAACTAAGTATATGGCAAATGGCGGCCTTATCGCTTAAAGCCCGACCCGGAGGACCCTGTGGTGTAAGGCCCCATACATCTTTAATTGAGCGAGCTTAATTTTTATTGGGCAATATTTTTTCTTGCACTGTAGGCTTAACATTGCGCAAAATTTTTCATTTTAGTTTTCGTAGCGATCGCGATCGGTCAGTCACGGTATTATTTTTGCCGCCAAAACTTTGTCGTCAGACATGTTGCTCGCACGAAAATATTGTTCAGACTGGTTTGTCAATTTTATTGAGAGTATTATTGAACTTTTGGTATCAAAGGAGTTATTCAATATTATTGCACAATTAAAGGATTGTACAATATTATTGTAGGTGTATGGGGCGCCTAATGGTTAACACGCTCGTCCACTGCGGGTTCAAGTCGCGTCCGATTCAGTATTTTTTCAATTTCATTTTCTCTTTGTATGCTATTAAAACAAAAATACTTATGCAGGCGACACATGGTAAGAATGACATTTTTGTACAGTGTCCGAGGTAAAGCCATAGTCGAGTCGATAGGCATTCGCTACCGCCTGATGTTTACACCTTAAGAAAATATACAGCCCATATCAATGGATTTATTGTGCAATTTTCCATAAACTCTCATCAGAGTCTGTTGTTAGCAGGAAAAATGATCTTGTCTCAACTCGTGTGGTCTAATAAGTCTGTTTGTAAACTGGGTTAAAACAGTGAGGTATTGACGTGAGCTATACAAGATGTCTATAACCCCGAAAGAAATAAAAAAAGAAAGAAAAAAAAGGGAGAAAGGTAATCCGAAAAAGAAAAAAATATTATTATGGGGTGTTATTGACATCGTAACGAAAACTTTGAGGGATGATTGAGACCATGATTCTGAGTTGACATGAAGTGGAATTTTCCGTAAAAAGAACTGAATTAATTAATTAAATTAATTGTTAATTAATTAATTGTTAATTAAAAAGAACACTAAAATTATTATGAAATTTCCGACAGGAAATTCCACTTGATATCAACTCAGAATCATAGTCTGAATCATCTCCCTCAGTAGGTATTTGTTACGGTGTCACTAACACCCTGTATATGCGCAGTATTCTACACTAACATAATAAGCGTACGAAAGGAGTCGACGGATTTAAACGGAACTAATTGCCAAGTCATAATAATTTTATGCGAAATCTGCGACAGTGGCGCCGCGCTCGAGGTACTTCTTTTGTGTCACGGGCTGTATTTTAAATCTAATTCTATTTTAAATAAATAATAAAATAAAATAAAATTGCTTTATTTCAGATTACAGTGATCCATAATTTACATAATAAAACATTCAAATAAATTAAAATAATAAATAAAATCAGATAAAACAAATAAAATGAATTAAAATATAAATAAAACAATGATCACGAAACAGATACAAACATTTTTTAATTAATATATTTATATTAATACCTTCTCAAAGACTTTTTAGACTGCGTTTTGTAATAATGTGGTAACGCTAGTGGCGTAAACTGAAACTACTTTTGTTGGTTTTCTTTGGACATGAGTCCGTTGTTGACAGTTAGTCGATGAACGAACAGCCGGAAATGCTGCTATACTAACTATGCCGATGAGAATGTGTAAAATTAAGGATCTTTGCCAACCCTATAATGATGCAAATTTCCGACACCCTTAAAACTTTCGTCATTAAAAACTTTTTTCCTTTGCTTTGGCACGTGCTGATTATTCAGGGAATCGTTTGCTAGATCTTTGATGGACACGGTTTAAAACTGCGCGTCCATCTCACCAGGTTAAGACCAGGCGGACTTAGCTTAGTAGTTAGTAGCCCAGTTGGAAGAGCGCTGCTTGACTTTCACTGTGAGATCGCAGGTTCCAATCCCAGTACAGGCCTAAACCAAAGATTTTCGAATATATTTTCAAATTCATATTTGGATCATAAATGATTATCACGTGCTCAGCGGTAATGGAAAATATCGTGAGGAAACCCACATTCACGAAAAATGCGTTTCCGAGGTATGTGACCTAACAGGCTGTTTTTTCCTTTCGCGGGTTAGAAGGTCAGACAGGCAGTCGCTTTTGTAAAAAATCCTCTTACTCCCCACCAACTCACTCGAGATCCTAGTTACCATGGTTACGCCCCGCCGATTTGTTATTAATTTGTGGGGAGTAGCCTTGTAACCACCCATTACCTTGACGCATCTAGCTTGTCGGACAGGTAGGTGTAATAAGCCCTTAAGCGGATGGTTTTTGATCAGTATTACTCCGGGTATTATTAGTAGTTAATGCCATCTGCGGCAAATCTACAATAAGACACGTCAAAAAAGGTCAGTATTATACATACAGTCAGGATCGTATTAATAATAATATAATAATATTCTGCAATAGTCCTACACGAACCGGGGATTGTCTTTGGGTGCCCTCCCATAGTGCATACAGGGATAATCGCCGGTTGGTGTCATACCACATTTAGATTAAACTGTCTTAAGGGGCCTCTACGTGTTGGCTTCGGCCCCACGCACGCCTTCCAAAAGTCCGGGACTCCGTAGGCCCGAGATATGGAAACGACATACAAATAATAATAATAATTTTCTTTATTAAAAGTCAATAGGACTCATACACATTACATAATACATAGCACACATTAATACACGTGTTTACGTCCAAAGGGCGCCGAAACTTTTCAGTACCGTCCCTAATCAACCTGACAACAGCGTCGGTGCGTGGCGTCGTGAGACAATCGCCAAAGCTCTTACCACTATAATTATAACAGAAAGCCACGCGAATGATATCACCGGCAACAGCCAGCACTTACAAAACTGCACATGGCGAAAGAAACTTTTGTTATTAGGGGAGCTAATGCACTAAGCCGGATCTCAGCGGCTTAAACCAGTGCGTTCCAGTTTCAGCCGGTTGACTACTCAAACGATCCCCACGCTGCGCTCGTTACGAGACTTGTATGCATGTTTTCACAAGGATTTCAGGATTATTCGTATGAACTAAGCTTTTTGTGCAATTTAGGGATTGCATCTAATAGCCTACTTGACAACCTAGTCAAATAAGATACTTTTTACGTAACGTCAACACGAAAGTTTCTTTTGGAGTTGGTATAAACGCGGGCAGGAGTGATAGTCACTGTTACTTAATTGACGAGTATGAATAAAAATCGAAAATAAGTCGAAAAGTAAAATTAGATTGATTTATTGATCAATTTAGACTGTCATTTATTTATAAATAAAAGGTCAAACATAAATTATAATTTATCCAGTCAAATTGGTACCCAATTGGTAAAAGCTACCATTAGGTATGGTACCTACTAGATAGTGATAAAGTTTTACTATATCTACAACTTCCAATGTGCTTTAAGTAGTTAGGTACAGTAAGTACGTACGTATACTAGTAAGTACTTCGAAATGAAATAGCTACACAATCAAAACAAAAATCTGGAATTAGATTCCCAGTTGTGTCAATTTCGTAAATGCTATCTAAAGAGGCTTTTGGAAATACAATTCCTAAAAGATGACTTTCCGGCTATTGAAGCGCTACGGGTCATAGCCCTCAACGTATCCAATTGTCTAACCAAGTAGGTTAGACCATCAGACGCAAATATACAATATCAGGACAAAATATGCTAGGTATTACAAAAACAGGTTGTAACCTGTTCGAATCACATCAAACTACCCGAATCCAGTTATATCTAGTTAAACCCCACCACCCACCTGGCTCATTAGGAGACTTAGCGAATTGCGTTTTTTTTTACTTTAATTTAACGCTCCAGTATAACCTGTATACTTGCTTAATGTCCCTGGTAATCGGATTACAAGGATAAATAACCGGGTTACTTGGAATTGTTTGCTGGAAACGGAAATAATTCAGCGCTCAACGAGAGTTTGTCTTTTGGAAGTGCACTTGATAAAGAGTTCATATCTTTTATATTTATGGTACTGTTATTTAGCTTAGTAGCTACAATTTAAGCGACTGTTTTAGGGGCTCTGTCACTTGTAATGTATGAGCGTAATTGCTCGATTACTTTTTCTAGGCGTTTAGTATTATTTTAATTAAGATGAAATGTGAGTAGTTTGTTATTTGTGTCTTTGTAATAAATCTCTTTTTTGGACAGACGTGTTTCCTTGTCCCGGAAGTTGTTCTGCTGGTTCCAGGATGCCTAGTGACTTATAGGGACATATACAACATCACTAAACTCATCTATCTTTCTTACTTTTCTTACTAAGTGGCTCTGTATCTTTTGACTGAAACTATATTATTATTACCTACTGAATAAAGATATTTTTGAATTTGAATCGTAACGACTACTGAGTGGGATGATTCAGACCATTATTCTGAGTTAATATCAAGTGGAATATTCCGTCACAAAATCCATGTATTTTTTTAGTTTATTTTTAATTATTTTCAAATCTATACTTTTGCGATGGAAAATTCCACTACATATTTACTCAGAATAATGGGCTAAATCAACCCCCTCAATATTCGTTACGATGTCACTTACACGCCGTACCAGTACATACTGGTAGCCATACAATTAGGTATAGGTACGTTAGTATTATATGATCTGTGGTATAGGTGTTAGTGATACCGTAACGAATACTGAGGGGGATGATTCAGACCATGATTCCGAGTTGATATAAATGCGGAATTTCTGAATGTATTAAATTGAAGCCGTTAAACGAGTAAACAATGCAAGAATGTATTAAAAGTTTCGCTTCAATATACCAAGTCGAGTGGAGTTCTGAAAATAGAAAGAGGAAATTACGTCGAGCAGCCAGCATGCCTTCACATTTTCATAGCGCTTCGATTTTCTTGCAAAATAAACGAAAGAAACAAGGATTTTTCTCGAATATACAAACGTTTTCCAAACTTAAAATATTATTGATGGAAGAGTCTAGTGGTAGTGGTACCTCTTCCTACCCCTAACCTACCCTTTGGGGATACAGGCGTGATGTTAAGTTTTGCGTTGTGTCTAGTGATGTTCCTTTTGTCTTTTCCGACCAAAAAGTGAATGCATTCTAAGGTAAACATACAATGAGTTCCGCCAAAAAAAAGTTATCGCGAAAAAAACGTCATTGCAAGCTAAATCACCTGATAGTCTGAAAAAGCAAGATGATTCCGTGCTCCCCACGACTATATCCCAATTGGGGTAGCTAGAAGTACATCCATTGCAAGATGAGTAAATTAAAGGAAAAAAGTAAGTACTTACCCGCATCTCACCGAGCTTTCTGTTAGACCAACGTCATATGCGGTGTGCCGCATCTATCAGCGTCCGAAGGACGTAATATACGATCCCGACGACCCGATTACTCTAGCCATAGAGGCGGCCAATCAGCTCGCGACACCAAACACTTCAGAACCCCGATACCGACCCCGCCGGCGTGGTCGACGATTTCCCTCATTCAGCGCTTATCGCTATCGACCCACTAGGGTCGATTAATCCTTTCAATATTCCTCCTCTCAGACGACGCCCTGAGCCGAGGATCGCGCCCAACTGGGCACCCTCAGGCCTGTTGTCTTAAGCGTTTTACCGGGTGAGAGCCTTCAGCACTCCCCATTTGTCCGGCCAAGTAGTTAATGCCATCTGCGGCCAATCTACAATAAGTAAAAAAAAAAGGTGTGCCGCATCGCCGTCTATAATGGTCGAGCCAACTGTGTGAGTGAAAACTGCACTTAAGATAAATTGATAAATCATTGGTGTAAGTCCGCTGCGGTTAGAGCTCTTGTCGGTGTAGCATTCTCCATTTTTGTCTATCAAATGCCAAATCTTTCACTTCCTTATATGACACGACGTTCACCTTCTCTTTAATCTGTTCCATGTAAGCTCTTCTTGGTCTGCCCGTTCCTCTCCTTCCTAGCTTCCCTTCCAGTACTTACTAGCCATAAAAAACCTCCCCTACTCGTACAAACCCGCACTGGAGCAGCGAGGTAGAGTATGCTCCATAACATTATGCACATTACGTAAAATTTTTCCTTTATTCTTGATTCTTAGTCTCTGCTGATCTGAGAATTTTAATAAAAGCTATTAATTGTATAATCCAATGGAATTTATTTGAAAGAACCGTTAATCTTAATCAATGAAGAATTTGCCATGTCCGCGTCTAATTAATTGCGTTTTTTAATGAATTCTTGCGAAACCTTAGAGGATGATTAAAGTGGGTGTTAAGGAAATTGAGAATATTTCTTAAGGTCATATTTCAACAGTCGAGAAATTAACTTAAGTTTAATAATTAAAACCCGCTTACGGAAAAATCACGCTCTGTAATAAAGTATATGACATTCATACATACCACAGATCATATAATACATACATACATAAAATCACGCCTACGCTCGCTTGCCTTTTGTGAGGAAGACCTAGAAGGACTTACATTGACCAAATTGGAGATGTCCTTAGAAAAGGTTTAATACGATCTACTCTGAACCGTGAGTGTATGAAGCGATTGATGAATGTGGAGGAAGCAAGAGAAGTGTGTCAGGATAGAAGCAAATGGAATTCTATAGTCTCTGCTTACCCCGGTGGGAAATAGGCATAAAGTATATGAAACAAGAAAATATCGTACGAATTTCAAAAAGCCGGGGTCGTATTCTGTGGTAAGCCAACTCTTAGGACAGATTGGCATTCGACCCCGAGTAAACATCATTATTCGGAAGAATTACAGATTAAATATTCGCCAAATACTTGTAAGTCCGTAAAGTATATCAAAAATATACTTTATTGCACAGAACTAAATTTCAACAAACAGACCATAACACATGAATACAATTTGGGTGGCCTTATTTCTCTAGAGCAATTTCTTCCAGGCAACCACCAAACGTAAAACTAAATAATATAATATAACATAATAATTATAACAGCCTATAAACATCGCTCTACTAGTCTCCCAATTAACGGGGGACTGGCAAGTGTGGAGCGTACTCGTTTCATAATGTTTTTAAACCACAAAGACGTAAACAAAAAGTTTTCATCTATTAAAAAGCTTTTTCTCATGATGGCGCCAAAAGACAGAGGAATAAAAACTCAAAGTCGTAATATGCGAATGTAAAATTTCTGAAATATGCAAGCTTTTGCGGTTTGAGCGTACGCCTTAAACCAGTCAGGGTGGGGCCATGAAATAACCGTTATAACAGTTATTTTATCGATTCTGACGATATAATTATATCGTTTTGTCGAATATGATTTTTTTTATATGACTGTGTGTTAAAAATATTAAAAGATAATTGATATTTACGTACATAAGAGTTTGTACTGAATGTTTTAGGAGCAAAATACTATTCGATCCTGACAAAAAAGAAATTTGGTGAGGGCAACACCTAAGAGCTTTTAAATTGGCAACAACGATGTAACCCCAAATAAATCATGTCGCTCTGTCAAAATACGAACAAAATCACGTGCACGCATGTTAGGAGAAAAAACTAAATTATCAATCAGACTAATTTGTAAATACATACATATATTTAAATACAATATTAAATTATTTTAAACGTTCTGTGACGTCCTGTTTTGTCTTGTTGCAGGTTAAATCGAGGTTTAGTTCTCTACCTACAGTTTAAAATTAATCAACCTGTAATTTTTTTTCAGTTTGTTTTCTGATGAAAGAAAGAAAGAAAGAAAAATATTTATTTCCATTTTGGACGCCACATTTACAAACTTACTGATCACTTCGACACTGGCAGAATGGTCGTTCTCCTAAGCGACCCATTGCCATAACAAAAAAAAAAATACCGATTGCGAGACAATTTATTGAATCGATCGATAATTCGTTACGCATGTTAGCCCTGCAGATAAAACATAATACAAATCGTGTGGGTTGTGAGGTGGAATACCAACCTCGTCAACCTTGGTGTCAGGGTTCCAACGGCTTAACGTGGCTCCGAAGCACGGACATACTTACATCATAAAATTTTGTGATTTTTATTTTGACGTTACTTATTATAGATTTGTCGCAGATGGCATTAACTTGGCTAGAAAAATGGGGAGCGCTGAAGGCTCTTACCCGGTAAAAGACAACTGGCCTGAGGGTGCCCAGCAAGGCGCGAACCTTGGCTCAGGGCGTCGCCTGTGGGATCATATTTGAAAGAATTAATCGAACCTAGGGGGGTCAATAGCGGTAAGCGCCGAATAAGGGAAATCCTCAATCACGCCGGCGGGGTCGGGGTAAGTTGTCAATAAATACAAACAAAATATTCAAAATTGTCGCTGTCTTCCTGGCCACACTTTCATGGTGAATTCCTCTTTTGACGAAATACAATCTCATACCTTTACAGCGGGAGAAGTCTTTAAAATTACATTAAGAATGACTGGTTTATTATTATGGATCACTGTACAAAGTTTATGCTTGTTGTAAAGTCTTTATGGATTCTTTAAGGAGAAAGAAATTCTGTGTTAGACGGGGTGCGAATAAAAAACAGTAGGCGATCAGCTGCTTATTATTTATTTATTTGGCACACATAATCAGTTACAGTCGTAAAAAGTAGACAATGAAGTCACAACCACACGAAAGAAGTACTTACGTCAAAAGAAAAGAAAAATCCGTTAAATAAAAATAAGTAAAAGCGCAATTTGTCGTTGTTTTGTGTTTGCTGAACAAATTCAGTACATTTGTCCGCTCAGTAATCTCGTTGAGTGCTGGATACCTGCAAACAACTTGAAGGAACTTCAATTTAGTATTGAAACACTCTTGTGATACCTGGAATGGTAGACACGTAGGTAAGTACCTGAGAACCATTTTAAGTCTGGCCGTAAATGGATAGGTATTTCAAAGCAGCATTGCGTTCGATTCCGAGATCGATTGTTTTTGTGAATGGATGGAACTGTGGTAGCTCATTTGGAAGCTTGACTCTTACTGGAAGGTCACTAGTACAAATCACAGCATCATCATTATCATGAGCCCATTAAAGTCCCCACTGCTGGGGCACGGGCCTTCCCTATGGATGGATAGGGAGATCGGGCCTTAAACCACCACGCGGGCCCAGTGCGGATTGGTGGTTATTAACGGCTGCTAATGCAGCCGGGACCAACGGCTTAACGTGCCTTCCGAAGCACGGAGGAGCTCAAGATGAAAACTTTTTTTTTGTGGTTAAAATCAAATCACAGCACGGGGCTAAATCAATGATTTTCGAATTCCGGACCTGTCAAATCTTCAGGTTAGGTTAGCGGACCCTGTGAAGAATAACGGGATAATGCTAGGGAGATGATTGGGATGTGATTATTATGTGCGCAACGGTGATGAAAAATATCGTGATGCAACCCGTATTCCCGAAAAAATTGTTTTGGTAGAATGTGACCTAACATATATTTATATCGGGTTGGTTTTCCCATACCGGGTTGGAAGGTTATACAGGCAGTCGCTTCTATCTAAAACCGGACCTGTCAAAATCTGCATGTAATTTAAAGCGGACACTGTGAAAAACGGTATAACGCTAGGAAGATAATGTGAGGGTACGTGTGTTATAATTAGGCAAATTTTCAACATCTATAATAGGCAACTCAATTCCAAACACTATTAAATTTTTGCTAAGGAGCAAATTCAATCGCCTTTTAATTTTCCTTCCTGTAAAACTTCCGAAGAACTTTACTAGAAAATCGCGTTTAGAAAAAGCATGAAATCAAATATTCATTAATTATGAAAAACACTGGAAATTCCACAATGGCTTAAGCTTTGTTGGTGAAGATGCTGAGCGTTGCGCGGAGCGTTGAGCGGGGAATATTTAGTTCTCTAATCAATAAAGTGTAGTTGAAAACGCTTCTGCGAAAACGCTGTTATATCGTCACCATAAAGCGAAAATCTAAAAAAAGCACACTTGGAGGTTATAACAAAACCATGCAATAGGCAAGCTAGTTACAATAGAAGTAAAAACATGTGGTCTCAATTCTTACCTGGATTGAAATAAATTGAAATAAATAAAGGTTATGTTGAATAAAATCAAATCCGAATGTATTTTTTTTAAATATGCTTACGTGACGACATTTATATCACTATTTCCCGCGCGAACCTTTTTAAAACAGAGGCCTTACAGCATAAATGGAGTTTTTATTCTAATTACAGCGGGCTTAAATAGCAGTGGTCAATTTATAGAATATGATATTTTACCTGTGGCTGGTGGACTTTCCACCGTCTAGACACGCTAGCTCATTATTAAAGTACACTTTAATACCTAGTGCTAGCCTGAAGTATGGGGAACAGGAGTACTGTGGAGAGGTGTTACGTGTATTTTTTTGTATAAAATATTGGCGCAGAAATTATGAGCTAATTACAGAAAGCCGCATATTCGTCATCTACCCTGCGTTATCCCGTTCTTAGGGTTCCGTATCTCAAAAAGAAAAACGGAACATAACATAACATAACATAACAAATACTTTATTGCACAAACAGGAAAAAACAAAATACAAAACAAAAGAGAAATAGAATTAGTACAATAGGCGGCCTTATTGCTAAGTAGCAATCTCTTCCAGGCAACCTTACACCAGGAACCCTTATAGGATCACTTTGTTGTCCGCCCAATTGTCTAAAATTGAACTCCAAAGTCAACGCAATTTTAGAACGAACGATTTTAGCCTTATTTTCATACATTTCATAGGAGAATCAAAAGCTATAGGGTACTTTCGATAGACCTAGAATCATAAAATTTGGCAAGAAGGAAGTTTTTACACCACAAATAAAGAAAAAAATACTAAAATCGTACATTGTTGTTATTATTACTTATTTGCAGTTGGTAAACTACGCACGATGTTTGTAGATGTAAGGAGACAATAGTTTTTAACCGTAAAGTCAAAGTTCCCATGAATATGTTTGATAATTTACTGAAATTGTACGGAACCCTCGGTACACGAATCAAACTCACACTTGACCAGTATTTTTCACGGGGTCCGCTGATCTAACTTGAAGATTTTGACAAGTCCGGTTTCTTATAACAGCGACTGTATATTTGCCCTTCGAACCCGAAGGGAAAACCAGCCAAGTTAGAGGTTAGGTCACATATTCCATCGAAAATAGCTAACAGAAAGTTCGGTTAAGCGCGGGTCAGTTTATATTGCGATGAATGTATCTCTGACCACCCTAATTAAGAATATAGTTGTGAGATTATTACATAACATAACATACATAAAAAGCCTATATATGTCCCACTGCTGGGCACAGGCCTCCCCTCAATCAACCGGAGGGGGTATGGAGCATATTCCACCACGCTGCTCCAATGCGGGTTGGTGGAGGTGTTTTTTTACGGCTAATAGCCGGGACCAACGGCTTAACGTGCCCTCCGAAGCACGGAATCATCTTACTTTTTCGGACAATTAGGTGATTCAAGCCTGAAAAGTCCTTACCAAACAAAGGACAGAATGAGATTATTATTTATAGTTAATCGTTTCTATGCATTCCATGTTTGGTTTATGGTCACGTAAGCCCTGTAACATGTAGCCACTTGGCTCTCGTTTTTTATGGGAATGCATAATTAATTGACTGAAAGGGACTGGACTTACGTATTTACCTATGTTATTAATTTATTTCTTATTGGAAATAAGTTAGTACTCAAATAAAATGTTTGTGTCACCAATTTTTATTCTTCAAACAACCGAAAATTAATTTTAAATTAGGAATGTTCGTACCTAAATTCAAGTGTATATTTTTTTGGGTAAGTTTGTTATAATATTTAGCTTTGTTGTTATAATAATATTTAGGTGCCACATCAAAATTATATTCTCCATTGGGGTGGTACGAGCTTTCTGTTAGCTATACTTGTCAAAATCTTTACATTTGGTAAGCAGATTCTAAGAACAGCGGGATATTTAGCATTAGGGAGATGATGATAAAAAAAGGTTTGAATTTATGAAAAAAAAAACACGGTCATACTCTATTTTAAAAAGCTCACATTCCCGAGTAATGACTTTTGGAGGTATGTGACCTGACCTGTAATGGGCTGGTTTTATATTCGCGATTTGGAAGGCAGTTGCTCCTATAAAAAACTGGTCCTGCCTGTCAAATCTTCAGGTTAGGTAAGCGGACCCCGTGAAACCCTATCTCCACCTTTTGTATTTTATGTGTTCTCGCAAATAAAATAATTTGATTTGAAAAACGGGATAACGTTAGGGAGATAATGACTCTTCTTTCTCAGAAATAGACCCCCTTCAAACCCTTCTTCTCCTTCCTTCATCACCATCTATTGGCCCCGATTCCTGCAGACACATCTTAATTTTATATTAAGTTATACTTGTCATTTTCTTATCCACTGAAAAGGAAAGATGGATGATTGACATCCGTTAATTTTAAAATGAATGAATAACCCGGGCGAATACAATAGGAATCTCGCTCTTAAATGCAAATGCTCTCATGTGCTGTCAACTTAACTCTGTCGGGTTATTGGCGACTATAAAATTTTGGAACGGATTTTAAATTTCTGCCTAAAATTGATAAGTGTTCCATAAATATTCCTGTTGATTACGCGTCTCTTTCTTTTTCAGGGGATAAGAAAAGGACAGGTATAACATAAAATAAAATTAGATGGTGTGTACAGGCACAGATCATACAGGAGTCAGGACCAATAAAAAAAAAACGTAAATGTAACGTAATGTGTTTTTTTTTATTTATTTATTCAATGTCAGAAAAACAATTAAATCCTTACAAATAAAATAAGACGCCCCTCTAAACAGAAAACCCGTACAGGTTTATGCGAGGAGCGAATGAATGCGCTTAACTAATAAATAATGACAATGTTAAATAATGACAATGTATGATAAATACAAATAAATATATGAATATGAATATGAATATGAACTCGCTATACTTAATTAGTAGGTAGGTACTACATAGTTTAACGTGCGCCCAGATAATACTTCTTTAATTCTATTTTACATTGTTTAGTTCCTACACACGTTTGTGTTTAGCCCACTAGGCAATTTGTTTAAAATATCTGTGTGTTTTTGTGTGTGTGGAAGTAAAACAATGTAAGTATTGGTGTGAAAATAATACTAATCTTATTTCACTTATAAGCCAGCAGATTGTAAGTATTTGGAATGCTCATTACTCTAGCCATAGAGGCAGCCAATCAGCTCGCGACACCAAACACTTCAGAGCCCCGATATCGACCCCGCCGGCGTGGTCGACGATTTCCCTCATTCAGCGCTTATCGCTATCGACCCACTAGGGTTGATTAATTCTTTCAAATATTTTTCCTCTCAGACGACGCCCTGAGCCGAGGTTCGCGCCCAACTGGGCACCCTCAGGCCTGTTGTCTTAAACGTTGTACCGGGTGAGAGCCTTCAGCGCTCCCCATTTGTCCGGCCAAGTAGTTAATGCCATCTGCGGCAAATCTACAATAAGTCACGTCAAAAAAAAAAAAAAAAAATGGAATGCTCATAAAGGGAGCAACCATAAAATGTTTTATTGCTATAACTGGTCCGCATCAACACACTTTGTGATCACTTATTTTCGCAATAAATAGGATTACTGTGCTATGAATTGGCAGATTACTAATAATATTATTTACGTCATTATCATCGTCTCCTTTTTCTTTGACATGACTTATTGTAGATTTGCCGCAGATGGCATTAACTACTTGGCCGGACAGATGGGGAACGCTGAAGGCTCTCACCCGGTACAACGTTTAAAACAACAGGCCTGAGGGCCAGTTGGGCGCGAACCTCGGCTCAGGGCGTCGTCTGAGAGTAAAATATTTGAAAGAATTAATCGACCCTAGGGGGTCGATAGCGATAAGCACTGATTGAGGGAAATCGTCGACCACGCCGGCGGGGTCGGTATCGGGGTCCTGAAGTGTTTGGTGTCGCGAGCTAATTGGTTGCCTCTATGGCTAGAGTAATCGGGTCGTCGGGATGCCGATACTTTTCAGTACTTACCGTCCCTAAGCTCATCATCTCCCTAGCATTATCCCGTTTTTCACAGGGTCCGCTTACCTAACCTGAAGATTTGACAGGTCCGGTTTTTTACAGAAGCGACTGTTTGTGTGACCTTCCAACCCGCGAAGGGAAAACCAGCCCAATACAGGTTAGATTACATACCTCCGAAAATAGGTAAGTATCACACAAAATTATTTTCCCATCTTTCTTGATAGTGAATATTATTGAAGTCATCAAACGTCATAAGTACGCCGCTTTACGTAAGAACTTATTATGGCATCCGAATCGCATATATGGTGTCCACTTACCTAACTTGACGATTTGACAGGTACAGTTATTTTTGATACAAAGACTACCTGTCTGACTTTCCAACCCAACCCTCCAAGGTAAATCCTTTGACAGGTACAGATATTTTATAGAAAGAACTACCTGTCTGACTTTCCAACCCGCCAAGATAATCCAGCCCAATACAGGTTAGGTCATATACTTTTGATAAACTTTTCGGGAGTGTTAATTTCTCGCGATGTTTTTGTATAAAAACTCTCTTCTATTCTTCTATCGTGTGGGTTGTGAGGTAGATTACCGACCTTATCAACCCTTATAAGAACTTATTACGGCATACCTACGTTTTATATCTATTGTTTAGAACTTTGACTTGAAACGATGCGATTATAAAGGATTCGCGAAATCTACATTCGAAATCTTCGCAAATTGCCCAGTGTAACATATCCACCCAGGGAAAGGTATCTACGTAAGCTATGTTCTGAATCCATAAGGTTTTATTGCAGGGCACGGTTGCCAAAATGGCGGGTTTATGGTCAAGGGTTAATGGCTTTTGTGTGAATTTAAACGAGAAGTGGCAAAGATTGGCTCAATAAAGCCTGAGAAGGTGTTAAAGTCGTGGAAATCGCGTGATCTGATAAATTCTGGTGTTTATTTAGTTACTTATTAAAGTTCTTTCAAACACATAAAGTATATGTATAAATTACACACACATCCCCTAACATTAATTGGTAACGGTATTTGGATTTTAACAGCCGCCGTGGTCTAGTGGTTAGAGCGTTAGGCTTACAATCTCGCGGTCCGGGTTCGATTTCCGATGGGGACATTGTCGAATCACTTTGTGAGACTGTCCTCACAAACGGCTCGGCACGTTACGCAATTGGTCCCGGCTATTAACCGTAAAAGCACCACTATCAATTTGCAGTGGAGCAGCGAGTGGAGTATGCTCCATACCCCCTACGTTTGATTGAAGGGAGACAGGTGCCCAGCAGTGGGCCGTATAGGTTTGTCTTTGCATAGTTGTTAGCGAAACATCAACAAAAAGACGATAAATAGTACGTACCTCTACATTTGAAATAGTAAAATCGCATTGCTTATAAAATGGGAATGGCTGAGAGAATCCTCACGCCACTGACTGAGATAAGAATGCACATTTCCTGCCAAGCGACTGTGTTCAGGGTTGCCAACTTTGACGGAAATCCGGAGCAGTTCTATTTAAAAAAAATACATACCTACTGTGTTTATTATTTGGTAAAATGTCGGTCATATTTCAATTTTCGATTTACAAAGGCTCACGAAGTATAAAGGTATTGTTTTAAAACATGTATTTCCTTTCATTTTCTTAACCGACGAAAAGGAAAGGGACAGATGATTGACAAATGTTAATTTTAAAATGAATGAATGAGCTCGGGCGAATAAAATAGGTACCTCCCTGGTATCCAAACAGTTTGACATGTGCTGTCAACTTAATTCGGTCGCGTATGGCTCAATTTAAAATTTTTAGGAGATTGTTTTAGATTTGTCCCTAAAATTGACGTGTGTTCCATGAACTTAATGCCTGTCGATTACGCCTCCCTTTTTATTTCGGCGGATAAGAAAATGATAGGTATAACTTAAAATAAAATTAGATGGTTCTCTCTCTATACTCAATATTTCTCTACTTAAGCTACCCTCAGAGGGTTGAGTGCAACGAGAACGGGAGCGATGCATTAACTGCAATCAAACGCTCTATCCTTATGTGCAGACACGCCTTATTGCTGGTCGACGGACAGATGTATGTCGCCAGTGATGTAACTAATTTTCTTTAAATAGTAACAAAGAAAAACCTGTAAGCAGTGGTACCCCAGTTGGTAGAACTCTTGCCTCTCACTTTGATTGATTGTCGAATTTGTTTTGGAATTCATGTTTGGATCATAAATTTACCTTAACTATTAATTATTATTTTCTCTTTTATTGATAACTTGATATTATTTAAATTTTAAATTTATAACAATATTCATTGTCAGCACCCTCACTTTTGGCTTTTGCATACAACTTTTGGATGGTAGCTGGTATCATTAGCTCAGTTTTAAAACTTTTAGGGATAACAGCCGACTCATAGCAATTATGTCACATCCTGTAACTACATATTTATAAATGTAAACAAATATTGTATATATTTAAGGCTTTAATGGTACAAAATAAAAATATTATTATATTATATCTGTAAGTAGTAAAAGAGAGCGGGATTGAACCGGCGACAGCGGTTCTCATACAAAATGCGCGTTAGGGCCTTTCCAACCCCTTTCTTCTAATTTGTAAACCGTGGTACTAACCATATAATGGTCGCGATTCGGGCGTTCATTTATTTTAATTTATTTTCTAGGTCGCGTATAACGGTTAGGACCTTTTTAAAATTTAATCTTTTCATCGTATTTTTTTTAAATCGCACGAAACGCATCTGACTACTATCCTACCTACTTGTTTACTTACTAAACATTTCCAACACATGAACCGTGTCCACATCAATCTCGGTAATTTTCTCTACCTACCCCACTAAAAATATGAGCGTGAGTCTGTAGTAAATAAGCCGTGACTCATTCTAATAATGCACAAGGATACGCTTACGTCGCATCTCTTGTGTTAAAAATTGAAATGTATAATAATATGGTGGGCAAGGTAACTCACAGCATACAAAATTAGTACGAATTTCATCATGAAAATGGCCAAAAAATGTGGAACGCTTCACGATTTTGCGTGTCATCCTTGCGCAGGGGCCATGCTAATCTTCTCTGTATCGTTCCAATTTTAGTATATGTACTGCCGAAGCAAGTACACTTACATAGGTTTGAAAATTCTATATATACTTCCAACTGCAAAAATGTTAATAGCGCGTTTTAGGTTTTTCTTATATAACTATTCAATTTGATAGCAAATTATCTAAAATATGCATGTAAATCACAACTACAGTACTGAAATATTTTATAAAAGTCAAAACTATGGAAAACAGTACATATTTTTTGCAATAAAATAAAAAAATCTTAATTTTATCATTTTATTTCGACTACAGCGCCATCTGTCGTTGAACTGTTGAAGTTTTACGCAGCATAACGTGATAGCGCGACAGGGCGTGTAGCTTTGTTTGTTAGTACAAGTCTAATTTGATAGATGGCGCTGCAGGTAATAAAATTGGCCGAAAGCGTCATCTGCCAAAATTATGAGGAACTAGCCAGTATAGTAGGAAGTAATTCAAAACAAGTTACAAATCATAATAAGTTCCAATTAAATCCACTAGATGTCAATGTGTACAAAACTACCTACTGACTGATAGGT
Source organism: Pectinophora gossypiella (assembly GCF_024362695.1). NCBI lineage: Eukaryota > Metazoa > Arthropoda > Insecta > Lepidoptera > Gelechiidae > Pectinophora > Pectinophora gossypiella. The sequence continues at coordinate 15,713,665 of NC_065415.1, forward strand.
TAATTTAATAATCGTTCGCTATAGACATAGAATAAGGAATAATACTATTTATTATAACAGTAATTTTTTTTTAGAAATAACTTTCTCATAGACTTGATTTTTCTTTCGTGGCGCGTATTCTAGTAAGTACAGTCATGACTAGTTATGAGTTCACGTACCCACTTTAGAACCCTGTCGCACTATCATAATATTTGGCATTTAATGAGATTTACGGTTTAATTTTTGTCAAAAATGTTAATGTGACATGGTATCAAAATGTATACATAATATTAGTACTCGTGACCGTACCTACCTACTACCTTCTTATTACGAAAGTTACTACTTATTACTTTCGTAATAAGTAGTAGGTAACTAGTAGTAGTAGTACTAGTAGTAGTAGTAAGTAGTTACTATTGATGTGCCGCAGTCCCCGGCAATGTTCCCGTTGTAAAAATTCTTTAAAAATAAGTAAGTAAGTAAGTAAAATGTTTATTTTTCATAAAAAATACAGAAAATATTGGTGCAATAAAAACCCCACAAAACCAATTCCTCGGGTTGTCTGTGTGAGTGGAGTTCGCTTAATGTTATTATGTTTTAAAATACCTACTTACAGTTAAATTATAGCTAAGACATCTTTTGCATAAGATGTTTAAATAAAGTTTTACTAAATTTATTTATATTGCACTCCTGACGTATGTCGACCGGCAGCATGTTGTGCAGATACGGTATTCGTTTACGAAGTGTTCTGTCCTGCTTTTCTGTATAAATTGTTCTTTCTTCTACTCTGGTTTTAAAGCATATTTTTTTCATAATTTTACGCCTTTTTACTTAAGCGAGTGTTATGAGTGCTTCTAAGTACGGTCACGAGCATTAATATAATATATACACTTTGGTACCATGTCACATTAACTTTTTTGACAAATTGAACTGTAAGTCTCACTAAATGTCAAATATGTTAGAGCGACAGAGTCCTAAAGTGGGTACATTATATTGCTCATGACTGTACCTTACCATTTCCACATTTTCCACCGTTATTCCCGCACCGAATGCAAATCCACAATGAGTAATGTAATACCGTCTACTAATGCCACCGGCTTCACCAAAATTGCTAATTTAATTACCTATTGAATCAATTTGAGCCATGAGCCAGGTTCAAATTGTTATAATTTATTTGAGATATTGAGCGTTTGAGCCTTTTGTGGCGCGTGGGTGGCTCATTTGAATAACATTAGAATAATTATTATGTAAATAAATAGGTACCTACTTAGCTAGTAATAAAAATACCTAAAACAACACCGAACATCAGCGTTTCAAAATAATAAGTTTAAAAACTAAGCAGAACCTACTTATAACTCGACTAAAGAAAAATCGCGCTCTAAAAGTATGAACATACATACATATGATAAACTCACGCCTATTTCCCACCGGAGTAAGCAGAGACCATGGAATTCCATTCTTCTTCTACGCACGCTGGTTCAGAGTAAATGGCACTAAACCTTTTCTACGGACATCTCCGATTTGTTCAAAGAATAAACTAAGAAAATATAACTATCTCCAAAATGTTTGTCTACAAAAAATAAAAACTTAACTAAAGCACATAATAACGGGTTCTTACCGCGTTTAAATGGGGATATGAAACTCCCGATATTTCGACACTGTTGCAAGTGCCATGATCACGGGATGACTGATGAGATTGGAGTGGAGTAGGTAGATCCATAATTAATAACCGCGTAAACTTAAAACAATGTAAAAACTTAACTACTTGCAATTAATGAAATCATCAACGTAATCAACACATTTGCAATTATAATTGCAACATTTATTTATAACTGTACCTTATACACAATAAATTATTTTATCGTTATCCCGTTTTGTCGGGGTCGGCTCACCTAACCTGAAGAATTGACAGCCTCTGCCTATCCCATTGTGGATACAGGCATGATGCTATATTATTATGTTCATTTCTACCCTTCTCATTCCTCGTGCAATAATAACAAAATAAAATCCGTGTTATTACCCCATCTTGTCTTTGACACAATAATTAATCTAATGACTATTTTTCCCCACTAATCCGACTATATTTACGTATATTTGCTGTATTTATATTTATACAACGGATGCCCGATCGCCAGAGGCGTGATGCTAATTATAACTATAGCTTACAAATACAATAAGGCTAGTGATACACTGGCGATTGTCGATGGTATACGATTTTACAATAAAATACCAGATATGTCAGAAAATAAATTTAAAGCTCATGTGAAGCTTACTTTATGTAAAAAGCTTATTTTTACATTATAAGACTAATGACTACCTAAATGATAAAAATGTCTGGTATTGAATGTGCCTCTAGTTAGTTATTAAATAACTTGTAATGTAAATCTTCATTGGTTTTTAAAAGATGTGTTGCTGTTGCAGTTTCTTGTCATTTCTTCTCCTCAGCCATAACACCTTGCGAAATGACGTAAATTCAAAAATGTTACATTGACCTTCAACAAGTTTATCCATGATAATTACGTTGAATAAATGATTCTGATTTCTGATTATCGGGTGAAGCTGATAATAAAATTGGCTACTTGAAGTATATTTTTTTTGCGAATTCATTTTTGGAACACGAAAACAGATCCACTTGCGGCACGCTGAGTGGTGAAGATGATATCCCGCCGTGCGGGCAGAGTAGAGCAATGATTGGTGATAACGATGACAAAATACAGGCAAGCAGGAATATATAATATAGTTTATTAATAACACTTCACAAACAAATCTACTAATCTACTTACTGATGTAAGTAAGTAGTCGTTACACGAGCCATGTCAGTGGCCTTTGGCGGCTCAGTAATAACCCTGACACCAGGGTTGATGAGGTTGGTATTCCACTTCACAACCCACACGATAAGAAGAAGACAAACAAATCTAGAATAACAGGGCACGGCCAGAGCTAAATAGTATCAGTAATATATTTATTTATGATGTTTTTTATGAAGGTCGGGGATGCAATGAGTCAGTGTAAAATGAAAGGAAATGCGGAATAGAATGAGAATTTCGTAATTTAAAATGATTGACGGTCAGAACGAAAGGACAGTATGTGCAGAGTTTGTACTCTGCTACACACCTTCTCGGCTATCTCATTTAATCTGCGCAAGGTCGAAACGAATGGGTCTTTTGACAGAAGGTTGGTGTGGGCCGTCGGTACTGCCAATGTGCGAGGCCATGGCATTGATACTACTTAAATACGTAAAGATAAAAAGATTGCTATGGCCGTTATACTTTATATTTGCCCTTTACTTGATATTGATACATATATTTTATGTTCAATTACTCTAAAATGTACTCTAGCGCAGATCATCTCTCTAGCCTAGCGTTATTCTGTATGTCACAAGGTCCGCTTAATTTTTGATTTTGTTTTAGAACTCATGTTTGGATCATAAATAATCATCACGCACTCATCAGTAAAGGAAAACATCGTGAGGAAACTCACGTTGCCGAGAAATGCGTTTCGGAGGTACTATGTAACCTAACCTGTACTTTGCTGGATTATTATATTATAATATTATTAATATATTAATATTGATTAATATTAAAGCAACTTTCACGAAGGCCGGTCATAGGATGGGTGACCACAAAAAAAAAAGTTTTCATCTCGAGCTCCTCCGTGCTTCGGAAGGCACGTTAACCCGTTGGTCCCGGCTGCATTAGCAGTCGTTAATAACCACCTATCCGCACTGGGGCCCGGATCTCCCTATCCATCGATAGGGATGGCCCGTGCCCCAGCGGTGGGGACGTTAATGGGCTGGTGATGATGATGATGAATATATAAATAACAATAATATATATAAATATAAATAAATAGTTTAGATAAATAAGGTACTCTAGTGTACGCCAACCTTAATATCTGTAATATCGTGTTTACATAGACACGAGTGTTGTTTAGACGCGGCACGTGGCCGCCGACTGCCGCCGACGATCAAATTATCTGGCTCACTTATTGTTTATCCTTGTGTATTTTATTTTAGATCTATGGACTTATAAAGGTAACTAGGTATTTGTTTTTTAAGAAATGTTTATGATCATCATCATCAGCCGTACGACGCCCACTGCTGGGCATAGGCCTCCCCCAAGGATCTCCACGACGATCGGTCCTGCGCTGCCCGCATCCAGCGGCTTCCCGCGACCTTCACCAGATCGTCGGTTTATGATTAAGACTATGCTAAATTCAAGCTTACTATTTTCAACTTTTTTCTATTTTGTTATTTTCTCTTGACTTCTGGAGGTGGAGGCCTGGAGTCCAAACACAGGGTATCCTAGTTTCGGTTCCAGTCTCTACAAATGTTACCATTTTTTTTTAAAGAGGAAATAATAATTTTACTTACTTACTTTAACTGTAAGGCATTTTTTAAGAATGAGGAATTTTCCTTTTTAAATTTTTTATTTTTTATCCTAGCTGCTGGATGGCGCTGAAGTTAGTAGGTTACTGCATTGAACGGAACGTTACATTTGTGTTTTTCTTTTTGAAATCATAAAACGAAACGTACATGTCACATTGATTATGTTTTGAAATAAACAAATAGTGAAGAAATAAAACAGAATTTTATCAGAATGCCCCGAGAGAATGAAAATAAGAAAACCCTGAACCCTGGCTTCCAAGTCACAAGTTTTCCACTCAGTTTTGAAGTCAGTGGACCATGCTTTGTACCATGTTCCAGTTAAAAATAAGCTCAATGTACTAAACATTGTTACTGTAACTATTGACAATAAACAATTATTTTTATTTTTTTCAGAAGAATGATAGCCAAGCAAACATAAATGCCAACCCGGAAAAGTCGTAAAGCCGAAACATTCTATATATCGTCACTGGAAAGGCAAAATTACGTAAGCGCCAAAATAGGTATTTTGGGTTTTTTATATATTCGGAATCAGCGTTTCATTCTGCGTCGATCTGTCTGGGTAGCATTGCGATACGAGCACTTTTTTGGCGCTTACGTAAATTTGAAAATAGTTGACTTTTTTCAATTCCAGTTTCTTAAACGACAAGATTTTGGTGTTTTTTTCGTGACTGGTGTATAAGTAATATTGTGGTCCTATATAATAACTACATATTAACTTTAAGTAAATTTGGCATTCTATAGTTTGAAAAGTATCATTTTATTAGTAATTTTGGACTACTGAAAATAAAAAATAGACTATGTATAAGTCATTTTTATTTACAGCTTTTAAAATAAGTAAGGCGTATAAGAAAAAAATGTCTTAGCATGTTTATGCAGTGAATGGTGAATAAGTAATTTTGACTTACAGTATTTAGAATAAGTAAGGCGTGTACGTAAATTTGCCTTCGCATTTTTATGCTGTTATTAAGCAAGTTTGTGGGCTAGCAGTAAGTTTCCCAGGAAATTATTTTTTAACAATAGATCTAAAAGTAAAACTATTTTAGAATTGATTTTATAATTTATTAGCGACCCGGCTTCGCTCGGATGCAATGCTGAGGAAAAATGAAATTATTTACGACATCACATTAAAATCCTCAAAAATAACAGTATTTCTACACTATTTATTGGATGTTATTATACATACCTATAAACTTTCCTCTTGAATCACTCTACCTACTAAAGAAAATTGCATCAAAATCCGTTGCGCAATTTTAAAGATTTAAGCGTACATAGGGATATAGGGACAGAAAAAGCGACGTTGTTATACTTTTTAAGTTCTATCGTTTGCATATTTAGCGCCAATTTTGAATTGAGAACTCTAAATTCAAATTTGTTGGAATTTCGAATATCAAAACAATTGAAAGCATTAGGATTAATGCAATTGTTTAGTCACAGCGTTGGTTTGAATCTGTCAGATCATGTCCGAAAATGAATCTTACAAAGAAAAAAATTCTATAACTTTCGAAGAGGCCTACTGCGACTTCAGTGTTTCAAACAGTTAAAATCTCTATTCCACGATGAAGTGCCATGTCTGCGAGCCATCGAACGCTGGTATTTAGAATTCGAGCGTGGATATCCGCCTTCACTGAAGATAATATCGTTGCTGTGAGACAACTAATCCTCAAAAATCGTCATGTGACATACCGAGAATAGAGGCGTTATTAGGCATTTCAGGGACAACCATTTAAACGATATTGAATGAGGCACTTGGTGTGAGAAAACTAGTTTGCCGTTGCATCCCGCATTTTCTGACGATCATAAGGTAGCCCGCGTCAGATGGTGTAAGAAAACTCTTCAGAGGTTCAACCGAGGAGAGTCAAATCACGTGTACGACATCATCAGTGGTGACGAATCTTGGATTTATGCTATTATCCTGATTCCAAACAACAATCCACAGTTTGGGTCTTCCAAAACGAGTCAAAGCCGACTAAAGTTGTTCGCTCTCGAAGCACTTCAAAGAAGATGGTGGCTACCTTCGTGGAGAAAATCGGTCATGTTGCGACAATTGCACTTGAAGATCGTAGGACGGTTAATGCAGATTGGTATACCACAATTTGTTTACCATAAGTCATCGCCGAACTTCGAAAATCTAACCCAAAGCGACGCATGATGATGCGCAGGAGTGCAGGATGCTGCACCATGACAACGCAAGCTCACACACCGCTCGTCAAACGATTATTTGAAGCAGGAAAACGTAGAAATTCTTGACCATCCTCCATACAGTCCTGACCTAAGCTCCAATGATTTCTTTACATTTCCTAAAATTAAAAAATAAACTCTTCGCGGTCAAAGGTTCCAGTGCGGTGAAGAAGCGGCCAACGCTTTCAAGTCAGCCATTTTGAACACTTCTACTTTGGAGTGGAATAAATGTTAAATAATACCTGGTTCGAGCGAATGGAAAAGTGTATTAAACTTCGTGGTAAATACTCTTAAAAACAATAAGGGGAATTATTGAGGAATTAAAAAGACTTGACCCTTCCAGAGACTTGACTCGACTTAGAGCCACGTATGCTTGTGCTAATTCAAACAATTTTGAGCCCAAATATACTACTGCATGGTCGACTGTGCTGCCCTGCATATGTTATGTTATGTTAGTGGGCTCTGTTTTCCGCATTTAGACTCTAAGGTGGCCCATTATGCGTGTAATTGTTGACTACGTAAGCCAACCTATCTCCTTCCAGAAGCTCAGAAGCCTCCTGGGGATTTCACAGGCTTCGCGGAGCGACCCCACCCAGCGATCCACTGTGCTGCCCTGCATATTATGGACGGTGGATGACAATGACAAAATTAAGGGCAACATCCTTCTTTCAGTCATTTTGTAATATCGTCCATCTTGGATTTGAAATTTTGACATAATGACAGTATTCTACTAGTGTAGTCCTATCTTTGATACCCATATTGAGGGGGTTGTGGAAAAATATGTAATCCCCCATTATGTACCGGCTGCCATCTTAGATTTATAATGTTATTGATTTTATTATATTGTATTGACATCGGAATTAAAGGTGCGTACCAAATTTCAGATCAATCTGACAACAGGAAGGTACTTACTTAAATTGCAATATCTAATTTTGATACAAATATACCGTACGGGTTTAGCTAAATAAAACCGTTTAACCCTTTCACGGACAGAGACCATGGGTTATTGGTGGTTCATAATAGGTAGTATGGCACCTTGGAATCGGAACGTCCGTATACGTTCTGTCTTTGAAAGTGTTAAAAAGAAACTTTTACAAACAGATAACGGGTTGTACGCTATTATTTATATTTTATGAAACTTTATTTCTGGCACTTCAGTATTTTAATAGCCATTCTTATAAATCAATTGAAGTAATAAGTAGTTTAAAGAGGTATTAAGAATAATTATTTGTCTCTTACGTGTTTTTACCCATGTAAGATATTACAAAAACTTACTTTAAAGAATTTTTGGTGAACTGACATAATCAATCGATCACTTTGTAGGCAATTTTTACATAATGAGAGCAGATGTGTAAAAGTCGTTACAGTAACTTTTACTCCGCTAACATTACAGTATTATTATATTTAAAGAAATATTGTCGTTCTCGTATGCATTGTCGTAAGAGCTGTAAGTAATTTTGCTTCCAAATAATATTTTAACCAGATGGCGGTTAAGTAAATTTGCTTTACTGTAAACTGAAGTCATTTTTACGTAAGCGCCACTATATCCTAAAATAGCAATCCAACAGTTATAATATGTATTGCTGGACATAGAAAATTAAAAAACAATGTAACCTTACTTTGACATCATCTAAATTGGATAATTGGGTAAAAAGTTATGATAAAAAAACGAAAAAATGAAACTTTAAACGGCTTTTTCTCGAAATGGCCTTTTGGCGCTTACGTAATTTTGCCTTTCCAGTGACGATATGTTTCTCCACAGAGTATACATCACTAGTCCTTAACAATAAACGTAAAACTCGTCACTTATCATACAATATTCATATTTTTTTACGATACATCTTTCGATGTAGGGTTGCTGCACGGAGCAAAAGAAAGAGGTTGGAAAAGCCCTAACGCGAATTTTGTATAAAAACGTATCGCTGGCTCCACCCCAATCTCTTTTACTACTACTCCTGCAAACAGACAACTAGGATAACTCTCCTGTTTCTCGAATTCTATTGCCACTTAACCAACAATAGCCCCGATTCCTACAGACACCTCCTAATTTATTTTAAGTTTTAAGTTTATTTTGACTTTGAACGAACCCGTCTTGAAGATCTTGACGCCAAACGCCAGATCAGAAAAACTCGTCTCAAGCCCTACCACTACACTTATAAATCAAATGGGACTCTCTATTGTGCTTCTTAGAACAGGACTTTCAAAACTAAATTTGGTTTTGCTAGTCACGCCCGCGCCCATGCAAGAGCCCAGGCTAACACCAGCTAGGGTGACGCCGTCGACGGATACGTCTGGAAGGACATCATCATCATAATTTTTTTATTTTAAGTTATATCCGTCATTTTCTTATTCGCCGAAAAGGAAAGGGACGGATGATTGACAACTGCTAATTTTAAAATAAAAGAACAACCTGGGGAATAGAATAGACATCTCGCTCATATGCAATCCGTTTGACGTATGCTGTCAACTTAATTCTGACGAGTTACTGACAAATTTAATATAAAATTATCAAAGGGTTCTTTAAATTTCTGCCTAAAATTGACGTGTTTTCCATAAATTTTATGCCTGTCGATTACCCGTCCCTTTCCGTTTCAGCGGATAAGAAAATGACAGGTATAACTTAAAATAAATTTAAGTAGATGGTGTGTACCAATCAGTACCAATGTATAGTTTATATAGTAGGTTGTAATTTCATCATTACTTTCCGTAACATAGTGCATACAAAAGTATTTTTTGATAACTAGCCATCCTGATCACTGACCAGGTCATCCCCACTAAGGTTTTTAGCCTTCCTGTGATAAGGACTGACTTCTTATTGTGATAATAATGTCCTCTCGACTAATATGGTGGAGTCCCGCTCTGCTAGAGATCGGTACTCAGTAACTTGGAGTCACCATATGTCTGATTCCTTCGGTGGTCGTCTTCCGAATGACCTCCTTCCGCCGATCCAATTTTTGAAACCACCCTTGAACGTTAACGAATGGTGGCACCACTGTCATATAATTGTTACCAACCTCATAATAATTCCGTTTGACGTTGCTATTCCGTTGTGACATAAAATCGTGACATTTGATTAAAATTACTAAAACCATAACAGGTTTAATTTAAATTTGTTAAAATCATGACATTCGGCCATCGGACAGCGTGCAGACTCCGGCGCACGAATTAATTACAAAACAAAACAACGAAATGTTATACAAAACATTTATTATTTACACATAAGTACCTACCTTAAATAACCAGATGTAGAATTTAGAAATGTTAAATTACTGTATTGAACTAATTTTATTACCCATACCATAGACAAAATTATTGTTGTTATCATGACATTTGGCCGTGATTGCTGGTTGATTTTTAAGTTTATTTTGTAGTCATTTTTGTGAGCCTATGGGTAACTAAGTAGAATAAACAAATGAAATATACATATTATAACGTAAAATAAAAAGATTTCATTAATATTTAATTTCAAATAACAATCATAATTCTATGTATATGTAAAAAAATAAACAGAAATATATTTACCTCGTATCTTATACTTAAGTGTGTGTTGTTTTTTTTATTATTATTATTATTTCTATGTATGATCTAATATTACATGAAATGACGTCTTATTTACAATGTTTTTTAAAATTAAGTAGATGAGTCAGTAACAGAAGATTCATCATCACTAACGACATTGAGGGCTTTGATATTGATCCACGGTCTCATTCTGTCGGCAGAAACTACCGAAGAATACTTTTTTGACTTAGCGAATCCTGGTACGTTAGATATTGCGTACCGGTCATTACCTAATACTTTTGTTATTTTGTATGGTCCGTTAAATTTAGGAAGGAGTTTTTTACTTTGCCCCGGGTTATCGTTGAATCCTACTTTTGTGATTTTGACTAAATCATCAACTTGATATTGTCTTGCAGGGGATCGCTTTGCATTGTGAGTCTCTTTCATTCTATTTTGTTTTTCGTCAATACTCTTTTTTGCTTCGTTTCTAATTTCTGTAATGTCTTCAGTCATGTTTGTCATTTCTTCTGTAATTTTGTTGAACATATTGTCTGATTTTCCTTTAAATCTCATTCCAAAAAGAATTTGTGATGGCGTTTTATTCGTTGTAGAATTGATGGTGTTATTCATGCCAAATTGAATATTTGGTATCTCCAAATCCCAATCCTTTTCATTTCGATTCGAACTTTGTGTAGCTAGTGCTTTTAAAATGGTCTGATTATATCGTTCGGCTTGACCGTTAGCGCGAGGGCAAGCTACAGCATTCAAGACATGTTTTATGTTTCTATCAGTACAAAATTGTTTGAATTGTCCAGAAGTAAAAGCTGAACCTCGATCGGAAATGATTCTATCTGGTGTTCCAAAATCTTGAAATAAGTTTTGTAATGCCTTAACAGCAGTATTACTCTTCGTGTCTTTCACTGGTCTGATAAAGGTGTACTTCGAGAAACTGTCTACAATGGTAAGTATATATGCATTACCTCGTTTGCTTTTAATAAAAGGGCCAAGGTGGTCGATATGAATTGTTTGAAAAGGTACACTAACTTTGTCAATTGGAAAAATGTGGCCTTGTTTCGTAGGAATATTGTCTTTATTGTAAGCACATTCCAAACAAGCACTAACATATTTCTTGACGAAATTTGACATTTTGGGAAAGTAATACTGGTTTTGAATGCGATCTAATGTTTTTTTAACCCCAAAGTGACCTATTTCGTCATGATTTTGACGACAAATTTGCCACCTTGCTCCTTTTGGAATTACTAATCTTAGATTGTTGCAATCACCGTCAATTTTTCTGTATAGAACATTGTTTTTAATAACGTAATGTAGTTTTAAGTCTTTATACTCTTCATCTATTTCAGGCTTCAAAGTTTTAACAATACGACTTATTTCCGGGTCACCCAGTTGTAAAGTGACTATCCAATCACTTTGTTGAATATTCATCACTGATAATACATTTTCAGGAATACAGTCATCATTAGGAGCCTCAACTGGATTTCGACTGAGAGCATCGACGTGGGCCATTCTGTCACCAGGTCGATATTCGATTTCAAAGTCATATTCTTCCATTTGCAGTAGCCATCGTGCTATTCTAGGCATGAGGTCTTTTTTACTTAAGGTATGCCTAAGAGCCTTACAATCAGTGAGTATCTTGAATGGAATACCCAACAAGTAGGTTCTGAATTTTTTTAATGAACATACAACCGCTAACGTCTCAAGCTCATATGAGTGATAAACTCGTTCTTCAGGAGACGTTTGCCTACTGAAATAAGCCACCGGTTTTATTTCTTTAGAATCACCCTGCCATTGCATTAAAATACCTCCAATTCCAGCAGCGCTAGCATCAGTATGTAGCTCAGTCTTAAATGTTGGATTGTAGAGCGCCAAAAGTGGTCGACTAGACAAGATGTTTTTTAAGGTTGTGAAAGCCTTTTCTTCGGTTTCCATCCAATGCCACTCTACATTCTTCTTCAGGAGATGAGTTAAAGGTCGTGCAATTTCTCCAAAGCCTTTAACGAATTTTCTGAAATAACTCGCCAAACCAAGGAATTGTCTGGTTTCGTGCACATTTGTTGGTACTGGGAATTGTTCAATAGCTAGCGTTTTTCGTGTACTAGGTTTTATACCATCTGATGAAACTTCATACCCCAGATAATCTATAGTTGTGGCGAAAAAATTGCATTTTGATAATTTTAAAGTAAGCCCATATTCGCGAATCAATTTCAAGACTTGCTCTAGTTTTTCAAAACCTTCACTCAAAGTTTTAGTAGGGATGAGTAAGTCATCCATATATGCTAGAATCGCATCATATCTACTCGGGCCTAAAATTTGATTGACTAACTTCTGGAAAACGGCTGGAGCGTTTGCTAGCCCGAACGGCATACGATTAAATTCGTAGTGGCCGTCCGGGGTTACAAAAGCTGTCAAATGTTTGCTTCCTTCAGACAGAGGCACTTGATAATAGCCTGAGGCCATGTCTAATGTAGTAAAGAGTCGATTTCCACTTAAATTACCAATTTGATCGTCTATAAGTGGGAGTGGATATCGATTTTTGACTGTTTTAGCATTTAAGGCTCTGAAGTCCACACACAGTCGTTGTTCACCTGTTTTCTTTTTTACCATTAATATTGGGCTAGCATAATCTGAATTTGATTCTCGAATAATATTATGTTCTTTTAATTCAGAGACTATATCTCGAACTTTAGATCTCTCGGAGTGAGACAGCCTGTAAGGCCTGTACACGATTGGTTTATTGTCATTTAATTCAATTTTCATTTCAAATTCTTTTGGGGCGCAACCTATTTCTTCCATAGAACACGCAAAGCAATCTCGATAGCTTTGTAACAATGAGTATAATACGTCTAGCGTCTCGTTATCAATATTAGGTCCAACACGAATATCATCTCTATTCAGAGGTGGTAAATTATCTTTGCGCTCCTCTCTAATAAGTTTTACATTCTTAATATCAACTTCTTTGAAAATGAGAGCGCGGCTTAAAGTGGTATTAGATTTTAATAACCAAGGTGCACTTGCAGAGTTAGAGATGAGTATGTCACATTTACCATCTTTTAGACTATATATACCTTGATGAATACGGTACTCTTTTCCAGGTTCGTTTCTACATTGGGTTTCGACGTAAATATCACCAGTATATAAAGGAGTACTTGTTACTGGTATAAGTTGCAAGCCTTTGATCTCAATGTCGTTAATGTTTATTAATTTTATTGTTGATATTTCAGGTTCAGCACTAGCAGTGTCATAAAAGGTCAACGTATTATTATCTTTCAAGACGGAGATATTGGGAGATTCCGTAAAGTTTTGTCCTATCAGCAAAGGATATTTTAAATATTTATCGTCTACAATATAAACATCTATATTGGCTTGAACTTTGTCAATTGCAATCGTAATTTGGCTTTTATATAGGGGAGAAACAAAGGAATTCCCAAAACCTCTCATTACAGGTAAGTCTGAAAATATTTTGTCTATTGTTAATTGTTTAGCTTCAGTTTCTTTTAATAGTGAACAATCACTGCCAAAATCAATATAAGATTTAAGTACTTTATTTTCAATTTCTGCATTTTTTACAAATTTATCATTCTTACAACTGTTAGAGTTAATGTTAAATACTTTTTCAGATTTTACAAAACTTTTTGTATTTGAAGAGGAACCTCGATCACAGTGTTTATCATCGTGTCCGATTTTTTTACAAACATTACACTGCAAGAGAATTTTCGGACAGTGTGAAAATCGGTGTCCCTCTTCGTTACAATTGAAACATTTAAGCATGTTAGCTGACGAATTTCGCTCTTTCTTCATCTTGAAACATCTATTGGTAGTATGTCCCTCGATACCGCAAAAGAAACATTTAACTTTAACACGTTGAACTTCCGTTTCTATACCTTCAAAGTATCCTCGTTTTTTCTGAGTTTGAGTAAAGGTCTTAATTTGAGGTTGTTGAGTGACTAAATACTTTAGTAAATCTTCTGGTTCTTGACACTTTAATGCTTGTGCACTATTTCTTAGTGATGAATCTGTTATTCCATGAATTACGCAATCTACTGCTTTTTTCCCGGTAATTTCACATCTATTCAGTAACATCAGCTTGTCATAGAAATAGATGCGAAGGCTTTCATCGGGTTTAGACCTTCTCGAAAACATTTCTTCAAGAATAACTGCAAAGTTATCCTCCACGGGAAAAGCGCGACGTAATTTATTCTGCCATTCTGCCCACGTGAAGTCCAAGCTGGGTAGAGAATAAAACCAGTTCTTTGCTGTACCAAGTAATTTCTGAGTGGCAAAATGGGACGTTTGTCTGTCATCCCAATCGTAGATTCTTGCATATTCATTTACTTTATGAAGCCAAATATTTATATTTTGGCTTTTATTCTCAGGGTCGAATTCGGGTAAAGCATTTAACATTTGTTGAGAATTAATAAGACCCTTGCTCTTGGTTGAATGTAGTGCCTTCACTAGTTCCGTAACGTCAACATTTTTGTTCTTTTTGTGACGCTTGTGAGACGGTTCCACAGATTTCGATGTCAGACGACGCTTGGAAGCATTAGAAGACCGTCCTTCAACATCGCTAGGAGCTACAATGCGCCGCCGTTTATAAGTAGCTAATGGTGGGTTTTCTGATGGGCTCTCATCTTCCGAAGAATCACTGGAGTAGCTGATCAAGCGATTCTTTCGTGCCAAACGAAGACCTCCACTACTATCAGAGGCTACCGAGTCTGCCATCGTATAGGCCGTAGCACACACTAGTAGTGTGGGTGGGTTTTTTTGAGACTTCTGAATTGTGATAATAATGTCCTCTCGACTAATATGGTGGAGTCCCGCTCTGCTAGAGATCGGTACTCAGTAACTTGGAGTCACCATATGTCTGATTCCTTCGGTGGTCGTCTTCCGAATGACCTCCTTCCGCCGATCCAATTTTTGAAACCACCCTTGAACGTTAACGAATGGTGGCACCACTGTCATATAATTGTTACCAACCTCATAATAATTCCGTTTGACGTTGCTATTCCGTTGTGACATAAAATCGTGACATTTGATTAAAATTACTAAAACCATAACAGGTTTAATTTAAATTTGTTAAAATCATGACATTATCCTGCAGATTATAATATTGTATAAAACGACCTTTTTAATACATTTTCGCAGAGCTCCGTTTGGGAACGAGTCGAGTGCAAATTAAAAAAATATGAACTCATTCTTACATCTTTAGGTCATAAAAGTAATGGCGCTTTAATTTGTTGATATGCTTTTTATTAGACGAATTGCTTTAATGTGGCCATTATATGCCACCTGTTCGTCGCACGGACGCTTTTTTAATATTAGAAGAGTACAACAATAATTGTACAATACAATTTAATCATAATCATTTTTATTTGCTTCAAACGTGGTATTTTAACATTTATATTATATGGTAACATTGAATTTTATTTATTTTTTTTATACAAATAATCAACATTTATTTACAAAATCATGGTAACATTAGTGTTAATAAGTACATCATGTTATCCTTCTAAAAAATGGCATGCAATATTGGTAGTGCGACAGGTACGGTCACGAGCATTAATATGTATACACTTTGGTACCATGTCACATTAACTTTTTAGACAAATTGTACTGTAAGTCTCACTAAATATATTGACATTATGTTTTTGCGACAGGGCCCTAAAGTGGGTACATTATATTGCTCATGACTGTACTCTTAATCAGTTCCCTCATTCAGCGCTTATCGCTATCGACCCACTAGGCTCGATTAATTCTTTCAGATATTCTTCTTCTCAGACGACGCTCTGAGCCGAGGTTCGCGCCCAGCTATAGGCACCCTCAGGCTTCTTGTCTTAAATTTTGTACCGGGTGAGAACCCTCAGCGCTCCCTAATTATCCGGCCAAGTAGTTAATGCTATCTGCGGCTAATCTACAATAAGTCACAAAAAAATCTTAATCAGTTTTATCTTATAAATTCTTCAATTTTATAGTTTTTTTTTTTTTGATTGAGCCATTTATACAATTTTGTCTTGAGTCAATGGTATTTTTTACAAGAAGATTCATATAGTACAAGACCCAAAAAAATGTCTATCACCTGGCAACCCTGTGTCGCCGCCCGCTAGGCCGTACACTATGATTTTATTGACACGCCAAACATATTTAAGGCAATGGTGCAGAAAATTTGACTCCATCCCGGCAGATGTTCTTGCCTATACAATGTTATGAGCTATTAGGGTAAGTATATGTACGTTATTTGACAGTTTTCTGCCTATTTTGGAACATAAATGGACGTTAATATGTCCTAAACTGTTTTTTTGTAGTTTCATGTTAAAGTAATAGGTAATTTAGGCCTGAATAGAATAGTTTTTATGCCAGAAAACAGTAGAATAAAATATTACAATTATGTCACCAGTGTTTTTAGCTTTTCAGTAAATAAAAAAGGTAAAACATATTTATTTATTTACCAAATAAAAGTAAAATTGACACAAGTTAATAGCGAGCCATCCCAGTAACCCTAAGACAATAAAATTTTTGCTTAAACATTAAGTACCTATACAAAGTCATGTGGACAATTAGTTTATCCGCGTCATAATTCTAAAGTTTCATACAAACTTTCAACCCCTTTTTTAACCCCTTGGGGTTCGCAAAAAACCCGCACTTGTGTCCTATAAGAAACTCCCATGCAAAATTTAAGAATCCTAGTATTTGTAGTTTCTGAAATTTCGTGATAAATCAGTGAGTCGTATTTGGCTTTTATTATATAAATTACTATTTAACTTGTGCAATGTATTGTACATTCCTTTTCAGCGCGTCCTTGCCGCGAGGATGGGCGCCTCTTACTTCAGTAGGCCGGAGTGAGGTGGTGGCTGAGTTTGGATAGGGACCCAGACCTACCGGGTATAACAAAGAACCCTTGCCCAGGGATACGGGTGAAGACCTCAACGGTTGCAAAGGCGGAGATGGGAGCCATTGGTATGGCAATGCAGGACGGTAGGGGCAAGTCACAGGGACTGTAACCTGGTACCTGACAGAGGGCAGCAGAAACTGTCAGTACTATTTAGAGGCGGAGGACAGGAGTTCTAGAACGGCTTTGAAATAGACTACTCTGGGCGCCATCCCACTCACGCCAGACAGAGTACTGCAGGATGGATGGCAAGAGGGAAACCTCTGTTCTATTTTTTTCCAATAAAAGTAGCATGGAGAATGCTACACCGGCAAGACCGTGGCTCTTAAATTAGTGATGATGACCTAAAACAAGTAACATAACTTAAGCTCACAACTATATAGTCACTATTATATGGTGTACCTCTGACTACCCCAATTGGGACATCCCAGGACATTCAACGCAAGATGGACTAAGTACCCACGCCTCACCGAGCTTTCTGTAACACTAACGTGATAGGATTATTTGCAAAAAATAGCGATCGGCACATTGTTAATACCAGGAATAAAAATAAACTTGCTTTACAAGTCAGTCGATTACATAAGATTACTAAATCTTTTAAGGGGCAATGTATACGTTTTTACAATAAGATTCCCATTGACATTCAGAATTTGCCTTTCAACTGTTTTAAGACAGTTGCATGGGATTAACTGTCTGAGAACTGATATTAGGCAGCTAAATTACTCAATTGTATACCAATATTTTATGTTTATTTTTATTTTTTTAAAGAACGTCTAGGGCCCTGTGCCGAGGTTTTTCTTGCAGCTTCTTTTCCCCGGCTATACAGGTTGTGAGAAGCTGCAGTAGTATTAGGCGGATGAGACGTTCGTTATGTAAAATTGACGATTCAAAGTGTAACTATGTTACCTACTGAATAAAGATATTTTTGAATTTGAATTTGAATTAGGTGGTGGGCTCACCACGTGGCCGTCTGAAATGGCCGAGCCAACAGTGTTAGTCTTCTTCTTATCGTGTGGGTTGTGACGTAGAATACCAGTCTCATCAACCCTGGCTTATGATTGAACCGCCAAAGGCCCCTAACATGACTCATGTAACGATTACTCACTTACATCAGTAAATAGTAACCGGGACCACCAGCTTAACGTGCCTTCCGGAGCACGGATCATCTTACTTTCGGACAATCAGGTGATCAGCCTGTAATGTCCTAACCAAACGAGGGATCACAAAGTGATTTTTGTGATATGTCCCCACCGGGATTCGAACCCGGGGCCTCCGGATCGAGAGTCCAACGCTCAACCACTGGACCACAGAGGCCGTTAGACAGTGGTAGTGAAAACAGTAATTAATAACTCATTGATGCAAGTGCTACCGGGGTTCGAACCGGCATGGGCACTCCCCGATTATTATAAAAAAAAAAAAACATAAACAACTTAAGGTGTTTGCCGTCTTCCGGCCAAGTAGTTAATGCCATCTGCGGCAGATCTACAATAAGTTAGAAAATCAGCGTTGTGGCACTTCGTCAATGTCGGAGTGTCACAACATATTGCTGAGCTGACGTCTTTTTTTAGAAATAAGTTTTAATTACTATGTTATCTCCTACTGTGTACCAATACCTACTTATATCTAAAATAAATGATTTCTATTCTATTCTATTCTATTCTAAAAAAAAACAAAAAAGGGTGTTTGCCGTCCAAGTAACATAAAATAAAAAAATATAGTGCAAATCAGTCCAACTCATACTTGGTTACATACATACATACATAAACTCACGCCCGTAATCCCTAATGGGGTGGGCAGAGCCACAAGTAATTATATCAAGTAGGTATACGTGGGAAAGCCTACCACTGGATAAAATCCTACCTATCTGACCGCTCGCAATATGTACAAGTGGATCATATTGATGAGCGCGGGAAACTCAAATGCGTTGTCTCCAATAGTATCACAACAAATTGGTCTATTCCCCAAGGAAGCGTGATAGGGTGTCTCCTGTTCATCGTTTATATAAATGAGCTGCCTCGTGCTGCTGACAGTTTGTGTGTTATGTTCGCTGACGACATATCGTTACTATTTAAGTGCAACAGAACGGACCGCGATACCGATAAAAAAATTGTCCATACTTATAACTCCGTTAAGGATTGGCTACAGATTCATAACTTAAAAATTAACGCGGATAAAACTAAAATCATTCAATTTAAGCCCTACCAAAAAGTACCTTTAGATCTAAAAACAATTTCAAAAACTTTGAATGTAGAGCAGACAAACAATTTCAGACTTTTGGGAGTGTATTTGGACACACACTTGGATTGGAAGATTCATGTGGAAGCAATAAAAACAAAGCTTTCACAATTCATTTTTGCACTATCTACACTTAAAAGAAACACTAATCGGGAATGTGCGAAGACTGCATACTATGCCTATGCATACTCTTGGATGAGATATGGGGTAATTTTATGGGGGAATAGTACGGATGCCGGTGATATATTTATAAAACAGAAAAAATGTCTACGAATAATAAACAATGTAAAGCCTAGGGATACCTGTAAACTGCACTTCATTAAAGAAAATATGTTAACTTTGCCGTGTATTTACATCCTGGAGTCAGCTATGTTTGTCAGAAAGCATACCAACCTCTTCGCGTTTTGTACGAGTGAGCGTCGGAAACAAAATATTGTCCTTCCGGCTCCACGTATAGAAATGTTTAGAGGAAGCCCTTTGTATCGCTGCGCACTCATTTACAACAAAATCCCTAGTATTTTAAAAGTGAACAATGATGATATCTTTAAAAGCGCCCTCAAATCGATGTTGATTAAAAAATGCTATTATACTATAAATGAATTTATGAATGACAAATTAAACTAGTATTAAATTAAGTAATTAGAATTTAAGTATGGTACTAACTGCATGCTAGTAGGGGAAATACGGACAAAATGACAGGGTGTTTTGTTTAATAATCATAAATCTTTATTTATTGTAATTATAATCAGTCTTTTACATTTGAAATTATCTTAGGTTAATTGACTAACAGTAAAACAGTATTTTACTTGAATAGGAACGATAAAAAATTAGATATTAAGAAAACAATGGACGAATCAAAAAAACCATTTTGTCCGTATAGTACGGACAAAATGACACACCAACTATGGGTATAATGACATACCACAAATTTACAAACAAAGTTCACAAATAAATCTCTTAGTCTTCCTTGAGACATCAGCACATGAAGCGTGAGCCCAACGATAACAACTCATGCACCGTAACCAGCTTTCTCCCGGCTTGGACCGCGAATAAAGGTCATTGCAATAAATGCATGGGCAGTCTTCGTCGTCCTCGTTTTCGTCTGCAATATCAACAGTATCAGAGCTGGAATCGATGGTTTGAGAAGTTTGACGCTGCCTCTTTAGCATCTGTCTTTTTTTTGGTGCAACTGTGCTTTTGACAGTGGATTTTTTGTTGCTATTGGACTTGCCATCATCAAAAAGCACCTTTTTCACCTGTCTTTTCTTTTTTGCGGATGGATCTTTTGGTCTATTTTTTTCAATAACTTCTTCCATATTTGGAGTTGAAGTTAAAAGCCAATTTCCTTTGGCAGGATTGAGTTTTCTTTTGCCTTGGCCTCGAATGAACTGCCCCTGTGGTGGTGGTGAAAGAATCTCAATTGGAAATTCAAGTGACTTTGATGAGCCTGGTTTCATACCATCATCGTGAGTTACTATAGAGCTTTTAACTGTAAAAGATTCCTGCACATTTGTTCCTAAATCCTTAGAAATAGTTACTCCAACATCTGTAGTCAGTGGTCGTTCTTCGTCTTCTGGTATCGCATTAATTTGTGTCGTTGTATTTTGTGTTTCCAAGGGATCTAAAGTAGAAACAATCGTGTTGTCCAAATCGGCTTGTGTTGGAGTAGGGTTTTCATTTTCAACCGGTGATAAACGCTCGTAGGCAGGTTCAGGTTCAGGTTCGGTACCTGCAACGTTGACCTGATTCAACGGAATATTTGTAGTCTCAGCTGGTTCAAACATGTAGTCTGGAAAAATGTCAGGATTTATTGGCCATAAACCTGTGCTTTTAAAGCCATTACTTGCATTTTGTACCGTTGCGGCCTTTCCGTATGCTTGAGCAAACAAATTTCCAATTTGTAAATGGGTAACAACGCGTCCTGGGTGATTCTTTAACCATTTAGAGATTTCTTGATTGTAGAACGTTTTTAGTGGTCCGTAAATACTTACATCCAAGGGCTGCATTCGATGTGTGCAGTGTGGAGGTAGACACAGCATATGAATGCCGTTTTCTTTAGCATATGTCAAAGCTTCAATAGTTTTGTGACTTGCATGACCATCACAAATAAGCAAAACCGGGTCCTCTTTACTTGCTTTCGTGTACAATTGGAAATGTTTCAACCATTTTACAAACACATCTGTGTTCATCCATCCTGATTCTTGTGCCAGTCCTAGAGTGCCAGTAGGAGCTTCATCTATTAGTTCATTTTTCATGTTTTTCCTAGGAAAAATCATGCATGGTGGAATAAATGAACCAATGGCATTTGTACAGCACACCACTGTCACATTAGAACCCCTTTCAGCACTTGTGAGGCAGCCAATTTGCTTCCTGCCCTTCGTAGCTAAAATTTTTTGCGGTTTTTGGACGGTGGTTAGCCCGCTTTCGTCCATGTTATAAACACGCTGAGGTTCTAACTTATATTTATTCAAAAACTCTTCATAAATTTCAAAAAATCTTTTTACTTGAGGTCTGTTAAACGCTTGTGCTCTTGCTGCAGAAGTTGGTTCTGGAGACCGTAACGATATATCAGGGTTTCTTTTCAGAAAACTCTCAAGCCACTCCTGTCCAGCACGTTTCTTATCTTTGTTGAATGCGTGATCAAACCCGTTTTTCTCTGCTAGTTCAAAGGCTAGCTCCTGGACTGCCGTACGCGTCAACCCAAAAAGTCTAGTCTCCAAAAATTTGATGTGGTCCACTAATTCTCTTTCTATTTCTAATGGAAATGTTGGTTTAAACCTGCCAAGTCCCTTACTACTTGATTCTAAATTTTTATTCTTATTTAGAGCATGTCTTCTTAAAGTAGCTTGTGGAACCCCGAAAGTTTTTGCAGCCAATTCCCAACCCATTTTATTTTCTTTCCATGCTGTAATGGCTTGCTCCATTGATTCCTTGCTCCATGACTGTCGGTTTGTTGTTCTTTGATAGTTCCGCGGCATCTCACCTAAAAAAACAAGACAAAAGTAAATATTAGTAACACTATGGACAAAATGACATACCTATGTCGTTTTGTCCAGCGTATGGGTATGTCATTTTACCCTAATTTAGGCATGAAACGTTTAATATCATAATTAATAAAAAAACTTGAAATTTCTTATAAAACCAACACTAATCACAAGCCTATAACATAAGTCTTCAAGTTTAGTAAACAAAATAACAAATAATATTATAAAACTCACCAAAAATCCAGTGTAATCCATTTATAAAAAATTTTTTTGGCTACACGAAACACGTTTCGACTCGTTACTTCAAACAGACTAACCGAATGGCGCTGGGTACCTCGCAGGATTGCCAACATGGCCGCCGCCGCGTGTTGCTAGGTTCGTGACGTCGCTATAGCCCGCCAAATTCGAAATAAGCCCACTGTGTCGTTTTGTCCGTATATGTCATTTTGTCCGTAATTCCCCTAATATAATTTTATTTAATCCTAACTTTAACTCTACCAAGATGATAATTAACTCACCATTAATTGGAAAATGTAAATATTGTAAGTTATAATGTATTTGCCCTCTTTGCGACACCCTGACAGGGTATGTTATAATATGAATTATTATTATTAATGATGATATTGTAACATAACATGCAATAAATAAATAAATAATCAAAGACAACTTGCAGCCACTGTTGATACGAATTCCAAAGATGGATATGATGAACCTTATGGTGATAAGGGATCAGCCTATCGCCCATAACATTAGTCCATCATGTTAGAGGACACAATCCCTCAAACTCCTCAAACTCCTTAATCTCCTCATACTTGGTTAATTCATATTTTTCTAGACATTACGTCCGTTCCGTAAAAAAAGTGTACCAAAACACTTTAATTTTTTTTAATCGTGACGACGCTTTAAAAAAATGCCTGTCATCAATGGCAAAAAAAAATTAACAGCCTTTTTATGGGTGAATAAAGTCACCTGCTTCGATTGACACCGTAAAATTGAAAGGCGTTCTGTTGGTCAGTTTTAATTTAAGGGTTCCGTACCATTGACCTGGTAAACTGCAGTAGGTACACAAAATTTTACTTGTTACCATTCCATGGCAAACACAAATACAAATCTTTATTGGTAACATAAGCTACATGTCAGTGGTACAGACGATGGCAAGTACATTAATTAGGTGTGATATACATTATTATTACAAAGAAATTTATATATAAATGTATTTTTCGAGCGATACAGAAGTAAGTAAGAAGAAAGAAAGTAAGGAAGTAAGTAAGTAGTGAGTGTGGAGGAGGCAAGAGAAGTGTTCTATAGTCTCTGCTTACCCCGGTGGGAAATAGGCGTGAGTTTATGTATGTATGTATACCGAAGTAAGTATTATAGTATTAACATGGACCGGGTAACTAATTCAATTATTATTTAGTGATATTTTTTTTTATTTATCATAGTATATTTTAACTTTATTTATTAAGTATTGTTTTATATGTTTATTATGATTTAATTTATAAAATGATATCAAACTGTGTTGTAGAGCCATAACATAAACAGCCCATATATGTCCCACTGCTGGGCACAGGCCTCCCTTCATTCAACCGGAGAGGGTATGGAGCATATTCCACCACGCTGCTCCACTGCAGGTTGTTAATAGCCGGGATCAACGGTTTAAGCCCTCCGAAGCACGGAATCTCATACGGAAAATGATATTGCTTTTTCAGACAATCAGGTGATTCAAGCCTTAAAAGTCCTTACCAAACAAAGGACAGTCTCACAGAGTGATTTCGACAATTTCCTCATCGGGAATCGAACTCGGCCCTTCAGATCGTGAGCCCAACTCTCAAACCACTACACCACGGAGGCTGTTCCCTACTTCCACCAAAGTAAGTAAAAAGTAAGAAGTAAGTAAATAAATTCTTCGGAACGGGGGTCGCGAAATATGTCAATTTGACACTGGGGAATAAGTAAAAGTGTGTGGACAATAACTGCCTAAACTTGTCTTGGGAAGGAAGTTTTACGCAAGGAATATTGTCATTTATTAATACTTTTCTTTAGTGTTTTTTTGTATATTATACATATATATGGTGTGTTCGTGACACTACCGAATGCTCAGGGGGATGATTCAACTCATGATGCTGAGTTTCTATCGAGTGAAATTTTCTATCGCAAAATTATTGACATATTGTGTTTTTTAATTTTTTTTCAATCCTATATTTTTCCGACAGAAAATTCCACTAACAATATGACAAAAACAATAAAGACTTTATCACTAATTTAAGAACGCTATTGTCAGTAAAACATTCTCCATTCTTGTCTATCAAAGGCCAATTGTTTCACTTCCTTATAAAACAAGACGTTCACCTTACTTTAATCTGTACCATGTAAGCTCTTCTTGGTCTTCCCTTTCCTTCTAGCTTCCCTTCTATGATGTTTTTAATAAAGTCGTGTCTTATAGTGTCTAATCTTCTTGCCTCTTCTGTCCTCAATAACTCTCAATATTTGCATCTTTTCCCCTACTCTTACTAGCACTTCCTCATTAGTAATAAACGCTTACATATCTATAATACGTATATATCTAAGTTTTTACGTTGTGTAATATTACATAAGCCGCGAAGAAGGCCGGCACCGGTTCGTTAAACTTTCACTGAATTCATCTGTTCCAAGCAACCGGTCCAACAGCTCCCTGAAGACCAACTTGTGTGATAGATTCAAACGAAACGAATACTTTTTGTATGAAACTTACCTTTTTTTCTTAGTTGGAAGGAGATATATTATACTTACTGTTTGCGCTCTAGCAAGGTAGTGAACAGAAAGATATATACGGGCTATTAGTGACATCGTAACGAATATGGAGGAGGGTGATTCAGACCATGATTCTGGGTTAATATAAGTCGAATTTTTAGTCGTAAAATTCAAGTTTTTTAATTATTTTTAATTATGATATACTTTTGCGATGAATAAATCCACTTGATATTAAATCATAATAATGAGCTGAATCGTACCCTTGAAGTATTCGTTACGATTGTTACTTACACCCCGTACAAGTACCTACAGGTGATGTGTTACAAAAACGTATGGGTGTTAATGACACCGTAAAGAATACTGGGGGGATGATTTAGACCATGATTCTAGGTTGATAACAAGTGGAATTTCCTCTCGTATTTTTTGTTATTTTCTATAAACTTTTGTGACAGAAAATTCCGCTTGATGTCAACTAAATAACATGGTCTGAATCACCTATCAAAGTTTTCGTTACGATGTCACTAACACCCAGTAGTATACCTATTGAGTAATGGTAGCCTGGAAGAAATTGCTTTAGAGTAATAAGGCTGCCCGTTTGTACCGCTGGTAAATGTTTTATTAATGTTTGTATGTGTTGAATGTGTGCAATGAAGTATAATATTTAATTTGATAAAATATTTTTATTTAGTTCGTAACATACAGTTATACTTTGGATCAATTTTTACATGAATATATTTTTTGTCGAACGTCTCATCCGCCTAAAACTACTTCAGTACTGTTGAGATGAATAAAGATTTTGTCTATGTAGGAAGGTTTATCTTAATAAATGCGGTAGATTTTCAAAGCTTTAGCATTTTAAAATAAATTTAAAATGTCAACAGGCTCTGATTCCACGTTTTAACAAGAAATATCATGTTGAAATGCAAATAAATTTGCATCACTTCCGAATGCCAGCGTGATTAAATCAACAGCTAGGTTTTATACCATAATGTTGTCTGCATTTGAGCTAACTTTTCGATAGTAAGTTTCTTTCATACTAGACACTAGAACCTGTACTTCAGTAAGTATAATAGAAAACTTTTGGCAAACATTTGCTGGTTATAGTCTGAACCTTAAAAGATTACCTAATTATGTGTAACCTTAATAAATAAAAAAATAAATAATCAGAAAACCTACTTCTAGGTATAAATAAATTATACACATAGAACACGTACAGCGACTTATATTCCCATGTAAGTATATTGAAAAATCGTCAGAGGGATTGCGTCTGGGATTGTGTTGAGTGTGGGATTATTCTGAGTGTAGAAGAATGTTGAGTGTAGGATTGTGTTATATACGGGATGTTGTGTGTGGGATTATATTATCTATGGGATTGTGTTGAGTGTGGGATAGGTTCAGTGTGGGATTGTGTTGAGTGTAGAATAATGTTGAGACGGAGGTTGTGTTATATACGGGATTTTGTTGTGTGTAGGATTATATTATGTATGGGACAGTGTTGAGTGTGGGATAGGTTGAGAGTGGGATTGTGTCGAGTATGGGATTGTGTATTTCTAAGAAGGCGGTCCATTATTATAGGCGATGGCACCAGGGGGATTAAAAAGGCTACATCGAAGCAATTCATCTAAAAAACGCAATATTGCTATTTGACATTTGCGCATATAAAAGTAAGTGCGCGATGCAAACAAATGTCAAATAGCAATATTGCTGTTTTAGATGAATTTTGCTTTGATGAGACCTTTTTTAAGATCCCACATCGACTGATCACTTATATATAATAAACATTATATAAACACAAGAAAAGCTAATCGGGAATAAGTAACTCACCCCAAAATACTGAATCTAAAGGCAACCCAAATATTTCATACATCAGGCATCTACCGGTTTCGTGAAAATATTCATTTTATTAGAAAACTTGTGAAACAAATCAAAGATATATTTTTATAAGTCTCCTGAGATCAGAAGCGGGATTGGACCGCGCCTGCATATTTATGAGGGCTGGCTGAGTGAATATCTACTCCCAATCGTATTTTATTATTTTAATCATATTCGAAATACATATTATCAATAAAATGGACCTTTCAATACGAAAATAATTATGCAAATAATAACAAATGAGCTTATAACGTAGTGTCATGGGTTTGAATCCGTGTTTTAGTTCGAACTCATGCAGTGTTACTACAAAACACAAACTATTTGAAATAGTATTTCGCGCGACTTTAATGAATCTAACTTGACAAGTCACAATGATTCTATGCAGAATCTGCGACAGTAGCGCCGCGGCCTTCGGGACTTCTTTCGTATACGGATTTTATATTTTAAACATAGTTTATCTTTTAGTCTTTCTTTTGTAGTCACACTGTCCGTTTCCAGGATTTGACAGCTCTTTTTACACAGACATTACACATTGACGTTATCGTACACGTGCACCTGTGTGTGTGACGTCTGACGCCATACGATTGAAGACTAAAGTAAGACCGAGGGGGTGAGGTAAACCTAGCGCAGCCGCTGGTGGGGAGTGGAGAGTTGCCGTTTTATTCGTAGTGAGTAACCGTTACATATACCATATCAGAGGCCTTTGGCGGCTCAATAATAACCATGACACCAGGGTTGGTGAGGCTGGTATTCCACAAGAATATATCTTTCTCTATTTATGAGCTGCGCTCTTGTCGGTGGAGTAATCGCCATTCCTCTCTTCGTCCCGCCAAAACCTTCACCTCCCGATACGACTCGACCTGCACTTTCTCTTTTATTTGTTTCATAAATGTTATCCTAGGTCAACCCCTTCCTCTCTTCCCTTCAATTTTCCACAAGAATATACGTAGTAATATTTCTTATTCTGTGGTATAGGTAAAAAGATTCAAAACAGCTCAAGAACGCATCAGTGAACGTAATGTACACGCAACGTCAAGACGGTCTGATGGATGAGTTACTGAAAGATTAGTTTCCGATAATGATGGATCGGCAGACACCTCACGACGCAAACTCCTAGCACTTGGGTGGAAGGTAACGCGGGAAATATCCACTTAAGACTCCGTTAGTGTTATATTATTAATGTAAGAAATGTACCACTGAGTCATGGTAAATGCTAAAAAACCTTATTTATGAGTTATTTAGATAGTGCAAAACATCACCCTTACAGGAGACTATCCTAAGTCTGTGATATTATCATACTTACTTAATATACAAACAAGAAAAACAAACAACAAAAAAAATAATAATCCACTAATAATCAACAAAATACATAACATTTACACCTTACTTAAATAAAATAATGTAGCCGTCGTGAATTGTGTCAAGGTACGGTCACGAGTACTAATATGTATACACTTTGAAACCATGTCACATTATCTTTTTTGACAAATTAAACCGTAAGTCTCATTAAATGTCAAATGTGATAGTGCGACAGGGTTCCAAAGTGGGTCCATTATATTGTAAGTTATTGTTTCCAGCCATCTCATAGTTTCAATTTTACAATTGTGGTAAATTGGTAATGCATCTTATATGTCAAGCCTAATATTTAAGTTATTGTAAAGACAAGCACTACGTTGAATAAGTTGACTTCTCGCAAATGCAGTGTTGTATCTCGGTGAGAGTTCGTGTGTGTGTGTGTGTGTGTGTGTGTGTGTGTGTGTATGCGAGTGTGAGTGTGAGAGAACTACATCCTGCGTTCTTCGTTTGTTTGTATCAGGCGGTTATTATGACAGGTATTTATGGGTTCCCAGAACTTTATCCATCACAATAATTATACGTTGAATAAGTGACTCTGATTTCAATTGCTAAATTAATGCGACGCATCAGAGTTGCAAATTTTAATTCTGAAGTACAACGAATGTTTCAAAACAAGACAGCCAATCTACATTTGGCATATTCCCCTAAGCATGTCAACACACTCGTTTCTTACACATGAACGACATACGCTTATACGTAGGTTACAATCATGAGCGGCGGCGGGGGCGGTAGCGAAGGGGGAGGGATAGCGATTTAAAAGTTTTTACAATAAGATTCCCATTGACATTCAGAATTTGCCTTTGAACTGTTTTAAGACAGTAGTTAAACAGAAACTTTACAAAAAAGGTTATTATAAAGTTGATGATTATTTAGAAGATATAAATGCATGGAATTAACTGTCTGAGAACTGATATTAGGCAGCTAAATTACTCAATTATATAAAAATATTTTATGTTTATTTTTTTTAAAGAACGTCTAGGGCTCTGTGCCGAGGTTGTTCTTGCAGCTGCTTTTCCCCGGCTATACAGGTTGTGAGAAGCTGCGGTAGTTTTAGGCGGATGAGACGTTCGTAATGTAAAAATTGACGATTCAAAGTGTAACTATGTTACCTACTGAATAAAGATATTTTTGTATTTGAATTTAACGAATACTGAAAGGGATGATTGAAGGAGCTGAGATGAAGGACCGATTCTCTATAGTCTTTATAGTATACTTTTTTATAGTCTTTCAAGTGAGATTTGACCCTTAACACAGGGTGTTCGTGACATCGGAACGAAACTTTGAGGGATGATTGAGACCATGATTCTGAGTTAATATCAAGTGGAATTTTCCGTCGCAAAAGTATGGTACTGAAAATAATTTAAAAACACAAAAAATAAACAATTACATCGTTATTGACATCGTAACGAATACTGAGAGGGATGATTGAGACCATGATTCTGAGTTAATATAAAGTTACTAGGGTGATCTACTCTGGTGCTATAATAAAACGGACTGTAAAAACTGGTAATTATTGTTTTTAAGAAAATAAGAGAAAGGGGCGTGTCGTTAGCTGTTCCGCCGAGATCGACGCAGTGTCCTCGTAGCGGCGCGCAACCCGTTGCTGTAACCTTGTAAAGGCGCGCAGGCGCGTTGCGCCTCTTATGCCGCTCGTAAGTCCGGGTGGGTGTAAAAGTCACAACCACCATTAAAAAAACGGAATGGGCTGCCAGCTCTGGTGTTCCCTTCATGCAACATGGGGTCCTTCGAGCGAAGCGTGAAGAAGCACTTAGTAGGCCAGTAGACCTCTGGGTCCCACTGGATCCTTCTGGATCCCTCTGGATCCCTCTGGGTGCCTCTGGGTCCCTCTGGGTCCCTCTGGGTCCCTCTGAGTCCCTCTGGGTCTTACTTCGTTCTTAATAAATGTCCTAAAGTCGTTAAGGAGTAAGAGCGCGGACGGTATGTCTCGCTCGCCTTTACGTAGAAATGAGGTTTTTTTGTACGGAGTGTCCGCTGCGGTAGACTCACCGCGCCCTGCGCACCCGCAGTACCACGTTAACTCCGCCGCTGTACACACCGCGCTACAATTTCATTTCGTTCCTTATTACATCTCCTCTTTTTCCAATTACCTCCAGCTCCTTTATTCACACCCTTACATCCGCTCATATTGGCGGCAATTTGCACCTTATTTCCCTTATGTAAAATAGGAAACGGATTGAGGCCCCTGTTTCCATTCTTGAATCGTTTTGCTTGGAGGGAAATTATTTAAATGGCGACTGAAATTAGGTTTTGAGTTGATAATGGTTTAATAACATAGTCGAGTGTGCCAATCTAGTTGTAAATACGCGCGGAGATAATTACGTATATGTAAACCTAAACAGCTTCTGTTTATTACATCCTCAGATAATTGTTTCAGAGGTTTTCATTAAAACCTCATCGGTAAATTCTTCTTCTTCTATCGTGTGGATTGTGAGGTGAATTATCAACCCCATCAACCCTGTCAGGGTTATTACTGAGCCGCCATAGGCCCCTGACATCACATAACTCATGTAACGACTACGCACTTACATCAGTAAGTAATAACCGGGACCAACGGCGTAACGTGCCTTCCGAAGCACGGATCTTTTTACTTTTTAGACAATCATATAATAACTTTGTGGTCGCAGGTTCGAATCCAGCACAGACCTTCTTCTATCGTGTGGGTACTGAGGTGGATTACCAACCTCATCAACATTGGTGTCAGGGTTACTATTGAGCCGCCAAAGACCTTTGACATGGCTCATGTAACGACTACTTACTTACATTAGTATGTAGTAACCGTGACCAACAGCCTCCGTGGTCTAAAACAGCCTCCGTGGTCTAGTGGTTAGAGCGTTAGGCTCACGATCTGGAGGTCCGGGTTCGATTCCCAATGGGGACATTGTCGAAATCATTTTGTGAGACTGTCCTTTGTTTGGTAAGGACTTTTCAGGCTTGAATCACCTGATTTTCCGAAAAAGTAAGATGATTCCGTGCTTCGGAGGGCACGTTAAGCCGTTGGTCCCGGCTATTAGCCGTATAAACACCTCCACCAACCCGCATTGGAGCAGCGTGGTGGAGTATGCTCCGTACCCCCTCCGGTTGATAGAGAGGAGGCCTGTGCCCAGCAGTGGGACGTATATAGGCCGTTTATGTTTATGTAACCGTGACCAACGGCTTAACGTGCCCTCCGAAGCACGGATTATCTTACTTTCGGACAATCTGGTGATCAGCCAGTAATGTCCTAACCAAATTAGGGATTCTGGGATTCGAACCCAGGACCTCCGCATCGTGAGCCCAACGCTCAACCACTGGACCACGGAGGTCGTTATGCGTAAGTAAAAGGAATTGACACCAGCGAACATTCAATAAAGGCACAGATCATATATAATACTAACGCATAAAGGGGTTACAGTTTGCTATAATAATATTATCATTATGAATTACACCCTTCACCAACCGCATTGTAAGTTGATTATATTTAATAGCGATCGATATTAGTATACTTTATTATTCTAATAATAATATAAAGGTAATTTCACGGTTGTTTTAATATTGTTCACGATGTTGCTATAATATCGGTGGTTCGTGGAAGTGTGTATGTTCATTTAATTTTGGCTATGCTCCAGTAAGTAGATAACATAAATTATCAATCTTCTATCTAGAAGCACTAAAAAAGTTTATTTTATGGGTATTTACAATGTGCCAAACGCTATTTTTTTTTTCAAACAATCCTATATAATATGTTTCTTTATCATATATTAAGTTTTCATAGATATAATTATTGTGATGCTAAAGTTAAAATAATACGTACATACACACATAAACTTACGCCTATTTCCCATCGGGGTAAGCAGAGACTATGAAATTCCATTTGCTTCGATCCTGACACTCTTTTCTTGCTTCCTGCACATTCGTCAATCGTTTCATACACGCACGCCGGTTCAGAGTAGATCGTACTGAACCTTTTCTAAGGACATCTCCAATTTGGTCAATGTACGTCCTTCTAGGTCTTTCTCTGTCAGTCCTAACATCAACTTTCGCTTTATATACCGCATAACCTTCATCTGCTCTACGTGTCCAAACCAACTTAACATTCCCTTCTCAATATTAGTCACTATATCGCCTTTTATACTACATCTCTCTCTTATCACACTGTTTCTCATTCTATCAATAAAAAGAGACAACTTTCTTTTATTTATACATACATACATACATAAACTCACGCCTATTTCCCACCGGGGTAAGCAGAGACTATAGAATTCCATTTGCTTCGATCATGACACACTTCTCTTGCTTCCTCCACATTCGTCAATCGTTTCATACACGCTCGCCTTTTCTAAGGACATCTCCAGTTTGGCCATTGTAAGTCCTTGTCGGCCTTCCTCTGCCAGCCCTACCATCAACTTTCGTTTTATATACCGCTTTTGCAATACTTTTATTTATATTTATTTTTAAGTGACGTCTTGGGTTCCAATTAGTAAATCAAATGCCAATTAGGGTTCTAATTAGTAAAACAAAATCCCAAATGCCCAAATGGCTCTCTTTTGCAGCACAAAAATGCTGTAGACATCTGTTTTTCAACCCGCGAAGAAAAGACCAGCCCAATGCAGGTCAGGTCACACTGTTGTTTCCTCACGATGTTTTCTTCACAGCTGAGCACGTGACTATCATTTTATGATCCAAACATGAATTCGAAAACTATTCTTATTATCTTTGGTTTAGGGCTTTTTGGCGGGAAACGGGAACGGGACAGTTGCTTTCTTCATTGGATAGTCTAAATAATTAATACGAAGTGGTGTTTTGTGGTTAATGATCACATGAAGTTAGTCAGAAGACATTCGCGAGTGTTATTATATCGGAGTATTCAATGAACAAAGTGTATTTGCCTATTTTCGCTTCGTGCCAAGAAGCCGCTTCATAACTCGAAAGTTTATGCGGACTTTTGAGTTAATTCGTTTGGCGTTCGGAGTAGGAGTCTACTCCGAGGGTGGAGGCTTAGGTTTCATCATCATCACCTTTCATCATTTCATCAATCATCAAGAAAAAAAATACGTAAGACATGGCTGTATGGGCATAGTTCCCTTTGCCTTACCCTTCGGGGAAAACCAAAACAAAAAAAATATCTTTGGTTTAGGCCGATGCTAGGATTCGAAGCGGCCAGCTCAAAGTGACAGTCAAACGCTTAAGGACATTAATATTTGTGTTCTATTTGAGTAAGTCGGGTCTGAATCATCCCTCTCAGTACCCGTATACACAGGGTGTTAGTGACATCGTCCTAATACTGAGAGGGATGATTCAGCTCATTATTCTGAGTTAATATCAAATGGAATTTTACATCGCAAATGTATATAAATGAGAATAATTTAAAGAAACTAAAAAAAAAATACATACAGGTTTTGACGGAAAAATTCCACTTGATATCAGCTGAGAAACATGGTCTGAATACAAATTATGGTATTGTATTGTGGCTGTGGCGTCATCTAATAATATATATTTTATTTCTTTCTTTCTTTCTTAAATACAAGATTCCCGTACTCTTATGTCTCTTAAAGTAACAATTTCAAGATCTAAGGAACAATTATAACAATAAAATGAACATACCTCACAATACAACTCAAGTATGTCATGACGAATCACCCATTCATACTACACTCATTGATCTATAGATCCATTGATCGAGGATCTAGTTATAGATCGGTGTGAAACGATGGGTAATTTATGTCATAGTGTGACGAATTGGATCTATTGTAGTTTGTGGGCTATAGAGATTTTTGTAGGGCACAGGAGTATAGTTAATCGATTATGGTTATTATTGGGCATATTTGTCATTTATTATTTGAACCTAACAAATTATTATTCAAGTTTATTTATTTCTTAAATACGAGTAACATGATTCAGGGGGTGAGGTGAGGAGGGCTGCCCGCGGGTTTTAATAATAATAATAAAATATTTATTTCAGGAACCACCCATAATATAATACATATTATCATATTAAATACAAAGAAATAAAAAATGAAATAAAATTTAAATAAAAACAATAAAATTGAATTTTGTACTTCGCGCGCTTTCTTTGTATAATTAAATTTCATTTTATCAAAATTGATTTTATGTTCATAAAATTACGCATGAACCCCGTGGTATTGATAAATAGATAGATAAATACTTTATTGACCAGAATGGACACAAGATACAGAAATTAGGAGAACAGATGCACACTATAATGACTAGACACCGTTACCGGAAGTCCTGAGTTCGATTCTCTGTTGGGTCAAATAAGGAAATTGAGTTAATTAAATTGTGTCGGGTGGGAGTGTTAGCCAACCTGCTGTGGAGATGTTAGGTTATCTTGCGATGGATGTACCTCTGTCTACCCCAGTTGGGAATATTGTCGTGAGTTTATGTTATTTATAGTATCTGGTAAAGACATTTATCGTTCCTTAGGTTTTTTAATTACCTAACGTAAGTTATTATAGATAGCGATCACCAGTCACCACTTTATCATTTTATATACGCGCAAATCTCAAATTGCATTATTTCTTTCTGAGATGAATTGCTTCGACTTGGCCATTTTAACCCCCATATTAGGTAGCTAAATTACGAAATTGTACAACAATATTTTATTGTATATATAACAAAATTAGGAGGTGTTTGCAGGAATCGGGGCCATTGTCATACTAAAATAGTTATTTTAATAATTATTATTATATAATTTTTTTTTTTTTTTTTTTTTATATATAATTTAGTTATTTTAATTAAAATGTTGAGGATGCCAACAAAGGTAACCTAATTATACCTACTTTAAAATAAACAAAACCTACTTATTTTTGTCTAGAAATGGTTCATTTAAGTTCGAACTGAAAAGTTAGTATCATTAATCTTAATTGTGATTTTCTAAGTTAAAAGCAAGAAGCGAACTTAACCATTAGCAAACAATGTTTAAGTTACAACGACTAATTATCTCAACTTTACACAATTTCTAAAGTAAATCACTAAATAATTTAGTCTTTGTTAATTATTAAACTGTAACTTGATTACTTACAATTTACTTCTTCTATCGTGTGGGTTGTGAGGTGGAGTACCAACATCATCAATCCTGGTCTCAGGGATATGATTGAGTCTCCAAAGGCCCCTGACAAGACTCATGTAACGTCTACGTACTTACATCAGTAAGTAGTAACCGGGACCAACGGCTTAACGTAGGCACGTTCGAAGCACTGATCAACTTACTTTCGGACAATCAGGTGATCAGCCTTTGATGTCCTAACCAAACTAGGGACGGCCTCTGTGGTCCAGTGGTTGAGCGTCGGACTCACGATCCGGGGGCCCCGGGTGGGGACATATCACAAAAATCACTTTATGATCCCTAGTTCGGTTTAAAATAATAATAAAAAATTATAAGTAAAAAAAGTCCTTCAGCTCACCACATCCAGGCAAAGTCCCCAGATTACTGGAACTGTCGCCTCTTTGCACCGCCAAACATTGTTAAGCATTTTTATGTTATGTTACGTTAACCAAATTAAAACAATTTTAGAAAAATAATAACTTATTTATTTATTTATTTTATTTTTACAGTTTTACATTCAGCCATTAAGTTTGCAATCCATGCAAACTTTCACCGAAAATTAGTTTGAACGAGATTTATGAAGTAGTTTTTTTTTAAATCACAATTTTAAAACATCGATCAAAGTTACAACGAACTACAAGAACGTTTATATTATGCTGCTGCTACGGAACCCTTCATGGGCGAGTCCGACTCGCACTTGGCAGCTTTTTTTATCCGTTAACCGCATTGGCCACATTCCATTAATGGCGTTATTTTACGCGACATTGGTCAGCCAATCAATTTCTGGACCACCTGGTCGCAGGTGGCACCCTGCAATATTGACCCTAACCGACTTTTAGGGTGATGGGAAAAAAGTTAAACGTTTTACTGTGACGATACAAATCGAATAGGGATATGAAAACGTTGATGGGTGAGTAATACAGGTCTTCTTCTTATCGTGTGGGTTGTGAGGTGAAATACCAACCTCAACAACCCTAGTGTCAGGGTTATTACTGAGCCGCCAAAGGCCCCTGAAATGGTAAGCCGTTACATGAGAACGACTACATACTTTCATCAGTGAGTAGTAACCGGGACCAACGGCTTAACGTGCTTTCCGAAGCACGGATCATCTTACTTTCGTACAATCAGGTGATCAGCCTGTAATGTCCTAACCAAACTAGGGATCACATTTGTCCTCACCGGGATTCGAACCCGGGGCCTCCGGATCGTGAGCCCAACGCTCAACCACTGGACCACGGAGGCCGTTACAGGTTACAGTGGTACGGGTGTATCGCTGTAAAGGACGAAGTGGAACGAATAACATCAAGCCTATATCCCCAAAGGGGTAGGCAGAGTTGCAAAGTAATTATTTTTCTG
The DNA here is from genome assembly GCF_024362695.1 of Pectinophora gossypiella. NCBI lineage: Eukaryota > Metazoa > Arthropoda > Insecta > Lepidoptera > Gelechiidae > Pectinophora > Pectinophora gossypiella. Next base: position 15,750,201 of record NC_065415.1, read on the forward strand.
TTTTTTTTTTTTAATTATTTTCAATCCTCTACTTTTGCGATGGGAAATTCGACTTGATGTTAATAGAATTAACCCTCAAAGTTCTTGTTACGATGTCAGTGGCATCCTGTATATAGCGCTCTAAAGATTCTGGACTACGCAAGTGTCTTTTAACTTTGTTTGATGTAGTTTTTATAACCCTCACGGAGAATATAAAACATTTTTCTTACTTCGCCTAATAAATAAAAGATCTTCTCCGCAACAACACGAACATCATTCCTAGTGTTATCCCGTTTTCAAAGTTTTTTACAGAAGCGACTGCCTGTCTGACCTGCCAACCCGCGAAGGGAAAATTCAATTCAAATTCAAAAATATCTTTATTCAGTAGGTAACATAGTTACACTTTGAATCGTCAATTTTTACATAACGAACGTCTCATCCGCCTAAAACTACTGCAGCTTCTCACAACCTGTATAGCCGGGGAAAAGAAGCTGCAAGAAAAACCTCGGCACAGGGCCCTAGACGTTCTTTAAAAAAAATAAAAATAAACATAAAATATTGATATACAATTGAGTAATTTAGCTGCCTAATATCAGTTCTCAGACAGTTAATCCCATGCATTCATATCTTCTAAATAATCACTAACTTTATAATAACCTTTTTTTGTAAAGTTTTTGTTTAACTACAGTCTTAAAAAAAACCAGCTCAATACAAGTTAGGACTCATACCTCCGAAACTAATTTCTCGGGAATTTGGATTTCCTCGCGATGCTGTTTTTCACCGCCGAGCACGTGATAATCAGTTATGATCCAAACATGAATTCGGAAACAATTTCGAAAGTCATTGGTTTAGGCTCGTTCTGGGATTTGAACCTGCGACCTCATAGCGAGAGTCAAGCGTACTTCCAACTGGACTAGCACGGCACTATTCTGAAAAAAATTTTGTGTTCCAAGACGTCCAAAGACCATATAACTGCGAGCTCATATAAAACCGAAATGATAAATGTTGACATTATTCTAGAAAAAAATAAAGTGTTGCTTGTAACAACGCTCGGTGAAGGCGGCCTTAGTGCTAGCAATTTACTCCATTTGTTTTAGTATCGCCGATGTGAAGGTGCGTGGCGTTATAGCTCACTGAATCTCGATCGCTTTTAGGGTTCCGCTGTAAATCTTTGTGGGATTTTATTTAATAACTTTATTTTTCAAGGTGAAGTTTTAAGATCACTATACTTACTAAAAACTACTATTAGGAACTTATTAATGTTTCCTACATGTTTTCTTTTCTGCTGACCAAGAATACGTTGTCTTCTTGTTGGGCAAATTATATCTTAAGTATCTAAATAAATAGTTCTATAATATACTCCTAAATTACATTTCCATTTACTACCTTCTTGGACAAAGTGGTAGATTATCCCGTTTTCCACAAGGTCCGCCTACTTTTGATTTGCCCGGTTTTTTACAAAAACGACTGCCTATCTGACCTTCCAACCCGCGAAAAGAAAACCAGCCCAATACAGGTTAGTTCAGATACTTTCGAAACACTTTTCTCGTGAATGTAGGTTTCCTCACGATGTCTTCCTTCAACGCTAAGTACACGATAATCATTTATGAATCAAAAGTAATTTCAAAGTAGTTTCGAAAGTCATGAGTTTAGGCCCCTGCTGTCTGACGTGAGTGGGATGGCGTCCAGAGTAGTCTATTTCAAAGCAGTACTAGGACTCATTTCCTCCGCCTCTAAATAGTACTGACACTTTCTGTTGCCCTCTGTCAGGTACCACATTACATTCCCTGTGACTTGCCCCTTCCGTCCTGCATTGTCATAACGATGGCTCCCATCTCCGCCTCTGCAACCGCTGATATCTACACCCGTATCCCTGAGCAAGAGTTCTTTGTACTAGGACTTCTGTCCGCCGCTTCTGAACAGATATTGTTGGCATTTTTTTATCATTATCAGCCGTACGACGCTCACTGCTGGGCATAGGCCTCCCCCAAGGATCTCCACGACGATCGGTCCTGCGCTGCCCGCATCCAGAGGCTTCCCGCGACCTTCACCAGATCGTCGGTCCACCTTGTAGCGGGCCTACCCACATATTTTATTTGTATAAAACCCTGGCATTTTTTATTTGTGATAATATTTTTATTCCTACGGAACCAATCCCCTTCGGTATGAACTGTGACTTGCCAGGGTTGTACCACAGAGGGTCATCAGTGAAATGGTTTGAGGATATTGAACGAGTGCGGGTCTCAGGACAATCTGCTCGCTGCCAAACTTGACAACTGATTGTTATTTGCACACATAGTACCTTTCATCGTTTTATAGAGGTTTTGTTTTGTTGTTTTAGATTAAGGGTGTATCTGTACTCAAAGATAACTAATTGAGTAGTTATTTCATCTTAAGTACATATACTTAAATCTGAGTTAAATCAGGAATTTGAAACTCCTGTGATTTCGATACTGTTGCAAGTGTCATGATCGGGAATCGGGATTAAGAACCTGGATTTATGTGTTTAAATGTAAGTCATTACATTTACCCACAAATTTTGAATAACTAAGTTTCTTTTTTAGCAATAAGTACTTGTCAAACTTGTAATTTTTTTATCATACATACATAAATATGTAAGGTCCTACTCGTATACTACCTATTTCCCTTCTTGACTGGCAAACCCCAAGGAATTCCACTTACTACGACCCTGACACACCACTTTCACTTCTTCCACTTTCTTCGAAGTCTTCATACATGCTTGCCCGTTTGGAGTACTCTTCATCTGGTCTTTCATAAAAACAACCTGGTAGGGCTGGCAGAGAAGGACCGAGAAGGACTTACGATGACCAAATTGGAGATGTCCTTAGAAAAGGTTTATACGATCTACTCTGAATCGGCGTGCGTGTTTGAAGCGATTGATGAATGTGGAGGAAGCAAGAGAAGTGTGTCAGGATCGAAGCAAATGGAATTCTATAGTCTCTGCTTACCCCGGTGCTAAATAGGCGTGAGTTTATGTATGTATTGTAACTAAGTATATAAGTAGGTATCTTAGGACAGGACGAGTAAGACTCTAATACCAAAATCATGTTTTAACATGGTTTACACTAGGTAGGTCTTTAAAAATAGAGTCTATGCCATAGTACTACAACTCATCAACAAAAGTTTTTTTAATTTCTCATCTGCTCACTGACCGAAAAATGTCTTCCTCTACATCGAATACGGATCGTGGAAGTAATAAGTACTAATGTAAACACTTACTGACAGGTCAGACGTAAAAAAATAATGACGGCGAATCATGTTAGAAACGGGTCAACGAATTGAAAATTATAAAGTTTGCCTTGTATAACTTTACATTGCTCTATCTCTACAGCAAATATTGCTAAATGAACTCAGTAACCCAGCAGTGCATATCAATGTTGTCAATGTTGTCGTCTTGCACACAAAATAATCGCCCTTGTTGATGAAAAACAAATCCGAATTCGAATTGATTCGAAAATCAAATAGATACCGTCGAAAGCGCGCGCGTGGCGACTCTATGGTTTCACAACTTTTTGTTTTCGAAATTCGAACTCTACGCAAAGAATACTCGCCTATACTAGCTTAGAATAAAAATTAGTTTTGTTCTTTTTTTTAATTCGGAGGGTGGCAAGGGTGGTTATGGGGCGCACGTGGCGGCGCGTCCCGCCATAGATAATAAATACTTTTAGCAAATAATTACGTTATTTGATTTTAGATGGATGATGGTCGTCGGCAAACATTGTATGCCGAATCCAATCGTGGGAGAGATTTATGCTTAGTTAGTGACTAGTGAAAGAAGGACAAATTGGAGAGTCTATTCATGTTGCAAATGAAGCCATTTCTATTGCTATTAGCATCTTTTGCAATACGAAGCATTTAATTTTTCCAATGTTATTTATTTATATTAGGTATTTTTTAAGTTTCAGATTTACCTAAAGATTGTTCGAAAAGCGTGCATGTTTTCAAAGTCGTAAAGCACAATATGAAACTTTAGACCTCATTAATTAACTATAATGTACGCTAATTATGTTCTGTGGACGTTCGGCTGTGCCTATCCAAGTAGTGTGTTGCATTCGAATAATCATTACCAGTCCATTAACGTCCCCACTGCTGGGGCACGGGCCTTCTCTATGGAATAGGGAGATCGGGCCTTAAACCACCACGCGGACCCAGTGCGGATTGGTAGTTATTAACGACTGCTAATGCAGTCGGGACAAACGGCTTAACGTGTTTTCCGAAACACGGAGGAGCTCGAGATGAAAACTTTTTTTTTTTGTGGTCACCTATCCTATGACCGGCTTTTGCGAAAGTTTCTTAACTTCAACAATCGCAGACCGAGCGCGTTTACCGCTGCGCCACCGAGCTCCTAAAAAAATCGATATAAAATAATACTGCATATAGAACGGTCACACTCCGCCCAGCACCGGATAGTATCGGGTTCCGAGTACATTTACCTCACCCCCTCGGGTTCTTACCTTAGTCTAATGGCCGTAAGATGTTATTGTCTGTCTCATTCGCACTTACGCGTTATGAATTAGATTTTTTTATGCAGCTACGTACATAAACAGCCTATATAGGTCCCACTGCTGGGCACAGGCCTCCCATCAATCAACCGGAGGGGGTATGGAGCATACTCCACCAGGCTGCTCCACTGCGGGTTGGTGGAGGTGTTTTTACGGCTAATAGCCGGGACCAACGGCTTAACGTGCCCTCCGAAGCACGGAATCATCTTACTTTTTCGGACAATCAGGTGATTCAAGCCTTAAAAGTCCTTACCAAACAAAGGACAGTCTCACAAAGTGATTATTGTGATAACTTTTAATGCAGCTTGTGATTAAAAATTGAAACAAATACCAAACATCGGGGTCAAATATAGGATGCGAAACGGACAACAGTTATAGTACCTCGCTAATAAGAAGTCTATCCCGTAACTAAGGTGCTTCGTGCCTTACCCTCTCGGAATGAAGAGACCCTAATGAACCTGAGTGGGGTCCTAACTTATTTAGACCCTAAGTGCACACGTAATCCAGGCAACAGGGTTATTATGTAGGAAAGTGCCAACATAGTGCAACAGTGTGTCTAGATTTTACTTAGAATCGGGGCAAAACATATTAAACTTTGAAAAGTCAACAACAAAAAGATATTGAAAAAATACAGAAAAAAATGTTAATAATTCTGCCCATTAAAAAGCGAGATAGACGCTTTTATTTTGTATTTTGTATTTTCCTGTTTGTGCAATAAAGTATTTGTTAAGTTATGTTAACATAAATAAATAATGGCCAAGAAAAAGAAAATCAAGAATGCGCCTTTGTAAACTTAGCAAAAGACACGCCAATTTCAATACAGATCAAAATTCTTGGACTCGTCGATTGGTTAATCGACAGGCATTTATTTTTACAGTAAGTAAATAAGAAAATGACACGTATAACTTAAAATAACATTATATATAGTGTGAACAGAAATCAGCACCATTATGTATTTATTTTTTATTCCATAAAAAAAACTGCTCTAGCATATTGGCAATACTTGTCGAAATTAAAAGCAAATAACAATAAAATATGACTGCTATTTCGCATGTGGACAAGAATGCAAATAAAAATTCTGTCCCCTACATTCTACAAAGCACTTGAAATGCCTAAGACCGTAATGAAAACAGATATTAATTCCCACCCCTGCTAAATGACTAGCCATACAAGGACATCGCATTCCATACATAGCGATCTATTTATAACGAAACTAGCTAAGTATTTATTGTTCATAGCATTAGCTATACTTATCCTAATTGAGGTAGTCTGAGGTACGGTCACGAGCATTAATATGTATACACTTTGGTACCATGTCACATTGGTGCTAATTCCTGTAAATACCATCTAATTTTATTTTAAGTTATTTCTCTCATTTTCTTATCCGCCGAAAAGGAAAGTGACGGGTAATCGACAAGCATAAAATTTATGGAACACACGTCAATTTTAAGCACAAATCTAAACCAACCGTCTAAACATTTTACATCAGTCAATAACCCGACACAGTTAAGTAGACAACACGTCAAACGGATTGCATACCAGCGACGTACCTTTTTGATTCGCCCAGGTTATTCATTCATTTACTCATTCTTCCTAAAATTAAGAGCTGTGAATCATCCGCCCCTTTCCTTTTCGACGGATATGAAAATGACGGATATAACTTAAAATAAAATTAGGCGGTGTCTTCAGGAATCGGGGACATTAACTTTTTTGACAAATTCAACTGTAAGTCTCACTAAATGTCAAATATGTTAGTGCGACAGAGTCATATAGGGGGTACATTATATTGCTCATGACTGTACATCCATCGCAAGATAAACTAAGTTCCCACACCTCATCAAGCTTTCTGTTACACCAACGTGATATGTTGTGGGTCGTATCGCCGTCTAATAATGGACGAGACAACTGATCCAGTGGAAACTGCACGTAACATGAATTAATATACAGGGTGTTAGTGACATCGTAACGAATACTCAGAGGGATGATTCAGACCATGATTCTGAGTTAATATCAAGTGGAATTTTCATGATTTTTTTTTCGTTTTTTTTTAATATATTCAAATCAATACTTTTGGAAAATTCCACTTGATATTAACTCAGAATAATTAGCGGAATCATCCCCCTCAGTATTCGTCACGATGTCACTTACACCCCGTACAAGTACATACGGTAGCCATAAAAGTAGGTATGGTTGTTAGTGATACGTTATGTATTTGTATAATAATGATGTTGCTACCTATATGTTGCTACCGACAGAGGGATTGTGTCCTCTAACATGATGGACTAATGTTATGGGCGATAGGCTGATCCCTTATCACCATAAGGTTCATCATATCCAGCTTACGACATCGTATCAACAGTGGCTGCAAGTTGTCTTTGATTACTTGTGGCTCTGCCCACCCCACTAGGGATTACGGGCGTGAGTTTATGTATGTGTATGTATGTATGCTACCTATATTGCTTTTCTTTCTATCGGTCAGAATAAACATGGGTGAAAGTTGTAATTGTACCTTGGTGTAATAAAAAGGGTCATCATTTATACCCAAAAACAAAGATAAAAGATGCAATATCTGTTTTCCTTGAAATTAGAAGTTTAAACGAAGAAAAAACTTAATAACGCCATCTATCGTGTGTTTGCGGAACGCCGAATGAAAAGTCGCTCATTAAGAAACTATTTTTATATGTTTTAAACAGACTAGTGCCCTAGAAAGGAGTTCCTGTCAATAAAATAATAAAAAAAAAACAACATCGTCTTCTTTTATTTTTACGATACGTTGTTTTCCATTACCAGGAAGAATGTGATAACAAATATGATTTATGTATGAATCCCTAAACACATTCAACCGTATTACGTGCCCGGTGGGATTCAAGTCAGCGTCTCGAAATACAAGGCAAATCTAATAAAGCGCTCCATGGTCCAGTGGTTGAGCGTTAGGCTCACGATCCGCAGGGATCGGGTTCGAATCCTGGTGGGGAAATATCACAAAAAATACTTTGTAATCCCTAGTTTGGTTAGGACATTACAGTTTAATCACCTGATTGTCCGAAAACAAGATGAAGAAGGCTTCAGAAGGCATGTTAAACCGTTGGTCCAAGGTACTACTTACTAATGTAAGCAAGTAGTTGTTACATGAGTCATGTCAGGGGCCTTTGGCGGCCCAATGGTAACCCTGACACCAGGGTTGATGACGTTTGTAATCCATCTCACAACCCACACTATTGAAGAAGAACAAAAACAATGAATCTTAAAAATATATCGTTTTCAACCACACAACATAACACCCAACTGATGAATACATACACTGTTGAAAATTAGTAAACGGTTTTTTTTATGAATTAATCAGTTTGTAGGAACCGCAGCTATCAACCCAAAGATTTGTTTAAGCCTGTTAAGTTGCTAATGAACTCACTTATCGGATATAGCACTAAGCCTAAGTTCGCTAAATATTTCAAACTAATTTCACTGAAAAGTCAAGTAAATTCCACTGAATGTTTCTCATTCATAAAATATGAATGCCGATTTGGAACCTTATTCAACTTTGTTTCAGAAATCGATAACCAATCAAAATCTTTCTTCATTAATAATTTAGCTTCACTAATTACTTTGGACGATATCTTAAGTGCATAAATAAGTTAATAGGGGATAGAGCAGCGTTCTTACATTTTACGTTTAAAAATATTTAGTAGCATTTTTTTCTTCTTCTCTCGTGTAGGTTGTGAGGTGGATTACCAACCCCATCAACCCTGGTGTCAGGGTTACTTTTGAGCAGCCAAAGGCCTCTGACATGACTCAAGTAACGACTATTTACTTACATCAGTAAGTAGTGCCTTACTGCACGGATCGTCTTACTTTCGGACAATCAGGTGATCAGCCTGTAATGTCCTAACCAAACTAGGGATTACAAAGTGACTTTTGTGATATCCTCACCGGGATTCGGTAGCATTAGTAGCAGTGATAGTCACAGTGATCCTGTGAAGTCACGTCAAAAAAAAAAAAACTGTGATCCTGTGGTACGTAGCTTGCTTCGCAATCGCGCCGGTTCGAACCCCGCAACAACCCCGCAACCTTTTTGTAACAGTATTTTTAAATTACTTTTCTCATATTTCTTGCGTATTTTTTTTTATTTACTTTCTTTGTATTGCTCTATTTATAACATTATTAATGACCGTATTCCTGGAGGTGGAGGCCTGGAGACCTATAACACAGGGTACCCTAGTTTAGGCTCCAGCCTCTACAAATATTATTAATGTTCATGTTATAAAATGATTGTAAACTAGTATAAGAACAATGTTATTTGTAGAGGAAATAAATATGTTACTTACTTACTTACTTAACTGGACATGTACCCACCAATGAGTTACAAAATCTTAAGCAGCAATTTGCAGTGTGCAGTTTTCGCCCATATAGTTGGCTCGACCAAAACGGCAGCGATACGGCTCACCACATACCACATTGGTGTAACAGAAAGCTCGGTGAGGTGTGGGTAATTAGTTCATCTTGCGATGGATGTATTACTTCTGATCGCCCCAATTGGGATATTGTCGTGAGCTTATGTTATATGTAGCAGTAATTCTTTTATAAAACTAGCTAGAGGCTTAGACATGAATAGCCTATCTTTACTTATTTAAAAAAGTAAATACTTTAACCAATACAATAGGCTTTTTTTTATTTGACGTGACTTATTGTAGATTTTCCGTAGATGGCATTAACTACTTGGCCGGACAAATGGGGAGCGCTGAAGGCTCTCACCTGATACAACGTTTAAGACAACAGGCCTGAGGGTGCCCAGTTGGGCGCGAACCTCGGCTCAGGGCGTCGTCTGAGAGGAAAAATATTTGAAAGAATTGATCGACCCTAGTGGGTCGATAGCGATAAGCGCTGAATGAGGGAAATCGTCGACCACGCCGGCGGGCGACAATAGGCTGGAAGCTAGTCAAATCAGTTACTTTTTACCAAACGTCAAAACAATAAATTACTATGGAATTGTATGAAAAAGCAACCTGAGACGTGACAAAAAAACGTGACAAAATGTCGCACTTATTATTACATTTTTATTTATTAATTCATAAAATATAAGCTAACTAGAAAAAATACATCTTTTTTGTCACCTTTAGATTTGTTTTTATTTACTAATCAGATTTTTTATAATTTATCTTTGACCTAGGAAACTCCTTTCTCATTAGGACTCTATGGTGCTATAGCCAATCGCGTTGGCACCTCTAACAAAATATTTATATGCAGTTGTGTAAAGGTTATCTCACCAGTTTGCGCGACCAGTTGTGTTGCCAGCAACCGAATCCCGGAGGCAACCATAGTGTCCTGGTAAGATGAGGCCCAAATAATAGCAATCATAGAAGAGTAATTTCTTAATGTGTTGAAATTAATAAAGGTTGAAAAAATTAAAAAAATGTTTTGTGTTATGTTTTGAAGCTGTGGATGGTAAAGAAAATTGTTTTTTAAACAGTTTATTCTAGGTATCATTTGAATTTAATTAGTGGTGTTTTATGATAAAATAAAATAAAAAAGTATTACTAGAATATAAAATTTATTACATATCTCTAACAAGTTGTAAATTTGTACGAAAATATATTTTTCTCCTTGTAAAATCACATCGCTAAATTAAGCTTCCTTCATAAATTATTACTCATATTTACAACGGTAATAAGGACTCAAATGTTTGTACAAACCCGCCCTGTCGTATTAAATCTAATTTCACTTCTTTTAGATCAAATTTACAAAAGCTCTTTCCAAAATGGAGGTAAATTTGTCTTTCATTTAACACTACAATGAAGAAATTGTGCAAATAATTGAACAATCAAAGTTATTCAGTCTTTGTGAAGGCTTTTTCTTGGCAAATTCGACTCAAGAATAAGGATTTTGCGTTTCGAAATTAGTGTCGTTATCACTAACCACGTCAATTTGTTCCTGATCGTTTTCGCATGAGGATTCTTGATTTTTTGAGCACGACTTAGTACAGCAACACTTCTTTGTACGTCCATCGGAGGTCATAGGAGCCTCTTCCTTCTTCAGCTTAACTCTTCGGTTCTGGAACCAGATCTTCACTTGCTTCTCTGACAACTTCAAACGAGATGCAATTTCGATCCGTCGTAGTCTTGACAGATACATGTTCATTGAAAACTCCCTTTCTAGTTCTAAAAGCTGAGTTCCTGTGAACGCCGTTCTGATGCGCTTGCTCGAGTCTTCTTTCAATGGAAGACGTTTAAGGTCTTTCGAGTATCCTGGTAGTAACTCTTCAGGATGGCCTAAAGGAGTCAGCGGAGGACTCGGCGTCCCATTTCTGCTTTCACCAGATAAAGATGGCGATCTCTGACCTTGACTTTTCGCTGGAGACGTTGCTGTGGATTTGTAAGGATGGTGCAAATAAGGTGAAACTGATTTCTTTCTTCTATTCACAAAATTGATTGGCTCTTGTTCTTCAGTTTTCAAGTATCCTTCGAAAGGTCTTGGTTCCTGCGAAGGTTCGTAGAACTCCTGTCTTGGCAGTTGGTGTAACACCGGGTATCGAAAGTTCAGGTGCTCTAAGAATGGCCTGAACAGATCTGGCGACCGTTGTTGCTGCAGCCCAAGTGTCAATAGGTTCAAGTTCCCAGGATAAGGGTACGGCAAGAACTTGGGCCTCTCCAAGTGTTGGCCCAACAAAGTATAAGGGTTGATATCACTACGCATCTCCGGTTTCTTACAGTCTTTACTGTCACTTATAAGGGTATCAACTAAAAATGATCTGGACATGTTTGCGAGTATTCGCGACGGGGATCGGTCCTCGACTGATCGTACAGGGTGAGGTTCCACAAAGTAACAATTACAAAAACTTCCCCCACTTAGGGCACCCTTTGTAAACACACAATAGATCTCACTCGAAGCGTTTTGGCAATTACGTGGCCCGTCCCACCCTTTTGTAGAGGCCCGTCAACCCCAGACGAAAAAAAAACTATTATTGTGAATGAAGCATTTTAGTAGCTATGAATAATTTTGTATGGGATGCGATCCCTAATATCTATCCCATTAAACCCAATTTGGTTACTGTTTTCGTTGTAAAACAAGTTTGATTTTTTTTTTCTTTTTATAGTATCAAGACATTTAATATAATTTTATTTTCAAAGTTGTCTGGTGAGGCAAGTAATTCAATTGTGAATGCTTTCAGGCCTGTAGTTTAGGCTCTTTCACGACCTTTTAACGATGTGAGGAAACCTAATTGAAAACTTATTAGTATACCTATCTGAAAACAGCAGAGTAATTTGATCATACTAATGGCACTTTAATAATTTGTTTTGTCCTGATAAATGTAAAAAAGTAGATGGTACAGTGTAATGTTGTTATTAATAATTTTTATTCAATTTATTTATTCACACAATTATTAAACAATAATTACACAATAAAAAAAAGCAAGATGCCCAAAAAGATGCTGGCAGAAATTTGAATTTTTATATTTTTAAGAATTATTATTATTATTATTTTTTAGAATTATTTTTAGGTTCATCATATCCATCTTTGGACTTCGTATCAACAGTGGCTGCAAGTTGTCTTTGATTACTTGTGGCTCTGACCACCCCATTAGGGATTACGGGCGTGAGTTTATGTATGTATGTATGTTAAGAATTATAAAATAAGGTTTTATTAATAATATTGTTAATTAATAATTTAAAGTAAAACCTATTTACATTTTATTTTTAGGTTACAATTTTAATTAAATTTATTAGCTACATGAGCTGCGGTGTCAAGTTCCATCCGAGTCAGATTTTTTCAATTTAATTTTCACTTTTTTAGGTAGAACTTTAAGTCTTCTTCTTATTGTGTGGGTTGTGAGGTGGAATACCAACCTCGTCAACCCTGGTGTCAGAGTTACGATTGAGCCGCCAAAGGCCCCTGACATGGTTCATGTAACGATTACTCATTTACATCAGTAAGTAGTAACCGGGACCAACGCCTTAACGTGCCTTCCGAAGCACGGATCATCTTACTTTCGGACAATCAGGTGATCAGCCGGTAATGTCCTAACCAAACTAGGGATCACAAAGGGGATTTTTGTGATATTCGTACCCGGGGCCTCCGGATCATGAAACCAACGCTCAACCACTGGACCACAGAAGCCGTAACATTAAGTTGATAACCGTATTACGCGCCAGTATTTTTTTTTATATTTTTCCTCGACTCTTTTTTCAAGTATCAAAACCTCTTATTTCTCCTTTGGCACATGGTATTAATTAAGTATGAATACCCCATAATATGCGCCGTATGCTTCGCGCGTGATTCTGATCCTAGCATACAGAAACCTTTCAACAGGGAGGGTATGCTATAGCCCCGCCCTTTTCTCCCCTACACTGCCCTTACAAGATTCTATAGAAATATTAAAAGGGATATTATTACAAGCCAATGTTATTATCATGTCAAACCTAATTTGAAAGTAACGTTAAAGTGGTCTGTAATAAGCTCAAAGGGCCTAGCCTTTATTTAATAATTGTGTTTACAGATTTTTTTTTCAGTTTAACAGCATAGTGATTTTACTTTAGACGATTGTTTTAGATATTGTGATTCGAAATAACCATTTTTTAAATTTAATTGTAATGAATGAATGTATATTTTTGTAAACTATAAAGTGCCTTTTAACATTATCACTTTGAATTATATTTTATTAGTTATGTCATAAATTGAATAATTGACTTATAAAGTGAAAAATTAAGCACTTTATTAGTTACGAGTAAGTTATGTTATAAGTATATTTATATATGTTGTAAATTATAATAGTTGTATGTTATAAATTCATGACGTTGAATCTTAGTGATTTGCAGGCATTTCTCCTTAGTTTTATTTTTATTTTAGCAAGTTTTATTCCGGATGGCGATGGCGACTAGTTAATTAAAATACAAAATATCTTTATTCAGTTGGTAACATCAACAAAGTTCTTTAAACTGAACATTTATTTTTTTATAAATTTTGATCTATTTGTAACATTTGTTTTTATCTTCTCCTTCTTATCGTGTGGGTTGTGAGGTGGAATACCAACCCCATCAACCCTGGTGTCATGGTTATTATTGAGCCGCCAAAGGCCCTTGACATGGCTCATGTAACGACTACGTACTTACATCAGTAAATAGTGACCGGCACCAACGGCTTAACGTGCCTTCCGAAGCACGGATCATCTTACTTTCGAACAATCAGGTGATTGGCCTGTAATGTCCTAACCAAACTAGGGATCACAAAGTGATTTTTGTGATACGTCCCCACCGGGACTCGAACCCGGGTCCTTCGGATCGTCAGTCCAACGCTCAACTACTGAATAAGTTTAGTGTTAATTGCGTCATCAAAAATAAATCGCTAGAAATCCGAAAATAAAAACAGAAAGTCTCTTTTGTAAATATTTTATTTTATTTTGGTGCAATGTAGTATATTTGTATTTGTGTATTTTATTTGTATTAAGTATAGTGTTATAGGACCGATCGTCGTGGAGATCCTTGGGGGGGCTATGCCCAGCAGTGGGCGTCGTACGGCTGATGATGATAATGTTATATATAAGTAATGCGGTCAGACCGATTTATACTATGTCTATTTGTGGAAACCTATAATTTATTGGCTCTTCTGTATCCTATATATAGTTCTAGAACGTTCTATACTTAGTTGGAGCGAACGTGACCTATAGCAGTCAGTCAAAGTGGTAAACCTTCAAGAAATGTAAGTGACAGTTTCAATGTTATGTCATATCACTTACAATATGCCTAAAGGGAGCCGTCAGTCGGTAATCGTTTGACTACTGTTCTCAAAAGACATTTTTTATCAAAATCTTGATTCAACATTGTCGACATATGCCATACCAACCCTTTGCCGGCAAAAAAACTTTGTCGATCTGATATTTTTTCGCCAATTCGTCGGTGTATTTTGGCCCTTTGTTGCAGAATCTGACAAACCCTAAAATAATCACGAATGGTAACACAATGGATCTTATAACAATGTGATGTAAACATTACGATCGATAGCGGCGAAAGCAACGAACCATTTTCGCTGTTTTGATACAAAGATTTCGCTCGCATTTTGATCAAATCAAATTAATTCCTTTATTGCACGCACCTATGACTTTGATTGAATATTGTCAAATAAATAACCCTTATAAATTCTGTTAGTGTTGTAAATGTAAATTAACCTCATTAGAAACATCCTGAAAAATATCGTGGGGAAACCCACATTCTCGAGAAACGCATTTTCGGAGGTATGTGAGCTAACTTGTATTAGGCTGGTTTTCCCTGCGCCGGTTGGAAGGTCAGACAGGCAGTCGCTTCTGTAAAAAACCGGACTTGTCAAATCTTCAGGTTAGGTAAGTGGACCCTGTGAGAAACGGGATAATGCTAGGAAGATGATGATGAGCTGAAAATAATAATACAACAGAACAGAACACAGAGTACAGTTTACAGAAGCGACTGCCTGTCTGAACTTTTAACCCGCGAAGAGAAAACCAGCCCCAATATAGGTTAGTTCACACCGATATACATTTCTCGGAAATGTGGGTTTCTTTACGATGTGTCATCGCTGAGCACGTGATAAACATATAATATATGATCCAAACATTAATTCGAAACAAAATTCAAAAAATTCAAAATTCGAATTCGAAAACAACTAATTCGAAAATAATTGGTTTAGGCCTGTACTCAAATTCAAATTCAAAAATATCTTTATTCAGTAGGTAACATAGTTACACTTTGAATCGTCATTTTTTACATAACAAACGTCTCATCCGCCTAAAACTACTGCAGCTGGAATTTAGCAGCTGTACTGGGATTTGAACCTGCGACCTTAAATTGAGAGTCAAGCGTCCTACCAACTGACCTACCACGTCTAAAACTAACTATTATTCTCAGCTAAAAATTAAATTACATTTACACTTGAACACGAATTCGATCCACTTGCAACAATGGCGGACAAAAGCAACGCAATGAATGGCAAAGCGGAAACGAGCACAGAAACGTCATTTAATGACCACCTGTGCTTTGTTGGCAAAGTCAAGTTGGTGACGATACAAAATGGCGTGCAGTGGACAATGATACGTGGGTTCTAAGAAATTCGCTAGTTAGGGTTCCGTGGTTCGAGTTAAAAACATTAATTTTATTTGAAGATAAAATTTAACGAAAAAGTCGGGCTCGGACGGATAAAATATTAATAGTAATTTGCATTTCCACACAGGGATAATTGCCGATTACATTTTCATTTAAGAGGCCTCTACGTGTTGGCTTTAACAGTCACAATAATTCATGGGCGTTGTAGTCCGCACTTGAATCAATTTGTTTCGAAATATCTGCAAATGCAGGTAACATCAGAAGTAGAGACAGTTGGTTTGTTGGTTGGTCTTGGTAAATTAAAAAATTATCAAGCGATTAATATATCACTAATTATCCCAATCGGTAGTACCTATAGCCGCCTACTTATTATTATGTTATGTAAAATCACAACAATAAGGTAATATTAAACTGTAACATCAAGTTACGTCAAAAAAAAGAAAACAAAAAAATACGTATATTTATTCAAAGATTTATATGCGGAACCTTTTCTCCCAAACGTACTTTGTATTTTTTGAACGATTTCGCATGGCGACGACTAGTCTGCGACACTACGGGACGCGGCGCGCGATTCATTCATAAATCCATTCATTCATGCTTCACAGTGATGTATATACCTAACATGAATGAGGTATCGATTCCATTGTCGATACTTACTCTATTGTACTCTAAAGAGGCCTGTTTGTGGTACAGGTATTTCTAATTTTACTACCAAAAATGTACCTTATTTCCGCAAAATTTTGTATACTTTTTGTTACGTAGAAATAAGGTTCAAAGCTCTCTAAGTTTTAAGATTGGACGGTATTTTATTATTGTTTTGCTACAGGCGAAATTGTGTTTTCAAGATTTATTCGCGAACTAATTCTTTAAACAGTATTGTGGAGTTCTGAGTCCATTAAAACTTATTATTTTGCACATTCATAAATTTTGAAGGCTCGGATACTTTTCAATTTGGTAAACGGAATTACTTATTAAATTTGAAGATTTATATTTTGTAGAGACATTTAATCTAATTAATAAAGTTATTCCAAAGTTATTGTTAAGTAGCACTGAGGTTAAGTGATAACTTTGTCCATAAAACTTATGAACGGAATAATTATTATGGTCTTTTTAAATGTTTAATTAAATTAGCGAACATCTTGTCTTATAAGGAATTCCAAGAATTGGCCTTTGATAGACAAGAATGGAGAATGGTACATCGACATCAGTGTGGCTCTTGAATTAATGATGATGAATTAAAATAGATAAGTACCTACCTATCTACCTCTATGGTGCAGTAGCTATTAGCCGCAGTACTATTCAGAGGCGGAAGACAGGAGTCATAATACAGCTTTGAATTAGACTACTCTGGGCGCCATCCCTCTCGCGTCTGATAGAGTTCTGCGGGGCGGAAGGCAAGAGGGAAATTACTGCCCTATTTTTCCCTGAAAAGTAGGATGGAGAATATTACACCGACAAGAGCGTGGCTCTTAAATTATGATGATCGTGAGCTATTAGCAGTAACCGTGGAATAAAGAATAAATGCAGAGATTGAGGTTCAATTCTGATCAGGTCAATCTGGTGGAGTATTAGGTAGAATATGATCCGTACTTCCTTTAATTGATACAAGGTTTGTGTGGGCACAGGCCACCTTTTGAATCAACTAGAGGAGGTATGGAGCATACTCTACCACGCAGCTCCATTGCGAGTTTTTTCTTCATATATAGTATGGGTTGTGAAATCAATTACTGACCCCATCAACTCTGGTGGAAGGGTCAATATTAGGCCGCTCAATATGGCTCATATAACGGTAACGTACATACTAGTTTGTTTGTATACTCTTTATTGATAAAGATTTATATAAATGATTTATCGTTACATAAAGCAGTAGTAGTAATAGTTAAACTTAATACTTAAGTAAATATTGACCGGGCCCAACTGCTTAACATGCCCTCCGAAGAACGGAATCAGTTTATTTTTCGGCTGATCAGGTGATTTCAACCGGCAATGTCTTGAGCAAACTAGGGACAGTCTTACAAAATGATTTTTCGTTAGACTTGACTCCATCGGGAATTGAACCCAGGACCTTCGTGTGCCTAATGTTTAACTACTGCGCCACGAAGGCCGAGTTGCGGGTGGATGAGACTATACTATAGCCTGTTTAAATTTCACACATGATCCAACGAAAAAAAGCGAAGGGTTGTGATTAACGGGAAATTATTTGGACGTTGGTAATAGAACTGTTGATTCCACCTTATACCATGACGGAGGGTTTAATTTAAAAAATTGAAAGTCACTAACAGCAACTGACTCCATACTAGCAACTCCAAATCGGTTGAGCTACACAACGTGCCTACAAACGATGTAACTTTTCATTTATTGAAAACTGGGTTCTTCGTGATTATTGCCGAGGCAAAATTTGGCAGAATTTGTAAGAAAATCGGTTGCATTTTGGACGCGTTTTTGTATGAATTTGAATCGTATATTATAAATCTCTGAGCCTATTTCCTATGTAATTTAATAATCATTTTGATTATGATTTTAATTATATTTTAATTTTATTTTTGATTGTGATGTTAATTTTAATCTTGATTTTTAATTTGAATTTCTAGTTTATAATTTTTATGTATTTGTTCTTTTTATTTTTTAACAATTTTTGTATTTATTGTTTAATATTATTATTATTTATTTTTTCTATGGACGTTATTATGGTCTGAAAATAAATTATTTGAATTTGTAAATGTACGAATGCAGGTCAACGAAGAACGCACCTTAAAGTAGGCACTTGTAAGGTTGAGATTACTCGTGCGTGTTCTTACGCACGAGTCGAATTTGTTCGAAAACGCTTCCAAATTGCGACCGGCCTTAATAAAAAGGTATTTGCCGTGAAAGCCGTGTAATCGAATAAAGGAAAAGGAAGTGACAATCGTGTATCTTAATTTAAGAACATATTTGACACAGAATCTAATACAAAACAATTGACAATCATATTTACAAGTAAGAGGGAGATAAACAATAAAAAAGTGAGTTCTGTTAAAAAAAAAACATTTTTGCGTAGAATTTGGCAATTTTAGAAAGTTAAATATAATAACAGAATAACAATAAATATGATAGTGGAATATAATATAAAATAATTTAATATAATATACTGTAATATAAACTATTCATTTTGTCATTTGTTTTACATGCTATATTTTTAATGTCAAAACGAATATTTTAGACGCCACAGGTTAATTTAATATCGAATACATATTTGAAAAATATAATATTCACAAGACGATGCCTATTTCCCGTTGGGGTAGTCAGACACCACTTTCGCTACTTCCACTCTCGTAAAAGACTTCATGCATGCTAGCTGGTTTAGAAAACTCATGATCTGGCCTTTCTTTAAAACATTCTGGATCTGCCGGGACTGCATGATCACCGATAAGCGCGAATTATATTGAGCGCTTCGACCAATAAACGATACGAATGCTATCTACGTCGATGGACGTCAAACGGCTATTGGTCGAAGGCCTCGATATAATTCGCGCGCGCGGCGCGGTTACCGTGCAGAGCCTACTGATCGCGATACGCCAAGGCCTTCCTCTTCCAGCCCTACTAATTACAACCCTATCATAAATCTTTATCGTAAGTCTACTTTCATTCAATCTCTACTTGTCCGAAACACGTGTCTTATCTAGTTAACTAGTTACGTAAAAATGACTTACACACATATAGGTACGTGGGGTAATTATACGTGGCATCGTAACATACACAGATTTATATATGGAAGGTGTTACAGTGAAAAATAGACACATTTTCCGAGAGGGTTGTCCCTTTACGTGTCATCAGAGAGGTGTCAGCGTCGACGTGTTAATTGCTGTGAATTAAAACTGATTGACTAGAAAGTTGAAATACATTTCACGTATTTTATAATTTTAAAGTTATGAATTCTAAAATGTAGCCGTGGTAACCCAGTTGGTAGAACGCTTGCCTCTCACTTTGACGTCGCAAGTTCGAATCCAGCACAGGCCTAAACTAATTGTCGAATTTGTTTTCGAATTCATGTTCGAATCATAAATTATTATATCACGTGCAGCGGTGAAGGAACACCGTGAGGAAACCCACATTTCCAAGAAATGTATTTCGGAGGTATGTGACCTAACCTATATTGGGCTGGTTTTCCGTTCGTGGGTTTGAGGTCAGACAGGCAGTCACTTCTGTAAAAAACCGGACTTTGCAAATCTTCAGGTTAGGTAAGCGGACTCTGTTAAAAAAAACGAGATAATGCTAGGGAGATGACGATGAACTATGAAATGTCTTACAGTGTAAACAAATGCTAGTGTTTTTTTTTATTTATTTAAAGTTTTTTAAAATAAATAATTTTAAACAATAAAACGTTTCTTTTGAATTTATTATTACGTGCAGTTTTTGTTTCATTAGTTTATGATATCAATTGAACTTAAAAATAATTTATTTCTGTAGGTGGAGTTGTTTGAGTTGGAGGTGAACAGCTTGACGTGCCTTCCGAAATACGGAGGCATCTCACTTTTTTGGACAATTTGGTGATTCAGGCTGCAATGTCCTAGAAAAAAATTAAAGCGTCTTATATTTTTTTTTATTCGCTTTTAGTTAACAGACGAGCAGATAGGGATTTTTTTATAAAAAAAAAAACACAAGACATAAAAATAAAATCACAACTGTCTCCTTATTGGGATGCTCAGAGGTACAACCATCCCCAGATGATTAAAAGTACTCGCAAAAAACCTTATCGAGCATTCTGTTAGACCAACGATTAAAAAAAATAAGTAATAAAAAAAAAACGTAAAAATGACTTACACACTTTTACCTGAGGACCGGTCTGTTTAAAGTTAATAAAGCATGTTCCGAATGCTTTTAAATGTAATGCGGGGGTGCACGTGCAATGTGCAGTGTGCAGATACCTAAATAGTAGCTGCAGCTAATGTGCAGCTCGGGGGAACAGAAAATTGCATTTATATACAGGGTGTTAGTGACATCGTAACGAAAACTTTGAGCGTATATTCAGGCCATGATTCTGAGTTGATATCAAGTGGAATTTTCCATCGCAAAAGTATAGAACGGAAAATAATTGAAAAAAAAAAAAAACAATAAATGTTTTCATGAGCTTTCCGTCAGGAAAATCCACTTGATCGTAACAAATGCTGAGGTGGATGATTTAGTTTATTATTGAGAGTTTATATCAAGTGGAATTTTCCATAGCAAAAGTATAGAATTGAAAATATTAAGAAAAAAAACCAAGAAAATTCCACTTGATATTAACTCTGAATTAAAATAAACATACATTAATATAAAATATAAAATATAAAAGATAAAAATAAAATAAAGCAAATAGGAAATAGGTATTTTATATTAATGTATGTTTATTTTAATTCAGAGTTAATATCAAGTGGAATTTTCCATAGCAAAAGTATAGAATTGAAAATATTAAGAAAAAAAACCAAGAAAATTCCACTTGATATTAACTCTGAATTAAAATAAACATACATTAATATAAAATACCTATTTCCTATTTGCTTTATTTTATTTTTATCTATTTTATCATACATTGTCATAAATTATAATTCTGATCAAAATAAAGAGAAGAAATAGGTAGCAACAAATATATATATCTATACATTGTTTTAAGTTTACGCGGTTATTATCATAATTAAAACACATAATAACGGGTTCTTACCGCGTTTAAATGGGGATATGAGACTCCCGATATTTGTCGTGGTAAGAACCCGTTATTAGTGTTTTAATTAATATATATATATCTCATCCAAATATTACTCAACAATTATTGTCATATATGCCTCTGCCATTATAATTATAATTATAACGAACATTGGCTTTTCTTTTTTTTTAACAAAATAGAGTCGCATTCCCAAGAAATGCATTTACGGAGGTATGTGACCTGTATTGGGCTATTGGAAGGTCAGACAGGCAGTCGCTTCTGTAAAGAACCGGACCTGTCAAACCTTCAGGTTAGGTAAGCAGGTAGTAAGTGATGATGAAAATAGGCTTGCGTTTGACCACAATCTCACCTGATGGTAAGTGACGATATCACGATGTGATCTGGGATTTATCACGCTTACCTAGCAAATGCCTATTCACTCTAGCCTTGAAGACTCCCATATTATAACGAGTTGGAAAAACAGACGACGGCAGATAGTTCCACTCCTTTGCTGTTCGCATCAAAAAGGATGAGGCAAAAGTGCGGATTGGTGGTATGTCTACAACATAAGGATGGAATTCTTGCCGACGTCTAGGTTGTCGTCGTAGTTCTTGTCGTCTATTTCTCTTTCTATTTACTAGACCAATCAGATGATATAGAAAGGGACGGGTGATTTGCATAATGTTTCATGGTTTCCCTTAGTCGACTTCTATAGCTCCTTCAGTCTCCAAACCTTAAGCTCTTCAAGTCACCTCATAATCACTTGACGAAAGTCAAACAAAATCTATTGTCTAACAACTAATATTGGTCGATAAATGTCATTTTATAAAGTCCACTAAGCACAAAAGGAACCAAGAACACAGAATTACTGAAAAGGAAACAATAATGAAAAGGGGTTGACAAAGTTGAAAAAAAGTAAACCGGTAAAAGACACAAAGGAGGCAAAGCGATTTGTGTATTTTATTGGTAAAAAATAATAAAAAAAGAACTACAATAGCAATAGTAGTGATTGAATTTGTGGTAAGGGTATATTGTGCAAAATTTACGTATGGTCTAAGTTAAAAGAGTAGTGAAAAAACTCAGTCAATTCAAAAAACAACAACGATTAACATAACGGGGTGTTAGGATTGGGGTGTAAAGTGTAAAGCAGGGTCCGCAGAATACCAGCGTCGTGGCTTACGCCGCGACTTATGCTGAGCGAGGTCCTTTTATTCCGGACGCCACCGCAGATAATCGGGCCGTCAGCGCGTTGCATTTAGGATACTTTTATTATTATTTTTATGATTTTGGTTTGTTTTTCTTTTTTGTTTAGGATTTTTTTTCTGTGTATTGATTTCCGTGTGGTTTCTGTCCTGTGTTGAATGTAATGTACCTGTCTGTCTGTGTCTGTGGTGTCCGGAAGTAATAAATGTTTCTTTCTTTCTTTCTTAAGTTCCTAGTGACTGTGAGGGCTGGTTGTCTCTGGATAAGGCTGAGATGAAACGTCCAGAGTGCAAATGCTCACTGAATTCAATTTAAATTCGTACAAATAGTATGAAGTACAAGAAATTCGGAAGTGTCGTCATGTTGTCAAAGTAATAAAAATATAAATTTAATGTTGGGGTTGCCAACACGCCGGTATTCCCAAAGGAATATACACCCACTCTTCGACAGCTATTTAAGTCCCAAGTCCCATGTAATAAGGGTCGCCACTTATTGTCATTTACCGTGCACAAATACTGGAAACCACGTAATATATATCATCTATGATCCAAACATGAATTCAATCTATACAATGTTAAGATACATTGCTGCGTTTTCAAATCAAAAAAAATAATATCAAAGTACAAAAAAAAAAGTTCTGAAAGTGATGCGTGATCCACTTGTAATTCTGAATTGAAACACATAATCAAAATATATATTATAATCGATTACCCGTCCCTTTCTTTTGCGGCGTATAAGAAAACGACAGGTATGTGTTAAAATAAAATTCGATAGTGTGTACTGGAATCAGCAAAAAATGTTTTATTTTTCTAAAAGCGCCTAAAATAATGTTTTAACTTCCAGCCACTGAAAGGAATCTTTTTTACCACTTCAAATAAAGAAACAAAGTAACTTTTTAAATTAAGAAATTAACAAATTTCTGTTTATGAAATTATGACATTATCAATTTGAAAAAGGAATTAGATAACCGCGTCCCTTCCCTCGCTTGCACCAACCACGTCGGTTCTCAGTACCCACACGTCGAGTACACGACAATTCTGGGAGGGTTGTCGGGATCTTTGAGCAGTTCAACTTAGCCATCAATACTGGATTGATCAAGTGACTTGCAAGTGGCATGAGAACTTAGTAGCACTTGGGCATAGAATTAACAATAATACTAAGTATAGAATGGACATTGCGCCCCGCACCAATGCGACTTTGTTTTACGTACTTACATGGAATGACGGAACATTTCACTTGCTCTATGATATAAGTGAATTTAAAAATGATTGGCGTAAGTAGAGAAGCTTACGAACTTTGAAACAATGCGCGTTCCAATTAAAGGGACCAAGTCAGAACTTTGAGTTTCTGCACCAAGTTTTAGTAAAAAATCTCTAACAATTTTATTGTTTTTTTTTTTACTTATTGTAGATTTGCCGCAGATGGCATTAACTACTTGTCTGGACAAATGGGAAGCGCTAAACATATTCTTACAATTTTATTGTAAATCCATTCTTTAGTTTGTAAAAATATATAGAGAGATGCGGTGGGAGCAAAATCGTTAGGACCGAAAGTATTATGACGAGCATATTTTTATTATACACGGTATTAGTTACATCGTATTAAAAACTTAAGGGTTAATAAAATTCGGCTCATTATTCTGAGTTATATCAAGTGGATTTTTCCATCGTAATGGGAAAGAATTAAAAATAATTTAAAAAAACACAAAAAAACATTGCGACGGAAAATTCCACTTGATATTAATTTGACATTTGTTTGCATTGCGCACATATATGCGCAAATTTAATGTCACCAGGGTTGATGAGGTCGGTAATCCACCTCATAACCCACACGATAGAAGGAGAATTGAGTGCGGTAGAGGAAACTAGGGCAGGGTACATTATTCTGTGCCCCGCACCTACCTGCTTCACTTAACTGGTTCTTTAAACTTCTGGTGAAGTACAACAAGGCTTCAAACTTCACCTCTTAACGTAAACTTCGTCGATAAAACCAATCTTCTCGACCGTAAAGGTGTGAGATTTTTGTGTGAAGCGGTACAGTAACTGTCCGAGACTTCAATAATATTATTTAAGATTTTATCGCCGAATGAACACGGTTTAAATTTTACATGAGGTGGAAAACTTTGAAACGACGTGCGTTTCAGTTTTGTCGGAATTTGGTTTTTTTGTATGACTTTGGGTACTTCCTGGTACATCATTGTCATGGTCAAGGTCCTATTATTTTTAATTAGGTATAAATATTTGTATAAGGTGTAACCAGGTATAATTATGATACGCAATTATTATTATTTTTTTTGTTTAAACTTCTAAAAACGTTTGAGATTGTCAAGTTTATACCTATGCGTTTTATACCTATATTTGATTGTAAAAAAATTGTCCCTAGAGTTGTCAAATAGCAAATTAGTCGCGTATATCACTTTACGCTGCTTATTTGATACAGCGTGTCATATAGTTGCACACGTGTTTAGATATACTTTAAATGAAAGGGTAACACTTGCGTTCCTGTCTATCAATTCGATATAGTACAGTTAATGTTGTTTAATACCTCGTATAACCTCTCTTGAACCTCATAGCGGCCTCCGTGGTCCAGTGGTTGAGCGTTGGGCTCACGATCCGGAGGTTCGAATCCCGGTGAGGACATATCACAAAAATCACTTTGTGATCCCTAGTTTAGTTAGGACATTACAGGCTGATCACCTGATTATCCAAAAGTAAGACGATCCGTGCACCGGAAGGCACGTTAAGCCGTTGAACCCGGTTACTACTGATGTTAGTAAGTAGTCGTTACATGAGCCACTCCGACACCAAGGTTGATGATGTTGGTAATTCACCTCACAACGTGTGGGTTGTTGTTTCACAAGTTGTGAAATTATGAAATTCTAATTACTAAATAAAGACAAATCTAAAACTAACGAAAAACTTTTTTTTCTATTTAACTTATTTATGAATTTTAATCGAGAAAAACGTAAAAATAACAGCCAATAATTTCATGCAAATTCACACTCCGAAAGAGCGAGTCATCATTAGTTTCGCAACAACAGCAATCGTCGGGATAACAAATGATATCAAATACCAAATGAAAGGAGAATAAATCGACTCCGTATCGAATCATGGTATAAGTTACCAGTCGCCATATTGTTGGTATTCGATGCCAAATTAAATAGCTGATGCGTTCCGGCAAAACAGAATTAGTTCTGCACACTCGTATGCGCAGTGTCATCTTGTTAGGGTGGCTTGGAGGGTGAATGTAAGCATGAATTCTCACTTATCATTACCTCTAGCGTTTTATTATTAGCTTTATTTATACGGAAGTGATAACAATATAACAGCCTCAGTGGTCTAGTGATTAGAGCGTTGGGCTCACGATCTGGAGGTCCTGGTTCGATTCCTGATGGGGGCATTGTTGAAATCGCTTTGTGTGACTGTCCTTTGGTAAGGACTTTGCAGGCTTGAATCACCTGATTGTCGAAATTAGTAACAAAGGCGTAAAATACCACCACCAACCCGCATTTGAGCAGCGTGTTGGAGTGTGTTCCATACCCCTTCCGGCTGATTGAGGGGAGGTCTGTGTCCAGCAGTAGAACGTATATGGGCTATTTATGTTATGTTTTATACAAATTGGTGCTCAATAAAATTTGGCAAACTTCCACGTGGTGTATTGGCTCGGAGTCTCAGCAATTAACACAAGTCAGAAGATAAACATACATACATACATAAACATGGAACAGATTAAAGATAAGGCAGAATCAGAATCATTCAGTCAACGTAATTATCAAGGCAGACGAGGTGATAAGCAATCAGAAACTCCATACATATCCGGTTCTTACCATTTACCGTGTATGACAATGACGAAAATATAAATATATACGTATTTAGGTTTTATATTTTGCTAGAAAAATAATTAAAAAGAAAATTTTATGTCTAAGTACGATTTAACTAACAGCCTGTATGGCTGTTAGTTAAATCGTAACAAATACTGAGAGGAATGATTCAGACCATGATTCTGAGTTGATATCAAGTGAAATTTTGCTGTCAGAAAATGTTAGTACATTTTTTAATTATTTTCAGTCCCATACTTTTGCGACGGAAAATTCGACTTTATTTCGAATGAATCGTTCCTCAAAGTTCACGTTACGATGACACTAACACCCTGTGTAAATATAAGTAGTAACTTTTGCCTCAAAGATCCTGGATTTAATAAACTTATAAAAACTCCACTAAAGTTTATAACTTTATTTAATTTATATAAGTCTCGCCTAGCTTCGAGGTGGAATCGATACGGTAACTTCTAAGTGAGACATTAAGATTTAAATTGATTACTTAAGTACTTACCACGACTTTAGCTTTACAAATAAAAAAACGAATGGATTTTCTACGTGACCTAATTAATTGTGTAGTCTCATTTTAAGGAATAACTACTAAATAAAATTAAATACCTCTTTTATTATTTATTTTATTTTGTGTTTGGTTTATTTGATTTAGTTTTATTTAATTTTATTTTTGTTTTTGTTTCAAGTTTTTGTTCTGTAATACCTCTATTTAGTCATGAATTTTTAGTTTATGGAATTCTTTATCATCCTGAGAATAGGAAATTAGGTATGTAAGTAGGTTGTGTTTTTTAAATATTTATATAGGTAGGAAATCTGTATTGCAGTCTGTAGTTTCACGGCGCATTGGCACTTCTGCACTGTAAAATGTTGAAATGTAAATAATTGCACTGTCCCGTATTCCAGTCTAAGTTTATGTTACCCTAAGGCTGCCTGAACGAAATTGCTATTTAGCAATATGGCTATACACCGATTATACTTCTGTAGTCATTTTGTAATTGTCTTTAGTAGTATAAGTAATGATCACTGTCAATATTATATAGGCACTAAGCTGGTGATTACTGTAAAAACCACTGTAATTATAATAAAAAAAAAATAGAGTGAAAGTTACTGAGGGATACTTTTGACGCCTTGTAGTGCTGCCCAACACTATAAGAATTACGGACGTTATGTTTAAATTATTTACGTTAAAAATAAAAATAATGGCAATTTCTTTTTCAATAGTAATATCACTATCGAGGCAAATATGATTGTAAATGTATCCGAAAAGCTTGTTAAATAATACGACAAAAACGATTTTTGCTGGCAAGTAAACCGGAAGGGATCACTTTTCTATTGTCAGCATCGCAGAATAACCCTTTCCAAGCAAACCGGATAGAAAATAGCCTAAAGGTGTTACCATTTATGTGTTTCTCTAAACATCATGTGCACAAAATCGCCTGTTTGGAAGTATTTGTACGGAAGTGTTTACATAATCTGTATTGTCAAGGGCAGACTTGATTTTGGCATATTTCAACGAATATAGATTTTGGAGGTTTTTTTTCTTTATTTTGATAAGGGCTTTTTCTAAAAGAAAATGTCACCCTCATAGTTGTGCAAATTATATATAAAAAAAGTGTTGAAAAAATTGGAATTAAAAACTATAAATACCCACATAGCTAGTGATTTTTTTATTTTTTTGCACTCACAGCAGTTTCACAGCAGAAGGCAGAGACTACGGAATTCAACTTGCTTTGATTGACAATTTGAGACATTTATTTTCGCTTCATAACGACTCTCATAAAAGTTTTCTGAGTTCAAACACGCTTTTGATTAAAAGATAATGTTAAACACATACTCGAAACTGTTATTGCACTGTTAATTCTATATTTAAAAATTCAAAATAAATTCGTTCAACTGTGAAATTCGATATTTTGCTATTAATACAAAATTACTAAGCATTAAAGTGAGCCAAATTGAACTGTGACGTACTTCCGGCCGCGTGGCAGACACGTTCGACGTCACTTCCGGCTGTTTATAACAGGAAGCGGTGATAAATTAGTTGGATTAAATGGAGCTATAATGGATATTTTTGAAAATTTTTCCCAAATCATTAGGTATATACTATAAACGAATAAAAAACTGATCCGGGGTTGCTTTTTGGATTAATGTTGATGAAACTTGTTGCTGATAAGGAGTTCTTTAACAAAGGTTGTGGTTGATAGTCTTTTGTATTCTTTTTCCTATAGTGTGGGTTGTGAAGTGGATTACCAACCCCATCAACCCTGGTCAGTGTTACTATTGAGCCGTTAGTTGAGCCATGTATTTTGTATTGTAATTTATTTTTACTAAAAAGCGTAAGTCTATTAATTTTGAAATTTATTTTTGAAATATGCTCCTATTAGTTTTTCGACGAATTTGAGCTGCCGAAAATGTTATTTTAATATTTATTTTATTTCATTAATAAGGTTGAATCCTTGCCTACTCAAACGAAAGACCGCCGATTTAGCGCCTGTGCCAATGGCACAAGATTTGTAGAGTAGTGTGCTCTACAATACTTACAAAGAGAGAATCCGCAACTGAACGTAAATCGATAACCATTAGCTTCATTGTAATCGAACATCGAGTTACTTTATGAAACTACCATTTTACCACGCTCACTCGACTTTCATTCATACATTTCGAGGGAGCGCGAAAATTCCACACACTTCTTAACACTGGCAGCTAAGAATGAAATTTAAAAAGGGAACAAGAAATAGATTTCAAAATGGCAGCTATAAGAACAACAAAAGAAAAAAGAAATAAACCGGCAGCTATGAATTAATATTTGCTTATTCAGAAAAAGAAAAAAAAATAATGTTTTAAATTTGGAACAAACCGCTCGAGTGTGAAATGTTGCCGATGTTGGTAGCGGCGTCTTTGACTCGTGTGCGCTTACAAAAATACGCGGTCGATAGGTGAGGCCATGAGCGTAGCGAGCAGCGGATAGCATTGCTTATTAGGGATTTGTTAGAGATAGTTTAAGGGGATGTAATAGTGAATTTTCTAATTATTTGTAATAAATAAAATAATAATAATATAAATAAACGATCTTCATCTGCCGAAAATAAATTTTCGGTCCCAAAAAATTACCATAATTCATGAGAAGCTAAAGGGTCAAATTCTTCAGATTTGTTTTGTCATTTTAACAAAATGAAACTCCCAAAAGTCGAATAAATTTGCTAATTGACTCCGTAAAGTTAAGCATGAGCAGTGGTATTAAAAACTCCAGAGTATTTCGTGGCCTGAATATTACGAGCCACGTTTCAAAAGAACTTCTGGCACCGCCTACCCTAATTGATTGCATAACTGCCGACTACTTTTCATTCATTCACACTCATTCATTCATTCGCTCATTTGACACGCGGCGACAAATCGACTAGCAAGACACTCTTTTGTTATCTTCTATTTTCAAATCTTGCCTTTGATTCCATAAGTTTTCCCCCTTGCGTAGATTGGAATAAGCGTTTTGAATTTGGAATCGAGTGAACGAGAATTTTGTGTACCAAAAAGTTTTTATGCGATTCTTTGTAGTATTGTTACCGTATTAGATACATTCGGCATTGTATTTCTATAAAATCGATACGCAGTTATTTTATTGTAGTTATAATGTATTATTGGGAAGAATTTCATGCATGCCTCCGTACTTTTTCAACGGAGAGTCAGACATATTGTCGCCTTAAGTGCTACTTGTAATAGAATGGACGGAATAGAATGAAATTTGGCACGGTTTAGTATCATTTTGTATGTTAGTTTCGATTTATAAGGCCTAAAGGTTTTTAAAGGTGGAATTCCAGGTTATTAGACGTTTAGTGTCTGTATTTATGTGTAATAGTCATTTACTGATTAAAATACAGGTTGTTGGAGACATTGTAACGAATATTGTGGGGGATTATTCAGCCCATGATTCTGAGTTAATATCAAGTGGAATTTTCTGTCGCAAAGTTCATGCTGTTTTGTGGTTTCTAAAATTATTTTAAATGCTATACTTTTGCGATGAAAAATTCCACTGATATTAACTCAGAATCATTATCATCCTCCTGACTATTCGTTATGATGTGACTTACACCATACACAAGTACTTACAGGTAGCCATACAGGGAAGTATAAATCACTTATCGACCACTCTAGGTGTATTAAAAAAACACTCATCAGTTATTACCAAATCACAAATGTATGTATTTAAACGTTTGCACCACCGGTGTTCGGCTCGTGAGGTCCATCTGCCATTTTTTGTCCTCCCGATATACTGTCTATCCTCAATCGTTCATCGCGCCATTAAATACCGCCGTGTCACGCTTTCCACTTTATTATACATTTTTACACGATCTTATACAATAAATTTTATGCCAAATAAAATTCTTTGCTCCGCCTTCGACTAATAAATTACCCAGAAAAGCAAAAAAAACTTACCTAATTCCTCGATTCGTCCCCTTTGCGTAAAATTGTCAGACTATTGTGATTTTTTTTCGGCACTTTATGCCACTTTATGGTACTAAAAGCTGGGGTTTACGGGATTTTGCGGTTTTAGGGTCATAAGTACTGTTTTAATGGTATTTTGTGGCATTATGCGAGTGCGGGGTGAGTGTTCCCGTGATGGGCTCTCGACATAATTGATAGCGTGACGCGTAATTTGCTGTCATCTAAAGGATTATTCTATGAATGCGATAATAAAAATATATAGAAAAAGCTAGCGGGCCAGACGCCTTCCAGAACACCAGGCAGAACGATGCCCAAGACAGGGATGGTTGGAAAGAGAAAGGTGAGGCCTTTGCTCAGCAGTGGGACATCAAATACGCTACAAAAAAAATGCCTAAGTACTTGTGTCTAACAGAAAAGCTACGTGCAGTGTGTACCTAGCTCATATTGCGGTGTATGTATCTACGACCAGCCCAAATAGAAATATAGTCGTGTTATTATATAATTTAAATAAATAATAACTTTAGTCGGAGAAGCAACTGTGGTAGTAGCCCACTTGGGAGAATACTTGCATCTCACTTTGAGGTCGCAGGTTCGAATCCAGCACAGGCCTAAACCAGTGATTGTCGAATTTGTTTTCGTAATCATGTTTGGATCATAAATGATTATCACGTGCTCAGCGGAGAAGCAAAACATCGTAAGGAAACCCACATTCCCGACAAATGTATTTTCGGAGGTATGTGACCTAACCTGTATTGGGCTGGTTTTACCTTCGCGGGTTGGAAGGTCAGACAGACAGTCGCTTCTGTAAAAAACCAGACCTGTCAAATCTTCAGGTTAGGTAAGCAGATCCTGTGAAGAACGGGATAATGCTGGGGAGATGATGAGTTGGGCAAGCATCTTGTCTGGATAGTTAAGTACCATAAAACTCAATAATTAATTAATGTTAACTATAATAATTATAATGATAAATCTTCTTCTATCGTGTACGTTGTGTGAGGTGGATTACCAACCCCATCAACAATGGTGTCAGGGTTATTACTGAGCCGCCAAAGGCCCCTGACATAGCTCGTGTAACGGCTACATACTTACTTTCGGACAATCTGGTGATCAGACAGTAATATCCTAACCAAACTAGGGACCACAAAGTATTTTTTGTGATATGTCCCCACCGGGATTCGAACCCGGGACCTCTGGATTGAGAGTAATACTTACTGATGTGAGTAATCGTTGCATGAGCCATGTCAGGGGCCTTTTGCGGCTCTATAATAACTCTGACGCCAGGGTTAATGATGCTGGTATTTCACCTCACAACCCACACGATAAGAAGAAGGCCCCTGATCATTTTCCATTTTTGCTGACAAACATTACTACTAGTACTTAACCCTATTTCGCCCGAAGCGAGCCACCAGCACGTCTGCCTGCCACGTGACTCAAACATATTAACTAATTAATCTTGTTTACTTATTGAAGGGATGCAATGGGATTTAGTTGTTCCTGCTTATTTATATTTTTATTTATAAAATGGTAAGATAATAATGGTATAAAAGACAAGATACCGCGCTTCAAAGGTCTGTCAATTTGTTGATAAATATTCTTTGTTTTTAAAGCAGTTATCCGTGCTTAGGAAAACTTTTTTTTCTGTAGCCTAATTAATGTCCCACAGCTGGGCAAAGGCCTCCCCCTTCTCTTTCCAACCCTCCCTGTCTTGGGCATCGTTCTGCCAAGTGTGCCGGAAGGCGTCCAGCTCGTCCCTCCACCGTCGTCGCAGTCTGCCTCGTCATCGACGACCCTGTGGGGACCAATCAGATGTAATTTTGGCCCACTTTTAGGAAAAATTACAAAGAGAAAATTTAAATCGAAAAAAAATCTGACTCGGACGGAAGTTGAACCCGCAACTGTGGATCATAAATGATTATTTATCACGTGCTCAGCGGTGAAGAAAAACATCGTGAGGAAATCCACATGCCTGAGAAATGCACTTTCGGAGTTATGTGACCTAACCTGTATTGGGCTGGTTTTCCCTTCGCGGGTTGGAAGGTCAGACAGGCAGTCGCTTCTGTAAAAAAACCGGTAGGTAAGCGGCCCTGTGAAAAATGGGATTATTATTATATATATATTATATTTTATAATCGTCATCTCCCCATTTACCTAAGTTTGTATATATTTGTAAGCATATATATACGTAAAATAAAGAGTAAGTGAGAATGAAAAGATTGTGTGCCCGAAGGCACGTCAAGCCGCCAATTCCTGCTGTTTTTACATAAGTAGGTATGTATTTGCTACATAAGTCTTGTTAAGTGCCTTTGGCGCCTCAATAATGGAGCTGACACGAGATTAATCAGGTCGGTCATTGATCACACGACCCACACGAGAAATCAAAGACGATTTTATAAGCTCGGAACCTAAGTCTAAGCACATTAATTTGTTCCTTCTATTAATTAGGTACATTTATTTATTTTTCTTTTTAAATAAAATAGGCACGCTTTTGACCACAAACTCACCTGATGGTAAGTGACGTTGTGGTCTACGGTGGATCACGCTTACCTAGCAAATGCCTATTCATAGAAGACTCCCAGATTATAAAGAGTTGGAAAAACAGAAGACGGCAAGCAGGTATGTAGGTGCGTCTGTATGCTGCCTTCTGGTAACTTCTCTCTGTTTCGATAGAGATTAGTGGATTATTTATTTATTTATTAATTATGGACAACTTACAAGCTACACTCTGCACATGCAAAGTTACAGACAATAAAAAAAAGATTAAGAGCTAGCTCAATTACAAATAGTCACAGCATGCACAATCAAGTGAACAAGAAAAACAAGATATAAACTATATTAAAAAATAAAAAATAGACATAATTTAACAAAAAGCAGCCAGTGAAATATTTTTATATGCATTTAAGGGCATAGTAATGTCAAGATCATGATATCTGGCCAACATATTATACAATCTGCACAACCTGGAAATAGTAGCATATTGACCCAAATTTGTTCTAGATGGTGGAGTTACAAAGAAGGAGTAGGCTTTTTTCCTACGATTAAGTATGTCAGTTTATGACTCAACCCAAGGCCGAGGAAATGAATTCTGGTAGGGCTCTAGCTAGAACATCACCGATTGAGAAATTGGTCGGTGTACTGCGGAACGGAAGGCGATTGGGCAACCACCGTTCTACACGCCTTATCTATGGAGTAATGAAAATGGAGGCCATTACTCCACTGACAAGAGCGCAGCTCTTAAATAAAAGAGAGAGACGACTCAAATGATGGACTAAGGCGGTTACGGAATGGAGACCACGATAAAGGGCAGAGCATCAGCCCGATTGGCGTATGGCGACTTAATAATAACCCTGACACCAGAATAGCTGAGGTTGGTCGATAGAAGAAGACCACTCCGATGGCCGGAACATAGTGAGGTATGCCAAAAAACAGTCTCATAGTGTGAAGAGGAGGCCTATACCCAGCAGTGTGTAGATTCAGGCTGAGTAGAAAGATATCTTTAAGCTTTGCACTGGAAGGTTAGAAGAAATGTGACGAAACAGAAATACGACTTAACTAGTTGATATTAATGGTGGGAAGTACGTTCTCCTAAAAATATCATGAAAAACCCAAGGCAGGATAGTTGATGAATGTAAAAAGTGAAAAGAGTTGAAAGCATCGTCTCGATTCTTAACCTTCGCTCTCTGACAGTGACTGAGTAACTTTCAGCTTTTTCTGGAGATTCTTTTATCTAATCTATCTTAACACTATTATCCATGGTATAAGAAAACCAAGTATGCTCAAAAGTGACAGCTAACATTTCGAAGTTAGCTCAGTTGACGTCATCCCACCCGGCGTTGCCATTTCGTAAAAACATAATTACCCACGACCGAAGTGTTTATATTTACTTTGCAAATATTTTTTTAACTTTTTTAAAAGAATTACTAACAGTTAAAATTATTTTTAAATATGTGACAAGGAATAGTAATTAAATACATTAGTTCACTTAATTGTCAATAATAAAATTTACATTACAGGCTGATCACCTGATTGTCCGAAAGTAAGATGATCCGTGCTTCGGAAGGCACGTTAAGCCGTTGGTCCGGTTACTATTTACTGATGTACGTGAGAAATCGTTACATGAGCTTTATCAGGGGCCTTTGGCGGCTCAATCATAACCTTGACACCAGGGTTGATGAGCCTGGTATTTCGCCTCACAACCCACGCTATAGAAGAGAAGAAGATAATATCGATAACTCATTTAGATTAATACTATTGATACAATTGTGTATAGTGGTCCTGATTTCAGTACTATTTAATTTTATTTTAAGTTATACCTGTCATTTTCTTATACGCCGAAAACGAAAGGGACGGGTAATCGACAGGCATAAAGCTTAAGGAACACACGTCAATTTTAGACAGAAAAAAAGTCCTAAAATGTATATTTGAAAAAAATGAATCATTCCTTCACAACTTGATGATAATCAAGACAGTTCCCTATGGTGAGCAACAAATAGGTCGGCGACTATAACTTTTGCTTCCCAGAATAAAGTTGACAACAACGTTCAACCTTTACCTAAATAGAATAAACGACAAGTGAGATCAAATCAAATCAAATATACTTTATTGCACACAACATACAAAACAAATTAACACAGATGATGATAGATGGCATGCCAGGACAAACCCAAGACGGTTTATTGGTATGTCTGCATTATTCCATTTATATGTACATTTTTTTGGTTAAATAAAAAAAAAAAAAAAAGATACAGTACAATCTGGCAAAATCTGATCTGATCTGTGCAAGCTACGTCACTTGTTGTGTTCCTTGAGGATATTATACACACTCAATTTTCTCATTCGCCGAAAAGGAAAGACGTGGTAATCGACAGGCATAAAAAAAAATAAATAAAAAACATTTATTTTCAGACTACAGTCCATAGATATGTTAGTATGATTAACTTAATAATGTAGATAATACGCAGATGGACAACCTCACCTCTCCTTCTCTTATGGAACATACGAAAATTTTAGGCATAAAAAATTAAAAAAGCCATGTCGTTGTCTGTACTAGTTAAGTGTAAAATTTTCACTTATACATACATCATCAACATACCATAAGCATCATCGATAAGATGAAGTAAGTACCCACACCTCACCGAGCTTTCTGTTAGATTAACGTGATAGTAGAGTCGTATCGCCATCTGTAACGGTCGAGATAACTACTTGGCCGGACAAATGTGAAGAACTTAATGCTCTGATCGCCACAGGTGACTGTTTCTATGTACCTTTGAACTTTGAAAAGATCAAATAAGATTAATCAAAAGCTTCTCCTTAGGATAAAATTCAATTTACTTAATTAGCGAAGAACAAAGAACAGACTTTCACTCTTTTTTTTGAACCACCGTTTTATGTCACTTCTTCTTCTATCGTGTGGGTTGTGAGGTGGATTACCAACCCCATCAACCCTGGTGTCAGCGTTATTACTCACATAACAACATGAGTCACGTAACGACTACGTACTTACATCAGTAAGTAATAAGCGGGACCAACGGCTTAACGTGCCTTCCGAAGCAGGGGTCATCTTACATTTAGACAATCAGGTGATCAGCCTGTAATGTCCTAACCAAACTAGGGTTGACAAAGAGGTTTTTGTGATTTGTATCCACCGGAATTCGAACCTGGGACTTCTGGATCGTGAGCACAACGCTCAACCACTGGACCACAGAGCGGTTTACATGTCACTTGAACAGCCCTTAAGGGGTTAAATACAAAATTGGTAATTGTATCAAGTGACAAGCTCTTAAAAACTTATCCAATTATTTTTATAAAGCAAAAACGGATAAACGTACTCGTCACCGCAATAACAATATATTATTTGTATTCGCTCCCTTAGTGCTTTTATAAAGCACTTTTATTATGCTTTAAGTACGCTGCATATGTTTCTACGATTTGCACTTCATGATTATTATAATTTATAGCAAAATCACACTTGAAACAACTAAAAATAAAACATAAAATAGCTTACAAATTTTGACGGTGGTTACATTCTTTTGAACCACAGTGCAAGCAACCCCTCTTAAAGATTGCTGCATACAATTTTGGACGTTAATTTTATTATCAGACGTTATAAAATACAAAGTCAACTTTAGAGATAGTAACTTTTATATTGCATAATGTTGGCATTAAAACTCGCATTAATGTAACTGTTGAAATCGTACTTGGCTTTTGATAGAAGGGCATAGGGTTGAGATTAAGTAAAACTTAAGTTATTTAACGGTAAATAAAATTTATATTAAAAGTGGGTAGT
Source organism: Pectinophora gossypiella (assembly GCF_024362695.1). Classification (NCBI taxonomy): domain Eukaryota; kingdom Metazoa; phylum Arthropoda; class Insecta; order Lepidoptera; family Gelechiidae; genus Pectinophora; species Pectinophora gossypiella. Next base: position 15,787,174 of record NC_065415.1, read on the forward strand.
GACACAGTGTGACGAATTATAGCAGTTGCTGTTTGAATTAAACATTTAATTTGTTTTCTTTGTACTTTCGAATATGTTAGTAGTGAATGTGCGAAGTTGTGATTCGATATGCCAACGTCATTATTTTAATTAAATAGCTGGAATATGTTAATAATGTTATTGACAATAGGGTTGTAATTGTGTTTAAATGCCAAAAAACAAAACAGAAGAAAATGATTTGTTACAGACAGCTGTTTGTAATACTTTTCTCGTATTGTGACTCATAAAAATTATTACCTACCTATCTACTTTTGTAAAAGGCTAGTAATTAAGTGCTAATTTTAACTTCAATAATTCACTGTGCAACTGTTAAATAATAACGCAACTCTATAAAAACGCTTACCTAATCTGGAGGTACGGGAATACCCCGCCAAGACGAGTTTTTTATTTCAAATTCGAAGATTTTAAAAGTCAGTTTTTCCTTTAAAATCTAGAGAAAAACTATTTTTGACAATCTTAAAGTGGCTTTTTTATATCTAGACTGGAATATAATATTTGATCTAGTAATCTACCTATTTACTGCGTGTTTCGACCAACAGACGAAGGGTATGTTGTCTTCGTAGATAGCGATGTGGCGTCGTACAGCTATTAATAGTACCAAAGTCGCCGCCGCACGCGATAACGTAACCACGTAGACACCGTAACAGTGATTGCGTTCACCTTTATACTTGTATTTGTAGCTATATATATGCGGATAGTTGTGGTTTCAATCGGTTTCTTCATTACGACGACTGGCCGCTGTAAATTCAGTGTGCTGTCTAGATAACGGCTTCCATGCAGTCTGGAAGGAACTTGGATGCGGCATGTGAAAATGTTTTAGTATCGGAAAGCTATACTGAGTAAAGATACTACCGCTGTTTGACGTCCATCTACGTAGATAGCATTCGTATCGTTTATTGGTCGAAGCGCTCAATATAATTCGCGCCGGTTGTAATGCAGACTCGGCAGGTGCGGCTACTGTTGAGTGATTTTAAATTTTGACAGTTCCCAATACTATTTGAGTAAACAAACATATTGTTTTGGTTACATTTTTGGAAAGAAGAAAATTTTTAAATGCTTTATTTTTAATCAAAACTGCTTTTTTCCAACTAATGGCTTTACTTTTTCGTAACTTATCCTTCAGACGAGATACACTCCACGTTACTCCACATTTAGCAATGTATCACGAATTTTAGCTGGACAGTATGGAGAACTGTCAAAATTTAGGAACACTCAACAGTGCTGCCACCTACACTTGAGTTTCTAGTTTTTATCTTATCTATTATTTATCTATTATTTTTGTTGAAGATTCAAAGTGTAACTATGTTACCTACTGAATAAAGATATTTTTGAATTTCAATTTAAATTTATCCTTATAAGTTGGACCACAGTTTTAAACCTGGATTGAAACCAGCTTGTCTGTTGCGATGTTTTGTTATTAAACTGAAATTGTTTTTTCTAAAAGACGCTTACGTGATTTTCACTATAAAGTTACGATAAGCGATAAAATTGCACTATAGCCCAATAAAGATAAATGCCCATAAAATATCTTCTTTACTCTATGGTCTAGCGCTATCCGTTTCAGGTTTACTGCCTCCTCACTACCATCGTTTTAGGGTCCATTAATGACCACTAGCACTAAAACGAAATATCTATGTACCCCTACAATCAGACAAATTCGCTAAAATACGAATACCTACTTTGAATACATTGATTCTAGGGGTGGTATTAATAAACTAATCTCAGCTTTGAGACTGCCCTCAAGATCATGTCAATGTAACAGTTTTTATATAAAAACAGAGACTTGAGCATGATCTTGAGGTCAGTCTCAGCTGAGATTAGTTTATTAATACCACCCTTAATATAAAAACAGGGACTTAAGCATGATCTTGAGGGCAGTCTCAGCTGAGATTAGTTTATTAATACCACCCCTAGGACTTCTTAACAAAGTCATCAACTTCCTAGCGTTACCACGTTTTCACAGCGTCCGCTTACCTAACCCAAAGATTTCACAGTCCCGGTTTTTTACATAATCGACTGCCTGTCTGACCTTTCAACCTGTGAAGGGAAAACCAGCCCAGTACAGGTTAGGTCACATACCTTCCAAACGCATTTTTTTGGCAATGTGGGTTTCCTTACGATGTCTTCCTTCACCGCTGAGCACGTGTTCATTTATGATCCAAACATGAATTCGAAAACAAATTCGAAAATCCTTAGTTTAGGCCTGTGTAGAGATTCGAACCTGCGACTTGACACTGCGAGTCAAGCGTACTTTCAATGGAGCTACCACATACACAAAGGTATCAAGGTCGAAAATATCTTTATTCAGTAGGTAACTTGATTAAACTGCCTAAAGTGGGCACCGCCTAATCCATACTAATATACAGGGTGTTAGTGACTTCGTAACGAAAACTTTGAGGGATGATTGAGACCATGATTCTGAGATGATATCAAGTGGAATTTTCCGTCGCAAAAGTATGGAACAGAAAATAACTTAAAAAAAAAACAAAAAATTTTTTGAATTTTCCGACTGAAAATTCCACTTGATATCAACTCAGAATCATGGTCTGAATCATCCCCCTCAGTATTCGTTACGGTGTCACTAACACCCATACCTACTTGTATGACTACAGTATGTACTTGTGCGGGGTGTAAGTGACATCGTAACGAATACTGAGGGGGATGATTCAGCTGATTATTCTGAGTTAATATCAAGTGGAATTTTTCATCGCAAAAGTATAGAATTGAAAATAATTTAAAAAAACTAAATAAAAAACATGAATTTTGCGACGGAAAATTCCACTTGATATCAACTCAGAATCATGGTCTGAATCATCCCCCTCAGTATTCGTTACGATGTCACTAACACCCTGTATTATAAATGCGAAACTAACTCTCCATTTTTGTCTGTTTATATTTCATACATAAACCGCTGTAGCAATTTTGATGAAAGGAAGGACGTACATTGTCCAAATGGGGATGTCCTTAGAAAAAGTTTAGTACGATATTTGAATGTGGAGGAAGCAAGAGAAGTGTGTCAGGATCGTGGCAATTGGAATTCCATAGTCCCCTCTTCCCCCGGTGGGAAAAAGGTTCAAATGTATCTATGATGTAGCTCCCGGCCTGCAACTCGCACGATATCGTCTCTTTATGTGATGATGATGATCTCCTCCCAGACGTATCCGTCGACGGCGACACCCTTAGCTAGTGTTAGCCTGGGCTCTTCCATGGGCGCGGGCGTGACTAGCAAAACCAAATTTAGTTTTGAAAGTCCTGTTGCAAGAAGCACAATAGAGAGTCCCATTTGAGTTATAAGTGTGTGTGTGTGTGTGTGTGTAGTGTGTGTGTGTGTGTCTCTCTCTTTATGTATTGTGCATAAAGGTTACATTTCAACATTTTCACTAGAAATTATATAAGTGGATTGTTATTTGTTATTGATAGTTTGCGTGTAAATTTCATATATAGATCGTGTGTTAAGGTGTTTTTTCTCAACCTATGCCCATGCATCATTTGGTGATTAGTTACGAGTAGGGTTACCATTAAATCGGCCTTTTTAACTTTGTAGCTGGACTGGGTTATTAGGTATTACAGTAATAAAAAGTGCTGTTTATAATCCTGGGTATTTACAAAGTCGACTTTGGAATTAGTCTACTTCAACTTGCTAATATCACTTTTTGTCCTAATCGAGATGGACTTTTATTATTACGAGTTTTTTGTTCACAACACTCATTTATGCTACATGACGACGATAAAGATCGGATAATTCATATTGACGGGATGAGGCCCTGTTGCTGTAATAAATGTTTAACACGCTAGTCAAGAGTTGCCGGTTCAAATCCTGTCCGAGTATTCTATTGAATTTGCTCTGTCATTATAACGGACGCCAAACGCTTCATCATAATACATTTATCAATCCTAGAACTTAATACTAAGTCTAGTTTCCAGTTCTATGGTTTCTTCGCGGTTTTATCATTAAATAAGTATATGCTAACGTCTTGTGGACTTGTTTTATCTTTTAATTATTTAAAGGATAACAAAATATCAACATTATTATTTATTAGTGTTTTGACATTTGTATGTATATTATTATTATGTCTGTCTCTTTATTTAAGAGCTGCGCTCTTGTCGGTGGAGTAATCACCTCCATTTTCATTACTTCATAGATAGGGCGTGTAGAACGGTGGTTGCCTCAATCGCCTTCCGTTCCGCAGTACACCGACAAATGTCTCAATAGGTGATGTTCTAGCTAAAGCACTACCAGAATCCATTATTATGTTAATTATTATGTACGTCCGGTAAAATGCTACGTTTAGTTCCTGTCCAGTTTCATCCAGATTGTTGGTCGTCATAGTGAGTGAAATCCTACTATGTTTTTTATTACACAATATTGCTTATTTAACGCCTGTAACGCACGCAAAAGGGCAATTTGCAACGTTTTTACGAGGATTCGCGCTACAAGTGATCAGCATGTTAAACGTTTACTTTACTAAGTAAACTAAACTAACAAATCATTATAATTTCGTGTTCATAGCTAATTTCAGTAGACTGAAAAATCTACTTCAGCAAAACAAACAAAACCAGAATAGTAAGTGCGCAATGCAAATAACTGTAATTGTAACTGTATTCTACAATAAGTCACGTCAAGAAAAAGGTTAATCATACAGACATTGTTTGATTCCAGATGCAAATTTTATTTTAAGTGATATGCGTCATTTTGTTATCCACCGAAAAGGAAAACGAAATAAAAGCTATTTTTTTTAAGGCAGAAATCTTAACCAAACCTTTCAAAAAATACATTTCGCGTCGATAGATAGATAGATAAAAATATTTATAGGTTCAAGACGTTAACTACATGGCCGGACAAATGGGGAGCGCTGAAGGCTCTCACCCGGCACAACGGTTAAGACGACAGGCCTGAGGGTGCCCAGTTGGGCGCGAAACTCGGCTCAGGGCGTCGTCTGAGAGGAAAAATATTTGAATCGATAGCGATAAGCGCTGATTGTTAATGGAGGAAATCGTCGACCACGCCGGCGAATACCAATCCACACCAATGAAGATCAATGAACGTGAAAGTTTAAGGCCTACAAATCCAAAAGACCTAACCAAAATAGACGAGTCAATGCCTAATTTCGTTCGCCCGAACATCTGTATTTCCCTCAACCCATTACAGCACTGTAATGCATAATCAGTAGACGAATTTACATCAATTTGGGTTTGGATTCGCCGCCCATACTAATTCCGAGTCACTTGACATCTGTTTAGTATTCTGTGGAGAAACTTGTGGTATGCCGACGGAACTCTTGTTCTCTAATTACATTTTCGGGTGAATTGACGTCTTGATGTCTAATCTAGCCGAAGATTGTTGGTAGGGCATTAACATTTAGTCGATAGACCCGCGACTTCGGTTACTGCGATTGTTTTTTTTTAAATCATCGTGTTTGTTAATTATTTTTGGTACTGGTAGTAACAAAAAAAATCTACCCGTGGTACTACTGACATTTAGTAAAATATATTCTAAGTTTTATAGCACATATTTCAAAAAAGAAAATCTTTTTAGTATTCGGTGTAAGAAAAAGTAAGCAATATACATGAGCATACGAATTTTCAAAAAACGACTGCGATATGTACACAGACCTATAATCACACAATACATTGCCGCTGTTTCTTCCACGTTTGTCCGAGTGAGAGTCCTCAGCGCTCCCCATTTGTCCGGCCAAGTAGTTAATGTCTTTTTCGCTAAATCTACAATAAATCACGACAAAAAAAAAACAAGAGAATTAAGACCAGTTTTCAACCAAGTAGAGTTCGTACCTTCTCGTGTCTCTAATAAGTACAATCTGAACATCCAAAAACTTACTCAGACACCAACCAATCCATTTTTTTCTCCAACTCGTGTCATCGCACCCAGCTGCTACGCCATTGTGGAAGTAAATCACCCACGACGCCACGCCTACTGTCGTAAAATCGACGACAACATACAAATGATGCTGAGACGCACAAATAGTCACAAAGAAATAGATGAAATGTTAGCTATGTTTTTAAGGAGGAATCAGTACAGTCATGAGCAATATAATGTACCCACTTTAGGACTCTGTCGCACTAACATATTTGACATTTAGTGAGACTTACAGTTCAAGTTGTCAAAAAAGTTAATGTCACATGGTACCAAAGTGTATACACATTAATGCTCGTGCGTGACCGTACCTATATTGAAGAGGAATTTTGCTTGTGTTTTAAGCAATTGTAACACAACGCAAACGACGTCCATGGTCCAGTGGTTGAGCGGGGATTCTTTTAAAATGTTGAGGTTGAGCGTTATGTGGAGGTCCCGTGGTTCGATTCCCGGTGGGGACATATCACAAAAATAACTTTGTGGTCCCTAGTTTGGTTAGGACATTACAGTCTGATCACAGATTGTCCGAAAGTAAGATGATCCGTGCTTCGGAAGGCAGGTCCCGTGGTTCGATTCCCGGTGGGGACATATCACAAAAATCACTTTGTGGTCCCTAGTTTGGTTAGGACATTACAGGCTGATCACCAGATTATCCGGTAAGATGGTCCGTGCGTGAGAAAGTTCGTTAAGCCGTTGGTCCCGGTTACTAATTACAGATGTAAGTAAGTAAGTAGTCGTTACATGAGCCATGTCAGGGGCCTTTGGCGGCTCAATAGTAACCTTGACACCAGGGTTGATGAAGTTGGTACTCCATCTCACAATCCATACGATAAGAAGAAGAACATGACGCGGCAAGTTTTGCTTATTTATTTCTGTTATGTATTTGTGTTTGGGTACGGTCACGAGTACTAATATGTATACACATTGAAACCACGTCACATTAACTTTTTTGACAAATTACACCGTGTATCTCATTAAATGTCAAATATGCCTTATACACCATTCTCATTTAGATACCACACACACACACACACTCACACTCACACTCAAACACTCACACACACACGCACCATACTGTGCAATGTACATGAAACCTACTGATTTATTTTTAATTTATGATTTATTTATTTACATTTCACGACTTTACAGTGCAGAAGCGCCAATGCGCCGTCAATCAATTGCGCTGATCAATCTCACTCATTAGAATAGTTTTTCGTCTTATCCAATGTTACAGTATGTTACCTAGTGTTATACTCGGCACACCCAGTAGTCTATTCCTGTTATGTCCTAGTAATATGTGCTGATCCCAAGATTTATACATCGTAGGGCTGGGTGTGGTGATATATATTCTATCTGCATGCCGTAGTACTTGTCTTCTTTTTAAACCTACCACACTGCTTTATTTACATACAATTTATTTGTAATAATGGAAGAGCGGGGCCTCCAAACACAGGCTATGTCGCTTAAATGGAGACCCCAATCCACCAGTAGTTAAGGCTTTATTGTAAAAGAAAATAAACATTTTTCATTTTCATTTCATTCATGTTAGTGCGACAGGGTTCTAAAGTGGGTACATGATATTGCTCATGACTGTACATACACATTGGTTCTGATTCCAGTACACACCATCTAATTTTATTTTAAGTTATATCTGTCATTTTCTTATCCGCCGAAAAGGAAAGGGACGGGTAATCGACAGGCATAAAATTTATGACACACGTCAATTTTAGACAGAAATTTAAAAGTTCTAAAATTTATATTTGAAATAAATGAATCACTCCTGTCAATCGATGAATCAATCAAGAATCAATGAAACATTTGGAGAGGTTTAGACAAATAACCTACCCGTCTGTTGGATGCCTGTGGGCTAAGACCACCACAGAATGGTCTCCGAATAGTGACAGACGCAGGCGTGGCAGACCGAGGCGGAGATGGCGCGACGACTTGGACGCTTTCCTGGAAGGCTGGCCGGAGGAAGCACTGGAGAGAGTCCTGGAAAAAATGGAGAGAATGATTTGCCCAGCAGTGGGACACTTTAGGCTAGATGAGTTAAGATATTGTCTATTTATTTTCGTTTTCTGTTCATTTTCCCTACCCATTTAGTAAGAAACATTTCAAGCCATCCTTTAAGTTCTAGAGGAGAAATTTTGCGACCATGTTTGTGTCACCGTACAAGTGTGAAAATGCCCGGGGCACTTGGGGATTCACATTGTTTAAGTCATAAGAAAACGGCCCACATGTTATTTGATGGGACATTTTGTATATAACGTTATAACATAACAACAGACCGAAGCATCAAGCCTGTATCGGGTAGACAGAGGTGAACAATATATACACTTATGTATATGTCTAGAATCTATATAGAAACCAAACGATATCAATAATTAGTATGATAAAAACATGAAATCGAACTCATAAAGTCGAATTTTATACACATATGTGAATCTATTATTCTAAGTGAAGTGAAATAGTTACCCTGTTTTTGGTCTTTTTTCTACTATTACGAATTATTGTCACACTGTTTACACTACTTGGTCAGGCAGAAGCGCTGAGGGCTCTCGTTCGGTAGGTAAGAGGTTGCTGGTAACTGAAATGTACGTAATGTCTGAAATTATTGATCAAAACCATGTTATTGTAAGTAGGTAGGTATTAATTTAGAAATCAGAATCTTTTATTCAATGCAATTATCATATAATACTTGTTGAAGGTCAATGTAACATTTTTGAATCTACGTAATTTCGCAAGGGGTTATGGCTGAAGAAACTGACACAAGCAAGAAACTGCACTGTATTATTTATACTTAAAATATTCTCGAGTTTGTGATTTAGCTCGTTCATTTTTACCGCAAACACTTCACTTAGGTCGAAACAAGTTCGCGACAAGGACCCTGACGATCCCTTCTCAACTGAAATTGCTTTACACTTCAGTTATGGCGGATAAAAGAAAATTAAAAATATTCCCTTGAGCGAACTGAGTGTCATCTTAGAGCGATGCCACACGGTGAGTTGTGGCTGTGTTGCGACGTCGTTTTACACCACAAGAAGCTTAAAAACCTTTTCCACTATCTTATGATTATTTCGACGGACATCCTTTTTGCTTTGATATAATTGTTTTGTGTAAATTTAAACTATTAATTTAGCTGATCGATACACATCGCCGCTTTGGAGGTGTTTTGTACGTAGGGTGACGATCACGGGAACTTACCCGTTCTCGTCATTACTAACAATAGTTTCATAAGTCACTTCTTACTAACAAAATATGGATGTATTGTTTTTTTTTTTGATCCGAAATAAACAATTTTATTTATTTAAAGTGATGTTGTTGTCTTGTTTTGGCCTAAACCAATGATATTGAAGAGGATTGTTGTTTGTTTTAGACGATTCTCACGCACGACGCGGCTACTTTTGCTGGTTTATTTCTGTTATGTATGTGTGTAGGTAGCCCAGTTGGTAGAACGCTTGCCTCTCACTTTGAGGTCGCAGGTTCGAATCCACCACATGCCTAAACCAATGAATGTCGAATTTGTTTTCGAATTCATGTTTGGATCATAAATGATTGTCACGTGCTCATCGGTGAAGGAAAACATCGTGATAAAACCCACATTCCTGAGAAATGCATTTTCGGAGGTATGTGACGTAACATGTATTGGGCTGGTTTTCCCTTCGAGGATTCGAAGGTCAGACAGTCGATTCTGTTAAAAACCGGACCTGTTAAATCTTCAGGTTAGGTAAGCGGATCCTGTGGAAAACGGGATAATGACTAGAGAGATGATGTTGTTGTCTTGTTTTGTTCGTGACGTTCTTTTATAAGAAACTATTTCTATTCTATTCTATTCTTTTCGCGTATCAGTTTCGTGACACCAGCAGACATCATAATTATTTAGGCATTTAACTGTAGGGACACACAGTGTATTATTCCTAAAATTGGAGTCAGCAATTCTGTATATTCTGTATTCCGCAACGGCGCCAACCAGTTGTTTCCCATACCGCGCTCCCTCCATTCGCGTCAGTAGCCTGTTAATTATAATTATTTCAATTGTTAAAGAGCCTAATAAATGTGCAGTGCGTGAACGTTAATCTGACTTCTTCTTTATCTCCTATTAGCCCAAAGTAATAGAACACATAAAAACCCTAAATAACTAAGATTGCAGAAATATCGATAGCATAACAACAAGTTCACGACTATATAGTCGCCGATACGGCTCACCACCTATCACGTTGGCCTAACAGAAAGCTCAGTGAGGCGTGGGCACTTAGTTCATCTTGCGATGGATGTACGGTCACGAGCATTAATATATATATACACTTTGGTACCATGTCACATTAACTTTTTTGACAAATTGAAGTGTAAGTCGCAGTAAATGTCAAATATGTTAGTGCGACAGAGTCCTAAAGTGGGTACATTATATTGCTCATGACTGTACCTCTGCTGACTACATTTGGGAAAATACTCGTGAACTTATGTTATGAGTATCTGAAGCTCTACTAACTGTACCCACATGTGCCTGTGCCTTTATGTAAAAACGGCGTTAACCCTTTCACAGGCAAAAACCATGGGTCATTGATGGTTCATAATAGATTGTAAGTATGACACCTTGGAATCGGAACGTCATTAGACGTTCTGTCCCTGAAAGTGTTAAAGAAAAAGAAAAATTATAGTTTTTATAGAGAGATCGGAGCTGATTCCAGTACACACCATAAAATTTTAAGTTATACCTGTAATTTTCTTATTCGCCGAAAAGAAAAGGGACGGGTAATCGACAGGCATAAACACACGACAATTTTAGGCAAAAATCTAAAAAGTGTTTGAGAGAGCCCAAACTGTTATATTGGCCAATAACCCGACAGAATTAAGTTGACAGCACACGTGAAATGGGTTGCATATTAGCGAGAAGCCTACTTATTTCGTACGGGTTATTGATTCATTTTGAAATTAATTCACGCATTCATTTATTTTAAAATTAACAGTTTTCAATCTCCCGTCCCTTTCCTTTTCGGCGGATAAGACAATGACGGGTATAACTTAAAATAAAATCAGGAGGTGTCTGAAGGAATCGGGGCTATTATTAAAGTAAAGAGTCCTTGTGATGTGTCTTATTTATTATAGAGTTAGCGCCGATGGTAATCACTACTCGACCGGTTTACGAGGGTATGCATTAAGTGGAATGCAATTTGCTAGTATCGGGTTACATGACCGCCCTGCGATAAAAAGTGAAACTTTAATATCCCTTTGTTACTTAGCTACAATAAAATAAATTATACTGTTACTTTGTCGGTAATAAGTCTGCTATTTTAGTGCGTTTCGTCAGCAAAGTTTGCGCGCTTCATTTCTGTGTCAAATGTTTTTGTATAACTGTATGCTTTGCACATTGTCGCAATTCTAATTTGCACAAGTTAACTTTCGGATCGTTCAATTTACACTTTGTGCAATATAGATTGTGCGTTTTTGTTTGATATTTAATGAAGTGAAGTGGAGTATAAGTAAGCACCTGATAGGTGCATAATTTACTTCATTAAACAATAAACAAAAAACGCACAATCTATATTGCACAAATTGTAAATTGAACGATACGAATGTTAACTTGTGCAAATTAGAACAAAAGCACAAGTGCGTAAGTTGTAAATTGTATTATATTTTACTGTGTATTGCACAAAATTAGGGAAAATAAACGAAACAAAGTTACCAATGTCGATGAGTATACCGATAGATAGCGGACTGTATACAACCACGGCTATCTTCTGAACCGCGCCATTCTACCACTTGCAATAAATACTTTTACAAGTTAGACAGAAAACACTCACTTATTTAATCATCATTAATATAAGAGCCACGCTCTTTTCAGCTTAGCATTGTCCATTCTTGTCATCAAATGTTAGTTCTTTGACTACCTTAAATGACAAGACGTGCACCCCCAAGTAGCAACCGATTGTCTTAAAAGAGAATTGTAGATATCTTGAAGGCAAGTAGACTAAATCAAGCCCTTGTCTTGGATAAGTCTTATATGTCTCCAAGATATCCCTCAAGATGTCTTGAAGATACAGTTTAGTAAAAGTGGGCACATACTTTAACTCTTATACAAGACAGACTTAAGACAACGTTAAGTCAGACTTAAACCCTACTTTAGACAATGTTCTTGCGTATTCTAAACTTAGAATTCTTGTAGTATCACTTAATACCAAAAATGTATACTTGAAGATATCTATAATACTTAGTTAAGACTATAGGATTGAATTGCACTGAGTCAATTGTAACTTAACGAAGTAAAACTTCAGGTCATACTAAAACGATTTTTACTTCACGCGTCTTTATTTTAGAATATAATGGCGAACATTTACATTAACACAAGAAATGAAGTCTGTAAGAAAATGGCGTCTAAAATATTTGTTAAGTTGTTTTAACAAAAGGTTATTCTGCCGTTTCAAATACAGGAAATTATAAACGCATGATTGTTTCTCGTGTAAAATCGATAGAAAGTGTTAAAAAACAGAAGGGCCTTTAATATACCAGAAAAATAATAATAAAATTTGGATTGATTATTCAGCAAATAAAAAAAATGGTGACATATAGTATAGAGAAATTCATTTTCTATTAATATATGACAGCTGAACGCAGTAATTGTTACTACAACAGAAATATTTATTAATTTACTTCAGTTTTTGACGATAATATTGTCAAAAAATATTACATGTTTTCTTCCTGTAAGTGCAAAATGGCGTTAAGTAATATTTTTCTAAATGAAGTAAGACTTTAGAAACAATTGATTTCGTAAGAATCAGTTTAGAAAAGTAAAGTCAAGTTGCACTTCATCAAGTACTAGTTAAGATAAATTTTACTTCAATTGTCTAGGAGTATACCAACTTAAGACAAAAAGTATTTAGTGAATTCCTACTTAAAACTCTTATGTCTAAAGTGATCCTATATTTTGATTTAGTAAAGTAATGTCGTAAAATCATGTTTGTTTATTTTGTGCCAGAATCATCTATGTAACAAGTAACAATTAAAATCGAACAAGCTTTTAAAACCTATGGAAAGTATGTTTGTTTGAGAGGTAAGTTTTTCGACTCGTGGAAGATAAAAAATATTGTTATGCTGAGTTCTTACTTGGATAGGAATGTGATTTACTTAATTATTTAATATTTATCGCAATTGGAACTAACAAACATAAACTCAATTTGCTAATGAGTCTCCGCGCATACATTCTCATAGGTACCTACATGGTTCGCTGACGCAAAGTAGGTACGATCACCGCGCTTCTAATTGCCAACGGAAACAATGTGATTATTGTAAAAATTTACGAGTATCCGTTGAATATTGTATTTGGGTCGTTCTTCTTTTTTATCGACAATGATCTGTCCTTCGCTCTGATATGTTATATGTTTTAGAATTTTATTTATTCTTTCCATTGTCCAAAAATATAGTTATCTTATTATACTTAAAATACTAGCGAAATACTAATCGGTTCCTCGATTAGTGATTAACGTAGCTTGGTTGTTTTTCACAAAATTCTGTGACAGAGTGGTAAATCGAAATGCTGTCTCCGATGAAAAGGGCCACTCTGTCACAATATATTTTGCAATGCGCCTGCAAGGAACAGTATATTACCAAGATAAAGAGAAACACTAAATACTCCTCTACAGACACATCTCTATATGATGTTTTTTAAATATTTATTGCCGTTATAATGAAAGATGTTAAATCCGATATAACGAGAAAATGACTTCTTATTGTCGATAAAAAAGAAGAATGACCCATATACGAAGAACCCTTGCAATTTGATTAACGTCGTGTGTGTGCGCGGTAGTTTCTAAGCCCACCAAAAACATTATTGTTAAAAAAGGCGGCCCAATTCCCGATGACTTTATCAAGCTAAAAAAATAAAGGAATCGAATCTAATGCCCACTTTAAATGCATTTAACCATACACAAAACTTAAAATAGATATGTTTTGTTTATGATTGTGAATAAAGCTTAGTTAAAAATAGGTACATTTTTAAAATTATTAAAAGAAAGAATGAAAGAAGAAAGAAAAGTATCTAGACACGCGGTAGCGTATCAAGCCAAGTTCAAGAAATAGAACTGGCGAGCCGCACCGTGTGTAATATTACACGAACCATTTGCAGCCACTTTTGACCCCCTCATAAATCAAAAACTATTTTACATAAACGTATCAAATCGTATCGTATCGTATCGTAAATTTGGCTCATATATTGAGACTTGTGAGATACATATAAGTGTTCTAAATTTCATAAGCTTATCTCAAACGGTTATTTAGATATTAATGTACAAAAATCCTCATTTTTATCATTGACTGACTGACTGACTGACTGACCTATAAATCAAAACTCTAACCCAGTTCCAGATGATCCTAGAGAGTTAAAATTTGGTATTTGGTTATGTATGTGGATTAACTTAACATAACATACAATCACGCCTATATCGGGGTAGGCAGAGCACTAAGTGATCATAAAACCACTTGATGCCATATTCGACAAGTACTTTAAGGGTAGGTAAGCAAGTTGGAACATGTGTTTAGCGGTGATAGGTTGTCAGCTTTTCGCCCACGATACAACACAACTCACATCCATTTTACTGGCATATTATTTTTTTTAACTTAACGTGAATCTTAAACGAGTTTAATAGGTATTCAAATGTATTATATCTATAAAGTCGACTTTTAGTTTTGAATTTGTCCTTTTAAAAGGACCCACGCGTTACGAGGATATGTACTTACCTACAATAAGACAGACCTTAGGCTACAATATATTTATGTTATAAGAAGATATGATATGTTATACTGTAACTTATAAATAAATTTCAGGACTGACCATTGAACTTGGCACCCATTTAGATCTCACTTCTTTTGTCGTTGAAGTCAACAACCAAAGCACTGCATAATATTGAACTTGGCTCTCATTTCACATTTATGTTTTTGTTTGGATTTATTTATTATTAGACTAATAGGTACCTAATTTTATATTTGAACTTAGCAGGTTTTACTATAAAACTCGATTTTTCATGGTGTAGTGTTGCCGTGCGCTTAGATTAGGTTAGACTAGCTTAGTCATTTTTGAGAAGATTTGTGCGAGACGTAGGTACCTGGGCCGCCACACGCTGGATCGGATTTGAAAAACAGGAACTTACGATTTTTTTGCCAAAATTAAATGATTGTGTTATACCAATCGATATAAAAAAATGATGGCAATGAAGAAGATATCGCATCGCTAACAAAAACAGTGGGATGTGCATTATCACAGGTTAATTTTCTGTATTTAATATTCTGCCCTCGAAAACCACCAGATCCTTTTATTATTTGGACTTCATCCATCTTTCTGCTTGCTTCTATTTCGATTTTATCGTCCATTGAATAGACTTTTCTTATGTTTTACTTATTGTAGTCAAAAACGAATAAAACAGTCTTGTATAAGAGCAACAAATAATAAAAATTGCCTTAAGTATATCTAGGCAATCAATTTTTACTTTACAAGACTAAACTGATACTTCACTAAATCAATTTAGTGTTAAGTGAGCCTTCAAATAATCTGAGTAAAGTAAAAGAATACTTGTAGACTTAACAGTAGGCTGAGATAAGACTAAATAGTTTTGTGAATACTTAACTTGGTTTTGTGTATTCTAAATTATCTAAAGTAGGATTTGTTGAAAACTATATAGAATTAAAGAAGGAAATGAATTTATGAAGTCCTAATAAGTCCTATTTGATTTGGATAAATCTCACTTTAGCTAAAGTTTAGACATATATGACTTAATCACAATTCTTGATTGCTACTTGGGCCCTCTCTAAGCTCTTCTTCCTCCCCCTTCCTCTCTTTCTTTCTATCTTCTCTTTTATCGCTTACTTAATATATTGATTGTATTCCATAAAACGTCGATACCTTCCCCATACCATATCGTACCAATTTTTTTTTTATTTACACTTTACTTGTCAAATAATATTGTTCTTTCTTTGGCCTCCACCACTACGGCTACGTACGGCTATGTAACCAAACTGTGCAAATTTAGAAAATCTACCACTTAACAAAATATGCAACATAATAAAATACAGATTAAAATCAACACTAATTTTTATCATCTACATCAGTTAAGTGGTGCTTAACCGATGATTATAGTTAAATACAATAGTAGCTCAGCATAATGTGAAATTTGAATCTCTTTATAGTAACAAATGTGCGGCGCGTATTTGTAATATGAAACTTGGAGGTGTGAAAGGTTACTCTCTGTATTGATTGGTACAATTATTACAGTGACGTTTACAAGCGAGCATGATCGTGTAAAGGGCATACTCGGCTGTACTTGCCGATGATCGTTTATAAACGGATTTAATCTTGCTTGCCTGTAAGCGTCACGTCTGTGAACGGATTTAATCTTGCTCGCCAGTAAGCGTCACGTCTGTGAACGGATTTAATCTTGCTCGCCCGTAAGCGTCTGTAATTCAATCAATCTATCATTTAGTTGCATAAGATTCATGGTTTTGTCCAATAGTTTTATCTTCTAAGAATTAAAATGATATTACCGATAATGTACGTAGTGGAGGCATTGTATGTAACTATCGTGTCGTGGGATCTAAACCACTAAATTCGATTTAATGAGTTTAAATTAATGTTTGGACCATAGATAATTTGATTTCAGGATTTGTGCCCGGTTAATGGCAATAGGGTCGCCCCCTGTAGTGGTGGGTATTTGTAAAAGACTTGTCTTATAAAATAAATCAGTTGTTGTCCGAACGTCGCGTGTTTCATTGCAATCACAACATGGTGGCAGCGGTAAATTGAAATAACAGTGTTATTTGTGCAGTATTTGTGTATTTCAAGCAAGTATATCGTTGATAGTTGGAGTGCGGGTTTAGTGTAGTGTGGGACATTCGTGTATTATTAAGAAAAAGTCGTTTCAACAATTAACAATGGAGCACGCGCGGCCACCGTCTGAATTAAACATGGAGGGAGATCCTGTCAGCAGAGCTGATGCGTGGAAACGGTGGAAACAACAATTCATGATATTTATGAAGGCGTCGGGGGTGAAGAAAGAGTCTGCTAGCGTGCAGGCTAGTTTACTTGTGAACCTGATCGGATCCGAAGGTTACGACGTGTATCAAACTTTCCAATTTAAAAACGACGATGAGCGCGATGACGTGGACGAAATAATAAGAAAGTTCGACATTTATTTCGGAACAAAAGTGAACATAACGTTGCTGCGATATAATTTTTTTATGCGTAACCAAGGAGAAGGGGAATCAATTCAACAATATGTGACGTCATTACGTCTTCTCAGTAAAAGGTGCGAGTTCGGGTCGCTCGAGGAGGAGCTGATTAAGGACCGCATCGTGTGTGGGGTGCGCAGCGGAACGGTCCGGGACCGCCTGCTGCGGTGTGATGACCTTAATCTCGATAAGGCCGTCAAAATGTGTCAAGCCGAAGAAGTGTCACAGGAGACTAGTCGCCATATGACCGCAAGGGGCGCGGGAGGCGGAGATAGTGTAGTGCACGTAGACAGGGTGCAGCAGCGCGGGGCGCGGACGACGCAACGAGGGCGCCAGCTGGCCGGCGGCGGCGGCAGCGCGGGCGCAGGGCCGGCGCGCGGGCCGCGCGGGGCGGCGGCTAGCGCCTGCCGCGGCTGCGGCGGCGTGCGCTGTGTCACGGGCCGATGCCCGGCGCAGCATGTCACCTGTTACGTATGCGGTAATCGTGGACACTTCGCACGGGTATGTAAGTCGAATGCTTTTCATAATAATCACGTGAGAAGGGTGTACGAAATTGAGCGTGACGACAGTGATAGTGGGGAATTTGTCGGGTTGGATGAGTGCGAATCGTTTTATATTTCAGTGATTAAAAGTGAAAAAGTCTGTTCGGAAGAATGGTATGAAACTCTTTCGTGTGAAAATGGATCAGAAAAATTTAAGTTGGACACTGGTGCAGATATAAATGTAATATCATTCAAACAATTTTGTTACTTCGGATTTGATAGCAGTATGATAAGGAAAAATAAAATTAAGTTAGAATCATACAGTGGGAATCAAATACCGATAAAAGGAATCTGTGATTTGTTATGGTCACATAAGAATGTTACTTATAAATTACAATTTGCAATAGCGGATATGGAATGTCAAAGTGTGCTGGGACGGAAAACTTGTGAAGAACTAAATTTAGTAAAACGAGTTCATTCTATTATTTGTAACAAAAACAGCGATTTATTTACGGGGATAGGATGTTTACCGGGTAAATACCATATAGTAGTCGATGAGTCAATACAACCAGTAGTTTGTGCTTCACGAAAGATACCATTAGGTTTACGTGACCGCTTAGTTGAAGAGCTCAAGAGAATGGAAGACTTAGGCGTCATCAGAAAAGTAAGCCATCCTACCCGATGGGTGCATCCACTAGTGCTAGTAGCTAAAAAGAATAACGGCATCCGCGTGTGCTTAGACCCGCGCGAGCTGAACCGTGCAGTGCGGCGCGCGCACTTCCAGCTGCCCACGGTGGCGGAGCTGGCGGCGCGGCTGGCGGGCGCGCGCTACTTCAGCGTGCTCGACGCCAACTCGGGCTTCTGGGCGGTGCAGCTGGACGAGGACAGCGCCGACCTCTGTACTTTTGCGACACCCTTCGGTCGTTATCAGTTTTTACGCTTACCGTTTGGGATTAGTTGTGCTTCCGAAGTATTTCACGGGAAAATGAGGCAACTTCTGGAAGACCTGGACGGTACGGATAGCTTCGTAGATGATATTATTGTGTGGGGCCAAACGAGACAAGAACACGATAGGAGATTGAATGCTTTATTAAAACGAGCGAGAGAGATAAATCTAAAGTTTAACAAAAATAAGTGTAAAATAGGGGTGCAGGAAGTCACTTATTTAGGCCACATCTTTGATGCCAATGGAATGAGACCGGATAGTAACAAAGTGACAGCTATATTGGACATGCCACCGCCAACGGATAGGAAAAGTTTAGAGCGTTTTTTAGGGGCTGTGAACTACTTGGCTAAGTTTATTCCGAACTATTCCCAGCATGCTATTCCACTCACAAATTTATTAAAAAAGGAGAATAGCTGGCGGTGGGAGTATAGTGAACAGGCAGCATTCGACAAATTAAAGGTATGTGTAAGCTCTGCCCCGGTGCTGGCGCTGTACGACGTGTCGCGGCCGACCGTGCTGTCGGTGGACGCGAGCAGCGATGCGCTGGGCGCCGTGCTCATGCAGGACGGCCGACCCGTTGAGTACGCGTCGCGCACGCTCACGCCCGCGCAACGCCGCTACGCACAGATTGAAAAGGAGCTTCTCGCCATAGTATTCGCGTGTGAAAGGTTCCATCAATACGTGTATGGGAAACAAAGAATAGTCGTGGAGTCGGATCATAAACCTCTGGAAAGTATATTTAGGAAACCTTTGATGTCCGTTCCAGCACGCTTACAACGCATGATGTTAAGAATACAGGGGTACGATTTAGTGGTATGTTACAAGTTCATGTATATTGCTGACACATTGTCACGCGCACCGCTACCTGATTTATATAGTGAAGAAATTCACAACAATGTTGTAGATCAAATCAAATTGGTAGTTAACAATTTGCCTATATCAAACAAAAAGTTAACTTTGATAAAAAAGGAAACCAAATCAGATGAACAATTTCAAAAGTTAATACAATATATTAAAGAAGGTTGGCCGAATCATAAATATAATGTTAATGAGAACATAAGGGAGTATTGGGCTATGAAAGATGATTTATATGTTATTGATGACGTAATATTTAAAGAAAATACGGTGTTGATACCAGCCGCGTTGAGGGAACAAATGTTATATATAGTGCACGAGGGACATCAGGGCATAGATCGGTGTAAGCGGCGCGCGAGGCAGGTGATATTTTGGCCGAATATATCAAGAGATATTGAACAGTATGTCAAACGGTGTAGCATTTGTCGGGAGTGCTCAAACATGCCCGCGAAAGAACCATTGATGAACATAGATGTACCAAATTTACCATGGGCGAAGTTGGGTTCAGATCTGTTCGAATACAGGAAAAAATACTTTTTACTCATCGTGGATTATTTTTCGAATTTTGTGGAAGTTTTTGAACTAAATAATATATCATCAATCAGTGTAATAAAGTGTATGAAAGAAACATTTGCACGCCACGGGATACCGGAGACGCTAATCAGCGACAATGGTACACAGTACTCCAGCCGAGAGTTTAAACAATTTGCTAATGAGTGGGGATTTGACCATGTGACGTCATCTCCTAATTACGCACAAGCTAACGGAAAAAGCGAGCGGGCGGTGCAAACTGTAAAGTCTTTATTGACCAAAGCGGTTAAAAGTGGTACTGATTTTCAGTTATCATTGCTGAACTACAGAAACACGCCCCGCGATGGTTTGAGCTCACCCGCACAAATGTTAATGAGTCGGAGATTACGATGTAAACTCCCAGTCAGCTCAGACTGCTTACAACCAAAACTAATAGATCAGTCAGAGTACAATACAATAAAAAAGAACCAATTAAAATCAAAATTAAATTACGACAAGCGAGTAAGACCCTTGTCTGAGCTGAAGGAGGGTGACCGTGTTATATGTATAAATGGAAAAACAAGAATTCCCAGCACTGTACTTCACCGAGCTGCAACTCCGCGTGCTTACCTTGTTCAAAACAAATTGGGAGCAAGATACAGACGCAATCGGCGTCACTTAATCAAATGTGAGAATGCGGAATGTAGCAACATAAAAAATGAAGCGCAGAGTGTAGGCGACAGTGTGAATCCCAACAAAGATGAATGCGTACCGGAGGCTCCTCCATTAAATAACCAGTTATACTTGAAAACCAGACTCAATTAAAGAAGAAAATTCAAATCAATTGGGATCCACAATGCCACCCCCGCGATACAGAAGACCTATTACCCGTAGTTTCGCAAAGAAGCTCAATTTGGAAATAGATTAAAAATTAATTATATATAGTAACTAATTTTAAGGGGTGGTGGATTAGGATTATAACAAGTTATTATGTAAGTTTTAAAAGGGGGAAATGTAGTGGTGGGTATTTGTAAAAGACTTGTCTTATAAAATAAATCAGTTGTTGTCCGAACGTCGCGTGTTTCATTGCAATCACAATTACTTACTTGTGGTACTTTATATATTACTTTTTATTACTTTTCTTTCAGTTACGGATATCTTGTACGCTGACGACGTTGCTCTTATGGCTGATTCTATTGAGTCTCTCCAAAGTATCGTAACATCCTTAAGCACTTCATGCCGCAGGTTTGGGTTGGTTATAAGCATCAGCAAAACCCAAGTATTGAAACAACCACCACGAGGATGCCACGGGGATCCTTCTAGTGTTGCTTTAGATCGCGCAGTGCTGGAGGAAGTTCCAAACTTCAAATACTTGGGCACTAGAATACGTAGTGATAACACCTTGGCATCGGAGATACCGGCCCGAATAGCAAGTGCGGCAGCGGCCTTTGGAAAACTTAGGGCACGTGTTTGGAACTCACACGATATTAAGCTGCAAACTAAAATATTGGTTTACAAGGCAATCATCTTGCCCACATTACTATATGCCGCAGAGACTTGGTGCTGCTATAAGGCAGACATCAGGCGATTAGACACCTTCCATCTCAGATGTCTAAGGTCTATTCTGCGCATCAAGTGGCAAGATCGAGTTCCAAATACAGAAGTGCTGCGTCGTGCTGGCCTGTCCGGGATAGAAGCGCTCATTATGAAGCACCAGCTGAGATGGTGTGGGCACGTCTTGCGAATGGATGACAGCAGATTGCCGAAAGCAGTTTTCTATTCCGAGCTTTCTAGCGGGAAACGAAAGCAGGGCGGGCAATACCTGCGTTACAAAGACGTGCTCAAGCGCAACCTTGTGGCTTGTGATATTCCACCTGATAGTTGGGAGGAGCGAGCTCGTCTTAGACCGGAATGGCGTTACACTGTCCACAAAAACGTGGAACTGTACGAAAAGAAGCGTTTAGAAGATCTTGACGTAAAACGTCAAATACGGAAGACTCGACACAAGCCCTCCTACAACTATACATTTAATTCTGCTGGCCAGTTATTCTGTGCGCCATGTGGCCGAATCTTCAAATCGAAGTTCGGTTTTGCTAGTCATATTAGAGCCTATCATAACATCGACCTGGGATAGACATTTAGGAGTCGCCGTCGCCGGACACGGCTTGGATGAGGATGATGATGATATTACTTTTCTCTTCTTGCCTTTAACGTAAGTATGTAGGTATTAATAAAATAGAACAGCACATATTCCACAAGATTTGTGCCTGTCAAGTTCCAAACAAGTACCTACGTATGTTTCAAGTAATATCAATGATATCCATTGTCACAAAGCTCCAATATCTTCCATAATTCCTTGCTGAGTGAGCCTATTTCCCAACGGATAGACCTATCTTGAAAATTCTTTACTGTTACTTTTGATATTAGTTACCAAGTGTTTTTTTTTTGTAGAATCAACAGTCTGGCTGAATAAGACATAATGTACAATAATAAAATGATTGGCTGCTAAAAAGTCACCAAGTTACTTCTTCTATCGTGTGGATTGTGAGGTGAATTACCAACCCCATCAACCAACCTACTAACGCTTTATAATAATTCGCTATAATTATTATATAATATTAAATATCTCCGATACTCAAGAGTTGCCTGGAAGAGATTGTTACATAGCAATAAGGCCGCATATTGTACTCTTTCTGTTTCTCTTTTGTTTTATATTTCATGTGTGTGCAATAAAGTACTTATTATGATAGGTTATGTTAATAATGACTCACCTTAAGCTGAAAATATACAAACATCCTTTCGCCGCAATTAGCCTTTGTTTAATTTAATTGAAAATTATTTGCATATTTTGATGAAGAATCGCCATGAAAAATAAATATTTATAGGCGCTACCCAGGCGCGCCGATGCGGGTATACTGAGAGATCAAATATTCGAATCAAATGAAAAAAGTTGGAGTCCAATTTCAAAATACGAACATAATATATAAACTAAACTGATAAAAAATAAAAACAAGCTCGCGCGCTGCCTCTACGATTCAAAACTAAACAGTGTTCGAGGGGGTGTGAGGTAAACCTAGCTGAGACGCTGGTGGGGAGCGGAGAATTGCCGATCTATACGTAGTATTATTCCTTATTATAATATTATGCTGCAGGTATGATTATTCCGACCAACATATTTTGTTTCTGTCATTGTGTAGGTAATTTTCATATTACGTTAATAGTATCATATTTTTAATGTCATTTGTTGTAATAAATCACACAACTGTAACTACTGTATTGTAACTTGTTTTGTACATAATGTTGTGTGCAATAAAGTATATTCGTAACTGTAATAAATATTTTCCTTCTTTCTTTCATAATTATATATAATTAGACTGCGAGTTGTCTTTTGATTACTTGTGGTTCTGCTCAGTTCGTTAGGGATTACGTGAGTATATGTGTGTTCTATAAAAAGAGTTAGATTATCGTTCATCCCTTTAGCAATTAAAATGTCAGCCATTTTGATTCGGGGCGGCCACAGGGGACGCAGCGGAGAGCAAAGTGCCGCTAGTGCCCGCAGTATTTCAGTGCGGCACTAATTTAGTGCCGTGCGGTTTGTGCGGTGTAGTGCCATTCTGCTAAATGCACTCCCAGCGGTTAGGTTGAGATGAGAATTGGACTTGTTACAATAAATGTACTGTTTTATTTTTGGATTGAGTACAATTCGTTTCTTGTTCGTTACACTTTTAGATACTGCTGCTTTAGGTACTGCTTTTTTTTGACCTGACTTATTGTACGTTTGCCGCAGATGGCATTAACTACTTGGCCGGACAAATGGGGAGCGCCAAAGGCTCTCATCCGGTACAAAATTTAAGACAACAGACCTGAGCGTGCCCAGTTGGGCACGAATCTCGGCTCAGGGCGTCGTCTGAGAGGAAAAATATTTGAAATAATTAATCGACCCTAGTGGGTCGATAGCGATAAGCGCTGATTGAGGGAAATCGTCGACCACGCTGGCGGGGTCGGTATCGGGGTCCTGAAGTGTTTGGTGTCGCGAGCTGATTAGCTGCCTCTATGGCTAATTAAGCACTGCAAGACCATGTATACACTAAAATAAACAAACTTATAAGTACACAGCCCTAAGCTGCTTATTATAACCATGTCGCAAAAACAGACTACAAATTACGACAGACTATCTGCTATTTTTTTTACGTATTACATATTTGACGCATATGATATTAACTACTTGGCCGGACACATGAGCGCTGATGGCTGTCACTCGATACTAAAATCTAGTTCAGTACTATTTGTGATTGCATTTCAATATAGATAACGTTTTACAACATGCGCGGTGTGAGTTTAAAAAAAAATAAAGTAAAATGTTTATTTTTCATAAAAAAGTACATAAAATATAGGTACAATAAAAACCCCACAAAACCAATTCCTCGGTTTGTCTGTGTGAGTGGAGTTCGCTTAATGTTATTATGTTTTAAAATACCTATTGACAGTTAACTTGTAGCTAAGAGATCTTTTGCATAAGATGTTTAAATAAAGATTTACTAAAATTTATATTGCACTCCTGACGTATGTCGACCGTAGAGATGTTATTCGTAGCGCAAAAGCCAGTGTTGTGACATTAGCATAGATATGTACCTATGAATCGAGATTCGGCTAATCGATTCTGTTCCAACACTACCTTCTATGAGCATTATCAATGACACATCGATAAGGTACTAAAATGATATTGGTGCTAATTCCTGTAAATACCATCTAATTTTATTTTAGGTTATATCTGTCATTTTCTTATCCGCCGAAAAGGAAAGGGACGGGTAATCGACAAGCATAAAATTTATGGAACACACGTCAATTTTAAGCACAAATCTAAAACAACCGTCTAAAAATTCGCCCGGGTTATTCATTTATTTACTCATTCTTCCTAAAATTAAGAGCTGTCAATCATCCGTCCCTTTCCTTTTCGGCGGATAAGAAAATGACAGGTATAACTTAAAGTAAAATTAAGAGATGTCTGCAGGAATCGGGGCCATTATCAACTTAAAAGGCGAAATATCACTTTGTAGAGGGCCACGTTTAGTCAACTCATGCGCATCTGCCTACCCCTTCCACTATGGGCGGGGCGTTGCCATGGTGACAACCACGCCCCGTTTTAACCCTATAGTTTATTGACTTGTTAATAGTTATTTTGTGACATTATCATGAGTAGTTCTAAGGTAATAATGTAGGGATGGTATAGCTATATCATCCCAACTCATTGATGCAAGTCCTGTACCGGGATTCGAACCGCCAATGAGGTATTAATTAACAAAGTGGCTCGACCATTATAGACGGCTCACCACCTATCACGTTGGTCTAACAGAAAGCTCGGTGAGGTGGGTACTTAGTTCATCTTGTGATGGATGTACCTATGCCTACCCCAATTGGGATATAGTCATTAGCTTATGTTTTGTTATGTGCCTAATAAATAACATCATCATCTCCATAGCATTAACCCGTTTTTTACCGCTTACCTAACCTAAAAATTTGCCAGGTCCGGTTTTTTTTCAGAAGCGACTGCCTGTCAGACTTTCCAACCCGCGAAGGGAAAACCAGCCCAATACAGGTTAGGTCACTCCGAAAGTTCATTTCTCGAAAATGTGGGTTTCCTCACGATGTTTTCTTTCACCGCTGAGCACGTGATTATCATTTATGATCCGATGAATTCGATAACAAATTCGACAATCATTAGTTTAGGCCTGTGCTGGATTCGAACCGGTGGCCTCAAAGTGAGAGGCAAGCGTTCTACCAACTAGGCTACCACGGCTCCAAATAAAAACACGTTTGCGAATCGTATCCAAATAAAAAACACGATTCCAAATACAGATGATACAACAGTGCTGAATTTCCATTCCATTCGTCATGACAGGTAAAAAAAACACACGTAAATGAAATAACAATGACATTCAATCAACAATCTCTCGTTATACCTACCCCGATGGATTCCGCATGTCCGGAGGGTGGGCTGGTGCAAACGACAGGCGACAAGCCTTCCAAATTCACAATCTCAAATCCCCTCGTTTCGTTTTCTTGAGCTGCTAGAGGCCCCTAACAAAGCCACATAGCTTGTTAAGGTCAGGAGAATGAGGATTTAACAGATCGGCGAACTATTCGCAGTTCCTAATAAAGTTTTGTCATAATCGGTATTCGATATTGGAACAGGCCTGCTTCTGTCAGGGAGCTCATAAAACACTTTTTTTTTGACGTGACTTATTGTAGATTTGCCGCAGATGAGAATTAAACTCGTTACAATAAATGTACTGTTTTATTTTTGGCTTGAGTACAATTCGTTTCTTGTTGGTTACACTTTTAGATACTGCTGCTTTAGGCACTGCTTTTTTACCTGACTTATTGTAGGTTTGCCGCAGATCGCATTAACTACTTGGCCGGACAAATGGGGAGCGCAGAAGGCTCTCACCCATATATCATATATCATAAAACACTGTTTCTGTGAATAAGTTACATAAACTCTCTTTATTTTTCACTTTCCTTCCACCGCCTCCAATTGGAATACCAATGTATTTAAGTTTATATGTAATACAAACTGAACTTAAAAAAAGAAAGGAAAACATGAAACAGTAGGAGTAGAGTCCTGTGCTGGGAGGTTTTCTGGCTACGTGTTTCCCTCAGCGATACAGCTTCCTATGTGGTAGTAGTTTTACACCCAGTTACATTATATGTAATTTAATTTTTGACGTTTAAAAAGCGCTAACTATGTAAGCCAATTTTTAAGAATAATTGTTTCTTTTTTATGTCGATTGGTAAACTTAGTGATTATAATCTACAGAAGACACTTGACCCAAATACCGCAAATATATAGAAATTTCTGTTAGAAATAAATTGTGCCTTTTGTCTTTTCTCATGTTGTCATATTGTGTACAATAAATTATTAAAGAAATAAATAAATATACCGCCATTCATTAGTTCGACTTATGGCGTTGACAGCGAGTCCCCTACGGCGAGCGGCTCAACGTCGCGTCTTTAGTTTGTACAGTGAGATTAAAAAAGTCCATATCGAAGTAATTAATATAAAAAAGCAATATCGCTATTTTGATATTTGTTAACACTGCTCACTTCCCTTTATATGCGCAATTGTCAAATTGAAATTAAATGTAATTGCATAGTTTCGGCCGGGGTAAGCAGAAACCATTTGCTTTGATCCTGATTACCCTTGCTTCCTCCACATTCATCAATCAAAATTGAAATTCACTAATAATTAATCTAATAATTAATTTGGAGCAACGTGGCTAATATTCTAGGGGCTTCGCGCTCGATGTGGTGAGCTGGAAGACATATTTTACTTTTAAATTATTACTATTTTGTGTTGTTATTTATAATCAGTGTGTTATTGCAATTATAATTGAACTAGCGACCCGCCCCGACTTCGCTCCGGTGCAATGTTGAGGAAAAAATGAAATTATTTACGACATCACATTAAAAAGCTCATAAATAACAATACTTCTCCACTATTTATTGGATGTTATTAGGAGGAGCTCGGTGGCGCAGCGGTAAACGCGCTCGGTCTGCGATTGTTGAAGTTAAGCAACTTTCGCAAAGGCTGGTCATAGGATGGGTGACCCCAAAAAAAAAATGTTTTCATCTCGAGCTCCTCCGTGCTTCGGAAGGCACGTTAAGCCGTTGGTCCCGGCTGCATTAGCAGTCGTTAATAACCACCAATCCGCATTGGGCCCGCATGGTGGTTTAAGGCCCGATCTCCCTATCCATCCATAGGGAAGGCCCGTGCCCCAGCAGTGGGGACGTTAATGGGCTGGTGATGATGATGATGATTATATAGGTATATAAATTTTCCTCTTGAATAACTCTATCTATTAAAAAAGCACATCAAAATCCGTTGCGTATTATTAAAGATTTAAGCGTACATAGGGATATAGGGACAGAAAAAGCGACTTTGTTTTATACTATGTAGTGATGGAATGTATTCTTTATGAATGTCTGTATGTGCAGCAGTTGCTTCGATGTAGCGCGTTTAACCCCCCAGTTCATAACGTAACCATCTTTCGTCCCTTGCACCACAACAGAGGCACATTTGAATAATTCCTTGTCACGCGTCGTGGTAATTGTCTCTCTGTACAGTATTAATTGTGATTTATTGCATCTACCGTCTGTTAACGAACTCACTACCAAACCCTTTTTTCAATGAGGGATATTCCAGGCGACGTTCCGTAATCCATACACTCCCGACATAGACGGTCCTGCCGTTCACGAAATATCCATTTCAAAAAAGCTAGATCATAGTATGTGTAGAAAGTAATAAAGTTTATAAAGTTTAAGTATGTGGTGGTGTGTAAGGATTATAGTAGATATTTAACACACACACACACACACACACACACACACACACACACACACACACACACACACACACACACACACACACACACACACACACACACACACACACACACACACACACACACACACGCACACACGCACGCACGCACGCTCGCACGCACGCACGCACCCACACACACACACACTTTTACATCACAAGTTGCAATTAGTCTTAAACAAGCCTACTAACTTACCAAATTTAATTTGTCTAAATCTACTCTTATTGTGACTATCTTGTCAAATAACTTGTTTACTCCTAAATATTAGTGTAGGTAGTAACTTAAGTAGGTAACTACTAATTTACTCCATTTTTATTTTGTTTTTCTTACATTAAATTACGTCTAATTAATTAAAATTATATACAATAAAATTTTTAGTACTTAATACGAAGACTTATTCACATATTGTTATGTTGATTTGGACAATAAACAATTTTTATTTATTTTATTATTAGGTAAATACTTTATCCGTTACGAAACGATGAAAATAAGTTACTTACCGAAATATTTTCATAGAATTACTTTTCTTTAACATTTTTTTTCTGACACACGTCTGATGCAAAAAGTTTACCCTTTGATCATTGCAATGCAAAGGCTAGGCGCTCGCCGACTTTGATTTTTTGTACATCATTTTGTAGAAAAGATGTTAAGTAATCTCTCAATCGATCAAGGCTGAATGATCGATCAGCCAAACTTGACAAAGTGCTTGAAAATCAAACGACGGCAGTAAGTACTATGCGGATTGCTTTTAAAATTCTCCTTTTTAGTGCCGACACGATTTGTGACAAAATATTGGTGTAACTGAAAGAAATAAAATTATTCATTCAGCAAAAAATACATAATTACCAATACAAATTGTTTAGTGGTAGTAATTAACAATCGTTTTGTGGGTCGTATATTTTTTGCATTGGCAGTTCAAATTCAAAAATATCTTTATTCAGTAGGTAACATAGTTACACTTTGAATCGTCAATTTTTACATAGCCAACGTCTCAAGCTACAGCTAGGCTGTGGCATTCGCTGTGCTGTAGCCGTTTCGGCATAATTTATGATTCTATTGTTAATAAAGTATTCGGATATAAATACGTAAAAAATAACAATAAAACCAACACCAGCTTATTATAAATATAATACTTCTTCCAGCGCGCACAAGGGGGCTGAGCGTCCAAAACGCTGGCAGCATTGCCCCTCTGAACTACCAGGCCTATTCTCTGCGCAAAAAGCTGCCAGCTCTTGGATCGCCAGTTGCCTCAATGAGACGCGCCGAAATGTAACTCATAAATAACTTCGCCTCAGAGCCCCACAGGGCCCGATGGCCCCGTTAGTCCAGTTAGTGACTATTTAGAAGATATGAATGCATGGGATTCTTCTTCTATCGTGTGGATTGTGAGGTGAATTACCAACCCCATCAACCCTGGTATCAGGGTTATTACTGAGCCGCCATAGGCCCCTGACATGACTCATGTAACGACTATGTACTTACATCAGTAAGTAATAACCTGTAATAACACAGATATGTATATAACATAGGTGTGGAGGTACACACTACACCGGGATTTATTAACGTGCTTTCCGAAGCACGGATCTTTTTACTTGTTGGACAATCAGGTGATCAGCCTATAATGTCCTAACCAAACTAGGGAACACAAAGTGATTTTTGTGATTTGTCCCCACCGGGATTCGAACCCGGGACCTTCGGATCGCGAGCTCAACGCTCAACCACTGGACCACGGAGGCTGTTAATGCATGGGATTAACTGTCTAAGAACTGATATTAGGCAGCTAAATTACTCAATTGTATAACAATATTTTATGTTTATTTTATTTTTAAAAGAACGTCTAGGGCCCTGTGCCGAGGCTTTTCTTGCAGCTTCTTTTCCCCGTTCATACAGGTTGTGAGAAGCTGCAGTAGTTTTAGGCGGATGAGACGTTTGTTATGTAAAAATGACGATTCAAAGTGTAACTATGTTCTCTCTCTCTCTCTCTTTTTTTATTTAAGAGCTGCGCTCTTGTCGGTACTCTTGTGGAGTAATCGCCATTCCTCTCTTCTTCCCGCCAAAACCTTCATCTCCCGATACGACACGACCTGCACCTTCTCTTTTATTTGTTTCATAAATGTTATCCTAGGTCTACCCATTCCTCTCTTCCCTTAAATTTTTCCTTCTATAATGTTTGTTATAAATGAATCGTGTAACTATATCGTCACTGGAAAGGCAAAATTACGTAAGCGCCAAAAGGCCATTTCGAGAAAAAGCCGTTTAAAGTTTCATTTTTTCGTTTTTTTATCATAACTTTTTACCCAATTATCCAATTTAGATGATGTCAAGGTAAGGTTACATTGTTTTTTAATTTTCTATGTCCAGCAATACATATTATAACTGTTGGATTGCTATTTTAGGATATAGTGGCGCTTACGTAAAAATGACTTCAGTTTACAGTAAAGCAAATTTACTTAACCGCCATCTGGTTAAAATATTATTTGGAAGCAAAATTACTTACAGCTCTTAAAACAATGCATACGAGAACGACAATATTTCTTTAAATATAATAATACTGTAATGTTAGCGGAGTAAAAGTTACTGTAACGACTTTTACACATCTGCTCTCATTATGTAAAAATTGCCTAAAAAGTGATCGATTGATTATGTCAGTTCACCAAAAATTCTTTAAAGTAAGTTTTTGTAATATCTTACATGGGTAAAAAGACGTAAGAGACAAATAATTATTCTTAATACCTCCTTAAACTACTTATTACTTCAATTGATTTATAAAAATGGCTATTAAAATACTGAAGTGCCAGAAATAAAGTTTCATAAAATATAAATAATAGCGTACAACCCGTTATCTGTTTGTAAAAGTTTCTTTTTAACACTTTCAAAGACAGAACGTATACGGACGTTCCGATTCCAAGGTGCCATACTACCTATTATGAACCACCAATGACCCATGGTCTCTGTCCGTGAAAGGGTTAAACGGTTTTATTTAGCTAAACCCGTACGGTATATTTGTATCAAAATTAGATATTGCAATTTAAGTACCTTCCTGTTGTCAGATTGATCTGAAATTTGGTACGCACCTTTAATTCCGATGTCAATACAATATAATAAAATCAATAACATTTATAAATCTAAGATGGCAGCCGGTACATAATGGGGGATTACATATTTTTCCAAACCCCCTCAATATGGGTATCAAATGAAATAGCTACACAAGTAGAATACTGTGATTATGTCAAAATTTAAAATCCAAGATGGCTGCCGTTCCAAAATAGCGGACTAGGTACATATTTTTCCACAACCCCCTCAATATGGGTATCAAAGATAGGACTACACTAGTAGAATACTGTCATTATGTCAAAATTTCAAATCCAAGATGGACGATATTACAAAATGACTGAAAGAAGGATGTTGCCCTTAATTTTGTCATTGTCATCCACCGTCCATAATATGCAGGGCAGCACAGTGGATCGCTGGGTGGGGTCGCTCCGCGAAGCCTGTGAAATCCCCAGGAGGCTTCTGAGCTTCTGGAAGGAGATAGGTTGGCTTACGTAGTCAACAATTACACGCATAATGGGCCACCTTAGAGTCTAAATGCGGAAAACAGAGCCCACTAACATAACATAACATATGCAGGGCAGCACAGTCGACCATGCAGTAGTATATTTGGGCTCAAAATTGTTTGAATTAGGACAAGCATACGTGGCTCTAAGTCGAGTCAAGTCTCTGGAAGGGTCAAGTCTTTTTAATTCCTCAATAATTCCCCTTATTGTTTTTAAGAGTATTTACCACGAAGTTTAATACACTTTTCCATTCGCTCGAACCAGGTGTTATTTAACATTTATTCCACTCCAAAGTAGAAGTGTTCAAAATGGCTGACTTGAAAGCGTTGGCCGCTTCTTCGCCGCACTGGAACCTTTGACCGTGAAGAGTTTCTTTTTTAATTTTAGGAAATGTAAAGAAATCATTGGAGCTTAGGTCAGGACTGTATGGAGGATGGTCAAGAATTTTTACGTTTTCCTGCTTCAAATAATCGTTTGACGAGCGGTGTGTGAGCTTGCGTTGTCATGGTGCAGCATCCTGCACTCCTTCGCATCATCATGCGTCGCTTTGGGTTATATTTTCGAAGTTCGGCGATAACTTGTGGTATACCAATCTGCATTAACCGTCCTACGATCTTCAAGTGCAATTGTCGCAACATGACCGATTTTCTCCACGAAGGTAGCCACCATCTTCTTTGAAGTGCTTCGAGAGCGAACAACTTTGACTCGTTTTGGAAGACCCAAACTGTGGATTGTTGTTTGGAATCAGGATAATAGCATAAATCCAAGATTCATCACCACTGATGATGTCGTACACGTGATTTGACTCTCCTCGGTTGAACCTCTGAAGAGTTTTCTTACACCATCTGACGCGGGCTACCTTATGATCGTCAGAAAATGCGGGATGCAACGGCAAACTAGTTTTCTCACACCAAGTGCCTCATTCAATATCGTTTAAATGGTTGTCCCTGAAATGCCTAATAACGCCTCTATTCTCGGTATGTCACATGACGATTTTTGAGGATTAGTTGTCTCACAGCAACGATATTATCTTCAGTGAAGGCGGATGTCCACGCTCGAATTCTAAATACCAGCGTTCGATGGTTCGCAGACATGGCACTTCATCGTGGAATAGAGATTTTAACTGTTTGAAACACTGAAGTCGCAGTAGGCCTCTTCGAAAGTTATAGAAAATTTTTCTTTGTAAGATTCATTTTCGGACGTGACCTGACAGATTCAAACCAACGCTGTGACTAAACAATTGCATTAATCCTAATGCTTTCAATTGTTTTGATATTCGAAATTCCTAACACAACTAATGGACTGTTGGACTAATGTTATGGGCGATAGGCTGATCCCTTATCACCATAAGGTTCATCATATGCAGCTTACGACATCGTATCAACAGTGGCTGCAAGTTGTCTTTGATTACTTGTGGCTCTGCCCACCCCATTAGGGATTACGGGCGTGAGTTTATGTATGTATGTATGTATGTTCGAAATTCCAACAAATTTGAATTTTGAGTTCTCAATTCAAAATTGGCGCTAAATATGCAAACGACAGAACTTAAAAAGTATAACAAAGTCGCTTTTTCTGTCCCTATATCCCTATGTACGCTTAAATCTTTAAAATTGCGCAACGGATTTTGATGCAATTTTCTTTAGTAGATAGAGTGATTCAAGAGGAAAGTTTATAGGTATGTATAATAACATCCAATAAATAGTGTAGAAATACTGTTATTTTTGAGGATTTTAATGTGATGTCGTAAATAATTTCATTTTTCCTCAGCATTGCATCCGAGCGAAGCCGGGTCGCTAATAAATTATAAAATCAATTCTAAAATAGTTTTACTTTTAGATCTATTGTTAAAAAATAACTTCCTGGGAAACTTACTGCTAGCCCACAAACTTGCTTAATAACAGCATAAAAATGCGAAGGCAATTTTACGTACACGCCTTACTTATTCTAAATACTGTAAGTCAAAATTACTTATACGCCATTCACTGCATAAACATGCTAAGACATTTTTTTCTTATACGCCTTACTTATTTTAAAAGCTGTAAATAAAAATGACTTATACATAGTCTATTTTTTATTTTCAGTAGTCCAAAATTACTAATAAAATTATACTTTTCAAACTATAGAATGCCAAATTTACTTAAAGTTAATATGTAGTTATTATATAGGACCACAATATTACTTATACACCAGTCACGAAAAAAACACCAAAATCTTGTCGTTTAAGAAACTGGAATTGAAAAAAGTCAACTATTTTCAAATTTACGTAAGCGCCAAAAAAGTGCTCGTATCGCAATGCTACCCAGACAGATCGACGCAGAATGAAACGCTGATTCCGAATATATAAAAAACCCAAAATACCTATTTTGGCGCTTACGTAATTTTGCCTTTCCAGTGACGATATTACCTACTGAATAAAGACATTTTTGAATTTAAATTTTATAATAATAAAATTTTATTCAGAAAAAAACATAATTTGAAACAAATAAAAATACTGGTCCTTTATTTTTGCCAATCCTGTATCTGTTTGTGTTTTGTCAAAATAAACTTCCTCGTACGCGGACGTCATATATTTAAAATGTACCTACCAGCGATATTTTTTTTATTTTTGTAGCAGTTATTGGCCGCCAATATATCGGACATCAAAGGACATGTTTCCAATAAATAACAGGATAAAAATACAGTCCAAACAAGCAATTCGGCTTATCAGTATCACACAAAATGGTACAAAAACTATTATAGAAAGATGAGGTATAGTCAAGAGGTAGACTAATTTTATACGATGGACCCGTATAAATATACCTACTAGTTTATTTTTATTTTGACTTTTTTTTTGAACACCGAATATTCTGAGATTTCCCGGTGTGTATGTTACATAAGTATTAACAGACTTTAATCTTCTTCTATCGTGTGGGTTTTAAGGTGGATTACCAACCTTATCAACCTTGGTGTCAGGGCCGCCAAAGGCCCCTGATTCATGTAAGGACTACGTACATACATTCCTCTCAGACGACGCCCTGAGCCGAGGTTCGCACCAAACGGGGCACCCTCAGGCCTGTTGTATTAAATGAAGTACCTGGTGAGAGCCTTCAGCGCTCCCGTCCATCTGTCATTTGTCCGGGCAAGTAGTAGTTATTGCCATCTGCGGCAAATCTACAATAAGTCACGTCAAAAAAAAATAACGTCAGTAAGTAATAATCGGGACCAACGGCTTAACGTGCCTCAGATATTACTTAATATGTACAATAAATATCTTTTACGGTTTCTTCCATTTCAAAGTCTTCCCTACCTTGACAAAGCGGTACCCTAAAAGTATCGAATACAAAAAAACAACATTTAAATGGCAAAATAAACGACGCCAGAACGTCTGTCTATATGTCTGGCCCATTCATGGTCAGCATTCACAGATTTTACGTTCATTCATATACATTTTTTTTTCTAAGAAAAGCATTCCGTTTAAAATCTTTTAAGCCTATTGTCCGAATAGAGTACCCTTGTTTGCGGTAAATCGATTCGGATAATTTATTACGCTTTTTCATTTTAATTTTAGCTTTTGTAACGATATGGTGTCGGAATGAAAGTGTGAATGGCAGGTAGATATTCTCATAGTTTTGCGTTAGCGAAACTTTTTAAATGTGTTTCAATGAAAGCGATATACGAGTATGTTATTGCGTTAAAATAAAATCTATGCCGCCTAATTACAAAACAAAGAGTTAAAGATAACTAGGGTTAAAAAAAGAAGAGGAAGTTAAAGATAAACTAGGGGTGACGAGCTCGGTGGCGCAGCGGTAAACGCGCTCGGTCTGCGATTGTCGAAGTTAAGCAACTTTCGCAAAGGCCGGTCATAGGATGGGTGACTACAAAAAAAAAATCATCTTGAGCTCCTCCGTGCTTCGGAAGGCACCTTAAGCCGTTGATCCCGGCTGCATTAGCAGTCGATAATAAGCATAAATCCGCACTAGGCTCGCGTGATGGTTAAGGCCCGATCTCCCTATCCAACCAGAGAGAAGGCCCGTGCCCCAGCAGTGGGGACGTATGAGCTGATGATGATGATAGGGTTGAAATAGTCTCCGTGGCAAAAGAAGTCCCGCGGCCGAGGCGCTACTGTCGCAAATTCTGCATATACCGGGTGTTAGTGACATCGTAACGAATACTGAAAGGGATGATTCAGACCATGATTCTGAGTTAATATCTAGTGGAATTTTCCGTCGCAAAATTCATGAAATTTTGAGTTTTGTTTTTAATTATTTTCAATTCCATATTGTGCTTTTAGCTGCATAGAACCCAAATTTCAATAAAAAAAACAATAATGACAAATTATCGAAAATTTTCGATGTAATGGAGACAACAGCTGCTCGAACGGGTCAACGGCCACACGCACCGCGCCGCGCGCCCCGCTCCGCACGCCCCGCTCCGCGCGCCCCGCGCCGCACGCCGGCGGCGCGGCGGCGGCGCAGCCTACAAAGTAGGCACTACGAACCGATCCTATTTCTTTCTCTGTCTATCGTAAATTATAAATTTATTTTATTCTTATTCTTAAATGGACGGATAATCAACAGGCATAAAATTTATGGAATACACGTCAAATTAAGTTACCAGCGAGATACCTTTTTGATTCGACCGGGTTATTCATTCATTTACTCATAGGAATCAGGGCCATTATCTACCTAAAACAGTTGAAACAGTAAATAATTGTATTCTTTGTTGTCATTAGAATAACTAACAACCAACTAACACAACCACCACAGATTAGGTAATTAATTACCTACTATGTCAACCATCCACCAACTTAGTATGTAAGTACCTACGCAAAACCTCGCTACACAAAAATCGAGCGAGATCGCGTCTAGAATTGGGCGGACACTCCGCCAGAGTGTTGCCTATCGATATTCTATCGATACCTAGTTAAAAAAAAAACAATAGTAGGTACCTATCGATAGATCTTTTAGATCAATACCCATTATTGTTACAAAGCAAGACCTATCGGTACTATCGCTAGTATCGATCTAAATGTACTATCACTACTTTCGATAGTTTAGACAATTTTCAAGTTCAACAATTGATAATCTACCTATCGATAGTTCGGCAACTCCGCCGCGTAGGCAATGTCGGCATGTTCAAAGAAAAAAATTGTCCGAGTGGAGTGATCTTATTTTTCTTGTTACATGTTGGTACCGTACCGAGGTACTAAGTTATTCGTGGTTTTAAATCTCATTGTTAAATCATCAGTAAAGAACTAATTAAACCTATCCTGTTCTGTGTACAATATTCATGTTACGGCTACGTGCTTACATAAGTACCTAGTAGACGGGAGCAACGACTTAACGTACCTTCCGAAGCACGGATCATTTTACTTTCGGACAATCAGGTGATCAGCCTGTAACGTCCCAACCAAAGGCCTTATAAACAGATTTTTGTGATATGTCCCCACCGGAATACGAACCCGGACCCTCCGCATCCCATCGCTCAACCACTGGACCACATAGGCCAAGAAGGTTCTAAGACATAATTAAAGGATCCTGGGACGCAAGACCTCCGAGTTAGGGCTTGTTTGATCTGTCTTGATGGATACTCGGACGTGAATAGCCTCGCCAATAAAGTAGGCATTACGAACAGATACTAGGTATTTCTTTGAGTTGATAGGTATCAAGTGAAGTTTCCTGTCGCCAAATTCATAAAAAAATTAGATTTTTTTCAGTCCCATATTGTGTTTTAAGCTGCATAGAACGCACATTTAAAATAAACAAATAAAAATTACTAATTATTAAATTTTATCAATGTCATCAATAATAATAATAACGTATCTACAACTTCAGCTATGCGCAGGTGAATAGCCGGCGCACGGGTCAAGGGCAACGCTCGCCAATAAAGTAGGCATACGAACAGATACTATTTCTTTCTCTGTCACTTGCACCATAAACATAAGGTCTTTGCATAAACATACTTCTCTCTCTCTCTCTAGTCGTCGGCTCGACTCGGCCGCGGCCGGTGCGTCGTCGGCGCCCTTAGTCGGCGCCTTTGATGCTTTGCGCTAACGCCGCCGCCGCGCGCTTCCGCTCAGTCGAATACTAAGCTTGACCCGAATCGCGTGATGTTTTTCGAGGATATTTTTTTCGTATTTGTGAGTGTTTGTTTCATTCTGTAAATGAGTAGTGTCGACTATGATGATAGATCATAGACCATTTACTGCGCAAAAGTATGGAAGATTGTTGATGTTTATTAAAGAGCAAGGTGTTGTGTTTGTGAGTGCGTGTGATACCTACCTACCGCGGAGGAAACGCGATGTTGCATACCTACGTGACGTGACATGTTCTAGGGTACCTACCTAGGTACTTCATCCGAAGGAATAACAATTAAGGTAAGGCAAGAGTAGGGTTTTTATTGTTAATAAGTTAGGAACGTTTTAATAACTGGTAGGTAGGTACCGTGCGTGAAAAATCGTGGCAGTAGGTGTTCTACTTCAACAAACAACATTTTTAAACGTTGAACCACTACTAAGCATCTAAATACAAGAGAATGAAAACTCCTACCTAGATATCAACATCGTATCTCGCACGCGTAACGTAGCCGCGCGTAAGTTTAGCGTCTGTGTGGCGCGTTGTTCGACTTACATTGCGGCACAGTAAAAATTGAAAATCTTAATTAAACATTTGCGACAAGAAAAACACCCACCATCGTTTTTAGTACAATAAAATAGGCGTTCCATTTTTTTTTTCGTTACGATGTCACTAACACCCTGTATAAATAAACTCACAGCGAGTTCCCATAGGGGTAAGCAGAGACTATGGAATTCGATCGCGGATTCTGCATAGAATTATTACGATTTGTCAATTAGTTTCATAAAAATCCGTGGATTTCTGTCGTGGCGTGTTTTTTTTTTGTAGTTTATGTTTAGCCTTTGTTTTGCATTAAGGTCGATAGTGCTTCGCCATAGCGTTGGTTTTGATCGTTATATGTTTTCCAAGGCCTTCCTCTTCAGAATCTACTGTTACGCCCGCATCATAAATATTTTTCGTAAGTCTGAAAGTAGACTTCATTCTCTCTACGTGACCAGACAGTCTGAGCTTCCCTTTCTTAATTTTTCCTATCACTACATCTTATTCACACGACAACACAATCTTATCACTAACTAACTATGGTTCCTAACGTACCAAAATTTCGCTTCCTACATTGAAGTACCATATAACTCTTTAAAGGGGTTGGGTGCAGATTTCCACTAAAGGAATAATGCACAAATAGTTCGCTTACCAATTTTTAGCTTTCTACTTTGAAAATTTCCACGCTCTGTACAAACTTCCACCCCCCATATTAGGCAATTGGGGGGTTAGAAAGAGACAAAATATAGCCTATGTCACTCTCCATACCATTAACTATCTCCACTAAAAATGACGTCAATTCGTCGCTCCGTTTTGCCGCGAATAACGGACAAACAAGCAGAGACACACACTCACACACCTTCCCATTTATAATTATTAGTATGGATTCCTTATTCTATCATTTAAAGTTACCTCACTCATAAATCTCAAAACTCACAAGTTAATAAAATTCAAAATTTCCACAGTAATCGAGAGCTTCCTTCAAAGGCAGATATATTATTATAATAACAATCTTCAACTAACCATAACCTTGAAAAAGCGAAAAAAAGCAGCTTAACCTAATCGCGGAGCCAAAGGGCAAATCCCTTGCGCGCAGAAATGAAATAAAAAAAAATATTCGCAGAGATAAGTAAACATCCGCTTATTACAACCGACGCCCTATTTACGATCATATCAATTTATATTTTGTTTAATGTTCTCACAAGCTGAACTGGTTAACAAACTGTTTACCAACTTTTTATCGGTACGCAAGTTTGCCTCGAGAAACAGCGGATTACTCACAGACGGTAAAGACGGTAAAATTACTTTAAAATTCCACGAAAGATACATAGCAAGTCAGAATAATTTCATAATGACATAAATAATATAAAATAGTAGTCTCCGTGTCACCAAACAGCCTCCGTGGTCTAGTGATTAGAGCGTTAGGTTCACGATCTGGAGGTCCGGGTTCGATTCCCGATGGTGACATTGTCGAAATCACTTTGTGAGACTGTCTTTTGGTAAGGACTTTTCAGGTTTGAATCACCTGATTGTCTGAAAAAGTAAGATGATTCCGTGCTTCGGAGGGCACGTTAAGCCGTTAGTCCCGGCTATTAGCCGTAAAAACACCTCCACCAACCCGCATTAGAGCAGCGTGGTGAAGTATGCTCCATACCCCCTCCGATTGATTGAGGGGAGGCCTGTGCCCAGCAATGGGACGTATATTATTAGACTGTTGATGTTGTATGGATACGTATGTTATATATAAGTTAATAAGTTCTCTATTTATATATAGCGAACACTTAGTTAAACTATACTACCTATCCTAGTCTAATGGCAAGGTATAAACATAATTCTTAGCTTTTATCATAGCAAAAAACATCATTAACATAATTACACTTAAATTAATTATGCAAAACTCGGCTAAAAATCTGAATTAATATTTTTTTACTATTTTGTTATAATTATCTTACGAGAATGATCAATATAATTATTAATCGCTCTCTTCGTATCTTCCCGCTCTTTTCCTGGCCCCAATGATGCTTATGAGGGCAATATTTTAAGGTTAACATAATAATCGCGATCGTCTACTTACAGATATAATATCCTTTGAATTATTACAAGTATTTTATAAAATGATAATACAGTGAATTATTACAGCGCAAACAAAGATTAAAATATGTTTTAGAAACGTAAAGAAGGTTTTTAATTCCATTTAAAAATGAATATCGTATAGGGTAAAATTTGTTTATTCAGTGTACACTTTTATAAGAATAAGTCCAGTGAGTAAAAATACAGGGTGTTAGTGACATTGTAACGAAAACTTTGAGGGATTCGGATGATTAAAACCATGATTTTGAGTCCATAACGAGTGGAATTTTCCGTCGCAAAAGTCTAATCTAATCTAGCCTACAAGATCCAACTGCTGGGCAAAGGCCTCCCCTTCCTCTTTCCATTTTTCGCGGTCCTGTGCGTACTCCGGCCAGTCCCTCCGGCATGCGTCCAAGTCGTCACGCCATCTCTTTCGAGGTCTACCACGACGCCACGACGCCGTCGCAAAAGTATGAAACTAATTATTTTAATAATCACTAAAGTTTCATGAATTTTCTTACAGGAAATTCCACTTGATATAGAATAGAATAGAATAGAATAGAAATTGTTTATTATAAAAGGACGCCACATACAAAGACAAGACAATAACATCACTTAAAAAAAAAAAAATCACAAAACAATTACAAAAAG
This sequence comes from Pectinophora gossypiella, assembly GCF_024362695.1. Taxonomy (NCBI): domain Eukaryota; kingdom Metazoa; phylum Arthropoda; class Insecta; order Lepidoptera; family Gelechiidae; genus Pectinophora; species Pectinophora gossypiella. The sequence continues at coordinate 15,828,341 of NC_065415.1, forward strand.
CATAGGAGGATGTTAGTTACAATGATCATAAGGTGGTGGTGGACGTCCTGAGATAAAAGGGCCTCACTCAGCACAAGTCGCGGCGTGAACCACGACGCTGGTATTATGTGGACCCTGTTGGGTGAGGCACGAATGTCGCGTTTCATAAATATGCGTTAATATTCGTACATAGATTAAATATTACCAAATTACTTAAAATAGAAATTATATGTAAGTACATAATATATATATACACACACATATACACATACATACATACATTATCACAAAAACGTATATATAAATATCAACTCAGTATCACTTGATATCAGCACTGCACAGTACTACGTTGGTCTTAAGCTGGTTGAGTACTACTTAAGTCTTTCAACTTGCGATAAATGTCTGAATTGGAAATATAGTCACCTTTTACCCTAACTACCTATAATTACTTTATATAACGGCCTCTGTGGTCCAGTAGTTGAGCGTTCGGACTCGAATCCCGGTCGGGACATACCACAAAAATAACTTTGTGATCCCTAGTTTGTTTAGCCCATTACAGGCTGATCACCTGATTGACCGACAGTAAGATGATCCGTGCTTAGAAAGGCACGTTAAGCCGTTGGTCCCGGTCACTACTTGCTGATGTAAGTATGTAGTTGTTACATGAGCCATGTCAGGGGCCTTTGGCGGCTCAATAGTAAACCTGACACCAGGGTTGATGAGGTTGGTAATCCATCTCATAACCCACACGATAAGAAGTAGATTATTTTAGTAATAATTCGACGATTAGCCCATGATTGGCAGGTTATTATTATTTATGTGACATAAAACATTTTATTTTAAGGTATATCGTCAGTGTGTGTCACCTTAATGTGGTTATCACAATAGACACGCGCCCATTTTTGGGGCATTTACCCGATTATAGGGAATCCAGATAATACGTCCTTTGTTGGTCGTTTTAGGATTATTCTTGCGTATTTATTAGCGAATAAAAGGTTGGATTAGAGAATTTAATGCTTATTTTTAGTGAAGATTTTCATGAGAGTACTTATTATGTTAACTTTAATTTCATTTTTAGGTATTTTATTTTTTTTGCTGCACCATCCCGCATCCAAGTTGTTCGTAAATGTTAATTTCCTTTTGGTGGTTGCCTGGAAGAAATTGCTCTAGAGCAATAAGGCCGCCCAAATTGTACTGTATTCATGTGTTATGTCTGATTGTTGAAATTTAGTTCTGTGCAATAAAGTACATTTGATTTGATTTGATTTTGAGAGTGAAAGAAGCGAAAGTGATGTAGATCTTTTTTTTTGACGTGACTTATTGTAGATTTTGAAGACGGCATTAACTACTTGGCCAGACAAATGGGGCGCGCTGAGGGCGGTGTAGATCAGTATCGTAATACACCAATACAATATCATAATCACGTGCAGCCTGTGGGCGAACTTCATTCAGAAAGCATACAACGCTGTCCGCGTCCAGTTCAACAACGCTTTTAGGGTGTTATTGCGGCTGCCTCGCTTCTGTAGCGCCTCGGGCATGTTCGCTGAAGCTCGCGTCGACTGCTTTTATACGACTATGAGGAAGCGATGCACGTCTCTGGTGCGCAGGGTGCGGGGCAGCGGCAACCCCGCCCTCTCGATGATAGGTGCGCGACTCGACTGCCCGTATCTGCGTAGATGCTGTGACTTGCATGTCATAGCATCTAATATTAGATAAAGCTACTAACATCTAGAATAAGTTTACTAACACATATGAGACATGTTTCGTGAAATAAATAAATTATTATTATTATTATAATACAAGTAAGTCAGACGAGACACTTTACGCGTAAAGTCAAAACAAGTTTTCTATTGAATTTCTACGGAAATACTGCCCGTGAGACGTCATCACGAAAAGTATGCAACCATCGTATTCAATGTTGCTTAATAATAATAGGCTAGTTTCCAACTAGTCAAATCAGTTACTTTTTACTAAACGTCAAAACACGAAATTTCTATGGAATTTTTATTTATTTATTTATTATTTATTTATTTGTTAATTTTTTGTTTTTATTTTTTTGTATGAAAGAACACACAGTGACGTCATAAAAAAACGTGATAAATGTCGGACTTATTATTACGTTTTTCTTCATTAAAATTCGAAGAAAATGTTTTTCGATAGTTTTGGCATGGCTCATGTTCTTCTTCTATCGTGTGGTTTGTGAGGGGGATTACCAACCTCATCAACCTAGGGTTGGCCAGGGTTGATGGCTCATATGTAACGACTACTTACTTAAGTCAGTAATTAGTAACCGGGACAACGGCTTAACGTGCCTTCCGAAGCACGGATCATGTTACTTTAGAACAATCAGGTAATCAGCCTGTAATGTCCTAAGCAAACTAGGGAGCACAAAGTGATTTTTATGATATGTCCCCACCGGGATTCGAGCCCGGGGCCTCCGGATCGTGAGCCCAACGCTCCACCACTAGACCACGGAGGCCAAAGAGTAAATATACCTTATAATGCACACACAAAACGAAGTCTTTTGATTTTCTCTCTCATTCCTCGAATTCCTTGTACAATACCTCCAACTCCTCTCTTCATATTGTTATTAGAATGGAATAGAATACTTATTATGCGTTGTGTTGTATTTTTGTTCCTGACCCCATCGCCACCACGTCACGCCATCTATTAGACAAACTGGGAACCGCTTGAAACGCTTCAAGCGCCATCTATTATGTGTGCTAAGAACTACACTTTAAAATTATAGACAATACTTTCTCTATGCTATTTTTAGTTTATCAATCATTTGCAAACTAAACTAGGCCGAATAAAATTTATAATCTGCATGCTCGTGTATTAAGTAAAGGAACCAATAAGAAATAAAGTCGTATATGAAAAGCGGACTAATTGGTATTCTAACAAGAAATTTTATCTTATTGGAGCGGGCATCCCTAGACTGGCTTTTACGACTTTTCGGGATTATGAAGAAGCAGTACTGGAAGAGAAGACCCACCATCATAAAATATAATCCAGTGCCCTGTTTATCAAAATTTACAAGCCCTGTATTAAAAGTGTAAGACTGAGTACTGAGATGGCGACTGACAGAATTAAACATTAAATTACTTTTATTTTTATTATTATACTATGTTATATTGCTTTTTAAGATGAATTGCTTCGATGCGGCAATTTTAGCCCCCCAGAATGTATTTGTTTTTCTTTTTTAAATTTCGCCTTGTGCCTACACGTACAACTAAATTAATGAACATCAGTTAGCGTGCGTTAACATTCACATTATTGACATTTCCCCCGTTATTGTTTGTAATGAAAGGATTTACTTACAAAATTATTGTTCAAGACAAACATGCGACGAACTTCTCAAGGGACTGGAGGGCAAATAGAAGTTCAAGACGAACTTTAACTTAATAAACGTATTCCACAATGGATTGTCGAGATCACGACGACAGCTTGAAATATTGAGACAGACATACGTGAAATTCAATTTATAAGAGAATAAATTCTATTATTTGTTGCGTAAGGGGTAAAATTTGAGTTCTATTTTATTTATTTCTTTATTACTGAGATATCCTACTAGCAAAGTTATATCTTAAACCTACAACTTTATACACGCATTCGACTAGTTATAAATCCGAAATGGTGTATATTAATATAGTGTTTTTATTTTTTTATCAAAATAATTAAATAATATTAAAAAAAATATTAAGTGAAATGTGTTAAGATCGAAGCAAATGGAATTCCATAGTCTCTGCTTAGCTTGGTGGACAAATAGACGTGAGCTTTTGTAGGTATTTTATTTTATTTTAGTTTGGTAACCAACAGCTACAAAAACATGATAATATACAATATAATAATATAATAAATCTTAAGTTATGTAGCTTAGTCAATAATAGGTTACCACGTATTAATTTTCAGCGATGAATGTATCTTATAGAGCCAGTGCGATACAGGGTTAATCCTACTGCAGCAGTTTGATTGTATTTTGTCTGATTTATAAAAAAAATATATTGTTATTAAAAATATATTATAATTTTAAAATATAACATTAACTACCTACGGAGATAAATGAAAGCCTAAAATTTTATAAAACACATTTATTACTCGTTCCACCGCGATAAAGACACGCATAATCTTAAATATTACAATTTATTATAATTTATATTGTTACATAGAGGCATGTGCTATTACATATATATTATATTATAACTTTGTATAATATCATGAAACTACTACAAATTGTGTTTAAATGTAATAAAGAGTCTTACCACAAAATGGTTTGAGACAATACCTAATCTGAAACTGAAAGCCCACAATCGTTCAATCGTTCAATAGAAGTTTGAGAGAGACATCTCTCTTTGTCTGGCTAAGTAGTTAAAGCAATTTGTGGCAAATCACGTAAAAAATATACGTTACAAAATAAAAAAAGTAAAGTAAATTTGAAGACTACACCTAGGTATGTACTTTTATTTTCCGGGTGCCATTTAATGCCATTTGCTAAAAATTTACTCATGTCAAAAAAAAACCTTATTTTATGACCATGTTTTAATGCTCAATACCTACTGTTTTGTGGTAAAACCATTTATTTTAATATTATTATGCCAATCCTGCTTTATTTGGTTCGCATTGTGCGTATTGTTTGGTATGGTAAAACTTAAATGCGGTGCTATTCACAATATATCCTTTTTCATTCATATATTTATGTATACAATTGAATTGCAAGTAGCAGGATAAGCTTTATATATGCAAATATATCTTTTATATTTTAGTGGACATATAAGGTTTCTATTATCTATCCATTAGATGTATTACTTTTTACGATAGATTGATGTTTTTAAAATTCTTGAATCAAGCCGTATTATTGTAGTTTGTACCAGCAAATTATATTCAAAAGAGTAATTGAATAAAGAGGAAAAGTAAATCAGATAGTCGACAATATTATTTATGTGGACGGTTTTACGTGGGATATCAAACTATAGAGCAACTTTAGAAAGTAAAGTTGAAAGTCCTATCAAAGCATGATATTATAAGTTGAAAAATATTTCACAAAAGGGATTTTGTTTTCATTGAACTCACCCGTGCTTGTGGAAACTCACAAAGAGAAAATTAAACTATTAGCTTTGTAACTATTGTTATTATTATTTAGCAGCAGGTTGAAATCCTGACCAAACAGAATTTTTCGATAAAATTTTCTCTTTGTAAACATTTTATTAATAAAACAGAAGCACATAAATTATATTGTAAAAACTCTGTTTATTTTTGGACAATCTGTTCTATGATTATGAGAAGTGGGATGGGGAGAAAAAAATCATTCAATAAGATAGAAAATCACTGGATTGAAAAAAAAATACTTGAAAACTCTTTGGTTCAGATTCAAGTAGATTCCACTCTTTCTAGTACCTATTAAGACTTTATAATAAACTTTTAGTTCAGTACTAATTATATCTAGTGATAGCAGATAATATATGTTTTTACGTACTAATAGAGCTATAAGTTTTATATATATTGTATATATTCTAAGAATATGAAAATGCAGGGATATGCATGGATTTGGTACGCTTATAAATATTATGTACCTACAAAATATTATAATCTATAAAATAATATATATATATATATATATATATATATATTTATTTCTATAAAAATAGCTACCATTGTATCTATGATCCCAAATCCAGTTGCATCTTTTATTTTTTAATATTATAAGAAATGGAAATCACATTGGACTAAATAGATGGTCCTAGAAATACGTTCTATGGTGTAAATAATAATACATTGTTCTTTTCGAGGTTTGTGATCTTTTTAATTTTATACTAGCTCCTAAGGATATCACCATAATAACATTATGGTTGCTATGATCAAACACTAGGGTATTATCATTATCGATAAAATAACTAAGTGCCAAATACGAGCATAAGAGCTCTACCCCACTAGGATGTACGGTCACGAGCATTAATATGTAAGGTCAATGTGGGGAAGACCGTCTGGGCTAAAAGACCGTATATTGCAAATAACTTCTAAATTTGAATAACTAGCGCCTTACGTCTCTGTCTATAAAACAGTCCCTAAAGAGCCAGTCCGAACTAAAAACCGTAGACGGCGCTAGTATGATTAGTTTGGACAATATCGGTCCTGCAATTTTTTTTACCATTTCGCGCTTCAGAATGCAGTGGCCAGTGGCGGATTTTTGATCAAAAAAAAGTGGCAAATCGGAGGATTTTCAGAAGTTTTTCTGATCACTTAGGTTATTTATTGATCCATTAATATATTCGTTAAACATAACGCAGGAATATAGCTTTTATTTAGAATTTATACCCATGTGAAATTTTAAATTAGAAAATATAATAGTTCGGAAGACCGTCTACATTAAGAGAGGGAACTCCGTCATATGCCGATCTTGCCTCAATCCAGACATTGTCAACTATTACAGCAGAGCGTATTTTATGCAAGACTAGTGAGATAGCATTTTGTGTCCCATTCTGTTAATATTTTGTGTTTGTGTGTGTTCACATTATAAATCTTACTGACTTATACCTAATATTAAGTAATATGTGTACGTCACATAGTCTACCAATAGACAATCAAGACGCTTTTTAGTGACACCTCATTTGTTTAACTCTGATAAGTGCTTCAGGGGTTGGGAGGGAACAAACGTGTATACACACATACATACATACATAGCGCATTAACCCTCTCTTTGCTTCACCGCAGTCGGGTAAACAATTTGACGAAATGTTTACAACCACTGTCACCAAAGATATGCCGGTCTTGCCTTGTTTTACAAAATAATCATTTATCTGTGTAATGAAAGCCTTATTCATAAATCGGTAAAGTACGTATCAGAATGGCATTGCTGGTTCACCGCCTGAAAGTATTTTCATACGTCTAGGCCTACGATTTCTTACTAATAATGCGTTTTTTCTTTTGTGGACGGACTTGCCTCACACTGCATTGGAAGACCGTCTACTTGGCATGTTTTAAAAAAACGATTGTATATCAAAAGATTACGGCGCTTTCTCTTATATTTAGACTTATAAACATAGCCAAGTAAATTATCTATCATACCCGATCATATAACTTGATCTACAAATGATATCTTCTTCAATAAACTTAGTCAAACTCAAATTTTAGAACAGTATGCCGGTCTTCCCCACATTGACCTTATACAATTTGGTACCATGTCACATTAACTTTTTTGACAAATTGAACTGTAAGTCTCACTAAATGTCAAATATGTTATTGCGACAGAGTCCTAAAGTGGGTACATTCTATTGCTCATGACTGTATACTCATGCAGTCGTATAAAGGGTACCTTACCAGACCTCGCGGCAAGGCGCACGACGCGATTTATATCAAGGTCTTTGATTTCAATCGATTTATATCGTACGTGTACGACGCCTATCCACGTAGATAACTTTTGCAGCGTGTATTGGTTGAAACCTTCGATGTGCGGCGCGGTTAGGTTGCCGTGCAGAAGCAACAAATTGTTGACAACTGAATCCTAAATATGCTTTTATTTTATTTAAATTTCGTTTAAAGATGGTTATAAATTTTGAATTTAGAATTTATTCAACTAATGCACACACAAAACACACAGAAAACAATTAGTAATTGGTGCTCTCTTGTTATGTACTTGTAGCGCCAATTTCACATGTTCTGTGTTTATTATCAATATTACATTTTATTAACACAACACTATTACATTACATTTTGTCTATAGAATGCTATGTTTACAATATTTCTTATCTCGTACAAATATCAATTCTATACGCATTGCTAATTAATTTATATTATACATTGCATTTTTTATTAATTATAACATCGTATTTTTCGTGACTTTAAAGACACGTATATAAATAAATTCGGTTCTAGGAAATAAATTTAAAAATTGACAAGTTATAGGCAATATTTCTTTATAAATATTCATTTTATCAAAGTAGGTAGGTAAAGTTTTTGAAAGAAAAATTATGAGTTTTCCTAGAATTAAAACACTGACTCATTTTTTATTCATAATCATCAATAATTTATGAACGCAGCTTTAAAGCCACCAAAAATACTATTCTATATATAACAAGTAGAGATATACCAAAGCACCCGTTAGAAAAATGAAATTTACGTGATCTTACTTTATAAGAAAAGATAAATAAATATGAATGGTGAGTGATAAATTGGTCTCATTATTTTGTAATTTACATATTTTTGATATTTATTTATAAAATATTTTCAAAATTATTTTTTTCGCAACTCATAATTTTTTTATTTATTTCATTTTTTCATAATATTTCCGTCCCTCGGTTCAAAAAATGTGATACCAGATTTACTTATTTTCTCAATACTTACTTAATAAAATTTTAAAGAAATACATTCAAAATACATTGAAATTAATAGCAGCACTATAATTTATAAATAAACACTGACGCTTTGCATCGAAAAAGCCCATCAAAATACACAATTATAAGTATTTTATATTTTTCTTACAATTATATAAAAATATTAAATATACTTAATACACAAAATTTATATTTTAAAGCCTGTTCCATGCAGTTTTTTTTTAATATTTTTGGGATTACACACTTTAAAACTGATAATACAAGTTTACATCTAAAAAATATATTATAAATCTTAAGCACATAGTGTAGAATATAATGGACACGAATTGAGTGCTTTATAAAATATTACACAAAATTATACAGTTGCTCTACTTATCTTACTGATAGATATAAGCCCCGATTCCTGCAGACACCTCCTAATTTTATTTTACGTTATACCCATCGTTTTCTTTTATGCCGAAAAGGAAAGTAACAGAATATTGGCAACTGTTAATTTTAAAATGAAGAGTGAATGAATGAATATCCCGGGCGAATATAATAGGCACCTCGCTAATATGCAACTCGTTTGACGTGTGCTGCCATCTTAATTCGTGTCAGGATAGGTTCGTGTAGGAATATTGGCCAATATAAAATTGGGTGTTTGACTGGGTCAAAGTTAAATTATAAAATGCTAATCCAGAAATAGAAGGCAGTCTAAGATACTCAAAAATCTATGTCATTTTACTTTTCAAATTATATTCGAATTTTAATTACGAATTGAGTTACAATGAGTACGACATTTGACTGCTTTTATTGATGATATCACAGGACAGTATTTCCATACAAACTCCAAAGAAAACTTCCGTTTTAACGTTACGTAAAAAGTTTCTCATTTGACTAGATAGTCAAGTGGCCTATTACTGGAGGGTATTTTTTTTGTTTTGCCTAAAATTGACGTGTATTCCATAATTTTGATTCCTGACGATTACCTGTCTCTTCCTTTTTGGCGCATAAGAAAATGACAGCTATAACTTAAAATTCGATATTGTGTACTGGAATCAACATCATTATGTTGTTTTACATCGATTCAAAACGTTAAGTACATCTATGATAGTCAAATTCATTATTTACACACATTGTCTAAAATACTCTAATTAATATTCGTTGCATTTAAAACAAAAGGGGTTTTTATAATTTACAGTATCTACTATCTATCTTCTAAAAACCACGTCCATACCACTAAAAATATCGCTACTATCACATAAAATTACTCTATAAAAGTCATGCGTCGAGCTTGCAAGCTATGAAACGAAAGAAGCGTTGAGCATGGGTTGTTAAAGCACTGATAGACGAGCAACTTTACACCTTAGCACTACTAGAAATAGTAAACTTTGTCCGTTGCTTCGAAATGCACGTGCTTCTTGCCGTGCGGCGGGAGCACGACCAACAACCATCAGGCTTGATTCCCTTTCTTCATCCTCACATCATCCCCTACAGCTTCTCTTTTAGGACTGCTACCACCTTTCTTGGCGAACCCTTTGGCTTTCACTGGGCTTTTATCATCATCAGTAGCAGTAGGTTCATTGATTTCAGGGATAGGTCGTTTTTCTCCGGTTTCCTTGTCAGCTTGTGTGAGGACTTCTTGTACGTGGATGGTGAGTTCTGGTCGTACCACCTGGGTGAAGGGAAGCAGTGCTCCGGCGACGTCCATGGTGTTGTTGATGTTCCTGTGCCATAGCTCGAGCACGACGCTTCGCCGTTGCTACTTGTACCGAGGCGGCCCGAGCCAGCCGCAGCCGAACACCTGGTTGATAAAAAATATTTCGTTAAATGGTACATAAGGTACGTAAGAATCGTACATGTTTTTATCATTGGTAGACATCCTGGCTCGGCCTCTAATTCACTGAATTCGCCTTTATGAATTTGAATTCATGTTTGGATTATAAATAATTGGTATCAGTTAATTTCCTGGATTTGTGTGCATTAATGGCAGTAGGCTCGTCTCATCCACTCTAAAACTACTGGAGCTTCTCCTAACCTATATGTCTCTCTCTCTTTATTTAAGAGCTGCGCTTTTGTCGGTGGAGTAATCGCAATTCCTCTCTTCTTCCCGCCAAAACCTTCACCTCCTGATACGACACGACCTGAACCTAACCTAACCTATACGTATAGTCGAGGAAAAGAAGCTACAAGAAAAACCTCGGAACAGGGCCCTAAAAGTTTATTATGATGTGTGGTCTCACCTGGCAGACCACCAGCGCCAGCAGCAGCAGCAGCGTCAACGCCACGAGCCCCCACACCACACCCAGTTGCGTCAGCGCGAATACATATAACGTGCGGTGACACCACTGGTTGGGTTCGAACAATGTTGGAGCGTAGTCCGGCCACATGATGCCCAGAGTCCACAGGTTGCCGAAACCAAACCTGGGGAAGAAAGTACTTCATTTATTATCATAATTAAATCCTGAATATTATAGACTCGAAATGACGACCTCTGTGGTCCAGTGGTTGAGCGCTGGGCTCACGATCACGATATCATAAAAAATCACCCTAGTTTGGTTAGGACATTACAGGCTGATCACCTGCTTGTCCAAAAAGTAAGACGATCCGTGCTTCGAAAGGCACGTTAAGCCGTTGGTCCCGGTTACTACTTACTGATATAAGTAAGTAGTCGTTACATGAGCCATGTCAGGGGCCTTTGGCGGCTCAATAGTAACCCAGGTTGATGAGGATGATAGTTCACCTTACAACACACACGATAGAAGATGAGAATGAAAAAAAGGCGGTACACTGACCATCCCATGAGGAAGACGGCGAGCGTATAGGCGAGCACGCGCTCAGGCACGCTGGCAGAGCTGTTGACACTGCGGCTGGCGAGCTGCGCCCACAGCAGCCAGCAGATACCAGCGCCGCCGGCCGCGCCTCCCACCACCATGTACACCGGGATACGGGGCTCAGCTGGGCAATCGCGGATGTACTGGACACCTGGTGTGAAAATACAAAATGTAAATGGTTGAGAAGTTAGACGTACATACAAATACATTTCAAATATTTTTCCTCTCAGACGACGCCCTGAGCCGAGGTTCGCGCCCAACTGGGCACCCTTAGCCCTGTTGTCTTAAACGTTGTACCGGGTGAGAGCCTTCAGTGCTCACCATTTGTCCGGCCAAGTAGTTAATGCCACCTGCGGCAAATCTACAATAAGTCACGTCAAAAAAATATATTTTAAAAACTTGCTTAAAATAGAATCCGTAAGCAACCTCATTCAAAGTAGAACACTGGCCGGTTTCCGAAGATAGATTCTATACTTAACAAGCTTAGGTTGAGGGCGTGTTTGGCTAGGTCAACTGCGCGTATTTGTGCTCGTACGGTTCGACCTATTTACTGCGGACTAGTGCCAACCGATCCGACGACCTCTGAACTAAGAAGGAAGTAGGAAATGGCATTATTTCCTACTTGAAAAAGGATTTAAAGAATTCTCGTTCAAAGATAGTTTTATCTGAGAATAGGATTTCTACGGTACCGGAAAACGTCGTAACACCCTTTCTCCACATTTGCTCATTCCCTTCCTTGGACATCCACGAATATTTCAAAAAAGCCGGTTTACTGAATCGATTCAGTCGTTCTTGAATTTTAACAAGACTAACAACCAGGAATTATAATTAAATATTAATTATTATTTTTTGAATTTATTATATTTAACTTATTCCACGACGGAGAATTCCACTTGATATTAACTCAGATTCATGGTCTAAATCATCCCCCTCAGTATTCGTTACGATGTCACTAACAGCCTGTATATCATACACCTCCGTCTACCCTTTCGGGAATACAGGCATGATGTCATGTCATGTTACGTTTTAGGTTTTTTATCATTAATAAGTTAAAATAAAAAAACATGATATAGGCGCATATCACAACTTCGTAACTGATTGACTGTTTGGTTCTTGATTGGACATGACGACTGGCACTGTTGACTGTTTCGACTGCAGCTTAACCAAACCACTGCTGTGGAATACTAAATACTGCTAGTGCAGTTTCAATCACGAAACCGACCCTTTATTTTGCTAACGGCCTCCGTGATCCAGTGGTTGAGCGTTAGGCTCACGATCCAGAGGTCCCAGGTTCGAATCCCGGTGTGGAAATATCGCAAAAATGACTTTGTGATCCCTAGTTTAGTTAGGACATTACAGGCTGATCACCTGATTGTCCGAAAGTAATATGATCCGTGCTTTGGAAGGCGCGTTAAGCCATTGGTCCCGGTTACTACTAAGTAGTCGTTACATGAATCATACCAGGGGCCTTTGGCCGCTCAATAGTAACCCTGACACCAGGGTTGATGAGGTTGGTAATCCACCTCTCAACCCACACGAGAGAGAAGAAGTTTGCTTACTAGCAAACTTGGGTACTCTCAACATCGTAAAATGTCATAACATAACATACTTTTTTGTTCACTACTACATGTATCGCAAGATGAACTAAGTACCTACACCTCACCTAGCGTTCTAATAGACCAATGTGACTGGTGGCTGTATCGGCGTCTATAATGGTCGAGACGACTGTTTTTTACAATAATTATAATCATTTATAAAAATAGTGATGAAAATGTAAGTCAGTGATATTTTTCGAGATAGTTTAGTTTGTCTTTAAAAAGTAACAGAAAGGTGAAGCGGAGGTAAGTGCTAATGCACCAATCGACAAAACGACATAATTATATCATCAGAATCGATAAAATAACTGTGACAAAATTTCATCACGTTGCGCATATTAGCCCTAGTGGTATTTAAAAAAAAAAAAATATCTGTAGACTTGATTTTGTAATAAGGCGGCTCTAATGTCCTTTTACGACAACACTTCCAACAACTGAACGCATCCCATTGTGTTCCAAGAACTCTAGTTCAGCAGATAAATACTACGACTTCATAACTTCTGATTTCTGATTCAAAACCAGTGAACAATATTCGTTCCCGGAAACTGTGGAATTGTGTTGCTATTTTGTTTCAAACACATAGCGCACCAGAATAATCAAATTACGTAAATGGAGCAGAATTTAGGTCATTCAAATCAATAATAATTGTCGACATGCATATAAGTTTTATCTTTGTAATAATCCTTATTGAGGTCACGATCACAAGATCCTAATTGCAATCCAATAAGCTACATCCATAAAGGCTTTATCTCACTAAGACACCCTGGTTGCCCCATCTTAAATATACGATCCTGACGACCCGATTACTCTAGCCATAGATGCGGCCAATCAGCTCGCCACCAAATGGTTTAGAACCCCGATACCGACCCCGCCGGAGTAATTGTCGATTTCCACACAGCGCGGCAGCGCTTACAGCGCTTATCGCTATTGACCCACTATGGTCGATGAATTCTTTCAAATTCTTCTTTCTCAGATGACCCCTGAGCCGAGGTTCGCGCCCAACGGGCATCCTCAGGCCTCTTGTCTTAAATTTTGCACCGGGTGAGACCCCTCAGCGCTCCTCATTTGTCCGGCCAAGTAGTTAATGCCATCCGCGGCAAAACTACAATAAGTCAGGTCAATAAAAAACATCTTAAATTCATTGAAAAACGCATGTGCATTTACCCAGATTGCCCTGGGGTTAGAAGACAACAAATACGGAACAAATTTTGTGAGTACTTTTATAACAATACAGTTTAGTGTAGTTACATAAACTGCCTATATACGTCCCACTGCTGGGCACAGGCCTCCCCTCAATCAACCGGAGGGGGTATGGAGCATACTCCACCACGCTGCTCCACTGCGGGTTGGTGGAGGTGTTTTTACGGCTAATAGCCAGGACCGACGGCTTAACGTGCCCTCCGACGCACGGAATCATCTTACTTTTTCGGACAATCAGGTGATTCAAGCCTGAAAAGTCCTTACCAAACAAAGGACAGTCTCACAAAGTGATTTCGACAATGTCCCCATCGGGAATCGAACCCGGACCTCCAGATCGTGAGCCTAACGCTCTAACCACTAGACTACGGAGGCTGTTAGTGTAGTTAATGATACTTAACTTTAATTTAGTGAAGTTAAGTTAAACTTCATTGTGGTTAATTGTAGTTAAGTGTAGTAAACTTACACTTAGCTGTAGTTAAGTAACAAGCGTTGTGGTCATGATCCGGAGGTCCCGGGTACAACTCCATGTGGGGACTTATCCCGAAAGAACTTTGTGATCCCTAGCGTGGTTAGGAGTTAGGACATTGCAGGCTGACCACTCGGTTGTCTGAAGGCAAGATGATCGGTGCTTTGGAGGGAACGTGAAGTAGTTGCTCCTGAGTACTTCTTTTTTTGACGTGACTTATTGTAGATTTGCCGCAGATGGCATTAACTACTTGGCCGGAAGTCCCGAGTACTATTTCCTTGAATAAGTATGTTACATGTCACGGGGCTTTTAGTGGTTCAATAGTAACCCTGATACAAGGGTTGATGATGTAATTCATTGACCTCACAACCCACATTGACAGAAGAATTATTAATTTACACTTATCATAATCTCCAGAGCATATTCCACTACGACGCTCGACGGCGAGTTTATAGAGAAATCTTGAGCAGTAAACATTTTGAACCTAATGATTTAACCCTCCTTTTCGCTTAGGCGCAGTCGGGTAAAAAAAGTGACTTACCCATAATCAGCATGATGACTGGCAACGTAGACAGGATTGCGAGGAAAACAGTCATTAGAACTGAAACAAGCGTAGAAATCATCAATCATTGGAAATCAGAACCATTTTATTCAACGTAATTATCATAGATAAAGTTGAAGGTAAATTCAACATTTTTGAATTTACTTTGTTTTGCAAAGTGTTACGGCTGAGGAGAAGAAATTACAAGAAACGCCAACAGCAAACACATCTTCTAAATCAATGTAGGTATACACAACAATTTATTTAATAACTAGGAACACATTTAATACCAGGCCTTTTATTATAACATAACATAACAAATACTTTATTGCACAAACAGGGAAAAAACAAAATACAAAACAAAAGAGAAATCATAAAAAAGCATCATATTATTTAGGTAATCATTAATCTTTTAATAAGCTTTTTACATAAAATTTTCACATGAGCGTTTATTTTCTGAAAAATTTAAAATATTGACTGGAAATTTATTGTAAAATGTATAAGTACATAACTCAAAAAAGAGTAATTTACTTGATCTTGAATTTTAGATAGGAATTTTATGTTAGTTCGTTGTATTTTAACACGAGCTTGTTTCTTCAAGTGCTATGTTTGACATTTATTATTCAGCACTCACGTAGAAGCGATAAACAATGCGAGCCAACAGACGTAAAGACGCTTATACTCGAACTAACTGTTACCCGTCACTTTGTTCGCGTGAAATTCAACTTTAAAAACTATAGAAGTTTCATACAAACTTTGCTACTTCTTTTAAGTCCCTAAGGGGTTGAATATCGCAAAATCTTTTTGAGCACCTACATCCAAAAAGGAGTCAAAATGCAAAATTGGAGAGTGCATTATTGGTCGTCGCGCTTGCTACTCTGGATTTTAGCTTAGGTATGTTACGTTGTATTGTATTTATCCTTTCAAAATACGATGCTATTCAAGCTAACATCTGGTTTTATTTATTAGTCAAACTAGTTTTTTGATCACGGCCATCGTGAACCGTATTTCGATAAAAATTTACTGACCTTTGAACATAATTAAAAATAAATACCGTTGCTTTTCCACGTGAGAGTTTCTTAAATTATGAAAGATGCGCGTTTCGAATTATCTGAGGCCATTAACCTACTTTCTTTGATATTTTTTCGGCGTAGCATATTTTCCAAACGCAAATTAATTACTGAAATATATCACATAAATGGAACGACAGGCAATGCTCTGTACGGAGTACCATTTTTGACCATTTTCGGTTCGAAAATTAAAATTAATTTATAATAATACAGGGTGTTAGTGACGTCGTAACGAAAACTTTGATGGATGATTGAGACCATGATTCTGAGATGATATGAAGTGGAATTTTCCGTCGCAAAAGTATGGAATTGAAAATAATAAAAAGAAAAACAAAAATTTTCATGAATTTTCCGACTGAAAATTCCACTTGATATCAACTCAGAATCATGGTCTGAATCATCCCCCTCAGTATTCGTTACGGTATCACTAACATCCATACCTACTTGTATGGGTACAGTATGTACTTGTGCGGGGTGTAAGTGACATCGTAACGAATACTGAGGGGGATGAAACAGCTGATTATTCTGAGTTAATATCAAGTGGAATTTTTCATCGCAAAAGTATAGAATTGAAAATAATTTTAAAAAACTAAAAAAAAAACATGAATTTTGCGACGGAAAATTCCACTTGATATCAACTCAGAATCATGGTCTGAATCATCCCCCTCAGTATTCGTTACGATGTCACTAACACCCTGTATATATAATATCATGAAAATATGTATTATTATTTCTTTTCAAATTCAAAATAATTATTGCTCTTTGTATATGTGTATATATGGAATAACCAGAGATAAAATAATAATGATTGGCCACCTGATATGACACGATTCGTTTATAGAGAACATCATAGAAAGAAAACATTAAGGAAAGAGAGGAGTACATTTATGAAACAAATAAAAGAGAAGGTGAAAGTCATGTCGTATCAGCAAGTGATTTGGCGGCGAGAAGAGAGGATTGGTAATTACTCTAAGGACAAGAGCGCAGCTCTAAACTAATGAGAGGGAGAGAGAATTGAAACACTAAAATTGCTTTCTGATCGTAGCCATTTGAAGACTATTACTCCCACAATTGTTCAGATCGTTATAAAAGGAAAATTTTGCACATTTTCTCGACAACGAAGTAAATAATGATTGACATTCAAAATTAGAGTAGAATCTAATTCTGTCTTAAATCCAGTTTTAACGTAGTACAAAGAATATAAATAATGTTTTCGATTGCTTCTGCTTTTTTTATGAAAAATTGGATTTGCATTTTCGCTTTTCTGCGATAAAAGGAAGACATTGAAATGGTTGCTTGTTACGAATAATAGCTCTCTTACTTATTTATAACTTTAACATATACAAAAACTTAAATTATATTGCTATAGAAATTCCATCCAGACAATCTTAGTTAAGTAACACGTTCAATGTGTAACTGATAAATATCAACCCCTCACGTGCAATGCTATTTTTTGATAAACACATTGGAATTAATATACATAGACACACTATGCCAAGAAAAAATGTGCTCCATATATGGGACATGCACATTATGAGTTTCTTTATTGCGTCATACACAGTGAACGTGTTATTGTAGGTACTAGTTTTTTTTATAATAAAGCCAATTTTAAAACCAAAACCTATGATTACGCTGGAATTGAATAATGATCAGGTAACTACTTTATGTATGCATGTAATACATAATCTAATAAGGTACATCTATGGCCAGATGAACTAAGTATCCACGCTTCACCTTTTTCGGCCAAATAGTTAATGCCATTTGCGGCCAATCTACAATAAGTCACGTCACAAAAAAACACTTTTCACCTTTCTGTTACCGTTTTAAAGACAAATTAAACTATCTCGAAAAATGTCACTGACTTATATTTTTATAAGTGATTATAATTATTGTAAAATATAGTTGACTCGACCATTATAGACGGCGATACGGCTCACCACCTATCACGTTAGTCTAACAGAAAGCTCGGTGAGGTGGGTGCTTAGTTCATCTTGCGATAGATGTACCTTTGACTACCCCAATTGGGTTATACGTAGTTGTGAGTTTATGTTATAAAAAACTTACTGGTCCTGTTCATAATCCTCGCAGCCCGACAAATGAAGTCTACTGTCCCTGAAGCTTCCATGTTCGCGTCTTTCAGCTGGTAAGCTACTGAACCGTAGGTCGTCAGGCCTACGCCGAGCCCCATGCCAGCCCGCTCTTTGTACTTCGCTTGCTCACCACAAAGACGACGCTGTTCGTCACCTGATACCTGGTGTTTAAAAAAAATAGGTAAGTAAAAATAGAATTATATTACATAAAGGAGAAATTGAGGAGCTCGGTGGCGCAGCGGTAAACCAGCTCGGTCTGCGATTGTTGAAGTTAAGCAACTTTCGCAAAGGCCGGTCATAGGATGGGTGACCACAAAAAAAAAGTTTTCATCTTGAGCACCTCCGTGCTTCGGAAGGCACGTTAAGCCGTTGCTCCCGGCTGCATTAGCAGTCGTTAATAACCATCAATCCGCATTGGGCCCGCGTGATGGTTTAACCTCTCATCTGCCGGAACGCGGATCTCGACCAGACACAATGTAAAATCTATTGTGTCTGGTATCTCGGCATATGAGAGGTTAAGGCCCGATTTCCCTATCCATCCATAGGGAAGGCCCGTGCCCCAGCAGTGAGGACGTTAATGGGCTGATGATGATGATGATGATATTATATAAAGCTACAAACCCATGTACGACCCGTCGGTGGGTAAAAATGACGTACGGGAGATGTGATCGAAACCTCCCGGTGAGTATGGGAAACCTTCCAGATCTTGGAAAACTGCTCCGCATCAGGGAGACACCCTACGGCCTAGCAAAACTATCGCACCTGGAACAATTCTTTTTTCACAAGACCTATTTAAATCTTGTTATTTTATAGAGATTTATTTTAGAGCCGTGATTAATCATAGCTTAGTGTAAGCGGATCCTGTGAGAAACTATATACCTCTTTGGAGATGATGATGATAGTAGAGTTGGAAGAATGCTTGACTCTCACTGTGACGTTGGAATCCCAACACAGGCCTAAGCTAACAATTTTCGAATTCATCCTTCGAGAGAGAGCGCCGGTCACTGTATATGCGCTGTAATATGTTGCCTCGCAGATTTGTCGATCTTTCTATATGTGTTTTTTCCTCTCAGACGACGCCCTTAGCCGAAGTTCGCGCCCAACTGGGCACCCTCAAGCCTAGGTGTAACAAGGATTCTCATTTATACCCAAAAATTTTAATAAAGATTTCTGTTATCCATGAAGTTAGTAGGTTAAACGAAAGTGAATTTGGACAGCGTCATCATCTATAAATATATTTTATGGGAAATGTGGCCGGGAATGCCCCTCATTACGATAGCGTTCATGTCATGAACGCTGCAAACAGTTTTATTTTCAAGCCATCATGCATTAGGACTCGTAATGTGATATAAAATATTCAAATACTAGCTTTAGCTATACTAGTTGCGTAGTACCTTCTACTCAGCTATTTTAAGCCATTACATAGGTGAAATATAGCGACGCGTTCTTAGACGACTGAGGAAAAACATTGTATACCTATTACTTACTATTTTTACCCCACTGCGACGAAGTTGTGTATGTATGTATGTGTGTACGTCTGTTACAGCCTAAAGCACACTAAATTTGTCACTATAAGCGTAAAAAAATAGCTAGAAAATAGGTATATTTCTCAGAAATTCTTGCGAATGGTCTTCTTCTTCTATCGTGTGGGTTGTGAGGTGGATTACCAACATCATCAATCCTGGTGTCAAGGTTACTATTGAGCCGCCAAAGCCCCTGACATGACTCATGTAACGACTACGTACATACATCAGTAAGTAGTAACCGGGACCAACGGCTTAACGTGCCTTTTGAAGCACGGATCGTCTTACTTTCGGTCAATCAGCCTGTAATGTCCTAACCAAACTAGGGACCACAAAGTCATTTTTGTGACCGGGATTCGAACCCAGGACCTCCGGATCGTGAACCCAACGCTCAACCACTGGACCACAGAGGCCGTTACGAATAGTAATGTTTAGAAGATAGCCATGGTCGGATGCCAATCTGTCCTAAGAGTTTGTTTACCACGGCATGCGACCATGGCTATCTCCTAAACATCACTATTCGCAAGAATTTCTGAGAAATATAGCTATTTTCTTGTCTCATACCTTTAAGTACGTCATCCTTAGTCGGGTTTTAGTTTTTAAACTTATATTTTTTTTATTTTATTACGATAGTGATAGTGAGAATCAGATAAGATAAAAACGATCTCAATACTAGTAGAATGGCAGGTTTGACAAGACAAATAACGCAAGGTGCGACCATTAGACGTAGGTACCCATTTTGTCTACTGCGTCTAAGTCGCGTCTGCCATTCTACGGCTGCAAAGAAAAACACACCGCCGAACAAAGAACAGTATCGATTTTCTGTCGCTGTATCGAGTATGGTGCCTTGATAGTAATTTATGACGCCTTTAGACGCAAAATATTTATTTATCATACTCAACCATAACGCTTGCAAAGATTTGAATATAAAATGTGAAGTAATATTTTACAGCGAAGCTCCTAAAGTGAATTATGTCATACATTATGTTCAGAGTTACGGGAGCATGAGTTTATTATGTACGTGTGTGTTCAGGATGATGAAATGGGTTCTTATCTGTCTTTGTTGGTAGCAAAGGAAAAGCTAAGGCTGAGTTTAGATGCTAATCATTTTGAGCTCATCACACAACTCAAGTAAGGGCCCCATCTCACTAGGATACCATGATTACGCCGCCAGTTGGAATTTACACGGGATTCGGTTGTCGTCAACTTTGCACAACCACATCTTTTACACAACATGGGGGTTCTTCTTCTATCATGTGGGTTTTGAGGTGAATTACCAACCTCATCAACCCTGGTGTCGTCACGTCGCGTCGCGTCGCATCGCACTTATAATATACAGGGTGTTAGTGACATCGTAACGAAACTTTGAGGGGTGGTTCAGGCCATGACTCTGAGTTGATATCAAGTGGAATTTTCCGTCGCAAAAGTATGGATTGGAAAATAATTAAAAAGAAAAGAAATTTTTTTATGAATTTTTTGACACGAAATTCCACTTGATATCAACTCAGACTCATGGTCTGAACCATCCCCCTCAGTATTCGTTACAGTGTCACTAACACCCATACCTACTTGTATGGCTACCATATGTACTTGTGTGGGGTGTAAGTGACATCGTAACGAATACTGAGAGGGATGATTCAGCTGATTATTCTGAGTTAATATCAAGTGAATTTTTCATCGCAAAAGTATAGAATTGAAAATAATTTAAAAAAACTTAAAAAATAACATGAATTTTGCGACGGAAAATTCCACTTGATATTAACTCAGAATCATGGACTGAATCATCCCCCTGAGTATTCGTTACGATGTCACTAACACCCTGTATAGTGTGCTAGGCCTGCTGGTGATGTTAATCGTCAGGGATGTTCGCTAAGGTGCGGGTCGACTGCTTCTATGCACATCATTGACTCGTAGAATGATTGTAAGTAGGTTGGACTGTCCTTACATGACTCATTGCTCCATGACTCACTTGTACAGGAGCAGTAAATAAATGTCTTATTTTTTTGGCATAGAAGTTGAGGAAGATCGCGTAAAAGACGGTGTGACGACCTGAATGCTTATCAGTGGGTTTGGCCGGAGATCGCGCAAAGTCGAGAGGAGTGGAAAAATCAAGGGGAGGCCTTTGCCTAGCAGTGGGATCGTATAGGCTAAATAAGATAAGACAAAAAGATTTTTATTGTGTATATGTGTGTTTTTACGGCTAATATTTGTCACTAGAAGCGTAAAAACATAGCTAGAAAATAGGTATATTTCTCAGAAATTCTTGCGAATAGTCTTCTTCTTCTTCTATCGTGTGGGTTGTGAGGTGAATTACCAACCTCATCAACCCTGGTGTCAGGGTTACTATTGAGCCACCAAAACCCCTGACATGACTCATGTAACGACTACGTACATACATCAGTAAGTAGTAACCGGGACCAACGGCTTAACGTGCCCTCTGAAGCACGGAATCATCTTACTTTTTCGGACAATCAGGTGATTCAAGCCTGAAAAGCCATAAGCCTCCACCAACCCGCATTGGAGCAGCGTGGTGGAGTATGCTCCATACCCCCTCCGGTTGACTGAGGGGAGGCCTGTGCCCAGCAGTGGGACGTATATGGGCAGTTTATGTATATGTGTGTACTGTGTATCTGTGTAATACTAATATTAATAAGTAAGAAATCATTGTGACTAACATCCTGGGTCCAAGTTACCCGTAACAATTTTTTTTTTATTTTTTTTTATTTTTTTTATTTTTTTTAATGATTTGATGAACTATTGCAGAGCGGTGACAGCTAGATATTAATTAAAAACTAATAGCGATTTTGGCAAAGTAATCGGTATTTTGGAGTAAGGCCTCGTCTATAGAGAATGTTGCGCGTGCGGTAAATTCAAACATAACATAGCTATTAAGAGCGTTCACGCAGAAGCGTTGTCCTAGGGAATCCTGGCGATTGATTGATAAACTACGCCCAAGTACAGTCATTAGCATGTACCCACTTTAAAACCAAGTCGCGTTAACATATTTGATATTTAGTGAGACTTCCAGTTCAATTTGTCCAAAAAGTTAATGTGACATGGGAATAAAGTGTATATGTCGTGGCCAGCTTAAGTTAACCATGTCGTTCAAACGTCAACGTTTAACGGTATTTCAATCAACGTTAATGTAGGCGGTGTCCGTGTTACGTGGTGTAATAAAAATGCGAATAGTCGATTAATTTCTTAGGTCCAAAATTATTTACCTAATCGATATGTAAAATTGTACAATTACATCGATTCACCGATTATAATATCAATCAAGTTTTAAATTATAATCGACACCAGTGCCACTACCGGTGGATAATGTTACCAATTTTACGATATGATTGCCAACGTTTGGCCATATCATGAAGTAATCATGCATTTAGTTACTCATATCGTTAAACGTTTTGTGATTGATCTGGGCAAACTATATCATGATGTGGCCAACGAATGATATTCTATTTCATGAAACATATTTCAAACACATCATGAAATGATCAATTTTAAGATCTGGCCACGACATATACACATTAATGCTCGTGACCGTACTCAACCAAGTATAGTAAGAAGCAAAACCTGGACTATAAGCAGTCACTACATACCTGACTTACAGAACTGGACGCTCTTCTAGACCCCGTGTCTGACAGGGCTCCGGTGCCGCTCTGGCGACCCCCCAACGATGCTCGGTAAGGAGACACGCTCCGACCTCGGGTTGCTAAGGAAAAAAGTATAATTATATTCGTCATTAAATGTTCCAAGAGCGCCTAACTAGAAAATATCGGGTCTCGAGATCCACTTTCCAGCATGGTGTTAAGTGGATGGATTTGATACGTATTACTTATCGATAAATTATATTATTCTTTTTTTCTGTTTCTAAGTAAGGTTTTGTATACAGTATATTTATTTGAAGAAAGTGGTACGCCTTATACGTAGAAATATTTCTGCAGTATTATAAATCTTACCTGCTTGGCTGTCTTCGCTCGCCCTCCTTTCTTTTGACACCAATGGTTCTTGGAAAGTTAACGTCAAACTGCCTCTGGGACTGACCCTCGAAGCGTCTCCCTCCATCGCCACTAAGCTGCCTCGAGCACTCCTCTCCGAAGGCGCAATGCTTCCTCTAGGACTCCTCTGAGAATCAGGCACTAAAGATCCCCTCGGACTTCGACTAACTTCTGGCCCCTCCTTCATTTTCATAGGCGTATCTGCCGCTATGCTTCCCCTTGGACTTGTTCTCGGACTGGGTCCCAATTCCTTCTGACTTCTAGCAGGGTCTATTTGTATACTTGCCACAGAATGTCTCGGACTACGTCCCACGTCAGGAACTAACGAATTTCTTGGCTGGTTCCACGACGTACCTTCAGGAACCAAACTTCTTCTAGGAGTTCTGGCCGTCGCGTCTGGTGTTATACTGTTTCTTGGACTCCTGTTGAAGTCTTGGGGATTTAAACTTAATCTAGACCCGTATGACATTTCGACAGCTAAGTTATTTCTAGATGGGGTAAGATTGTTTCTTATGTTAGAAGCGGCATCTGGGGTGATGGAATTTCGTGCTGATCTGGCTTCTGGGGTGAGGGAGTGTCGCGGGCTGCGGTGGTACATGTCTAAGGCGGCGTCTGGGGCGAGGCTTGCCCGGGGGCTTCTCTGTGGTGGTGGCATGGGATCACATTCATCATCAGTCTCTGTTGTTGCTAGGGATGCCCTTCTCGAAGTCTGTGCTGAAGCGCGTGGTGACCGCGCCTGGGGAGACGTAGCGGCACTTCTAGACGCTCTGCGGCGCCTCTGCGATGAAGAAGTCCTATGCAGCATCTTGGTACCGTCTAAACTTCTTTCATATAAGGTTCATTTTTTTCCTGAAACAAACAAAAAGGGAGGTAAGAAAGTACGAAGTGCTTAAAGGTAATGCCTATTTACGAGCTACAGGAATGTGGATTCTTTCCGCGTGAAGCGAAATTTATAGGGAAACTTGGTAATCTGAAGCCGCAATTTCAACTTCTTTGTTTAGAGACTCGGCTATAAATTTATAGGGTATTACACGCAATACACTTGGGTACAAATCGCTGGAAAGTGTGAAATGTTTCTTTTATATTTCCCTTTTAGATTTTTGCGTTGGTGGATTCTTTTTTAGGTTAAGTTTTTAGTTTAAGGCCACAATAATGCAAGTCATTAAAAAAGCAAAATTGCTATTTGACATTTATCATGTTCACAAATCGCAATATTGTTTTTTAGGTAAATTGCATCAATGTCACCTTTTTAGACCGCTCTGAACATATTTGAGCACACGTGTTTTTTTTTTTCGACATTCACATAATTATTTATTACGTTTGTGTTGAAGAGTATATTTGTTGCCTGTTGTTGATTTATTTGTATGTTTCTGGATGATCATTTAGCAATGTTCTAACGCCCATTAAGCTTTCAGCAAGAAATTATGCTAATGGACAGATGATACTGCTGGCATCTAAAAATATACGCACTTAATTAATGCAAATGAACCCCTTTACAAACAGCCGAGTTGTTTGAAGACGTGTACTAAGTATTTTTATGTTAATTTTCCTTTCCACAAATGATCATGGTGAAAACAAATCTTTGACTTGAAACGACACTCGTTTCTGATTAAAACGAGACAAACATACATAAACTCACGCCTATTTCCCACCGGGGTAAGCAGAGACTATAGAATTCCATTTGCTTCGATCCTGACACACTTCTCTTGCTTCCTCCACATTCATCAATCGCTTCATACACGCACGCCGGTTCAGAGTAGATCGTATTGAACCTTTTCTAAGGACATCTCCAATTTGGTCATCGTAAGTCCTTCTCGGACGAGACAAACAATCAGTGCATTTGGACTAAAGCATAGAATAAATAACGATACAGAACGGTAACTCTCCTCCCCGTACCAACACGCACCGGGCGCCAACCTCAGCCCCTCCGGGATACTTCATACAAAACACGTGACGTCTGACGCCCATACGATTGAAGACTAAAGTAAGACCGTGAGGTAAACTTACCTCAGCTGGTGGTGGGGAGCGGAGAGTTGCCGTTCTGTACGTAGTGTTATTCCTTATTCTATGCTTTAGTCTTAAGTTACCATAACCCACTAAAGAGAAAGGGGAGGCGCGCGCTATTACCCCGATACCGACCCCGCCGGCGTGGTCGACGATTTCCCTCAGCGCTTATCGCATTCGACCCACTAGGGTCAATTAATTCTTTCAAATACTTTTCCTCTCAGACGACGCCGTGAGCCGAGGTTCGCGCCCAACTGGGCACCCTCAGGCCTGTTGTCTAAATGTTGTACCGGGTGAGAGCCTTCAGCGCTCCCCATTTGTCCGGCCAAGTAGTAATGCCATCTGCGGCAAATCTACAATAAGTCACGTCAAGAAAAAAAGCGCGCGCTATATTAGAAAGAATGAGTTTTTTATATAGAGTGTCCAGGGTATAATCCACTAAACTAGCGAATGCGTTCAAAATCAAATAAACTAAAATAATGTTAAAGCATATTGCACAGAGACAAAAGTATTAAACTTTACCCTTTGTAAGAGACATACGAAGTGGAGCCGTATGTAAAACAATACCTAATGATTTCAAAGAATATTAAATTTTTCTTTGTGTCACATAATCTTGAGTCTTTTTTTTTTCAAATAAAGAATAAAGTAAGGGCTCTACCTCGCTAGCACACGAAATGTATGCGGTCGTACCTACATGCTGATCACGTTCTTTTTATAATGAGGATAAAATCTAGAAGCTGAAGTGTTAGCAGCAATGTTGAGTGTTCGAAAATTTTAACAGTTCTCTTTATTGTTCAGCTATCATCATCATCAATTTAAAATAAATAAAAATAAAATAAAAATCATTTATTTCAGGCGATGCCCATAAAAAAGTTACACACAGACAACATAATTACATTACACACGGACAAAAAAAAACACACACCAATTAAGAAAAACAAACAATTAAAAGAATTAAAAGGCCACGTGGATCGCATTCCGGTGCCTCCAAAAAGGGCAATCTGGCTTATCTGATAATGCCTTCAGAATGCCGTTCGGGCTACATCTCACTCTGCACATCAGGGAAGTGATTCGTTTGCGAATGATGGCGTGAAAGCCATCAACACGCGCCGCCGCAAACATCCCTGACGCGCTACAGTACCTAGGAAGACCCACGAAAATCCTGAAAGCATTATTATACTGGAGATATTTAAGAGCCACGCTCTTATCGGTGTAGCATTTTCCGTTCCAATCTATCAAAGACCAATTCTATGACTTCCCTATAAGACTCGACGTTAACCTTTTCTTTAGTCTGTTCCAGGTAAGCTCTTCTTGGTCTTCCCCTTCCTCTCTTTCCTTCTAGCTTTCCTTCTATCATGTTTTTAATAAATTCGCCAGCTATAATTCGTGATAAATCGCTATAAAATGTAGAGCAACGTGGAGTGTATCCCGTCTTAAAGATGAATTACGAAACAGAAAAGCAGGCAGTTGGAAAAAGGAAGTTTTGGTTGAAAATAAGTTTTTCTTCTTCCCTATCTTTAGGGAATAAATATAACAAATTACCTTCAGGCGGCTACTGTACGTAAAATGAAGTCCAATTGAAAATAAAAGAGAATTCATCATCATCAACTTAAGAGCCACGCTCTTATCAGTGTATGATTCTCCATGCTACTTTTTTAGGGAAAAATAGGGCAGCGGTTTCCCTCTTGCCTTCCGCCCCGCAGTACTCTGTCTGACGCAAGTGGGATGGCGCCCAGAGTAGTCTATTACAAAGCCATACTAGGATTCCTGTCCGCCGCCTCTGAATAAAAGAAAATTAAAGAAATAATAATGGAACTTTTAAAGCCAGATGTCTCACAAATCGACAATAAATCTACAGTGAGCGAATTTTTTTTAACAGTTACTAATCGCTTTTTTAGATTTCGTTGAATCTAAGTTATCGGCCATTTATGTAGATTACTTTTGTCTCCCTGCTAGATATAAAAACAAAAAATGCGGTCGTCTGCTTATCATCCCTGGCTCACGTCTATATTGCAAGAAGAAAGAAAGAAAAAATATTTATTCGACATATTTATTGTTTTCACATATTAAAACAAAATAATACAATTATGAATGTATGCCGAGACGGTTCCACCTCAGCATAATGCTATAGTTTAGACTATGACGCTGATTTTCAGTAATCAGGTAACACATTACACATTTCTAATTAAGTTTATATTTTAAATGAACGTGCTGAAAAGTAATTCCCTCATTCAGCGCTTATCGCTATCGACCCACTAGGGTCGATTAATTCTTTCAAATATTTTTCCTCTCAGACGACGCCCTGAGCCGAGGTTCGCGCCCAACTGGGCACCCTTAGGCCTGTTGTCTTAAACGTTGTACCGGGTGAGAGCCTTCAGCGCTCCCCATTTGTCCGGCCAAGTAGTTAATGCTATCTGCGGCAAATCCTCAATTTCAAATATTTACCCTTAATTGTATAAGTAATGTACGCAACTATATATAAAATTGTTTTAATGTATTTATGATGTGGCTGTACTTTATAAATAAAATTCCTATTCAAATGAGGGTAAGTACGGAAAACAAGCAATCCCGGAGTAAGATACTAGAGTTAACAATTAATTCCGATTGAAACTCCGTCGTCCGTTTTTTGTAAAAGCTTCGGCCGGGTCCTTTTATTGAAATTTAAAGCAATCTTTCTTTGTCACGGGCAGACGGAGTACGCCGATCCTTGTATAGCATCGTTCACTTAATTCAGAGTGGACATTCCAGCGAATTTCAATTTCCAACGATTTTTACTTTATTGAGTTATTAATTTATCTTAAGTGCAATTGTCACAGGCATTGTTCGCTCAACGAATAATATACAGGGTGTTAGTGACATCATAAAGAAAACTTTGAGGGATGATTCAGATCATAAGTAAGTAAAGTAAATAAGTAAAATGTTTATTTTTCATAAAAAAAATACAGAAAATGTTGTTACAATAAAAACCCCACAAAACCAATTCCTCGGTTTGTCTGTGGGAGTGGAGTTCGCTTAGTTATTATGTCTTAAAATACTTACAGTTAACTTAAAGCTAAGAGATCTTTTTCATAAGATGTTTAAATAAAGATTTACTAAATTTATTTATATTGCACTCCTGACGTATGTCGACCGGCAGCTGTACAACATACAGATACGGTATTCGTTTACGGAGTGTTCTGTCACCGAAGTAGTTGTTGACTCGTGGTACAACATACCTGCCTGTCGACAAGGTCCGCGTACACTGGCCATACTTAACAAGTTTTCTATGGTCTGTATTGCTATGGTTATTTAATATTAATAAATAGGTGTGCTTTAGGCTAACAGGAAGTACGTTACAAATCTTAAATAGTGTTATATAATTTCCATTACAGCTATTTTTTGTTTTCTTTCTGACTAATAATTTGAGAAATCTTACTTGAAGTAGTTCTATTTTATTTAGATGTGACTTAAAGGTTAAACCATAGCAATCCAGCCCATAGGACACTATGGAGTCAAGCAAAGCCATATACATACATTTTTTCAAGCAAAATTTTCCGTCACAAAAGCATGGTACTTGTTAAAAAAATATTTTTACATGATTTTTCCGACAGGAAAAACCACTTGATTTCAACTCAGAATCATAGTCTGAATCGCCCTCAGTATTTGTTACGCTGTCAATAACATCCATACGTACCTGTATGGCTACTTGCATGTACTTGTACGGGGTGTAAGTGACACCGTAACAAATACTAAGGGGTATGATTCAGCTCATTATTCTGAGTTAATATCAAGTGGAATTTTCCATAAAATAAACCTCAAACAGTGTTACGCAAATGTGTTCTACAAAACAAAAATCGAAGTTCTCTGTTCTGTGATAACGATTATAAGTAATTGCATAAAGCAACTTGTCCGGCCAAGTAGTTAATGTCAAAAAAATAGTTACGTTAAACCAATCAATAAAACTTTATTGCACAACAACATATACAAAGGACATAAACATACGAATAAAACATAAGCACAATAGGCTAAAGGTAATAGGTTAAAGTTAAGTTACGTCGAAAACAAAGCATGAAGCACTAAAAATTCTGACAGCTGGTACTAACACATCTATACTTCCATTCCGTTGTTGCTACCATGTCCTGAAAATATTCCGTTAAATTTCTATATATCTTTAAACCCATCAGCCATCAATGCCTTGTCCTTAACACAAACAAATTAAACTAAAAAAAAACCTTTCCACACAAGTAGGTGGCTATTAATAGAAAAGTTCTCAGAACAAATTATTACCAATCGATTCGCCCGCTTTCTACGTAGCAATCGGAGTGATCGTGTGCGATGTAAAATGGCGGTAGACACACTTCCGGTAGCGAAGCTCGGGAAATTCACCGGATATTGCGGCGCGTCGGCGTCGGTCGACGCGTAAGACCGCGTATTGGCTGAACAATGACAAAAAATCCCGAGAGAACAAGTGGTAAGATGTTTTGATTGTGTTAATGTTACTATTTATTCTATACATGTCTATGTCGTCGCTTTATAGTGAATACCACGTAAGCCCATTTGACAATTCAAATTCCGATGTAACTTTTCTTAGCAAAATCTCGTAATAGACAAAAGTCGTCTCAGTTTTCACTCGAAAATTAATTGTAAAAAAATAGGGTTTTATTAAAGATAATCACATACATAGCCTATATACGTCCCACTGCTGTGCACAGGCCTCTCCTCAATCAACTGGGGTATGGAGCATACTCCACCACGCTACTCCACTTCGACTTCAGGTTGGTGGAGGTGTTTTTTACGGCTAATAGCCGGGACCACGGCTTAACGTGCCCTCGGAAGCACGGAATCATCTTACTTTTTCAGACAATCAGGTGATTCAAGCCTGAAAAGTCCTTACCAAACAAAGGACAGTCTCACAAAGTGTCCCCACTCGACAATGTCCCCATCGGGAATCGAACCCGACCTCCAGATCGTGAGCCTAACGCTCTAACACGGGGCCTGTTAATTAGATCAGAAAGCATTTTTTTAAGGCGCTATTATTATAGGACTGCTAAGACCAATTGATGCGCATTTACTTAGTTGTCAATTTGCAATATTGCCTGTTTGCACCCCCGAACGCATTTTATGTTCGCGAAGGTCTTTATATACTCACTCCGCTAATATTGCCTAAGCTTGCGTGCTCAAGCAAACGCATGTAGGTACCAAGTACAAAATGTTAGATAACATTTAAGTTACTCTCTCTTTATGAACTTTATGTTTACCATACCCTATTTGCGAACCAGAAAGTTAATCTATTTTTAAAGGTTAGAAGTAAGTACCGTCTTTTTTGTCTCTTATGCCGTGGTAAACAAACTCTTAGGACAGATTAGAATTCGACCATGGCTATCTCGTAAACATCACGATTTGGAAGAATGTCAGAGAATTTATTTCTTTTTTCAGACTTTTCAGAGCGGGATTCTTCCGTAGTCGGGTTTTTTAAACTTTTTTTGTGTGTTATTGACACCTAATGTCTCTGTAGACTCCATAATTGTGTACGTATGTTAGTTGCATGATAGCAGATAATCAATTTATAATTGCAGTTTACATTCTCGGCGATATGTAATAATACTAAAATTCAGTTTTTCTTTTTGACCTACTGTTCGAAGTTTCGAAATGTTCGAAACTAGGACACAAGAATTTCGAACTCATAATTATTTATAGTTATAATTGCACGTAATATTGAGTTATATTTGGAAACAGTAATGGTTTAATTTCCTCACAATAAAGCTTTTTATTATTCAGTTAGAAATGGGAGATATAATTGTGGAAGCACCACAATAAATGTATTTAGATGGCAGTGGAGGGAATAAGGCCGTTAATATTTTATTTGCCGAATTAATTCCGCCCACAATGACCAGGTTTAATTCCCCGTTAAGGCTGTGTTTTATAAAGGATGTTACGGAACATTGCAAAGAAAAACAGGTCTACTTGATTGCACAAAATAATAAAATGGTTGGTGCTTTTCTTTTCAGAAATTTTAATTATATTTTAGAAATATTTAACGAATGAACTGTTCGATTTACTTTGATGGTACTCGTATTTTTATAATTTGTAATGTTGTTTTTTGTTTTATTTGAAATTAGTGTTCTATGCAACTCAAAGCACAATATGGGACTGAAAATAATTATAAAAATCCATAATGATTCTCATGTTATAATGTCACACAAAAATACTTTAAATTGTTATGAAATTAATAAAATAAGGCTACTTTTCAACCTAGTCAAATGTGACACTTTTTACGAAAGTTTCCTTTGGAGTTTGTATGGAAATACCGTCCTGTGACGTCATTAATAAAAGCGCTCAAACGTCGTACTTATTTTTACCTATTTCACATATGAAATACAAAAATGAGTCGAAAAGTAAAATGAGAATGATTTTTGATCATCTTAGACTGGCTTCTATTTGTAGGTTAGCATTTTATGATTTATCTTTGACCCAGTCAAATACCTAATTCCACTTGATATCAATTCGGAATCACGGTCTAAATCGTCCCTCAGTTTTCGTTACGGTGGCACCAACAGTGAGAGACTTCAGCGCTCCCTATTTGTCGGGCCAAGTAGTTAATGCCATCTACAACAAGACACAAAAAAAATAATAATGTAGCACTAACATCCTGTATAATAAAATTCACGATGACGACATTAACGGTGCTGATTTTCAACCAGTGTGACATCTTACCTTAAATAATATATAATAACTTAAATAAATTATTCCGCAGTGAACGCCCTGTCAGAATTTAAAACTGTAAAAATAAAATAAATAAATAATAAACATATAATAAATAAATAATAAACATATAATAAATAAATAATAAATAAATAAGAAATAAATAATAAATAAATAAATAAATTTTCAGCTTTTTGGAATTATAATTACTATCACGGAACAGATACGCATGATTTTTGTTTTATTAATTTGAGAAAAGAATAATGACGTCATTAGAAGAATTCTGGGCGTAATACACATAATAAAGGCACCATTAACACAATAATAACAAAACGGCCTCCGTGGTCCAATGGTTGAGCGTTGGGCTCACGATCCGGAGGTCCTGAGTTCGAATTCCTGTGGGGACATATCACAAAAATCACTTCGTGATCCCTAGTTTGGTTAGGACATTACAGGCTGATCACCTGATTGTCCGAAAGTAAGACGATCCATGTTTCGGAAGGCACGTCAAGCCGTTGGTCACGGTTACTACTTACTGATGTAAGTGCGTAGTCGTTACATGAGCCATGTCAGGGGCCTTTGGCGGCTCAACAGTAACCCTGACACCAGGGTTGATGAAGTTGGTAATCCACCTCTCAACCCACACGAGAGAAGAACTCACACAAGTGATTATAAAATTATAATCACTATTACTACTTCTTCTTCTCTCGTGTGGGTTGAGAGGTGGATAACCAACTTCATCAACCCTGGTGTCAGGGTTACTGTTATTTATTATTAGAAGATAATTGGACATTTGTCCAATTATTTTCAATTTCTAATTAATTAAAACACAACAAGTGCAAGTGCTGTTGCAAGTGTCGCAACTTGCAACAGTGTCGAAATATCGGGAGTCTCATATCCCCATTTAAACGCGGTAAGAACCCGTTATTATGTGTTTTAATTATGATAATAACCATGTAAACTTAAAACAATCTTCTAATTAAATTGCCTTAACGCATTATACGTAACGTATATATACGTATTTAAGTACCTCTATTTTCTCACTATGTTTTATTTGTAGTACTCGAAAAATACCAAATTGTAGTAGGTATTTCTCTAAAGAAAACAATTTTTCTAACTTATTTTTATACCTTTGTTCAATATTTTATAAAATAAATGTAATCAAAAAAAATGTGTGAATGAAATTCAAATTTAGATTAAAATTACGTCTGTAATTACGTTTAGGACATGAATTTTTTAATAGTTCAGTTTTTTTGGTTATGAAACATTCAGCTCTAATTAATTTTGTTCAAATTGTGAAAGCCACAACAAAATTAACTTTTTAATTAAAAAGTCATTCTGCCGTTTGCAGTAATTAAAACACACACGAGGTTTTGAATTCAAGTAATTTGTAAAATAAAACCTAGGATTTAAAGGCTTGAGTATTTTTGTTGTTAAGGGTGTTGGGATTCTCGCTTTAACATAATTCTATATAATTCGGCGACTATAGATGGCGAAAGTGTCGCCACACCCTTTGGTGATCGAAATACGTTTTTTGTTATAGATAGATTAAGCACCTTTTTGCCCCTTCTTGAAGGCATAGAGAATCTACAACAATAAAAAAATATTATAAATCCTTCATATTTTCTTCAGGTTTACTCTGGGTCTGAAGCTGTTGACAATTTCCTATTTAAATATTCTTTTTACTATGTATTACGTATTAAAAAGTACATAATATAAAAAAAGATTTGTATGGGAATTTATATTTAATCAAATTTAATGAAGCCTCAGAAATAATGATAAATGAGAGAAAAAACTAATTGATTTACGTTTTACACTGAATCCGCTATACGTGCGTACCTTTATTTTTTTTTATCGTTCACCAGTGATGGTATGTGGTGTTGTGGCAAGACATCTTAACCAACAAACTTAAGGGCCGTATCTCACCAAGACACATGACACCATTGTGGCGCCACCACTGTCACGTCACCAATATTTATATTAAGAATAAGAATAAAATAAATTTATTGCCAGTAACAATTACATTTGCTATAAGTACTAGGTAATTATGAATATTACGAATACGGGCAAAAGGAAATGGCTTAGCTTGTGGTGTGATGGAGCCATGCTATGGCGCCATCCAGCGCTGGTTTTCAATCATTTCCTCTTCCTGGGATATTGTGCGGAAGTAATTATTAGTACTGTTGCCGCAACTCGTTGACCACCATCTCGTTATTACTATGGGCTGCTCTTTCATGAAAATGGGCTATTAGCAGACGAGTCGTTCTGTCTTTTCCGTCGAGAACAATTGGTGCGTTCGAAACAGGCACCATAAGTGTAAGCAGTTGACACTGTCTTGTTGGTTGCGCAACAAACAAGACATCAGATCTTCTTCTGTCGTTTGAGTTGTGAGATGGCCAATCTCAGCAACCCTGGTATCAGAGTTATTATTAAAAAATAGGTGGATGTTTGTTATTAGCATATAGATACTAGTGATTTTATTTTCTGTACTATTCAGTTGTCAATGTCCATAAAAGTAAATAAATAAATAAAAAAAAAATGAAAAATATTTCGTTATTTAACAAAATTGGTACATTGTTGCAAAATCTAGCTGTTGTGAGCCTTTTTAAGTGATTTTTAAGCCGCCAAGGGACCCTGACGTACCTCATGTAACGACTACGTACTTAACACAGATATCAAGGATGATACTTTTTATACTAATGCATACATTTTTTTGGTGGCGCATCCATGGTGGTACCACCATGGTGTCCTAATGTCACCAAAGATGTCATCAGTGGTAAAAGATAAATAATTTTAACAGGCTGGAGTCCCGGTCGAGTTAATTGAGTCAACAAGCTTTTCTAAAAATCACTCTTTTCTGAATGTTTATCCACCAATCCTTAGTGCAGCCGCGTAGTGAATTATGTACTGCATTTCTTTCATATCAATCGAAAATAAACTTATCATGAATACCAAGCTCGAAATTGGTAAGTACCTCAATTTTACAGTAAAACGATATTGAACCTATCCGTGAAGACATTAGCGCGACGTCGTAACGAGTATTTGTGGCCAGGCCTATTAAAATGAGAATCTATTGTAATTACCAAGCATATTGTACCTAGTAGCATAATAGTCAGCAGGATTCTTAGAAATGATTTGTGAAATTACTCACAGGCATTCCTAATCGGTGCCATTTCTAAAGATAGGGGCTAATTTAAACAGTCTGTGAGTCAAGGCTGCTTTGATGTAACAGATGTTTTAATGAGTGATACAAGGCATGAACGGAAACGGTTTTTTTGGAGACAATATTAGACGCATTTTTACAACACTTTGCCTACAAAATTACAATTAGTTTATTAGTCCCAAGACTGTATGGTTTTGGTAGATTTAGCTAGTGACATTAATTCAGTAATAAGATTTACACAGCAGATTTTGTAAGTAATTAGAAAATTATTGTCGCTCATTAAATTAAGTGAATATTGCAAATATGGTGAATTATAACATTTCATCCTCATTGATATATATGTAAATAATAAATATTGAGGGTACTACAAAACATATTTACTTTTATATATTATATTGTGGGTAAGCCAGTTCCGCAATAAACGTTAGCTCGCGAACAAGTGTTTCCTTTGTGCTCCCAAATTAGATCTAATAAGATCTAAATACATTATCATTGGCGACGAGTAGGACTTACGTGTGTTTTATGGACAGTGAAATATAAACCATGTCGATCGGAAAAATAGAACCGCAGATATAGCAGTGGACAATTGGACTTTACATATCACTCATCATAAATTATTTTCAGCAAATATAAACTAAAAATAAAAAAGGACCTAGAGTGAAACCCTGCGGTAATTTTATTATAACGAGGAAACACGATCATTTTTGTTCCACTGGTCTATATTTTTTGTTTCTGTTTTTAAATGTGTTCTGGGAACCGTTAAAAGTAGATTTATTATTTATTGGTTTCGTTTGAATTGCAAAAAAATAATATTAACTCTATCAAATTTGAAAGATCACAAATAATACATTTGGTAAATAACTTTAGTCCAAGTTTGAAGTTAAATAGCTGTAGGCACACGAATACAAATTACATCGGATAGGAAAGTGGTTGTATTATCGTATCGGTTTATTTCCAAAAGTAGCCAAAATGAAATTCTAAATACATAAATCTTATCTAATTCTTATAAAGAGGCAAAGTTTGTAACTTGTTTGTTACTTACTACGCAGTCTCTGGATCTACTGAACCGATCTAGAAAATTCTTTCATCAGCAGAAAGCTACAATATTTCTTAATGCTGTTGACTATATATTAGGACTACGCGAAGGGTGTTGCGTTTAGAAATGTGGTATTGTTATGATAACATATTTATCTTTTATAGTTTCTTTGTTTCTTTCATCTTTATTGCCATGTTTATTACAAGTACATGACAAAAACAAACTTTACAGCAGTCTTTATTTTATTTTATCCTTTACTTCAAAATTCGAGTAAAATTTGAGCTCTGTATCCATAGTAAACTTGCAATTTAATAAAAGACAAAGTCACCAGTGTTCTCCGACATACTAGCATTTTAATAAAACCCACAGCCGCTAGTCCACAATGACTTACAACCGAGGACAAAAGAAGTAATTTTGCGAGGAGTAAATGTCCCCAGGTGACTCTAAATTGAAATATTACGGCCAACGTAGCCTGATTGATTGAAATAATCAGTGGAGTGGCTGCGTAGCTGACACCGGCGGATTCAGGCCATTGTCTCGATGGCGGTGAAACAGACATTATTAAAACTGATGGAGAGAGAGTATCTACATATTTGCAATTCTTAACAGAAAACATAAACAGCATATATATACATCTTACTGCTGTGCACAGGTCTCCCCTGGCGTGGAAGTTTGAAAGTTAGAAAGCTAAAAATTGATATGCGGACTATTTGTGAGTTACAAAAAAATCATGCATCATTTTTTTTTGACATCTGCTCCCCCCCACCCTTCAAAGAGGAGGTCAAATTGTATATGGGAATTTTCGCAGTTTTCAAGGTAGAAAGCTAAAATAGGTGCTTTAGGAAAGGGGCAAAAGCTAGACCCTTATTTTTTTGTATTATTCATTCTATCCCTGATAATGCGTGGATTTTTTGTATATTTCCATAAAGAGATACAGAAATAAATACACCACAATCATAGAAAATGGAATGCGCAGCTTATCTATAATAAGATGGAGGTATTGGGTCATTGGTTTTCTCATATTTACAAAGATGAAATATATTTTTCTTGCTCCATGCCGACTTTGTATTACAATTTCCATAATAAATAAAAAAAAAAAAAATCTTTATTCGTTTTAGACAATATTTTCTTTTAAATGCTAGTTGACCCAAGCCCCCCTTTAAACTGGGAAAGTCTGTGTTAGGAGGCTTGGCTCTTCCTTATCTTAACTTACTTAATTAGTGACTTATTATACCAAATATGTATGTATTATATCTATGTCTTTCCTTAATGTATATTTTTATCATTGTTTTATATTTTTATTTCTGTACTTAGGAGTGCAGATGGATGTGTGTGTGTGTGTGTGTGTGCATGTAGGCAATGTGTGCAGTGCATGCATACGTGTGCGCGCTTATGTATATTTACAATAAAATTAAATAGAATTCAATAACAAATAATACTAATTATTGACCGACGATCTGGTGAAGGTCGCGGGTAGCCGCTGGATGCGGGCAGCGCAGGACCGATCGTAGTGGAGATCCTTGGGGGAGGCCTATATAATGCTATCGACATTTATGAGAAATAGGTTTATACTATTGCTATGAATGCATTTGTAACATGGAGATGTTTTAAAGCCCTATCTCAGTAGGACACAAAATGTATGCAGCTTTATAAACGCTACCTCGTTTAATGTCTTGTTGGTTGCGTAACCAATTTTTTTGAAATTAAACTAAGAAAATGGTTAATTAATAAATGTTTATATAGTATGACAGAGTTATTTAATTATAGAGATAGCGTATAGTATTTAAATTAGTATGTATGTAAAATATTTTTGATATTTAATTTTTAACAGATTTTGAATTTGAAAATTACATGACATTTTACTATATTGTTTCAATTGTGTCAATTTTAAAAAATAATTTTAAAATTGACACAGTTAATACTATTATAGCTACTTGACATACCCACTAAATTGAAAATTTTGTACATTACATTGGTTTTATTTATAAATATCAATAAATCCAATGTAATGTACCTATTTAAATTTGATTATATTGACTATTATTTTGCGTTAGCTTGGTATATGTATAATTTTTGCATGCCAAATTGCGGAAAAACATGAGATTCAATCAGGTGACCTAAACTAACACTAAAAACACATAATGGCTATTAATTATTACACACTGCGATACTGTTCACCACTAACACCACGGACACTTCATACAAAATTCTCAGGCATACAGTATGCCGCCTCAAGCGTACATGCGAGCCAGGTACAGTCTGCCTTCTTACTTTTAGTGTAAAGTAAGACCCCAAGGGGGTGAGGTCGGCGCCTGATACAAATTGGTGCGGGGAAGACATTTACCGTTCTATACATATACTAGTATTCTTCATACTATGCCACAACGCCGATTTATAGTCGGGATATAAAATAACATAATGGAGTAAATAAAAAAGTTCGAGCCGGTGGTAGCCCCGTTGGTAGAACGCTTCACTTTGAGGTCGCAGGTTCGAATCCAGCACAGGCCTAAACCAATGATTGTCGAATTTGTTTTCGAATTCATGTTTGGATCATAAATGATTATCACGTGCTCAGCGGTGAAGGAAAACGTCGTGAGGAAACCCAAATGCCAAATGCCCAAATGCTGGCTAGCTGGAAAAATGCAGTTTGGATTCGGTTTTTATGTGGTTGGAATTCAAATTCAAAATTCAAATTCAAAAATATCTTTATTCAGTAGGTAAGTACACTTTGAATCGTCAATTTTTACATAACGAACGTCTCATCCGCCTAAAACTACTGCAGCTTCTCACAACCTGTATAGCCGGGGAAAAGAAGCTGCAAGAAAAACCTCGGCACAGGGCCCTAGACGTTCTTTAAAAAAATAAAAATAAAAACATAAAATATTAATATACAATTGAGTAATTTAGCTGCCTAATATCAGTTCTCAGACAGTAAATCCCATGCATTCTATCTTCTAAATAATCACTAACTTTATAATAACCTTTTTTGTAAAGTTTTTGTTTAACTACTGTCTTAAAACAGTTGAATAAAACTGCAAATCAACTACAACTTCTAAATCACAACGTGAGGCGTAAAAGGCCACGTCACGACGTGAAGTGAAGGTGTAAACACACTAAGTTCTAGGTTTCCTTCCTCGAATATACTTTCTACCTACCCTTTAGTTTACTTACTGAAGCACTTTAACTCAAACAAACCAAACATCGTAAATACTAAGGGAAAATTTTCTCTAAACGGCGATGTTTTCCCGAAACCAACAGTTTTTCCTCATCACTGTACTATTCAACGTAAATAAACACTTATAAAGACAAATCGTTTAGTTTACAATCCGGGACCATTGCCCGCTAATTCCCGGGTTGAAACACGGAAACCCACTCCGGAAAGAAACTTGGACACAGTTTCAAAATTCTCCCTGATACCCGGACCGATTTCCATTTCTTATCCTAGAATTGAATAATATTTTTGTGTTTACTTTTTATTTATCTCTATAAATCAGGCAAGCGGAGAATAGTGGTATTACACCTTATTACTTTGGCTTTTTACACGGTATTAGTGACATCATAACGAATACTGAGGGGGGGAAATTGCTGTTTAGCAATAAGGTCGTCTATTGTGCTTTACTTATTATCATAATAACGGGTTCTTACCGCGTTTAAATGGGGATATGAGACTCCCATATCCCCATCATATCCCCATTTAAACGCGGTAAGAACCCGTTATTATGTGTTTTAATTATTGTGCTTATGTTTTGCTGCTTGTCTTCCCGGGCATGTCGTAAAAACCGACAGAGGGATTGTGTCCTCCAACATGATGGACTAATGTTATGGGCGATAGGCTGATCCCTTATCACCATAAGGTTCATCATATCCAGCTTACGACATCGTATCAACAGTGGCTGCAAGTTGTCTTTGATTACTTGTGGCTCTGCCCACCAAATTAGGGATTACGGGCGTGAGTTTATGTATGTATGTATGTATGTGTGCTTATGTTTTTATTCGTATGTTTATGTCCTTTGTATATTATATGTCGTTGTGCAATAAAGTATTATTGATTGATTGATAATTTATTCAAAAAAAAAAAATACAAAAATATTTATTTTTCAAAATTGGCTTACAAAGTTAGCGCTTTTTGAACGTCAAACATAATTAAATTACATATTATGTAACTAGCTGTAAAACTACTACCACATCGGAATCTGTAACGCTGAGGGAAAGACGTGGCCAGAAAACCTCCCAGCACAGGGTCCTAGTCCTACTGTTTCATGTTTTCCTTTCTTTTCTTTTAATCCAGTTTGTATTACATAATTTATAGACTTAAATACAAACCACTATTTGAGTTAGTATCAATTGGAATTCATGTTTTTATGTGTATTTTTTTATATTATATGGTCTGAATCATACCCCTCAGTATTCGTTACGGTGTCACTAGCACCCATACGTACTTGTATGGCTACCTGTACGTACTTGTACGGTGTGTACGTATCATTGTAACGAATACTGAGGTTCAGCGATTATTTTCGTAACTTAAAGAGCAGCACCACTTGATCAGGGGTTCCAAATTACCAGAAAATACCTTATTTAAAGAAAGTAAATATATTTAATTATTTTTCTAAACAACCGACCGAAAGGGGTGAAATTGAGGGTGGTCATTTGTATTGAAAATATTTATATAAACATAACATGGACCTCGGTGGCGCAGCGCTAAACGCGCTCGGTCTGCGATTTTTGAAGTTAAGCAACTTTTGTTACCACAAAAAAAAGTTTTCATCTCGAGCTCCTCCGTGCATCGGACGGCACGTTAAGCGGTCGGTCCCGGCTGCATTAGCAGTCGTTAATAACCATCAATCCGTATTGGGTCCGCGTGATGGTTTAAGGCCCGATCTCCCTATCCATTCATAGGGAAGGCCCGTGCCCCAGCAGTGGGGACGTTAATGGGCTGATGATGATGATAACAAAACATATCAGTAAGCATATAACACGACGCGCAAGTTATATCTGTATAACTAAAATAACAAACTACAGTTAGCGAATGTCTACATTCGTGGGAGCACAACTTTATAACCAACTAGCGTCAGATATACGACGTTTTGACTTAGGGTTGTTATTGTGCGAAGCCAGTATGGACAGCAGTATGGGGTCATGCTGCAGATATGAACAGCATTTTTGTTCTGCAAAAGCGAGCCATTCGGGCGATTTACAAATTGGGACCCAAGATGTCACTTAGAAATAAATTTAAAGAAATTAATATTTTAACTTTGGCATCACAATATATTTTTGAAAACTTAATATATGTAAAAAAACATATAGGATTATTTGCAAAAAATAGCGATCGGCACATTGTTAATACCAGGAATAAAAATAAACTTGCTTTACAAGTCAGTCGATTACATAAGATTACTAAATCTTTTAAGGGGCAATGTATACGTTTTTACAATAAGATTCCCATTGACATTCAGAATTTGCCTTTCAACTGTTTTAAGACAGTAGTTAAACAAAAACTTTACAAAAAAGGTTATTATAAAGTTATTATTTAGAAGATATGAATGCATGGGATTAACTGTCTGAGAACTGATATTAGGCAGCTAAATTACTCAATTGTATACCAATATTTTATGTTTATTTTTTTTTTTTTTTAAAGAACGTCTAGGGCCCTGTGCCGAGGTTTTTCTTGCAGCTTCTTTTCCCCGGCTATACAGGTTGTGAGAAGCTGCAGTAGTTTTAGGCGGATAAGACGTTCGTTATGTAAAATTGACGATTCAAAGTGTAACTATGTTACCTACTGAATAAAGATATTTTTTTTGAATTTGAGCCAGTTTATAATTTTACTAAAAAGGTGCCTGATACACTTACGTCACGAGAAAATGACACCAAATTAAAATGTAAATCCCTTCACCCACCTTCTTACCTCTTCCTGGTCTCATTTAAGTCTATAAATCAACGTAAATGAAATCAGTCGCAGTGTTTTGAATTCCATGAAAGTTTAAAGCCATTGGCTAAGTTTGTAATTGAGACATAATTACGGCGTATCTCATATCTGATTCGTATAATCAAATATAACTTGGCAGATTGGAGTACTCATACAACCGTTCTCGTGATGCGAAAGACTGATTTTGAACGGCTTTGTGTATGTGGTGCGTGTGTGCGTGGCGGAGTATGTTCCATAGCCTTCCGGTTGACTGAGGGGAAGCGTGTAGGACATTGGGACGTATGCAGGCAATTTATGTTTTACGTCTGTGGAATATTGTACAAAAAAATCAAATCATATTGCGGACGTGGTCCACGCAGGCGCCAAGTTGAAGTTGGATTGGGCAAATCACGTCTATCGGATTACAAACGACCTGCTAAGATCACCACAGAATGGTATCCGAATAGAGACAGACGCAGGCGTGGCAGACCGAGGCGGAGATGGTGCGACGACTTGCTTGCTTTCCTGGAAGGCTGGCCGGAGGAAGCACTGGAGAGAGAGTCCTGGAAGAAATGGAGGGAGGCCTTTGCCCAGCAGTGGGACACTTTAGGCTAGATAAGATAAGAATATCGTACAAGTAAGACGATTCTGTGCTCATTAGAAAAAATAAGTAAAGACAAAGCGATGTTTTGTTGTGCGGGCGTCCTCCTCGAACATTCATTGTTATAATGTTTGAAAGCCCTGGCAGAACCCCGATACCGACCCCGCCGACGTGGTCGACAATTTTTTTTCATTCAGCCTCTATCGCTATCGACCTGCTAGAGCCGATTAATTCTTTCACATTATTACCGTCTCACCTTCAAGATTGTCTTAAATTTTGTAACGATTGAGAACCTTTAGCGCTCCCCATTTATCCGGCCAAGTAGTTAATGTCATTTAAGACAAATCTACAATAAGTGACGGCAAAAAAAAGAGAAGGTAATGTACTTAATACAACCAATAGAATACCGTTTTTGTCTCCGTACAAACGCGTATAACAGGGCCTACTTAGTTGATTGTCCAAAGGCTTTTTGCGATATGAAAACGTCTGCACCTAATTTATTTATCATCAGTTAAGATCTCCGAGATTTGATACAGAACAGACTATGGCTTCTTGAATATTACAACTTTGCTTTTGTTCGTAACTTTAACGTCAAGTTTTTGACTCTTCTACTTTTGAGCTCATTTATTATTTACCCGATATTAAATCTGCAACATTTTGCCTTTATCATTGGCATCAAAGACGAAACTTTGGTAATTTCAATGTGGCGGGAAGACAGACGACGCGACGATTTTTTTAATGAATCCTTTTGTTCCATTCTTTGGAGTTTTAACCAGTATTTGGTGCGTTGGAGGCAACTGGCAAATTACAAAAAAAAAGTAACATAAAAATAAGATACTTACTAAAAAAGAGTGAACGCGCATCTTTCAAGGTCTATAATTATCTGAATTGTAGCGTTGACAGCGATTCTCTGAACGGCGATTCCCGCTACACGGCGAGTCTGTTCTGTGTCTGTCATTTGCATGTCCAGTTCAAAACACAATTTTAATCATGCTACATATAATATTTTTTTCCACTGAAACAATTTCATAATATTTTTGGAAACATTCCGGCCTATTTTATAAATGCAGTAATCTTATGGAATTAAATATGTGATACAAATCTCACCGGAAAAATGTATCTGTAGAACCAACTGTGTTAGGTAATTGCACGTAAAATAAATTATAAAGTAAGAAACTCGATGGTTTTCTGTGTTTCTGTTGACATGAAAGTAACTGTACTTATTTTATATACTACTTTACCATTTTATGTACGAGTT
The DNA here is from genome assembly GCF_024362695.1 of Pectinophora gossypiella. Classification (NCBI taxonomy): domain Eukaryota; kingdom Metazoa; phylum Arthropoda; class Insecta; order Lepidoptera; family Gelechiidae; genus Pectinophora; species Pectinophora gossypiella. Next base: position 15,872,591 of record NC_065415.1, read on the forward strand.
CCATTTATTTACCATATAACTGGAAGTTTCTAGAACAAGCAGGCGCGACAATAGAGGATAAGATGGGATAACTGGGACAAGTTTGCGACACGATCCACACTAATGTTGGCAGATCCGGATTTCCCGATTTCCGGATTTCAGACGTGCCCATTTTTAGGGTTCCGAAGATTCGTCAAGGGTAACCACTGCACGGGATCCCTCAGTGTTCCAGTGGTTGAACGCTGAGGTCTAGATCCAGGCTAGAACATTATGGTCAAAAGTAAGATGGTTCGTGCTTCGGAAGACCATTTTACTCCACCATCCCCCTATTTTACCTCAAAGTTCCGTTATTTTACCCCAAAGACCCGCATTTCGGTACAACGAACCTTCGACCTAGTTTGACTCAACTCCTACCTGGATTCCAGGTATTACGTTTGGAAATACAGAAGTGCTACTAATTGACAAATGGAATAAATGTTAAACTGACAGATATTCGAAATAAAATAAATACGATTCGACAAATACAGTACTCACTTCGAAAATCTGCCAAGTTATATTACCGCAGCTGTCAAACGTCAAACAATCAAATGACATAATTTTTGTGCAGTTTTCACTAACACTGTTAGCTCGAGCATTATGGACGGCGATACTCACTACCTATCACGTTGATCTAACAGACAGCTCGGTGAGGTGTGGGTACTTAGTTCATCTTGCGATGGATGTGCCTCCGACTTCACCAATTAGGATTTACCTAGTCACGCCTTACGTTGTTATGTTTTTTAAAGCACATTCCTAAGACTATGATATGTCGTCTGTAAACTTTAGTATTGTCTATACTTGGCATTAGATTCGGAATTCAATTATTTTAGCTCAATATAAAGCCATCAAGAACAAGGCCGTCTTTTTTAACACAATGTTTTTGGTGGAATTAAGTACTTCTCTATTTGAATAACATAATTTCCGTCTAGCTTCAATATTAGGTACTCCCCTGTGCAATATATGCAAACATAATAAACATCGTTCCTTTGTAAGATGCAACGTTGATAAATTAACATAATGATCATAACAACGACAGGCGTGTAGAGCACTTTAGAATACCTACTACATATATGTAATATTTATACAATATTATAACAGCCTCCGTGGTCTAGTGGTTAGAGCGTTAGGCTCACGATCTGGAGGTCCGGGTTCGATTCCCGATGGGGACATTGTCGAATTCACTTTGTGAGACTGTCCTTTGTTCGGTAAGGACTTTTCAGGCTTGAATCACCTGATTATCCGAAGAAGTAAGATAATTCCGTGCTTCGGAGGGCCCGTTAAGCCGTTGGTCCCGGCTATTACCCGTAAAAACACCTCCACCAACCCGCATTAAAGCAGCGGGGCGGAGTATACTCCATGCCCCCTCCGGTTGATTGAGGGGAGGCCTGAGCCCAGCAGTGGGACGGTATATATAGGCTGTTTATGTTATACAATATATAACCGGAAAGACCGAGTAGTCGTGGGCACCATTACTGGTCACAGCCCACTTAACAGCCATCTATTCCCCATAGGCCTTACAGACAGCCCACTTTGTAGAGTCTGCCTGGAGGCAGAAGAAACTGCCTTTCACGTCATCCTGGAATGTGTGCAGCACAACAAGTACTAATCCTCAACCGAACAAGATCGCTCCACAAAGCTTGCGAACGCCGCAGGAGGCTTCTGAGCTTCTGGAAGGAGCTAGGTTGGCTACTATAGCCAAGATTTATTTCACTGTCTATATGCGGAAAATAGAACCCATTACCGTACTATTCTATACCACTTATAGAGATCTCTAACAAAATATATTGGCTTATAACAGTTATAAATATAATACTTTACACAATATACAATATACAATTTACACAATATTAGGAGCTCGGTGGCGCAGCGGTAAACGCGCTCGGTCTGCGATTGTTGAAGTTAAGCAACTTTCGCAAAGGCCGGTCATAGGATGGGTGACCACAAAAAAAAAAGTTTTCATCTCGAGCTCCTCCGTGCTTCGGAAGGCACGTTAAGCCGTTGGTCCCGGCTGCATTAGCAGCCGTTAATAACCACCAATCCGCACTGGGCCCGCGTGGTGGTTTAAGGCCCGATCTCCCTATCCATCCATAGGGAAGGCCCGTGCTCCAGCAGTGGGGACGTTAATGGGCTGGTGATGATGATGACACAATATACATTCATGTAATTCGTTATACATTACTACATTTACTTACTGTTTATACCTAAATTAGGAACTTTTATTATACAAACCTTAAGTATTTATGTATACATTGGCCCCGATTCCTGCAGACACCGCCTAATTTTATTTTAAGTTATATCCGTCATTTTCATATCCGTCGAAAAGGAAAGGGACGGATGATTCACAGCTCTTAATTTTAGGAAGAATGAGTAAATGAATGAATAACCCGGGCGAATCAAAAGGTACGTCGCTGGTATGCAATCCGTTTGACGTGCTGTCTACTTAACTGTGTCGGGTTATTGGCGGATGTAAAATTTTTAGACGGTTGGTTTAGATTTGTGCTTAAAATTGACGTGTGTTCCATAAATTTTATGCTTGTCGATTACCCGTCCCTTTCCTTTTCGGCGGATAAGAAAATGACAGATATAACTTAAAATAAAATTAGATGGTATTTACAGGAATTAGCACCATTTATGTGATAATATTTGTTTATGTACACTAAAGTAATTCTATTAAAGTAATTTGGTATTATATAATCTATTCTGTTGTTCTCTTCTGTTCTAATTTGGTGTGCTTTTCTATATATGTCCTTATCTCTGTATTTTGTGTCCATTGTACTCAATAAAGTATTTTATCTATCTATCTACGCACACCATTAACGGATATTTATGGAACACGACGTTCGTGCCTCGTGTTTTTTTTTTAAAGGAAGAATTGTTAATGGTTCTGTTTTTATAATGAAGTGTCATCGTCTGAATCTCTTGAGTTGCTTATTATTATGTATTTTGTGTGTACTATTTATATAAGTAGGTATATATGCTAGGTTATGTATATAGATTAGGTATATATTATATTTGTAAGTAAGTTATATATTTATTTGCATGTATTTGTTGTTAAGTTGTATGTATAGTTTAGTTTGTACCCGCAATCTTTCAATTATTATTTTTTACCTTTTTCCTCACCTTATGGTTGTCTGGAAGAAATCGCTTTAAGCGATAAGGCCGCCATTTGCCATGTACTTAGTTAAGAGACTTTTTGTAATTATTTCTTTTTATTTTCTGCTTCTATGCTGTTCTGGGAGCATATAAAAAACATAGAACACGTTCAGCTGCTTCTCTTCCCGGGCATGTCGTAAAAACCGACAGAGGGATTGTGTCCTCTAACATGATGGACTAATGTTATGGGCGATAGGCTGATCCCTTATCACCATAAGGTTCATCATATCCATCTTTGGAATTCGTATCAACAGTGGCTGCAAGTTGTCTTTGATTACTTGTGGCTCTGCCCACCCCATTAGGGATTACGGGCGTGAGTTTATGTATGTATGTATGTATGTTCTTTTTATTTTGGTGCAATAAAGTGTATTTGTATTGTATTGTATTGTGCCTCACCCAGCAGGGTCCACAATACCAGCGTCGTGGTTCACGCCGCGACTTGTGCTGAGTGAGGCCATTTTATCTCAGGACGTCCACCACCACCTTATGGTCATTTCGACGAACATCCGTTTTGCTTTTTTGTAAGTAACTGTTTTGTGAAAATTTTAAAAGATGTTATTGTCTTTTTTTATGTGGCGTCCTTTTATAGTAAACTATATTCTTCGACAGCCTCCGTGGTCTAGTGGTTAGAGCGTTAGGCTCACGATCTGGAGGTCCGGGTTCGATTCCCGATGGGGACATTGTCGAAATCACTTTGTGAGACTGTCCTTTGTTTGGTAAGGACTTTTCAGGCTTGAATCACCTGATTGTCCGAAAAAGTAAGATGATTCCGTGCTTCGGAGGGCACGTTAAGCCGTTGGTCCCGGCTATTAGCCGTAAAAACACCTCCACCAACCCGCATTGGAGCAGCGTGGTGGAGTATGCTCCATACCCCCTCCGGTTGATTGAGGGGAGGCCTGTGCCCAGCAGTGGGACGTATATAGGCTGTTGATGATGATGATGATTTATATTCTATACATTTGCTATTCAACATTATTCCAATATCGTGTGGGTTGTTAGGTGGATACCAACCTTAGCAACTCTTGTGTCACTTATTAGAAAGAAAGAAAGAAACATTTATTATTTAGGACACCACAGATTATTGTGTCTGATATGGCTCATGTAATGACTACGTACCTACTTACTTAGTAAGTAGTAACGAGGACTTACGGGCAAACGAGTGATCAGTCTGTAATGTCCTAACCGAACTCAGGATCATAAGGTGATTTTTGTAATTCTGGATTCGAACCTGAGACGCTGGGTTGCGAGCCCAGCGCTGAACAACGGAGGCCATCATTCAAAGTGAAAAACCTGACCTGTCGAATCTTCAGGTTAGGTAAGCGGATCCTTTGGAAACCGGATAACGTTATGGAGATGATGATGAATGACAAAGCAACCACAATGTCTTCCCTGGTCCTTTATGATTTATAGGGTGATAGAAATTAATATCCAGTTCCCCGCTATTACACCGTGAAGTTGACCAAACACAGACAAATTGTTTCCGCTAAATCTACCTGGAGGATATACTCACTGCCCACGCTGCGCTCGCTTCGAATATAAACAAAGCGAAACATCCTCTCAGTAAACAAGTACATTGCTTCAACAAAATAAATACTACAGCTATACAGGGTATTAGTGGCACCGTAACGAATACTATACCGTTCTACACGCCCTACTTATGAAGTATTGAAGGCGACTACTCCATCGACAAGAGCGCAGCTCTTAAATGAAGAGAGAGAACGAATACTAATGAAATGAATGAAATGAAAATGAAAATGAAAAATGTTTTTATTACCAGAAAACAATACAAATTGGCACATAAAATAGGATGAGTACTTATATTAAAAATATATCCAAATGAACAGAGGTTCCCAAACTAGGCGGAGCCTGTATCTTGGGAAACCGTAAAAAAATGGGTACATGTGATATTGGCGCATAGTTTGCCAAAGGAAACTCAAAATTAAACTTACATCTAAGTATTAGAGCGAAGGGTGTGTGTTAAGTAGCAATATGAATGTGTGAGTATACGAGTTTAGTGTATGCCAGTGTAATAGTAGAAGTAATCATAACAATAATAAGTCAGTATCAAAATAAGTGCATATGTATTTATGTATGTGAGAGTGTATGTGTGGGGGTCAGAGTTAGGATAATTTTATGTGTGTGAGGGTGTACGTTTTTCCAATTTATGTATGTGAATATAAGTATGTGTGGGTGTAAGGGTGAGTTTGTAGTGTAGTTTGTGTACTAAGGCGGATAATTCAGATCATGATTCTGAGTCAATATCAAGTGGAATGGTTCTTTTTTGTATTTAGAAACTGTTTTCAATTCTATACTTTTGCGATGGAAAATTCTACCAGATACTAACTTAAAATAATGAGCTGAATCATCCCTCTCAGTATTCGTTACGATGTCACTTACACCCCGTACAAGTACACACAGGTAGGTGACAAATACTAAGGGGGATTAAAACGTGCGACATTTTATCACGTTTTTCTATGACAGGTTTCTTTTTCATACAAATTCAATAGTAATTTCGTATTTTTTTTTATTTCTTGTTTTGACATTTAGTTGCATATTAACTTAAATGAACGCGTAATTTTTCGCATGTTTGTATCTAGCGGATATTTTTGACAAACCATGAATCCTGTACGAATAAATAATTGATATAGTTTCTGTTTTGTTTTCACTAATATTCAAATTCAAATTCAAAAATATCTTTATTCAGTAGGTAACATAGTTACACTTTGAATCGTCAATTTTTACATAACGAACGTCTCATCCGCCTAAAACTACTGCAGCTTCTCACAACCTGTATAGCCGGGGAAAAGAAGCTGCAAGAAAAACCTCGGCACAGGGCCCTAGACGTAGTAGATGCAGTCGTAGATGTATGTCTGACTACCCCAATTGTGATATAGTCGTGAGCTTATGTTGTTATTGTGTTATGTGCACCACCTATCACGTTGGTCTAACAGAAAGCTCGATGAAGCGTGGGCACTTAGTTCATCTGGATGAACCTCTGACTAACCTTATTGGGAATACACTAGTATAGTCGCGTTTTAAAAAGCTTAAGTCTTTATTCTTTGAATCGGTAACCATAGCAACAGTGCTGTCGAAATATCCGTAACGCGAGTTAGGCTCGTGTAATTGAGTTAGCGACTTCACCGTACCAACTAACAATTTGATTTCTCATTCAATTACAAATACAATTTCATTGGGTACTGCATAATTCGATTTTTTGTTCTTGAGTCTTTTTAAGTATTTAATTGAATGAATGATTCTCCGAAAAATACGACGATTTCGTGCTTCGAAAGGCAAGTTAAGCGGTCGATCTCTGCTAATATACAGGGTGTTAGTAACATCGTAACGAAAACTTTGAGGGATAATTCAGGCCATGATTCTGAGTTGATATCAAGTGGAATTTTCCATCGCAAAAGTATAGAACTGAAAATAATTTAAAAAAATACAAAAAAATTCATGACTTTTCCGACAGGAAATTCCGCTTGATATCAACTGAGAATCATGGTCTGAATCATCCCCTTCAGTATACGTTACGGTGTTACTAACACCCATACCTACTTGTATGGCTACCGTATGTACTTGTATGGGGTGTAAGTGACATCGTAACGAATAGGGATGATTCAGCTCATTATTCTGAGTTAATATCAAGTGGAATTTTCCATCGTAAAAGTAAAAAAAATAAAATAATTTCAAAAAAACTAAAAGAGCATGGATTTTGGGACAGAAAATTCCACTAGATTTTAACTCAGAATCATGGTCTGAATCATTCCCCTGAGTATTCGTTACGATGTTACTAACACCCTGTATTTAATTTACTTCAGTAAGTATGTAGTCGTTGCTTGAGTCATAGTAGAAGCCGAGCAAATTATATGCGGTTACGATCATAATTATAAAACTTTCTACATCATTCCTTGCTTCTTTGGTACCGCGAAACCGCAACTACCGCTTGTGTTACTACGTAATGAACAGCGGGTAAATAGATGTCGCGGTCCAGGCAGAAATGTCTAGGTCTTCTTTCATCGTGTGGGTTGTGAGGTGGATAACCAACTTCATCAACCCTGGTTTCAGGGTTATTATTGAGCCGCCAAAGGCCCCTGACGTGACTCAAGTACCGATTATGTACTTACATCAGTAAGTAGTAACCGGGACCAACGGCTTAACGAGCCTTCCGAAGCACGGATCATATTACTTCTGGACAATCAGGTGATCAGCCTGCAATGTCTTGGTGTTAACAGGCGACATGTGGACTCGTGTAATTTAGTTCTGAAGGCTTATTCAAATTCAAATTCAAAAATATATTTATTCAGTAGGTAACATAGTTACACTTAGAATCGTCAATTTTTACATAATGAACGTCTCATCCGCCTAAAACTACTGCAGCTTCTCACAACCTGTATAGCCGGGAAAAGAAGCTGCGAGAAAAACCTCGGCACAGGGCCCTAGACGTTCTTTTAAAAAATAAATAAACATAAAATATTGTTATACAATTGATTAATTTAGCTGCCTAATATCAGTTCTCAGACTTATCTTCCTTGTTACTGTGATTTATAGACTCTACCTACCCTTATAGAATTTGCAGAGACACATAATTAATCGACTAACAACTACTGAACAAACGTTTGATTTTCATTCAGGTTGTAGTATGTCACAGAATGTCAAATCTACATTGAATCAACTACTCGAAGCTTGAAACCAACATTGTACACCACCCACTCGCTTGTTATTGACTTTGCAATTTCAGGCTGTTCCACTATTATCCTGTGGCTTGGTCCTTTGTAGTGCCAGGATCGAAGCAAATGGAATTTCATAGTCTTTGGTCCCCGGTGGGAAATAGGCGTAAGTTTATATACTGGGTGTTAGTGACAGCGTAACGAATACTCAGGGGGATGAGTCAGGTCATGATTCTGAGTTGATTTCAAGTGGAATTTTCCGTCGCAAAATTCATGTTTTTTTTATTTTAAGAAAAAAATCAATTAGTAACACCGTTACGAATACTGAGGGGTTGATATCAAGTTTTTTTATTTTAATGTCTTTTTAGATTTTTTTTATATTATTTAGTATCTTACGAATAAGATTATTGGGATAAGTACTCTTAGGGACTGCCCACACAGTTTGGGCACATTACCCTAACAAAATGTCAATATTAAAACTTTAATACAAACAAAGCAAAAGCAAAGGTATAAACGTCATTCAGTCTACTTAACGAGATATATTTTTAAAAATTGTATAAAATTACAACTGCATGAAAAGCAAAAATATTCAACTTAGGTTGTTATAATATCATAACATTTCATTTAATAATATTAAAAAATATACGTTCGAAAAAATCTTGCATATACCACTGCGTCATATTTAGGTAGCAAAGAACTTGCTGAGTAGTACATTGTTCAATAACTCCCTTGTTTAAATAATTGTTAGGATCTTGTCAAAATATCAATTTGGCAATCGGTAAAGTTAGTTGGCAATATAATCATCTTCTGTAAAGGCCAGGAGAGGTCGAAATCCGTCTTGCCAAAATGTTTGTTTAGTTCAGTTATTGAGGACATCTGTCATTGCCATATTATTATTATTATTTCAACCTATTATGGTATGTCAGCCTCATTGACAGCCTCCGTGGTCTAGTGGTTAGAGCGTTAGGCTCACGATCTGGAGGTCCGGGTTCGATTCCCGATGGGGACATTGTCGAAATCACTTTGTGAGACTATCCTTTGTTTGGTAAGGACTTTTCAGGCTTGAATCACCTGATTGTCCGAAAAAGTAAGATGATTCCGTGCTTCGGAGGGCACGTTAAGCCGTTGGTCCCGGCTATTAGCCGTAAAAACACCTCCACCAACCCGCATTGGAGCAGCGTGGTGGAGTATGCTCCATACCCCCTCCGGTTGATTGAGGGGAGGCCTGTGCCCAGCAGTATATAGGCGGTTTAGGCAGTTTATTTTATGGTATGTCAATTAGTCCTAAAAGTTAGTTTACCACGGCATACGACCACGGCTATCACCTAAATATCACTATTTGGTAGAATTTCAGAGAGATATTTTCTTGTTTCATACTATTTACGGCGCCATTTTTGCGTAGTCTAGTTTTAATTTTTGAACTTAATATATTTTGGTATGTTTTTGCATGATGTAAAAATTGTATTTGGGATATATTTCAGTAAGGGTATTCGTCAAGCGTCAAGAACCACATGAAATCGGTTTTGTCAACATTGATATTGATCGCTCTATCGGTAACCACTCTAAAAATAACATCAACTTGCAGTATCTTGCTGTAGTACTTAAAACACGTTCAGCTGCGTACATTGGGTCTTTTGTCGTTTCGGACTGTTTGCGATTCGGACCGCATGTAATTCAAGACACAAGTAGTTCGGACCGCAAGCCTTTCGGACCGCAAGGGGTTCGGTTTGGAAGCGTTTCGGGCCGAGTTTTGGACCGTAATGGGTTCGGACCGCAATGGATTCGGACCGCAAGGGGTTTGGACCGCAAAGCGTTCGGACCGCAAGGTGTGCGATCCGCAAGGGTTTCGGACCGCAAGTGGTGCGGACCGCACGGGGTTCGCACCGCAAGGAGTTCGCACTGCAAGGGGTTCGGGTTGCAAGGGGTCGAGCTACAAGGGTTTCGGACCGCATGGATTTCGGACCGTATGGGGTGCGGGCCACAGGGGGTTTCGAACCGCAATGGGTTCGGGCCGCAAGGGTTCGGACCGCAAGGGGTTCGTACCTAAAGGGCTTCGGACCGCAAGTGATTCGAACCGTCAGGGTTTCGGACCGCAAAGGTTTCGAACGTAAGCGTTTCGACCGCAAGGGTTTCAGACCGCAAAGGATTCGGACCGCAAGAGATTCGGAACGCAAGGGTTTCAGACCGCAAGGTGTTCGATCGCAAGGGGTTTGGACCACAAGTGGTTCGGACCGCGGCCCGAAACAACTAAGAGCTCTTATTTTCATTTATTTTTTTCGCTTTTTGAATGGGTTACAAGATACATTCATAACATGTCATAAACAGCCTACATACGTCCTATAGCTAGGCATAGGCCTCTCCTCAATGAACCGGAGCAATATATCTCACTGCTCCACTACAGGTTGATGGAGGTGCTTTTTTTACGGCTAATACCACGGGACCAACGGTTTAACGGATACAAGTTTTGTAATATTACTGTTTACTTACCTAACCCAGCAGTAGTGTGTCATTAACAGTATGTGTGATTGATGTTTATCACTAGAACCTCCATTAAATTATTTATTTTTCCACTAGACACATTTACTTCCGAAATTAACCCACATTTATTTTTCTAGTCTTATCAAATGTTTACCATCAATGACACCATAATTTCCTATAACGGTGGATCGTAAAAGAGTAATTCTATTTGCGTCCGAATTGCCCCAAATTGTGACTTTCGTGACATGGAACTGAGTGTATTAAAGCCTTTAAGGTTTATTCGGCTGTAACTTCGCAGCCGATGAATTCGGTAATGGGTTAACACTTCTATATTGTATTGGAAATATGAAAAATGGGTATTGGAGGCGTTATTCGAGATTTCATTTATAACATAGCATCACGCCTGTATACCGTATGGGGTAGGCAGAGGTGTGTTTATGCAATGTTTAAGTACCATGTAATAGATGGCGATCCTGTTGCCATTACTCGTGCACAAATCCTGATATGAACTTGGATCAACATAACATAAGCTCATAAGATCCCAATTGGGGAAGTCAGGGGTACATTAGGGGTACATCAGGGATATAATTGAAAATTAAAAAAACACAAAAAGGTCATGAATGGAACATGTCACTTGATATTATTTATTATTAACTCAGAGCTAAAAAACCATCCCCCTCAGTAATCGTTACGACGTCACTAACATCCTGGATGTAACTTATTAGTGTTATTTTAATAGTCATCTAAAAAAAAACAATTTCGCTGTAATTATCACAACGAAGAAAACTTTTCGCTTTGTTTTTCTTGCTTGTTATTTACTGTGAGAAACTTTGCTGATGAGACGTGGAACTTTGCTGGAACTGGAAACTCTACATTCGCTGGTTTGGTGGGTGGCGTAATTACTTGGAACTGAGTTCCGCGCTGCACATATTCACAAATCAGGCTTTATTCTCATGCGTATAGGGTTTCCTTGCGACAGTTTGTTTCAGAGATAACGTAACTTGAGCTCACGACTGTATCTCAATTGGAGTATTCAGATGTACATCCATCGCAAGATGAACAAAGTACCAATACCTCGCCGAGATTACTTAATAACTCATTGGTGCAAATGCAAGTCCGGTGATGATGATGATGATGTGATCCAGCCAATTTTGACTACGGCGACTGCTTCAACTCCGACGTTCATGTGCTCGCATGTGGCTTATATAGCCAATCTTATTGGAAAAGATCCTCGCACATAGTGGGCATGTGAGTACACCATTTAAATATGCATAATTGATCGCCGTAGGCGGTCGGGCTTTCAATTCATCGCGCTTGGCGTCAAGCTCTAAGCGCCGTCGATGTTCAAATTCATAAACTTTGGTGCGAACCAAAGCTCTCCATTCCGGGCGATTAGCGGCTAGATTTTCCCACTGACATGGCTCAATGCCGCACTTTTTCATGTGCCGCTTTAGCACGTCTTTGTACCTAAGGAGTTGGCCGCCATGCTTGCGCTTGCCTTCCTCAAGTTCACAATAAAAGACACGCTTCGCCACTCGCTGCTCAGTCATTCGTGACACGTGTCCGCACCAACGTAGCTGCCGCCTCATGAGATAGAACTCAATGCCACCTACGTTAGCTCTGCGCAACACTTCGGTATTCCGTACGCAAGTCCGGTACCGGGATTCGAACCTGTGCTCCTCGTTTGAAGAGCAAGCTGATAAACCACAGGACCGCGGTGACCAAGCTTGGCTAATAAACATTCGAATATAGGCGAATATTCCTCAATCAGGAAGAGCAAATCAAATCAAACAAATGCCTATCTTTTTTTAGTTTAGTGGCAATTTCGCCCACTTAATGTCTAGCCCGTGGGCGAGTTGTCATTTTGGATTCTTTTCAGTAATATACTCGCCTGAATGGGTTGGTTGACTAGTTTACTCTGAAAAGGAACAAATTGTCATGTAATATTCAGGCGAGTTGACTACAAAATACATAAAAAGTGTAAACTCGCCCGCATGCAAATTTTTTTACCCCTTTTTTACCCTATAATATTACGTGTGGGCAAGTAAACAAATAAATAATCATAATAATTAATTTACCTTAGCTACCGTCTTTACTTAGTCTGACCATAGATTTATCGTAGTTCTTTTTTTCAGCAAAACGTCGTATAATATAAAAAAAATCCAGTCAACGTCGGGTTTATTTTCTCAGGTAATTTACTCGAGAGCATGTTTGCCGGTAATTTGTCATTGTAATGAAATCTATACCGTTTAGCTTTGAGCTTGTAAGTTGTCTAAAATAAATTGCAATTTGCCTTATTGATTTAAAAGATGTGTTGCTGTTGCAGTTTCTTGTCAGTTCTTCTCCTCAGCCATAACACCTTGCGAAATGACGTAAATTCAAAAATGTTACATTGACCTTCAATAAGTTTATCCATAATAATTACGTTGGCTAAATAATTCTGATTTCTGAAATAAAATAAAAATTAAATACGTGTAGAAATAAAATAATAACATAACCTCACGACCATGTCCCAATTCGTGTAATCAGTGGTACTACAATTGCAAGATGAATTAAATACCACGCTTCATCAAACTTTCTCCGACACTGTTGCAAGTGCCATGATCACGGGATGACTGATGAGATTGGAGTGGAGTAGGTAGGCCAATAACCACCAATACCAACCACCAACAACCAGTATACCAACCCAATACCAAATACCACCAACACCAATATACAACCAACCAATGACCAATATACTACTAAACATCTCTGTCTACCCCTTTAGGGGGACAGGCGTGATGATATGGTACACGCAGGGGTGAGACCGGGGCTCAGTTGAAAAAACGCCTGACTTACCTACATAGCAACGGGTCAATTCCCAACCCTGAGCTACAAAGCACTTAATCCGTATTTGTTGTCGAATTCATGTGTCGGAAACCATTATCGTGGATGTCCACACACCCGAGTTTTAACGTGTTTCCGGGGGTATATGTGACCTAACCTGAAATTGGGCTAGATTTCCCTTGGGTTGAAAGGTCAGATTGTCAGTTGGGTCTGTGAAACTCCGGACAATATCTTCAGGTTAGGTAAACGGACCTCGTGAAAACTGAATAACACTAAGGAGACATAGAAAAAAAAATGTAGATGGCGCTGTCTAGGTTTAACGTTTTAATTATCTATTTTCTCATTGCTCCGTATATAATTATTTATTCAAAAATACAATGGAATGGATGGCTTGATATCTTGATCACATTAGTATAGAATTATGTTGTTGCTACCTATATTTTGATCAGGATAATAGTGGCAGATGTAATTGTGCCTGGGTGCTATAAAAAGGATCATCACTTACTCCCAAAAACAAAGATAAAAGATGCATAATTAAAACACATAATAACGGGTTCTTACCGCGTTTAAAGTGGGAATATGAGATTGCCGATCATGGTCATCCCGTGATCATGGCACTTGCAACAGTGTCGAAATATCGGGAGTCTCATATTTCTACTTTAAACGCGGTAAGAACCCGTTATTGTGTGTTTTAATTATGATAATAACCGCGTAACCGCGTAAACTTAAAACAATGTATCCATGAAAATAGAAGGTAATACGAAGCCATTTCTTTACAGCTATATTGATTTGAACAACGTAGCCTGGACAGTTGCTCACTAGAGAAAGTAAAAAGGCGACTTAAATTCCTTGCAATAATTTTACCTACAGACTGAATTGTTATTTTTCTTAAGTGCAGTTTCACTAACACAGTTGGCTCCACCATTATAGATGGCAGTACGGCTCACCACCTATCACGTTGGTCTAACAGAAGGGTGTCCCTTAAGTTGCATAAAATTAATAACCCTATTTTGAAAACCAATACTTACACTTGACATAACTGGAATTTGCATACCAATTAGAATGAATAACATAAAAATACATAATAATTATTATTAAGCCGTTTAATGAAAATCCATAATTATAAATATTATAACTTTAAAATTCATAAAAAGCAATAAATCTTCAAATCCATAATATTAACATTATAGTTAATACCTGTCTCTGGACAGAGCATAGCATTTTATTTTATTTTAGCATTAAAGATTTTAGTGTAATAGGTAGGTATGAATGAATTGAAAAAGTGGTACTTAATAGTAAAATCAACATCATTCATTCATCATTTATAATTATTATTTATTTTACGTCGAACTGATAAATCATAAATGAGGCTTAAAATAATTTTAAGTTCGCAGCAATAGCCGTTAAAAATTTAGTTTTATTTAGGTACTCGTTTTTATGATGTATAATATTACTGATTTTATCTGATCTTTAAGTTTTATCAGGCATTCACAACTTTTAAATGTGGATGGTTGCTTTTATTAATGTTTTGTCAGGCAATTTGTAACTTTATTTGCATTTATTATATTAAAAGTATGGGTTTCAAGTTTTATGGGTATTAAAATTCAGGGTGTTAATTATATATTTTTAATCGTTATTTATATTGACATTGGCCCCGATTCCTGGAGACACCGTCTAATTTTATTTTAAGTTATATCTGTCATTTCCATATCCGTCGAAAAGGAAAGGGACGGATGATTCACAGCTCTTAATTTTAGGAAGAATGAGTAAATGAACGTATCGGGTTATTGACTGATGTAAAATTTTTAGACGGTTGGTTTAGATTTGTGCTTAAAATTGACGTGTGTTCCATAAATTTTATGCTTGTCGATTACCCGTCCCTTTCCTTTTCGGCGGATAAGAAAATGACAGATATAACTTAAAATAAAATTAGATGGTATTTACAGGAATTAGCACCATTATGTATATTTAAAGATATAACTTTTTAAATAAATATATTTTAAAGTTATGGATTTTAATGATTATGTGTTTAAATGATTACGGATTTTCAATATAGGCATTTTCAATTATGGATATTAATATAGACCCCTTACAGAATGCTCGGTGAGGTGTGGGTAGTTACTTCATCTTGCGATGTATATACCTACACAATTTAGGATATAGTTGTCAGCTTATGTTTATGGTGACCAGAAAAGATGATGATGATGAGATGATGATGATGAAAAGATGATGATGTTTGATGATGAGCTCGGATTTGCAAAGTTTTCCCCCGGAACGTCAAGATACGTAAATTAGTCATTAGAGCGGTTGTACGAAACGCCTCAAGGATCTTCGCAAAAAACTGTCCTATACAGCCAAGATAATTATGAACGGCAATTTGTTACCATAATGAAACCAGCGTGATTGAATTCAAGTCCAAGATTTCCCTCGGGCCCTCCCTAATGGCCCAGCCAGCGGAATGCGATATCACCCGGCCATAATTAGAACGTACGCCACAACTTGTTTCCTGTACTGATTACCGGTATATTATTCATGGCAGGATTATAATTACCTGCGGAACGTATGTTTGTCTCTCTTTTCATAACTTTCTCTGTGTGTTATGTTGTTATTGCAAAACTGTAGAATGCAAATAAAGAGGATAGTTTCCAACTAGTCAAATCAGCTATTTTTTACTACACGTCAAAACACAAAATTACTATGGAATTTGTTTGAAAAAGCAAACTCTGACGTCATAGAAAAACGTTATAAAATGTCGGACTTATTATCACATACATACATACATACATACATTAACTCACGCCCGTAATCCCTAATGGGGTGGGCAGAGCCACAAGTAATCAAAGACAACTTGCAGCCACTGTTGATACGATGTCGTAAGCTTAGCTTAACTTATTATCACGTTTTTTTTAAAAATCGAAAATGTTTTTCGTCACTTTTAAAAATCGAAAATGTTTTTCGTCACTTTTAGATGCGTCTTTATTTAGTAATCAGAATTTCATAATTTATCTTGAACCTAATACACGAGTCAATTATTTAGCGCAAAGGATTTAGTAGAAAAATATCGATTGCACAAGGTGATGCGGGAGCTAAAAAGGCCATATTAAATCAATTATCTAAAAAGCAATATTGCAAATTGAAATTTAAAATATCAAATAGCATTATTGCTATTTTTAGATGAATTGCTTTTCGATAATTCTAAAGGCCATATTAAAGGCCAAGGTCTCATGTTTGCTGAAGCGAGGATAGACTGCTTCTATACAATAATGAGGAAGAGAGCAAGCTGAGCGGTGCAAGCTGTCCGTTTGTGGAATTCTCTGCCTGAAAGCATTAGGAGAGCTTCGTCATTGGAGTCCTTTAAACGGCAAGTCAAGGCGCATTTCCTTACCTCTATTTCCTCTTCATCTTCATAATCTATCTACTCCTTTTCTTCCATAGTATATGTAGTAGTTTAAGTAGTGATATTTATTTATTATAACAATTATAATTATGTGTATTATTATTATGTAGTTTATGTAGTCGAAAGTGTATTTATTCTTATATGCACAAGTATTCCCATGCTGCACTATCCCGCTATATTACTTAATATTCAATATCTCCTATACTTAAAGGTTGCCTGGAAGAGATTGCTACTTAGCAATAAGGCCGCCTATTGTACTAATTCTATTTCTCTTTTGTTTTGTATTTTGTTTTTTCCTGTTTGTGCAATAAAGTATTTGTTATGTTATGTTATGTTGAGAGGCGCCTCGACCCTAAATCGAATGTGTACGAGTTCGAACAGTATCCTGAGTGTGCTGATCGGCAGGTGGGACGCGCCTATGTTCGCGCGGTGGATGCGATTGCACACATCTGGCAATCGTTAAACGAATGTATCAATATCGTTAACTTATTTTGTGTTTTCTACTAACAATAGGTTAAGACTGCATTTTTACTAACAACTATGGATTGTAAATCTGAAAATAAATGATTATTATTATTATTATATTCCTGTAGCCTATTTAAACCCCCAAGCTAGTATTGCCTTTTAGTCCAGCTTGTTACTTATAAAGGACACAATTTCTGTGTCGGAATTCCTGTGTGAGACAACCAGTTGAACATGATACTTCTCAGTACATCATGGAAAACATAGGACAGGGTGAGAACCCTTAGCGCTTTCCACTTGTCCTACCAAGTAGTTAATACCATCTGAGTGGAACCTACAAAAAGTCACGTCAAAAAACAAACAGTAAACAAAATGAAAAGGTTTTTTCATCGTTCAACTGTTTTTCGGTTAAACGTGAGTAGAATAAATCGCACGGGTCAAAATTTCATTGAAATTGGAATCTGAAGAGGTCCAAAAAGGTCTGAACCTTCCAGGGAGACCCTGTTTAAAATAACGTTACGTTCGATAGTGGCGTAACCAATTGGAAAAATATTGAATGAATTTAAATGGTTTTTCGAAGGCTATTTCAAGAGCTTTACCTGTATTAATGTTAAGCAATATTAATAGAAAATACAACGCTAATCCCCGGTTTGTTAGCGACCACCCCCACGGCGCATTTCGAAAGGCCGATGAAATATTCGTCAAAAAATATGTTTACATAAATAAATAAACGTTCAATATAACTATGTTATGAACTGAAAATATAATTTTGATTTGATGTTAAAAGTAAGTTGCCTAGTATTGGACCACAACAAAGAGTTCGACGTTTGACCATTTTTGAACGGTGGTTTACCTAAATATAGAACACTATACGTTTTAATGTCTCGGAAAAAGTATATCTACGTTGTCAGATAAAGAAAATATACAAACAAACAAATAAATATCTTAATGGACATTGCCAATCGTTAATTGTTTCGATATCGCACGAATTATCTCGTAGGAAAGGTCGCTTATTTAGAGAACAAAACGGTACAATCATCAAAATACTTATTAAATATTGTAATGTTTATTCTGTTAATACTTACAAAGTTACTAGGGTTTGACTGCCCAAGACCTGTAAAACAAAACAAAATGTTACATTAGCAATTTACTTTTTTCAATTTGAATTTTCGAAACGAAGGTTTCGGAGATTGGGACCACGTCGCAGATTGGGACCACAACGTGTGGGGTCAGTCGCCGGATGTACTTTTTATCAATAAACGTATTTCGTGCTACTAGCATCATTGTCATTCCTTAGAAGAAAAGTAATTGTTATTAGTAGCCGAAAACTACTACTACTGCGGTACGACGGGTGGAGAAGGCCTGGAGTCCCGACGTTCAGGCAGAGTAGTAGTTTTCGGCAATTCTAAGGAATGACAATGATGCTAGTAGCACGAAATACGTTTATTGATGACGTGACGAATGGTAGGTAGTAGTAAAAACTGTTTATTAATTGGCACTTCACAAACGAACTTAAAAGTCACAGTTGAACGATAATAATTATATAGAATACAATTATAAAGAAAATAAGATGCAATGGACACGTAGATCTCAGTTAAAGATAGTAGATATGGCCACAGTTAAGCAATATACGTATACACGTTACTCTTATCAAGGTCGAGGATGCAATGAGTCAGAATAGAATAAAATGAATTGTGAAATGGAATGAGAAAATCGAAATTTAAAATTATTGACGGCAAAAAGGAGAAGGCCAGTATGTACAGAGTTTGCACTCTGCTACACTACTATTTAGTAGATAAAGTGCTTCTTGGAGGACGTAGAATCTCAAATCTGCATCAGCAATGGCCTATCTTGGTTGATCATATCGTGGCTGACTTTGCTAACTGACGTATCTGTATTTTTTTGCTAAAGTGATTTGTCTCTTATTGACATTTGCAAAAGGTGCAAATCTGATTCGGTAAAATTTGCAGATACGTCAATTTAGTGACTTCAACGACGTTACAGGAACAAATCAAAAAGCGCAACTTGGTAAGTAAAGACAGTCTGCTAAACACAAGACACAGCTCTCAACGAATCCAACTTCTGTTTCAAAATTTGCTTGCTAACGTCATGTTTTTACGAGTAGGGACCCGTATAAACATGTACGAACTTGCACGAGTAGGGTAAAGTTCGTATAAAGTTCGCACGACCGGCTAGTTATGCTGGACTAGTGTTTTCTCAGTTTCCAACTACACTGAACAAACTAACTTGCTAGAGTCAGCATATCAAATGTTCTAGTTTGCATGAAAATCCGAATGAACTTGATGCAACTTATGTGGCAAAAACTGGAATATCATAATCATAATCATATCATTTATTGCGTTCCACATGGTAGGAGGTTGGTAATATAAGGTATGTAACACATATGGACCCGGATTGGGCACAGCAATTTAAAAGAGAGTTAAAGCATATTTTTTAGACTTAAACAAAATAAATAATAACAAGTTACGTATATTTAGACGTAGGTAGGTAGGTAGGTTTTTCGTAGGTTGCCTGGAAGAGATTGCTACTTAGCAATAAGGCCGCCTATTGTACTAATTCTATTTCTCTTTTGTTTTGTATTTTGTTTTTTCCTGTTTGTGCAATAAAGTATTTGTTATGTTATGTTATGTAAAACTAAAGTACTTAAACAACTAATCATTAAAAAACTCATGCAGAGTACAAAAACTTTTGTGTAATACCTAACATTGTTTTGTGAGTTTACTTGAATTTGGTAATATGAACCGAGGATAGTTGTGATGAGAGACTTTCCAGGCTACGTTTCTCAAAAATAAAATAGATAGATAGATAGATAAATAGATGGCGCTACATAGAGTTGCCTTTGTATATAACCTTCTATTTTCATGAATAACAGATATACAGGGTGTTAGTGACATCGTAACGAATACTCAGGGGGATGATTCAGACCATGATTCTGAGTTAATATCAAGTGGAATTTATCGTCGCAAAATTCATGATTTTTTTTTAGTTTTTTTAAAATTATTTTCAATTCTATAATTTTGCGATGAAAAATTCCACTTGATATTAACTCAGAATAATCAGCTGAATCATCCCCCCCTCAGTATTCGTTACGATGTCACTTACACCCCACACAAGTACATACGGTAGCCATATAAGTAGGTATGGGTGTTAGTGACACCGTAACGAATACTGAGGGGGATGGTTCAGACCATGATTCTGAGTTGATATCAAGTGGAATTTTCAGTCTGAATATTCCTGAAAATATTTCTGTTTTTTTTTAATTATTTTCAATTCTATACTTTTGCGACGGAAAATTCCACTTGATATCATCTCAGAATCATGGCCTCAATCACCCCTCAAAGTTTTCGTTACGATGTCACTAACACCCTGTATATTATGCATCTTTTATCTTTGTTTTTGTATATAAATGATAACTCTTGTTAATACACCCAAGTACAACACACCTTCCACCCATTATTACTCTGATCAAAATAAAAACAAGCAATATAGGTAGGAACATAATTCTATACCATATCTGAACCAAATATCAAGCAACAATTATTTTTTATATAATATTATGCTTCTGCCATTACAATACATTATACAGGGTGTTAGTGACATTGTAACGAAAACTTTGAGGGATGATTCAGGCCATAATTCTGAGTTGATATCAAGTGGAATTTTTCGTCGTATCAAGCGAAAAGCGCTGAATGAGAGAAATCGTCGACCACGCCGGCGGGTTCGGTACCGAGGTTCGTGGGGTCGAAGCCAACATGCAAAGGCCCCTAAAAACATTTTAAATTTAATGATTATTATACATCGCTTCGAAGTTGCAAACGTAAACGCGAAGCGACGCGGTTCAGCCCATTTTTAGAATATTATGGTTGAGAGAGAAATGAAAAATGGAAGAGGTACTTAGGGTATAAAGAATTCAAACTTGCTTTGCATATTTTTTCTTTCTTTGGCTCTGCATTAGTACATAAGTAAATTCGAAAAACTTAAATACTTATCGATTTTTTCAAATTCCGAATGGATAGAAATTTCGAAACTACAAATTCCGTTTTCGTAATAGGTACCTAGATTTTAAAATAGGAATTATATAAAATTGACATTTGTTTAGATATCGCGCACGAATAGGATAGTTTGCAACTAGTCAAATCAGTTATTTTTTACTATACGTCAAAACACGAAATTAGTATGAAAAATCTGCCTGTGACGTCATAGAAAAACGCGACAAGATGTCGCGGTTATTATCAACATTAATCTTTATTAAAATTCATACTATAAATAAGTAAATAGAAAATAGAAAACTTGTCAGCCTATATACGTCCCACAGCTGGGCACAGGCCTCCCCTCAATCAACCGGAGGGGGTATGGAGCATACTCCACCACGCTGATCCAATGCGGGTCAATGCGGGTGCAATCTTAGACCTAGGAAACTTTTTTTTATATGCTTTTTTTGTCATGACTTATTAGTAGATTTGCCGCAGCTTTAACTACTTTGCACGATAACAAACAACTTACCAAATTGCATCGCGTCGTAAGGAAGCTCGCTTGAAGTTATTGTTGTATTACTATTAATGGTCTATTTGTCCGTCTGTCCGTCGCATCTAGGACCAGCACTGAAGCCGTCACGTACGGTAGCTGTATCGTCGTCACGTTTCCACAATAAATATTAGTTCAGTACAAGCTGCTGGTTCTTTGCAGCGTGTTGCTGCCTTTACAGTTATAATGTACGTTTTATTGCGCAGAACAAATGCTTTACCAAATGTACTTTTATACAAGTATTTTAGCTGCACGATAACGGCCTTCGTGGTCCAGTGGTTGAGCGTTGGGCTCACGATCCAGAGGCCCCGGATTCGGATCCCGGTGGGGACATATCACAAAAATCACTTTGTGATCCCTAGTTTGCTTAAGACATTACAGGCTGATCATCTGATTGTCCGAAAGTAAGATGATCCGTGCTGAAGGCACGTTAAGCCGTTGGTCCCGGTTACTACTATGTAAGTATGTCGTCGTTAAAAAATTCAAAATTCAAAAATATCTTTATTCAGTAGGTAACATAGTTACACTTTGAATCGTCAATTTTTACATAACGAACGTCTCATCCGCCTAAAACTACTGCAGCTTCTCACAACCTGTATAGCCGGGGAAAAGAAGCTGCAAGAAAAACCTCGGCACAGGGCCCTAGACGTTCTTTTTAAAAAATAAATAAAAATAAACATAAAATATTGATATACAATTGAGTAATTTAGCTGCCTAATAACAGTTCTCAGACAGTTAATCCCATGCATTCATATCTTCTAAATAATCACTAACTTTATAATAACCTTTTTTGTAAAGTTTTTGTTTAACTACTTTCTTAAAGCAGTTGAAAGGCAAATTCTGAATGTCAATGGGAATCTTATTGTAAAAACGTATACATTGCCCCTTAAAAGATTTAGTAATCTTATGTAATCGACTGACTTGTAAAGCAAGTTTATTTTTATTCCGGGTATTACATGAGCCATGTCAGTGGCCTTTGGCGGCTCATTGATAACCCTGGCACCAGGGATGTTGAGGTTGATATTGATATTCCACCTCACAGTCCACACGATAAGAAGAAGCTGCACGGTGACCTGATAACATCAGATGAATCATTTTAGACAGTCATGTACCCCAGCAATGAGAAAATAGGTAATTATCACGTTAAAAGTAAACAACGCCATCTATCGTGTGTTTTGGGAACGTCGATTAGAAAGTTCTTCATTGCACGGAACTAATATTTACAGCGCAGACGTGACGGGGCGAGTATCACTGCGCTGTAAGCACGTACTGTTTGTGTGTCCAAGACTTTATACTAAGTTGGTATTTTTATATGTGCTTATAAAACAGCCTCCGTGATCTAGAGGTTAGAGCATTGGGTTCACGATCTGGAGGTCAAGCAGGTATATACGAGTAACTCACCTCAGTAAAAAAAAATGTTCATCATGTTATCAAAGGCGATTACGGCGACATTTTCTAAGCAAAATGACGAAATATTAAAAAAAAAAACTAATTTTGGCCAAATGCCGTTGGGTGTGGCCAGTAAAGTAGCGGTAATTGCTTCATGCTGCCACCGTGGACTTATTACGTCGCCTGTTTTTGTTCTAGTTGTTTAGGGAACGTTTTTTAGATGTGTGGTGCATAAGGTAAGCTGTAGCAGACACGATTTCCGTGCCTCATTCGATAGGGTCTACAGAGTACAGTCCTGAGCAATATAATGTACCCATTTTAGGACTCTGTCGCACTAATATATTTGACATTTAGTGAGACTTACAGTTCAATTTGTCAAAAAAGTTAATGTGACATGGTACCAAAGTGTATACATATTTATGCTCGTGACCGTACCAGCGAACCTCGGCTCAGGGCGTCGTCAGGTCGATGGCGATAAGCACTTAATAAGGGAAATCGTCGACCACGCCGGCGCGCGGCGGGATCGGTATCGGGGTCTTTATCTGTCGTGTGGGTTATGAGGTGGATTACCAACCTCATCAACCCTAGTCAGTGTTACTATTGAGCCGCAAAAGACCCCTGACATGACTCATGTAACGACTACGTACTTACATCGGTAAGTAGTAACCGGGACTAACGGGTTAACGTGCCTTCCGAAGCACGGATCGTCTTACTTTCGGACAATTAGGTGATCAGCCTGTAATGTCCTAACCAAACCGGGGACCATAAAGTACTTTTAGTGATATTTCCCCACCGGGAATCGAACCCAGGACCTCCGGATCGTGAGCCCAACGCTCAACACGTGATATCAATTATAATTGATCCAAACATGAACTCATCAAGTCCAATTCAGTGGTTTAGAGCCCAGCCGGGATTCAAAGCGTTGTCAATAAAAGTAAGTATAAAAATATGTACAGTCATGAGAAATATAATGTACCCACTTTAGGATTCTGTCGCACTAACATATTTGACATTTAGTGAGACTTACAGTTCAATTTGTCAAAAAAGTTAATGTGACATGGTACCAAAGTGTATACATACAAAAAGAGAAAATACTTTAGACTTATCTAAGTAATATTGGTAAGTATCGAATATTCTAGACAGATGGCGCCGGCGTCGGGTTAATGACGATACATAGATCAATGGAATTTCGCATGGACATGAATGAGGAGGATCCGGTGGTGTAAAGGTTAACACGCTCGTCCCGGCTTGACAAGAGCTTTCCCTAAGCACGAGTGAGTGCTATAAAAAAAAATGGGTATAAAATATCTTGTAAGGAGTTCGCAACAAAGAGGTAAGCACAAGTAAAGGCAAAAAGTTCCCAACTTGCACCAAAACCGCCTAAGAGTATAACTCTCGTTTTATTAAATTACGTCACAGAGCCAGTGGTTTATAAACGGAGGAATTGTTGTTTTTATTAAGGATCGCTTAATCCGTACATATTTTCGCAGTAGATTATGTTAACGGGGACCGCTTTCCAATTTTTTTCTAACATTTTTCATTTTAGTCGTAAATAGCTCTAAGTGAAAACGTTATAAGTAAGTCGTTTTTTCTTATTGCCGAGTGACAGCGACAAGCGAATTTGCAGGAAATATTTTTTTTTATAAAATGTTAAAGTTCAGCACAAAAAAAAAATAGGTGGATATAAATGTTGTGAGGCATGTGCCTCGGACACCATGCGCCACTCGCCTCGCAAAGTATTTTTTGACGTAACTTATTGTAGATTTGCCGCAGATAGCATTAACTACTTGGCCGGACAAATAGGGAGCGCTGAAGGCTCTCATCCGGTACAAGTTGGGCGCGAACCTCGGCACAGGGCATCGTCTGAGAGGAAAAATATTTAAAAGAATTAATCGACCCTAGTGGGTCGATAGCGATAAGCGCTGCTTGAGGGAAATCGTCGACCCGGCGGGGTCGGTATCGGGGTCCTGAAGTGTTTGGTGTCGCGAGCTCGCAAGGCATATGCTATGCTCGTATAATGTAGCAAAGAGTGCGGCGTACGCATGCGTTTAGATCGCATGATATGGTCGGATTGGTGTTCCAAGGGTTGAGTGTTCCTCGCCTCACTACATTCTCCCTGCCATTTCCCTCTTCTTCAAAACTCGAATGAATAGGCATTGTGATTACTAAAGACAGATCTAAAGGTGACGAAAAACGTTTTCTTTTTTCTACTTAACTTATATGTGTACCTTAATTAGTTTACCACCAGGTGATATTCCGAACCTATTTTGTATAAAAATAGTTGAAATCCTGTTTATTGTCCGCAACTATATTTTTTCCTATTAATTAAGAAATAAGCGACCGCGTACGTGAGCGCAGCGTGGGTGGACCGTTGACCTTCTGAAGGTCGCGGGAAAATGCTGGAAACCGGCAGAAAAGGATCGATCGTTGTGTCTAGCAATGG
Organism: Pectinophora gossypiella; assembly: GCF_024362695.1. NCBI lineage: Eukaryota > Metazoa > Arthropoda > Insecta > Lepidoptera > Gelechiidae > Pectinophora > Pectinophora gossypiella. The sequence goes on from NC_065415.1 coordinate 15,897,969, forward strand.
ACGATTTCCGGTTGTTGATGATGGAGAAATAAGATATGCTATTTATATAAAGAAATACAGACCGACTGAGAGAAACTCCCTTTAATCGCGCGCTCCCGACGTCAAAGTAAACATTCTAGACCAGCGGTTACCAAAGAGCGGCCCTTTATTCTTTCTACGGACCCAGGAGAATCTTAAAAGAGGTAGGTATCAAAATTTCCATAAATATCAGACAAATTGTGCAATGTAAAAAATGATCCGCATTCATAATCATGTATTTATTTATAACAACATACAAGGTCAATACAATATAATACAACAACGCAACGCTGCAACCATAATGGGTACGTTCGGACAGGGATTGCTTTCTGGAGGGTTGTTTAACGCCTGTTATGGTTTACTTGTATATAAGTGTGTTTTTTTTATGTATTTTGACGTATTTTAGTGTAGGTATTTATTTGACTATGTTTATTTTGTTATATTTTAATTCATTGTACCTATTCTTATAAGTATGAATGGTACAAATATCTTGGTTGCTAGTCATCACCTACCAACAAGACTCTGACAGATTTATAGTTTTTAAGCGGACCCGGAATGAAAATAATTGCCAACCCCTGATCTAGAAGCTCGGTTGAGCTTCTGTTGACTGAATTGTTTTTATTACGTTTATTCAGTACGTCTGTTTGAAGCTTGACAAAGATACGTGGACTTACTTATTCTGAGTTTCTGCAAGGTTTATAAGACGGAAAATTCCACTTGATAACTTAGAATTATGAGCTGAATCACATCGTACCCGTATGGTTACTTGTAGGTACTTGTACGAGGTCTAATTGAGGGGGATGATTCAGCTCATTATTCCGAGTTAATATCACGTGACATTTTCCATCCCAAAAATATGTGAAAATAATGAAATCAAACATGAATTTTGCGACGGAAAATTCCATCTGATATTAACTCAGCATGAGCTGAATCATCCCCTTCAAGTAATAGGTGCGGTGTCTAATATTCTGTATTGTTATTTGAGATATATTATGTAACCGTTAAATATTCAAGAATAGTATTGCTTTTTTGTTTTTCTTTTTGCAATTAGAGTGACCCTTATCCCTTCAGAAATTATGAGCTAGAACCTATTAAATCTTAGAAGAAAATAACAATATGCTGAAAAAATGGTGTTGATTCCTGTAGACACCATGTAATTTTATTTTAAGTTATACCTGTCATTTTCTTATCCACCGAAAAGGAAAAGGACGCATAATCGACAGGCATAAAATTTATGGAAGACACGTCAATTTTAGGCAGCAATTTAAAAAAAACCGTCCCAAAATATATCGGCCAATAACCCGATGGAATTAAGTTGACAGCACACGTCATTGGGTTGCATAACTGCGAGATGCCTGTTTTGGTTTACCGGGTGATTCGATCATTTTAAAATTAACAGTTGTTAATCCGTCCCTTTCCTTTTCGGCGGATAAGAAAATGACGGGTATAACTTAAAATAAAATTAAGACGGGTCTGCAGGAATCGGGACCACTATGTACCAAATAAAACATTAGAAAAATAAATAGACGATATAGTGACTAGGATTGAGAAGGGAATGTTAGGTTGGTTTGGACACGTTGAGCGGATGAAGGATAATAGAATTGCAAAAGCGGTATATAAAGCGAAAGTTGATGGTAGGGCTGGCAGAGGAAGACCGAGAAGGACTTACGATGATCAAATTGGAGATGTCCTTAGAAAAGGTTCAATACGATCTACTCTGAACCGGCGTGCGTGTATGAAGCGATTGATGAATGTGGAGGAAGCAAGAGAAGTGTGTCAGGATCGAAGCAAATGGAATTCTATAGTCTCTGCTTACCCCGGTGGGAAATAGGCGTGAGTTTATGTATGTATGTATGTAAAGATAAATAAAGGCCTGTAGTGCAAACTCACTAATCGTTCGTCGGCAAATAAGGGGCTTTCCAATCGGCGTTCCCTAAAAACACGATAGATGGCGTTGTTAAGTTTTTTCTTCGTTTATCTGTCTACACAGCACAGCTGTCTGTTGCACGTGGGAGGTCCTCGTGTCTAGGAAGCCCCAGGCACAACCCACTGGATCGACAAATATAGCATGGCAACGCATAAACTCGTCAACAGGAAAATTTAATAAATTTTCAAGTGCTGGAAATTGTATTGTTCTTTAATCAATATTGCCGTCAGATCTGGCAACCCCGTTACCTAGATTGGTTCAAATGCAAATTCAACAATATCTTTACTCAGTAGGTGACATGGTTACGCTTTGAATCGTCGTTTTTTTTTATATAACGAACGTCTCATCCGCCTAAAACTACTGCAGCTTCTCACAACCTGTATAGCCGGGGAAAAGAAGTTGCAAGAAAAACCTCGGCACAGGGCCCTAGACTTTCTTTATAAAAATATATAAAATATTGTTATACAATTTAGTAATTTGGCTACCTAATATCACTTCCCAGACTGTTAATCCCATGAATTTATATCTTTTAAATAATCACTAACCTTATAATAACCGTGTTATGCGCATAGCAAAGAGAGTGATAAGTAAGGATTTTTATTTTTTTTTTAAGTTTGTGTATACTCTTTATTCCATTTAAATTTGAGTTAGTCATTTGTTTCATTTGCTCTTGATGAATATTTATATTTTATTTAATAATAAACACTCGTAACAGTTGGTCCCGGTTACTACTTACTGATGTATTTACGTAGTCGTTACATGAGTCATGTCATGGCTCAATAGTAACCCTGACACCAGGGTTGATGAGATTGGTAATCCACCTCACAACCCACACGATAGAGGAAGTGTTTTATTTGGTTGTTAAGTCAGGAAACGTATTCTTGTAGTGCTTCAGTGTCTTCGAAGCTTAGTGATTATATACTGTTTTACCATCGCGATAAGTTAAAGGATATATATTATATATTCAAGATTTTATTGCATATGTAAATATTATTATAATAATGATTAAGTATGTACTTATAATGTGCTTTATATGTAGTTATATCGGTACACCAACTGGTTAAAACTTTTTCACTAGGCCATCTCTGGGATTATAACAGCCACCTCGCTATTATACTCGTATTGTTGTTCATTCAAAGTTAAATTAAGTTTAGAAGCCTTGCAATAAAGCCTTGCTTTCTGTGCATGTAATTACGCCATTGCGGACTTGCCAGAGAAGTCTTAAGTCAAAGGTTTTAGCTTCAGCACAGAACAAAGAAGGGCTTTAGCTAAGTTGCTTATGAAAAATGAAAGTGACAGTGATAAAAATATATAAAACAAATATTATAGTTCCTAGTTAGTTGTTATTGTAGTGTAGTTTAGTTAGTTAGTTAGTTTTTTAGTTCTGTGCAATGAAGTATATTTGATTTGATTTGATTTTGATTTGATTATACATATTTGAACATGGAACATTAGATACCGAGAATTGAAAACTCACGATTACCGATTATAAAATGGAATTTACTTTTTACTCTTAATTTAAAATTTATCTAATAATCCATAAACAAAACTTGTGAAGTAATTCGAGTTTTTCGATGAGAAGATTTTTGAGAAGTGTGTGTGTGTGTGTCCACAGCCGTGGTCAACGATTTCCCTCATTTAGCGCTTATCGCTATCGACCCACTAGGGTCGATTAATTCTTTCAAATATTCTTCCTCTCAGACGACGCCCTGAGCCGAGATTGGCGCCTGGGCACGCGAACTAGGCACCCTCAGGCCTGTTGTCTTAAATTTGTACCGGGTGAGAGCCCTCAGCGCTCCCCATTTGTCCGGCCAAGTAGTTAATGCGTAATAAGTGACGACGAAATAAAATATCTTATAGAAATCGTTTGCATCTTGTCTAACCGGAACCACCAAGCCGGGAATTTCATACAAAATCCCGCATGACAGTTTTACTGGCTCTGTGTGAAGCAAGCATTACGATGTGAACGCATCCTAATCTCGCCAATATGCATATGCGTACCAAGTCAAAAAAAAATCTGAAAAAAAATATATGTAAAATAGAAACTTGAACAGTATTAATCTCAAAATTCTCGATACAGATTATAGAACCGCTAATACTCTTATATACAAAGTTCCCCGTTTCAAACACGCAGGGCGAAATTTTCAGCGGCTTCATACATATTTGATGGCAAATACCGTAACCCGCTAAACGGATTATGACGACGCCCCCTGTGTTCCGAGTTTTGGGATATTTCACACGTCAGAGAAATTTTTTGTTTTTGTTTTGGTTTTCCCCGAAGGGTAAGGCAAAGGGAACTATGCCCATACAGCCATGTCTGACGTATTTTTTTTCTTGATGATTAATGAAATGATGAAAGGTGATGATGATGAAACCTAAGCCCCCATCCTCGGAGTAGACTCCTACTCCGAACCCCAAACGACATACATACATACATAAACTCACGCCCGTAGTCCCTAATGGGGTGGGCAGAGCCACAAGTAATCAAAGACAACTTGCAGCCACTGTTGATACGATGTCGTAAGCTGGATATGATGAACCTTATGGTGACCCCAAACGAATTAACTCAAAAGTCCGCATAAACTTTTGAGTTATGAAGCGGCTTCCCGGCACGAAGCGAAAATAGGCAGATACACTTTGTTTAGGTATTGAATACTCCAATATAATAACACTCGCGAATGTCTTCCGACTAACTTAATGCGATCATTAACCACAAAACACCACTTCGTATTAATTATTTAGATTACTCAATGAAGAAAGCAACTGTCCCGTTCCCGTTTCCCGCCGAAAAGCCTACGTCAGAGAAATTCAAACGGAACTTTTTGAACTTTTTCTTTTAGGTTATGGCAATGGGTCGCTTGGGAATACGTCCATGCTTCCAGTGTCGAAGTGATCAGAAACAAACTGAAAAAATAAAATAAAGGTTGAATATGACAAAATTGTAGCTAGAAACACATAATAACGGGTTCTTACCGCGTTTAAATGGGGATATGAAACTCCCGATATTTCGACACTGTTGCAAGTGCCATGATCACGGGATGACTGATGAGATTAGAGTGGAGTAGGTAGATCCATAATTTTCTACGGGCAGACATATCTGTCTACCCTCTAATCATATCATTTCATATCTGTCTCTCTGTGTGTTTTAATTATGATAATAACCGCGTAAACTTAATACAATGTAGCTAGAAAGCCTTAAAACCTATAATGTATGTTAGTCAGACGTGATACAAATTAAACTCTGGGTTTTAGCGTCCACTAAATGTATTTTTGTTATTTCAAAAAGTTATCATATGTCATGTAGAGCCAAGCTTATAATTCTATACGCTCGAACTATACAAACCTTAAATTCCTAAACTCTACACGTTAGGCAAAATATGGGGCTCCCGCGGGATCCCGATCTCGTGAGATCTCGTTTATGTTTTCGGGATCAATCCCGAAGCATAATAATAATATGACGAGGTCCCATTCGAGATTGAGGGGATTCGGCGAATCTATTTGAATTATACTTTTTGTTTTGATAAGGCTGATTTCCAAAGAAAACGTAATTATTTAGCTAGTAATATAAGAATAAAAATTTTTGTTTTCTTTCTAAAAATGTTTTGTTCTAATTAACTCACTGTCAAGCAGTTTTCATCGTTTTGAGCCATCTTAACTTTACATTTTGTTATGAACTAGACGAGATCCCGGATTTTTCGGGGTCTCGCGGGATTGATATTTCCAATCCCGCGGGATCTCGAGTCGGGATCTAAAGAGTTTGTCCCCGGTTTTTGCCGTTGGTCGACACTCAGCACAGTTGCTGAATACATATATGGCTCTGGCTACCACATTAGGGTTACAGGCTTTAGGTTATGCATGTGTGTATGCTAAACCTTTAACCCACTAAGCGGATTACCGTAACATCCGTACATTCCGGATATTTCACACGATCCGATAAGCCGTGCCATATTCGATTGCAATCATTTTGTGATTAGTAACTTTGAGAGATTAGATTGGATGCTGTAGGCGAGAATATATTTTATTGAACATGTTTTTTTTTAAATATATTTTTTGTAGCATTTTGAAAGAATACGTATTTACGCCATTGTAAGTCCTCACGCAGCGTGCTGAGTTTAATGATCATATCGACGAACATCATTCTTGTTTTAATAATTCATTTAACATAAAATAAGCTCACGGCGACATCCCAATTTGGGTAGTCAGAGGTATATCCATCGCAAGATAAACTAAGTACCACCTCGCCGAGCTCTCTGTTAGACGAATGTGATAAATGGTGAGCAGTATCGTCATTTATAATAGATTTATTTCAACTTTATAATCTTACTTTACCAACAAGCATAAGTTATGTAAACTTATATTTAAGTATGTCAACTTGCCTAATCAAAACGCCACCTACATCAGTGGAGTAGGTCGACAACCTCTCGTCAAATTACTAGCCAATCCAAGTTTCAAACTGACCTAATTAGCACGAAGCCCGCGCGACTGAAACGTGCTTATGCAAGATTATCGAAGTCAGAAAGAGACGGCGAATCACGTGGTGCCCCAAACACAATGTCAACAAGCATTTGGGGGTGATCAATAACCCAGTCTAATCGGGGAGTAAGACGGAGTTGCGTGTCGAGGTTACCTTATCTAGCGGGCCCGATAATGATAGATAGGCAACTATCTCCTGATAGACACAAACAAACGTAGTTTAGGCGTAGTTAAGGCGTAGTATAGAATGGCAGAGGAGCTCGGTGGCGCAGCGGTAAACGCGCTCGGTCTGCGATTGTTGAAGTAAAACTTTCGCAAAGGCCGGTCATAGGATGGGTGACCACAAAAAAAAGCTTTTATCTCGAGCTCCTCCGTGCTTAGGAAGGCACTTTAAGCCGTTGGTCCCGGCCGCATTAGCAGTCGTTAATAACCATCAATCCGCACTGGGCCCGCGTGATGGTTTAAGGCCCGATCTCCCTATCTATCCATAGGGAAGGCCCGTGCCCCATCAGTGGGGACGTTAATGAGCTGATGATGATGATGACAGAACGGCAACTCTCTGCTCCCCATCAGCGGCTGAGCTAAGTCTACCTCTTCCCCCTCGGTCTTACGTTAGTCTTCAATCGTATGGCGTCAGATGTCACACAGATGCGCGTGTACGATCTAAGGTGTGTGTTACAATGTGTGTACCTTCATATTCGTGGCGAGGCATATCTATGCACGTACGGCGTGCTGTGTACAGCATGCGGCGTACAGCGTGAGGCGTACAGCGTGCGGCGTACAGCGTGCGGCGTTCAACGCGCGGCGTACATAGTACAGCGTGCGGCGTATAGCGAGCGGCGTACAGCGTGCGGCGTTCAACGCGCGGCGTAAAGCGTACAGCGTGCGGCGTATAGCGTGCGGCGTACAGCGTGCGGCGTACAGCGTACATCGTACAGCGTGCGGCGTATAGCGAGCGGCGTGCAGCGTGCGGCGTACAGCGTGCGGCGTTCAACGCGCGGCGTACATAGTACAGCGTGCGGCGTATAGCGAGCGGCGTGCAGCGTGCGGCGTACAGCGTGCGGCGTTCAACGCGCGGCGTACATAGTACAGCGTGCGGCGTATAGCGAGCGGCGTGCAGCGTGCGGCGTACAGCGTGCGGCGTTCAACGCGCGGCGTACATAGTACAGCGTGCGGCGTATAGCGTACGGCGTACAGCGTGCGGCGTACAGCGTGCGGCGTACAGCGTGCGGCGTGCGGCGTACAACACGCGGCGTACAGCGTACAGCGTGTGGCGTACAGCGTGCGGGACACATGCCTCGCAATGTTTGTATCCGCCTTTAACTACTTACTACACGTTCCGAAGCGCTATTATTAATAAGATAGTAACATATAACTACAAAAATCCTTGTTTATATTTTAATCAAACAGTTTTCATAGAAAAACAGAAATCGAATTTGCACTCGAAGTCAATTTAATTGCGCCGGGTTTTATTTATAGAAATACAGAACTCTTTCCTCTAACGCCGAGTAAATTGAATCATGACTTCCGACTTGGTCTCGAGTCCAAAAACAAATTAAAAATAAACCAAGTACCTACCGATCTTCTATACTTATAATAAATCTGTAGAGAGGTCAATTCTGTACATTAAATATTTTTTCAAAATAACTATCAGGGGGTGATAAGTGGTCGATACTGATGCCAAAAATGCAATCAGTAAAATTTTTGTCTGTCTGTCTGTCTGTCTGTCTGTCTGTCTGTCTGTCTGTCTGTCTGTCTGTCTGTCTGTATGTTGAAACAAAAACTACTATACGGATTTTAATGAAACTTGGTACAATTATTCTTCACACTCCTGGACAGGTTATAGTATACCTTTCATCACGCTACAATCAATAGGAGCAGAGTAGTGAAGGGAAATTCTTTTGTATGAAAAATCTAAACCACTCAAGTTAGACGTTTGAAATTTGGCATGCAGGTACCTTAGATACCGTAGAGGTGCACTAAGAAAGGAATTTCCGAAATTCCTACGGGAACGGGAATTAGCGGGAAAATCCTTTTGTATGAAAAATCTAAACCACTCAAGTTAGACGTTTGAAATTTGGCACGCAGGTACCTTAGATACCGTAGAGGTACACTAAGAAAGGAATTCCCGAAATTCTCACGGGAACGGGAATGCGGGAAAATCCTTTTGTATGAAAAATCTAAACCACTCAAGTTAGACGTTTGAAATTTGGCATGCAGATACCTTAGGTACCGTAGAGGTGCACTAAGAAAGGAATTCCCGAAATTCCCACGAGAACGGGAATTAGCGGGAAAATCCTTTTGTATGAAAAATCTAAACCACTCAAGTTAGACGTTTGAAATTTGTCATGCAGGTACCTTAAGTACCGTAAAGGTGCATTAAGAAAGGAATTCCCGAAATTCCCACGAGAACGGGAATTAGCGGGAAAATCCTTTTGTATGAAAAATCTAAACCATTCAAGTTAGATGTTTGAAATTTGTCATGCAGGTACCTTAGATACCGTAGAGGTGTACTAAGAAAGGAATTCCCGAAATTCTCACGGGAACGGGAATTAGCGGGAAAATCCTTTTGTATGAAAAATCTAAACCACTCAAGTTAGACGTTTGAAATTTGGCATGCAGGTACCATAGGTACCGTAGAGGTGCACTAAGAAAGGAATTCCCAAAATTCTCACGGGAACGGGAATTAGCGGGAAAATCCTTTTGTATGAAAAATCTAAACCACTCAAGCTAGACGTTTGAAATTTGGCATGCAGGTACCATAGGTACCGTAGAGGTGCACTAAGAAAGGAATTCCCAAATTTCTCACGGGAACGGGAATTAGCGGGAAAATCCTTTTGTATGAAAAATCTAAACCACTCAAGTTAGACGTTTGAAATTTGGCATGCAGGTACTTTAGTAAACTTAAAGCTTAGTTGCAACAGGATATTACAAAATTCCCACGGGAACGGTAGTTAGCGGGAAAAAACATTTGTATGAAAAAATCGAAACCGCGTAAGATAGATGTTTTCAATTCAATTCAATTAAATTATTTATTGCATTCCATGTAGTACAATGGGGTGTTACATAGGCATAGGAACTAAAACATGGACCCTGTAGGGCACAGCAACGTTGAAGGGAAGAGAGGAAGTGTGTATTAAAATGAAAACTCAATGAACAATCAATTAAAAAAAATCAATTCAATCAATTGATTCAATCTAGCATGCATGCATACCTTAGTAAATATAAAGTTTATTTTTGGCTGTATTTTGAAAAATGGGAGTTATTGGGAAAAAAATTGTACTTATGAAAAAATCTAAACTGCATAAGTATGCACTCCCACACACACAAAGATCTCTCTCTTATATAACACGCCACGCGGACGAAGTCGCGGGCAAAAGCTAGTATAAAATATATTTGATAGATTGAAAAAGTAAAGTGTTTATCACGTGCTCACCGGTGAAGGAAAAACATCGTGAGGAAACTCACATTTCCGAGAAAAGCGTTTCGGAGGTATTTGACCTAACCTGTTGGGCTAGTTTTCCGTTGGAAGGTCCGATTAAAGACAACACTAGGAAGTTCCGAGGCCGCGGCGCTAGTTTCAATAAAATAGACTAGAATAGCATTTATTTATCAAACAACAGCCTCCGTGGTCTAGTGGTTAGAGCGTTAGGCTCACGATCCGGAAGTCCGGGTTCGATTCCCGATGGGGACATTGTCGAAATCACTTTGTGAGACTGTCCTTTGTTTGGTAAGGACTTTTCAGGCTTAAATCACCTGATTGTCCGAAACAGTAAGATGATTCCGTGCTTCGGAGGGCACGTTAAGCCGTTGCTCCCGGCTATTAGCCGTAAAAACATTGCCCCGCATTGGAGCAGCGTGGTGGAGTATGCTCCATACCCCTCCGGTTTATTGAGGGGAGGCCTGTGCCCAGCCGTGGGACGTTTATAGGCTGTTTATGTATCAATTAGTACACAATACATTAAAATTATATGTCAAGTTTATTTATTTCATCATAGAAATATAAGTCATCATAAACTATAAGTAAAGGCATAATATTATTATATAAGATCAAAATAGAAGCACTATATTCGATTAGCAATTTTTTTTTACTCATTTATTTCAGCCAATAAAGCCATAGTTATAGAAAAATTAAATAAAAAAATATATACAGAATAAAATTAAAATAAAATGTAAAAAAATAAAATATACAATAAAATAAAATATTAACCTACATAATTATAAGGTTTAGTAAAATTAAAATAAAATGTAAAAAAATAAAATATACAATAAAATAAAATATTAACCTACATAATTATAAGGTTTAGTCAATGCACGTTACTACAATTGATTATCTGTATAATGTTATAATGTTAGTGACATCGTAACCAATACTGAGGGGGACAATTCAGACCATGGTTCTAAGCTGATATGAAAAGGAATTTTCCATCGAAAAATTAATGTTGTTTTTTGTTTTTATTATTTTCAATTTTATACTTGTGCGATGGAAAATTCCACTTGATATTGACTCAGAATAATATGATGAATCATCTTCAGTCGTTATGATAGCACTTACACCCCGTACAAGTAAGTACAGGTAGCCATACAAGTACATTTAGGTCTGTCACCGTAACAAATATTGCGGGAGATAATTTTCAGACCATTATTCTGAGTTGATATCAAGTGAATATGTGAAACATTCTGGCGGCGGATTGTTCGTAGTTGAACAGTTGTATCGTCGAATGAATGACAAACAATGAGAAGCGACTGTCGGACATAGGTTTTAGCCTCGTAATTTCCTGTTATTTTTTTGTGTTTTTTTTTTTAATTATCTTCATTTATTCGTGCAGGTAATTTTTCATAATTATATAGTTAACAGCTGGTTCCTACCTAATTTTTAATGTACATAACCTTAATATGAAAATAGTATATTAATTGCAAAATTCTACTTTCCTAGGTCAAACATAAATTATGACATTCTGATTACTAAATAAAGACCTCTAAAACTAAAACTGTCAAAAAACATTATATTGTTCTTATTTAAGTAATCTATTTATGAATTTTAATGAAGAAGTATGTAATAATAAGTGAACGCACTTTTAAAATTAAAGCAACCAACATAGAAAAACGTGACAAAATCGATATTTTGTTTTCCACGTTTTTCTATGTCACAGGTTGCTTTTTCATACAAATTCCATAGTAATTTCATGTTTTGACGTTTAGTAAACGCAACTGATTTGACTAGTTGTAAATTACCCTATTATTATGACTTGTCAATCAGTTTCCTCAAAATCCGTGGACATTTATGGTGGCGCGCACTATATTTTAAACTTAGTAGGTATTATGTCAGTCTTCGTTTCGTAATAAGGGGGTAACAATACACAAAGACATGCCCGTTTAAGGCACAATACATTTTCCGTAATTTCCCTACTACCACCTTGTAAAATACCTCTCCAAATAATAGCATCAAATTCATTAACGATGTTATACTTCGTGCATATTTTACGTGGAACATTCTCCGCGACAAAGACTACAATCTCTTAGGAATTACACGGTTTAATATGTACAATGAAACCTTATTGAAGACATATTATCTCCCGGATACTGGACGAGGATTACACGTGTCTTTTTAATAGACGAAAGACTATCTATAAGGACGTGAAACAGCTACTATAAAATGCTACTTAGGTTCTATGAGGAGCTCGGTGGCGCAGCGGTTAACGCGCTCGGTCTGCGATTGTTGAAGTTAAGCAACTTTCCCAAAGGCCGGTCATAGGATGGGTGACCACAAAAAAAAGTTTTCATCTCGAGCTCTTCCGTGCTTCGGAAGGCACGTTAAGACGTTAGTCCCGGCTGCATTAGCAGTCGTTAACAACCATTAATCCGCACTGGGCCCGCGTGATGGTTTAAGGCCCGATCTCCCTATCCATCCATAGGGAAGGCCCGTGCCCCATCAGTGGGGCCGTTAATGGGCTGATGATGATGATGAGGTTCTATGATGATCTTCTGACGTAGCGAGTAGGCGCCGCTACTTCAAAGCGCACCCTTGTAGCCGGGCAGCAGCGGTATCAGTACTGATTGGAGGCCGAGGAAATGGATTCTGGTAGGGCTCTAGCTAGATCATCACCGATTGAGAAATGGGTCGGTGTACTGCGGAACGGAGGGCGTTTGGGACAACCACCGTTCTACACGCCCTATCTATGGAGTAATGGCGATTACTCCACCGACAAGAGCGCAGCTCTTACATAAAGAGAGAGAAAGAAACAGACACAATACAAAGTCCCATAAAACTTTTTTTGACGTGATTTTTAGATTTATCAGCTGGCCAAATGACCTCTAACAAGTCTCATCCGGTAAAACATTTTAGACAACAGGCCTGAGGGTGCTTTGTTGAGTGTAAACCTCGGCTTAGGACCTACCCTGATAGGATTATATTTGAAAGAATTCTTCTTATCGTGTGGATCATGAGGTGTGAATACCAACCTCATCAGCCCTGTTGTCAGGGTTATTACTGAGCCGCCAAAGGCCCCTGACAAGGCTTATGTAACGACTACATACTTACATCAGTAAGTAGTAACAGGGACCAACGGCTTCACGTGCCTTCCGAAGCATGGATCATCTTACTTTCGGACAATCAGATGATCAGCCTGTAATGTCCTAACCAAACTAGGGATCACAAAGGGATTTTTGTGATATGTCCCCATCGGGATTCGAACCCGGGGCCTCCGGATCGTGAGCCCAACCCTCAACCAATTGACCACGGAGGTCGTTATTTGAAAGAATTAAGCGTTGAATGGGTGAAATAGTCGGCATGTTGGTGTTTGTTGTCGCGAGCTGATTGGCCGCCTCTATAGCTAGAGTAATTGGATAGTATTTTAAGTCCTTCAGTTCTATAAAACGGACCTACAATTATTTTCTCGTGCAAAAAGACTTAATTTTTCCAAATTATACAGTAAACTAACGCCGTGTTGTCGAACTATGGACTTTCCAGCAGGGCTACCACGCGCAACGTGATAAAATTATCGATCGATTCAATAAATTTTGTCGAAATCGTTAAGTTTGTTTTTTCCCTAACATGCGTGCCACGTGATTTTGTTTTTATATTGACAGAATGACACGACTTATTTGGGTTCACGTATTAGCATACATACATACATACATACTTACATGAACTCACGCCTATATACCACCGGGATAAGCAGAGACTATAGAATTTTATTTGTTTCGATCCTGACACACTTCTCATGCTTCCTTCACATGCTTCTATCCACCAATCGTCAAAACGATTGGTTCTAAACTGTTGATACTATCGTTCTTGCAATCGTGAGGAGCAATACTATCGATAGCCTATTGATTATCGATAATTTATGGATAGTGGTCTATCGACCGGCAACAATACGACAAAATAGTAGAAGTTTTAAAATACTCATTTGCTACGAAATGTTTGTTTTGCTAATGCGTTACTATGGCTTCCGGAGTCGGTGGGTACAGTCAGCCGGTACGTCGATTCTGCATCAATTATTTAATGTTCCTTTCCGTTGTAATGGTAATGTATGGAAGCCAATTTGTTTTTGGAGAAAAGTGACGTAACTTAACGTTTATTTTCAATATTTAACATTCTTTATTTGCATACTACGATGGTGTACAAGTTGGTAAGTTCCATATGAGTTTCACATCACAGACCCTTTCGGGCACAACAAAATAGAAGTCTAAAAGAGAGAAGGAAGCTTTTCAAATAGTAACATCAGTATCATTAAGGCATTCACTAGTGCTGTAGTAACATTTATTAATTAGAAGTTCTTTAATTTTGGTTAAAAGATATTGTCACTTTTTTCTTCTTTTAACATGTTAGGCAGTTTATCATAAATTTTGATGGACATCTCATATGGGCTAGAAGAATGTAGGACCAGTCTAGATATAGGTAAATTTAATCTTTTTCCATGACGTAATGTGTATTTTGCAGGGAGATCTTCGTGGCGTTTAAAAAAAAACTTGTTTTATATACTTACTTACATATTATATCGCTTTTGTGGTGTATATTCTTATCAGACAACGACCTTGGACCTTTTATCTCAGGACGTCCACCACCATCTTATGATCATTCTAGTGAACATCCTCTATGCGTTTTGGTTATTGTTTTGTGAAAATTTTAAGTCATGTTATTATTTATTTACATTTCACGACTTTACAGCGCAGAAGCGCCAATGCGCCGTGAAACTATCAATATAAACTATCATAATCATATAACTAGACATAAGAAACTTAAGTGTAAACAATATAAAAACATCATCATCATCCCGCAGAACCTGAGAAACTCGCGACTCGCATACGTCCACTCACTCACAAACAGATCACACTCAGGTGCTGATGCAAGGAGTGCATTAAGCATGTGCACGGCACGGATGAGTGGCGAGTGTGTGAGCGGGTTGCTGCGCAGCCGCAGGTTGTGTGTGGACACTTTGGGGACGAACAGTCTCACCAGCTGCGTCACCAATTCCGGGGAATTCGGACCACCACGCACCGTGCGGACTTTGTTTGTCATCATCATCATTGGCCTTATACGTCTGTTTCAGATGATTAATGACGTCATTGCCTCGACACACACACACACACACACACACACACACGCACGCGCGCGCGCACGCGTACACTCTGCTTGAGGTGGCTGGGGCACGTGCTCCGAATGGAACCCTCCCGTCTACCACGTCGTGTTTTACTTGGCGCAATAGCACACGGTAAGATTTGTTTATATTGTCTTGTTTTTTGTGTGTGGTCCTTTTATAATAAACAATTTCTAATCTAATCTATTCTATTCTAAAATTTAAGAACACTCAACAGTAGTGACTCCTGATGGGAGAAATAGGTACTTTTTATTCTCATTACTGCAAGGTGACTTTTTGAGACCCATTGTTAGTAATCCGTTCCAGTCCAGCATATAAAATTATTGTGTCTGGAAGAGAATATGACTGACTATTCCGGCCAAGTAGTTAACGCCATATTTATGCGATGTACCTACAATAAACACACACACAAATAGGCTATATACGTCCCACTGCTAAGCACAAGCCTCCCCTCAATCAACCGGAAGGGGTATGGAGCATACGCCACCACGCTGCTTCACTACGAGTTGTTGGAAGTGTTTTTACGGCTTATTAGCCGTACGTACGGCTTATTAGGTGCTGGCTATTGCCAGCACCAACGGCTTAACGTGCCATTCGAAGCAACAATCAACTCATTTTTTCAGACATTCAGGTGATTCAAGCCTGTAAAGTCTTATAATAAGTCCCGTCAAAAAAGAGGGACTATAGGTAAGGAAACAGGCAAACAGTACATAATAATAACTAAGTATAAAGTGGGAACCTCATAAGATGATTGTAATACCATCTCGTGCCATAAACGTCGTCTTATTTCAAATTAATGTCTGCGGCGAAAATTAGTTTTCGTCTTAATATGAGAAGCATTTACATAATATAACAAGGGGTGTAGGGTAAGGGACGACCCAAGAAAGTGTGGATGGATTGTGTGAAGAAGGTGAAAGGTGTGAGTACTTCTTCTTCTTATCGTGTGGGTTGTAAGGTGGAATACCAGCCTCATCAACCCTGGTGTCAGGGTTACTATTGAGCCGCCAAAGGCCCCTGACATGGCTCATGTTACGACTACTTACTTACATCAGTAAGTAGTAACCGGGACCAACGGCTTAACGTGCCTTCCGAAGCACGGATCATCTTACTTTCGGACAATCAGGTGATCAGCCTGTAATGTCCTAACCAAACTAGGGATCACAAAGTGATTTTTGTGATATGTCCCCACCGGGATTCGAACCCGGGGCCTCCGGATCGTGAGTCCAACGCTCAACCACTGGACCACAGAGGCCGTTAAGTACTGATATGACGACTGACAGAAATTAATGGAAGAGGAACATTTAAAGCTCATGTGAAGCTTACTTTATGTAAAAAAGCATATTATAAGATTAGTGCAGCAGAGACTTGGTTAAGGGAGCTTAAGCTGGATATTTGATCCAAGCAGGATATTTGTCTGCCATACGCAATAATAAGATTAATGATTACCTAAATGATAAAAATGTCTGGTATTGAATGTGTTCCTCTAGTTATTAAATAACTTGTAATGTTCATTGTCATTGTCATTGGTTTTTAAAAGATGTGTTGCTGTTGCAGTTTCTTGTCATTTCTTATCCTCAGCCATCACCTTGCGAAATGACGGAAATTCAAAAATGTTACATTGACCTTCAACAAGTTTATCCATGATGATTACGTTGAATAAATGATTCTGAGTTCTGTGCCGACCCCACCTAGAGTGGAGTAAGGGAAGGAGCTGTGACGTGCTGGGGGGTGAAAATGGCCACATCAAAGCAATTCATCTAAGAAAGCAATAATGCTATTTGACATTTGTTTGCATTGCGCACTTACTTTTATATGCACAAATGTCAAATTGCAATATTACTTTTTTAGATGAAATGCTTCTATGTGGCCTTTTTGACCCCCCAGAGCGACGAATTGACGTGATTGTTTAAGTGAAGATAGTTGAAGGGTTGGAGAGTGACATAGGCTATTTTTCTCTCTTTCTTACTTCCCACTTCCCTAAAATGGGCGATGGAAGTTTGTATAGAGCAATTCGAAATTTGCAAGGTATTTGTGACTAATAAAAAAAATTAAGCAACAGTTTTTTTTAAACCTGCCCCCAACCCTGCAGAGATGATGAAATTATATATGGGACTTTTCGCAGTTTTCAAGTTAGGAAGCAAAAGTTAGTACATTAAGAAGGGAGAACCTTGAATTTCGCGAGCGAAACCGCGGTCAAAAGCTAGTTTATGTAAAAATACCCCTATATCAACAAAGTATTTTAAAAGGTACGCTCATTAATCACGTCATATCGTAGACACTTATTATCTCAACGACCGAAAACAGCGTCCACTCAACACGACTTCTGTTGATAGCACGAAATAATAATATTTCCGGGCTAAAATAAATTGTATTCGTGCAAAAAATACAAACAGCGAATGAGATCAGAGGCTTCCCGGCTGTGATTTGTATCAGCAATACATACATACATAACATAAACAGCCTATATACGTCCCACTGCTGGGCACAGGCCTCCCCTCAATCAACCGGAGGGGGTATGGAGCATACTCCACCACGCTGCTCCACTGCGGGTTGGTGGAGGTGTTTTACGGCTAATAGCCGGGACCAACGGCTTAACGTGCCCTCCGAAGCACGGAATCATCTTAGTTTTTCGGACAATCAGGTGATTCAAGCCTGAAAAGTCCTTACCAAACAAAGGACAGTCTCACAAAGTGATTTCGAAAATGTCCCCATCGGGAATCGAACCCGGACCTCCAGATCGTGAGCCTAACGCTCTAACCACTAGACCACGGAGGCTGTTAACATAACATAAACATAACATAAACATTACATAAACATACATAACATAAACAGCCTATATACGTCCCACTGCTGAGCACAGGCCTCCCCTCAATCAACCGGAGGGGGTATGGAGCATACTCCACCACGCTGCTCCACTGCGGGTTGGTGGAGGTGTTTTTACGGCTAATAGCCGGGACCCACGGCTTAACGTGCCCTCCGAAGCACGGAATCATCTTACTGTTTCGGACAATCAGGTGATTCAAGCCTGAAAAGTCTTTACCAAACAAAGGACAGTCTCACAAAGTGATTTCGACAATGTCCCCATCGGGAATCGAACCCGGACCTCCAGATCGTGAGCGTAACGCTCTAACCACTAGACCACGGAGGCTGTTCAGAAATACAGATAATAAAAATAAGAAAATAAAAGATAAGAAATACTTCAGACTGTTCATCTCAGATTCATCTAATGTCAAATAGCAATATTCTTAAATGAATTGCTTCGATGTGGCCATTTTAACCCCCCTGATCTTTATATAAAGATCAATTGATTCAAATTTTGCTAGCATCAGAAACCTGAAAAAGTCACTGCCTCACAGCCATAGCAATTTAGAATAATCTCCCTTTATCAGATCAATGCAATGAGCAGACAAATTGAAAATACAAGGCAACAACCGACATTGAAACTCAAGCAAATTTTCCGTCGTAACATCTAAATTTAGACGAGGAAATCAAACAAACGCGAAACAACGATTTTCACCCTCAACAACAAACAAACAGGGTTGATAATAAAAGATTGAAGTCTCAAAATTCAACGGGAAACATAAAATTTTGCTACAAAAATAAACTCTCCAAAGTACAATATAATTTAATACGGCAGCAAAATCGAGCTCATTTCCGTAAATTGGTTTGATTTGGATAATCCGAATTTTCTAAAACATACACGCATGTTATGTTTCATCATCATCATCAGCCCATTAACGTCCCCACTGCTGGGGCACGGGCCTTCCCTATGGATGAATAGGGAGATCGGGCCTTAAACCATCACGCGGGCCCAGTGCGGATTGATGGTTATTAACGACTGCTAATGCAGCCGGGACCAACGGCTTAACGTGCCTTCCGAAGCACGGAGGAGCTCGAGATAAAAACATTTTTTTTGTGGTCACCCATCCTATGACCGGCCTTTGCGAAAGTTGCTTAGCTTCAACAATCGCAGACCGAACGCGTTTACCGCTGCGCCACCGAGCTCCTCAATCCTCATGTTACGTTTAATATATAATATTTATTGAGAATGGATTGTCTTATTAACTGAAATGCAGATTACTTCGATATGCACTGCTTTTTCCAAACTATTAAATTAACAGTTAGTGAAACCTCGTGAGTGAGAAGATCGGAAGAAGAGAAACGGAAAGCGAGACGGCAATATATGACAGTGACAATTACTTATTTAATTACAATACTAAATAACGCAATTTGCCGGTTCATTTCGCCATCGCAAATGAGTGCTATGGCATTGCAATGTAACGTACGGTTGTTGTTAGATATTTTACGTAAGTTTTCAATAAGTAACTCTTGTAATATCGTCTGGATGATAACTTTTCAAATTCAAATTCAAAATTATCTTTATTTAGTAGGTAACATTTTTTACATAACGAACGTCTCATCCGCCTAAAACTACTACAGCTTCTCACAACCTGTTTAGCCGGGGAAAAGAAGCTGCAAGAAAAACCTCGGCACAGGGCCCTAGAAGTCCTTAAAAAAAGAAACAAAATATTGTTATACAATTGAGTAATTTAGCTGCCTAATATCAGTTCTCAGACAGTTAATCCCATGCATTCATAATCTTCTAAATAATCAGTAACTTTATAATAAACTTTTTTGTAATTTTTTTGTTTAACTACTGTCTTAAATCATTTTTTTTGAAAGGCAAATTCTGAATGTCAACGGGAATCTTATTGTAAAAACATTATACATTGCCCCTTAAAAGATTTAGTAATCATATGTAAAGATATAAAAACCTATGCTATAAAAATGTGTATAAAATTTCCTATACTATAAAAATATAGTATATACATTAGAGACTGATCACCCGATTGTCCCAAATTAAGATGATCCGTGCTTCGGAAGGCACGTTAAGCCGTTGGTTCCGGTTACTACTTACTGATATAAGTATGTAGTCGTTACATGGGCCGTATCAGGGACCTTTGGCGGCTCAAAAGTGACCCTGACACCACGGTTGCTGAGGTTGGTAATCCACCTCTTAAACCACACAATAGAAGCAGTATGTTGGTGGCTCTTAAGTCCTATTATCTCCCTAGCGTTATCCAGTTTCTCACAGAGTCCGCTTATCCAAGCTGAATATTTGACAGAAGCTACTGCCTGTTTGACAACCCAGCCCAATACAGGTCTCAAAACTTCTAGCATTAAAATTGCAAAGTAAAACATAAACTTATTCCGCTTTCCAAATCCGTCGGAGAGAATCTTGTACAAACATGACGTCTTGTTTTTCGACTCCGTTTGTTTGAGTTGATCTCCTCGTCTTGTTTGCTGTTTAAACTACGTCTTGACAAACACGCTGAGTTGGTTCTAATGACAAACATAGGAGCGTCGTAGGTTTATTAATGTTTTTAAGGGTGTAGGGACCTAGTTCTTATTCATTACCTAGACGGCATACGTATAGCGGATACAGTGTAAAACGTAAATGAATAAGTGTATTTCTCATTTATGATGCATTTCATTAAATTATTGATGAAATATACATTCCCATTCGTTAGAGCGGATGAAGGATAATAATATATAATTGCAAAAGCGGTATATAAAGCGAAAGTTAATGGTAGGGCTGGCAGAGGAAGACCGAGAAGGACTTACGATGACCAAATTGGAGATGTCCTTAGAAAAGGTTTAACACGATCTACTCTGAACCGGCGTGCGTGTATGAAGCGATTGATGAATGTGGAGGAAGCAAGAGAAGTGTGACAGGATCGAAGCAAATGGAATTCTATAGTCTCTGCTTACCCCGGTGGGAAATAGGCGTGAGATTATGTATGTATGTATACATTCCCATACAAAAGCATTTACTATGTTTCTGTATTTTATGTCACAAATAAGTATTATTACTAAAGTAAAGAACATTTAAATAGGAAGTTGTCTATAGCTTCAGATCCTGTAAACCTGAAGAAAATAGGAAGGGTTAGTAATATTTTTTATTGTTTCTATGTACACTAGACCTTTTCAAGTAGTGGCAGAAAGGTGTAGAGCTTATTTAGCTTAGTTTATCTATGACAAATAAAAATTGATCACCGAATGGTGTGGCTTAACTTACGTCATCTATTGTCGCCGAAAATTATAAAGCAAGGGTCCCAACACCCTTAACACAACATAGCATCTCTCCTGTACCCCAAAATAGGTAGGCAAAGGTATATATACCCACTGCTCGCCAGCTATGTCCAAGTCCCATTTAATATGTATGTTTATAATTGCAAAAAAAATTGCAGGTGAAAAATTGTTGCCTCCAAATTCAAATTCAAAAATATCTTTATTCAGTAGGTAAGAAAGAAGCACTTTGAATCGTCATTTTTTGCATAACGAACGTCTCATCCGCATAAAGTAGTACAGCTTCTCACAACCTGTATAGCCGGGGAAAAGAAGCTGCAAGAAAGATAACCTCCATACATCATCATAGGTGGCGATTAAAACGATTTTCTGTTTTATGTACCCTTTACGTTTTAATTTCCCTACGAAATGTGAGGTATAAAATAATTAAAGCACATAATAACGGGTTCTTACCGCGTTTAAATGGGGATATGAGACTCCCGATATGCTATATGTGCTTTAATTATGATAATAACCGCGTAAACTTAAAACAAGGTATAAAATAAGCCTGAAAAAGGCCGTATCTTTGGATAGCGTGGGTTTACAAGCTTTTTTTACACAGCTTCAACTTTTTTTTTGACGTGACTTATTGCAGATTTGCCGCAAATGGCAATAACTACTTGGCCGGACAAATGAGGAGCGCTGAGGGCTCTCACGCGGTACAAAATTCTAGACAACAAGCCAACAAGCCTGAGGGTGCCCAGTTAGGGCGAACCTCAACGCCTCGAAGACATAAGTATTACTTAGAATAATACTTAGATGTTACACTGTGTTACACTGTGTGTGATGTGTTAATATTACTTAGATGTTAATTTCAACTTGATACACGCTCCCGAGCTAAAGTGTCTTGACAAAAGTTTGGGTAAAGTTTCTCCTTTTGAGGTACGGAACCCTAAAAAGTCGTGCGGAAAACAACAACGTATTGTTTCAAGCAGGAGTGATCACAATATGGAATTACGTACGTGTGGAGCCGGTCTCTACATATCGATCCCGATTCGACACCGTCTCATCAATTATTCATTATCATTCCTCCAAAGAGTAACTTGATAATGTTATTATTCCTTAGATATACTTACTAGTAGAACAAACGGATTGATATTTCGTTCCTTTTTTTTCTTGTGACTTATTGTAGATTTGCCGCAGATGGCATTCACTACTTGGCCGGAGGTATTTCGTTCCGACGTTATTTTCGAAATCTACTCACTTACATTGTTTCTGGTAATAAGTTAGGTGGTCATAGATGACTCAATATCGAATACTTTTAACAGTTAATATAGGGTGTTAGTGACAGCGTAACAAATAGTGAGGGGGATGATTCAGACCATGATTCTGAGTTTATATCAAGTATTTATTTATTTATTTTATTTATTTATACTTATATCTAATAGTACAAACACATCACCATTACAGGCAAGCCCAATGCGATGATGGAAAAAGAAGGTACCTTTAAGAAACCAAATAAACATTCATACAAAATTAACAAAAATGAATAAAAACTATACTATGACAGAAAATAACAACTTTACAAACAATATTAATAAAAAAAAAACATATACCATTAACTATTATTAAAAATTATTTAAAGTAGAATTAAGATAAATCAAAGTGGTACGGTCTAAAATCTTAATAACAGCAGTAATTCCACCATTTTAGAGTAGAATTTCCTGTTAGGAAATTCATGAAAATTTTAGCGTTTTTTTATACTTTTCCACTTGATAACTACTTCGAATCATGGTCTAAGTCATCCCTCAAAGTTTTCGTTACGATGCCACTAATACCCTATATACTATACACCTTTGCTTATCTCGCGGATACAGGCCTGATGACAGATATTTATATTTATTTTAAAAAAACTAGGACCAATGGACCTGTTACTAAGATGTCAACCCTAGACCCCAATTCGTCACAGGCCACTTGTGACCACAACCTTTATGTAAATATCGTCATACCAACGGGTCAACACAACCCACAGTACTTCCGACGGCCGACCCTTCAAACTTTACCCTCCCTTTCATATTAACATGTTTGGATAAGTTCTTATCAATACCCCAGCTGAAAGAACGGCCTCCGTGATCCAGTGGTTGAGCGTTCAATAATAACCCTGACACCAAGGTTGATGAGGTTGGTAATTAGAATAGAATAGAATAGGATTCTATTCTATTCTAATTACCAAGTCAGTCGATAAGGGGCAATGTATACGTTTTTACAATAAGATTCCCATTGACATTCAGAATTTGCCTTTCAACTGCTTTAAGACAGTAGTTAAACAAAAACTTTACAAAAAAGGTTATTATAAAGTTAGTGATTATTTAGAAGATATGAATGCATGGGATTAACTGTCTGAGAACTGATATTAGGCAGCTAAATTACTCAATTGTAAGTATATCAATATTTTATGTTTTTTTTTTTTTTAAAGAACGTCTAGGGCCCTGTGCCGAGGTTTTTCTTGCAGCTTCTTTTCCCCGGCTATACAGGTTGTGAGAAGCTGCAGTAGTTTTAGGCGGATGAGACGTTCGTTATGTAAAAATTGACGATTCAAAGTGTAACTATGTTACCTACTGAATAAAGATATTTTTGAATTTTGAATATAAATTGTTTATTATAAAATGACGCCACATACAAAGACAAGACAATAACGTCACTTAAATTTTTTTACAAAACAATTACAAAAAGCATAGGAGGATATGTACTCGTATTGTATTTATGACGATAGTTACAATGATCATAAGGTGGTGGTGGACGTCCTGAGATAAAAGGGCCTCACTCAGCACAAGTCGCGGCGTGAACCACGACACTGGTATTATGTGGGCCCTGTTGCTGTATATATCGAGATCATGATCTTGATCGTGGATCGAGTTTAACAATCCACAAATATTATCGACAGAACGTCATTACATCCCCAGACTCGTAAAAGAGGCTATTGAAATCAGAAAACATAAAAATTTCAACAGGGAAGACGGGTTCAAATTATCGAGCGTGTGGAATCCAGTAGTAGGTATTCTAAACAGCTTGAAACGGCCTAATGTGGTGAAAAAACGTGAGGACACAGTGAGTGCGGTTTGTCGTAGTGAGTTTGGTGCGAGTTCAGACGTTTCCGAACATTCCGATATACATACATAAACTCACGCCCGTAATCCCAAATGGGGTGGGCAGAGCCACAAGTAATCAAAGACAACTTGCAGCCACTGTTGATACGAAGTCCTAAGATGGATATGATGAACCTTATGGTGATAAGGGATCAGCCTATCGCCCATAACATTAGTCCATCATGTTAGAGGACGCAATCCCTCTGATTCCGATATCAAAAACATAAACAAGCGGCAAAGAAAGAGGGTAGACAGATATGTCTGCTTGTAGAAAATTATGGATCTACCTACTCCACTCCAATCTCATCAGTCATCCCGTGATCATGGCACTTGCAACAGTGTCGAAATATCGGGAGTCTCATATCCCCATTTAAACGCGGTAAGAACCCGTTATTATGTGCTTTAACCATGTAAGCTCTTCTTGGTCTTTTCCATACCTTTCTTTCCTTTTAGCCTCTCTTGTATGATGTTTATTCTATGGTATTATTTCTCATCTTCTTATTTAAAATTAAGCTATGAGAATTATCTTCCGAGTACAAAACACGGTTTAACCATTTGCAGTACTCAAGTTGAATAAATTATTCAGTAGGAACAGTAGATCACTGTATATAAAACTGCCTACTCGCATTTGTTTTTATCCAACTACGGCTAAGCTAAAAGAAGGGTTATGAATCATAATCATTTATTGCAAGTCACAGTTTTACATAGGTGGTATACAGGATTATGGTAGGTACATTGTGACGCCCCGCTGGGGCACAGCAATTTAAGCATAACATTTGTTACGTGGTCAGAATTTACATTTATATAATAAGCTTTAAGCAATTATCTGCTTAACAATTTATGTAACATATTATATATATTATTCTAGTTTAAAGTATATAAGTATTATTAACATTTTATCAACAAATATTTTATAATAGAATTATAACAACAACTTTTAATAGAATTATACGAGTTGTCTAATAGTAATAATTAATATTCGTTCAACTTATCAGAAAAAATTCTTTAACATCATAATCTGTGAAAATTTCAACTGGCTGCCTCTTACAGTAAAATACAGTGTCCAGCAAAACAAAGAGAATAAAAACAACGAGATTTATGTTTTTAATTTATATATGTCGTTTATTTATTTAATTATATTTATAATTCTATTATCTCTAAATTCGAGATTTGAAACAAAGAACGTTTTATACAGGGTGGCCCAGAAGTTCACGTTCAAAATGAAAAAATGGATAGAGGGACTTATTAGCTACCAGAAACACCCCCACGTATGTTCCGCGATTATTTACTTTTTCTAGATTTTTTACCTTACTTCAGAAATCATCATTTTGTCGCTATCTCTTTGATATGTACCGCTAGGTGAAAAAATGAAAGCAGTCAAATCAAAGATGAAAAAAAAGTTATTGGATATCAAAGTGAGAATTCGATCAATATTGTTACAGTTGTTAAAACTTCGCCGAAGAATAATAAACGCATGATATAGTCATGGACCCTGAAAGTATTTCTAAAAACTGCTCCATTTAATAGGCTTTTAGAAACATCCAAAAAAAGAACCCTTAATAAGGGCATAAAACTAATCAGCTCTCTTTGTTACTTATATTATATAAAATTAAACTATTTTCGAAGTCCTCTTTATTTCGAAAGTAGTATGCATTCAAAGTGACCGAAGTGGCCTTATAGCAGATCCGTTACCAGCCGAGCTGCCGCGGGCAGAGCCGTTGGTCCCGGTTACTACTTACTGATGTAAGTAAGTAGTCGTTACGTGAGCCATGTCAGAGGCCTTGGCCGCTCAATAGTAACCCTGACACCAAAAAAAAAAGAATAAGACTAAAGCAGAAATTTCTTCCAAGCGACACGAAAATATGGTATGACATTGTAAATCAAATTGTCTTATGTACACTTATGCCTCTGCCTTCCTCGATAAGGAATACTGGCGAGTAACGACCTCTGTGGTCCAGCGGTTAAGCGTTGGGCTCACGATCCGAAGGCTCAGGATTCAAATCCCGATGGGGACTTTTCACAAGAATCGCTTTGTGACCCCTGGCTTGATTAGTTCATTACAGGCTAATCACCCGATTGTCTGAAAAGAAGGTAAGCCGTGCTTCGGAAGGCACGATAAAACTTTGCACTCAGTTACTACGTCTTAGTGTGAGTACGGCGTATTTCGGCTCAATAATGATCCTGACATTAAGGTTGCTAAGGTTGGCCATTCACCACACAACCCTCGTGATAGAAGGAGAAGACTAGCGAGTTATATTGTCAGTTATGAGCAATATCATGTACCCACTTTAGAACCCTGTCGCACTATCGTATTTGACATTTAATGAGACTTACAGTTTAATTTGTCAAAAAAGTTAATGTGACATGGTTTCAAAGTGTATACATACCTATTAATACTCGTGACCGTACCCATGTTATTATGTTTCTTTGAAAATTATATAATTATAATGAAATTCCAGCTCTAAACGGAATGTCAATTAAGTTTATATCTTGTAGTATATAAGCACAAGTTCCAATATTCTCTAAGTCGAGTTAGATTGCAACAGAATGGGTGTTTGCGAACGTTCATTAGATAGTTTCACTTTGGGAATGCTCTGTGGTAGAATTACACCCGCCTTTAGCGCTAAATGGCATTCTAAATTACTAATATAGCATAACGAAGTGTCAAGATAATTGTATAAATAGGCCCGCTACAAGGTGGACCGACGATCTGGTGAAGGTCGGTCGTCGTGAAGATCCTTGGGGAGCCCTGTTCCCAGCATAGTGATGATGATGATGATGATAACACAGAATGGAAAGCAAGCAAGGCATGGGCGGAAGGCAAGAGGGAAACTACTGCCCTATTTTTCCCCAAAAAGTAGCATGGCGAATGCTACACTGACAAGAGCGTGGCTCGTAAATAAGTGATGATGGTGACACAGAATACAAATGTAGGTACAATAATTTAAGTACGGGTAAAAATTAACACCAAAAATGTTTACCTCGATCGAAACTAGGTTGTCCATTGCGAGGTTTTTGACAAATAAATCACATCCGAATCATCATCCTAGCATTATCCCGGTTTTCACAGGGTCCGCTTGCTTAACCTGACGATTTGACAGGTCCGGTTTATTACAGAAGCGTCCTGTCTGACCTTCCAACCCGCGAAGGGATAACCAGCCCCATACAGGTTAGGTCACATGCCTCTGAAAATGCATTGTGGGAATGTGGGTTTCCTCACGATGTTTTCCTTCACCGCTGACAATCGATTCGAACCTGCGACCTCAGAGTGAGAGGCAAGCGTTCTCCCAACCTGTGCTATCACATCCGGATGTCATTTTTAAAAAGGCAGTTAAGTGGTTTTCACTATAAGGCGCTGATATATCAGCTCAATTATATCTAACAAGCCTAGACATGTCAAACATACAACACCACTTTAGGTTACATACTAAGGTACGTAAACACACATACATAGGTACGTAAACTCACGCCCATTTTCCACCGGGGCAAGCGTAAACTATGGAATTCCATTTGCGTCGATCCTGATATACTTCTTATGCTTCCTCCACATTCATTAATAGTTTCATACACGCTCGCACTTTTTCTAATTGATCGAAGTAAATAAAATTGACTACTTGATAGTTTTCGGATAAATATTTTAAAAATTACTTATTTTATAAAAAAAAAACACAGCAGTATCCGTGAGATCTAGTTCCTTGTTTTTATATAATAGAATAGAATTGTTTACTAATATAAGACAGCGTAAATTAAATATTCTTGTCGTATCTCTACTTAAAAATGTAAATTGGTATCATCTGCAAATAGCACCACTTCATGGTTTAGAAGACTAAATAGGTCATTTATGTAAAGTAAGAATAGGAATGGACCTAGAATTGCCTTGCGGGACGCCTTTACGGACGTCAGATCCTGACGATCTACAGCCGTGCACATCAACCCTCTAAACGCAGCCACTAAGGTATGAATCCAAGAGAGCAATGGCATTATCAAGCATTCCATAGTGACGAAGTTTCGCGTATCATAAGAAACGCAATCGGAGGCTTTGGGAAGGTCGAAAAGACACCAATAGCATTTTAAGTTTAATTATACTTTACTATTTAAAGGTAGTAGTAAATGGCGGTGCATTGGCCATGTCCTTAGAAGACCTGTGGAGCACCTGTCCTGACGAGCTCTGACCTGGTGTGCGCGTGGTAAACGCAAAAAGGGGGGGGGGGGGGGGGCAAAGAGACCTGGCGACGTTCAGTTGACCGGCAGTTAAAAACTCTCGGCACATCAGAGGCTGCAAAAGTTCACGAGGAGTTGAAATCTGTTATTCGAGTACTACATCCTAACAGGGGATAAAATGATTGAAAGAAGAAAGAGAGATTTAAAGTTAGTAGTATAGGTATTAGATATTAGTAATGTTCAGAATATGTATAGCCGTGGTCCTATGCCAATCTGTATTTTCTTAGAGATCGCTTACTACAGCACATGGCCACTGCATATTCTGCGCACCTCGCAACTGCCCTCATCTCAAATCATTTTATTTAAGGTCATGACCTCCCTGATACTCCACTATTGTCATGGCCATGTAGTTTTATAAAATAAATTGCAGTGGTTGGAGATTGACATTTGGCATAGACATTTCGTCACTAAATTAATTTGTAAAGCTATTTATCATTTAGTAAAAGGTGAGAAAAACGCAAAAAATGTGAAAAAATAACCTTAACATGTCGCAGATTCTGCATTATAATTTTTATGTGTGTGTTAAACATTCTTACAGATGGTTTTTTGGGGAGTCGTGGTTTCGGACAGATCCTTTTACGATTATTTAAGGAACTCGATCAACGCGTTCCGTCGTGTAAGATACCAAGTTATAATCATCGGTTTGCTTCATAAACATTCATAGCGCTATAATATTTTCCTTCGTCATTTTGTTTCTATACATACATAATACATAAACAGCCTATATACGTCCCACTGCTAGACACAGGCCTCCCTTCAATCAGCCGGCTTATTGTATGTTTGTCGCTGGTGGCATAACATATTTACTTCCTAACATTAACATTCAATTATTTTGTGCCTACTAACGGCTATGGATCCAAATCTAAACTTAACATTTATGCATTCATTCATAACCACTCTGAGGACTCTCAGCTCCCGGTACAAAATTTTACGTCTTGACAGGTGATAATGCTCATAATATGAGCTAAAATGTTACTCTGCAGTCGGTTTTTATTTCCTATTATCTAATACAGAAGTAGACTGTTCAATTTATTTTGTCAATAACAACTGCTTTTGTTCAGAAAGGTCTGACACACAAGATTGACGCCTTGTCGGACACCAATGCCTCCCTTACAATCGCAGATGTCGCAAAAAAATACGATGTAGACATTACTCAAGTCACCACGAGTTACAAAGTGTTGGCTGAGAGAGACGACGTTGGTAAAATATTTGTTTTATTTGTTTAAATTCACTACCAGGATCGGTCGATTTAATGAAAGGCCTGGTCAAGAGTAATCTAAACCGGCGAGCGTGCGTGAAGACTTTAACCCATTAAAGTCACTAGTAGAAGAAGCGAAAGTGGTGTGTCAGGATCGTCTTCTTCTTCTAACGTGTGGGTTGTGAGGTGGGGTACAAACCTCATCAACCCTGGTGTCAGGGTTACTATCCAGCCGCCAAAGGCTCCTGACATGGCTCCTATAACGGCTCAACGTGCCTTCGGAAGCACGGATCATCTTACTATCGGAAAATCAGGTGATCAGCCTATGATGATGTGCTGACCAAACTAGGGACCACAAAGTAATTTTTGTGATATGTCCCCACCGGGAATCGAACCGAGGACCTCAGGACCCATCAGGATCAGGATCCTAATAAGTGGAATTCCGTGGTGTATGCCCATCCCAACGGGAAATAGGCATGATCTGGAGTATGTGGATTACGAAATTAAGTATGTAGATTGTTTTATTGTCGTGTAGAATTTTTTGTATCATATATATTTTACTAACTTGTGGACCTTCACTCAGCCGTATTATCCAGCTAATTTCAAATTACAAAACGGCCTTGTATTTCTGTACGACTTGTTGAGTTGTAATACGGTAGATTGTACTATCATATTTTTCGTAATCCCTTAATTCATAATATGAATTATTTTCTTCATAATTATATTTGCTTATTTTCTCCCGACACTTTTTGTTGGCACGATAGTTCAAAGTATTTATAAGCGTAACTTAGGTACTGGCAGTGTTGCTAAGAGTGGTATTTCTACTATCCTTCGCAACAATATGCTGAGTCAGTCCCTTTTCCCTGGCAGTGTATTTTTGATTTGTATACTTATCTTTATCTTCTCTACTATTGTACTGCACTGTTTTGGGAATAAAGTTATTCCATTCTATTCGGCTGCGATATACAATACTGACGACCTGATATTATTTTACTCTAGCGATAGTGGCGGCCAATCAGGCGACGACGTCCTGACTTGAGTTTCATTGCTTTAGCTTATAAATTTACGCAGTAATTATAAATTTTATAGAGGTGGTGTATTTCCGTGGAGAAAATAGTGAAAAGTACGATGTCATCAAATACTGCCTGGAGAAAGAAAAGCACGTGTTGGTTCACCCGCCTTTGACCATGAACGTCAAGCTGGCACAGAGCCTAATTTCATTGGCAAGGACGAAGGAAGTCCTCCTGATAGAGGGACATTTCGGGCGGTTTAGTCCCGCGTATGACAGTCTGAGACAACAGATCGAATCAGGTAAACTGGGAGAAGTGCTACACATCGAAGCCAGCTGGGGGTACAAATACGATAAAAGGTGAGGTAACCAATTTACAAAACTGACAACATTCATAATTATCTTATATACAGGATGTTACTGACATCGTAAAGAAAACTTTGAGAGATGATTCAGACCATAATAAATTCTGAGTTGATATCAAGTGAAATTTTCCGTTGCAAAAGAATGAAACAAAAAATAATTTAAAATTACGAAAATTTTCAAGAATTTATCGACCGAAAATTCCACTTGATATCAACTCAGAATCATGGTCTGAACCATCCCGCTCAGTATTCGTTACGGTGTCACTAACACCCATACCTATTTGTATGGCTACCTGTATATACTTGTTAGAGGTGTAAGTGACATCGTAACAAACACTGAGAGGGATGATTCAGCTCATTATTTTGAGTTAATATCAAGTGGAATTCTCTATCTTGAAAGTATAGAATTTAAAATAATTTAAAAAAGCTAAAATTAATCATGAATTTTGCGACGGAAAATTCTACTTGACATAAACTCAGAATCATGCATCATCCCCCTCAGTATTCCTTACGATGTTACTAACACCCTGTATAGATGTTAACCAGCTCTTTACAACTTCGATTTTTTTTCACTTGCGCTACCATATTATAAAAATTGCATCTGAAAGCAGTTAACTGTCAATGAGTATTAGGGATCTGCACCAACGTCTAATATCATTTCTATATCTTTACGTATCTCTGTCTGTCTGTTACCTTTTTTCTATCACTTTACATAACGTCCCTTAGCTTACAACACCGCTTAAGTCATTTTTACCAACTTTACAGGAGACGAAATAAAATGTCTTATTTAAAATATCTGTAGATTTTTTTATTGCTACTTAATACATACTCTAGTTAGCGGTTAATAAATAATTATTTATACTTATTTTGACGATTTAGAAAGAAAGAAAGAAAGAAAATATTTATTTCCATATTGGACGCCACATTTACAAACTTACAATACAGAAATAACAAAAAAAAATAGAAAAAAAAACAAAGACAAATAATACAGACATTAAATACACAATGGAGGCGCCCAAAATAAAAAAAAGGATCTCCCTCAGCATAATGCCGTGACACGTGCTTAGCACGGGCCGCGGCGCTGGTATTATGGGAGACCTATCGAACGTGAGCCACGGACACACCAAACTCAATTACGTACCTACTTATATACAATAAAGAAAACATACTATGATACTTATATAGATTATAAATTATAATGCATTACTTATACTTGATATTATAGATATATATTCCTATTAAAGATATATATGCAAAATGAATAAATA
This sequence comes from Pectinophora gossypiella, assembly GCF_024362695.1. Taxonomy (NCBI): domain Eukaryota; kingdom Metazoa; phylum Arthropoda; class Insecta; order Lepidoptera; family Gelechiidae; genus Pectinophora; species Pectinophora gossypiella. The sequence goes on from NC_065415.1 coordinate 15,930,263, forward strand.
AAACTTACTTATAATAACAAAACTACTAATGAAAAGAATACATTATAATAGGTAAATTATGGAGACGTGTAACTGTGTAGTGTGAGTGAATGTACAACGTTGCTATTTGTGCAAATCTCAGCCTCTCAGCGCTCAACATGCGCGAAAGAAAGTGCGACTATCTCGTTCTGCCATGAGCCGCTCGGCGCGGCGCTCGCTTCATACTGGCTACGGCAGTCACCGGTGACGCGTCCGCGCATCAACCGCAACTCAAAAACTCAAAAACAACCTCACTTTCGACAAAACAGATCATTCATTGATAATAATATTGGACAACAAACAATACATTCAATAATAATTATTAATAATAGGATTCAATTAATATTAATAGTACCTAATCGTCAGCAAACCGAACACAAACAAAAGAGTTAGACCAGTCCGCATCCGTTAATGCTTGGAATGTAACCGCTGATGCCTCGCGTGTCGAACCTATTGGGTAAGTCATTGAGAATTACTTAATATGGCATAGAATAGAACATATGTGTGTATGTATGTTTATAACTATTAAAACATATTTGATCACGTCGGGCTCCTTTGACAATGCAAAAGATATTTTTTGTACATTGTTTTGAATGAACCTAACGTTTTCAGACAACGTACCGGCGGCGGCAGATCGTTCCAGCATTTGGATGCGGCGAACCTGAAACTCCCGCGGAAGGCGACATTACGATGGGGCGGCACAATCAGGGCATATTCCCATGACCGCGTCTTGTACGACTGCACATCGCGGGCCCACGTCAGTTTTTCAGCGAGATACGACGGCGTGCGGTACTTCACCAAACCAAACAAGAGACACGCCAGGTGCAGTTCGCTGCGAGGTTTCATTTTCAATATATTAGCACTATTCAAATATGGGGTGACATGAGTGCGTGGAGGTATTTTGAAACAAAACCTGGCGCATGCATTCTGCACTCGCTGTATCAGTCTTTGAGTTCGCGCAAGAAGGCGCGGCCCATAAACTATGTCCATATAATTAAACTTTGAAAGTATTAGCGAGTCACACAGCCTTATTCGAATGTTGGTACTTAAAGAATCCCTAATTTGATACAGCACTTTTAATCTATAAAAACAATTACTAGCAACATTACCGATATGAGCTTCAAATCTGAGTTCATCGTCCATCAACAATCCCAAATTGCGAGCCACGTTAACCCTCTCCACAACTTCTCCTCTAATATTCACTCGCAAATCATTTTCACTTATTTTAAGAATCTGATTTCTGGATCCCAATATCATAAACTTGCTTTTGTTGCCGTTTAGAACTAATGAATTGTCTTCCGACCAAGTGGCTATGCTTTCTAGATCTTTGTTTATTTTATTTACAGCGATCTGTGTTTCTGAGGGCCTGCAACTTATATAAACTTGTATATCATCCGCGTAGACGTGATATTTACAGTAATGAATGTGATCAATCACATCCGCACTATACAAAATGAACAGCAAGGGTCCAAGAATGGATCCCTGCGGAACACCCCTTGTCACACGCTTGGACTCGGAAAAACGTGATTGACCACCCTCCTCACGCAATTCGACCCGTTGAAAACGCTCGCAGAAATAACTATCAAACCATTTAATAGTAGATTCAGAAAAACCATAATAATGTAACTTCGCCAAAAGTAGTGGAATATTAATGCAGTCGAAAGCACGGGAAAAATCCAATAAGGCAAGTAGCGTTCCCTCTCCGGCGTTCACCCCGGCTAGGATGTCATCAACCACACTCAGTACAGCTGTGGTAGTACTGTATGACTTCCTAAAACCCGATTGATTAGCAGGTAATATGTTATTTGCTTCAATGTAGACCCGCATCTGATTGGATACAATTTTCTCGAGAATCTTGGAAATGCACGGCAGAATGCTAATTGGCCTCAGATCACGAATTGAAGTTGGACTAGAGGTTTTAGGTATAGGGCGCACAATTGCGGTTTGCCATGCACTCGGATATGTGCCAGTTTCCAAAGATCTGTTTATGATTGCAGTAATCACTGGTAGCGTTTTCCCCAGAGAGGCGTTAAGCATATCCAGTGAAATACCATCGATACCAGTCGCATTTGTCTTTAGAGACCTGATTGTCCTAAGCACCTCAATCCGATCCACCTGCCTCAGTTGAAACTTGTTCGATGTATATGAATGTAGATTGAAATATGTAATGTTAGACATGGGCACATTTATATTACCTGGCACATTTAGAAAGTGGTCGTTTATTTCGTTAGGATTGGTAAACATATTTACGGGCAACTCGGGCTTAACTTTTAATCTAACGTTCTGTTTAATATGCTTCCACAATGTACGGGGATCCTTCGTATTTGCATTTACATAATGATCAAAATAAGCTCGTTTTTCCCTTGAAAGTGCCTCTTCTACTGTGTGCTTCATGTCCCTATAGAACACCTTATGAGCGTCATTGCCAGTCCGACGAGCCCTAGTGTGCGCCTCATCTCTACGCCGCATGAGTTGTTTTATGTTGTAGGTAATCCAAGGGTACTGATGGTGTCTGACGCTTAATGTCTTGACGGGTGCGTGAATATCAAAAATAAAAAGTAGGAAAGCATTGAATGTTGTTACCATCATATTTACATCAATCATTTTATTTATGCTATTCCAATCCAAGGTGTCAAGATCCTTGTCAAAGCCATCAGCACTCATGTCCCTTATGGCTCTATAGGTTATTCGGCAGGGCGTAGGCTTAACTTTAGGGATGTCTAGCTGACAAGTAATAAAAGCATGATTACCTAGAGTAGGAATGTAATCTACTGTCGTCGTAATGTTACCTACGACATCCGTACAGATCACATCTATCAGTGTCTGACTATGTGAAGTAAAGTGTGTAGGTTCTGAGACATATTGGTTCAGACTGAAGCATTCCAGAAATCCAACAATTTTTTTACCTTTCGATGTATCAGGTCTCTGCAGATCAATATTAAAATCCCCTAGCAAAACCGTATTGTGATAGCCTACAAATGACCCTAATGATGAAGATAATGCGTCAATAAAAATATCTTCGTCAACCCATTGCGGCCTATACGCGGTACCAATCGCTAGTTTTTTCCCATTAACGGCAATTCCGATCCACATCTGTTCAACTATCCCACTTGGCGGGTGAGGTAGGACCCTAAAAGCAACGCCCTGTCGTACATAAAAGCCGACTCCACCGCCCCGTTTACGCTTGCCCGGCGGGCGCGGCAGGTACCGAAACCGGTAGCCAGGCACCGCCGGCGCTAGGGCATCTTGCCCCTTCTTTATCCATGTTTCGTTTACGGCCAATATGTCCACGTCGTGACGTTTCATAGCGACCAAAAATTCATCTTGACGTGTTGTCAAGGAACCCGCGTTAAAAAGACCAATCTTAAGCTTCCTCTTACTGTTGAATTTTGAGATCAGTAAATACATCATAAACGGAAAATATAGTTGAGATACAAAATGTATTCATTCTGTTACGGGTGATGTACGTGCAATGAGTGTGAATATTGTCAATATAATTTAAATATAAAATAGTTAATTTGTACATAAAATAAATTAGTGTATGCGTGAATAATAACTGTGTTAGAATATTGTGTGCAAATAAAATACAATAAATACACAATATTATATATTTCTTGTTAAATGAAAATATTAAAATAATCAAAACACGTAAAATATGTCCGGCGCTCCACAAATGACAATAACATGACCACAACTTTGACAGTAATAGGAAAATGACAGATGTAATACTCAAAAAATTTGTATCACTTGGTAGTATTTTTCGTGTCCCTGCAGGGTCCAATGCGTTCCTTGCCAAAAACCCGATCCAGATCGGATTCCGTTTTTATGCGGAAAACAGTAGACCCCTGCTCCCTACGCGCAAAGATCTTCCCGTCTCGCGTCCATGCATACTTCCAGTCTAGCTGTTGCTTAAACTCGCGAGTTTTAGCAAACAGATAGCGGTTCTGCTTGGTAAGGCGCTCATTTATATAGAAAGCTCGCGGTTGTCCCGGTAGTCCCAATCCCTCTGTGGTGAGGCTTCGACGCACACGCGCCGCCCGCAGTAATGAGTCGCGCGTAGCTCGCCGCGCCAACCGAAGGACAATAGGCCGCGGCCGCTCCGCCGCCGCCTCACCGCCATCACCAGCGCGCAAAGCACCCACGCGCATACAGCTCACTATATCCTTGTCATTCAAGGCTACACCGAGTTTTGCAGCGCAAGCCAACACCACATGGTGAGCGCTGGCCTCGCCGTCCTCAGGAACACAAGAGATCTCGAGATCATTGGCTAGCAGTTCCTGATCTCTCTCATTTAAGTTGTCCTTCAGCTGGTTGACAGTGGATTGCAGTGTTGCGATGACTCCGTCCATGTCGCCAGTACCCCTCGACTTCTCCAATACCTCCATCCTGTCTTCCAGTTTGTTGAGCCGACCCTCACAAGACGTAACAAGCGCCTTTATATCCAGCATGTCCTGCCGGAACTTCTGGATCTCGTCCCTGGTTTCACGCATCTCCTGCCGAAACTGTCGCAACTCCCGAGCCAAGTCCAGGTCTTGGTCCTCGACTATGGTGACGTCTAGCAGGGTAGCATTCTGGGTTCCCTCTGCCAGTGGCGTCTTAGGTGGCGTTCGCTGGATTCTTGCCGGCGTGTTTTGGTTGCTTTTAGGCATGCGGGCAATACAGTCCGGACATAACCACGAGTCATCAATCTCCGTGGCGGGAGTAAGTCCAACACAGTTTTTGTGAAATATGCCCCTACACTTTACGCACGTCGCGCCACCTTGCGCCGACAAGTAGGACCGACACGCACTGCATTTCACCACCATCTTGACTGTACGATCTTCTAATGTACGTTCGATTGTAAGTTAAATAGTTCCTATTTACGCCGGTAGATGACGCTAATTTTAAAATTTATTTTTTATCTTAAAATATATTTTTTTGAATGTAATTTTATTTATAGTGAGATTTGTATTGTATGATGTATTTATTATAATAAAAATGTTCAGAAATAATGTTCTTATTAAATTCAGTACCCAAAAAAGTCAAGAGTGCAGAGACTCGAACGCACTACCTCAGCGACCGCACCAAAAATAAAGCCACCAAGCCAAATGACACTTTACGAACTTTTTGAAATATGTGTTGTATACAATGAATTGGAGGGACTTATGGAGGTATCCGCTGATGTGAGGTCTTTGTTTTAAATAAAGACACAATTACACCCACAAATCACTTTTAAAGAAAAAAGATGAAATTTAAAAAGCCACTTTGCACTTAGTATAACAAACGTCAAGTTTTTATGAATGGATCACTAGATGGAGATACACTTCCGGTTTGTATAGATTATACTTTCAAGCTTCAATTCTAGACGTATGATACTTTTTGTGAATAAAGACTGCGGACAAACTTCCGATACGTCATTACAGTTTGGCGTCCGTGACTCACCCATTCCATATTATTACCATAATTACCATTTACTTTATTTTAACCTTTATTTTCTTCATCCAATGGCATTAATATGTAAAAACCGCCAATTTTCGACTTGAGCGGTGTTGTAAGCTAAGGGACGATATGTAATTTGCTGAAGGTATGGAGATATTTATATGATATAAATAGTAATGAAAATTTTACTTCACGCGTAAAAAGTACAAAATTGATTACGTCTAACATTAGAAATAAGGTACTGGTAAGTAACTGGTAGTTGTAGAACCAAAGAAAGACAAAACGTGGGTAGTTACTTTCCAGGGATTGAATTTGTGCGCAATATTACTTAAGTTCTAAAGCTAGTACTACATAAATGCTTACACAGACTCATTTACAGGGACGTAGCAAGTGGCAACTGCCTCATTTTATATAGAACCGTTGGTTTACTCGACATCGTGCAGTTCATCTTCCATGATGAGCCACAGAATGTCAAAGTGACGGCTGTAGGTAAGGCAGTTAAAGACTGTGACAACGTGGCAATAACCGTTATAATGAAGTACCCTGGAGGTCGCAGCGCCGTGCTCCACATGCATGATCGATATAATCTGAGTCAAGAAACCACCATCTACGGCACTAAAAAATACGTTACGGTATGTTATTTTTTCGGTTTACTATTGTTTAACAAAAAACGTATGACAAAACAACATTTTACAAACAACGTTTGGTAAACTAATCATTTTACAAACTTTCATTTCGCAGACATATTACTTTAAAAACAATCATTTGACATAATACAGGTTTCTCAAATGTTTTACTTTTACCTTCTTCTGTTTGTAAAAATGATCTTTTGTCATACTTTTTTGTTAAACTATAGCAAACCAAGAAATATTGTTGTTGATTAACATAGATTTTGGTGAATAAAATATTTACCAAGCAATGCATTTTGTCAAATGTTATTTTTGATTTAAGTACGTTGTTTTGCCAGCTAACATGTTTAACAAAATAAAGAATTTGGAAATTAATGTTTTAGCATAATATTTTTCTTTTCGTAAATATATGGTCTAATGAGTAGTTTATTAAACAATAGTTTGTAATAAAAACATTTATCAAATATAATTGTGTCAAATGTTATTTTTCAAATGAAAATTTACTGTTCGTCTTTTGTCAAATGATCGGACACCTTTCTAACATTTTCGCAGTTGAATTCGACTGGTTACGTCCCCACAAAGCTAATTACTAATGATGCTGACGGTGATGAACATGAAAATTCGTTCCCGCTGCCGCCGGGCGGAAAAACCGACTTAATATATGCTATAAAGGAAGTGGGCAGATGCATCGCAAATGGTGATTATATTGTGCACATTATAATAACATTAATTTTACAAATTACGAAGCGAATGACTTTGAGCGATTGCGCTGCTGCGCGTGCGCCATCTATCGCACGCACATCATGTGCAATTACTCTCGCACTGGCGATTGGCGAAGTTTTGTCAAGTGGACAGTCATGAGCAATATAATGTACCCACTTTAGGACTCTGTCGCACTATAATATTTTACATTTAGTGAGACTTACAGTTCAATTTGTCAAAAAAGTTAATGTGACATGGTACCAAAGTGTATACATTTTAATGCTCGTGACCGTACAGAGTGATGAAATGACGAATGAATATTAGTTTTTTTTTTTATGTCAGATGGTAATTTATTATAATATAATCTTATACACATACACAAACAATTACGGTTATATTTTTCTGTCAATGGTACATAAAAAGCAGTCTATCGTGATTTCGTAGGCTTCTTGTGCTTACATCAGCAGCTGTAATAAATAAATGCAAGTTTTTTGACAAAAATTCAGGCATCATAAATATATAGACATGGTAAGGGTAGTAGACCAAGATCCTTAAATATAGGCTTACACGAGTCCAGAATTGACTTGCCAGTCATCGCGCGTATATATTTTTGTGCAAGGAAGACTTTCGGTACGTTAGTACCACTCCCCCAGATAAGTAGTCCATATCGCATGACAGATACAACGTGAGCGTGGTATGCAATGCGTTTGCCTGTTACAGCGATTACAAGGCATTTCTTCTTCCACAGAGATCTACGAGTCACCTCTAATGACATACAAAGAGATGGAAAACCGCGCACAGTTAATAGACGAGATGCGGAGACAACTTGGTGTCAAGTTTGATGTAGATGACGATTAGCATAAAAATGAAATATAATAACATAATTATGAAGAACTTATTTTTGATTTCATTTTCACTCATAATAAATAAAATTATATCTAAAAAGCATTATGATTTTTAATACCAACTGAGAGTGTTCCTAATCCTATGCCATTGGGAAGCATAGACACATGTTTTCCTTGCCGATGCATCCTAATAGTTGTGATGTCAGGAACGAACATGTTTGTAGTCTCACATAATTCAGAAAAACTGATAGGTACAGCTGTATCTACTCAATACACCCACACGAAGATAAAATGTATTTTTTTTTATTATTGAACATACATCGTCGCTGACATCGCTAACTGAATTATCTGAATTTATTGGTGAATCTGGTTTGTACGTTTTGCTATTGTCAATTTAGCGAAAAAATGCATATTCGTCAGTTTTCAAAAACAGCTGCAATATATACATACAAGGTGTCAGTGACACCGCTCCAAATACAGAGGGGGATGATTCAATTAATGATAGTGAAAATTGATACCTTTTATCAAGTGGATTTTTTACATCGATGGATTTAATCCTAATAAGACACGACGTATTTATTAAAAACATCATAGAAGGAAAGCTAGAATAATAATAATAATAATAAACTTTATTTACTTAAAACAGGGTTCAGACATAATTTCTTAGTATAAGTAACGCATTATAAACTTAGTCTAGTGTTCACTAGTATCTGAACTAGGCCGAGCCTGTATCTCAGATACTAGTACCTTCCTTGTGTACAATATAAATACAATGCGTAACAAACAGAGTGAGTATAAAGCGCAGTATATGGACCAGGAAAACAATAAGTAAGCATCACAAACATAGAGCATAGAGCAACAGGGACCTCCTTGGATCATCACAAACAATCATCAGACCATTCTTATTTTACTGTCACAAACAAATTTTCAACCTTGTCATAGTTCTGTTGTTTTAACCAAACTGTCAGTATTTGCTTACACGTGTAATAATTTTGCGGGTAAAATAATAATATTCTATTTAAGTAATTTATTGTAGAGCATGGGGGCAAGAAAGCAATTGAATGTATTAATATAGAATGTTTTGAATGTTATCGTGGGACATACTTTATCCTTTCGACGTAACTGGTTCCGCTCGACATTAAATGGAAGATTTTTGTGTTGTCGCAGCACAGTATCTCTGATGTACAACTGTCTCACGGATAGAACATCGCATTCCTTATAAAGTTCTTCAGTGGGGTACCTGTAAGACTTGAAATGCATAACCTTTAGTAAGGCTCGCTGTGCTCTTTCAACTTTAAGCATGTGCGTCTTACATGCACCACCCCAAGAAGTTATGCAGTATGACAGCAGAGACTGTGCCATGGCGAAATAAACAGTTTTAATGAGAGCAGGGTCAGCCACATGCCGGAGAGTTTTAAATACATAAATTAGCCTTCTGACTCTCTCTGACAGGGCATTGATATGTGGCTCCCATTTGAGATGTTGGTCTAAAAGAACGCCCAGGTATTTTACAGTCTCAGTTCTTTGTAAGTAGGGACAGAAACAGGACTTATCTTGAAGATGGAAGTTGCTACATGTGTGTGCTCGGATTCCAAATAGATGTTCCGAAGGGATTTGTTTTTAGAAGGAAATAGAGGAAGGGGAAGACCAAGAAGAGCTTACGTGGAACAGATTAAAGAAAAGGTTAACGTCGTGCCTTATAGGGAAGTCAAGGAATTGGCCTTTGATAGACTGGAATGATGATGAGTTTTAATCATTTGCCTTTTTTTTATTTTCAAGTTTGGTTGTAAGATGAATTACCAACCTCATCAAACCTGGTGTCAGGCTCATGTAACGACTTCTTACATCAGTAAGTAAAGTAGTAACCGGGACCAAAGGCTTAACGTGCCTTCCGAAGCACGGATCATCTTACTTTTCGACAATCAGGTGATCAGCCTGTAATGTCCTAACCAAACTAGGGATCACAAATTAATTATTGTGATATTTATTGGATAATTATCGTTAAATGATAAACTACCATATTATGTGTGTGTGTGTGTTGTCCTTCTCTTAGACATCACATAGCCTTATATTATAGTTTTCTCGATCGAGAAAATAGGTTATTGTCCATCGTTTTATTGCCGCTGAGGGCAGTAAATGCCTACAAGGGCGATACGGAGTGGTATCAATTACTAGAAGCACAAGACGGCACGCAAAAGAGAAAAAATCTACCAAGTCTCAGTTAGAAAAAAGTACGTACACCAGGGCATTGTGATCGGCACATACTAGGGAATGCAATCCCGACTCGAGATCGCAAATTCGAAATTTTCGGGATACGTGTAATATCTTTAGAGCATATAAACTGAGGTCGAAAACAAAATTCTTTGGTATTTTGTTGGGTATCAAATAAAAGGGCATAATTTGCTCATTTGAACCATGTACAAATTACTAGCTATTACTTGCGAGTTTGCTTGTCAGTATTACAGTTATCACAGAATAACACACGTAATCTTATCCCAAGGCATACTCATTTATTGCTTGAACGATATAAATGCCACAATCCAACGAATGCAGGATAAAGAGCGAATTAAAGGGAAATTCGCGTCAGAGAGGGAAATTGCGTTCTCTCGAGGTGATTTGTCACGTGACAGTTCTGCGCGACAATAACATAATATACAAGATGTTAGTGACATCGTAACGAATACTGAGGGGGATGATTCAGACCATGATTCTGAGGTAATATCAAGTGGAATTTTCCTTCGCAAAATTCATGATTTTTTTGAATTATTTTCAATTCTAATACTTTTGCGATGGAAAATTCCACTTGATATTAACTGAGAATAATCAGCTGTATAATAGTGTTAGAATTGCACAGAATTCACATAATTTTATTATTATCAGTCTATGTGGGCTTCTAAGCCGCACATGTACCAAATGTCACAGGTACATGTACGTATAAATATACGTGTAATATAATGTACTTACTCGCATTTTTTAGAAACTACAAATTGTATTGCAATAAATCCAGAATTTCAATTGTAACATTTATTCAAGCAAAATATTATTTTTTACTTTTTATTAGACAGACTTTGAAATCGGTTCATTTCGTTTTTAATTACATTTTTTATATTACTCTGCATTTATAATATTGACTACAATTTTTTTCTTATTTAATATACAAATATAACTGATTATACGTACTTTTCAATATACCTGGCGTAACTGACACCTTGGTGGAAAGTCACAGGGATGATTCAGACCGTAATTGCCGATAACTATTTTTTTATATGTTTTCAAAAAATATGTTGTGATGTCAAAGTTAAATTACTAATTTATTTAAGTTTATTTCTAAGTGACGTCTTGGGTCCCAATTTGTGAATCAATTGGCTTGCAAAACAAAAGTGCTGTTGACGTCTGCAGCATGACCCTACAGTAAGATACCGTATGACATCAGGCTGTGGAAGTAGGCAAAATATACTATTCGTGCGGTTTCAACATCGGTTAATAAAATACTTTTTATGACCGCAAGTGCTGCTGAGCTGAGCCTTTTGGACAACTCATCAATATGATGATGAGGACTACATTGTACCTTAACGTTCAAAGTTATTAAAACAAAAAACATCAGTATCCCAGAGATCTAGTTTCTTTTTTTATTAATAGAGTCCAGTGGCCTACTAACATAAGACAGTGTAAAATAAACATATTTTGTTTTAATTTTATTCAGAATCAGATTTTTTACCGTAAAAGAATCTTGTCGTCTCTCTACTTATAAAAGTAAGTTGGAATTATCTGCAAATAGCACCACTTCATGTTTTACAAGACTAGATAGGTCATTTATGTAAAGCAGAAATAGGAATGGACCTAGAATTGAGCCCTGCGGGATGCTTTTACTGACGTCAGATCTTGACGATCTACAGCCGTGCACATCAACCCTCTGAACGCGGCCACTAAGGTACGAATCCAAGAGAGCCATGGCATTACCGAGCATTCCATAGTGACGAAGTTTCGCGAACAAGATATTATGAGGAATGCAATCGAAGGCTTTGGAAAGGTCGCAAAAGACACCAATAGCAATTTTAGTTTAATCATTTTTCATACTTATGTTCAGAATATAGCCGAGGTCGTATGCCAATCTGCTTGTTCTTAAAGATCGCATACTACGGCATACGACCACTGCACACTCTGCGCACCCCGCAACTGCCATCATCTGAAACCATTTTATTTAAGGTCATGACCTCCATAATGCTCCACTATTGTCATGGCCATGTAGTTTTATAAACTTAATCAAATCTCAGTGGTTTGAGATTGACATTTGACATAGGCATTTCGTCATTAAATATATTTGTAAAGCTATTTATCATTCAGTAAAAGGTGAGAAAAACGCTAAAAATTAGAAAAAATAGCTCCGTGCATTAACATAATTTATATTACTAGCTTATTACAAAACTAGTGTCGCAGCTTCTGCGTATAATTATTATGTGCGTGTTACACATTCTTTCAGATGATTCGTTGGGGTCTCGTGGTTTCATACAGAGATAACTACGATTATATTAAGAACCCCCTCGACGCGCTCCCTCGTGTAAGAGACCATATTATAACCGCTTCTTTTACATTCATAACGCTATAATATTTTTCTTAGTCATTTTATTTCTATACATACATATACATAAACAGCCTATATACGTCCCACTGCAAGATACAGGCCTCCCTTCAATCAGCCCGCTTATTGTATGTTTGTCGCTGGTGGCATAATTTTTTTACTTCCTAACATTAACATAAAAGTTTTATTGTGCCTACTAACGCCTATGAATCCCTACCGACATCCGTATCTGCTTACGGCGAAAAACGCAGCCACCCGTGCATATGATTCCAATCGCACCGAGGAATTTAGCCGTCACTTGCGTCTCTTGCAGCATACTGTAAGAAAACATATTAATAACATGCGACAGAATCAGTGGGATAATTTTTTGAGCGGCATTGAACCCCAACACCAGGCCGCTATCTAGGTCTCTTCAAAGGGACATGATTGTCCCTAGTCCTTCTCTCAAAAAGCTTAACCAACCCCCCCGCTTTTGACGATGACGAAAAAGTTGAATGCCTTGCCAAGAATCTCGAAGCCCAGTGCTCGCCCAGCCCTCTCCCTATCAATCGTAGGCACCTGTCGACGGTGAACTCTGAAGTTCAATTCGCGAATGATACAGCCATCTATTCTGCGTGCCGTGGTCGAGTTATGATGGACGTGATTCTCCAACACGCGGCCAAGAAAAGTGCAGCGGTGTATTTTTCAAAGAAATATTATAACACGCCACGATCACGCCTCCAACTTAAAGCCATCAAGATGTTAGGCAAGCCGATCCGTTGGAAGGAGCAAGTCAAATATCTCGGCGTAGTCTTCGATAGACGCTTAACTTTCAAGGCCCATATCAAACATATGCGTGATCACGCTGCGTTTGTAATGGGCCGTTTTCATTGTCTCCTTAACAAGCATAGTAAATTTTACCTTAGGAATAAGATGAAAATCACTACTTGCATCCGTCCGATCAAGACCTATGCAGGGGTAGTTTTCGCTCACGCGAGTCCCTCTCAAATCCATCGTCTACAGGTAATACAAAATCGTTTCATGCAGAAAGCCACGGGAGCTCCGTGGTCCCTTCGCAATGAAAATCTGCACATTGGCATAGGTCTGCCAACCATTGCCTAATGGCTCAAATTAGCTTCAAAACGATTTTTCGATCCTGTTCCGCAACACCCAAGAATACATCCCGCTCAGGGACGGTACTGAAAAGTATCAACGTCTGAATGACGTAACATACGATCCCGACGACCCGATTACTCTAGCCATAGAGGCGGCCAATCAGCTCGCGATACCAAACACTTCAGAACCTCGATGCCGACCCCACCGACGTGGTCGACGATTTCCCTCAGTCAGCGCTTATCGCTATCGACCCCCTAGGGTCGATTAATTCTTTCAAATATTCTTCGTCTCAGACAAAGTGCTGAGCCGAGATTCGCGTCCAACTGGTCACCCTCCTGGTCAACGGGTCGGTCTGGCCTGTTGTCTTAAATTTTGTACCGGTTGAGTGCCCTCAGCGCTCCTCATTTGTCCGGCCAAGTAGTTAATGCCATCTGCGGCAAATGTACAATAAGTCACAAAAAAAACGCCTATCGATCCAAATCCAAAATAAACATTTATGCATTCATTCATAACCGCTCTGAGGGCTCTCTAGGAAATAAGTGGAATTCCGTGGTGAATGCCTATCCCAACGGGAAATAGGTGTGATCTGAAGTATGTGGATTACGAAATTAAGTATGTAGATTGTTTTATTGTCATGAAGAACTTTTAGTATATATTTCACTTACCTGTGGATCTTCATTCAGCCGTATTATTCAGCTAATGCTCATAAATTATCTAAATGTTACTCTACAGTCGGTTTTTATTTCCTACTTATCTAATACAGAAGAACATTAATCATTTATGTTCATTTTATGTTGTCATTAACAACTGCTTCCTATCTTCTTCAGAAAGGTCTAAAGCACAAAATCACCGCCGTGTCCGACATGTATGCCTCCCGTAAAATCGAAAAAGTCGCAAAAAAATACGATTTAGACATTACTCAAGTCACCACGAGTTACAAAGTGTTGGCTGAGAGAGACGACGTTGGTAAAATATTTGTTTTATTTGTTTAAATTAACTAACAGGATCGGTCGATTTAATGAAAGGCCCGGTCAAAAGTAATCTAAACCAGCGAGCGTGCGTGAAGACTTTAACCCATTAAAGTCACTAGTAGAAGAATCGAAAGTGGTGTGTCAGGATCGTCTTCTTCTTCTATCGTGTGGGTTGTGAGGTGGGGTACAAACCTCATCAACCCTGGTGTCAGGGTTACTATTCAGCCGCCAAAGGCCCCTGACATGGCTCATATAACGGCTCAACGTGCCTTCCGAAGCACGGATCATCTTACTTTCGGACAATCAGGTGATTAGCCTGTAGTGTTGGTTAGGACCAAACTAGGGACCACAAAGTAATTTTTGTGATATGTATCCACCGGGAATCGAACCGAGGACTTCAGGATCTATCAGGATCGTAATAAGTGGAATTCCGTGGTGTATGCCTATCCCAACGGGAAAGAGGCGTGATCTGGAGTATGTGGATTACTCAATTAAGTTTGTAGATTGTTTTATTGTCATGAATTTTTTTTCATTCAGCCGTATTATCCAACTAATTGCAAATTGCAAACTTCCCGTATTGTAATACAGTGGATTGTACAATCCAGCTGCGATACATAGTACTGACGACCCGATTTGATTCTAATCTAGCGATAGTGGCGGCCAATCAGGCGACGACGTCCTGACTAAAGTTTCGTTGCTTTAGCTTTTAATTTGCGTAGTAATTATTCATTTATAGAGGTGGTGTATTGCGGTGGAGATAATAGTCCAAAGTATGATATTATCAAATACTGCCTGGAGAAAGGAAAGCACGTGATGGTTCACCCGCCTTTGACCATGAACCTCAAGCAGGCACAGAGCCTAATTTCATTGGCAAGGACGAAGGAAGTCCTCCTGATAGAGGGACATTTCGGGCGGTTTAGTCCTGCGTATGATAGTCTGAGACAACAGATCGAATCAGGTAAACTGGGAGAAGTGCTACACATCGAAGCCAGCTGGGGGTTCAAACACGCTAAAAGGTGAGGTAACCTATTTACAAAACTCGCAACATTCATAATTATCTCATATACAGGCTGATTATACAGGGTGTTAGTGACATCGTAACGAAAACTTTGAGAGATGATTCAGATCATGATTCTGAGTTGATATCAAGTGGATTTTTCCGTCACAAAAGTGTGAAACAGAAAAAATATTAAAAATCACAATAAGTTCAAGAATTTTCCGACAGAAAATTCCACTTGATATCAACTCAGCATCATGGTCTGAACCATCTCAGCTCAGTATTCGTTACGGTGTCACTAACACCCATATCTATTTGTATGGCTACCTGTATATACTTGTTAGAGGTGTAAGTGACATCGTAACAAACACTGAGAGGGATGATTCAGCTCATTATTTTGAGTTAATATCAAGTGGAATTCTCTATCTTGAAAGTATAGAATTTAAAATAATTTAAAAAAAAAATCAAAATCAAATTAATCATGAATTTTGCGACGGAAAATTCTACTTGACATAAACTCAGAATCATGCATCATCCCCCTCAGTATTCCTTACGATGTCACTAACACCCTGTATAGATGTTAACCAGCTCTTTACAACTTCGATTTTTTTTCACTTGCGCTACCATATTATAAAAATTGCATCTGAAAGCAGTTAACTGTCAATGAGTATTCGGGATCTGCACCAACGTCTAATATCATTTCTATATCTTTACGTATCTCTGTCTGTCTGTTACCTTTTTTCTATCAGTTTACCTATGTAATTTGCTGAAGGTATGGAGATATTTATATGATATAAATAGTAATGAAAATTTTACTTCACGCGTAAAAAGTACAAAATTGATTACATCTAACATTAGAAATAAGGTACTGGTAAGTAACTGGTAGTTGTAGAACCAAAGAAAGACAAAACGTGGGTAGGTTTTTTCCAGGGATGGACTTTGTGCGCTACTTAAATGCTCACACAGACTCATTTACAGAGACACAGCAAGTGGCAACTGCCTCATTTTATATAGAACCGTTGGTTTACTCGACATCGTGCAGTTCATCTTCCATGATGAGCCACAGAATGTCAAAGTGACGGCTATAGGTAAGGCAGTTAAAGACTGTGACAACGTGGCAATAACCGTTATAATGAAGTACCCTGGAGGTCGCAGCGCCGTGCTCCACATGCATGATCGATATAATCTGAGTCAAGAAACCACCATCTACGGCACTGAAAGTTACGTTACGGTATGTTATTTTTCCACATATCACGTTAGTCTAACATAAAGTTGGGCGAGGTGTGGGTACTTAGTTCTCTCTTAGTTCATCGTGTCTTGCAATAGACCACTGACTACCCCAATTGGGATATAGTCGTGAGCTAATATTAGTGTTTTTATGCCGTGTTTTTTCTTTGCAATTTGAATACCTAGTGCAAGTTTCAGTAAAATCAGTATAGTCATTTTCAAGTTTTTTTCCAGGTATTAAGTTGAATTTTTCACAATTTTATTATATAATAATACAATTTGTCACATAATCAGAAACATACGTAACTTCGTCACGTCCAACTAGGCGTTTAAGTGTTCTGAATCTGACCTGGTCCAAACGAACCTATTACACTAGCGGCATTGCCCCGTTGCACAGCCACTGACAGGCGTTGGACCAGGTAAGACGCAGACCCTAGGGTCACCCCCTTTGACTTTGAGTCTCCGGCCGATCTCCCTGATCAATTCCCTCGCCTCTCTACCCCAAGGACCTGCAGTCTCAAAAGCCACGGGCACAAACATGTATGCAGTTTTCAATTCCGCGTACTTGGCATGCTTGAGCTTAGCCGCTAACTCAGCCGCCGAACCCGCCACTCGCGAGGTCCCGCGCAGGTGAGACACCGCAAACGTGCTTACGCAGGTGGCATCCCAAATAAGGCACCGCCCCTTGCACCACGGGATCATAGTAAGCCCATCCGGTCTCTTACCATCCGACATGCTGAGGCCGGGAGGCTCCAAGACGCTGGGGACATTGGCGGCACCGAGTGCCCTGCGAATTACGTCGTTGAGAGCGTGGTGCCATGGAAATCTCCCAGAACAGCGCAGACAGCTTAATGCGTGATGGCCGCTAGCTTCGACGGTTGAGCCACAAATGCATACGTGAGGTTCACAGACATTGCAACCCAACAGAAGAGCCACGGCAATACGCAAGGAGTCGTCATCCAAAAGCGTGCCCAGGTTAGGAGACGGTAGCGCCTGCAACCACGCCCCAGACTCCGGGATAGAGGCCGCTTTCAATCTGGCCGCATCAGACCCCGTCGGCGCCTTCTCTATCAGATATTTCAGGCTTGCCTTACACGAAATATCATCCCAGAAACGCTGTCGTGTTGGGTCACTCGGAAAGCACTCACCAGGGTTAGCGCTGGACCAGGCAGTTCGCGCCTTTTCCTCATCACAGGAAAGTATATTAGCAACGAGACCCGCCACTCCACACGCAGAAGCAAGAAAAGCCGGTAGACCTATATCACGCATGCGACGGATCCCCAACCCTCCGTGCCGGATAGGCAACCCCGCCTGCACCCAGTTATCTCCGTTAAGACTCACATTTAAAATGCCTTCCAATGGCTCCCTAATGACGTCGTCGACCGAATCTGACTGCTCTGGGAATAACCATGTGGGACAAGTGCGAACCAGGTACGTCAGCTTAGGCACTGAAAAGCATAGGCGCATAAGAGTGAGCGCAACGTGCGCCGGCCTTAGCCTTAGCCGCTCAAATGAGGATTTAAGGGATTGCCTCTTGGCCTCCAACTCTTGGGGAACCGCGTCTATAAAGATGGGAGAACCCAAAATATTAAAACTCTCCCTAGCGATCTCCTTAATACCGTGCAACAAAACCTGGAAGCGAGCCAAAGAAGCGCGCGCCTCATCGCTTCAGGGAAAAATCTCACATTTCTGAGCGTTCACCTCCAGCCCCATCTCGTGCAGCCGAGGAAGCAAAACAGCCAAGTCCCTCTCGACAGTATCAGCCACCCCTCCAATAGTTCCGTCGTCTAAAAACCAAAGGTTAAGGGGGGATTGCAGTTGCTCAATGGCAGTTTGGATTGCTAAACTAAAGACAAGTGGACCCAAAGGGTAAAAACAATTAAAGAATATTACAATTATTAGTAAACATTACATTATAACTGTAATTAACGATAACGTTTATTATAAACATCCTTCTTTGTAAAATAAAATAAGGCGTGCGTCTCAGAATGCCACTAGTTGATAGTTATGATTTACTATGGACATCTAAAGAAACCATCTAAAGAAAAGAAATACGATTGTCGCCGCCCCTCCTCCCGTGGGTCTCGTAAGAGTCGACTAAGGGTAACTCCAAACATAACACCTCTTTCAGCTGGTGGTAGGCCCCGCATGAGGCCGCTTGGTTAGTTACCTTCCCGTCGGAGCCAGGCACCAAGCAGCTTGCTGCGTTCCGCCTGAGCGCGGGAGTACAAGTGCCTTTGGGAGATGAAAGGGTATCATTTGTGTTGTTTAGTTCCGGTTTTGGTTCCTTAAGCGACGTCAGGTCGAGAAGCTCACGCTGAAAGGTAGCCTGATCCAAGGCACGGTCTTGCCAGCTGGCGAGTGGATGAGAGGACCGGTGGCTATTTACAGGGGGGCTCGGGCGTCCTCGCAGTCTCCAAGTGAGCTCCACATTGTCTGGATTAGCTCAAGGAAACCTATTGGTAAAAGCAACACTTCGACATCGACACCAAATCATCACCCATCCCACTCAAAATAATACTTAACTCAAAATATGGGAAAAGCTAAAATGACAAGGATAAGTACGAGAACACCTCATCGCCTTGAAAGTGCACCTCACCAACATCAGCCTCTGTGGTTATCGGCCTGTCCTCAACGGCCTCTGTGGTCCAGTGGTTGAGCGTTGAACTCACGATCCGAAGATCTCGGGTTCGAATCCCGGTGGGGATATATCACAAATATCATCTTTGTGATCCTCAGTTTGGTTGGGACATAACAGGCTGATCAGCTGATTGTCTGAAAGTAAAATGATCCATGCTTCGGTAGGCACGCTAAGTCGGTGGTCCCGGTTACTAATTACTGATGTAAGTGAGTAATCGTTACATGAGCCATGTCAGGGGCCTTTGGCGGCTCAATAATAACCCTGACACCAGGGTTGATGAGGTTGGGAATTCACCTCACAACTCACACGATAGAAGAAGAACACCAAAATCAGGGGGGGTGCACTCAAATCTCGACCCGGTCCACCACCACCTTGAGACCGAGAAGCAGCACCTGTTCTTTTTGACGAAGACGAAAATTAACACCACAGCGGACGCGGCGTACCTCAACTACCTAGGCTATTCACTGGAACATCAGTTTAAAGAGCAGGTAGGGGTCTTTTTGTACGTCTGCGACGTCATTTACTGCAAGCGGCTTTGAGGTTCCCAGATTCTCTACTTTGTGGATTATCGTAAACACAGGCTCAGAGAAAACTCTGTATGACTTTGTGTTTATAGATTGCACAACGGAGATCAGGAGAGAACCAAACTCTTTGACCACCTTACAGAGATGGCAGATAAAGCTCAGCAAAGGTAACTTGCGGCGGAACTCGTATTTCTCGGATATTTCAACGCTCACCACGAAGAGTGGCTGTTTCCGCACGAGAAAAATTGCCATGCTGGGAGGGAAGCACGTAAATTTGCACTGACGCTAAACCGTACGCAGCTGGTAGAAGTTGCGACGCGGGTACCGAATGTTGCTGATCATACAACCAATTGTTTAGACCTTCTGCTGACAACTGATCCAGACCGATACTCGGTTTCGGTCTCAGCTCCGCTGGGCTCATCCGACGACTGTCTAGTGAAATCCGTTTCGATATACTCTCCTCCTGATCTTTGCCCTAGGGGCGCGAGAAGAGTATGAACATATGAGTCAGCAGACTGGGATGAGACACGGCACCAAAGGTACGTAGCAGTTTTGATCCCTGTCGTAAGCGGTTGAATCCAACTTCTGCCATCCCACACTGCCACCCCTGCAGAAACCTGATGGTACGCTGGCCCACTCCGCAATGGAGAAAGCAAATCTATTTTTCTCTCTGTTTACGAGTAACTCGCGTCTCGACGCAGGCTCTAAATTACCACCTTCTGTACCTCAATACAATTCCTACATGGAGGAAATTGCTACCTCAAAAAGGGGTACGCCGCGCTCTGCAGAATCTTGATGTGAATAAGGCCAGCGATTCGGATGCTCCGGTGCCTGAGTTGTCTCCTGTACTGACACACCTGTATCGACTCTTTCTCCAAATCAGAAAACAGTGCTAAATTCATTCACAGCTAAATTCTGGAAGCTTGCGAACGTGTAGCTAGTACCCAAGAAGGGTAGTCGAGCCGATCCCTGCAGTTACCGTCCAATCGCAATCGCAATCATGCTTTGAAAAGTCATAGAAAGATACTTAACAGCAAGTTGTAACATACCTAGAAAAAAACTATCTGCTTAGTGACCGTCAAGATCGGCTTTCGCCGCGGTCGTTCTACTGGGGATCTACTAGCATAAATGTCACGCACTTTTTCTATCGTGTGGGTTGTTAGGTGAATTACTAACCTCATCAACCCGGGTGTCAGGGTTATTATTGACCGTCCAAAGGCTCCTGAAATGGTTCATGTAACGACTACTTTCGCACTGCTGTGGCGAAGCCATTGAAAAAAACGGTGAAGCGCTCGCTGTTTCACTTGATATCTCAAAGTCTTTTGACAGGGTTTGGCACGCAAATATCCTCAGCAAGCTTCCAGCTTATGGCATCCCCGCGGACTTTTTTTAGCTAGGTGTCAGATATCCTGCGCTGGTGTTCCACAGGGGTCTCTATGCAACATTTTTCCTGCTCTACATCAACGACATGCTACAACCTAGCGTTGTCGGTTATGCAGATGGCAGTACAGTCGTAGAGATATATTTGGCTAGCTCAAAAGCCAGCAGAATCTTTATTTCGGCACCTCGGTTGAGTCGAAAGCACAAAGTGCGGCCAAAAAGCTGGGCGTCCTCAACAAGGTTAAGCGTTACTTCACACCTGGACAGCTTCTAACACTGTATAAATCTTAAGTTCGATCATGTTTAGAGTATTGCAGCCATTTATGGGACGGCTCAGCTGACTTGCTGCTTTGGACTCAGTGGAGCGCAGAGCCAAGAGGATGATTGGCTACACTGCTTAGCACATCGGTAAAAAGTCGACAGAATGTCGGTATTCTATAGACTGCACTAAGGGGAGTATGCCCGCGATCTATACGAGCTCATTCCACCATCCCCTTCTATCTTGGGACATCCAGACGTACGGCCCATTTCGAAGATTTCGAAATCGGGATGGAACCCAACTATTCGCACAAAGCGCTTCGCATCGTTCTTCTTTATGCGCACTGCTAGAGAATGGAATTCTCTACCGTCTTCTGTATTTTCAAATGCATATAACCCGGATGCTTTTAAGGCCAGAGTGAACAGGCACCTTCTGGGCGAGCGAGCTCCATCTTAGGCCTTGTCAATGCCTTTGGGCAAGTCTGGGGCCAAGAGCAAACCCAACAAAAGTTAATAAAAACTCTAAAGGTCACCCAAAGGGCGATATAAAATATAACTGACTAAGTATAACTATGATGTATATTTAATAGGTAAATAATAATAATAAAAAAGTTTATTCAGGTAAAATCTACGACACACATATACATTTACAACATGAAGATATACACACATTACATTAATATTAAATCTGTAGACAATGGGATGTTTCCTGATTTATTGAAGCACAGTAAAGTAATTTCATTGTTTAAAGCTGGTAGTACATTAGATCCTATTAATTATAGACCAATATCTCTACTGCAACTCAAAAAATAATCGAATCCGTTATTGTAGGTTTACTATTGTTTAACAAAAAACGTATGACAAAAAAACATTTTACAAACAACGTTTGGTAAACTAATCATTGTACAAACTTTCATTTCGCAGACATATTACTTTAAAAACAATCATTCGACATAATACAGGTTTCTCAAATGTTTTACTTTTACCTTCTTCTGTTTGTAAAATGATCTTTTGTCGTACTTTTTTGTTAAACTATAGTAAAACAAGAAATATTCTTGTTGATTAACATAGATTTTGGTGAATAAAATATTTACCAAGCAATGCCTTTTGTCAAATGTTATTTTTGCTTTACGTTGTTTTGCCAACTAACATGTTGAACAAAATAAATAATTTGGAAATTAATGTTTTAGCATAATATTTTTTTCGTAAATATATTGTCTAATGAGTAGTTTTTTAAAACTATAGTTTGTAAAAGAACAAAAATTACCAAATATAATTTTGTTAAATGTTATTTTTAATATGAAAATTTATTATTTGTTTTTTGTCAAAGGATCGGACACATTTATAATATTTTCGCAGTTGAATTCGACTGGTAAGGTCCCCACAAAGCTAATTACTAATGATGCTGACAATGATGAATGTGAAAAGTCGTACCCGCTGCCGCTGGGCAAAAACACCGGCTTATTATACGCTATAAAGGAAGTGGGCAAATGCATCGCAAATGGTGATTATATTGTGCACATTATAATAATTATTTATTTTACCAATTACGAAGCGAATGACTTTGAGCGCTTGCGCTGTTGGGCGTGCGCCATCTATCGCACATCATGTGCAATTACTCTCGCACTGGCGATTGGTGAAGTTTTGACGAGTGTGCAGAGTGATGAAATGACGAATATTAGAACCATCAAATTATCTAAAGTGTAAACATAAAATTAAATGGAAAGAGTGACACGGACGGGACTTGAGAAGAGTCCCAGACACATTTGCTTATTTTTTTTCGTTTTGAATGTGCCTTAGCACGAGTGAGTGCTATAAAAATAAAAAAATGTAATCACCTTATTCTTAGTGATATTCAATGAAATAAGAATTTATGACAATTCAATACAGCTACCTACCTATAAGATTTAGAATGCGGGACTTTCACTCGACGTTCCCCAATTACACGATAGATGGCGTTGTTCACTTTTAACATGATAATTACCTATTTTCTTATTGCTGGGGTACTTACATAATTATTCAAAAATGTAATGTAATGACAGAAGCTGAAGAGTTGCTTGATATTTGGATCACATTATTTATAGAATGATATTGCTTCTCTTTATTTTGATCAGAATAATAATGGGTGGAAATTGTAATTGTACGCTAGTGTAATAAAAAGGGTCATCGTTTATACCCAAAAACAAAGATAAAAGTGGCATATGTTATCCATGAAATTAGAAGTTTAAACGAAGATAAAACTTAACAACGCCATGTATCGTGTTTTTGGGGAACGCCGATTGGAAAGTCCTTCATTGGATCACGAAGTCCTAAGAGAACATACCGCGATCAGATCCAGGATGTTATAAAGAAAGGCCAGGTCACGAGTATTCTGAACCGGCGAGCATGCATGAAGACTTAGTTGAGAGAAGCGAAAGTGGAGTGACAGGATCGTAGGAAGTAAAATTCCGTGGTCTCTGCTTACCTCAACGAGAAATACATCTATCTTTATTATCCATGTCTTCGTTGCCTGTTATAAAGCAATTACAAGGCATTTCTTCTTCCACAGAGATCTACGAGTCACCTCTAATGACATACAAAGAGATGGAAAATCGCGCACAGTTAATAGACGAGATGCGGAGACAACTTGGTGTCAAGTTTGATGTAGATGAAGATTAGCATAAAAATGAAAGCATTAAAATTAAATATAATAACATAAGATTCACGCTTATTGTTATTATACTTTATTTTAATTATGAAGAACTCATTTGATATCATTGTCACTCATAATAAATAAAATTATAACTAAAAGGTATTATGATTTTTAATACCCACTGAGTGTTCCTAATCCTATGCCATTGGGAAGCATACACACATTTTTTCCCTGCAGATACGTTCTAATAGCTGTGAAGGACAGGAGCGAAAATGTTTGTAGTCTCACATAATTCAGAAAAACTGTTAGGTACAGCTGTACCTACTCAATAGTACCTACACGAAGATAAAATGTATTTATTTTTACCCACGACGGAACGGAGCAGGTATTGCGTTTAGGGTAAGAGATGTTTGTTTGTGTGTGCGTTTGTGCAAAAGTAATGTTCCCACCTATCTTCTAAACTAATGATCCGATTTTGATGCGGTTTTCAATAACGGGTTTGTGTTTGATGAGTTTATGTTACGAGATGGCTGTAACTCACTAGGGGGCGCCACAATATTAGTGCAAAACAATGTTGCAATATAATCAAAACGAAATGTCCGATTACAATTCTGTTTTCAGCAATGTGTACGTGGTGGCTTAATGCATGTTCACAAACAATAAAAATGACGTCTTTAACTCACTAGAGGGCGCTACAATATTAGTAAACAATAGTATTGCAATAATACTAAAACGAATTGTCCGATTTCAATGCGGTTTTCAGCAATGGGTTCGTAGTTGATTGGTGCATGGTCTAAGATAAGTCTTATGACATTAAATTACTAGGGGGCGCTGCTATATTAGTGTGAAACGTTTTATTATTATTATTATTAAAATTAATATTATGTGGTAGCATGAATCACACTTATTATTTGCGAGATCTTACCTACACATTATATAGATTATAATTCGTATATGCTGTCTAAAAGTCTGAAATAAAATAATGCTAAATTAAAAATTTTGAAAAAACCCACGACGGCAAATGTCCTATCGAAAAAGAATAAAATAACTCAAAACCCCCGACTTAACCCAATTACTATGTAACGAAATATTATAATAGACTTAAAAATACTTATAAGACTATATATCAACTCTTTTTTAGAAAGTATTTTATCTTACTTTTTCCACAATCAGGTGATCAGCCTGTAATGTCCTAACCAAACTAGGGATCACAAAGTGATTTTGGTGATCTGTCCCCACCGGGATTCCCACCCGGGACCTCCGGACCGTGAGCCCAACGCTCAACCACTGGACCACGGAGGTCGTAACTATTAAATAAATAAATAAATAATTATAGTTGTTCGTTATTTAAAAATTTCCCACGCATTTGAAATTCCTGCCCTTTTCCTTTGCCATTTGACAAGGACAGACGGAACGACCGCTATATTTAAACAGAAACCACTTCTTCCGATTGCCGCGCGGACGACGCAAGTACCTCGCATCAAATATTAAAGAAAACCTCAAAAACCTAAATAAAACCTACATGGAATGCATTCCCGACGATTATGAGTGTTTGTGAAGTGAAAACAATATTGGATTTAACATTGGCGAGACAAACTGTAAGTTTTTTCATAATACTTCCATTGTCGCAACCCCCCTCCATTATATTTCATACAATAGTTAAATGATAAAATTAATAAATAATTCATAATCATTTATTTACATTTATTTTAGTTATAAACCACCATATCGTGTGTGCGTTGATTTCTGATGTGATGTCATTATAATGTATTATATGTAATCCGTGTCTGTGGTGTCCTAAATAATAAATGTTTCTTTCTTTCTTTCTTTCTTTTCTTTATATCCGACATATTTTATTGTTTCAACTGTCAAGTAGCCAATTCCGTAATCTCAGCTTGCTCCGGTGGGAAATATGTGTGAGTTTGTGTGTGTGTGTGTTGTCCTTCTCTTAGACACCACATAGTCTTATATAGTTTTCTCGATCGAGAAAATAGGTTATTGTCTGTCGTTTTATTGCCGCTGAGGGCAGTAAGTGCCTACGAGGGCGATACGGAGTGGTATCAATTACTAGAAACACAAGACGTCACGCAAAAGAGAAAATATCTACCAAGTCTCAGTAAGAAAAAAGTGCGTACACCAGGGCATTGTGATCGGCACATACTAAGGAATGCAACTCCCGACTCGAGATCGCAAATTCGAAGTTTTCGGGATCCGTGTAATATCTTTAGAGGATATAAACTAAGGTCGAAAACAAAATCCTTTGGTATTTTGTTGGGTATCAAATAAAAGGGCATAATTTGCTCATTTGAACCATGTACAAATTACTAGCTATTACTTGCGAGTTTGCTTGTCAGTATTACAGTTATCACAGAATAACACACGTAATCTTATCCCAAGGCATACTCATTTATTGCTTGAACGATATAAATGCCACAATCCAACGAATGAAGGATAAAGAGCGAATTAAAGGGAAATTCGCGTCAGAGAGGGAAATTGCGTTCTCTCGAGGTGATTTGTCACGTGACAGTTCTGCGCGACAATAACATAATATACAAGATGTTAGTGACATCGTAACGAATACTGAGGGGGATGATTAAGACCATGATTCTGAGGTAATATCAAGTGGAATTTTCCTTCGCAAAATTCATGATTTTTTTGAATTATTTTCAATTCTAATACTTTTGCGATGGAAAATTCCACTTGATATTAACTGAGAATAATCAGCTGTATAATAGTGTTAGAATTGCACAGAATTCACATAATTTTATTATTATCAGTCTATGTGGGCTTCTAAGCCGCACATGTACCAAATGTCACAGGTACATGTACGTATAAATATACGTGTAATATAATGTACTTACTCGCATTTTTTAGAAACTACAAATTGTATTGCAATAAATCCAGAATTTCAATTGTAACATTTATTCAAGCAAAATATTATTTTTTACTTTTTATTAGACAGACTTTGAAATCGGTTCATTTCGTTTTTAATTACATTTTTTATATTACTCTGCATTTATAATATTGACTACAATTTTTTTCTTATTTAATATACAAATATAACTGATTATACGTACTTTTCAATATACCTGGCGTAACTGACACCTTGGTGGAAAGTCACAGGGATGATTCAGACCGTAATTGCCGATAACTATTTTTTTATATGTTTTCAAAAAATATGTTGTGATGTCAAAGTTAAATTACTAATTTATTTAAGTTTATTTCTAAGTGACGTCTTGGGTCCCAATTTGTGAATCAATTGGCTTGCAAAACAAAAGTGCTGTTGACGTCTGCAGCATGACCCTACAGTAAGATACCGTATGACATCAGGCTGTGGAAGTAGGCAAAATATACTATTCGTGCGGTTTCAACATCGGTTAATAAAATACTTTTTATGACCGCAAGTGCTGCTGAGCTGAGCCTTTTGGACAACTCATCAATATGATGATGAGGACTACATTGTACCTTAACGTTCAAAGTTATTAAAACAAAAAACATCAGTATCCCAGAGATCTAGTTTCTTTTTTTATTAATAGAGTCCAGTGGCCTACTAACATAAGACAGTGTAAAATAAACATATTTTGTTTTAATTTTATTCAGAATCAGATTTTTTACCGTAAAAGAATCTTGTCGTCTCTCTACTTATAAAAGTAAGTTGGAATTATCTGCAAATAGCACCACTTCATGTTTTACAAGACTAGATAGGTCATTTATGTAAAGCAGAAATAGGAATGGACCTAGAATTGAGCCCTGCGGGATGCTTTTACTGACGTCAGATCTTGACGATCTACAGCCGTGCACATCAACCCTCTGAACGCGGCCACTAAGGTACGAATCCAAGAGAGCCATGGCATTACCGAGCATTCCATAGTGACGAAGTTTCGCGAACAAGATATTATGAGGAATGCAATCGAAGGCTTTGGAAAGGTCGCAAAAGACACCAATAGCAATTTTAGTTTAATCATTTTTCATACTTATGTTCAGAATATAGCCGAGGTCGTATGCCAATCTGCTTGTTCTTAAAGATCGCATACTACGGCATACGACCACTGCACACTCTGCGCACCCCGCAACTGCCATCATCTGAAACCATTTTATTTAAGGTCATGACCTCCATAATGCTCCACTATTGTCATGGCCATGTAGTTTTATAAACTTAATCAAATCTCAGTGGTTTGAGATTGACATTTGACATAGGCATTTCGTCATTAAATATATTTGTAAAGCTATTTATCATTCAGTAAAAGGTGAGAAAAACGCTAAAAATTAGAAAAAATAGCTCCGTGCATTAACATAATTTATATTACTAGCTTATTACAAAACTAGTGTCGCAGCTTCTGCGTATAATTATTATGTGCGTGTTACACATTCTTTCAGATGATTCGTTGGGGTCTCGTGGTTGTACACAGAGATAACTACGATTATGTTAAGAACCCCGTCGACGCGCTCCCTCGTGTAAGAGACCATGTTATAACCGCTTCATTTACATTCATAACGCTATAATATTTTCCTTAGTCATTTTGTTTCTATACATACATAATTATACATAAACAGCCTATATACGTCCCACTGCTAGACACAGGTCTCCCTCCAATCAGCCGGCTTATTGTATGTTTGTCGCTGGTGGCATAATTTTTTTACTTCCTAACATTAACATAAAGTTATTTTGTGCCTACTAACGCCTATTAATCCCTACCGACATCGGTATCTGCTTACGGCGAAAAACGCAGCCACCCGTGCATATGATTCCAATCGCACCGAGGAATTTAGCCGTCACTTGCGTCTCTTGCAGCATACTGTAAGAAAACATATATTCTTAATAACATGCGACAGAATCAGTGGGATAATCTTTTGGGCGGCATTGAACCCCAACACCAGGCCATCTGGCAGCTATCTAGGTCTCTTCAAAGGGACATGATTGTCCCTAGTCCTTCTCTCAAAAGGCTTAACCAACCCCCCCGCTTTTGACGATGACGAAAAAGTTGAATGCCTTGCCAAGAATCTCGAAGCCCAGTGCTCGCCCAGTCCTCTCCCTATCAATCATAGGCACCTGTCGACGGTGAACTCTGAAGTTCAATTCGCGAATGATACAGCCATCTATTCTTCGTGCCGTGGTCGAGTTATGATGGACGCGATTCTCCAACACGCGGCCAAGAAAAGTGCAGCGGTGTATTTTGCAAAGAAATATTATAACACGCCACGATCACGCCTCCAACTTAAAGCCATCAAGATGTTAGGCAAGCCGATCCTTTGGAAGGAGCAAGTCAAATATCTCGTCGGAGTCTTAGATAGACTCCTAACTTTTAAGGCCCACGCAAAGACGCAACGTGTGCGTGATCACGCTGCGTTTTTAATGGGCCGTCTTCATTGTCTCCTTAACAAGCGTAGTACCTTAGGAATAAGATGAAAATCTACACTACTTGCATCCGTCCGATCATGACCTATGCAGGGGTAGTTTTCGCTCACGCGAGTCCCTCTCAAATCCATCGTCTACAGGTAATACAAAATCGTTTCATGCAGAAAGCCGCGGAAACTCCGTGGTCCCTTCGCAATGAAAATCTGCACATTGGCCTAGGTCTGCCAACATTGCCCAATGGCTCAAATTAGCTTCAATACGATTTTTTGATCCTGTTCCGCAACACCCAAATCCCCTGGTAGTTGCGGCTTCCGAATATATCCCGCTCAGGGACGATACTGAAAAGTATCAACTTCCGAAGGACTTAACGACCCCAACGACCCGATTACTCTAGCCATAGAGGCGGCCAATCAGATCGCGATACCAAACACTTCAGAACCTCGATACCGACTCCACCGGCGTGGTCGACGATTTCCCTCAATCAGCGGTTATCGCTATCGACCCCCTAGGGTCGATTAATTCTTTCAAATATTCTTCGTCTCAGACAACGTACTGAGCCGAGGTTCGCGTCCAACTGGTCACCCTCCTGGTCAACGGGTCGGTCTGGCCTGTTGTCTTAAATTTTGTACCGGTTGAGTGCCCTCAGCGCTCCCCATTTGTCCGGCCAAGTAGTTAATGCCATCTGCGGCAAATCTACAATAAGTCACAAAAAAAACGCCTATCGATCAAATGCATTCATTCATAACCACTCTGAGGGCACTCTAGGGAATAAGTGGAATTCCGTGGTGAATACCTATCCCAACGGGAAATAGGCGTGATCTGAAGTATGTGGATTACGAAATTAAGTATGTAGATTGTTTTATTATCATGAAGAACTTTTAGTATACATTTCACTTACCTGTGGATCTTCATTCAGCCGTATTATCCAGCTAATGCTCATAAATGATCTAAATGTTACTCTACAGTCGGTTTTTATTTCCTACTTATCTAATACAGAAGAAGATTAATCATTTATGTTCATTTTATGTTGTCATCAACAACTGCTTCCTATCTTCTTCAGAAAGGTCTGAAGCACATGATCACCGCCGTGTCCGACATAAAGGCCTCTCTTAAAATCGAAGAAGTCGCAAAAAAATACGATGTAGACATTTCTAAAGTCACCACGAGTTACAAAGAGTTGGCTGAGAGAGACGACGTTGGTAAAATATTTGTTTTATTTGTTTTAATTCACTACCAGGATCAGTCGATTTAATAAAAGGCCAGGTCAAGAGTACTATAAACCGGCGAGCATGCGTGAAGACTTTACCCATTAAAGTCACTAGTAGAAGAAGCGAAAGTGGTGTGTCAGGATCGTCTTCTTCTTCTAACGTGTGGGTTGTGAGGTGGGATACAAACCTCATCAACCCTGGTGTCAGGGTTACTATCCAGCCGCCAAAGGCTCCTGACATGGCTCATATAACGGCTCAACGTGCCTTCGGAAGCACGGATCATCTTACTATCGGAAAATCAGCCTGTGTTGATGTGCTGACCAAACTAGGGACCACAAAGTAATTTTTGTGATATGTCCCCACCGGGAATCGAACCGAGGACCTCAGGATCCATCAGGATTAGGATCTTAATAAGCGGAATTCCGTACGGGAAATAGGCATGATCTGGAGTATGTGGATTACGAAATTAAGGACTTCAAAAAATGTGGATTGTACAATCCAGCTGCGATATACAATACTGACGACCCGCTTTGATTTTACTCTAGCGATAGTGGCGGCTAATCAGGCGACGTCCTGACTTGAGTTCCGTTGCTGTAACTTTTAATTTGCGTACTAATTATACATTTTATAGAGGTGGTGTATTGCCATGCAAACATTTTTCAAACGTACGATATTATCAAATACTGTTTGGAGAAAGATAAGCACGTGATGGTTACCCCGCCTTTGACCATGAACCTCAAGCTGGCACAAAGCCTCATTTCATTGGCAAGGACGAAGGAAGTTCTCCTGATAGAGCGACATTTCGGGCGGTTTAGTCCCGCGTATGACAGTCTGAGACAACAAATCGAATCAGGTAGACTGGGAGAAGTGCTACACATCGAAACCAGCTGGGGGTTCAAACCCATGTCAAGGTGAGGCAACCTATTAACAAAACTCGCAACATTCATAATTATCTCATATACAGGGTAATTATACAGGATGTTTGTGACATCGTAACGAAAACTGAGAGATGATTCAGACCATGATTCTGAGTTGATATCAAGTGGAATTTTCCGTCACAAAAGTATAAAACAGAAAAAAATAAACTTTACAAAAATTTTCATGAATTTTCAGACAAAAAAATTCACTTGATTTCAACTCAGAATCGTGGTCTGAACCATCCCGCTCAGTATTCGTTACGGTGTCACTAACACCCATATCTATTTGTATGGCTAACTGTATGTACTTGTGCGGTGTGTAAGTGACATCGTAACAAATACTGAGAGGGATGATTCAGCTCATTATTCTGAGTTAATATTTGTCTGGTATTTTCTATCTCAAAAGTATAGAATTTAAAATAATAAAAAAAAAACTAAAATAAATCATGAATTTTGCGACGGAAAATTAATGATTTATTTTAGTTAACTAACTCTCCTACTCTAACTCAGAATCATGGTCTGCATCATCCCCCTCAGTATTTTTTACGATGTCACTAACACCCTGTATGGATTTTAACCAGTTCTATGCAACCTCGATTTTTCTTTCACTCGAACTACCATATTATAAAAATGGGATCTGAAAGCAGTTAACTGTCAATGAGTATTCGGGATCTGATAGATAGATAGATAGATAAAATACTTTATTGAGCACAATGGACACAAAATACAGAGATAAGGACAGCATATACAGAAAAGCACAACAGACGCCTTATTGCTCATGCAGCAATTTCTTCCAGGCAACCTTTGGGTACAGGAAAATTTTGTACAAGTATTATAATAGCGGGTTAGTCCATTCTAACAAAATAAATAATTAAAAGAACAACCTACGTAAAATAAGTACATTTAACTACATTATTATTATTATACATAAATATATAAAATTATTATATATCTCTCCAACGTCTGCACCGATCTGCACCAACGTCTAATATCATTTCTATATCTTTACGTATCTCTGTCTGTCTTTTACCTTTTTTCTATCAGTTTACCTATGTAAACTGCTGAAGGTATGAAGATATTTATAATATAATATGATATTAATAGTAATGAAAATTTTACTTATTGTGTCATCATCATCAATTTAAGAGCCACGCTCTTGTCGGTGTAGCATTTTCCATTCCAGTCTATCAAAGGCCAATTCCTTGACTTCCCTATAAGACACGACGTTAACCTTTTCTTTAATCTGTTCCATGTAAGCTCTTCTTGGTCTTCCCCTTCCTCTCTTTCCTTCTAGCTTTCCTTCTATGATGTTTTTAATGAATTCGTCGTGTCTTATTAGGTGTCCAATCATCTTGCCTCTTCTGTCCTCAATAATTCTCAGTATTTGTCTCTTTTCCCTTACTCTTACTAGCACTTATTGTGTAAAAGTACAAAATTGATTTAATTTAACATTAGAAATAAGGTACTGGTTGGTAACTGGTAGTTGTAGAACCAAAGAAAGACAAAAGGTGGGTAGGCTTTTTCCAGGGATGGACTTTGTGCGCTACATAAATGCTCACACAGACTCATTTACAGGGACATAGCAAGTGGCAACTGCCTCATTTTATATGCAGGCGTTGGTTTACTCGACATCGTGCAGTTCATCTTCCATGATGAGCCACAGAATGTCAAAGTGACGGCTGTAGGTAAGGCAGTTAAAGGCTGTGACAACGTGGCAATAACCGTTATAATGAAGTACCCTGGAGGTCGCAGCGCCGTGCTCCACATGCATGATCGATATAATCTGAGTCAAGAAACCACCATCTACGGCACTAAAAGTTACGTTACGGTATGTTATTTTTCCACATATCACGTTAGTCTAACATAAAGTTGGGCGAGGTGTGGGTACTTAGTTCTCTCTTAGTTCATCGTGTCTTGCAATAAACCACTGACTACCCCAATTGGGATATAGTCGTGAGCTTATGTTAGTGTTTTCATGCCGTGTTTTTTCTTTGAAATTTGAATACCTAGTGCAAGTTTCAGTAAAATCAGTATAGTCATTTTCAAGTTATTATCAGAAACAGTTTAAAATTAAGACGTAGTGATGAAATAATTGGGAATATTGCGTTTTGGCTGCACTTAGAGGTCATTTTAATAGAAGTTATCATTAAAAATAGATTGAGCGTAAAGGACATTACTTACTTAACTTCGGTCCAAATGCTGCTCAGTAATAGGAGCACTTGCATTGGGTTCCTGGCTTACATCAAATATTCTTAAAATCGTTTCTCGAGTTCCATAAAAACCTACTTAGTAATATCTTACCTTATCTAGCCTACTCGATCCCACTGCTTGGCAAAGGCCTGCCCTTGATTTTTTTACTCTTCTCGACTTTGCGCGATCTCCGGCGAATCTCTCCGATAAACATTGTGGTCGTCACACCGACTCGACTTCTATGCCCGCCTTCAGGTGTCTGTCTTGTGGGTAACGACTCGTGTCCATCGCTCCGGATGCATCCGACAAACGTATTCGGCTTCTCATTTCAATCATACTTCCCTCCTTTTTCCCTACATCAGTGATACTTGTTTTGGAGCGCAGTGTCGTGTTTCGTACACGGCCGATTCTGTTGACACCTAGGAAGCTGCGATCCATTGGTCTTTGGCAGACCTTGATTTGTACTTCTGAGATTCTGTCAGTAACCTGTTTGGCACTTTAGATAAGGATGGGCAGGATACACATGTCGATGAGCTTACGTTTTAATGAAAAGACGAGATCTCTCTTTATTAGGTGCTTTAATGACCAGTACCAGCATTGACGATACGACTGTCGATCTCGTTTGCTTGCCCAGTGTGGAACGAGACTACTTGGCCCATGTAAATGTATTCATCGACATAATGTATTGCCTGCCCATCTACCTCGACCCTACTTTTCCTGCCATTGGTATTTAATTGGCTTTTCTTTTTGTTCATCATTAGTCTAACCTCAAGCCTCGCTGTGCTCTGATCTTGGAGCATTTATTAGAAATCATCTGGCGTGGGTACGAAAAGTACTATGATATCGGCGAAACGAAGATTTGTTAGACTTTTCTCGCCGACGACAATTCTTTGTTCCATCTATGGGACTATTAACCGCCTGAAAACTTGAAGGGAAAACGCCACAAGTATAGAAAAAACGTATGGTGGTGCTGTTATTGAAAAAGGGTGATAAATCTTGGCTGAAGAATTTCAGATCTATCTCACTTCTGAGCCATGTCTACAAGTTGTTTTCGAAGGCTCATTACGCACCGTCTCGCACGCAAGCTTGACAATTTCCAGCCTCTCGAACAAGCCGATTGCTAAAAATGCTTAAGTTACAAATGCCATATATTTACACAGGGGCAGGTTATACAGAAAACCAAGGAATACAACATGCCTCTCTGCCTAGCGTTTATGGATTTACGACAAATCTTTCGATTCGATCGAAACTTGAGTGATGCTACTCCTAGCATCTGGCGAATAAACTATAGATTTGTCGAAAGGTTGAAGTATTTGTACAGAAATGTAACCATTCTACCAAACTTGCCTTCTACCAGCTAAACTGCTTGCTACCTCCTGGTAGTAAGCAGTTTTGATCCCTGTCGAAAGCAGTTGAATCCAACTTCTGCCATCCCACACTGCCACCCCTGCAGAAACCTGATGGTACGCTGGCCCACTCCGCAATGGAGAAAGCAAATCTATTTGTCTCTCTGTTTGCGAGCAACTCGCGTCTCGACGCAGGCTCTAAATTACCACCTTCTGTACCTCAATACAATTCCTCCATGCAGGAAATTGCTACCTCAAAAAGGAATAAGCCGCGCTCTGCAGAATCTTGATGTGAATAAGGCCAGCGATTCGGATGCTCCGGTGCGCCTGAGTTGTCTCCTCTACTGACACGCCTGTATCGACTCTCTCTCCAAATCATAAAACAGTGCTAAATTCAATCACAGCTAAATTCTGGAAGCTTGCGAACGTGCAGCCAGTGCTCAAGAAGGGTAGTCGAGCCGATCCCTGCAGTTACCGTCCAATCGCAATCACCTACATGTTTTGAAAAGTCATAGAAAGGATACCTAACAGCAAGTTGTAACATACCTAGAAGAAAACTATCTGCTAAGTGACCGTCAAGATCGGCTTTCGCCGCGGTCGTTCTACTGAGGATCTACTAGTATATGTCACGCACTTTTTCTATCGTGTGGGTTGTTAGGTGAATTACTAACCTCATCAACCCGGGTGTCAGGGTTATTGTTGACCGTCCAAAGGCTCCTGACATGGTTCATGTAACGACTACTTTCGCACTGCTGTGGCGAAGCCATTGAAAAAAACGGTGAAGCGCTCGCTGTTTCACTTGATATCTCAAAGTCTTTTGACAGGGGTTGGCACGCAAATATCCTCAGCAAGCTTCCAGCTTATGGCATCCCCGCGGACTTTTTTTAGCTAGGTGTCAGATATCCTGCGCTGGTATTCCACAGGGGTCTCTATGCAACATTTTTCCTGCTCTACATCAACGACATGCTACAACCTAGCGTTGTCGGTTATGCAGATGGCAGTACAGTCGTAGAGATATATTTGGCTAGCTCAAAAGCCAGCAGAATCTTTATTTCGGCACCTCGGTTGAGTCGAAAGCACAAAGTGCGGCCAAACAGCTGGACGTCCTCAACAAGGTTAAGCGTTACTTCACACCTGGACAGCTTCTAACACTGTATCAAGTTCGATCATGTTTAGAGTATTGCAGCCATTTATGGGACGGCTCAGCTGAATACCAACTTGCTGCTTTAGACTCAGTGGAGCGCAGAGCCAAGAGGATGATTGGCTACACTGCTTAGCAAATCGGTAAAAAGTCGCCAGAATGTCGGTATTCTACAGACTGCACTAAGGGGAGTATGCCCGCGATCTATACGAGCTTATTCCACCATCCCCTTCTATCTTCAAACCCAAAGGGCGATATATAGTATAACTGACTAAGTATAACTATCATGTATATTTAATAGGTAAATCTGTAGACAATGGGACGTTTCCTGATTTATTGAAGCACAGTAAAGTAATTTCATTATTTAAAGCTGGTAGTACTTTAGATCCTATTGATTATAGACCAATATCTACACTGCAACTCAAAAAATAATCGAATCCGTTTTTGTAGGTTTGCTATTGTTTTACAAAAAACGTCATGACAAAAAAACATTTTACAAACAACGTTTGGTAAACTAATCATTTTACAAACTTTCATTTCGCAGACATATTACTTTAAAAACAATCATTTGACATAATACAGGTTTCTCAAATGTTTTACTTTTACCTTCTTCTGTTTGTAAAATGATCTTTTGTCATACTTTTTTGTTAAACTATAGTAAACCAAGAAATATTGTTGTTGATTAACATAGATTTTGGTGAATAAAATATTTACCAAGCAATGCATTTTGTCAAATGTTATTTTAGCTTTACGTTGTTTTGCCAACTAACATGTTGAACAAAATAAATAATTTGGAAATTAATGTTTTAGCATAATATTTTTTTCGTAAATATATTGTCTAATGAGTAGTTTATTAAACAATAGTTTGTAAAAGAATATATTTACCAAATATAATTTTGTTAAATGTTATTTTTAATATGAAAATTTATTTATACACACTTATTAAAAATGTATTATTAATACACCTTTATAATATTTTCGCAGTTGAATTTGCCTGGTTACGTCCCCACAAAGCTAATTACTAATGATGCTGACAATAATGAATGTGAAAAGTCGTTCCCGCTGCCGCCGGGCGGAAAAACCGACTTAATATATGCTATAAAGGAAGTGGGCAGATGCATCGTAAATGGTGATTATATTGTGCACATTATAATAACATTAATTTTATTGGTTTTTATTGTACCAATATTTTCTGTATTTTTTATGAAAAAATAAACATTTTTTTACTTACTTACTTACCAATTACGAAGCGAATGACTTTGAGCGCTTGCGCTGTTGGGCGTGCGCCATCTATCGCACATCATGTGCGATAACTCTCGCACTAGCATTTGGTGAAGACAAGTTTTGCCGAGTGTGCAGAGTGATGAAATGACGAATATTAGAACCATCAAATTATCTAAAGTGTAAACATAAAATTAAATGGAAAGAGTGACACGGACGGGACTTGAGAAGAGTCGCAGACACATTTGCTTATTTTTTTTCGTTTTGAATGTGCCTTAGCACGAGTGAGTGCTATAAAAATAAAAAAATCTAATCACCTTATTCTTAGTGATATTCAATGAAATAAGAATTTATGACAATTCAATACAGCTACCTACCTATAAGATTTATGATGCGGGTTTAAGTAGAAGAATGAGCGACTTTTCACTCGACGTTCCCCAATTACACGATAGATGGCGTTGTTCACTTTTAACATGATAATTACCTATTTTCTTATTGCTGGTGTACTTACATAATTATTCAAAAATGTAATGTAATGACAGAAGCAGAAAAGTTGCTTGATATTTGGATCACATTATTTATAGAATGATGTTGCTACCTATATTGCTTCTCTTTATTTTGATCATAATAATAATGGGTGGAAGTTGTAATTGTACGCTAGTGTAATAAAAAGGGTCATCGTTTATACCCAAAAACAAAGATAAAAGTGGCATATGTTATCCATGAAATTAGAAGTTTAAACGAAGATAAAACTTAACAACGCCATGTATCGTGTTTTTGGGGAACGCCGTTTGGAAAGTCCTTCATTGGATCACGAAGTCCTAAGAGAACATACCGCGATCAGATCCAGGATGTTATAAAGATAGGCCAGGTCACGAGTATTCTGAACCGGCGAGCATGCATGAAGACTTAGTTGAGAGAAGCGAAAGGGGAGTTTTTTTTTTTTTTTTGACGTGACTTTTTGTAGATTTGCCGCAGATGGCATTAACTACTTGGCCGGACAAATGGGGAGCGCTGAAGGCTCTCACCCGGTACTACGTTTAAGACAACAGGCCTGAGGGTGCCCAGTTGGGCGCGAACCTCGGCTCTGGCCGTCGTCTGAGAGGAAAAATATTTGAAAGAATTAATCGACCCTAGTGGGTCGATAGCGATTAGCGCTGAATGAGGGAAGTCGTCGAACACGCCGGCGGGGTCGGTATCGGGGTCCTGAAGTGTTTGGTGTCGCGAGCTGATTGGCTGCCTCTATGGCGAAAGTAGAGTGTCATGATCGTAGGAAGTAGAATTCCGTGGTCTCTGCTTACCTCAACGAGAAATACATCTATCTTTATTATCCATGTCTTCGTTGCCTGTTATATAGCAATTACAAGGCATTTCTTCTTCCACAGAGATCTACGAGTCACCTCTAATGACATACAAAGAGATGGAAAACCGCGCACAGTTAATAGACGAGATGCGGAGACAACTTGGTATCAAGTTTGATGTAGATGACGATTAAAATGAAAAATAATAAAATAAAATTCACGCTTATGTTATTATACTTTATTTTAATAATGAAGAACTTATTTGATTTCATTGTCACTCATAATAAATAAAATTATATCTAAAAAGTATTATGATTTTTAATACCAACTGAGAGTGTTCCTAATCCTATGCCATTGGGAAGCATAGACACATTTTTTCCTTGCCGATGCATCCTAATAGCTGTGACGTCAGGAGCGAACATGTTTGTATTCTCACATAATTAAGAAAAACTGTTAGGTACAGCTGTACCTACTACATACACTATCTCACACACACACACACAAACTAAGCCTGCTGTTTGAAATAGTTAATAATGCGTGCAAATTTTTGTTTACATTTCACTTTTTGTTCTTCTTTTCACTTTATTTTATTTTTAAGTTCAGTATTTATATTTTGTAACCCTCGGAAGCAGCGTGGTCTCGCCCAATATAAAAAAAAAAACCTACTCAATAGTACCTACACGAAGATAAAATGTGTTTATTTTTTATTATTGAATATACATAATCGTCGCTGACGTCGCTAACTGAAGTAAGTATCTGAATTTTTTGGTGAATCTGATTTGTACCTTTTGCTATTGTCAACAAGACACAAATTAATTTAGCGAAAAAATGCATATACGTCAGTTTGTAAAAACAGCCACTTCCACCAACCAGCTTTAAATTTATTTTCTGACAAAGTCAAAATATTATCATCTAGTATTTTATTGTAAAACGTATACATAACCCCAAAAAAGATGAATTTAATTTACTTAATATAGAATTTTGAATAGCAATTTTATTTTTATTCCTTGTATTATAAGTATGCCTTTCACAGTTTCTCGGAACGAGAGATACATTTTTACGTACATACATAATGAGTCTTCTTCTTCTGTCGTGTGGGTTGTGAGGTGGAGTACCAACCTCATCACCCATGGTGTCAGGGTTACTATTGAGCCGCCAAAGGCCCCAAAAAAAAACACAAAAAAGCCGCAAAAGGTCGCAAAAGATAATAATGTTAGTAAATGTAGTTAATGCAGTTTCAGGATAATCTACAATAGGTCACGTCAAATAAAAAAAAAATGTTTTGGAAAGATCACGTTCTTTAGATAGATATAAAATACATTTTGGTATAGAAAACGTGTGGAATACGGAAACTAGCAATAACAATGAAGCGGTAGCAAGATTACATTACAACGCGTAAATCCCTTCAAAAGGATCCTATGACGTAACGCAATTTGTTAACCCTTACCCTGACGGATGATACAATCAGACGGCAAGTGGTACTACCTATACTGGGTGTTAGTGACATCGTAACGAATACTGAGGGGGTTGATTCAGACCATGATTCTGAGTTAAAATCAAGTGGAATTTTCCGTCGCAAAATTCATGTTTTTTTTTAATTATTTTCAATTCTATACTTTTGCGATGTGAAATTCCACTTGATATTAACTCAGAATAATCAGATGAATCATCCCTCTCAGTATTCGTTACGATGACACTTACACCCCGTACAAGTACATACGGTAGCCATATAAGTAGGTATGGGTGTTAGTGGCACCGTAACGAATACTGAGGGGGATGGTTCAGACCATGTTTCTGAGTTGATATCAAGTGGAATTTCGTGTCAAAAAATTCATGAAAATTTTTCTTTTCTTTTTAATTATTTTCCAATCCATACTTTTGCGACGGAAATTTCTACTTGATATCAACTCAGAATCATGGCCTGAACCACCCCTCAAAGTTTTCGTTACGATGTCACTAACACCGTGTATTACGCTACTACGCCACATTTTACTAGATCTGCACCCGCGACTCGGTATGCATAGACTGTTGGGATTAAAAAGGCAATTATCTACGAAAGCAAAATGCTATTTGACATTTAATTTTACCATCATTGCGACTATATGCGCAAATATCAAATTGCAATAATATGGCTATTTAGGTGAATAATTGTTTTAATGTGGCCTTTTTAACCCCCTGGGTACACATCGGACACTTAATACAAACTACCTTGATTTACACAGACACTATACACACCTACGTTATTGTACACGCGCATCTGTGTGTGTGACGTCTGACGCCATACGATTGAAGACTAAAATAAACGACTAAAAGAACGGCCCTGTGCCGAGGTTTTTCTTGCAGCTTCTTTTCCCCGGCTATACAGGTTGTGAGAAGCTGCAGTAGTTTTAGGCGGATGAGACGTTCGTTATGTAAAAATTGACGATTCAAAGTGTAACTATATTACATACTGAATAAAGATATTTTTGAATTTGAATTGAATGTAAAACCGACGGGGGTGAGGTAAACCTAGCTCAGCCGCTGGTGGGGAGCGAAGAGTTGCTGTTTTATACATGTTTGTAGCAACATATTGTTGCAAATAATAATATAATAATATTATAGTACTTACCATATCAAAAAGTAGACGCTTCTTCTCTTTCGTGGGTTGTGAGATGGATTACCAACCTCATCAACCCTGGTGTCAGGGTAACTACTGAGCCGCCAAAGGCCCCTGTCATTGCTCATGTAACGATATTTTAGTAGTAACCAGGACCAACGAATCAGCCTGTAATGTCCTAACCAAACTAAGGATCACAAAGTGTTTTTTGTGATATGTACCCGCCGCTCATCGCGGGCCCAACGCTCAACCATCGAACCACAGAGGCCGTTAAGCGCTAATTTACACTATCCGAATCCTGACGCAAACCGCACTATTTGCATTCTTGCAGAATCCAACATTTTGAAGTTACGTGGTTTCATTTAAATTACGTTTAATGCGGAGTGGGGAAAATGAACATCGGAAAGCTAGGAAAAGTCTCAAGAGAGCTTAAAGTGTGGAAGTAAGTACGTAGTCTAAGTAAAGTTTAAATTTACCCGTGCAGGAATTCTGATGCAAATCGAATGAATTCTGATGCAAAACGAGTGGTTTGCATCCACGCCAATTTTTTTTCAGTGTTTTTCAATCATTACGATTCGACTGGTTAACAACAGGTTGATTACGTATAATGTTTAAAGTCACACTTAGAGGAGTTCAGATCAAATCAAAATAATATGTATTTACATAAAGTATCATTACGTTTGTATTCCCGAAAAGGTAATCAAGGGTGTTATTATAGTATATTATTATAATCTACACCCATAACCACAACTTAGGTTTATTATTTTTCTGTTTTAACGGGTCTCGTGGAAAGAGCAAATAGGAAATAAAAGAAAATAATATTTTAACGTCAGTTATTCTACCTGTCTTGTTGACAATTACTTCCGCACAATGTCTCAGGAAGAGGAAATGACTGAAAACCAGCGCTGGATGGCGCCATAGCATGGCTCCATCACAGCACAAGCTGAGCCATTTCCTTTTGCCCGTATTCGTAATATTCATAATTACCTAGTTCTTATAGCAAATGTAATTGTTACTGGCAATAAATTTATTTTATTCTTTATTATTATTCTTCTTATTCTCATAAGGCATCCGATAGGGAACGGTTGGTCGAAGGTATTTAACCTAGTAGCATAGAATGAGGAATAATACTACGTATAGAACGGCAACTCTCCGCTCCCCACCAGTGGTTGAGCTACATTTACCTCACCCCCTCCTGATCTTACTTTTGTCTTCGATCGTATGGCGTCAGACATCACACACACAGATACGCGTGTACGATAGCGTCAATTTGTAGTGTCTGTCTAAAATTGGTGTTTTGAAACAAGTGTCCAAGGTGTTCTAGTAGCCAAAAACGAACCCATCCGCCAGGGTTTCAAGGCCGGCCCCAGAATCGATGACGTTACTGCCCTTCACACTCGGAAGCCCAAAATGGCAGCCACTGAATGGTCAAGCTAGTCACACGTTTCTAGACCATAATACGCTGTGACCTTTTTCGTACTACCCTATTACCTATTAAAATCTATGTGACGTTATTAATACCTACTCTATTAAAGTCCACATCGTTATGATGTCAACAAAATGTCAGTATCAGAGATACACCGCATATAGAAAAGTATATTATGCCAACACTATAATATCATAGGTAGTTGTTAGGAGGTAAACTTACCTATCTGATTGCTCTACCTTATTGTAAGGCACTAAGGTAGGAAACCGTTCACACGTAATGGCAGGTATCGTAGACTGCCTGAGTTTACCTACTTATTATCGTTTGTATATACATAAACAGTGGATTAGCTACATTAACGTTGGCCTTACAAAAAGCTCTGTGAAGCGGTACTTAGTTCATCTTGCGATGGTTTTACCTCTGCCTGGCCAGTGAATGATATACACTGTATTACTTACTTATATTAATTATGATTATAATAATTAATATATTATTTATTTTTTTAATAAACACACGTAACAGGTTACAGACATAAATCTTATGGAATAATACCCTTTTCGAGGTTCAGACTGTAACCCCACTAAACGTATGCAAGTTATACAGCACTATGGTGAGAAAAGACGACGCAATTTAAAAGATATTACGATAAAATATACTTAGCTCGGCAACAACATGGTAACAATTACTATTCATGGATCTACGGCCAAATCTTGAGGTGAGCATATGTTTCTAACAAGAAAACGAATGAAGGCAGGAAAATTATTATTAAAAATATCATCCTTGTCATTGACGACAAGGTCATTAATGTCTTTAAATGCTCTGCGTATCTAATATAATAATCATTATCATGTTGTCACCCCAGATACTTCATACAAACAAAAAACGTTCTACACAGACACTACATATTGACGTTATCGTACACGCGCACCTGTGTGTGTGACGTCTGACGCCATACGATTGAAGACTAGGGGTGGTATTAATAAACTAATCTCAGCTGAGACTGCCTTCAAGATCGTGCTCAAGTCCCTGTTTTTATATGAGAACTGTCACATTGACATGATCTTGAGGGCAGTCTCGAAGCTGAGATTAGTTTATTAATACCACCCCTTCTGCTTCTACTATCGTGTGGGTTGTGAGGTGAATTACCAACCTCATCAACGCTGGTGTCAGGGTTACTATACCACCCCTAGAATCAATGTAATAAACCAATTTCGAAGCTGACATTGGTTTGTTAATACCATCCTAAAGTAAGACCGAGGGGGGATAAGGTAAACCTAGCTCAGCCGCTGGTGGGGAGCGGAGACTTGTCGTTCTATACGTATATTATTCCTTATTCTATGTCCAGTTCCAGTTCCAGTCCATAACTGTTAAATAAATCAGTGACCACACTGCTCAAATGTATACGTGTGCAGTGCCGTTCGTTTACCAACTTCCCGCGCCTTATGTAAGGTGGTTCGCGGATCGATACAACTTAATACGATCGCCACTACTCGATGTCCGTGGTTTTGTCTACCGTTTCTACAGTTTATATCAACTTAGTAGTGTTTCCTTATTTTGCACGTTGTTAATACCCGGAATAAAATTTAACTTGCTTTACAAGTCAGTCGATTACATAAGATCACTAAATCTTTTAAGTTGCAATGTAGACGTTTTTACAATAAGATTCCCATTGACATTCAGAATTTGCCTTTCAACTGTTTTAAGACAGTAGTTAAATAGAAACTTTACAAAAAAGGTTATTATAAAGTTAGTGATTATTTAGAAGATATGAATGCATGGGATTAACTGTCTGAGAACTGATATAAGGCGGCTAAATTACTCAATTGTATAACAATATTTTATGTTTTTTTTTAAAAGAATGCCTAGGGCCTTGTGCCGAGGTTTTTCTTGCAGCTTCTTTTCCCCGGCTTTACAGGTTGTGAAAAGCTGCAGTAGTTTTAGGCGGATGAGACGTTCGTTATGTAAAAATTGACGATTCAAAGTGTAACTATGTTACCTACTGAATAAAGAAATTTATGAATTTGAATTTTGAATTTTTGAGTTTGTTGCATTTTCGGAGGTATGTGACCTTACCTGCCTGGGCTAGTTTTCCCTTCGCGGGTTGGTAGGTTAGACGGGCAGTCGCTTCTGTAAAAAACCGTACCTGTCAAATCTTCAGGTTACGTGAATGGACCCAGAGAAAAACGGGATATTGCTAGGGAGATGATGAGTAGTGTTTCTCTGTTGCTTTTTCTATACAGAGTGTTTCCGTCACAAAAGTATGGAACTGAAAATAATTTTATAGTTGCG
Organism: Pectinophora gossypiella; assembly: GCF_024362695.1. Lineage (NCBI taxonomy): Eukaryota > Metazoa > Arthropoda > Insecta > Lepidoptera > Gelechiidae > Pectinophora > Pectinophora gossypiella. The sequence goes on from NC_065415.1 coordinate 15,975,170, forward strand.
GAATAGAGTGAGAGAAAACGACAATGTAAGTACAGGGGAATAATCTTCTTCTATCGTGTCGATTGTGAGGTGGATCAACCTTGGTGTCAGGGTTATTACTGAGCCGCCATAGGCCCCTGACATGGCTCACTTACGTCAGCAAGTAATAACCGGGACCAACGGCTTAACGTGCCTTCCGAAGCACGGATCATCTTACTTTTGGACAATCAGGTGACCAGCATGTAATGTCTTAACCAAACTTGGGATGACAAAGTGATTTTTGTGATTTGTCCCCACCGGGATTCGAACCCGGGGCCTCCGGATCGTGAGCACAACGCTCAATCACTGGACCACGGAAGCCGTTAGGGGAATAATAAAAACAGTAGGAAATAAAACCCACTATTTAGTTGTTCACAGTTTACAAGCAAACTGCAGTTTGCAGCAATAATCTTAAATTTTCTTTTCACCTGCAATTTATTTCTCGTTTCCGAACACATTGCCCGTTGGGTTCTAAAATATTACTTCTGTCGAGTAGCTTTTGGAAACATTTGGATCAACAATTCCTGGCTTGCTTCACAAACGGGGAGCGCAGGTTCAAACCCGGACTTGCACCAATGAGTTATTGTCTTTTAGTGCAATTCTAAATACAGTCGGCTCGATTATTATAGCGACACGGCTTACCACCTATCACGTTGGTCTAATAAAAAGCTCGGTGAGGTGTTGGTACTTAGTTCATCTTTCTATGGATGTACCTTTGACAACTCCAATCATCTTATTTGAAGAAACAATCTGGAACATTGTATATCGGTAAATATTGAAGCCAGATGCCTTTTAAAATCTTAATGTCACTGATTGTGCCCAGTTGGGCGCGAACCTCGGCTCAGGGCGTCGTCTGAGAGGAAGAATATAATGAGAGAATTAATCGACCCTAGCGGGTCGATAGTGATAGGCGCTGAATGAGGTAAACGCGGATTACCAAGCGCTTCTTTACGAAAAGACAAACAACGAACCGTCCATACTTGGATAAGTGCATTAGTGAGAAAGTAGAGTGGGGAAGCCGGCGTGATCGATAGCGTTGTTTTGAAGCCGGCAAACAAAACATAGCAGCGACCTTGATACATAATTGCTGTTCTATTTGGATACCTACCCCCGTGTTCTTCGTGTGAAACACATAACAACAAAGCATCATGTATACCCAAAGGGGTTAGCACATGCATACAGGGTGTGAGTGTCATCGTAACGAAAACTTTGAGGGCTGATTCAGACGATATCAAGTAGAATTTTCCGTCGTTAAAGTATGGAACAGAAAAAAATTAAAAAGCACTAGAATTTTCATGAATTTTCCGACAGGGAATTCCACTTGACATCAACTCAGAATCTTGATCTGAACCATCCCCCTTAGTATTCGTTACAGTGTCACTAACACCCAAACCTACTTGTATGGCTACACGTATGTACTTGTACGGGGTGTAAGTGACTTCGTAACGAATATTGAGAGGGATAATTCAGCTCATTATTCTGAGTTAATATCAAGTGGAATTTGACATCGCAAAACTATAGAATTGAAAATAATGAAAAAAAAAACTGAAAAATTATAATGAATTTTGCGACGGAAAATTACACTTGATACTAACTCAGAATCATGGTCTGAATCATCCCCCTGAGTATTCGTTACGGTGTCACTAACACCCTGTATAGTGCATACACACACTCCTCGTCAGCTATGTCTAAGTCCCATGTAATATAAAGCAAGGCTATTGCCATTAACCAGGCACAAATCCTGGAAACCACGAATCAGAATCAGAATCATTTATTCAACGTAATTATCATGGATAAACTTGTTGAAGGTCAATGTAACAATTTGAATTTACGTCATTTCGCAAGGTGTTATGGCTGAGGAGAAGAAATGACAAGAAACTGCAACAGCAACACATCTTTTAAATCAATGAGGGTACATTACAAGTATATCAATTACCTATGACGTACCCCGAACAATAACGGCCTCCGTGGTCCAGTGGTTGAGCGTTAAGCTCACGATCCGCAGGTCCCGGGTTCAAATCCTGGTAGGGATATATCACAAAAATCATTTTGTGATCCTTAGTTTGACTAGAACATTAAATGCTGATCGCCTGATTGTCCGAAAGTAAGTTAGTAACGATGACACCAAGGTTGATGAGGTTGGTACTCCGCCTCACAACCCACACGATAGAAGAAGAAGTATTTGAAAAATAATTATCTTGAAAAAACAGTCTAAATCTACAACAGACTTGTGCCTTTCGTCATGTTGTCATATTGTGTTTCTATATTATCCAGTGTGCGGTCACGAGTACTAATATGTATACACTTTGAAACCATGTCACATTAAGTTTTTTGACAAATTGACCCGTAAGACTCATTAAATGTCAAATATGATAGTGCGACAGGGTTCTAAAGCGGGTACATGATATTGCTCATGACTGTACAATAAATTATTAAATAAATATAAATAAATAGAGTAACATAATATTATTATACAATGTACAAAAGACTGTAACACCCCTTCCCTGTCTCCCTGCCTGTCCTCTTCCCTTTCCCTGTCCTTTATGTTTTCCAAATAAATATAAATGTGTGTATATTTTAATGTTGTAAATGTAAATGTGAGTCGTAGGTTTTACCTGAATAAACTTTTTATTATTATTTTTGTTTAATTATTTATTATTATTATTTATTTATTTATTTATTCACAATTTACATAGTCATTATAGGCAATCCCAATTCAACTATGTAATGAAATTTTACTTAAATATAAATAATAAAAAATATTTATAAATTATTTATTATTAAATATTTTTTTATTTAAATAATAGTTTAAGCGTCTTTTTTAATGAATTGACACGAAGAAGTACCTAGTATGTTTACCTACTTCAGTATGTATATGAACATAATAATTATGGTTTCAGTTTGTTGTAATATGTCTGTGGCTTGACAAAGGCCTCTTAATGACGTCCATCATTAAAAACGTTTATCCTTAAACACAACGCTTTGTGAAAATACGTAAAGCCTACAGTACTTTGTTAGTGAAACTGGAGGTCGTATATCATAGCAATAATAATAATACTTTTATTTTTATTATTTTATAAAAAAAAAATACATGTAGGAAAGTGAGAATACTATGGAAGGATAGTGAATGGGAATTTGATTGCTTATGGTATGAAAGGATGAAAGGAGGATGGTTTATGAATGGGACGTAAGACAGTTTTAAAAAGTAAGACAGGATAGTCGATGCTATGTCAGTCGGGTTAGAGGATTTTGTTAAAATATAAGGAGTAAAGATATTTGAAATAACCCGTGGTATTTCTATATCACACACACATATATATATACATATATATAGTATTAATAATTGAACGCTGTCACTTACTACGTCATCATCATATCCCTAGCGTCCGCTTACCTAACCTGGGGGGCTAAAATGGCTTCCAAGCAATTCATCTAAGAAAGCAATATTGCGATTTGACAGTTGTTTGCATTGCGCACTTATTTTTATATGCGCAACGAAAATAAATAATGAATGGAAAAAGAAAAATAAGACTGTAAATACAATGAAAATCACACAAAAAAATACAATCATAAAATTAAAAAGTAAACTACCACACAAAAATAAAAATAATAATAGAAAAAAAAAAACAGTAAATCATTAGTAAATCTTCTCGCAAAAAGCCAAACACTCTCCATACAGTCCACCACCTATCAGCGAACACATCACATCATGACATGTTTATAATGGGACCACCTGGAAACCATGTTCTTTTGAATAAAAAAAGAATTTTCCAAATCGGTCCCGGCGTCTGCTTACTAGCAGTGCCACCCGCCATTTTTTTACCGCGATAGAATTTGACCAAGACTTAAATAGGTCTCGTGAAATCAAAAAAGTTCTAGGTGCTATAGTTTTGCCAGGCCGTAGGGTGTCTTCCTGATGCGGAGCAGTTTTCCAAGATGACGTTCCGATCACACCCCTATACATCATTTTTACACCCGAGACATTTTCTGGAAAAACAAAAATTGGGTGGGTGTGTTTACAAAAACAGATCCCGATGTATTGAAAACTCCTTTTTTAAAGTAGCTTAAAAATTAAGTATAACTCTTTCAAACCCTGCATTGCAGACATTGTAAGGTGCAAATGGATTTTTTATTCATAAAACATAGAGTTTAAAACATGAAGCCATAAAAAACTTGTGTAGATATGAAATCTACATTTAACTGCACTCGAAGGTAATTAAAACTGCTTGTCCAATTATGCACATGCATATTCACACACTATTAATAATGCAGTTTTAATGTTCAGTACCTATAAAATTTTACAACACCATGAAGAACTTTCCTGGCTATGTTCCCCAAATAAATATAGAGGGCGCTGTCCAGATTTTACATGATAATTACCTTTTTTTTTCATTACTCGGACATTCAAAAGTAAAGTGTAATAGCAGAATCATTATATAAAAATAATTATTGCTTGATATACTTACGAATCAACAGCCTCCGTGGTTTAGTGGTTAGAGCGTTAGGCTCACGATCTGGAGGTCCGGGTTCGATTCCAGATGGGGACATTGTCGAAGTGACTTTGTGAGACTGTCCTTTGTTTGGTAAGGGTTTCAGGCTTCAATAACCTGATTGTCCGAAAAAGTAAGATGATTTTGTGCTTCTCAGGGCACGTTAGGCCGTTGGTCCCGGCTATTAGCCGTAAAAACACCTCCGCCAACCCGCATTGGAGCAGCGTGGTGAAGTAATGCTCCATACCCCCTCCCGTTGATTGAGGGGAGGCCTGTGCCCAGCAGTGGGACGTATATAGGCTGTTTATGTATTATGTATACTTACGTAATCAAATTATCAATAGAATCGTGTTATTTTGATCAGAATAATAATGGGTGGAAGATGTATTGTGCCTGAGTGTAATAAAAAGGGTCATCATTTATACCCAACAACAAAGGTAACAGATGCATTATGTGTAGTAAACGAAGGCAATAATGTACAGCGCCATCTCTATTTTTTTTTTTGGGGAACGTAGCCTAAACCGTCACAGGGACTATAACCTGGAACCTGACAGAGGGCAGCAGTAACTGTCAGTACTATTCAGAGGCGGAGGACAGGACTCCTAGTATGGCTTTGTAATAGACTACACTAGGCGCCATCCCACTTGCGTCAGACTGAGTACTGCGGGGCGAGGCAAACCACTGCCCTATTTTTCCCTAAAAAAGTAGCATGGAAAATGCTGCACCGACAAGAGCGGGGCTCTTAAATTGATGATGATGAGCCTAGAAAGTGCTACATTAGGAAAAAAACACTTTATAATAAGTATTTATATTTTAATAAATTATTATTAATAATTATTGTTATTATTTATTAATATTTTAATAATATTTATTATTTTTTATTATTATTTCTATTAATAATAAATAAATAAATATTTACGTCGACTTGAGAATTTAGATCTCTCTTCTATCCTGTGGGTTGAAAGGTTGATTACCAACCCAATCAACCCTAGTGTCAAGGTTACTATTGAGTCGCGAAAGGCCCTGAGATGGCTCATGTAATGACTACTAACTTACATCAGTAAGTACTATACTGATTCCAACAACGTATTCAATAAAACAGTATTACTTCTTATTAGCGATTTTTATGAAGTTGTTTTTTTTTTAATGTATAACAATTTTTTTTTATTTAAACTTACGACTATATCCCAATTGAGTTGGTCAGAGGTACATCATCACAAGATGAACTAAGTACCTTCTTCTATCGTGTGGATCGTAAGGTGAATTACCAACCTCATCAACCCTGGTGTCAGGGTTATTACTGAGCCGCCAAAGGCCCCTGACATGACTCATGTAACGACTACTTACTTACATCAGTAAGTAGTAACCGGGACCAACGACGTAACGTGCCTTCCGAAGCACGGATCACTAAGTACCTGTGGTACTAACTTCACCGAACTTTCTGTTAGACCACTGTGATAAGTGGTGAGCCGTTTCGCCATTGTCGAGCCAACTGTGTAAGTGAAAACTGCATTTAAGATAAATAAATAACTTGTTCGTGTAAGTCCGATAACGGGGATCGAACCAGAGCTCTCCGTTTTAGAAGAATCCAAGAACACAGTGCCTTCGTTACATAGGCACGGTACATGCCACACAGCCACACCGCACGTGTTGTAGGCACCTCGATCGAAGCAGCCATGGAAAATACTCCACAACGCCACTATAATTTACGATACCGTGCCCAATGTTGACAAATGGTGGTCTCTCACGTTAACTTAATTGGGCCCAAGTAGAAACTAAATAGAAAACATTAGCGGCACTAACACTAACTACCCCAACTTGGGAAAGAAAGTTTTTTCGCCAAGTTTTTACTTCTTTTATTGAGTGACTAGTGAGTTTGCTGAATTAATGACGTTACGGCGACGTTAACTTCTGCTTTTAAGGTGATTATCTGGCAAACACTCATTAGTTAGGTTAGGTTAGGTTAGTTGTTGTCTGGAAGAAATTGCTGCTTAGCAATAAGGCCGCCAGATTGTATTGTATATTTCGTCCATGTGTGTAAAACTTGTTTTGTATATTGTGAGCAATCAAGTATACAGGGTGTTAGTGACGTCGTAACGAAAACTTTGAGGGATGATTGAGACCATGATTCTGAGATGATATGAAGTAGAATTTTCCGTCGCAAAAGTATGGAACAGAAAATAATAAAAAGAAAAACAAAAATTTTCATGAATTTTCCGACGGAAAATTCCACTTGATATCAACTCAGAATCATGGTCTGAATCATCCCCCTCAGTATTTGTTGCGGTGTCACTAACACCCATACCTACTTGTATGGGTACAGTATGTACTTGTGCGGGGTGTAAGTGACATCGTAACGAATACTGAGTGGGATGAAACAGCTAATTATTCTGAGTTAATATCAAGTGGAATTTTTCATCGCAAAAGTATAGAATTGAAAATAATTAAAAAAAACTAAATAAAAATCATGAATTTTGCGACGGAAAATTCCACTTGATATCAACTCAGAATCATGGTCTGAATCATCCCCCTCAGTATTCGTTACGATGTCACTTACACCCCGTATTTGTATTGTGTTGTATTGTAGTTATATACAATAGAGTAAGTTGTAATGGAGATACAAAAATAAGATTCTCTGACCACCAAACTCAAGAAGAACCTATATTTTAGGGATCATTGAGTCTGGCAAAGTCTTAGCACTATTAAGGTTCTTTCTTTATACGAGCAGATTATGTACTAGCCGAGGTTCGCGAGGTTATCTTGAATTTTGTATCGGGTGAAAACCCTCAGCGCTCCCAATTTACGCGGCTAAGTAGTTTTTATTTTTTAATTTATTTGAACCATAAATTATAAATTTTTGCACATAACATTCTCTCGCCAAACTGACACCAGTTTGTTGGCGAGTACGCTCTAGCAATGTTTGATTAAATACCATTTTATCTCTAAAGCCATATGCGGCAAATCTACGATAAGTCATGACAAAAAAGAGAAGTGCTAAAATCAACTCCTTCAAACGGTTGTCATTTAAGCGATCCCTACACGACACCGCGCACTCACGCGGTTGGATTTTTCACATAACATAACATAACATAACAAATACTTTATTGCACAAACAGGAAAAAACAAAATACAAAACAAAAGAGAAATAGAATTAGTACAATAGGCGGCCTTATTGCTAAGTAGCAATCTCTTCCAGGCGGGATAGTGCAGCATGGGAATACTTGTGCATATAAAAATAAATACACTTACACGTGACTTATTGTAGATTTTTTTTAACATAACTAAGATGGAGTCTCGTATCTGTGTTCAAAGCGACCTATTATTTGACAGAATAAAAAAGGCTAGATCAAACTTTAAAAAATCTCCAAAAGGTCGACTAATTTCACTGTCGTATCTTATGACGAGATAAGAGACTTTGAACGAACTATGGACCCAATTTACTTTAACACACACACAACTTGTACAAGATTCGGATAAAGAGGAATTAAAGGCTTCTGAGTATATGACGTCTGATGCTTACCATCTGTAAGAAATACACACTACAAGTAAATTGCGGTTGTATTATTTTTGGGAGAGCTCGATGGGAGCTCGATGGCGCAGCGGTTAACGCGCTCGGTGTGCGATTGTTGAAGTTAAGCATCTTTCGCAAAGGCCGGTCATAGGATGGATGACCACCAAAAAAAAGTTTTCATCTCGAGCTCCTCCGTGCTTCGGAAGGCACGTTAAGCCGTTGGTCCCGGCTGCATTAACAGTCGTTAATAACCATCAATCCCGCACTGGGCCCGCGTGATGGTTTAAGGCCCGATCTCCCTATCCATCCATAGGGAAGGCCCGTGCCCCAGCAGTGGGGACGTTAATGGGCTAATGATGATGATGATTATTTTTGGGATCAGTGCATTTCTTCGAGGCAATGACGTCATAAATCGTCTGAAACAGACGTATAAGGCCAATGAATGAATTGTAGATTTGCCGCAAATGGCATTAACACTCTTTCCACCATCTCTTTAGTGGCCAAAACAAAAACCGACATTCGACGGAACCCACACCGCAGGTTTCCTATCGTAAAGTATTAAAATATATGAGCCAATTTATTATTCAATTCTTGCCTCGCTCCGTAATGTCTGACCTAGCGGGCGGAAAATTATCTTTGCACTTTTTTTTTCTATTGTAACATAAAGTGCTTATTTTATTTCGCCAACGTACATGCTACGTTGAACACACCGATTCTCTCCTTCTATTTTGTCTCCTTCTAATTTAGAGATAATTTAATTATCATAAAACACGCGACGTAATATTTTAAAATTCAAGTACTTACTTAAATAAATGCTATGTGGGTAAGCCTGAGTAATGCTTGCTCGCTCCGCTCCCCAATAGTCCGGCCAAGTAGTTAATAGCATTAGCGGCAAATCCATAATCAGTCACGTCGAAAAAAAAAAGCTCAATCCGAAAAAGTAAAATGATTCTGTGCTTTTGAAAAATTACCTCCACTAACCCGCAGTGCAGTACCGAAGTAACGACCTGCGTGGTCCAGTGGTTGAGCGTTGGGCTCACGATCCGGAGGCCCCAGGTTCAAATCCCGGTAGGGACATATCACAAAAATCACTTTGTGATCCCTAGTTTGGTTAGAACATTACAGGCTGATCACCTGATTGTCCGAAAGTAAGATGGTCCGTGCTGCGGCACGTTAAGCCGTTAGTCCCGGTTACTACTTACTGATGTAAATATGTAGTCGTTACATGAGTCATGTCAGGGGCCTTTGGCGGCTTAATAATAACCCTGACACCAGGGTTGATGAGGCTGGTATTCCACCTTACAATCCACACGATAAGAAGGAGTACCGGTGTAGTATATGCTCCAAACCCCTTCCGGTTGATTGAGGGGAGGCCTGTGCCTAGCAGTGAGACGTGTAAAGGCTGTTTATGTAAATAATAATTATACATACATAAACACCCTATATGCGTCCCACTGCTGGGCACAGGCCTCCCCTCAATCAACCGGAGGGGGTATGGAGCATACTCCACCACGCTGCTCCAATGCGGGTTGGTGGAGGTTTTTTACGGCTAATAGTCGGGACCAACGGCTTAACGTGCCCTCCGAAGCACGGAATCATCTTACTTTTTTGGACAATCAGGTGATTCAAGCCTGAAAATGTCCCCATCGGGAATCGAACCCGGACCTCCAGATCGTGAGCCTAACGCTCTAACCACTAGAACATGGAGGCTGTTGATAATAATTATATTGTGATAAAAAAAAACACATTCCTACCTAGACTGATGCGTTGTGGGATATATTGCAATGCCTGAACGGTGTCATGTGCCATTACGTTTGAAGTCATAGCGTTGCGATGACGCACAACGGAAGAACCACGCGTGTGGTCTCGCTTTTACCGCAATTCACATCTTTCTCTTTATTATGCGGTCTCCGAAGCACAGTCTGGAGAAGCAGATCATCGTTGGGCAAATGGATGGCAAACGTGAGCGAGGAAGGGCGCCTACGAGGTGGTCTGACATCCTGAAGAAGACGGTGGGCGGCAGCATGCAGAGGGCGGTGCACGCGGCATATAGCCTTACCAAGTGGAAAACCATAACCTGTGGTCGCGATCCTCAGCAGTGAGGGAACGACGAAGAAGAAGACATCTTTGTCAAATGTAAATCTGGGTGGTTAAAATGGCCACATCGAAGCAATTCATCTAAGAAAGCAATATTGCAATTTGACATTTGCGCTTATAAAAGGAAGTGCGCAATGCAAACAAATGTCAAATAGCAATATTGCTTTTTTAGATGAATTGCTTCGATGTGGCCATTTTAACCCCCTGTTCTTTTATTCGAAACAGAACGGGTTTGTTCGACAACAAGACATTATTCAGCTCAAACGGAACATCTTCCGCACGAGAAAGTTACAAATGAGTTATTCTGTCGTTCAAATGGAACGGATTGGAAAAATTGCAACACGAGTCTGGCGGAATATTATGAGGTCCATACATCTTTCCTTCAGATAGGTATAAGCTCGTCTAAATCTTCCGAACGATAGAAGAAGAAGGCGGTCTTAAGAAAACACATAAAATACAAAAGTGTCCATAGCAAGTATTGTAAACTTAATACTTACTATTTAAACATGGAACTTTTCAGATGTGCGGACGTTACCAGAAATCACCGGTGGTACCTGAAAACAAATAAATTAATTAAACATAAAATAATTATTATTTATTATTGTACATGTATTTATTGTATACACATATGGACGAAGTATACAGTACAATCTGTCGGCCTTATTGTTTAGCAGCAATTTCTTCCAGGTCAGCCAGTAAGACATCCCACTTTCATCATCATCATCACTTCACTTTTGGGATCATCTTACTTTCAGATAATCAGCCTGTAATGTCCTGATCAAACTAGGGATCAAAAAGTGATTTTTGTGATTATGTCCCCATCGGGATTTGAACCCGGGGCCTCCGGATCGTGAGTCCGACGCTCAAACCACTGGGCCACGCAAGCCGTTATTTATAATCTCACATATCCCAATTTATATAATAGAACGATACAATTGAGGCTGTCTTTCACGAACAGACGTCTAGCCGTCTTGCCGAACAATAAAATAACAAGGGAGGGGAAAGCCTATTACCTATTGGCCTTTTCATGTTCGTCTATCAGTACGCTTTTACAAGGCAATAAGAAAATTTCGTGGGGCCGATTGGAAATTGACAACAAAAATAAGCTATCACTGCCGATTCCAGCCGATATTTTCTAATTTTATCACACCGCCGATTGTTGACTTTGAATTCATATTCAAATTCAAAAATATCTTTATTCAATATTTAACATAGTTACACTTTGAATCGTCAATTTTTTACATAACGAACGTCTCATCCGCCTAAAACTACTGCAGCTTCTCACAACCTGTATAGCCGGGGAAAAGAAGCTGCAAGAAAAACCTCAGCACAGGGCCGTAGACGTATTTTAATGCAGTTTTTTTATTTTATTTTTCTTTCTCCGTTTTACGTTTGATGGCGGAAGCAAATTTAAGGTGGAAAATATAAATTTCATTAAACTTGGTATTATATAAATAACAAACACGTCTACCGAAACGATTTTTAGCATAATTCGTAGGGCAAAAATTTGTCTTTAGAAACGGTTTAATACGATCTATTCTAAACAGGCGTGCGTGCGTGTATGAAACGACTGATGAATATGGAAGCAAGATAAGTGTATCAGGATCGAAACAAATGGAATTCAATAGTTTCTACTTACCCCAGTGGGATATAGGCGTGAGTTTATGCATGTATGTTATATACCGTTTAGTTGATGGAAATGTTTGAACTCGTAGCTGACCCAGTTATAAGAGATTTTAAGCCGTACGATGACCCGAAAGGCTTACAGCAAACATGCATACCCGGTCGATAGACTAACAAGCAAACGTAAAGGCATAGAATGCGCAATAAAATAGTATGTATTGAAGGGACACTCTCTGTCCCGCATCACGAGCTTGATTACCTCACCCCTCGCCATTTTAGTAATAATAATAATAAAAAAATATTTAGGTAAAACCTACGACACACATATACATTTACAACATTAAAATATACACACATTAATATTTAGTTGGAAAACATATGGGTGCAGCAGCTCACCAAAAAAAGCCAGTTAGTCTGTTTCAGACGTATCGAGTAAAGAGCGCGTGGATTGTCTGTCTCACTCTCATTTTGTCATTGCCCGTAGTGGGGCAGCGTGGTGAAGTATGCTCCATAACCCTTCTGGTTCTCTTCTTCTGTCGTGTGGGTTGTGTGGGTTGTCGTGTGGGCTTACTGATGGAAGTACGTACTTACATCAGTAAGCCCATACTCATATAAAGACTACGTAGTCGTTATATGAGTCATGTCAGGGGCCTTTGGCCGCTCAATAGTAACCCTGACACCAGGGTTGATGAGGTTGGTAATTCACCCTTCTGGTTGATAGGGGTACACCTGGCCTAGAAGCGGTACGGTCAGGAGTAGTAATATGTATACACTTTGAAACCATGTCACATTGTTTTTTTTTTGACAAAATAACCGTAAGGTCTCATTAAATGTCAAATATGATGGTGCGACAGGGTTTCTAAAGTGGGTAGGTACATGATATTGCTCATGAATGTACCTATACAGGCTGTTTATGATTATCTTATGTTATTATGGCGACGCCAGCGCCCTCTATCCGAAACATTGAGTATTAGTATTTCTTGAACCGGTAAGTCAGACTTCAATTTATTTTTCTCTTTGTGAATTTCCTTAAGCACAGGGTGAGTGCTACATAATCATCTATACAACGACCATATATCGGTGCCCTATTTTCTCTCCGGTTGAATGACCGGACGCCTATGTCCGGTAGAGCGTGTTAATAATTCATATATTTCGACAGATAAAACTCATGCGCCTTAGTATTTGTGTTTCTTGCAGTGACAGAAGGAAGCAAAGCAAAGGAAGTATGGCAGGAAGAAAGAAAATGGAATTCCATAGTCTCCGTGAGTGGGTGAGTTTCAATCAATCAATCAATCAATAATACTTTATTGCACAACAACATATACAAAGGACAAAACATACGAATAAAACATAAGCACAATAGGCGGCATTATTGCTAAACAGCAATGTCTGCTAGGCAACCTTAGGGTGAAAGAAGATTATGCATTGCAGCACGGGCTGGTGCAATAAACATAATAATGATACCAACATAACTAAATAATAATAATAATATATAACATACGTACAAATAGCCTATACAATATAATACATATAAGGAAAATAAGAAAAACACTCAGAGTTTATTTATGTAGCTTATTATAAATTTATAATAGAACCCTCGTAGCCCATTTGAAAGAATGCTCGACACTTGCCGTGCGGTCGCAAGTTCTAATCCAATGCGGAGCTATAGGTAGACCGTCTAAATCAGACTTCGCCTGCGAGGTGCAAGGGCGCGGGGGTATGGCGACAGCGGGGACCAAGAGAGGTGCGGGCGCAAGGCGGAAGTGAAATTCCGGGGTCTCTGCCTACCCCAACGGGAAATAGACGTGACTATATGTATAAATGTACTGTAATAAGGGGCAACCTTATTTTCATGAAACTGGTACAAATCCTGGAACCTTATGTAAGTAGGTAGGTACCTACTAAGCCGTGGTAGCCCAGTTGATAGAATGCTTGCCTCTCACTTTGAGGTCTCAGGTTCGAATCCAGCACAGGCCTAAACCAATGATTGTCGAATTTGTTCTCGAATTATTGTTTGAATCATAAATGATTATCGCGTGCACAGCGGTGAAGGAAAACATCGTGAGGAAACCCACATTCCCAAGAAATGCATTTGCGGAGGTGTGTGACCTAACATAGGTCGACAGGCAGTCGCTTCTGTAAAAAAACCGGATCTGTCAAATATTCAGGTTAGGTAAGCGGACCTTGTGAAAAACGGGATATAGTTAGGGAGATTTTATGTACGGTTACGAGTACTAATATGTACACACTTTGATACCATGTCACATTAACTTTTTTGTCAAATTAAACCGTAAGTCACATTCAATGTCAAACATGGTAGTGTGACAGGGTTCTAAAGTGGATACATGGGTAGGTAGGTAGGTAGATTTTTTTTTTCTAACTTTCGCACTTATTATTACATTTTTCTTTATTAAAATTCATAAATATTTATTATAGCTACACTTTAGTACCATGTCACATTAACTTTTTTGACAAATTGAACTGTAAGTCTCACTAAATGTCAAATATGTTAGTGCGACAGAGTCCTAAAGTACCCAACATTATATTGCTCATGACTGTAGATTGATTGGTTGATTGTTTATATATTTTTGAGCTTATGTAATTGGTATATCATGAAATGTACTAAGTGTTTCAATGTAACATAAAATAAGGTTGCTTCATATAAGCACAATGAAGATGAAGATCTAGTATCGTTGCTTTAACAGAAACATTCCAACAAAGTACCAGCGCATCTGCAGTTTACAATCTCGTAATAGAATAGTCGTAACATCAATGCCTCGTTCACACGTACCGAATGAAGCTGAAAGTAGGTAGTTACACCTGGGGCCTTAGCCGCAAGTTGCAAACAATTACGAAAAAAAGGCTGATGAAGCAGTTTAAAGATTATTTTGTAAAATGTGTACATAAACAGTAAACAGCCAGTACACGTCCCACCTGTGAGCACAGCCCTTCCCTCATTCAACCGGAGGGGGTATGGAGCATACTCCACCACGCTGTTCCACCGCGGGTTGGTGGACGTGTTTGGGCTAATAGTCAGGACCAACGGCTTAGCGTGCCTTCCGAAACTCGGAATCTTTTTACTTTTTCGTACAAAAAAACTCTTCCTTTTTAAAAACTCTTTCTATTCTTTTTTTTGATAAATAAGCATTTAAAACGAAAAAATAATTTGTACTGCTTGTTATTAATACCTTTAATTCAAAATTGATGGCGTGGCATGCCTTATGCGATTATTAATTTTCTTTTCCACTTTGTATGGAAATAGGTGCCATCTAGTGACGGTTTACACGTATTACTATTACTAATGTTAGCATGTAACAATTGTTTGACACTGTCTACTATTCTAGCATGACGTGGGATTTTATTGTGTTCCGTGGTATATTACTTTTATCTACATGATGCGTATTGTTCCGTAGTCTATTCTTTTTACATGAGCCATGTCAGGGGCCGTTGGCGGCTCAATAATAACCCTGACACCAGGGTTGATGAGGTTGGTATTACCTCACAACCCACACGATAAGAAGAAGAGACTTTTATCTATAAAACGTATCCAGTAGTCGACCGAGTACACAGCCTCGCCGGTTTACTCGGCACATGTGAACGAGGCATCAACTGTTGGAATGACATACCAAACGGATCATCAACTAAGGTTAACGCTCACTTTACATCCTGCGATTATACTAAACCCAATTGTTCTTACTAAGTATTTAGTACTCGCCTTACTTAGTAAAATTGCTATGAACAGGAAGAGGGAGTTATGAAAGAAGTTATAAACCTGGTTCTGGTTGGTTGGTGTTAGTTAGTTGGCGGACCGGTCGGACTCGCCTTTTCTTAAAATCACAAACAATAGATATTTTATTATTATTTTTTTAGTTATTTTTTTGAGCCATATCAGGATCTTCGTCAGCTCAGTAATAACCCTGTGAGGTTGGTATTCCACCTCACAACCCACACTATGAGGAGATAGATATTTTAAATACATATTAACACATAAATACAACTTAGCGCCGTACGATTCATCATAATAATATTATTATACTTAATCGATCATAGGGATTCTTTTTTTTAATTAAAATGGATTTGCTCTTGACTTCGTAAATTCCAAATGTGGCTGCATTTTTTTTTAGATTTGCGACTCAGTCCACCCGATTTGCATGTCAATGTATGTTATTTCTAACTACAGCTATCAATAGCAAAATTATTTATCAACACGTAAATAATTGAATGAATACCTAAATTATTCATAACGAATGCTAATTAATTCAAACAACTAAAATTGTTGAAATAGTTCAAAGTTTGTACACAGCTGTTGAAACGTTGAATATATATTTACATTTGAAGTAGTAAATGCTTTCAATAGCTCAGTTGTTGGGTTCATACAAAGTTTATAAATAATCATATTCAAATTATTCGAATCCTGGTTGGGACATATCACATTTTATTTTTTTTGATACCCAGTTTGGTCAGGACATTACAGGCTGAACACTAGATGATCCCTGCTTCGGAAGGTATGTAAAATCGTTGGTCACTGTTACTACTTACTGATGTATGCACGTAGTCGTTGCATGAGTTATGGCAGGAGCCTGTGGCGACCCTGACACCAAGGTTGATGAGGTTGCACCTCACAACCTTCAGGAGAAGAAGAAAGGAGAAGAAAAAGATTGGTTTATCTAGGTGTACTTATATTTTTTGTAACTTTTTATTTTCCACTGTCTATCTCGCTTTTTATCAAATTCATTTCCTACACGTAAAGGTTGCGAAGAGATTGCTACCTTAACAATAAGGCCGCCTGTTATTACCTAACTGTTTACAATTATGTATTTTTAATGGTTGTTTGAAGTGCAATGAAAAAAAAGTTTTTATATTGTAAGAATGATCACAGTCTTACAGAATTAAAAAAAAAGTTTTTTTTTTTCATAGAAGCGGAGAACTGACTTTCCGATCCGACGAAACCCAACGCTGTACCTTTCACCCATTATTTTATGTTCGTATAAAAAACTTCCTTTTCATAATAGAGGCAATAATAGAAACTGCTACGTGCGTAGTAATCAGCTACGCTTGCTACGAGTGCTCATTAACCGTTACGGACCGAACCTACAGTTTATAAGGTCCATCTCCCACAGTGACGTCACCACAGTCGTACCACTAACAAAAATGCAGTAGTATTAGGCGTACCTCACCTGGTTGCGCAACCGAATCGCGAATAATTGCGTAGGTCAGGTCAAAAATAAAAATAATTATGAAATTATGATTACTAAATATGAACAGATTTAAAAATGACGAAAAATATTTTCTTTTTTCAAATTTAACTTTTATGAATTTCAATAAAGAATAATGTAATAATAATAAATGTTCTATTATGTACAAATAAATAATCCCGACATTTTGTCACGATTTTCAATGACGTCACTGGTTGCTTTTTCATACAAATTCCATAGTAATTTTGTGTTTTGGCGTTTATTAAAAAGTAACTGATTTGAGTAGTTGGAAACTACCCTATTCCGCGCTCATAGCGCATCCATGCGTTGTTCTAGTGAGGGGTCATAAATTACAGAATGATATCATTACTTTCTAGCTTTCTTACATACATACATAAACTCACGCCTATTTCCCACCGGGGTAAGCAGATACTATAGAATTCCATTTGCTTCGATCCTGACACACTTATCTGGCTTCCTCCACATTCATCAATCGCTTCATACACGCACGCCGAATCAGAGTAGATCGTATTAAACCTTTTCTAAGGACATCTCCAATTTGGTCATCGTAAGCTTTCTTATCGATCGAAAAACGTAAATATACTATACCTCAACCAATGATGTAAGTATATTATGTTACTATAGCCTCCAACAGCCCTATCATGAAAAAGTTCTCATATTACTTCGGCCGATCCCTTGCGGCATTATTAGCTGGTCCAATTAGCTATATGGAGTTCGGTACAAAATTAATTCCGATCAAGATTAAATTCTTAACAAGTTGTCAATAGCAGAGAAGCCGGTCAGGCGACGCCATTTGCTTAAAAATAATTCCAGCGATTCATTTTGACTGGCGGAGCGAAAATTTCCTCCTTATTGTCGCTCGAGATAGGCCTCGATACAAAATATAAATTGACGCCTATTCAAAAACGGTGGTGAGTGACAACGTTGATAATAAAAGGACGGAATAAAATCTTTTTCGATAACGAAGCGTTGGCAACAACGGTGTT
Organism: Pectinophora gossypiella; assembly: GCF_024362695.1. Taxonomy (NCBI): domain Eukaryota; kingdom Metazoa; phylum Arthropoda; class Insecta; order Lepidoptera; family Gelechiidae; genus Pectinophora; species Pectinophora gossypiella. Next base: position 15,993,111 of record NC_065415.1, read on the forward strand.
TTTGTTAACGGTAAATTCGGCCTTTATTCGATTTTAGAATGAATCGCTATTTTAAATTTAGAACAGGTATGAACAATGAGATACCGTTACGCAATAGGCTAGTTTCCAACTAATCAAATCAGTTACTTTTTACTAAACTTCAAAACAAGAAATTACTTTGGAATTTGTATGTAAAAGCACAGATCATATAATACGTAAAAGCACACTATCATCATAGAAAAAGATAAAATGTCGGACTTATTATTACGTTTTTCTTGATAAAAAATCGTAAATAAGTTAAATAGATATATATATATTTTTTTTCGTTAGTTTTAGATTAGTCATTATTTAGTAATCAGAATTTCATAATTTATCTTTAACAGTACACGACCCAATTGACCTTTTTTTCTTTAACCTATGGTATATACGTAGTGGTGTTCGTAAACAAACATACTTAAGTTGCCAAGCATGTATCTAAAGGCGAATACATTGCGAGGCATAATGTTCTGCACACCACGCGTCAAGTGACGTGTTATATGTGCGTAGCACATTCTTTGCGCGGATGTGAAGGCATGCACACATAGTGAGGCGTGCGGCGCATGGCGAGCGGGACACATGCCTCGCTATATTTGTACCCCTAGAGGATTTTCTATCCTTATTCTTCTTCTATTGTGTAGGTTGTCAGGTGGATTACCAACCTCATCAACCTTGGTGTCAGGGTTACTATTGAGCCGCCAAAAGCCCTGACATAACTCAAATTCAAATTCAAATTCAAAAATATATCTTTATTCAGTAGGTAACATAATTACACTTTTAATCGTCAATTTTTACATAACTAACGTCTCAGCCGCCTAAAACTACTGCAGCTACTCACAAACTGTATAGCCGGGGAAAAAAAGCTGCAAGAAAAACCTCGGCAAAGGGCCGAGACGTTCTTTTAAAAAATAAATAAACATAAAATATTGTTTTACAATTGAGTAATTTAGCTGCCTAATATCAGTTCTCAGACAGTTAATCCCATTCATTCATATCTTCTTAATAAACACTAATCTTATAATAACCTTTTTCGCAAAGCTTCTGTTTAGCTACTGTCTAAAAACAGTTGAAAGGTAAATTCTGCTCATGTAACGACTGCGCACTTACATCAGTAAGTAGTAACCGGGACAAACGGCTTAATATGCCTTTCGAAGCACGGATCGTGTTGCTTTGATAAGCTTGTAATATTCTAACTAAACTAGGGATCACAAAGCTGCAGTAGTTTTAGGCGCATGAGACGTTCGTTATGTAAAAATTGACGATTCAAAGTGTAACTATGTTACCTACGGAATAAATATATTTTTGAATTTTTAAATTTGAATTTTGAATTTGAAAGTGATTTTTGTGATATTGGGGACGAACTAAGGAACTCTGGATCGTGAGCCCAACGCTCAACCACTGCACCACGGAGGTCGTTATAAAATGTATTTCCAAAGAATCTGTTTGCGCCGCGTCCAAGATTCAGGTTGAAGATATTTATTTCCCATAAGAATTTTACAATTCACTTATATGAGAGCTTATGTTACACATACAAAAATATTGCGACGAGAATGCAAGCGGACGAAGATTGTTGTCGATCAGAACATAACTTAGGAATACCTAATTATAATAGATTAAAAATAGATTAATTAGAATATCCTCATCAGCCGGCGTTCTACACGCACTCATTATTACGCTCGCTTGTTACACGCAATGAAATTATGAAGCTAAAAGCAATTAAGTCCAAATTGAATTAGCGTCAAGAGCCATAAACATCTTCGTTTTGAATTAAATCGTTCCGCCGCTCGCGTATTCAAATTAATGTGTGGAGCTCTGAATTTATGGATACCTACTGATTAACTACACTAGACGTGTCCAAGTGTTAGAAGACAGCGTGTTATGTATTTCAGGAGCGACGAACTAACAGTCTACATGGCCTAGTGGTTGAGTGTTGGGCTCATGATCCGGAGTCCTTGGTTCGAATACCTGTGGGAATTAATCACAAAATTCACTTTGTTATCCCTAGTTCCGACACATTGGAAGCTGACATTACAGGCTGATCACCCAATTGTCCGAAAGTAAAATGATTCGTTCTTCGGAAGGCACGTTAAGCCGTTGGGTCCAGTTACTAATTACTAATGTAACTATATTATAATCACAGATGAGCTATTGACGGCTCAATTGTTATTGACATCAGGGTTGTGAGCCAAAATGGCATGTTACTTTATTGCATGAAAATAAAACGAAATAATTACAAAAGACTTTAAAAAAAGAAACAGTATAAAAAAAAGAAATACCTACATGAAAAATTAAAAAAAAAAACTAGTAAAAAAGGTAAGGTAAAGGTTTAAAAAACAAAAGAAATTCATGAAAATCTTTGTGTTTTTTCTTATTTTTTATCAGTTCCATACTTTTGCAACGGAATGTGATGACAACTCAGAATCATGGTCTGAATCATCCCTTAATGTTTTCATTTCGACGTCACTAACACCCTGTATAAGCTAAGTAAAACAGGGTTGGTTAGGTAAAAGATACCTTTTCGGGCTAAAGGTGGGCCATCAATCTCCCGAATCTAATAAATTTAATATACACACTCTACCTAACCCAGTAAGGTTTATTTTCGGAGTGATGTATGGGTAACAGTATCTTTAAAATTGAGATTTTGAGCGGATGAAGGATAATACGATTACGAAAGTAGTATATAAAGCGAAGGTTGGTGGTAGGGCCGAGGAAGACCTAGAAGAACTAAAAAAAATTGGAGATGGTCTTAAAAAGGTTCAGTACGATCTACTCTGAACCGGCGTGCGTGTATGAAACGAAGAATGAATGTGGAGGAAGCACAGGTGTGTATTGAAGCAAATAGAATTCCATAGTCTCTGCTTACCCCGGTGGGAAATACACGTGAGTTGACGTACGGTCACGAGCATTAATATGTATACACTTTGGTACTATGTCACATTAACTTTTTTGACAAATTGAACTGTAAGTCTCACTGAATGTCAAATATGTTAGTGCGGCAGAGTCCTAAAGTGGGTACATTATATTGCTCATGACTGTATATAATATGTATAAGATTTCGAAACTATAATCCGGCGGAGAGTGGCAGAAACAAAAGTAGTGTGTCAGGATCTTAGTAAGTGAAATTCCGTGGTCTCTGCTTACCCCAGCGGGAAATAGGCGTGATCTTATATAAACACTACACTACATGTAGAAGGGACGGTCTATTTTTTCTTTTTTTGCCGCAGATAGTTTTAACTACTAGGAAAAATGGAAAACGTTGAGGGCTCTTACCTGATAAAAAATTTAAGACAATAGACGTGAAGGTGCCCAGGGGAGTAAGTAAAATCAGAAGACAATACAAAAATCCGCCTGAATTGTTAACAATATTATCATTCCGATCCGTATGACAAACAAATCGACAGCCAGACATTATACAAACAGTGACACTTTCAACAAATGTTTATTATTAATCTAAGTGACATAAAATCAATATTATATGTTGCTACCCACGCCGGTTGATAATTCATTTCAAAGATATTTATTATTCAGTAACCTGAACAACCAAAATATAACCAATCCATTATGGGCGATGAGTTAATCAACCCACCTGTCACCCTTCTTCACTCACTAGCATAGAATAAGGAATAATACTCCGAATGGCAACTCTCCACTCCCCACCAGCGGTTGGGTTAGGTTTATCTCACCCCCCCTCGGTCTTACTTTAGTCTTCAATCGTATAGGCGTTAGACGTCACACACACAGATGCGCGTGTGATAACGTCAATGTGTATTATCTGCATAAAACGAGGTGTTTTGTATAAAATGTGTCACAAAGATGAATTGAAAGCCCGACCGCCTACGACGATACACATATTTAAATGGTGTGCTTACATGCCCGCTATGTGCGAGGATCTTTTCCAATAAGATTGGCTATATAAGCCACATGCGAGCACATGAACGTCGGAGTTGGAGCAGTCGCCGTAGCCGAAATCGACTGGATAACATCATCGTCACTAAGTTCTAGTCTGAAACGAGAATTGGGTAGGTTCCTATCCGGCCAAGTAGTTAATGCCATCTGCGGCAAATCTACAATAAGTCACGTCAAAAAAAAAAGGTAGGTTCCTAGGTCAAAGATAAATTATGAAATTATGATTACTTACTAAAAGACAGATTTAAAGGTGACAAAAAGTAAGCTTTTTTCTATTTAACTTATTTATGATTTTTAGTAAATTAATCTCTCAGATAAAACCACTTTCAAGATTATGCGAGACAGGACTAAGACTTTAGAAGATAAATGCTATTATGAATATATATCTAACGTCGAAAATTCTATTAAAACTAACCCTAAGTATTTTTGGTCATACCATCGAGCTAAATTGAGTAACAACGGTATGCCTAGTAGTTTAACCTATGAAAACACCACTGCCAACACTGGAAAAGACATCTGTGAAGCATTCTCCTCATACTTTGCCTCCACCTTCTTAAAAACTACAATATCTACAACATCCACCACTAATTTAAATTTTAATCAGACTTCTCCGCCAGTTTCTGATGTTTCTACTATAAATATATCGCCTAATTTAATCACTAAGTTGCTACTTGGCTTGGATATTTCTAAATCAGCGGGCCCAGATCATTTGCCAACAATTTTCCTAAAAAACTGCGCCGAAGCAATATCCATCCCAATAACTATTCTCTTTAAAAGATCTCTTGTAGAGGGAGTGGTGCCAAGTATTTGGAAGCAAGCATATATATCAACAGTACATAAAAAAGGACCCAAAACTGTTGTGACTAATTATAGGCCTATCTCCAAATTATGTATAGTTTCGAAAGTACTGGAGAGGGTTGTATATGATCAGGTTTGTCCTGCACTCAAGCATTCTTTCAGTATCGCGCAGCACGGATTTCTGAGGGGTCGATCTACTGCATCAAATCTTTTGCTTCTCGGTGACCATCTAACTGACGCAATGGATCATGCCCGGCAAGTCGATGTAGTGTACACCGACTACAGCAAAGCGTTTGATAAAAATTCCGCATTTTATGCTGCTACAAAAGCTTTATAAAATTGGTATAAGCGGCGATCTCCTTAGATGGTTCTCCTCTTATATAGACAACCGCTCTCAAGCAGTAGTAACAAATAATTACATATCTAGTTGGGTTCCTGTCCCTAGTGGAGTCCCGCAGGGCTCATTGCTTGGACCATTGCTATTTCTTATTTTCGTTAATGACATCGAGTCTTGCTTTTTGACTTCCCGTCTGTTGTGCTTCGCTGATGACATGAAAATCTTTGCCACCATCTCGTCCATAGATGACGCCAGAGCACTGCAGTGTGACCTCCGAAGGCTTGAGGAGTATTGCATGGCAAATTGCTTGGACCTTAACCCTGCAAAATGTAATGTCATCACTTTCAGCCGTAAACGTAATTCAATTATGTTTAATTATAAATTGGGTAACCAATCTATTCCTAGGGAATCCGCTGTGCGAGACCTTGGTGTCGTTCACGACTCTAAGTTAGTCTTTGATGCTCACATAGATCATATAGTAAACAAAGCATCTAAGGCGCTCGGGTTTATTATGAGAAATTGTAAGGGCTTTAAAAACGCCAAAACTTTTAAAATATTATATTGTACCTATGTGCGCAGTAATTTAGAATATGCGTCTCAAGTTTGGAACCCCCGTTACGATTGTTATATCAACCGAATTGAACGTATTCAAAAAAGGTTTCTTAAATACTTGTGTTTTAAAATGCGTGATCACTATGACTCTGTTAATTATCTTTCCCTATGTAAAAAATACCATCTGTTGCCGCTAAGCACTCGGCGGGAAATTGCAGACTTAGTTTTTCTCCTCAAAATTGCCTCATCGTCTATAGACTGCTCTGAACTTCTATTGGCTATTAATATTATGGTACCTGCTAGGTCACTGCGGTTTCCAACGCCTATTTCTCTTCCATCTGCTTCTAGTAATTATCGTCAAAATTCTTTCTTGTGGCGAGCGGGTAGCAGATTCAACAAGTTATCAAAAGAGTTGGATGTTGATTTATTCAACACTACTCCACTGTCACTAAGACGTCAGCTGAGTAACAACTTTTTTATTTAAAATCTGTATTTGTCTACCGTCATAATTATTTTATGTTCTTGTCATTTTGTGTCTACTATGTTTGGAAGCGTAATGCGTGACGATTTGAGCGAGCGTAATGATGACAAATCTTTTGTCAGCCACCAGCGGCTGACTTTACTTATTATGTTTTTTTTGGTGAAAACCTGTAATTGGCTATTTGTTTGTATTTTTGAATCTAAATTGTATTGTCTTGTAAGCTGTTAGTTTTCCAAGAAATAAATAAATAAAAAAAAGTAATAATAAATGCGACATTTTATCTATGACGTCACAAGTTGCCGATTTCCATAGTAATTTCATTTGTTTTTAGTAAAAAGTTTTGACGTTTAGTAAAAAGTAACTGATTTGACTAGTTGGAAATTAGCCTATTATTATGACATATATGTTGTTCTACTGATCTGTGTGTACTAATTAACATTGTTTCGTATGTGCATAACTGGCATTAATAATTCGCCTGAAATTAATAATTCTGATCAAAATTCTTCCACATGATATGCGCCGCCAGAATTTTCGATTGTTTATAGAACTGTAAACACTATCACAAAACAGAAAAGGTAGATTTCGTCTTTTTAATTTGACACGCCGAATTTTTCTGACGACGTCATCCGATTAAATTATTAAAACATATAAAAAAAATACAACCCTGAGCGGTGGGCACGGATCGTCACGCATTGAGTGCCTCATGACGGATACAGGCGTCGTGGTAGACCTCGAAAGAGATGGCGTGACGACTTAGACGCTTGCCGGAGGGACTGACCGGAGTACGCACAGGACCGCGAAAGATGGAAAGAGGAAGGAGAGGCCTTTGCCCAGCAGTGGGATCTTGTAGGCTAGATTAGATTAGATAAGATAAAAACAATCTTGTTTTAGGCAGTAGAAGTAGGGCTAGGACGGGCGACAATCGTGACAAAAAGTCAATGACGAAACATTACGTAAGCTAATGACTATACTTATCCTAATTGGAGTAGTCAGAGATACATCCATCATTGTCAAACTGATGCCTAAAATACATTATACACTAAGCTCGCACACATTATGATGGGCTGCACACATCACATGGTACTAGTACAAACGCTTTTGTGCGAACTAATAATCATCATCATCAATTTAAGAGCCACGCTCTTGTCGGTGCAGCATTTTCCATTCCAGTCTATCAAAGGCCAATTCCTTGACTTCCCTATAAGACACGACGTTAACCTTTTCTTTAATCTGTTCCATGTAAGCTCTTCTTGGTCTTCCCTTTCCTCTCTTTCCTTCTAGCTTTTCTTCTATGATGTTTTTAATAAATTCGTCGTGTCTTATTAGGTGTCTTGCCTCTTCTGTCCTCAATAATTCTCAGTATTTGTCTCTTTTCCCTTACTCTTACTAACACTCTCTCTTTTCTGTTATTTTTCTAATAATATCGTCCATAATTATCTATCCACTTAATACGTTTTTTATCTACAAAAAGTAACGATAGACGATGAGTTACGGTGTACAGAAAAACACCGTATTTTTATTGTGTAACGATATCTTGTTACTTTGAATATAATTAAAAAGAAAAACTAACTACAGTATCTGCTTACGCGCCGGCCTATTTTCGCCGGTATATTATTTAGTTTTAAAATACATATTTAATAATTAAGAACAGGCCGTCAGCAACTGTCATACTAAAGGAAAGACTCGCCACATTATATTTACCTTTTTGTATCTTTACATTAACTGCCTATGTACGTCCCACTGCTAGGCACAGGCCTCCCCTCAATCAACCGGAGGGGGTATGGAGCATACTTTATCACGCTGCTCCACTGCGTGTTGGTGGAGGTGTTTTTTACGGCTAATAGCCGTAAACCTGATTAACGTGCCCTCCGAAGAACGGAATCATCTTACTTTTTCGGATAATCAGGTGATTCAAGCCTGAAAAGTCCTTACCAAACAAAGGACAGTCTCAGAAAGTGATTTCGACAATGTCCCCATCGGGAATCGAACGCGGACCTCCAGATCGTGAGCCTAACGCTCTAACCACTAGACCACAGAGGTTGTTTTGTATCTTTATATTTGATAAACTCAGCTTCAACTTTCGGCTATCTTTTGCTTCGTGCTCCACCTCCACCTCGACTAAACTCAACTTTACAACTGTTGCGAGTGTAACAGGATAACACATACTTACAACACAAGGAATAAAAATAAAATTGCTATTTAAAATTCTACATTAAGTAAATTAAATTCATCTTTTTTGGGGTTATGTATACGTTTTTACAATAAAATACCAGATAATATTTTAAATTTGTCAGAAAATAAATTTAAAGCTCACGTGAAGCTTCTTTTATGTAAAAAAGCTTATTATAAGATTAATGATTACCCAAATGATAAAAATGTCTGGTATTGAATGTTTTCCTCTAGTTATTAAATAACTTGTAATGTACCCTCATTTATTTAAAAGATGTGTTGCTGTTGCAGTTTCTTGACATTTCTTCTCCTCAGCCATAACACCTTACGAAATGACGTAAATTCAAAATGTTACATTGACCTTCAACAAGTTTATCCATGATAATTACGTTGAATAAATGATTCTGATTCTGATTCTGTAAGGAGCTATCTGTCCCGTACAGTTGTGATTACATTAGTACTCTTCGCATCGTATAAGAATAATTTTATAAATCAAAAGATCAGGGAAATATGTGACTGGCAGTTACTACGTGATCTAGGGCCTAGAGCAGCCAAGACTATAAATCCACTATGACCTTTAGGGGAAGGAGATAACGTCCGACAAAGTCACAACAAACAGCCAATATCAAATTTAAACAACAAGGTAAAAAGCTAAGATTATACCTCTTCGCGACATTTACATAACTTAAAAACATCTTAAGAGAAAATAAATCAAAATTCAAAACATATTTTATGCTTATGAGCGACACAGTAAAAGTTTGTAATCGAATAAAACGCCGACGAAAATATTTTGGTCTACTAAAGGCCCCTTGCGCACTTATATAATCCGGACACTTCACCCGAATCTCGATTTACATAGACGCTACATATTGAAGTTATCGTTCACGCGCATCTGTGTGTGTGACGTCTGACGCCATACCATCATTAGCCCATTAACGTCCCCACTGCTGGGGCACGGGCCTTCCCTATGGATGGATAGGGAGATCGGGCCTTAAACCATCACGCGGGCCCAGTGCGGATTGATGATTATTAACGACTGCTAATGCAGCCGGGACCAAGGGCTTAGCGTGCCTTCCGAAGCACGGAGGAGTTCGAGATGAAAACTTATTTTTGTGGTCACCCATCCTATGACCGGCCTTTGCGAAAGTTGCTTAACTTCAACAATCGCAGACCGAGCGCGTTTACCGCTGCGCCACCGAGCTCTTCCCCGACGCCATACCATTGAAGACTAAAGTAAGACCGAGGGGGGGTGAGGTAAACCTAGCTCAGCTGCTGGTGGGGAGCGGACAGTTGCCGTTCTATACGTAGTATTATTCCTTATTCTGTGCTAATGCGTAGTATAACCATAATAAAAATACCTATTTAAACAAAATAAGTGCCAAGCGAGCAACCTACAATAATTCGCGTCAAAAAAAAAAAACAGTGTGTGTTGACATGATCTTAAAACATCGATAATACGTCACTATTCTGATCTTTGTACCTACTTTTATGAATCACTTATAGGTAGACAAACCCTGTAGTATACATTTGCTTTTCAAAGTCGATAATGGAAATTATTCTGTATTTTATTCGAGCATAGGTATTTGTATGTCTGAATTTACAGTATTAGCTATTAAAAGTATAATAATTAATTGTGATGGTAGCTTTACATCTTGTGATGCAAACAGTCTCAGTGCGTACGCGCCCTAAAGCCGACTTCAATCTAAAGTTGGCCACGCATCATTGGGCGAAGCCGCCGAGACGTCGGTGGGGAAAGTTGGAAGAAAAATGAAGAAAACCTCCCCAGTGAAAATAACTTGGGGAAAATTATTTCAATTATTTCACGCTCAGAGTTAGATCATCGTCCGCTTTGTGGTCTTCCTTTTTTAACTTTAACAGTTTCTAAAGGAAATTCATAACGATTTAGAAAAGAAGATGGAATTAAATATGAGTGGTATTTTTTTTGACGTGACTTATTGTAGATTTGCCGCAGATGCCATTAACTACATGGCCGGACAAATGGGGAGCGCTGAAGGCTGTCATCCGCTGCAACGTTTAAGACAACAGGCCTGAGGGTGCCTAGTTGGGCGCGGACCTCGGCTCAGGGCATCGTCTGAGAGGAAGAATATTTGAAAGGATTAATCGACCCTAGCGGGTCGATAGCGATAAGCGCTGAATGGCGGAAATCGTCGACCACGCCGGCGGGGTCGGTATCGGGGTTCTGAAGTATTTGGTGTCGCGAGCTGATTGGCCGCCTCTATGGCTAGAGACCCGATTGGGTTGATCGTATATTACGTCCTTCGGACGCCGATAGTTTTCAGTACCATCCCTAAGCGGGATGTATTTGGAAGCCGCAACTATCAGGGGATTTGGGTGGTGCGGAGCTGAATCGAAAAATCGTTTTGAAGCTAGGAGTGGTATTTCTCATAACAATAAACACTTAGAAAGGCAAAAGTGCAATCGAATTAAAAAACAAATTGGACAAATTGCCTAATAGTTTATTGACCACAAGCGATCAACTGGCAGTGGCCCATTAAGGTGTTCGTTAGTTTTGGTTTTGGGACAGAGTTACTTTCGCATTTGTAATACATAAACTGCCTATATACGTCCCACTACTGGGCACAGGCCTCCCCTCCATCAACCGGAGGGGGTATGGAGCATACTCCACCACGCTGCTCCACTGCGGGTTGGTGGAGGTGTTTTACGGCTAATAGCCGGGACCAACGGCTTAACGTGCCCTCCGAAGCACGGAATCATCTTACTTTTTCGGACAATCAGGTGATTCAAGCCTGAAAAGTCCTTACCAAACAAAGGACAGTCTCACAAAGTGATTTCGACAATGTCCCCATCGGGAATCGAACCCGGACCTCCAGATCGTGAACCTAACGCTCTAACCACTTGACCACGGAGGCTGTTATGCTGTGTGCATTTGTAATATTAAGTACTTATAGAACAATTGGTATTTAATTTTGGAATTAAGAGCAAACATTAAGTACTTAGTAAAAAAACCTATGGTGTGTAATATGGCCACATTAAAAAGCAATACTTTTTTTGATTGATACATTTGCTCGTATTACTTTTATACGAGCAAATGTCAAATGAGTAGTTTACTAGGTTCAAGAAAAAAAATATGAAATTCTGTTTACTAAATAAAGACAGATTTTTCTTGATTAAAATTCATAAATAAGTTAAATAGTTAGTTTTAGAACTATTTAACTTATTTATGAATTTTAATCAAGAAAAATGCAATGATAAGTCCGACATAACTATGACGTCACAGGGTGCTTTTTCATACAAATTCCATTATAATTTCGTGTTTTGACGTTTAGTAAAAAGTAACTGATGTGACTAGTTGGAAACTAGCCTATTACAATATTGCTTTTGTAGATGAATTGCTTTAAAGCGTTTACGGTGCAAGCTGTTCGGTTATGGAATTCTTTGCCTGAATCCATTCGAAGGGCACCGTCGTTGGATGCTTTCAAAGGGCAAGTCAAGCAGCACTTTCTCATCTCTCTCTCCTCTTCTTTATAACTTATAACTTTATTCTTCTTACATCTTCTTCTTTATAAACTAGGTATTGTAGTACTGTCATGGTTTCCTTTCTTCCATAGTAATGTATGTATATATTTACGTATTTATATATTATTATAATCATCATTTATTGTCTTCTATGTATTGTTTTTAATATAATTATTATAGTTTATCTAGTTATAAGTACTTATATTTTTCAACATTTTATTATTATTTATTTTTTTTTTTTGCACTGTCTATCCCGCTATATTTTTCATTAAATTCATATCCTATACCTAAAGGTTGCCTGGAAGAGATTGCTACCTTAGCAATAAGGCCGCCTGTTGTACTACCAATTTAATTATAATACTAATGTATTTTTAATGTGATTCAAGTGCAATAAAGAGTTTTTGTATTGTATTGTATTGTAAAGCGGCCTTTTTAAATATTACGCAATCACAAACTGCCATCTGCAAATGTCAGCTAGTAATACGAACTACTTGAAAACAATAATTGAATGAAACAATTCTCGAAGCGTTTGTGAAGCGACGTCCCTGATTGGATTTCCGCTAATTATCCCTAGATGTTCTTGATAGGTGTGATAGCCGAGTTGTTGAGAGCGTGTGGCTTATCGGGTTCGATTCTCCGTTCGGGCAATTCTAAAAAAATAAAATGACTATCACGCTTAGTACGTGACTTACTTAACGGTAAGAGGACATTTGAAACTGAACCTTCGCTGTTCGCAAATAATAAAAGAATAGAACAGAAATTTGTTAAATTGTGTTGTATTGTTTTTGTTGGTTGTACAATGATAGAATTTCTATTTTGAGACCCCCAGTGTTTGCGTTTTATAACCATAACTAGATCCTAAACAAACATTAAACAATATACATGTACATTAATTTACAGGGTCAATAATAGTTTACAATCTAAACTTTAAATCAGGGTCGGATTGTCCATTAGGCAGTGTAGAGGCCCTCGCCTTTTTTTTCTTTTCTTTCTTTTTTTTTATATAGATAAGTATTTTTGTAATATTTTTCAGTACTTTATGTAAGTAGTTATTATTGATTGTCACAACATGACTAAATGTGCTGAGCGCTATAAGCTTTACTTCCATATAAACTTTATTTCCAGACAATAAATTTTAATTTCATTTCATTTCGCACTAAGCTAGAGGTACAAAAGTCAACAGGCTAGATGATTGGATCAAAGATAAATTATAAAATGCAAATCTAGAATTGGTAGCCAATGTATCTCGCAAGATGCGAATATGGCTGTTCACAATGCAGTACTTGTCCCTACGCTGAAGTACGGTAGTATGTTGCATATGGCAGAAGAAGCATGAAAGTTGCATTAATGCCGTCGAAATTAGGTCTTTGCGTAACATCTGCGGTGTTAAATATAGTGATAAAGTGAGAAACACTGTGGTAAGAGAGATGTGGTGTTAAAGGCGATTAGTGACTAAGATTGAGAAGGAAATGTTAAGTTGGTTTGGATACGTAGAGCGGATGAAGAATAATAGGATTACGAAAGCAGTATAAAGCGAAGGAGGGTGGTACGGCTGGCAGAAGAAGACCTAGAAGGACGTACAATGACCAAATTGGAGATGTCCTTAGAAAAGGTTCAGTAAGATCTACTCTAAACCGGCGTGCGTGTATGAAACGACTGATGAATATGGAGGAAGCAAGAGAAGTATGTCAGGATCGAAGCAAATGGAATTCCATAGGCAAAAAATCAATCTCATTTTCTTTTAGACTGATTTAATAAGAATTACATCTGCGCTCTTGTCGGTGGAGTAATCGCCATTACTCCATAGAATTACATAAGAAAGTGAATTTTACCACGTTTATTGATGACGCCATACGTGCGTATTTCTAAACAAATTCCATAGAAATATTACACAATAACATCAAAAAATGGAACTTACACTAAATTACATAACAAAAACATAAAAATAAATATGATGTTGGTCGAAATAGTCATATTATGGCGGTGGCGGACGTCCTCAATAAATGGACCTCACTCAGCATAAGCTGTGGCGTCAGCCCCCTACGATGAGAGGAAATGGGAAAGGGGCCCAAAACGTACATTTGGCAGGGCCCCAACATCAGACCCTGTCTAGAATCACATACGCACGAGTAAGTGTGCTACGCAAGTTGCTAATCGGTTGGGTTCACTCAGGTAGAGTGTTATTTCAACAAGTTTACCGTACTAACCTTTCGATACGTCTGACATTTACAGTTAGGTATTCGACTATTATTATTAAGTCTAAAGATCACGTTCAGAAAACATCAAAGTAAGTTCCTCAACGGGTTAGTGAAGAAAGCTTCGAAAATTTTCCATTCTCATAATGGCGCTTTCGCAAAATGTTTCTTGTGCGTAATGTCCCTTTGGCAAAATGTTTCTTGTGCGTAATGTCCCTTTCGCTAAATGTTTCTTTTCCAAAAAAATATTATCGAAAAAGTTCTTTTCACAGAATGCATAAAACTTTTATAGACGATTGGGTTATTACTTTTGTGTTTCCCGGCATTCACTATTTGATCAAGTTATTTACTTATAAAAAACAAGTCAGTTAGCGTCTTTCCCCACAGCGCAATTCGTACGATATCGAAACAAGTAATTTATTTATTTAAGATACACCATCGGTATATACATAAAAATTACATGAATAAAATTCACGGACAATGACCGTATGTTATACCATTACAGGCGTATACAACATTCAAGTTAGTTTTAAACAAATAATAAAACAACACGCACACGTGTTTGAGTTAACTTAAAGCTAGAAGATAGAGAAAAAAAAATTGGATAAAAAGTATATAATGATTTGAATATAACCAGAGACAACCTAGATATACTTTTTACGAAATGTCAAAACACTATTGAGTAAAGACAAACATAGCAAATGCGGCATGCAAATATACAATACAATCGGCAAAATAATGAGTCCTGACTTATGATGTCATTAAAAAATAATGAATCGTCACTAATACAGTGGGCTCGACCATTATAGACGGCGATACGGTTCACCACCCATCGCGTTGGTCTAACAGAAAACTCGGTGCAGTGTGAGTACTTAGTTCATCTTGCGACGGATGTACCTCTTGACTACCCCAATCGCATATTTCTAATTTTTAAATTTGCTGTGTAATTTTAATTTTACCTTAATTGTATAAGTTATGTACGCCGTAATTGTCATAATTTAACGGCCTCTGTGGTCCAGTGGTTGAGCGTTGGGCTCAAGATCCGGAGGTCCCGGGTTCGAATCCCGGTGGGGACATATCACAAAAATCACTTTGTGATCCCCAGTTTGGTTAAGAAATTACAGGATGATCACCTAATTGTCTAAAAATTAAGATGATCCGTGAATTCACCTTACAACCCACACAATAGAAGAAGATTCTCATAATATTAGCCACAATACCGTAACCTTCTAAATGTAAAAATGTTTTAATTATGTGATGTACATAACAACTGTACTTCATAAATAAAAAGTATGGTCGTGAACTTATGTTATTATTGTTTGTTTGTTATGTTATGAGACGTTCTATATTTTTGTAAAGACATCAGGTCTAATACCGTAAACTTACTAATGCGCTATCGTATAGCGCCGTTGTGGGGAAGGTCGGTTAGAATTCGCGCTTTATCTAGCATCCTACTGTGAAATATCGCTGACATAAGTTAGTTTCCGGTTGGCCCGACCATCTCGAAAGGGTGTTTGATTTATTGTATTGTTTCAACCAAACCACAGGCTCTATCAGAAGTGACAGTGATAGAAGGTCGATGTATCCCAGGCCATTATTCAACTATTCCAAAGATCTAGGTTAGGGTTTCTGTTATTATGTTCTGTAATCTATTTCGTAAACAAAACAAACTTAACAAAATTGTTCTTGTTTTATTTTTGTTGCTAAATGTTTTGTTCTTCTTCTTCTATCGTGTGGGTTGTGAGGTGGATTACCAACCTCATCAACCCTGGTGTCAGGGTTATTATTGAGCCGCCAAAGGCCCTGGACATGGCTCATGTAACGACTACATACTTACATCAGTAATTAGTAACCGGGACCAACGGCTTAACGTGCCTTTCGAAGCACGGATCATCTTTTTTTCCGGATAATCAGGTGATCAGTCTGTAATGTCCTAACCAAACTAGGGATCACAAAGTGATTTTCGTGATATGTTCCCACCGGGTTTCGAACCCGGGACCTCCGGATCGTGAGCCCAACGCTCAACCACTAGACCACGGAGTTCGTTATGTTTTGTTTGTGTGCAATAAAGGATATTTGATTTGATTAAGCTTACGATTATATTCCACTTATCACACTGTGAAGGTCTATCAGAAAGCTCGCTAAGGTATAGGTAGTTAGTTCACCTTGCGCTTGATGTACCTCTGACTACCCCGAATGGGATTTAGTCGTGAGTTTATGTTTTGTTTCCCTCCGGACTCGTGGTCACACCAGGTTGTCACACCAGATTCTACGTATATGGAATTCTTTGACTGTTTTTGTCATCAATCTACTCAAGAGGACACACTAAAGATATCACTGAAATCCGTTTTTGAATATCTCACCTAACACCGTAGATTTGAATAGAAAAAGTCAATAGATAGTGGGAGAATGCTCTGTCCCGTTCTAACAAAATGATTGTATTCAGCTTGGTAATAGCTTGAATTACTGAATTCACAAAAATCACTTTGTGATCCTTAGTTTGGTTAGGACATTACAGGCTGATCACCTCATTGTCCAAAAAGTAAGATGATCCGTGCTTCGGAAGGCACGTTAAGCCGTTGGTCCCGGTTACTACTTACTGATGTAAGTACGTAGTCGTCACATGAGTCATGTCAGGGGCCTATGGCGGCTCAATAATAACCCTGACACCAGGGTTGATGCGGTTGGTAATCCACCTCACAACCCACACGATAGTAGAAGAAGACTGAATTTGTATGTAAGCTTCCTTCAACATTACACATGATAATGATTTATGATCCAAACATGAATACGAAAACAAATTCGAAAATTATTAGTTTAGACCTGTGCTAGGACTCAAACCTGCGGCCCCATAGTGAGAATCAAACGTCTCTTGCTCTAAGAACACAAGTAAATAGAGTCCATCAGAATCGCCCAATTAATGGGCAGTAATTATTGAGCACATTTCAACTTCTTGGAGAATCCTTAGAAAAGGTTTAATATGATCTACTCTGAACCGGCGTTCGTGTATGAAGCGATTGATGAATGTGGAGGAAGCAAGAGAAGTATGTCAGGATTCTATAGTCTCTGCTTACCCCGGTGGGAATTAGGCGTGAGTTTATGTATTTCAACTTCTTCTTCTCATTTTCTTCAACTTAAAATACGCCGACAAAATACGAGTGACAGGTGATTCTGACGGACACATAAACTCTTTGAAAGTTGTTTCCAACTACTAAGGACTTTAAGCTATTTCCCAGTTGTTCCCAAGAATCTAAAGAACAAGGCTTATGTGGGATCCCTACTGAATCGCCGAAGAATAAAACACAAACTTACACATATATCGGTAATCCCTATGTGTAGATACCGGGGGTTGGAGACGCTCACGTCCGAAGGTTTACCTTCCAGACCTTCCACGTGACCCCTGGGTAGTGATAGGGGCTTTGGCGTGGCTGGTTATTACCCTCCAGACAAAGACTTACTACCAACGAAACTCATGTCCTGGCATGGTAGCTGGACAAGCTTAGGTAGAGAGGTCCAGGAATAAGGTAATTGGTAATTGTGCCATGGAATAAGGAATACCACGGATACCGCGCAAGGATAACGCGTATACAACGGTAACTCTTCTAAGTCTTCAAAAATAGCAGGATAGAAGGACTTTGAAGAATTACCAATTATGCCACGGGAGCATAGCCAAGATAGACCGAAATATGCACAAAACGGTCATTTTGCATGAGGTAACGACCGTATTATAAAACTTTCCACATCATTCATTGCCTCTTTGGTATAGTGCAACCACAACTAGCGCTTGAGTTACTACGCAATAAACAGCGTGTAAATCGATTTAGCGGTCCAGCTAGAAATGTCTTGGTGCGGTCGATACACACGCCGACCTGAGTTAACAGGCGAAATGTGGACTCGTGTAATTTAGTGCTGAGGTCATATCTCCCTTGTTTCTGTGATCTGTGCTGGAAGTCTTTATACGATGCTGTGTTCTGCGTTTGACAGCATCGCTGCGCCAGTTATCGATTTTCGTGATGCAGCATTCATGCTATATCACACGCGTAGACATGCATTGCCAGCCGTGCAGGCCCAGACTGAGACCCAAAATCGGTCCGGCCATTTGAGAGACAATCGGCCATCAACGTGAGACCATCGCTACCACCCACCTAACCTACCAACCCTAGTAGGATCGTATGGCCGTCACCACAAGCATGAACTAGTGAAGCCGTGACTAAGTCCGGTGTGGACCACTAGGAGCGTGTTAGTAACAGCGTATCTAATACTGAGGGAGGTGACTCAAGCCCATGATTCTGAGTTAATAAGAAGTGGAATTTTCCATCAAAAATACAACATTTTTTTGAAATTCGAACGTATAATAACGGGTTCTAATCGCGTTTAAGGCAGGGATATGAAACTCCCGATATTTCGACACTGTTGCAAGTGCCATGATGACCCGTTATTATGCGTTTTAATTATGATAATAACCGCGTAAACTTAAAACAATGTATAAACAATCTTTTGTTTTTTTTTTATATTTATTTTCATGATGAAAAACTCCACTTGATATTAACTCGGAATCATGAGTTGAATCATCCCCCTTAGTATGTACGGTGTTACTAAACCCCTGAACAGATTTACTGAAAAGAATGATGAAGATAATGAGGAGGACGGATTGCTTGCATTTTGTTTATAATTATGACAGAATAGTCCATTTGTACGGTCACGAGCATTAATATGTATACACTTTGGTACCATGTCACATTAACTTTTTTGACAAATTGAACTGTAGGTCTCACTAAATGTCAAATATGTTAGTGTGAC
Organism: Pectinophora gossypiella; assembly: GCF_024362695.1. Classification (NCBI taxonomy): domain Eukaryota; kingdom Metazoa; phylum Arthropoda; class Insecta; order Lepidoptera; family Gelechiidae; genus Pectinophora; species Pectinophora gossypiella. Next base: position 16,011,862 of record NC_065415.1, read on the forward strand.
AGAGTCCTAAAGTGGGTACATTATATTGCTCATGACTGTACTGTTCTTAAATGTTTGTATGTTTTGTTTGTGTGCTATAATGTATACGGGGTGTTAGTGACATCGTAACGAATACTAATGGGGGTGATTCCGACCATGATTCTGAGTTAATATCAAGTGGAATTTGCTGTCGGAAAATTCTTAAAAAACATTCTGTTTCTTTTAATTAATATTTTCAGTTCCATACTTTTGCGACGGAAAATTCCACCTGATATTAACTCAGAATCATGGTCTGAATGATCCCTCAAAGTTTGCGTTACGATGTCACTAACACCCTGTAAGTATTTGAATTGATTTGATTTGATTTAAATAGTCGGATGTTGAACGAGCCGCCAACCACACCAGCTGGCCGGCGGTGACCGGCCAATCGGACAAACGCCCAACCTGCCCTATGGCCAGTCCGGGCCTGACGCCGTGTACCCGCCTGTACGTTAACAGCATTTTTGCACACCAGATTACTTTAACCGTTCAAAGAGCCATCGCTGCCTAGCCTTTTAGCCAATTAGGACGCACCAAACGTACCAGTTTGCTCACTTCTAGATATGTTTTCATGTACTTTTTTGTTTTTTAAAACTCTGAAAATATTACTCGTGCCTTGCCTCTTCATTTATGTAATCTACATTTTTGTAAAAAATCCTAATATTTTCAGCTGCTAAACATCCGTAGTATCGGTCTCAGTGACCCAGTGGTTGAGCTACCTATCTAAGATTACTGCATTTATAAAATAGACTGGAATGTTTCCAGAAATATTAAGAAACGATAATGAACCTAAAATGCAATTATTTCAGATGTAATGTATAGAAGATGTAAACAGTCGGGCGCTATTTACTTACTAAGTAATCCTTGAACATAGCATAGCCTGCATACATTTCAAAATTTTATTTTAGATTTTTCCGTCGCAAAATTCTACTTGAAATTGACTCAGAATCATGGTCTCAATCCTCCCCCAAAATATTCATTAGGTACTCTCTCTCTCTCTCTCTCTCTGTAGGTATATCATATACCTTTGCCTATCACTTAGGATACAGGTGTGATCTTTTTTAATTATTATTTTTAATTTAGTACTTTTGTGATGGAAAATTCCACTCGATATTAACTCAGAGTCACGAGCTGAATCATTCCCCTCAGTATTCGTTACAATGTCACTAACACCCTGTAGATACATGGTAATTTCAGTAATTGTCTTAGTTGTTAATGTTTTAATATAAACGATGTAGTAGTACTTAATAAACGCCGCGACTTGTGATGAGTGAGGCCTTTTTATCTCAGGACGTCCACCACCACCTTATGACCATTTCGATAAACATCCGTCTTGCTTTTTTTGTTTGTTTAGTGAAAATTTGATATGATGTTGTTGTCTTTTTTTTGTGGCGCCCTTTTATAATAAACTATTTCTATTCCATTCCATTCCATTCCATTCTATTCAATAAATAAATACCCATAGGTATAGGTATATTATGTCACCGCGCGCTCTTCTTAGATAATTCTTTAATCCGAGTAACTAAGTACATTCCGCTGAGCAAGCTCCACTTGAGACGAGTCCTCTCGCGTCAAGACCTCCAACGAAAAAGGAACAAGCAAAAATCCTGTGAAGAAAAGATTTTTCTTTTTTGTTAACTTCGCCGTTTTCAATTTTTCCTGGATACCAACTTTCTTGAGTGTAATCTGTAATATAATTTAAATGCAAAATTCTTTATTTTATTTTTGCATGCAGCCAACGGTTTATTCGGGTTTTATTTTATTTCTGAAGAATACTTTTTACGTTTATTTTATTTTTACAAATTATTTATCTCTTTTTAGATAAAAAGGAAGTTCAAACCAACCTATTTTTGTGTCGTTACCATTATAATCTGGAATAAATGAATTTATTTATTATTATTTATTTATTATTTGAGATTTTATACCTTTTATAGTTATTTCTAGTATGGTTGTTGATGAAATATAATTACTTATTAAACGCGAGACTAAAAAAATTAAAAATTGTCTTAAGAATTAATCAACAGATTACAAACGATCTACATACCTACCTCCGCTTCGCTTCGCTGCCAACTGTGCCCGTACGCGATGTGTAGTGAGAATCGCCTATATGATAGCAAATATAACTTCTACTCCGCTCTCTAATCAACAAAACTTCTGAAGCTAGGTACTCCGACTTTTGCAATTAATACTTTTTAAATTACTTCAAGGAGAGCTTAAAGTAATTAATGACATTATAAAGACCGATTTCTGAATAAAATATTCAGATAATTAAATGAGCAAATCGATAAAGAAATCGAGTCGTTTCTATTAACATCATAACGAAATATACGTATTCTGTAGACTAGTATACTCGTAGTAGTAGTTATAGGTCGTATCAGTACAGTCAGCCTAATTCTCTTACCACTAGACCACGTGGATTCACGATACGGAGGTCCGGGTTCGATTCCCGATGGGGACGTTGTCGAAATCACTTGATGAGACTGTCCTTTGTTTAGTAAGGACATTACATACTTGAATTAAAAGTCTCGAAGCTGAGATTAGTTTAGTAATAACACCCTTAGTAAAGTATACCCATAAATAATAATATTCTGCGTAGATAATAGTGCTAATTCCTGTAGACACCATCTAATTTTATTTTAAGTTATGCCTGTTATTTTCTTATCCGCCGAAAGGGAAAAGGACACCATCCGATAATCCGATTGGCAGCTGTTAATTTTAGAATGAATGACCGAATGAATAACGCGGGCAAATGAAATAGGTGTCTCGCTGGTATGCGCGTTTTTGTTTCGAGTTATTGTTTTAGATTTCTAACTTAAATTGACGTGTGTTCTATACATTTTATACCTATCAATTACCCTCTCCTTTTCGGCACATAAGAAAATGACACGTATAACTTAAAATAAAATTAGATGGTCTGTACTGAAATCAGAACCATTAGCGTAGTAAACTACTTATATTCAACTATATTTATAATATATAAGTATATTATAATATATAAGTAGGTTACACTTGGAATAAAATGGAATGAGTATTTGCTAACAACGGTTGTAACCTGACACGGACAGCGGGAGACCAGATTTCTTAGCATTTCTTGTTTAACACGTTCCGGGATAGAACGTCAAGAGACGATCATGCAAAAATACTTTAACACTAAATACTACTACAAACTACTACTACTTTAATACTTTTATTGATACTTTTTTTAAAGATATTAAAATGGGTTTGCTCTCGACACCATTTTCCCATGAAAGTGTCGACGAAATGAGCTTACCCAAAAGGTCAACCCAGACTCGCCTTGAAGGAATTCAAGTTACAAGATGAAAGGAATATCGATGGCGGAAGTGCTGTATGACGAGAAGTCTGTTGACGATAGGTTTATTAGTTCGGATATAAGCCACAACGTGAAGGAGCGGGCATTCATAGTGCAAAATATGGTTGAATGGCGTATTTGTGTCGTGTTATGCGATATTGAAGCGCCATCACTGAAATGTTTAAAAAGTAGGCTTAAATGCTGGCTACTCGAACACACTTTCTATAGCTATGAAGATTTTTTAACTTAAAAATTTACCACTAAGTACAATTATTGTATTATTTTATACAGGGTGTTAGTGACATCGTTATGAAAACTTTGAGGGGATGATTGAGACCATGATTCTGAGATGATATCAAGTGGAATTTTCCGTCGCAAAAGTATGGAACAGAAAATAACTTAAAAAAAAAATCATGAATTTTCCGACTGAAAATTCCACTTGATATCAACTCAGAATCATGGTCTGAATCATCCCCCTCAGTATTCGTTACGATGTCACTAACACCCTATTTATTCCATATGACGATGATGATGAAGTAAATGATAGTATTTAAGCTTCTTATTACATCCTGTGTGTTGTGAGGTAGATTACCAACCCCTTCAACCCCAGTTTAGGTTATTATCGAGCCGCTATAGGCCCCTGACATGACTCATGTAACGATTACGTACTTACATCAGTAAGTACATAATAACCGGGACCTACGGCTTAACGTGCCTTCCGAACAAAGATCATCTTACTTTTGAACAATCAGGTGATCAGCTTGTAATATCCTAACCAAATTAAGGATCACAAAGTGATTTTTGTGATATGTCTCCATCGAATCGTGAGCTCAATGCTCAACCACTGGACCACAGAGGCCGTTATATTTAAGCTGAATACTATATTAGATAGATAGATAGATAACAATTATTAGAAATAAAATTATATTGGGTCGTTTTAGTGATTTCAGCGTCTCGCGTCTTGATACTTTAGCCCGTAACGTGTTAAAAACTATGTTCAGCGACTACAACTATAAAGCGAGCTGGAAAATAAAATTTTGCTCACGTTTCAAACAAATCTTCTACTACTTTTTCATATTGAATTCCGTACTAGACTTTAAGAAACTGTAGCCGTGGTAACCCAGTTGGAAGATTGCTTGTCTCTCACTATGAGGTCGCAGTTTCGAATCCCAGGACGACCCTGAACCAATGATCTACGAATGAGATAATCAATGAATGAGAAATCTCTTTGTTTAGAGATAAGCTTGCCTGTACTATCTGTTTTCTTTGTATGTTTCTTGTGTCTGTTTCATTGTGTACAAATAAATAAATAAATAAATGATTTTTGATTTTCTAGTTAGGTCATGAGTGCTCACGTGCTCAGCGGTGAAGGAAAACTTCGTGAGGAAACCCACATTCGAAACGAGAATGTCGTAAACGTCGACATGGAGATAATACAAACGTGCGAAAAGAAACTTAGCAGTATACAAATGAAGATAGTGTGTATATGCCTCAGTAACTATTTAAATCAATAACATAAGGGGAGAGTCAGTGGGGAGGGAGTAATACCTACAATTGTCAATTGTTTCGTCTTAGCTGAAACTAAGCCGCGGGCGTGAGTATAGTACCTTACCTCATTGACTTTTCTTCTATTTGTAGAAGCAAATGTCGCCTGTGTCTAATGCCTATCTTACCCCGGAAGTTATTAGCCGTGTATTCAGCGCGACGATCGCACTGAGATGATCCCTAGAACACATTTTTACCGTCGTCAACCTATATTATATAATTAAACGCGCTCGGTCTGCGATTGTTGAAGTTAAGCAACTTTTGCAAAGGCCGGTTATAGGATGGGTAACCACAAAAATAAAGTTTTCATCTCGAGCTCCTCCGTGCTTCGGAAGACTTAAAATCAGTCAATAAAATCCACACAAGCTTCGTCAATGAACACGCTGATCGTTATAAAAATAATTACTTAAAAAAAATACATTCATAGAAAGATAATTTAACCCTCATGGACAGAGACCATGGGTCATTGATGGTTCATAATAAGTAGTATGACGCCTTGGAATCAGAACGGCCGTGGACGTTCTGTCCTTGAAAGTGTTAATACCCAACTGATTGTGCTGATGTGAAATGAATATTCATTCAATCAATTGCAGACCATCAAAAAATACTACTACTTTGCATTTAAAAGCAATATAATGCTTCGAGCATTATACGATTTCTGCTCCGTATGCTGCCTTGCAATGACCTCCATACAATACGCTGGATAGGTTAACGGATAATATTTTTGTGGCTTTTTAATCTTCGCTAGTGTAGCTAGTATATCTTCGTTAACAGGGAAGTTCTGGGAACTATGGCGAATTATTGACAGTTTCTCTGTATATGAGAACGTAAATTGAATCCAGCTATAGCTACTGAACTTATCTTGGCTGTCAAATTAATATATAGACACGTTCAATGCTTGTTATTTTTTATCGGTAAGGCGATAAGAATACAGGCATACAAAAGGCACTCTTAGGAAAAATAGTTACTTACGTTAGGTAATAACTATATAGCTCCGAGTGACAGCCCTCGGCGCTCCCCACTTGCTCGGCCAAGTAGAGTCAAATATACAATAAGTCAAGCTAAACATTACTGTCGATGCACTATGAGAATCAGGATTATATATTCAACGAAATTCTCTAGCGTTACCCCGTTCCTCACGAGGTCCGCTTTCCTGACTTGAAGATTTGACACGTCCAGTTTTTTTTATAGAAGCGATTGCCTCTCTGTCCTTCCAACCCGTGAAAGGAAAACCAACACAATACAGGTTATGTCACTCACCTACGAAATGCATTTTTCGGGAATGGGGGTGTATTTAACGTAATTATCGTGGATAAACTTGTTGAAGGTCAATTTAACTTTGACTGTACAATTAGCTTTTTATTTTTGTTTTTTTTTTAGACGTGACTTATTGTAGATTTGCCGCAGGTGGCATTAACTACTTGGCCGGACAAACGGGGAGCGCTGAAGGCTCTCACCCGGAGGACAATTAGCGAATCCAGTTTGTTGTATAGAACTCAGTGGTACCAGAGCACAGCGCGGCGCAGTTTGCGAACGTATATTGCACCTGTATATTGGAAAATGTCGAGAGTTTATTGCATTTATGGTTGTATTCAGAGCAGGTTAATACCGGTTTACATCACAGGTCTCATAGGCTGTTTGTAAGTATAGGCGTGTAAGGCTCCCTTCACACGGCGACTATACAACTACTACCGTTTTTTCACGTATTCCGGAGGGGTATATATGATATTATACTCAGAATCGTGATCTGAATCATCCCTCAAAGTTTTCGTTACGATATCACTATCACCCTGTTTAATAACCTTAGGGTACATTGAGTAGATTATCATCTTGCAACCACTTCTCCCCACGCTCAATGTGCCAAAGTGATCTCTTCAAAAGTCATGACGCTTATAAAATAATAAAGTACTTTCGACGTCAGGGACGCTATTCAGAAATCAGATGAACTTTTAGCGTAGCGTTGGCGAACGAGAAAGTATTTTCGCTGGACACTTAGACATACTTATGCGTGCTTAGGTTAGGCTCCCATTGGCCCCTATTCCTGCAGACACCTAATTTTATTTCAAGTTATAAGTACCCACAATTTTTTTATCCGCCGAAAAGGAAAGGAACGGAAGATTGACTACTGTTAATTTTAAAATAAATGAGTGAATGTATGCATAATCCGGGCAAATAAAATAGGTATCTCGCACATAATATGCAATACATTTGACGTGTGCTGTCAACTGAAATCCGTTGGGTTATGACCAATATAATTTAGAAGGGTAATTTAAAGTTTGTATGTTCCATCGTATCAACAGTGGCTTCACGTTGTCTTTGATTACTTGTGGCTCTGCCCACCCCATTAGGGATTATTATGTATGTGTATGTATGTGTTTTTAAAATTTTACTGTATAGCACCTATAGCACCCATATCTTGTGATATGTCCCCACCGGGAATTGAACCCGGGACCTCCGGATCGTGAGCCCAACACTCAACCACTGGACTACGGAGGCCGTAGAATAAGTGGAGAAAGTATTGCCATTTTATACATTAAAAAAGTAAAAAAAATATAATTTGTTGGATGTTACCAATAGTACTAATCTTAAATAAGAATTGAATCTCACCGATAAGAATTGATACGAAAAACATGGCGCCTAAAACCCGATGGAACAAGTAATCGTAACCCATCGTTCCAACTCTATACCGCGTTAGATTTACGTTTAAAGGCGTGACTAAACTGTGGCAATTTGGACAGGGCAATTTTCATGTTAAGCGAGTTGGATAGAAGCGGGGAGAAGGCAGCCACAAGAGCTGTACCCACTTGCAACAGTATTTATCTGTTGCCAGGGACGTATTGAGAGAAAAATATAAATTCAAATGTATTATTGCATTGCTACAGGTCAAGAAGGTCTTAAACAATACATACATCCACTGCAGCATACCAGTCTAGGTGTACAATTTTTAATTCTAATATATTTAAATTACAATTTCAATAAGATATTAAAATAATGATATTAAAATAATGTGAGTGAGTTATAAGTTTAAATAGTATAACCCGACTACGGGAAATGACGCGATGCTTCTCTGATATTCTTCCAAATAGTAATGTTTAGAAGATTGCCGTTGTAAGCAAACTCTTGGGACAGAATGGCCGAATGGAAATTTTTGTTACGATGTCACTAACACCCTGTATAGAAAAGAAAAAATTATCGGAAGTTAGGAATTTTTACCTAAATTCAAAAATCGTTTATTCGTCGGAAAAATGCCCAGACAAAATTTTTGGTCCAATATATTGAGGTATTTGTACTTTTAGGTATAAATACCTAACTTCCGTATGTTTCTTTGTTTGGAATTTTTAATACAAGTTTGGGGTTGGTAATCCACCTCACAATCCACACGATAGAAGAAAAATACAAGTTTCACCTAATTCTGCGGCCTCTGTAGTCCAGTGGTTTGAGTATTTGGCTCACGATCCGGAGGTCCCGGGTTCAAATCCCGGTGGGGACATGTCATGAAAATATATATATATAGAAGAAGACTTAATTCTGCAACCCAGCAAAATTTCAGCGACTGAGAATTTAATGTGGGGGTTGTCATACAAAAAAATTGCTCCATTGCTTACACTAAATACACTACACTGCAGCTGTACAAAGTGTACTATATCCTCTGCCGAAGGTTGTCTGGAAGAGATCGCTCTTAGCGATAAGGCCGCTTTTGTCCACCTTAGAATAAGTTTATCCTGTAATTTTTTTGTGAATTTGTGTGCAATAAAGTGTTTTTATTATTATTACTAGCTTTTGCCCGCGACTTCGTCCGCGTGGCGTGTTATATAAGAGAGAGATCTTTGTGTGTGTGGGAGTGCATACTTATGCAGTTTAGATTTTTTCATAATTTTTTTTTCCCAATAACTCCCATTTTTCAAAATACAGCCAAAATAAACTTTATATTTACTAAGGTATGCATGCATGCTAGATTGAATCAATTGATTGAATTGATTTTTTTTTTAATTGATTGTTCATTGAGTTTTAATTTTAATACACACTTCCTCTCTTCCCTTCAACGTTGCTGTGCCCTACAGGGTCCATGTTTTAGTTCCTATGCCTATGTAACACCCCATTGTACTACATGGAATGCAATAAATAATTTAATTGAATTGAATTGAAAACATCTATCTTACGCGGTTTCGATTTTTTCATACAAATGTTTTTTTCCCGCTTACTCCCGTTTCCGTGGGAATTTTGCAATATCCTGTTGCAACTAAGCTTTAAGTTAACTAAGGTACCTGCATGCCAAATTTCAAGCGTCTAACTTAAGCGGTTTAGATTTTTCATACAAAAGGATTTTCCCGCAAATTTCCGTTCCCGTGGGAATTCCGGGAATTCCTTTCTTAGTGCACCTCTACGGTACCTAAGCTATGTCCCTTCCAAATTTCAAATGCCTACGTTTAGCCGTTCAGGCTATGCGTTGATATGTCAGTCACTGAGTCAGTCAGTTTCTCCTTTTATTTAGATTTGATTTTTTCATACAAATGTTTTTCCCGCTAACTACCGTTCCCGTGGGAATTTTGTAATATCCTGTTGCAACTAAGCTTTAAGTTTACTAAAGTACCTGCATGCCAAATTTCAAACGTCTAACTTGAGTGGTTTAGATTTTTCATACAAAAGGATTTTCCCGCTAATTCCCGTTCCCGTGGGAATTTCGGGAATTCCTTTCTTAGTGCACCTCTACGGTACCTATGGTACCTGCATGCCAAATTTCAAACGTCTAACTTGAGTGGTTTAGATTTTTCATACAAAAGGATTTTCCCGCTAATTCCCGTTTCCGTGGGAATTTCGGGAATTCCTTTCTTAGTACACCTCTACGGCATCTAAGGTACCTGCATGACAAATTTCAAACGTCTAACTTGAGTGGTTTAGATTTTTCATACAAAAGGATTTTCCCGCTAATTCCCGTTCTCGTGGGAATTTCGGGAATTCCTTTCTTAGTGCACCTCTACGGTACCTATGGTACCTGCATGCCAAATTTCAAACGTCTAACTTGAGTGGTTTAGATTTTTCATACAAAAGGATTTTCCCGCTAATTCCCGTTCCCGTGGGAATTTCGGGAATTCCTTTCTTAGTGTACCTCTACGGTATTTAAGGTACCTGCATGACAAATTTCAAACGTCTAACTTGAATGGTTTAGATTTTTCATACAAAAGGATTTTCCCGCTAATTCCCGTTCCCGTGGGAATTTCGGGAATTCCTTTCTTAGTGCACCTCTACGGTATCTAAGGTACCTGCGAGCCAAATTTCAAACATCTAACTTGAATGGTTTAGATTTTTCATACAAAAGGATTTTCCCGTTAATTCCCGTTCCCGTGAGAATTTTGGGAATTCCTTTCTTAGTGCACCTCTACGGTACCTATTGTACCTGCATGCCAAATTTCAAACGTCTAACTTGAGTGGTTTAGATTTTTCATACAAAAGGATTTTCCCGCTAATTGCCGTTCCCGTAGGAATTTCGGGAATTCCTTTCTTAGTACACCTCTACGGTATCTAAGGTACCTGCATGACAAATTTCAAACGTCTAACTTGAGTGGTTTAGATTTTTCATACAAAAGGATTTTCCCGCTAATTCCCGTTCTCGTGGGAATTTCGGGAATTCCTTTCTTAGTGCACCTCTACGGTATTTAAGGTATCTGCATGCCAAATTTCAAACGTCTAACTTGAGTGGTTTAGATTTTTCATACAAAAGGATTTTCCCGCTAATTCCCGTTCCCGTGGGAATTTCGGGAATTCCTTTCTTAGTGTACCTCTACGGTATCTAAGGTACCTGCATGCCAAATTTCAAACGTCTAACTTGAGTGGTTTAGATTTTTCATACAAAAGGATTTTCCCGCTAATTCCCGTTCCCGTAGGAATTTCGGGAATTCCTTTCTTAGTGCACCTCTACGGTATCTAAGGTACCTGCATGCCAAATTTCAAAAGTCTAACTTGAGCGGTTTAGATTTTTCATACAAAAGGATTTCCCTTCACTACTCTGCTCCTATTGATTGTAGCGTGATGAAAAGTATACTATAACCTGTCCAGGAGTGTGAAGAATAATTGTACCAAGTTTCATTAAAATCCGTCCAGTAGTTTTTGTTTCTATAAGGAACATACAGACAGACAGACAGACAGACAGACAGACAGACAGACAAAAATTTTACTGATTGCATTTTTGGCATCAGTATCGACCACTTATCACCCCCTGATAGTTATTTTGAAAAAATATTTAATGTACAGAATTGACCTCTCTACAGATTTATTATAAGTATAGATTATTACTAATAGGTAAAAGCCTGAATCGGCGAAGTATTTTAAAGTGAATAGATAGATTAAGGGCTTTTGGGCGAGGTATTTACACAATTGTTATGAATACCAACCCGTCAGGACCCTTCTCACGGGATGACTTTACGACTCACAGTGCTTCTTGTTGACATATTGAAGGTCATCATCATCACCAGCCCATTAACATCCCCACTGCTGGGGCACGGGCCTTCCCTATGGATGGACAGGGAGATCGGGCCTTAAACCATCACGCTGCTGGCCCAGTGCGGATTGATGTTTATTAACGACTGCTAATGCAGCCGGGACCAACGGCTTAACGTGCCGAGGAGCTCGAGATGAAAACTTTTTTTTTGATGACCCATCCAATGACCGGCCTTTGCGAAAGTTCCTTTACTTCAACAATCGCAGACCGAGCGCGTTAACCGCTGCGCCACCGAGCTCCTTAATGTCTATAATAACCTTATATACAGTGTGTTAGTGACATCGTAACGAAAACTTTGACGGATAATAAATTCAGGCCATGATTCTGATTTGATATCAATTAGAATTTTCCGTCGCAAGAGTATGGAATGGAAAACAATTTAAAAAGCACTAAAATGCACCCTGGCCTTTTTTGGTGAGCTGCTGCACCCATATACCTTTATGTTTTCTAACTAAATATTAATGTGTGTATATTTTAATGTTGTAAATGTATATTGTGTGTCGTAGGTTTTACCTAAATAAACTTTTTTATTATTTTTATTTTTTTAATTTTCATGAAATTCGCGACGGAAAATTCCTATTGATATTAACTCAGAATTCATGGTCTGCCTCATCCCCCTCAGTATTCGTTGCGGTGTCACTAACACCCTGTATATGAGAACGCTGAGGGGGGTGACGATTCAGCTCATAATTCTGAATAAATATCAAGTGAATTTTTCGCTAAATTCAAGTTTTATTTTGTTTTGTAAATGATTTGCAATTTTATACTTTTGCGAGAGAAAATTCCAATTGATATCAACTCAGAATCATGACTTCAATCATCCTCTTCAATATTTGGCACGGTGACACTAACATCCTGTATAGGTAAGTACTTTAGTATCTTCTAGCAAGCTTGTCGGACTTTGGATAATCTGTGAAAATAATTTACGAAGATTTACGAATGATTATGCCTGTATGTGTGTTATATGCCTAATAAGACACGGCGAATTTATTAAAAACATCATAGAAGGAAAGCTAGAAGGAAAGAGAGGAAGGGGAAGACCAAGAAAAGCTTACGTGGAACAGATTAAAGAAAAGGTTAACGTCGTGTCTTATAGGGAAGTCAAGGATTGGCCTTTGATAGACTGGAATGGAAAATGCTGCACCGACAAGAGCGTGGCTCTTAAATTGATGATGATGATACCTATATAACGGCCTCCGTGGTCCAGTGATTGAGCGTTGGGCTCACGATCCGGAGGTCCTGGGTTCGATTCCCGGTGGGGACATATCACAAAAATTACTTTGTGGTCCCTAGTTTGGTTAGGACGTAACAGGCTGATCACCTGTTTGTCCGAAAGTAGGACGATCCGTGCTTCGGAAGGCACGTTAAGCCGTTGGTCCCGGTTACTACTTACTGATGTAAGTACGTAGTCGTTATATGAGTCATGTCAGAGGCCTTTGGCGGCTCAATAGTGACCCTGACACCAGGGTTGATGGGGTTGGTAATTCACCTCACAACCCACACGATAAAAGAAGAAGGTGATGCCTATGTACGTTTCTAAGTATACATGTCATCATGAAATTGTCATAATTGTCTGTCCTAATGGGCAGTCCTCTGATTACACTATGGACGTTTATCCATATGAATCCATATCAAGATGAACTATTGCGTATCGCGGTCTATATAATGGTGCCTGTCACTCTTAAGGCATAGAATTAACAATGTTATTATGTATGGGGTCACTCTTCGCCCCGCACTAAAACGAGGTGGGAGCGAGCTTGATTTACTTCACCCCCGCAACTGTTTTTGTAAGTGGAGATTATAAATACAAATTCGTACAAAACAACGCCGATTTTCCTTTTGTCATCCTGATTTCTTTTATACTTTATTTTACAGTATAAAATACATTGTATGTGAAGCGTACGAGGGGCGGATTTCATTTGTCGAGTCCTCTCGGTCCCGTGAACATCTGTGCCGCACTGCCCAATTTGCACGGCCAAAGAGGAAATGTCAACACAACGTTACAATACCTTCCTCCCGTCTATATATTATCCACCTGCAAAAAGTAATTTTGATTTGTTCTGGTTATACTTATTTCTATTTATCTTAAATGCATTTTTCGCTGACGCAATTAACTCGACCATCGTAGACGACGATACGGCTCACCATCTATCTCCTTGGTCTAAAAGAAAGCTCAGTCACCCAAGTGCTAGCTAGAGTCTCTGATTTTGCATGGAGATTACTTTTAGAACTTAGATGCTCAATAAGACGGAAATGTTTGAAATTCATCCCTAAAATAAGGCTAAAAATGGGTTGAAAATTTGTATGAAACTTCAATACTTTTAATAGAGGTAGAATTTAATAGAAGGGTTACAAAATTACTAGAAAATAGTCAAATAGACAATTTTTCAACCCATTTTTAGCCTTATTTTAGGGATGAATTTCAAACATTTCCGTCTTATTGAGCATCTAAGTTCTAAAGAAAAGAGAGAGAAAATTCTCTCTCTCTCTCTCTCTCTTTATTTAAGAGATGCGCTCTTGTCGGTGGAGTAATCGCCTTCATTCAAAAAAAGTCATTTCACAAAAAAAATATTATATTTAATTATTTTTTTAAACTATTCTTACAAAGGAGTGAAACAGGGGGTGTAAGTTTCTTCACTACTTTAAGAGCCACGCTCATGTTGGTGTAGTATTATTCTCCATGATACTTTTTTAGGGAAAAATAGGGCAGTGGTTTCCCTCTTGCCTTCCGCCCCGCAGTACTCTGTCTGAGACGAGTGGTTTAAGTTTGTATGGAGAATATTTTATTTTTAAAGCCATTATCTCCATTTAATGTTTATTTTATATTTTATGATTATTTTTGTGAGTAAGTAGCATTTATATTTTATTATAATATTTTTTTTGTTATGTAATGTTGTTATAATTAGCAGTCGAACTGTTACCCTCAGGCCTGTTGTCTTAAACGTTGTACTGGGTGAGAGCTTTCAGCGCTCCCCATTTGTTCGGCCATGAAGTAAATGCCACCTGTGGCAAATCTACAATGAGTTATCATGAGGCACGCTCTTGTCAGTGCAGCATTTTCCATGGTACTTTTTTAGGGAAAAATAAAAATAGTCACGTCAAAAAAAACAGTCGAACGCGTCTTACACTTTCTATTAGCTCTCAACACACCATAGAAGCTATTTTTATCAAATAAACACATTTACTTATTTATACGATAATATTAAAAGAACAATAATAATAAGCACGCAACCTTTCTGAACAAAGAGCGAATATACTGTATACCCAATTTCGCCAATAATAACAAAATAAAAGATTCCAATTTTAATTCGATCCCTTACAACTTTACTGGGAATGAAACGAAAATAGAATGTTTAATAATGAAGACAAAAGGATGGAAATATATGATTCTATTGATCGATGTTCTAGTTAATAAAGCAGAAATAATAAATAATATCAACACAGTCATCATCCCCCAAGTATTGTCCCGTTTCCCAACGAAATAAAAAAAAATATATAATAAAAATATTAAAATAAACAAAAATAAAATAAAAAATAAAATATAGAATATTTTTTCTTTTTCTTTTCTTTCTTTTTCTCACAGGGTCCGTTTACTCTAAATTTAATCTAAAAAATTGACAGGTCCGATTTTTTGCAGAAGCGACTGCCTGTCTGACCTTACAACCCGCGAAGGGAAAACCAGCCCAATACAGGTTAGGTCACATACCTCCGAAAATGCATTTTTCACCGTTATGATCTAAACATGAATTCGAAAACAAATTTTGACCTATGTGTACGTAATATTGTTGACTTTTTTTTTGACGTGATTTGCCGCAGATGGCATTAACTACTTGGCCGGACAAATGGGGAGCGCTGAAGGCTCTCACCCGGTACAACGTTTAAGACAACAGGCCTGAGGGTGCCCAGTTGGGCACGAACCTCGGCTCAGGGCGTCGTCTGAGAGGAAAAATATTTGAAAGAATTAATCGACCCTAGTGGGTCGATAGCGATAAGCGCTGAATGAGGGAAATCGTCGACCACGCCGGCGGGGTCGGTATCGGGGCTCTGAAGTGTTTGGTGTCGCGAGCTGATTGGCTGCCTCTATGGCTAGAGTAATCAGGTCGTCGGGATCGTATATTACGTCCTTCGGGCGCCGATACTTTTCAGTACCGTTAATATTGTTGACAATATTTGTATACGTTACTATTTTCACAAGTGTGTGCATGTTTATTTTTTTTAAAATTACTTTCTCATCCATTTTGTTGAAACACGCCGCACACGCTGGAGCAGTGTCCGCGACTCGCCTATACACAAGAGTCATATTATAACACAAAATAAGCTCACGATATCCCAATGCGATAGGCAGAGGTACATCCATCGTAAGATGAACTAAGTACTCACTCCCCACCGAGCTGTCTGTTAGACCCACGACTCAATACGATTTAAAAACACGAAAGCACGTGAAATTACACCGATTCTGTTGAGCTTGTTCTCTCGATTCGTTTTCAAATTCAATTTTAGAACTTGTGCACGTTTATTTTCAAATACTTCTCATTCTAAATTGGGTTTCCAGTAAAACTGTTCTCGTACTTTCGTACATAACTCAAATACTTGTACTTGGAACGTGTGTAGATTTGCTACGTAAATTTGAAGTATTTACGAGTGTGGAGTTTTGTAACTTTGTAAATGTATTAAAGTATTTTTTCAGGGAAAAAGAGCAGTAAAAATTTAAAAGTAATTCCAAATTCGAATATTCGAAGTTGGAAGTGCTCATAAAATATTTATTGTCGAAACTGTAAAAGAAAACGGTATTATATTTATTAAATCCATTTCAAATCCACGTCAAAGGTGTCTATGGCGGTTGAGTAATAATTTTGATATTGTAGAAGAAAAATCCTTCTTAGGACTACGGGCATAGAATATAAATTTACTACGTATAGATCGGTAACTCTCCGTCCCGCACCAATAAATTCGTATCGGACGCTGACCTTACTCCCTCTGGGTCTTACGTCCTCTCAGACGACGCCCTGAGCCGAGGTTCGCGCCCAACTGGGCACCCTCAGGCCTGTTGTCTTAAACGTTGTACCGGGTGAGACCCTTCAGCGCTCCCCATTTGTCCGGCCAAGTAGTTAATGCCATCTGCGGCAAATCTACAATAAGTCACGTCAAAAAAAATCTGGGACTTACGTTAAGCTCAAAGGTTTTGTTGAAGAAAATCGCATCAAAATGTGATTTTAATAAAGGCGCTTTCGTGGTTTTCGCAATAAGGCGGTGTAGGTACTTAATATTATGTTTAATAAATTTACTTTAAAAAAAAACAATCGACAAAAACAGTGTCTACATAACTAAAAAGCGATAAATAACGTAATTTATTTATTTATCTATCTATAATTATTAAAATATTGACATCTTAATACGCAACAATTAAAAAAAATCATTGTATCTATTTAAATATTATATTTACAATTTATCACTTATTTTTGAAGTCGGTTAAAAAACACGATATTTAAAATAGAAACGACATTCACATCAAAAATAGATTAGTAGCACTACAACTTCCGTTGTAATGCTACTATTCATAGAACGTAATTGTATCAGATAATAATTAATTCAATGACGAAATTATACCGCTTTCTTCCTTGTATCAATCGAAAGTATAATTATACCAGCACTAGCTTTTGCCCGCGACTTCGTCCGCGTGGCGTGTTATAAAAGAGAGTTTTTTTGTGTGTGTGGAAGTGCATATCAAATTTCAAGCACCTAACTTAAGTTTAGATTTTTTCATACATTTTTTCCCGCTCCCATTTTTCAAAATACAGCCATAACGAAACTTTATATTTACTAAGGTATGCATGCATGCTAGATTGAAGACATTTATCTTATGCGGTTTCGATTTTTTCATACATATGTTTTTTCCCGCTAAGTCCCGTTTCCGTGGGAATTTTGCAATATCCTGTTGCAACTAAGCTTTAAGTTAACTAAGGTAGGTACCTGCATGCCAAATTTCAAGCGTCTAACTTAAGCGGTTTAGATTTTTCATACAAAAGGATTTTCCCGCTAATTCCCGTTCCCGTGGGAATTCCGGGAATTCCTTTCTTAGTGCACCTCTACGGTACCTAAGCTACGTCCCTTTCAAATTTCAAGTACCTACGTTTAGCCGTTTAGGCTGTGCGTTGATATGTCAGTCAGTCAGTTTCTCCTTTTATATATTTATAAGATTACATAATTAAGTAGATAGATATTACGTTCAGTAATGTACAAATAGTAGAACTCATGAAGCGTATTTAATTTTTGTTTATGATAATTTATTTATGTTAATGGAAACAGTCAATAAAAACATTAAGTAACGGTCTCCGGCGTCCAGTGGCTGATCGCTGGACTCACGATCCGGAGGTCTCGAATTCGAATCCCGGTATGGTTAGGTCATTACAGGCTGATCATCATGATCTGTAAGTAAGATGATGCTTCGGAAGGCACGTTAAGCCGTCGGTTTCGATTGCTACATGATTGGCGGCTCATACCATAGAAGAAGTAAAAACGTATTTCTACGCCCCGCACCAATTCGTATCAGGCACCTACCTCACCCCCTCTGGGTCTAACTCTTGTCTTTTATGGCCGTAAGCCACTAAAGAGTAAAGAGGAGAATGTGCGAACTGTGTCTCCCTCGCACTCACAGGTTTTTTTTTATGTGACTTATTGTAGATTTGCCGCAGATGGCATTAACATTAATATGTAAATTATTATTATTGTTTGACGTTTTTGTAACTTTTACTATTTGCATAATTTAATGATACTAACAACTATGGAATTTATATTTTCTGAAATAAATTATTTGAATTTGAATTAACTACTTGGCCGGACAAATGGGGAGCGCTCTCACCGAGTACAACGTTTAAGACAACAGGCCTGAGGGTGCCCAGTTGGGCGCGAACCTCGGCTCAGGGCGTCGTCTGAGAGGAAAAATATTTGAACGAATTAATCGACCCTAGCGGGTCGATAGCGATAAGCGCTGGTTGAGGGAAATCGTCAACCACTCTGGCGGGGTCGGTAGCGGGGTCCTGTGTTTGGTGTCGCGAGCTGATTGGCTGCCTCTAGGGCTAGAGCAATCGGGTAACATACAGGTTAGGCGCCATATGGTATACATGGGATTTATGTATAGCGTGGTCGAGGTGTGCCTTTGTGGCAGTCACACAATATCGAACCGAACATGACCCAACCAAGCCGAAACTTTTAATTTGACTTCGATTTTTTACTTTTTTCTACACTACACAATGTGGTTTCATGTGACAACTCGTAACGGGAAGGTTGTTTGTTATTTTAATACCTTTTTCGAATTGGTGACCTAATTGGTCCAGTGGTTGAGAGTTGGGCTCACGATCCGGAGTTCCCGGGTTCGATTGCCGGTGGGGACATATCACAAATTATACTTTGTGGTCCCTAGTTTGGTTAGAACATTACAGGCTGATCACCTGATTGTCCGAAAGTAAAATGATCCATGCTTCGGAAGGCACGTTAAGCCGTTGGTTCCGGTTACTACTCACTGATGTAAGTAGTCGTTACATGAGTCATGTCAGGGGCCTTTGGCGGCTCAATAGCAACCCTGACACCAGGGTTGATGAGGTTTGTACTCCACCTCACGACCCACACGATAGAAGAAGAAGGGTGGTATTAATAAACTAATCTCAGCTATGACTGCCCTCAAGATCATGCTCAAGTCCTTGTTTTTATATAAGAACTGTCACATTGACATGTTCTTGAGGGCTGAGAACCTGATATTACTTTATCAAGACCACCTTCATTCTCATTAATTTTGTGTTTAAAGTTGTATATCCAATTACGAACGCTAATTGATATTGTAGGGAACGCTGGTAATTGTAATAAAACCCCACACAAACAATTGAATGAACTGTATTACTTAGGATATTAATTAAATTACAAGATCCAAACATTGAGACGCGTTGGCTTGCTCGCGCTACAGATGTGACTGACCATAAATGGTAGACTATTAGGTATGTCCCATAGAGATATATAATTGATATTTTCAGTATGTTTGGCTGCCTCTTAATATTTACTCATACTCAATATAACATTACATAACATAAGCTTACGAGTATATCAAAATGAAATACTTCCCAGGCTATGTTCCTCAAAACCAATATAGATAGCGCTGTAAAGATTTTCCTTCGTTTAACCTTCTAATTTAATGGATAACAGATATTATATGCTTCTTTTATCTTTGTTTTTGGGTATAAATGACCCTTTTTATATGACACTTAGCACAATTTCATCTTCCATCTATTATTAGATATTCTGATCAGAATAAATATAGGTAGCAATATAAAACGTATGTAATCCAATACGATACGTAATGTAATCCAAATATCAAGCAACAATTATTTTTATATATATGTCGCAGTCGGATTGTATAATCCGCTGAATTACAATACGGCTAGCTGTTTTCAAAAACAGGGCCGTTTTGTAATGCGACGGTTCAACGATTAGCTGTATTGAATGCAGCTAAGTAAAAAACCGCCGAAACGTATTCGTCGCCATACGTCATTCAACACGGCTAGCCGTAATGTAATAAAGTGAGGGATTAGCCGTCTCTTTGACAGTTTTTAGTTCCGATTCTTAACACTCATAGCGCTGCCTGTCATAACAACAACAATGGCGTTGGATGCAGAAAGTGTGTTATTAAATAGCGAATTTACAAGTGAATTAAATAAAGGACACGTGTTAAATATGTTGGTAAATTGTGAATTTAAGAACAATTTTCAAGTGCTTTTAGACAAAAAAATTATGGTCACCCCTACAATTTAAGTAGTAGTACAATGCGGCCAAACGTGGACCGCTTTATTGGAGAACGTATCGCAATGACAATACGGCTAATCGTTGAACCGCCGCATTACAAAACTGCCCTGTTTTTGAAAACAGCTAGCCGTAATGTAATACAACGGATTATACAATCCGACTGCGACATATATAACTTCTCCCATTATTGTATCTTTGAATAATTATGTACACGAGTAAAGAGATGTTATGTAATTTACGCGTCAAGTATGGACAGCGCCATCTGTATTTTAATTGAAGAACGTAGCCTGGAAGAATCCCACATTGGGGTAGTCAAAAGACCACCCATCGTAAGATGTACTATGTACCTATACTGAATATACCTAAGGTTTATGTTTTGACGAAAGGTTAGGTCAAGAGTACTTTAAACCGACGAGCAAGTAATGAAGTCTTTGATGAGGAGGAAGCGAAAGTGGTGTCAGGATCATAACAAGTGGAATTGGGTGGTTTCTTGCGCACTTTTATGCCTCCTTATTTCCATATGTATCAGAAATCAGAAATCAGAATCATTTATTCAACGTAATTATCATGGATAAACTTGTTGAAGGTCAATGTAACATTTTTGAATTTAAGATGTTATGGCTGAGGAGAAGAAATGACAAGAAACAGCAACACATCTTTTTAATCAATGAGGGTACATTACAAGTTATTTAATAACTAGAGGAACACATTAAATACCAGACATTTTTATCATTTAGGTAATCATTAATCTTATAATAAGCTTTTTTACATAAAGTAAGCTTCACGTGAGCTTTAAATTTATTCTCTGACAAATTTAAAATATTATCTGGTATTTTATTGTAAAAACCCAAGTACGTATATCCAAGGTATGTACCTATGTACCGGCATTTCAGTCAATCTCTTCTCTTTTTCTATGGGTTGTGACGTGGATTACCGACCCCATCAACCCTGGTGTCAGGGTTACTATTGAACCACTAAAGGCCCCTAACAAGGCTCATGTAACAACTACTAACTTACATCAGTAAATAGTAACCGGGACCAACGGCTTAACGTGCCTTCCGAAGCATGGATCATCTAACACATCAACATCATCTCCCTAGGATTATCTCTAACCTGAAGATTTGACAGGTCCGGTTGTTTGCAGAAGCGACTGCCCGTCTGAACTCCCAACCCGCGAAGGGAAATCCAGCCCAATACAGGTTAGGTCACATACCTCCGAAAATGCATTTCTCGGGAGTGTTGGGTTCTTCACGGTGTTTTCCTTCGCCGCTGAGCACGTCTTCTTCTTCTATCGTGTGGGTTGTGAGGTGGATTATCAACCTCATCAACCCTGGTGTCAGGGTTATTATTGAGCCGCCAAAGGCCCCTGACATGGCTCATGTAACGATTACTCACTTACATCAGTAAGTAGTAACCGGGACCAACTGTTTAACGTGCGTGTGTAACTGAGCGCATGATAATCATTTATGATCCAAACATGAATTCGAAAACATATTCGACAATCATCACCACGTATTATTTTACTATCATTGAATAAATAAACAGAACTTTTAATTAAATTATTAAAATAGACTAGAGTTCTTTTAATTATTGCCTACTGCTTCAAATCAAATACTAAAAACTAAATTACTTTATATTTTAAATCAGGTCACTTGTATTGGCGCGGTACTGACAAAACCTTAAATTGGAGTTTGATCAAGAAATTAATTTGCTTTAAAAAAAGACAGAGAAATTCAATTAGAAAAGTCAACGAGCTTCGTTAAAAGTTCTCTGTTTTTGGCTACGTAAAATATGTATACAGGGTGTTAGTGACACCACAACGAAAAAAAATTAGAATGTCTACTTCCTTGTACTAAATTGATGGTTGGTGGTTTTCTTTAGAAATGTTTAATTAAGTTTTTAAGCTTTACTGCGCCGCAATTTAAATCGAAGAATCGAAGATTAATAGCTTTTGATAATGTTTCTTTTGTATTTTTTTTTTGGGTTCTCATGTGATAACATAACATAAAATAATAAATACTTTATTGCACAAACAGGAAAATACAAAATACAAAACAAAATCGCAATGACGGTGATCTGAATCATCCCTCAAATTTTTCGTTACGGTGTTTCTAACAACCTGTATAGCCAAGGACTGATTGGCCTGGCTTGGCCTGGGTCGTGTCTAAGTTCAAGATAAATTATGAAATTCAGATTACTAAATAAAGACAGACCTAAAATAACGAACAATTTTCTTTTTCTGTTTTACTTAATCAAGAAAATCGTAATAATAAGTCCGACATCTTATCACAGTCACAGTGTTTCGTGTTTTGACATTTGGTAAAATGTAACTGATTTGACTAGTTAGAAACAAGCATATTCATCCGAATTGTAAGCGCTGTCAGTATTTTCATTATCAATATGGCTGACAATTAAAACGCATTGCCAAAGCACTTAAGAAATTATATGGAATCACAAACATTTAACAAAAACCTAAAAGACTATTTGTGTGTATTTGGGTGTACTATACGATAAATGAATTTATAAATGATAATAAAATTATAACATGCATGAAATATAAAATAACAAAATAACAATTTTAAGAATAAAATTACGAAAACGAGACAATAACAAATAAAATAATAAAAATAAAATATGATCCCACTAATAATATAACATAATATTACAGCATTATCAAATAAAATTCTAATAATAAAATCACAAATACGATATGTAGCTGCCCGCGGCTTCGGTGATTCGGGCCGGTCTCTTGTGTTTTATTTTTATGTTGTTCGTCTTTCGAATCTGTTACTAATACTAGGTTAAACTTTTTGTTACTAACTAAATATGGACTAGTTTCCGAAATAAATATTTTGAATTGAATTGAATTGAATATAGCATGATCCAATACCACTAATTGATATCTATATTTAATGTTTTTATTTATTATGACCATCACGCAGTCCGCTCAAATTTTGCAACACCCTTCCAGGGTCATGTACTTACCTCATTAATCATAAATCATTATAACATCTTGTACAATTATGTACATGAAGCAATAAATAAAATAAACAAATACATAGTAGTAGCATTACGCCGCCGTGCTGTCTACCTACTGTATATTTATGTTATTGTAATAAGACGAAATTTGTAGCTAACCATATCACTGGCTTCGGTCTTTTTAGGTTGCTACTGTGATGATGATGATGATGACTGTGATCCAGCCGATTTCGGCTACGGCGACTGCTTCAACTCCGACGTTCATGTGCTCGCATGTGACTTATACAAAAGATTCTTGCACATAGTGGACATGTGTGCTATTGTAACAGTGCATTAAAAACAATTTATCTCGTTATCTTGGATCTGTTTTGGATAGCGGTGTAAAATAGCTATAAGAACTTGTAATAATAAATAAATAAGGTCACCCCTAATTCCCATTGGTTTATGGGGTCGTTTAGCATACTTTATAATAATAATAAAACTTTATTTCGGACTTTTTCACATCCATAATGGTTAGTAAGCACTTAAATTAACACAAAAAACGTTATGCCAAAAAGGTTATTTTAAGATTACTGATAAGTGCGAGCGAGATAATCCGCGCGCAATCCCTCTTACTCTTTAGCTGCTGCTGACGGCTATAAAGACCAAAGTACAGAGGGGGTGAGGTAAACCTAGCTCAGCTCCCGATACTATCCGGTGCGGGGCGGAGTGTGACCGTTCTATATGCAGTATTATTCTATATCGATTTTTTTTTTTTGAGGAGCTCGGTGGCGCAGCGGTAAACGCGCTCGGTCTGCGATTGTTGAAGTTAAGCAACTTTTGCAAAGGCCTGTCATAGGATGGGTGACCACAAAAAAAAAAAGTTTTTATCTCGAGCTCCTCCGTGCTTCGGAAGGCACGTTAAGCTGTTAGTCCCGGCTGCATTAACAGTCGTTAATAACCATCAATCCGCACTGCGCCCGCGTGATGGTTAAGGCCCGATCTCCCTATCCATCCTTAAGGAAGGCCCGTGCCCCAGCGTGGGGACGTTAATAGGCTGATGATGATTCAACACACAAGCAAGCTCTAATTACAATTAGTCCAGTAATTCAACTGTAATGAGAACAGAAGTCTTGATGCCACCGCCTGCTTCACATTTAGAGAGGCTTAAACTAATGAGGTTGCCACAAATTAAGAACCGGGTTTTAATTAAGATTTTTTATAAAAGAATCTACGAGCGTTATTGCATGGGATAACATTAACAGAAAATTTGTAAAAAAGATTATTATAAGATTAGTGATTTTTGAAAAGATATGAATGCATGGGATTAAGTCTGAGCACTAATATTAGGCAGCCAAATTACTAAGTATAAAACCATTTTATGTTTTATAAAAGATCGTCTAGAGCCTTGTGCGGAGGTTTTTCTTACAGTTTCTTTTCTCCGGCTATACATGCTGTGAAAAGTTGCAGTAGTTTTAGGCGGATGAGACGTTCGTTATATAAAAAAATGACGATTCAAAGTTTAACTATGTTACCTATTGAATAAAGATATTTTTGAATTTCAATTTGAATAATCGCTTGGAAAAAATATAAAAAGGCTCACGATCTGGAGGTCCGGGTTCGAAATCACTTTGTGAGACTGTCTTTTATAAGGACTTTTCTTGCTTGAATCACCTGATTGTCTGAAAAAGTAAGATGATTCCGTGATTTAGAGGGCACGTTAAGCCGCTGGTGGCTATTAGCCGTAAAAACACCTCCACCAACCAGCATTGGAACAGCGTGGTGGAGTATGCTCCTACCTGTTCCGTGGTGGAATGCCACAATGGTATCCCAGTGTGATGAGGCCCTTACATCAGGGACACTTTACTCAAAAACAATTTTCTTAGGATTCAAATCTCACTCAAGCAGGGATTATGGGATTGAGGTTATGAATGTATGAAATACGAGTGTAAAGCTACCCCTAAAGACCGACCCCAGCCCACGTAATCTTGGCACACCCTTTTTGCTCAAGCAAGTTAATCGCTCTCTTTTCCTATGTGTATATAATGTGTTTATATATACGTAAGCCGAAGACATACATACGTAAGTATAAGTAAGTATAAAGTATAAGAACGATCCGCGGATTTGACATTTTCAGAAGATTATGTTTTTAATAAAAATAAGATAAGTTAAGAACATGTCTATTGTATTTAACGGCTCGCGATTTGGAGGTCTTAGGTTCGATTCTCGGTAGGGACAATCTAACAAAACCTTTATGAGACTGTCTCTGATTTTGTCAGGATAACCATACTGAAGACTATAGAGAACCATAATGAAGACTATAGAGAACCGGAGAGGAAATATGATTGGCCACCTGATACGACACGATTCATTTATGACAAACATTTTATAAGGAAAAATTGATGGGAAGAGAGGAAGGGGTAGACCTAGGAGAACATTTATGAAACAAATAAAAGAGAAGGTGCAGGTCGTGTCATATCGGTAGGTGAAGGATCTGACGGGAAGAAGAGAGGAATGGCAATTACTCCACCGACAAGAGCGCAGCTCTTAAATAAAGAGAGAGAGAGAGAGAGAGAAAAATAAGTAGATTTAGCGCATCGGAAGACATGGTAAACAGTCGGTCCTGGCTAATATTTACGTTAATGTGTAGTCATCACACATAGTAGACCTGACACCAGGATTGAGGAGATCGGTTATTGGTCTCACAACCGACACCAGAGGAAAGACTGTTGGCGAACCTAGCTCAGAGAGTTACCGTTCTATATACTTAGTATTATTCCTTATTCTATGCTACTACTACCGTTCTGGCTTTGCCAATAAAAAATAATAAGAATTTGATTGCGGTGTGTTTGTAGGCCTTCCTTATCCGTCTATTTCCTTTTTTTTTCATTACAAACTGAACTCTTTAAGATTTGAGATTTCGATTTGCGTTTGAGAGTAAGCGAACTAAGAGTGAGTAAAGGACGAATAGAAATACAAGTACCTATACTCCAACATTTCGAAGATATTTTTACGATTCAATAGTTTTATTGCATTCAAATAAATAGAATATTCATTTGGTAGGCTACTTCTAAAATTGGGTAGGTACTGTGAACCCTCGTTAGGGATCTTGATTTTTGCGCAAAGGACCTTTTGTGGACTTCTCTATAAAATAAATAAAAGTCCTTTGACCTTCAATAAAAGACTTTGTTCAAAAGCTACAAATACAACTCATATAATTACACTAGCTTTTGCCCGCGACTTCGTCCGCGTGGCGTGTTATATAAGAGAGAGATCTTTGTGTGTGTGGGAGTGCATATCAAATTTCAAGCATCTAACTTATGCAGTTTAGATTTTTTCATAGAATTTTTTTCCCAATAACTCCCATTTTTCAAAATACAGCCAAAAATAAACTTTATATTTACTAAGGTATGCATGCATGCTAGATTGAATCAATTGATTGAATTGATTTATTTTTTAATTGATTGTTCATTGAGTTTTAATTTTAATACACACTTCCTCTCTTCCCTTCAACGTTGCTGTACCCTACAGGGTCCATGTTTTAGTTCCTATGCCTATGTAACACCCCATTAGACTACATGGAATGCAATAAATAATTTAATTGAATTGAATTGAAAACATCTATCTTACACGGTTTCGATTTTTTCATACAAATGTTTTTTTCCCGCTAACTCCCGTTTCCGTGGGAATTTTGCAATATCCTGTTGCAACTAAGGTTTAAGTTAACTAAGGTACCTGCATGCCAAATTTCAAGCGTCTAACTTAAGCGGTTTAGATTTTTCATACAAAAGGATTTTCCCGCTAATTTCCGTTCCCGTGGGAATTCCGGGAATTCCTTTCTTAGTGCACCTCTACGGTACCTAAGCTATGTCCCTTCCAAATTTCAAATGCCTACATTTAGCCGTTCAGGCTATGCGTTGATATGTCAGTCACTGAGTCAGTCAGTTTCTCCTTTTATTTAGATTTGATTTTTTCATACAAATGTTTTTTCCCGCTAACTACCGTTCCCGTGGGAATTTTGTAATATCCTGTTGCAACTAAGCTTTAAGTTTACTAAAGTACCTGCATGCCAAATTTCAAACGTCTAACTTGAGTGGTTTAGATTTTTCATACAAAAGGATTTTCCCGCTAATTCCCGTTCCCGTGGGAATTTCGGGAATTCCTTTCTTAGTACACCTCTACGGTGTCTAAGGTACCTGCGTGCCAAATTTTAAACATCTTACTTGAATGGTTTAGATTTTTCATACAAAAGGATTTTCCCGTTAATTCCCGTTCCCGTGGGAATTTCAGGAATTCCTTTCTTAGTGCACCTCCACGGTACCTAAGGTATCTGCATGCTAAATTTCAAATGTCTAACTTGAGTGGTTTAGATTTTTCATACAAAAGGTATTTCCCGCTAATTCCCGTGCCCGTGAGAATTTTGGGAATTCCTTTCTTAGTGCACCTCTACGGTACCTATGGTACCTGCATGCCAAATTTCAAACGTCTAACTTGAGTGGTTTAGATTTTTCATACAAAAGGATTTTCCCGCTAATTCGCGTTCCCGTGGGAATTTCGGAAATTCCTTTCTTAGTACACCTCTACGGTATCTAAGGTACCTGCATGACAAATTTCAAACATCTAACTTGAATGGTTTAGATTTTTCATACAAAAATATTTTCCCGCTAATTCCCGTTCTCGTGAGAATTTCGGGAATTCCTTTCTTAGTGCACCTCCACGGTACCTAAGGTATCTGCATGCTAATTTTCAAATGTCTAACTTGAGTGGTTTAGATTTTTCATACAAAAGGTATTTCCCGCTAATTTCCGTTCCCGTGAGAATTTTGGGAATTCCTTTCTTAGTGCACCTCTACGGTACCTATGGTACCTGCATGCCAAATTTCAAACGTCTAACTTGAGTGGTTTAGATTTTTCATACAAAAGGATTTTCCCGCTAATTCGCGTTCCCGTGGGAATTTCGGGAATTCCTTTCTTAGTACACCTCTACGGTATCTAAGGTACCTGCATGACAAATTTCAAACATCTTACTTGAATGGTTTAGATTTTTCATACAAAAGGATTTTCCCGCTAATTCCCGTTCTCGTGAGAATTTTGGGAATTCCTTTCTTAGTGCACCTCCACGGTACCTAAGGTATCTGCATGCTAAATTTCAAATGTCTAACTTGAGTGGTTTAGATTTTTCATACAAAAGGTATTTCCCGCTAATTCCCGTTCCCGTGAGAATTTTGGGAATTCCTTTCTTAGTGCACCTCTACGGTACCTATGGTACCTGCATGCCAAATTTCAAACGTCTAACTTGAGTGGTTTAGATTTTTCATACAAAAGGATTTTCCCGCTAATTCGCGTTCCCGTGGGAATTTCGGGAATTCCTTTCTTAGTACACCTCTACGGTATCTAAGGTACCTGCATGACAAATTTCAAACATCTAACTTGAATGGTTTAGATTTTTCATACAAAAATATTTTCCCGCTAATTCCCGTTCTCGTGAGAATTTCGGGAATTCCTTTCTTAGTGCACCTCCACGGTACCTAAGGTATCTGCATGCTAAATTTCAAATGTCTAACTTGAATGGTTTAGATTTTTCATACAAAAGGTATTTCCCGCTAATTCCCGTTCCCGTGAGAATTTTGGGAATTCCTTTCTTAGTGCACCTCTACGGTACCTATGGTACCTGCATGCCAAATTTCAAACGTCTAACTTGAGTGGTTTAGATTTTTCATACAAAAGGATTTTCCCGCTAATTCGCGTTCCCGTGGGAATTTCGGGAATTCCTTTCTTAATACACCTCTACGGTATCTAAGGTACCTGCATGACAAATTTCAAACATCTAACTTGGATGGTTTAGATTTTTCATACAAAAATATTTTTCCGCTAATTCCCGTTCCCGTGGGAATTTCGGGAATTCCTTTCTTAGTGCACCTCTACGTTATCTAAGGTACCTGCATGCCAAATTTCAAAAGTCTAACTTGAGTGGTTTAGATTTTTCATACAAAAGGATTTTCCCGCTAATTCCCGTTCCCGTAGGAATTTCGGAAATTCCTTTCTTAGTGCACCTCTACGGTGTCTAAGGTACCTGCATGCCAAATTTCAAACGTCTAACTTGAGTGGTTTAGATTTTTCATACAAAAGGATTTCCCTTCACTACTCTGCTCCTATTGATTGTAGCGTGATGAAAAGTATACTATGACCTGTCCAGGAGTGTGAAGAATAATTGTACCAAGTTTCATTAAAATCCGTCCAGTAGTTTTTGTTTCTATAAGGAACATACAGACAGACAGACAGACAGACAGACAAAAATTTTACTGATTGCATTTTTGGCATCAGTATCGATCACTTATCACCCCCTGATAGTTATTTTGAAAAAATATTTAATGTACAGAATTGACCTCTCTACAGATTTATTATAAGTATAGATTAGTATTTGTTATGTTATGTTAATTACCTATATTGGTTTAGATTTTGAACAATAACTATTTAATAACTATTTAAAGTGTATATTTGAACAAGAACATGACAATAATAGATTATATTTTAAAAAGTAACTAAGTAGGCCAGCCGCGCACTACGAGTTTTTCGCCGCGCGGCAGAAAAGAGCAGCGGCATAATGTCGCACTGTAATACTGCGCCGCTGCGGCGGCTCTGCCGTCAAGTGCGCGCAATACAATTTAAAACTGTTTGGTACAGAATTACAGTGCGACATTATGCCGCTGCTTTTTTCTGCCGCGCGGCGAAAAACTCATAGTGCGCGCCTGGCCGTAGGTAGCTAGGTGGTAGGTAGGTAAGTAGACATTTTTGTTACCCTCCCAGTCTTTTTTCATCTCAATTTTACTTACACTAAAAGAAAACATGTCTGATGAGAGGTTGAATTCATTTGTCATTTTACTTCATTTGAATTCGTTTTTCACAGGGTCCGCATACCTAACCTGAAGATTTGACAGACTCGGTTTTTTACAGAAGCGACAGCCTGTATGACCTTTCAACCCGCGAAGGGAAAACCAGCCCAATACAGGTATGGTCACATACCTCCCAAAATGCATTTCTCGGGAATGTGGATTTTCTCACGATGTTTTTCTTCACTAAGCACGTGATAATCATTTATGATCCAAACATGAATTCGGAACGAAATTCGACAATCATTGGTTTAGGCCTGTGCTGGATTCGAATCTAAAAAAAAAGTTTTTTTTTTTATTTTATACTGCAATAAACTTTTTTTTTTATTTTTTTTTACATAAACATTTATAACATTAAAATATACACACATTAATACCACCAAACCATTTAATACCAGGCATTTTTATCATTTAGATAATCATTAACAAGCTTTCTACATATTTATTTTAATTTGGCAATTTTTTAAATTATTGTAAAAACGTATACATAAACCCAAAAAAGATGAATTTAATTTAATTTATTAGT
Source organism: Pectinophora gossypiella (assembly GCF_024362695.1). NCBI lineage: Eukaryota > Metazoa > Arthropoda > Insecta > Lepidoptera > Gelechiidae > Pectinophora > Pectinophora gossypiella. The sequence goes on from NC_065415.1 coordinate 16,042,394, forward strand.
CTTAACGCTCACAGAAAACATTTTTTGATGAGAAGGCAACATTTGCTTCATCTTACCTGATGGCTGGAACGGTGCGATTATAGATAGAGCACACACTTCCCAACAAAACGCTACCTCACTGTCCTTGAACATTTGTGCAAAATATACACTAACAATAGAATTATGTACTGAACCTAGCGTGTGTGATGTTGTGTGTGTAACTTTAGTAGACGCGTAGGGGTTTCAGAAGATTGAACAATATTTTATTTATTTTTTTAAGAACGTCTAGGGCCCTGTGCCGAGGTTTTTCTTGTAGCTTCTTTTCCTTGGCTACACAAGTGAGCTGCAGTAGTTTTAGTCGGAACGGATCCAAATCGATTCAAAGATCGATTCAAAGTGTAACTGTGTTTGAACAATAGAAGATTGAACAATACTTTATAATTTTTTTAAGAACATCTAGGGCCCTGTGCCGACGTTTTTCTTGTAGTTTTAGCTGCAGTAGTTTTAGGCGAATGAGACGTTATGTAAAAATTTTCGATTATAACTGTGTTACCCACTGAATAAAGATACCCTTTTCCTTTCCTTTTTTTTATTTACTCTTTTCTTTTCCTTTTTCTTTTTTCTCTCTTAGAGATAAGTCCACCCTTTTAAACGTCCATTTCTTGTTTGTGATGTAACTAGTTGTTAAGTGCAATAAAGTATATTATTTATTTATTTATTTTCCTCATTCAGCGCTTATCGCTATCGACCCACTAGGGTCGATTAATTCTTTCAAATATTCTTCCTCTCAGACGACGCCCCGAACCGAGGTTCGCGCCCAACTGAGCACCCTCAGGCCTGTATGCCAAAGGTCCGTCTTAGTGATCGACGCTTCTAGTCGCATCCTCATCACATTAAATAATATAATAATAATAACAATAGAGCCGCCTGCTCACCTAATCCATGTTTACCAACATTGGTCGAGCAGGCGCCATAGCCCCAGTATCCCGGTCCACTAACCCAATACCCCGGTTCCCCTTGTTACCATAAATTATGCAATAGTCCTACACGAACCGGAGATTGTATTTGGGTGCACTCCCGTAGCACATACAGGGATATCGCCGGTTGGTGTCACACTACATTTAGATTAAATTGCCTTAAGGGGCCTCCACGTGTTGGCTTCGGGCCCACGCATGCCTTCCAAAAGTCCGGAACTCCATAGTTCCGAGTTATGGAAATCGGACGAATAAAAAGATTCAGATTTTGTTACTAACGTCACAACCTTAGATTTAGTATTAGTAACAGAGGCATCACAAAATGTACAGTCATGAGCAATATAATGTACCCATTTTAGGACTCTGTCGCACTAACATATTTGACATTTAGTGAGACTTACAGTTCAATTTGTCAAAAAAGTTAATGTGACATGGTAACAAAGTGTATACATATTAATGCTCGTGACCGTACCGTTAAATTGTAAAATAAAAACCTAAAAATTAAAGTGCTTATTGTAGTGGCTTATTAAACATTTACCGCATATGACATTATCCACTTGCCCGGACAAATGAGGAGCGCTGAGGGGTCTCGACGGACTATATGACTTCTGTATCGGTAGTAAATAAGTCAAAGAATTGTGAAGGAATCTTGAAAGCAACATTACTATTAAGCAGATTGTTATTTTCCTCAAGAATAAAGTGCTAGTATAAAGTATAAAGTGCCGGTATAAAGTGTTTCATTTTATTTTATCCCTTTCGTTTCCTCAAAGGGGCCTTATCGTGACCTATTTCTAGAAAGTGAATCTACCTACTAAAGGCGATTAGAGATTCTGATAAATAAATTCACCTTCACACGCAGGCTTTTTATTTATTCTTCTTCTTATCGTGTGAGTTGTGGGTTGGAATACCAGCCTCATCAACCTTGGTGTCAGGGTTATGATTGAGCCGCCAAAGGCCTCTGACATGGCTCATGTTACGATTACTCACTTACATCAGTAAATAGTAACCGAGACCAACGGCTTAACGTGCCTTCCGAAGCACGGATCATCTTACTTTCGGACAATCAGGTGATCAGCCTGTAATGTCCTAACCAAACTAGGGATCATAAAGTGTTTTTTTTTTGTGATATGTTCCCACCGGGATTCGAACCTGGGGCCTCCGGATCGTGAGTCCAACGCTCAACCACATACTTTTACTTATAGTAGGTTGGGTTAAAGATAAATTGCTTATTAGCTTATATGCTACATTGTTATATTATGAAGCATTTATTTAAGTATTCTAAATAAAAAAAAAAGTCCATCACGGAGATGATGATAATGTATGTATATATTACATGTTTCTAAAAAGCGATGTTTCTAAAAAAGCGCTCACTTTGTTTGCACTATCATCATCAATTTAAGAACAACGCTCTTGTCGGTGTAGCATTCTCTATTCTTGTCTATCAAGGGCCAATTCTTTGACCTCCTTATAAGACTCGACGTTAGCCTTCTCTTTAATATGTTCCATGTGAGTTCTTCATGGTCTTTCCTTTCCTCTCTATCCTTCTATCTTCCCTTCTATGATGTTTTCACATTAAGATGAAGACGAGTTATACTGCGGCTATTCGCGCCACCCTTTTACAGTTATACATACACATTTCTCGTAACATGAAGATAGACGCCGAAAGGGAAATCAATACGAATTTATAGCCCACACGAGTAGCTATATCTAACAGTATGTAGACTACAGGACTAGGCAACAGTGTTCGTCTTATAATTCGATGCAAACATGCATCTTGGATGAGTGTCGCATTGTAGTACCTAGTTCTTTTATACTGGAAAGTCTATATATTTTTAACTTTTCCTTTAAAGTAACCTAACGAAATGGCTTATGAATAAATGTTATTATAATTTAAAGGAATATTTTGAACGTAAAAATAATAATTAAATTTTGTATTTTTTTAATAATAAGTATAATTTTAAATAATTTTCTTTTCAATGTGCCATTTCTTTATTATTATTATTTTATGTATACAATTATACGTCCTTGGATTGTTGGAGATAGATACCGATTTAATAATGGTAAACTTACGTCATCAAACGTCTAGCAATGGCGGCTTGTCATAGGAATGAGCATACCTAGTTTTCTTATACCATGGTATTAGTGATGTGGCCTAAGTATAGAACACGCACCTAGCAAACAGTATTCACTTACAAACTGTCGCAGTTTTTTTTTCTATTAATACCAAAGTAGCACGTACGACCACGCAACAGCTATTACTTTAGTTGTCAGTTCGCCGCATCTTCAGGGAACAACTTCTTACATATTACGTGACATTTGTATGACGATAAACTTTCCCGAAAACTAGTTTAACATTACACAATCGTAGCTCTATAGAAAACCATGGAAGCGCCTTTTTAAAAATCAGACATAATAGAATAATTCCGAAATTAATTTCATTCAGGTTAAGAATTCGGAACACAAATTTTTGGATAGAAAACAACTTGTTTATTGCCAGGTTTTTGTTAACAAAAAAACACATCCCAATGTGATTTTTATACTGAACACTAAGGAAATTTGACCTGGATTGACACTAGCTTGTCTTGTATTAGTCCCCACCGGAATTCGAACCCGAGACCTCCGGATCGTCACCCCAATGCTCAACCAATGCACCACAGAGGTTCTTAATATGATTAAGATTGTTCCGTCCTGTTATTAAAGAGCCACATCTGTCGGTTTTTACGACAAGCCAGGGACAATAAGCAGTTGACACGTTCAATAAGATTATTTATTCACTTCCAATCTAGTATAAGAGCAATATATCCTAAGTTATTTAATAATAGCCAACCCATTTGTCAGAATTTGTACCTAAGCCGGTTTGAGGCTCATAACTTTACAGCTAGGAAAATATGACAACCTGTAACTCGGAGCTTAGAGTGATCCTAATTAATTGCTCCACAGACTTTGTAACTCAATAAATTCACATTAAACTAAACAGCCTAGACACTTCATACAAAATTATCTTACTGTGTGCCGCTTTATTCCGTGCGTGCGAGAGAGACAAACAGTCCACGCACTCTCTTACTCCCTGATGAATTATGGCTACATACATAATCAAATCAAATCAAATCAAAATCTTTATTTGTGAATACAGGTATACAAAAGGTGTTACATAAAGTTATTACAATCTCTGTATTCAGCCTGTTAGTAGGCATACAAATAGTGGCTTATTATTTAAGTACTTACTATTAAATTCAACAATTTATACAATAGGATTTTAAGCAGAGATGTGAAATTAAAGCTAAAGATACAAGTATATATTATTAAATAAGACTATTATCCGTTAGGTATTCATGGATGTTATAATAGGCTTTATTTGTCAATAGTGCATGTAACACGTTCTTAAAATTTTCTAGATCTAAACATGTCACCAAAACATAAACTCACGCCTATTTCTCACCGGGGTAAGCAGAGACTATACAATTCCAATTTTTTCGATCCTGACACACTTCTCTTACTTCCTCCACATTCATCAATCGCTTCATACACGCACGCCGGTTCAGAGTAGATCGTATTAAACCTTTTCTAAGGACATCTCCAATTTGGTCAATGTTTGTTTGGTGTATGTGTGTAATGTTTGTGTAATGTAATTTTAGCTAAAAAGATAAAATTGAAAGTGATAGAATTTTAGACACTGTTTCAATTGCTGCTTTAAGCTTTTAAGCTTAAGTTGTCATGGTAATGATAACCACATAAGCACCTTTTTGAAAAACCACATTCGAATATGATTTTGTTTAACAAAACCTCACAATAGGCAAGGTAGTTTCAATCCAAGTGAAAAGGAAGATTAAGACTGCCTATTTCTCCTGTTGAGTGTTCTTAAATTTTGACAATTTCCCATACTATTTGAGTAAACAAATAGTAATAATATTTTTTTGGTTATATTTTTACACTATAACCTTTTTTTTTTTCAGGGTTTCCCTTCATCATCATCAGCCCATTAACGTCCCCACTGCTGGGGCACGGGCCTTCCCTATGGATGGATAGGGAAATCGGGTCTTAAACCATCACGCGGGCCCAGTGCGGATTGATGGTTATTAACGACTGCCAATGCAGCCGGGACCAACGGCTTAACGTGCCTTCCGAAGCACGGAGGAGCTCGAGATGAAAACTTTTTTTTTTGTTGTCACCCATCCTATGACCGGCCTTTGCGAAAGTTGCTTGACTTCAAGAATCGCAGACCGAGCGCATTTACCGCTGCGCCACCGAGCTCCTTCCGGGTTTCCTTTCAAAACGCATAAGTCTTTCGCCTTTTCCACTATAACCCGAGTTGCCACTATATGCAGAGTTTAACTGCAAAATCATTGTATTATATTTGGAAAGAAGAAAACGTAGAAAACTTATTTGCAATCAAAACATATCACCAAGAAAACTATTCAAGTCATCGAAGTCGTTTTTATTTCCTATGGAACACTTTCCAGGCTACGTTCCCTAAAAAAAATATACAGATGGCGCTTTACAGATTTATCGTGATAATTACCTATTTTCTCATTACTCTGATACATAATTATCCAAAAATATAATGTAATGACAGAAGCATGCTTGTATAATAGTATTTTATGCAACAGTTGTATAAGAAGGGTCAAAAAATGCGAGTGGCGTGAGTTGCGATGTGAGCCTTGGCGAACATCGCAATAAGAGACGCCACGAGCATTTTTTGACCTAGTTATACAACGTTGCATACAATACTTTTTCTACGACGACGTAATTTTAAATGAAACAAACGAAACACAAAAATTTTCCAATTTATTTTCCAACGCGCGGGAAAATGGCGGCAAATGTATACTTTTTTTTATAGTATATCTATGGCACCAAACAAAGTAAAGGTGCCAGTTTTCAGGTCAAAAAAAAAAAACAACAACAATGCTTTTTTGGCGACATTATAGTACAGTTATACTTTGTAAACAATGCTTTTATAGGCCATAGAGCGTACACTTTTTCAAAGAGTTTAATTATGTATGTACTTATATTAGACTTTTTGGTTATTTAAATGCCAGATTAAAGTAGAGGAGTAGAAAAAAATAATTGTTACTTGTTATTTGGATCAGATATAGTATAGAATTATGTTGCGACGTATATTGGTTCTCTTAGAATAATAATGTGTGGAAGATGTATTGTGCCTGGGTGTAACAGAAAGGGCCATTATTTATAACCAAATTATAGATAAATTCATGAAATCAGAATGTGAAACGAAAGCATTTTTTTACAGAGCCATCTATATTTTTGTTAGAGAACGTAGCCTGAAAAGTCCCTTGTTGGATTGTCACTTTATTGAAAAAGACATATTAAGTATCTTCATGTAGGAGTCAATTTTATAAATGACGATACAAAAAGCGACGGTGACACAGCACTACTGCTACCACAGAGTTATAATTATACAGAGATGCCACGGGTGCATAGGCGGTGAGACCGAAATATGCACAAAACGAAATGTTTCACTAACACAGTTGGATCGACCATTATAGGCGGCGATACGGTTCACCATACATGTTGGTCTAACAGAAAGCTCAGTAAGATGTGGGTACTTAGTTCATTTTGCAATGGATTTACTGACTGTGTTTTATGTTATCTATGGACTGTAGTCTGAAAATAAATGTTTTTTTTTATTGAGATACAGTCCTGAGTTTATGTATCTATGTATGTATATTTACTGAGGCAACGATTGTATTATAAAACTTTCTAGGTCATTCATTGCTTAAAACACATAATAACGGGTTCTTGCCGCCCCGGGGATAGAACCCATTATTATGTGTTTTAATTATGATAATAACCGCGTAAACCTAAAACAATGCATTCATTGCTTCTTTGGAATCGCGCAAACACAACTAGCGTTTGTGTTACTACGCAATAATCGATTTAGCGGTCCAGCTAGAAATGTCTTGGTGCGGTCGATACACACGCCGAGTTAACAGGCGACATACGGACTCGTGTAATTTAGTGCTGAGGGCATATCTACCTTGTTTCTATGATCTATGACTGCTACTGTCGCGTGTTGGGGGCGAGCATGCGATAATCATTCCGCAATCTAACTTGAAAATAGAGCCAAGAAAATAATATCTTAAAACTGGTTCCACACGAATAATCTTGCTTTCAGACAATCGAGTGATCACCCTGTAATGTCCTGACAAAACCAAGTCTCACAAACTAATCTTTAGTTAAATGTGTCACCACCGGGAATCAAACCCAGGGCTTCCGAGTCGTAACGACAACGCTCAACCACTGCACCGCAGGCCGTTAGTCGATCGTCATTATCCATGTTAGGAACTTAATACAAAAGGTAACCATCTGCCTAACCCATAAGGGATGCTAAGCGTGTGTTTTGCGTCATTACGTTAAGTTTATTTACCAGCAAGGCAATATGAAAAAATTGACGAACGATTCCATAAATTTTGACGAAATCGATAAGTTTCTTTTTTTCCCTAACATGCGTGCCACGTAATTTTGTTCTTATTTTGACAGAACGACTTGACTTATTTTGTTAACATAATTATTATTATTATCGACAAAACGACATAATTATATTGTCAGAATCAATAAAATGACCGTGATAAAATTGTATCATGTCGCGCGTGTTAGCCCCACTGACGACTATATCAACCGATTTTAACCCCACGAGATTCTATATTCGAAATTTAAAACGTAATTCTATACACGTGCGATTATCGCCCTAAGTCCTTGTCCAGATGACGTGATTTACACGCGTTGTCATACCACAGAGTACTTAGCACTGTACGGATACATACGCACATCTCCAAGCATGTAGGAATCTATAAAGTAATCAAATTATTCTGTGGTGTGAAAACGCGAGTAAATCGCGCCTTCTGAACAAGGTCTAACTGTGTACGCTGACTTATCACACACGCGCCCGAAAATCACAAGCGTGCCTTTGCCCAGGCTGAGTCAGCACAATTCTGGACAACTAAGCACATTTGGTAACAATGGGGTTTGATGTAGATTCTACGTACACTTTGGCAGAGTTAATTCGTGGTATAAAATTATATTATAATCCATGTCAGGGGCCTTTGGCGGCTCAATAGTAACCCTAAAAGGGTTGATAAGGTTGCTACTCCACCTCACAACCCATACGATAGAAGAGAATTATACAGGGTGTTAGTGACATCGTAACGCATACTGAGGAGGATGATTCAGACCATGATTCTGAGTTGATAATCAAGTGAAGTTACCCGTCGCAAAATTCATGTTCTTTTTTTTAGTGTTTTTTTTTTTATTATTTTCAAGTCTATACTTTTGCGATAAAAAAATTCCACTTGATATTAACTCAGAATAATGAGCTAAATCATCCCTCTCAGTATTCGTTACGATGTCACTTACACTCCGTACAAGTACGTATAGGTAGTCATACAAGTAGCTATGGGTATAAGTGTCACCGTAACGTATACTGAGGGGAATGATTCAGACCATGATTCTGAGTCGATATCAAGTGAAATTTCCTGTCGGAAAATAAAATTAATCATTTTTTTGTGTTTTTTTTTTTATAGAACACGTTCAGCTGCTTCTCTTCCCGGGCATGTCGTAAAAACCGACAGAGGGATTGTGTCCTCTAACATGATGGACTAATGTTATGGGCGATAGGCTGATCCCTTATCACCATAAGGTTCATCATATCCATCTTTGGACTTCGTATCAACAGTGGCTGCAAGTTATCTTTGATTACTTGTGGCTCTGCCCACCCCATTAGGGATTACGGGCGTGAGTTTATGTATGTATGTATGTTTTTTAATTATTTTCAGTTCAATACTTTTGCGACGGAAAATTTCACTTGATATCAGCTCAGAATCATCCCTAAAAGTTTTTGTTACGATGTCACTAACACCCTGTATTATCATGATAATACGGCAGGGATCTACACAGCTTTATAGTTTTATTTTGTCTAAGTGACACTTGCGACAATAGGCAGTAGAGTGGTTGACTTATGCACAAAGGTTATGTAAAATAGTGGGTTATCAAACAGCCTTCTAAGTCAGAGTGAATAGGCCCCTGAGCCGAGGTTCGCGCCCAACTGGGCACCCTCAGGCCTGTTGTCTTAAACGTTGTACCGGGTGAGAGCCTTCAGCGCTCCCCATTTGTCCGGCCATGTAGTTAATGCCATCTGCGGCAAATCTACAATAAGTCACGTCAAAAAAAAAAAAAAAAGTGAATAGGCATCTTCCATTTTATAAGCAATCTTAAACCTTTAATCTTATGTTGCTTTCCATATAGTGAGACCTGGGGTGACTGATATTTCGATACTTAGGTGTTAAAACAATAGAGTAAAGAATAATACTAAGTATAGAGCGGTAACAGCCGCCGTGGTCTAGTGGTTAGAGCGTTAGGCTCATGATCTGGAGATCCGGGTCTTTTCAGGCTTGAATCACCTGATTGTCCGAAAAAGTAAGATGATTCCGTGCTTCGGAGGGCACATTAAGCCGTTGGTCCCGGCTATTAGCCGTAAAAACACCTCCACCAACCCGCAGTGGAGCAGCGTGGTGGAGTATGCTCCATACCCCCTCCGGTTGATTGAGGGGAGGCCTGTGCCTAGCAGTGGGACGGATATAGGCTGTTTATGTATGTATGTATAGAACGGTAACTCCCCGCCCCGAACCAATTCGTATCGCCGAGCTACATTTACCTCACCCCCTCTGGATGTTACGTTAATCTAAATAACTGTAAGTGGAGTAAGAGTGAGCGCGCAAGGACTTCTTGTCTCTCTCGCACAAAATGAGATTTTTGTGGCTTTATATTTTTTCTCAAGACTTTTAATATACCCGCTAAAGAATTCTTATTACTTCAGACTAGAATTGTTATTTAACTAGATATTTTAACAATATCTCTTGAAAGAAAGACAGACATTCTCCGACTTTTTTAAGCCTTATAAACTTTTATTTTAAATATTCCACAGACACAAGTATGTTTATCAGTTCAAAAATGTTTAGTAAAACATTTTTTGAACATGAATATAATAAATCAAAGGACATAAATGTTTTCCTTCGTGATTTATAAAGACAACTTGTAATTGACGGCCATTTTGCCTGACAGGAAGCTATAATACGGTGAAATATATCAAGAACTGTTACAGAAGACCACTAAATTATTTCTTGTATTAAAGAAATAAAAATAGGTAAGTAAGTAAATTAATATATAAAACCAAAAATGCTTGATACTTGAAATGAGTATTGGTTATAAACCTCCTATATACTTCCACGTAGGTTATAAGGTTATTACGTAATAGTACCCAAATCAAAATTCCACATCATACACGTGTCAGATATTTTTTTTCCTTTTTGTTTTTTTTTTTGACGTGTCTTATTGTAGATTTGTCGCAGATGGCATTAAATACTTGGCCGGACAAATGGGGAACGCTAACGGCTCTCACCCCGTACAACGTTTAAGACAACAGGCCTGAGGGTGCCCAGTTGGGCGCGAACCTCGGCTCAGGGCGTCGTCTGAGAGGAAAAATATCTGAAAAAGTTAATCGACCCTAGTGGGTCGATAGCGATAAGCGCTGATTGAGGGAGCAGAATTTTCAATATTATATGGAATTATAATCACTAATACAGGACAGAGATCACGTGTTCATGTTTGGATCATAAATTATTATCACGTGCTCAGCGGTGGAGTAAAAGGAAAACATCTTGAGTAAACCCACATTCCCGAGAAATGCATTTTCGGAGGTTTATGACCTAACCTGTATTGGGCTGTTTTCCCGTCGCGGGTTGGAAGGTCAGACAATTGCTTCTGTAAAAACCGGACCTGTCAAATCTTCAGGTTAGGTAAGCGGACCCTATTAGAAACGCGATAATGCTAGGGAGATGACGACTACAGCAAAGAGAAGGCCGAGCTTTTGTTTTGTTAATTTGAAAATGTCGAATGCCATGCAGGCGTTACGCGTCAAATCTTCGGATGACGTCACCTGAATTTTGTGACCAATGAGTTATTAATTTATCTTATGTTCAGTTTTCACTAACACAGTTGGCTCGACCATTATACATAGCGACACGGATCATCAACTTTACTAAGTATGTCACGTTGGTCTAACAGAAAGCTCGGTGAAGTGCGGGTTGAGTTTCAATGGCCTAGAAAAATGAAATTATATTTCGGCATCGTCTTAACTATGAATTTAAAAGGAAGTAGATGTGATAAACAAACGCTGTTATTCCCTTGTTTTAGGATCGTAACTTGTTTGTTTTTGACAGCGTTCATATTGTTGTTTGTCGTGGAAAATATTCCAACGGCTTTTGAATATCGTTTTCCTATTTTCAACAATAGTATGTCACCGACTATGTAGGTGCACATATGGCATTCTGATACGGTATTAAAATGTCAGGAAAATACATGCACGATGTTAGTGTCAACGTACCGAATACAGAGTGGGACGATTCTCCTCGTGGTTATAAGTTAATATCAAGTGGAATTTTCCGTTAGATAACTTGTGAAAATATTAGTATTTTCAGTTTCATAGGTACTTTTTCGACGGAATATTTCACTTGATATTAACTCAGGATCTTAAGCTGAATCATCGCCCTCAGTATTCGGTACGGGGTGTCACTAACACTTACGTGTTTGGCATGTAATCCTTATTGTAATGAAACCAAATGGGCAATAAATATGTTTTCCTAGTGTTGTACCTAAAAATTATAGCACCGAACACGCAGATAACCAAATGCGCGATATACCAATGTCCTGAATACACAAGTGGCCAAAATAAAATCCGCGAGATCCCAAATTCGCGTGTGGCCAAATCAAATTACGCGTTAAGGCAAAATTACAACATGTTATTTTCATTGTTAACGGATGAGGTATAAAACATACCCCAATAACTTCAAATGGCATTTGATTTATCAGGGTTGAGAATTTATTCCAAAATTACTTATGGCCCTTTAGCGATTTTCTTCAATCCAACCTCTCTTACCTCTGGTGATAATGAGTATCGATTAGCCAAACATTGCGGAATTGGCTATTTGCGTTTTTGGGACTATGGACTATCGTGTATGGTAAGTTAGCCGTGGTAGCCCAGTTGGCAGAACGCTTGCCTCTCACTTTAAGGTCGTAGGGTCGAATCCAGCACAGACTTAAACCAATGATTGTCTAATTTGTTTTCGAATTCATTCCCGAGAAATGCATTTTCGGAGGTATGTGACCTAACCTGTATTGGGCTGGTTTTCACTTCGCGGGTTGGAAGGTCAGACAGGCAGTCGCTCCTGTAGAAAACCGGACCTGTCAAAACTTCAGGTTAGCTAAGCGGACCCTGTGAAAAACGGGATAATGTTAGGGAGATGATGTATGGTAAGTTAAGCTAGTCATACACATTGGTGCTATAGGAAGGTAGTAAAAACGGTTCTCGTGCGAACAGCAACATATTTTTACAAGAAGAACAAAAGACCAAAGTCATTACCAAAAATAAAGACAATAAAGGTATAAAAAAGTATAATATAAAAGAGGTAAAATTCTATAAAAAGATGTGCTATCTTGCACAGTATTCATACACATATTTAAACAAATGAATACGGGATTGTTCAAAAATTTACGTATAATTTAGGTATTTGCGTTCGTGGAACAGTGATTATCCCTGAAAGCACTGCTGGTATTGGCTTCCTAAAATAGACACTATAAAGTTTGTGATAACGTGTTTCCCCACACGATTTCTACGAAATGTCTGTTTTCATTAGCAGCACGAAACGTAGAAACATTTTCTTTTTATCTCTGATGTATAGAGAAGTTCACGACCACATCCCAATTGGGGTAGTCAGAGGTACATCCATCGCAAGTTGAACTAAGTACCGACACTTCACCGAGCTTTCGGTTAGACCAGGATGTACGGTCACGAGCATTAATATGTATACACTTTGGTACCATGTCACATTAACTTTTTTGACAAATTGAACTGTAAGTCTCACTAAATGTCGAATATGTTAGTGCGACAGAGTCCTAAAGTGGGTACATTATATTGCTCATGACTGTATAATTGTATATATACATGTAAGTTTTTTTGTGATGTGACTTATTGTAGATTTATCGCATATGTCTCTAATCGACTTGACCGGTCAAATGGGTATAATGATCAACCCAAAACCCAAACTCAGTCTGTTATGTTTAGGGATAAAATAAATAGTTACTAAGGTATACAAACTCATTTCAGGTTCCCTTTTTCCATTTAAATAATTGGAAATTGGATTAGCTGGTACCGAATACAATAAACCATTTTGATTGAGTCGTGATTTATTCATGAAAATATCGGATAAAACATATCTACATCGTTCACAGTCGATCAAAGCTGATCGGAAATAAACCGAGGGATCCAATATTTATCTGTAAACACACCGCAATTATAACATGGCGTGAAGGTCGCATTATTGATGTTGTCTTTTCGGTTATATTATGAATTCACTATTGGACTATGACACAGAGAAACAGAGGTTGGAAGCGTTTGAGATGTGGTGTTGGCGAATGATGGAGGGTATAAGCTGGACTGAAATGGTGTTAAATGAAAAAGGACTGGAAATAGTTGAAGAAAAAGAACCATAATGAAGACTATAGAGAACCGGAGAGGAAATATGATTGGCCACCTGATACGACACGATTCATTTATAACAAACATCATAGAAGGAAAAATTGAAGGTTAAAGAGGAAGGAGTAGACCTAGGAGAACATTTATGAAACAAATAAAAGAAAAGGTGCAGGTCGTGTCGTATCAGGAGGTGAATGATTTGGCGAGAAGAAGAGAGGAATGGCGATTACTCCACCGACAAGAGCGCAACTCTTAAATAAAGAAAGAAAGATGAATTCATAATTGATTCTCGCACGGATATTTTACGGTATAATTCTTTCAGATAATCCGTTGAATAATAAAAGTCACACCACATTTAGAATAAATTGTCTTTAGGGGCCTCTACGTATTAGCCTCCCGTGCGTGTGGCCTTCCAAAAGTCCGGGACTCCATAAGCCCCAGATACGTAAACGACATACAATTATAATAATTACGTAGTTTCAAAATAGCGGGACCAATTGCTTAATGTTGAAATTGCATATTATTGTTAGATATAGTACCCATTCATTTTCCATGCCACTTTTTTAGGGAAAATAGGGCAGTGGTTTCCCTCTTGCCATCACCGTTTTCTTGGAAAATGCTGAAGAGACAAGAGCGTGGCTCTTAAATTGATGATGATGAGTACCCATTCAGTACTATTTGATACCTGAACTGAAAAATCTAGTACTTATCTCATTTAAAAGATGTACACGTTGAACTGTGGCGCTGACTTCTTGACGCCAAGCGGGACCAGATAAAATGGCGATCTGGAGTTAGATAATTGCTACATACATAGTTACTACCTATCCAGTACCGTCTAAAACGGCTATCAGATTGTAATTACATTAGGGAATGTCAAAGATATTAACATGTACTGGTTGGTCCCGCTATTTTGACGCTATTAAATTGTTCTTTTTAATTTGCTAACTTTAGTTTATACTTTTTATTATCAGTGTTGTGTGCGTCTATAATTGGCAGGCATACCGGAACATTTCCTATGTGTATTTTATATTGTGTGTTTGTGTATGTACTGCTGTTGATGTACCATAATAAATAAATAATAATAAAAAAGGGTGTGAGTTAGATCCTGACAGAGGGCAGCAGTAACTGTATACGCTTCAGGGAGGTTACCCCTGACACACTCAGGTTACACATACACACTTACTTAAAAATTACCGTCAATATCCTATACATTAATAATAAACGTACATCTACGAACACCACACTTATCTTGCTTCCTTCACATACATCAACCGTTTCACACATGCACCTACCTACCTACTATCTAGTGAGTTGCCTAGTTACGCAGTACTCAGTATAATTCACACTAATCTAATTATAATTATATGGTTGACGTATGATTAACACAGGTACGTGTAGGTACAAACAGTAATTCAGCTTTATCGATTAGTCTACGCGCCAATGGGTGAGATCAAATATTCATAAGTCAAAGTCATCGTGTCTATTTGTTAATATTATTTGGATTAAACTATATACACACCACACGCGCGCACACCCACACACCTACCCACACACACACACACACACACACACACACACACACACACACACACACACACACACACACACACACACACACACACACACACAAATGGCCCTGATTCCCGCAAACATCTCCTAATTTTATTTTAAGTGTAAATGAAAGGGACGAATGATAGCTGTTAATTTTAAAATGAATGAACAAATATGCATCTCACTGATATGCAATAATGCAACCCGTTTGACGTATGCTGTCTACTTAATTATGTCGGGTTATTTAGGGCAATGTAAAAATTTGGGAGGGTTGTTAATTTCTGGCTAAAATTGACAATATAACATAATCTCACGACTATTTCGCAGCTGGGGTAGTCAGAGGTACTATCCATCACAAGATGAAGTAGTAACCAGGACCGGCTTATCGTGCCTTCCAATGCACGGATCATCTTACTTTTTCGACAATCAGGTGATCAGCCTGTAATGTCCTAAGCAAAGTGGGGATCACAATGTGATTTTTGTGATATGTCCCCACCGGGATTAGAACCCGGGACCTCCGGATAGTGAGCCCAACGCTCAAACCACTGGACCACGGAGGCCGTTTTCAGCACCATTATAATACAAAAGAAATAAAATAAATGAGTACCATCTTATCGATTAAAGGGTGGGTGTAGTTACGTCTCGTGTTACTGCTCCTAGTCTGTACTTTGATTTAAAAACAACTTTATTTTCCTTAAAGGAAAATGGTAGACAGTTCTCTTTATATAGAACTTGCATGATATTTGCACGGGTAGCGATCTAAGGGTCTTCTCTTCTGACGAGATACTGTAAGAAAACCCATTTACTACAATTCATCATCTTCATCTTAAATGTTTGCCAGAACAGAATCGATCGACTTAATAGACTGATACATCACTATGCTAATTGACGTGACAACACTGGCTTCTGTACTTAGACAAACCTAACTCGTGCCGCGTATTGAAGCTATCGTAAAACATTAATCTATAGGTATTGAAATTAATCACTTACTGCTTTGGTGTTGGTTTCATACAAGACCATAAACCCGACTCCAGGGGCGACAGAGTCACCTTCTCTGCCATCCACTGGGGCAATTCCTGATTGACACATCCTTGCTGCATGGGTGGGCGTCTCTTATTTCAGTAGGCCGGAGTGGCTGAGTTCGGATAGGGACCAGACCTACGGGGTATAACGTAGAACCCTTACCCAGTGATAAGGGTGAAGACCTCAATGGTTGCAAAGGTGGAGATGGAAACAATTAGTACGGTAATGCAGGACGGAAGGGGCAAGTCACAGGGACTGTAACCTGGAACCTGACAGAAGGCAGCAGTAACCGTCAGTACTATTCAGACGGGAGGACAGGAGTCCAAGTACAGCTATGGAATAGACTACTCTGGGCGCCATCCCATTCGCGTCAGACAGAGTACTGCGGGGCAGAAGGCAAGAGGGAAACCACTGCCCTATTTTTCCCTAAAATATAGCGTGAAGAATGCTACACCGATAAGAGCGTGGCTCTTAGATTAGTGATGATAATGATGACTGTAGTAAACTAGATGTTCTGTTTTGCAGTAAGTATATACTTATTTCCAATCAAAAGTGGCTGCAAGTTGCATTCTAATAACTTATACCTGTTCCCACCCTATTAGGTATTACGTGGCAATATTAGTATGCATGTAAGAAGCACAAAACACACATTTATAAAAGCTTATTTTTAAAAGCAGAAACACGAGAGAGCGGAAAGGTTTTTTGTTGAATCTTTTCAAAAAAATCTTTTCAAGAGCATTTGTAGAAGATTTTCTTAGCGGATCGTGTAAATATATTTATCAAATGGCAATAGCACAATGTTCTTATTTTAAAATGCAATTCGATGTTGAAATCGAATTGTTTTTATTTTTTTCTTTGATGAGGTTTACAATACAATACAATACAAATACACTTTATTGCACCAAAATAAAAAGAAATAATTACAAAAAGTCTCTTAACTAAGTACATGGCAAATGGAGGTTTGTGTTGATTTCATTGACTGTTTATAATTTCAAGTTACGATGTCACTAACTACCTGTATTAACAAACATATTTGATCTAGTCGAGGCTTACCATAATCTTAAACACCAACTACGCACAATCTTATTTGCACAGATTCTAGCAAACAACGCATACCGTATAATATAAGAACGTAAAGTCTACAACGCCTCAAGATATTACTGAGCATGATGAGATTTAAAAAAAATGCAAATACAAAGTTTCAAGATGTCTGGAATGTTACGAACGCCTTTGTCTGGTTTTAATAGTTATTATATTTGGCTTTAGAGGAGCTCGGTGGCGCAGCGGTAAAAGCGCTCGGTCTGCGATTGTTGAAGTTAAGCAACTTTCGCTAAGGCCGGTCATAGGATGGGTGACCAGAAAAAAAAAAGTTTTCATCTCGAGCTCCTCCGTGCTTCGGAAGGCACGTTAAGCCGTTGGTCCCGGCTGCATGCTAATGACTTAACGACTGCTAAGTCGTTAATAACCATCAATCCGCACTGGGCCCGCGTGATGGTTTAAGGCCCGATCTCCCTATCCATCCATAGGGAAGGCCCGTGCCCCAGCAGTGGGGACGTTAATGGGCTGATGATGATGATGATGATATTTGGCTTTGACTTGGTATAATAATGGTATAATATTTTCATTAAAAAATGCTTACAACCATATCACAATTGGGGTAGTCAGAGATACAACTATGGCGAGATGAACTAAGTACCCACGCCTCACCGAGTATTCTGTTAGACCAACGTGAGAGGTGGTGAGCCGTATCGCCGTCTATAATGGTCGAGCCGACTGTGTTAGTGAAAACTAACTCATTGGTGCAAATCCGTTGCCGGCTTTTGTGTCTACCTATCCCAATAGGGATTATAGGCCGAATACGCATGTATATATTTTCCTGACATACTCCTAATTCCCACGGCCCACCGAGCTTCCTGTTGTTACGAATGTACCTTTGGCTACCTCAATTTAGACATACATACATAAACTCATACATATTTCCCTCAATTTAGAATATACATAAAGTAACAGAACGTCTAGGATACTATGCCGAGGTTTGTCCCCGGCTATACAGGTTGTGAGCTGCAGTACTTTTAGGCGGATGAGACGTTCGTTATGTAAAAAATGACGATTCCAAGTGTAACTATGGTACCTATTGAATAAAGATACTTTTGACTGTCATAAAAGCGGTTAAGGTAACGCTAGCGTTATCATACCGATATAAAATTACGGTATAATGCCTAAAATCGGTATCACATTTTTTTTTACACAGCCTCCATGGTCTAGTGGTTAGAGCGTTAGCCTCACGATCTGGAAGTCCGAGTTCAATTCCCGATGGGGACATTGTCGAAATTACTTTGTGAGACTGTCCTTTGACTTTACAGGCTTGAATCATCAGATTTTCTGAAAAAATAAGTTGATTCCGTGCTTCGGAGGGCACGTTGAGTCGTTGGTCCCACCTCCACCAACCCGCAGTGGAGCAACGTGGTGGAGTATGCTCCATACCCCCTCCGGTTGATGGAGGGGAGACCTGTGCCCAGCAGCGGGACGTATGTAGGCTCTTTATGTTATGTTTAATATTATAATTATAAATAATTGCCCCGAAATTGTTTCCTAAATTGCCTAAATGTCTCTACTAACCGGCAGTGGCGCGTAGTGGAGTGTGCTGCGTATATTCCATAGATTTCCCATAAGTCAATCGTTTATTCCGATCGACGTAGGGAGGCCTGTATCTATGCGTGGAATTTTAAAGACCGTCTATACCTCGTATAAAACCAAACCAAATCGACATTCTTCAGACAATCGCTTCACTCAAACTTTTTTTTAATGTAGTAGCATTCAGTCAATATAGTAGATACTTACCGGTGTATAGTCCGTTGATATGTCACGATAAGTGATCTCAAAAGTCACCATAAACCAATTAAGAGTTCATCGAAATTGAACACCATACCTAATGTCTCACTTTCATAAGTTTCCAAAAAAACCTTAAATAAAAAATAACTATCAGTGTTTCCGTCACATAATAATTATTATTTTCACATTTTAAAAATAATAATTTCACTATTAAAGTTCACTGAGTCACTATTGTTATTATTATTATTTTTACAGTTCCATTTTCGAACGTCCGTAGCACGGTCGGCATAGACGTCCGTAGCCGTGGCGGTTCGTAGCGGTACTGGCTACGAGCGTAGCGGGGCGCTACGTGGCTACGTATTGGATATTTTTCCCTATATCCCGAAGGTAATTAGATAGTAATTACATGTTTTTCAATGACAATTTTGACAAGCTATTTACTACACCGTGTAGGTGAACTATGACCTTTTTCGTTTATAAACATACACATATACACCTATTATAAGAAGTAGGCAGTCACCATGGAATTCCACTTACAACGATCCTTACACACCATCTTTTTGTAAACTCTAGTTAAAAAGCTTAGTTTACTGCTTATGTTCTGAGATAATCGTCCTTGATAGCCCTGTTCGAAGAACGCGTGACTTATATTGTACATACATACATATATACATACATACATACATACATAAGTAAGCAGCCTATATACGACCCACTGCTGGGCACAGGCCTCCTCTCAATCAACCGGAGGGGCTATGGAGCATACTCCACTACGCTGCTCCAATGCGGGTTGGTGGAGGTATTTTACGGCTAATAGACGAGACCAACGGCTTAACGGGCCCTCCGAAGCACGGAATCATCTTACTTTAATCGGACAATGTTTTGAAGCTTATGTTTTTAGTTTTTAATCTATTGTCCTAAATTTGTTGTTCTTATGGTCAAATAAATATATTTATTATTATATTATATTATTATTACAATCAGGTGATTCAAGCTTGTAAAGTCCTTACTAAGCAAAAGACAAGATCACAAAGTGATTTCGATAATGTACCCATCGGGAATCAAACCCGGACCTCTAGATCGTGAGCCTAACAGTCTAACCACTAGATCACGGAGGCTGTTACTTATATTGTATTGTCACTGATTCGAAAACTTGCTCGGGCTCCAATCCACCGAATTTTATTTATTTATTCAATTTTATTTATTTATTTATTTAATTTTAAAATTTATTTATTTAATTTTAAAATTTATTTATTTATTTATTGAATTTGAATTCGTGACTTCGAATTTATGTTTGGGTCATAGATAGAGATATCTCACTTGGTTTCCAGGATTTGTACCCGGTAAGCCCCCAATTATATGGGACTTAAACATGGGCGGCAAGGAGTGGGTGTAACACTATACAAGGTTTAGTGACATCGTAACGAAAATATAGAGGGATGAATCAGACCATGATTCTGTATTGTTATCAAGCGGAATTGAAGTGTTAGCTACACTTTGAATCGTCAATTTTGTCATAACGAACGTCTCATCGGCTTAAAACTACTGCAGCTTCTCACTACTTTATAGCCGGCGAATAATAGCTATAAGAAAAATCTCGGCTTTTATACGTTTAAATATCAATTAAATGTGACTATTTAATATATAAAAAAAAGAAAAGTAAATGAAAGATGATTCCGTGCTTCGGAGGGCACGTTAAGCCGTTGGTCCCTGCTGTTAGCCATAAAAACACCTCCACCAACCCGCATTGGAACAGCGTGGTGGAGTATGCTCCATACCCCCTCTGGATGATTGAGGGGAGGCCTGTGCCCAGCAGTGGGACGTATATAGGCTATTTATGCGTGTTATGTATTTAATATAGAACTTAAGAACTTGCACATAAAATGAATAATTATAATAAATAAAGTGCTTTTCATGACTTCCTCGTTTGTTCACGCAATTATATCAACGCATAAATAAACGGCTGTACGCTTTTTACGTAATCTTTAACGTTACAAACTCATAGAATAAATTACGATTGTAATCTAAAGTCGGTTTCGTGTAAGGAAACCGAAATATGAAGTCAACAGCCTTCGTGTTTATGTTTTTAAATGTAACCATAGCATTACGTGTAAACCCCCAGGGTGACAGCCTTCAGCGCTCCCCATTTGTCCGGCCAAGTAGTTAATGCCACCTGCAGCAAATGTACAATAAGTCACGACAAAAAAAAAGTGTAAGGGGTACCTACCCTTTCGGAGAGTTCTCTATATTACTACCGTCAGCCCATACGCAGGTTTCGGGACTAACGACTCGACCTAGCTTGGCATAACATACCATAATCAGAAATTAGAATAATTTATTTAACGTAATTATCATAAACTTGTTGAAGGGCAATGTAACATTTTTGAATTTACGTCATTTCGCAAGGTGTTATGGCTGAGGAGAAGAAATGACAAGAAACTGCAACAGCAACACATCTTTTAAATTAATGAGGGTACATTACAAGTTATTTAATAACTAGAGGAACACATTCAATACCAGACATTTTTAACATAATATATATAATAGAATCACGCCTGTATCCCCGAAAGGGTAGACAGATGTGTATTATGTACAGGATGTTAGTGACATCGTAACGAATACTGAGGGATATTATTCAGACCATGATTCTAAGTTGATATCAAGTGGAAGTTTCCATCGCAAACTTCATGATATTTTTAGATTCTTTAAATATTTTTCAATTCTATACTTGTGCGATGAAAAATTCCACTTGATATTAACTCAGAATAATGAGCGGAATCATTCCTCTTAGTAAACGTGACAATGTCACTTACACCTCGTAGAAGTACATACTGGTAGCCGTAGAGTAGGTATGGGTGTCAGTGACACCATAACGAATACTGAGGAGAATGATTCAGACCATGATTTTGAGTCAATATCAAGTGGAATTTCCTGTCAGAAAATTCATGTCAATGTTTGTGTCTTTTTTATTATTTTCAATTCCATACTTTTGCGACGAAAAATTTCACTTGATATTAACTTAAAATCATAATCTGAATCATCCCCCTCAGTATTCGTTACGATATGACTAACACCCTGTATACACCCACTTCTCGCCAGCTATGTTTTCATAAGGGTCTACGTATATATATAATTCACTCTAGTCTTGAAAACTCAAAGATTTGAACAAATCGCTTTGATTGACAAGGCCGCCAATTTCTATACGTTTGTCACTCACCCAGATAAGTCTGTTTCTGTAATCAATTCTTTTGTTGTATTAAAGCATAATTTTGTATTTCAAATAGTATGAATCAACAAATCAATTGAACAAGATATTTTAAGCCATTTCCTTTCCTCGACACGTTTTCCGTTCCGCATTAAATATTATTTATAATAGTGACATTTAAAAAGAGTTCTGTCAGACTTTTGATTAGAATTTCTATTTTTGAAATACTTCCATAAGTTTTTCATGTTTTCCTTATGTATATATGAATGAGGGGGAAAAAATCATTCATCGCACTATGAACCAAATACCTACTTCTCACCCAGTTTCCTGCCGTGGTATGTAATAAGCCGAATCATCGTCTATAATGGTAAAGTCATCTGTGAAAGTGTAAAGTGAAATTTGCACTAAAGATAAATTAATAAAACATTGTTTTCAAAACCAGAATCAATTTTGTTTGGAATTATAATTACCATTACAGAATAAATACTGTCCATTTTTGCTTTGTTTATTTTGAAAATGTCTGCCAGTGTATCGAGTTTATTATTTTCTGGTGTCAGGGATGATGGGGTTGAAAAAGTTTTCGTTACTATGTCACTAACACCCTGTAGAAATTAACGAATACTTTTAAGAGAAATGATTATCAATAGCTTTTCATCTATAATATCGATGTTTTCGATACTATGGATTGCCTCTATCGACAATCTAGTATCGATTGGCAACACTAGAATGTTGGAAGAACAAATTAGTATTCAGGGAGTAGGGTAGTAATTGATACTGCCCGATATCGAGTGCTGGTGAAAAAAACTGGGCCAAACCTGACCGGAATATCTGTGAAGAAAAATTGAGGGAACAAAATTAAAATGCTAAAAGATTTACTGGTATTGGTTGGGTCAAAAGTGACTTGAAAGAATTTGAAAAATTGCGTCAGATCATGTTTTTGCATTAATATGTAGATTTTTTTTTGTAATTAAAACAATATTATAGTCTTCCAAATACAACGTGTCGTCATCTTTGTCAGTTTTGTATTACAGAATGGATAAGGTCGGTTTTTGTTTTTTTTGTGTCTCTGCCTACCCAAACAAAAAATTGGTGGTCATTGATAAATTGAATGACCTCCGTGGTCCAGTGGTTGAGCGTTGGGCTCACAATCCGGAGGTTCTGGGTTCGATTCCCGGTGCGGACATATCACAAAAATAACTTTGTGGTCCCTAGTTTGGTTAGGACATTACAAGCTGATCACCTGATTGTCCAAAAGTAAGATGATGCGTGCTTCGGAAGGCACGTTAAGCCGTTGGTCCCGGTTACTACTTACTGATGTAAGTAAGTAGTCGTTACATAATGCCCTGGCTTATATGTGTCCTGACCGGGATTTGAACCCGGGGCCTTCGGATCGTGAGCCGAACGCGCGAACCACTGGACCACGGAGGCCGTTTTCAGACAGTCAATGCCAAGCGTTGTCTTCTGAAGCTAGAAGCAATGATTTGTTTTAAGTAATAGAGTAAAAAAACCAAGACGAGAATAATCGGTTCTTTCACCCCGAGTCTCAATTGAGAGAAAGCGTCTTATGCTCCCGCTTAAACAAATGGCCAATAACGTTCAGGTTTAACTATTTTTGGCTCAGAACCCACTCGATAAGTAATGTTTTGTATTTATAGCGAATATTCTCCTGGCGTGTAAGGTATAAATTGTTTAATTTAAACCAACGATCGAATGTTTGGGTCGCTTAAAAGCTATGAACCCTTACAGGATTTAAAACAACCTTCAGAAAGTATCCCCAATTCGGTGTCAAAATTGATACCTACCCGTTATAAGTCTGTGATAGGTCAATATTGTAGTTTCAGGAACGGTTTTCCTCATCCAATCAACTCAAACAATAATATTATGCTCGTCAATATTAATTAGGTAAGTATGACTTCCCAAAAATGTGTCTTCATAAAACCCTAAATAAACCATTGTAAAATTAACTTTTCCCAATTTAAATAATTAAATATCCAATAAAATTATATAGTAAATTTTAATGATCAGAGGAAGAAGCAAAAGTTATTATATCAGGGTCGTAGTAAGTCGAATTTCACGTTGTCTGACTACCTTATTGGAAAATAGAGTTTTTTGGACATAACTTATTGTAGATTTGCTGCAGATGGCACAAATGGGGAGCGCTGAGGCTCTCACCTGGTACAAAATTTAAGACAATAGGTGTGAGTGTACCCAGTTTAGCGAGAAGCTCGGCTCAGGGCGTCGCCTGAAAGGATTATATTTGAAAGATTTAATCGACCTTAGTGAGTCGATAGCGGTAAGCGCTGAATGAGAGGTTTAAAGGGAAATCGTCGACCACACCGGCGGGGTCGATATCGGGGTTCTGAAGGGAAATAGGCGTGAGTTTATGTATGTTTGTAAAACAATGGAATGCCTGGTCTCTGCTGCAGCGCCTACGAAACAGCACCAACGGCATCCTGAAAATGATTGCTGCTAGACCGGACTGCTTAATCCAACGGCACTGGGTCGAAGTAGCTATGGGTATAGTAAATAAGATAAAATAAGTAAATAATTAGATTTTAAATCTTCTTCTTCTTCTATCGTGTGGGTTGTGAGGCGAATTACCAACCTCATCAACCCTGGTGTCAGGGTTACTATTGAGCCGCCAAAGGCCCCTGACATGACTCATTTATAACGACTACGTACTTACACAGTAAGTAGTAACCGGGACCAACGGCTTAACGTGCCTTCCGAAGCACGGATCGTCTTACTCGTCGTCGTTTTATTTTAAATTAACAATACTAACATAGTTTATTAAGCACAATTGTTATTAACCTACTAATAATCTATGGACTGTTATACATATTTGTGTTGGTTTGAAATAAACGTTATATTATTATTATTATTATTTAAACAAACTCACCGGGAATAGGCAATAGCGCTAAGTTTCGAGTAAGTCTCGGTCAATAGGGCTGAATAGAAGCAGTCAGATATTAAATTCCGATATTGGATTCCAGCATACCTGTTCGTCCGGGTACAACGACGTACAACTGTGTGATTGCGGGCCGGTATGTCCCGGTCAAGTGTGTGAATGTTATGCAAGGCACAAACTCAAACTCAACAATATCTTTATTCGTTTGGTAACATAATATTTATTGTTTATATTTTTATTTTAGATCAGTCTTTATTTAGTAACCAAAATTTCGTAATTTATTTTTATTGTATTATTCTTTTTTGTCTTTATATTAGTAAGTAAAATTTTATAAGATTTGTACGCGTATGTAGGTATGTCTATCTGTAGTATTATACACTGCATGTCTCCTTATCACGTAAGTCAGCCGGAAGAAATCTCTTTTTTAGAGATAAGCTTACCTGTACTGTCTGATTTCTTTGTGTGTTTCTTTCTGTGTTCTATTGTGTACAAATAAATAAATACTTACATTTGAATCGCATTTTTTTACATAAGTACATTTTTCTCACCCCCCTAAAAGATCCTTACTGCATAACTTTAAACAGCCTTCTCTTCTATCGTGTCGGTTGTGGGATGGATTACCAACCTCATCACCCCTGGTGTCGGGGTTATTATTGAGCCGCCAAAGGCCCCTGACATGACTCATGTACCGACTACGTCCTGGCATCAGCAAGTAGTAACCGTGACCAATGGCTTAACGTACCTTCCGAAGCACGGATCATCTTACTTTTTGGCCATTCAGGTGATCAGCCTGTAATGTCCTAACCAAACTAGGGATGACAAAGTGATTTTTGTGATATGTCCCCATTGGGAATCGAGGTCCCGGAGGTCTCGGGTTCGAATCCCGGTGGGAACATATATACATTTAGGACATTGCATTTATACTAGTGTTACTTAAGGCTTAATAATATTAAATAAATAAATATAATAATGTTATTTTTGGGGAACGTAGCTTGGAAAGTCCCATATTGGGCGAGTTCCAGCCAACAGGAAGGGTCAAAGCATGCAGATATCTATGTTAAGACTACCCAGCTTCCGATAACACCCCTTTGATGTGTCGCGTACGGTCGTGTAAGTTATACATAGTCGTATACTGTGATGTGGGCTCGCCACAGATTACTCCCAGTAGATACCACATAAATATTTATACATATTATATAAACTCACGCCTATTTCCCACTTAAGCAAGCAGAGGCTATGGCATTCCATTCGCTTCCAACTAGCCTAGACATTTAGTCTCATCAATCCAAATGTTTATTTATTTATTAACACAAATTACATAGACATTACAGGCAGTCCCAAAATGTACAATAAGTCACGCCCAACGTAACAGTAATTGTGATTTATAGAAACATTGCACGTCGATTGTCTGAATCAAAATCAAAATCAAAATAGTTTATTTGCTTTAAATAGTACTTACATCAATATATAACCTCGTTATTGGGACTTCCTAGTAAGCCTCATTTAAAGACCTGTGTCAGGAAGCCCCGCTCTTTCTAATCGGTATTACAACTTTGATATATCTATTTATTTCTTTTAACAAAAAATAATCAACGTTTAAATAAAGATAAAAATACTTATGAGATAAGATGTGTGTTTGTGTGTGTGATGAATCTCATCTGAATGTTTCCAACAATATCAACACATAAAATACTTAAACCTATGTATCGATAGCTGATGTTATTTTTTACTGTTTCATTTATGAGATCGCTGTTATGTTGATCCAAAAGCCTCCACTAGGCAACAATCAACG
Source organism: Pectinophora gossypiella (assembly GCF_024362695.1). Taxonomy (NCBI): domain Eukaryota; kingdom Metazoa; phylum Arthropoda; class Insecta; order Lepidoptera; family Gelechiidae; genus Pectinophora; species Pectinophora gossypiella. The sequence goes on from NC_065415.1 coordinate 16,069,202, forward strand.
CGCAACACGTAATCATAGAATAATGAATAATACTACGTATAGAACGGCATCTCTCCGCTCCCCACCAGCGACTGAGCTAGGTTTACCTCACCCTCCTCGGTCTTACTTTAGTCTTCAATCGTCAGACGTCATGTATTTTGTATGAAGTATCCCGGAGGGGCTGAGGTTGGCGCCCGATGCGAGTTGGTGCGGGAAGGAGAGTTACCGTTCTGCATTGTTCTTTATTCTTACTACTTGAATCGTATGGCGTCAGACGTCACACACACAGATGTGCGTGTGCGATAATGTCAATGTGTGGTATCTGTGTAAAACGAGGTTGTTTGTATGAAGTGTCCGGGGTGTGACGTTTACTTGCCAAGTTTGCCAAGTGGATACGCAGCTTAAGATCATCATAGATCTATTATATTATTTTCCTTTTTTTTTCTGTAGAGATCCTGTGTATGTACTGTTATAAAACACCTTGTCCCGTTTCCTCCCGTTCTTTTGATTCGCAATAGAACATAATTCTCTTGTGCGGTATGTATATCTATTGTAGGTGATCTGTGGGACCTACTCGGAGAAGTTGTTATCACGATGACCTACTCGAATATTATGCTTATATCTGGAACGTTTTATTGTGTACGTAGGAACCTATCTAATAAATTACCTATATTTTATATGGATTTAAAATAAATCGAATACCAAATGTTATCCATCACAAAACTTCATAAAAATGTTATAATTATAGCTATCTACCATACTGAAGACTATAGAGAACCGGAGAGGAAATATGATTGGCCACCTGATACGACACGATTCATTTATAACAAACATTATAGAAGGAAAAATTGAAGGGAAGAGAGGAAGGGGTAGACCTAGGAGAACATTTATGAAACAAATAAAAGAGAAGGTGCAGGTCGTGTCGTATCGGGAGGTGAAGGTTTTGGCGGGAAGAAGAAAGGAATGGCGTTTACGTCACCGACAAGAGCGCAGCTCTTAAATAGAGAGAGAGAGAGAGAAAAAAATAAGATGCGCTTCGGAAGACTTATTTTGTTTCATCCCAAAATAAGGTCTCAGAATGTAACACCAAATATTTTTTATATATTTGTAAAGAAATCGCAATACCAGCTGGCATTGTCAATCTCTTTAAATTATAATTTACTCTTTACGATGGTATTGTTTTTGGTCCTGTCAGAAGATGACAGGCAGGACAGTTTATTATTTTAGTTTCATAGTTTGGTTTCTGAATAATTGTGTTATTATTGTGTTTAAATCGTCAAGAAAGGCGGGATAAGATCTTTTAAATGTTGTTTTCTCTATTTCAGGTAAATATTGTGTTTTTATGTATTATTTAAATAAGCTCAAGTGTAAATGTCATCCTAATTAAAATTCCTCTATTTCAGAGAAACACGCTTTTGTTTTTATTCCACCAAAGATTTCTATTATATATTTAACAGTTCATTGCACATAAAAACATATCATAAAGAAAAGTATTTCGTGGTTGCCTGATTAATGGCATTAGACTCGCCCCCTGTTACGTGGGACTTAAAAATAGCTGCCGAGGAGTGAGTGTTTATTACTATACTCTGCCGACCCCTTTAGGGATAAACATCAGACGTCTTGCCAAATTATTATATTGTTAAGTGTTCTATAAATAATGTGAAAGCCTCCGTTGAGCTCACGATCTGGAGGGCCGAGTTCGATACCCGATGGGTCCTTTGTTTGGTAAGGACATTGCACAAATGAGTAATGAATTAATCCGTGCCCTCCAAAGCACATATCATCTTACTTTCGAACGATCAGGTTATCTACAATATAAAACAAACTAGGGACCACAATTTATCATTTATTGAATGTGTGTACTGTGTGTGTGTTGTTGTGTGCGTGTTGTTGTGTGTGTGTGTGTGTTGTGTGTGTGTTTATGAGTGTTGTATGTGTATTTAATTACAGTGTTCTTAATAGTTCGCGATGCAGTTCCCCATCTCAAGTTTGGAATGGTGACAGTGAGTAAATACTGGAGCAGCTGGCGGTAGTTAATGGGTTTCTGATCGCATCGAGGCTTGAACTAAATGTCCCGTGAAACATTACCGAGCGCTTTCACACAGACAGTTCCTACAGCATTAATGGCGAAATTAAGAGAAAGATGTAATAGACGATATAGTGACTAAGATTGAGAAGGGAATATTAGGTTGGTTTAGACACGTAGAGCGGATGAAAGATAATAGAATTACCCGTCCCTTTCTTTTTCAACGGATAAGAAAATGACAGGTATAACTTAAAATGAAATTAGATGGTGTCTGCAGGAATTAGCACCAATATATACATTATACTAATAATATTTTACTAATAAGTAAAAAAAGTATAAATTACACACTGTTATTCCGCTCGGCAGTAATCATATTCAGTGCGAAGGGCACATCGATCTGCGAGTCACGCCGGCATATATAATTCAGCAAAACAAGATGCGGAGACACCTGACGGCAACCTCCTGACAAATTGAAGCCCTGCCATCTGTACAGTCTTGCGTATATTTTAACATACCTAAAGTTTAATTGCGCCGAAACTGACGGAAAAACGACCTCTGTGGTCCAGTGGTTGAGTGCTGCGCTCACAATCTCAAGGCTCACAATCCTGGGTTCGATTCGCGAAGGAGACATATCACAAAAATACTTTATGGTCCCTAGTTTAATTAGGACATTAAAGCTGACCACCTGATTGTCCGCAAGTAAGATGATCCGTGCTTCGGAAGGCACGTTAAGCCGTTGGTCCCGGTTACTACTTAGTGATGTAACGAAGTAGTCGTTACATGAGCCATGTCAGGGGCCTTTGGCGGCTCAGGTTGGTAGTCCATCACAACCAACACGATAGAAGAAGACTGATGGAAAACCTCGTATCAAAATAAAAATTCTGAAGAAAATTAAATGACAAAATTATAGTGCATAACTTCGCCTTATACAGAAAAAGACCTGTTTAAACGTTTTTTGAAAAATCATATTTTGACGTTTTTTTTGTTACCAAATAATGCAATGGAGTATTCAATATCAATCCCGGACAAAATTTACATAAATATAAACTCACGACTACGTCTCAATTGGGGTTCTGAAATAACCTTGATACTAAAGGACAATGAGTCAAAACGTCCCCCTCCGCTAACAGATTCCAGACTTATCTCATTCGAAGCGTCTTAGCGAGACGATATTTTTGTTATAAGTATGATGACTTTCTTGAAATACGCGGGGTTTAGCCAGAATTCGGGTTTTTAACCATGATTTTGGGTACCTCCTAGTACATCCCCCGATACCGACCCCGCCGGCGTGGTCGACGATTTCCCTCATTCAGCGTAATTCTTTCAAATATTATTCCTCTCAGGCGACGCCCTGAACCGAGGTTCGCGCCCAACTGGGCACCCTCAGGCCGTTGTCTTAAATGTTTTACCGGGTGTTTTGCCTTCAGCCGTCCCCATTTGTCCGGCCAAGTAGTTAATGCCATCTACGGCAAATCTACAAAAAGTCACGTCAAAAAAAAACCTGGTACATCATTGTTTCAACCAACAGATTCCAGACATATCTCATTCGAAGCGTCTTAGCGAGTCGATGTTTTTGTTATATGGCGACTTTCTCGAATTATGTTTTATATCACCAGCGGCTGCAAGATATCTTGGATTACTTGTGGCTCTGCCCACCCCATTAGGGATTACATGAATCTCTAGAGATCTATCATCAAACGGTTTGTTATATCCGTTTTAGGAGTGTTAAGTTTCCCATTAACCCGGCGCCAGGGGGGACAGAGTCATCTTCTCTGTCCTCCACTGGGGCAATTCCTGTTCGGCGCATCCCTGCCGCGGGGGTGAGCGCCTCTTACTTCAGTAGGCCAGAGTGAGACGGTGGCTGAGTTCGGATAGGTACCCAGACCTACGGGGTATAACGTAGAACCCTTGCCAGTAAGACATTTACGATTGCAGAGGCGGAGATGGTATACGGCATAACCATCGGTATACGGCAATGCAAGACGGAAGTGGCAAGTCACAGGGACTGTAACCTGGAACCTGAGAGAGGGCAGCAGTAACGGTCAGTACTATTCAGAGGCGGAGGACAGGAGTCCTAGTACGGCTTTGAAATAGACTACTCTGGACGCCATCCCACTCGCGTCAGAGTACTGCGGGGCGGAAGGCAAGAGGGAGACCACTGCCCTATTTTTCCCTAAAAAGTAGCATGGAGAATGCTACACCGACAAGAGCGTGGCTCTTAAATTAGTGATGACAAACTCACGCCTATTTCCGACCGAGGTAAGCAAGACTATGGAGTTCCATTTGCTTCGATCTTGACACATTTCTTTTGTGAGAAGCGGCATTAGATGTGAGTATATATAATGTATATGTACAAGAATCTAACGCATTTATTTTATACGTAAAACGAAACAGTGAGATAGCCATCTAACATCCAGTCAACGCGAGATTGTAGCCATCAAGAGACATATTTACGATGAACAAAACACATTGAGCGTAAGTACACGAATAAATCTTTTTTAGAACACAATAAATAATCCACATATTCTGCCACAACACAATAAAAGCGAAATTTCTCGTACATAATTTCTCGTATAAGTTATACGAAAGGTTGTACGAGTATGAGTCTTTCGTATAAGTTCTCGTAGGAGCTCGACGGACTAAACTTTTATAATTCGATCATTCATCATTTGAACGTTGCTGAACGATTTATTATTTAGTGAACGAGTTTTGCTATTGAAAATCGAATTTAGACTGCGAAGCAAAAAGGAAGGTTATGTGTTTGACCGCTATGTATACATGTATGTGTGTATGCACGTCTGTCCCAACCTAACTTCTAAACCACCTGTCAGAATTTAACAAACGAGGTGTCAGTAGAAGCGTCTTGATTATCCAGTCCAGCTATCTTCGAAACAAGAGAGAATTTCAGAGAAATATACCTATATTCTTGTTTAATACCTTTTAGAGCGTGATTTTCCGTAGTCGGGTTTTAGTTTTTAAACTTTTATTTTTATTCAGCTTTGTCATGCATACGTACATACATAAATGAACTTTCGCCTAATGGGGTGGGTAGAAACTTAAGTAATCAAAAGTTGATATCTTTTTTTGGCCAAAACCAAACCAAACCACTAAAAAGTGGAAAGGGTTACCGGCTTAGGTGTTCCTTCATACGAGTACAACATGGGATCCTTCTGCTAATTATTTTAGAAAATGAATATGGCCATGAAGAGCTCGGTGGCGCAGCGGTTAACGCGCTCGGTCTGCGATTGTTGAAGTAAAGCAACTTTCGCAAAGGCCGGTCATAGGATGGCTGACCACAAAAAAAAAGTTTTCATCTCGAGCTCCTCCGTGCTTCGGAAGGCACGTTAAGCCGTTGGTCCCGGCTGCATTAGCAGTCGTTAATAACCATCAATCCGCACTGGGCCCACGTGATGGTTTAAGGCCCGATCTCCCTATCCATCCATAGGGAAGGCCCGTGCCCCAGCAGTGGGGACGTTAATGGGCTGATGATGCTGATGATATGGCCATGAGTCTTCCTCAAAATAAATAAATTCTAAATAAATAGCAGTGACTTATGTTAAAAAAAGATGATACACGAACATACAGCTCGTATAAGGATAAGTGACTGTCGGACCTCGCGTGACGTTTTCATTCGTTTCCCGTACTCGGATAGAAAGCTTTTCTGGGGTTCCGTCATCAAAGGGATCAAATGGCTAAATAATCGTTTTTGATTGTTTAAATACCTATTGTATTCAGACACTTCTACTGATTGTATACACAAAATTTTATACGTATAAATACCGCCTTAAGTTTTTTTTTTTTTGATTGCCAAGCAAAGTTCAATAAAATTATTCGATAGTTGGATTTAATATAGCTTGGCTGTCAAATGCTTATACACCCAACCACTACACGTTTATTTTGTACTTAATGGTAAAGAGAAGGTAAGAATTCTTTTTCAATCAATCAATCAATCAATAATACTTTATTGCACAACGACATATACAAATGACATAAACATACGAATAAAAACATAAGTACAATAGGCGGATTTATTGCTAAATAGCAATTTCTGCCAGGCAACCTCTTTTTCTTTTTTTTTTTCATAAAAAATCAAATCAAATCAATTTATTTGCGAGAACACATAGAATACAAAAAAGGTGGTAAAATAATTTAAATAACAATGTATACACACATGTGTGTTTACATATTTTATTGCTATCGTTAATTATTATTATTAAGTCCACTAACCCCCTAAGACTGTCATATTTTAGATAAAACGTGATTTCTCAGTCGACTTCGTATTAATGAATGTATTTTACGTTATCACTATCTCACACTGAGCTTAACGTATTTATAGTTACGTTAATAAAAATAATAAAAAACTTTTTTTACGGACTAACTTCGACACATATAAATTCACTGACACAATTAAACAACAATAATAGGCTTGTTACCAACTAGTCAATTCGATTACTTTTTACTAAACGTCAAAACACGAAATTACTAATTTGTATGATAAAGCTACCTGTGATGTCATAGAAAAACGTGATAAAATTTCGGACATTTATTAATTTTTTGATAAAAAAACATAAATAAGTAGAAAAAAGAAAATATGGATTTACTTAACCTACAAAACAACAGACTGCAAACATACTTTACTTTTGTTACTTTTTGTTTGAATCTTATACGGAACCCGGATTACGCGCATCCTAATCGCAGCTGACCAATGCTCTACGACCCTGTCCACCGGAGCACACTCTCTCAGAGCGATGACGTTCCGTTTCAGACATTTAATTATAATGTCTAGACTGAATCGCTGGACCGTTAAAGTTATTTAAACCTAGATTTAAACGCATTGAGTATCTATCTGTTACTCTCTCAGACAACTTTGAAAAGACACGAATTACTTTAGAACTATTTTTGACAGTTATATTTAACAGAGAGGTCCAGGTTCGATTCCCGATGGGGACATTGTCGAAAGCACTGTTTTAGACTGTCCTTTGTTTGGTAGGGACTTTTCAGGCTTGAATCACGTTGATTGTCTCTTCTTCTTCTTCTATCGTGTGGGTTGTGAGATGGAGTACCAACCTCATCAACCCTGGTGTCAGGGTTACTATTGAGCCGCCAAAGGCCCCTGACATGGCTCATGTAACGAATACTTACTTACATCAGTAAGTAGTAACCGGGACCAACGGCTTAGCGTGCCTTCCGAAGCACGGATCATCTTACTTTCGGACAATCAGGTGATCAGCCTGTAATGTCCTAACCAAACTAGGGATCACAAAGTGATTTTTGTGATATGTCCCCACCGGGATTTGAACCCGGGACATCCGGATCGTGAGCACAATGCTCAACCACTGGACCACGGAGGCCGTTGAGCCATTGTCTCTGATGTCTCTTGATGTGCCTCTGTCTACCCCAATTGGGATACAGTCTTGAGCTTATGTCATGTGCAGTGTTATAAAACGATGGATGGATGTTACTGACTTTGATTTACCTAATATGCAATCAAAGATTTCTTAGATAATGACATAAATTAATGAAACTGTCTTTCCCAGAGATAAGTCAATCATTCAGAATCGTATCTGGTGCAACGCATATCGCTGGCTGTTCAACGCGGAAACGCAGCCAGCATTATGGGTACATTTGCACCAGGTACGATTCGAGGCGGGCTTCATAATTAATATAGTTTATTTTAAGTGTTAATTGTACATAATTTATTTTATTTTGAGTTCTGTTTATTTGTTTTAGTTTTATTTTAATTTTATTTGTTTTGTTTCATATTTTTCTAACATTTTTGTTATGTAACTGTTTTGTTTATGGTGTAAAAATATTTTTTTATCCTATCATTCATTATTACATCACGCTGTTGTTTCTCATATTTTCTCATGAAAATACAACCTGTGATATTTCGGATAGTATCAATTAGCCCACGACTGAGCTAGTCAGAATAATAAATCGCAAGACGAACTGAGTACCCACGATTCACCGAGCTTTCTGTTAGACCAACATGATCGGTGGTGAGCTGTTTCAACGTCTGATAATGTATATCCAACTGTGTTAATGAAATTTGCACGTAAGATAAATTAATATACTTAATCATTTTTTAATCTATTTGTCAGATTTTTCGACAGAACCCCTTCGTCTGTTATTAGGAGTCTAGAGGCTGTATCAGCTATAGAACAAAGTTTTGTCCTTAGGCGCTCCTACACAAAATATCATAAATATTTGTAGAATATCAACACACGAGGTAAAACTTTCAAGTTTTTAGACGTTCTAAAAATAACAATTCCTTGTTTACTTTATTTGTATTCTGAAATTCTGTTTTCAAATAAATAGCCTTTTATTTGTAATGTCAGAATTCAAAGAAAATAAACAAGGAATTGTTATATTTAGATCGTCTAAAGACTTGAAAGTTTAACTTCGTGTGTTGATATATTTTTGTGTGTTTATTTTTTTTTTCTCTTACCCCTGCCGCACAGGATAGGCAGGGGCTTTCGTAATAACATACATATCTTTACAGCTTTTCTATCTATTTATACAATACTTCTATTGGGTGTTAAAGTATTAGTTGATAATATATTGTGCTCAAGGCGTCGACCGGGTGAGAGCCTTCAGCGCTCCCCATTTGTCCGGCCAAGTAATTAATGCTACCTGCGGCAATCTACAATAAGTCACGTCAAAAAAAAAGTAGGCGGAATATAATGACAGTCTAATAGCATAGAATGAATAATATTAGGTACTTTAAGGCCCCGATTCCTGCAGACACCGCCTAATTTTATTTTAAGTTATATCCGTCAGTTTCATATCCGTCGAAAAGGAAAGGGACGGATGATTCACAGCTCTTAATTTTAGGAAGAATGAGTAAATGAATGAATAACCCGAGCGAATCAAAAAGGTACGTCACTGGTATGCAATCCGTTTGACATGCTGTCTACTAACTGTGTCGGGTTATTGACTGATGTAAAATTTTTAGACGGTTGTTTTAGATTTGTGCTTAAAATTGACGTGTGTTCCATAAATTTTATGCTTGTCGATTACCCGTCCCTTTCCTTTTCGGCGGATAAGAAAATGACAGATATAACTTAAAATAAAATTAGATGGTATTTACAGGAATTAGCACCTATATCTATTAGGTATATCTACGTATCTAAGGGAACGGTCGTATCTTAAGGTTAGGTAAGCGAACCCTGTGAAAAACGGAACAATGCTAGGGGGATGATGACTACGTATAGCACGGTAGCCCTTCGCCCCGCACCAATTCGTAACAGGCGTCGACCTCACCTCTTCTGGATCTACTTTAGTTTTAAATGGCCCTAAGCAGCTTAGGAGGAAGGGGGAACGCACGATCTATCTGTTTCGCTCTCACTTGCGCGTAAGGCGGCAAACAAGAGAGACACCATTACCTAAACTCGCCAGGACTCAATTTTGCTCAAACTGCCGTTTTAAATGTCAGTCAGATACCTAGTTATTCTCATCATATACAAATGCTAAAATATCCGTATTCAGTAAGTAATTAGTTTCACTTTAAATCGATACTTTTTTATATAACGTACGTCTAAATACTATTGCAGTTTCTTCACAGCCAATATAGCCCGGAAAAAGAAGCTACAGGAAAAACCCTAGCACGGAGTCCTAGAAGTTTTTTTTTTAAATACGATGATGAAATATATATTATTATTATTTCGTATACAAACAACTCGACATCATATCAACAGTGGCTGCAAGTTGTCTCTGATTACTTGTGGCTCTGCCCACCCCCACCCCACAGGGATTACGGGCGTGAGTTTATGTATGTATGTGTATGTATACAAACAAAAAAAAACACGAAACGGAAGCAGTACATAAAGCGAAGGTTGGTAGTAGGGCTCGCTGAGGTCTTCCTCAGAAGAACTTCCTAGAAGGATGTACATTGACCAAATTGGAGATGTTTTTAGAAAAGGTTCAGTACGATCTACTCTGAACCAGCGTGCGTGTATGAAACGATTGATGAATGTGTAGGAATGAAGATGTGTCAACATCGAAGCAAATGGAATTCCATAGTCTCTGCTTACCCAAATAAGAGTAAGTTTATGTATTTATGTATGTACGAGGGTCTAGAAAATATGGTGGGTTTCATCAGGGTATTATTACATTTTATGAGTGAATCAGTTCAGCTGGGGTTAAGCGATTAAAAATTGCTCCGCTAATCGTGGCACCACGCATCTCAAGTGATCGTAGGTGTTTAAACGTACAGGATGATATTATTATATTATTAGACGGGTTTCGCATTTTATGTGGTTGTAAACAAGTACACTTTTCTTTATTTCAGATCTATGTATATTTTACTCCAAAACCGGCGAGCTTGTATGAAGACTGATGAGAGTGGAAGAAGTGAAAATATGTCAGGATTGTAGTAAGTGAAGTTCCGTGGTCTCTAGTTACTCCAACTCTCCTCCGTGGTTCAGTGGTTGAGCGTTGTGCTCACGATCCAGAGGTCCTGGGTTCGAATCCCGGTGGGAACAAATCACAAAAAATCACTTTCTGATCCCTAGTTTGGCTAGTACATTACAGGCTGATCACCTGATTGTCCGAAAAGTAAGATGATCCGTGCTTCGGAAGGCACATTAAGCCATTGGTCTCGGTTATTACTTACTGGTTGTAAGTACGTAGTCGTTACATGAGTCATGTCAGGGGCCTAAGGCGGCACAGTAATAACCCTGACACCAGGGTTGATGGGGTTGGTAATCCACCTCACAATCCACACGATGGAAGAAGACTCCAACAGAAAGTAGGCGTGTTCCTATGTATGTAATTTATCTTTTACGAGGTTTCCCTAAGAAGCTGAGAAGCTGTAACAATGGTGCTAATACCTGCAGACGCTATCTAATTTAATTTTAAGTTATACCCGTCATTTTCTTATCAGTTTAAAAAGAAAGGGACGGGTAATCGACAAGCATGAAATTTATGGAATACACGTCAATTTTAAGCAGAAATCCAAAACAACCGTCTAAAATTGTTCATCGCCAATAACACGACAGAATTAAGTAGACAGCACGTCAAACGGTTTGCATACCTACCAGCGAGATGCCTATTTTATTCGGACGGGTTATTCATTCATTTTAAAATTAACTTGTTGACAATCATCCGTTCCTTTTCTTTTCGGCGGATAAGAAAATGACGGGTATAACTTAAAATAAAATTAGGAGGTGTCTGCAGGAATCGGGGGCAGGAACCGACTGGAGTAAACATGTTTTTGAACTTGAATGTATGTAGTCTCACTGTTTAGTTAGCAATCATTCGATAATAGGACACACAAATCTCTAAACCTTCATATCATATCCCCCTTTTAGGCTCTTTTTTCCTTTTTGAGCATCATCTCTCCAGCATTATTATAACCTTCAGATTTGATAAGTCTGTTTTTTTACAGAAGCGACTGCCTGTCTGACCTTCCGACCCGCGAAGGGAAAACCAGCCCAATACAGGTTAGATCACATATCTTCGAAAATGCATTTCCCGGGAATATGGGTTTTGAACAAAAAGGATAAAAACTATACAATATTGGAATCATTTCTTTAATTCTGATCCACGATAATGTAGTTGCTAAAGATAAAAGCTGCAAGACCGATTTGAATAACTCAACAATACTTTCTGAAGGGACCGTAAAAAAATCAATTTGTTCAAGTTCTGTAACTTGAGGAAGTTGGAACTTGTCAAGTTACACTTGTCCCACTAATATAAAAGGGTTTTCTTTTTCTTTTTTTAAATAAGTCTTTTTTTACATAACATTATACACCTACAAACCCGCATTGGAGCAGCGTGGTGGAGTATGCTCCATACCCCCTCCGGTTGATTGAGGGGAGGCCTGTGCCCAGCAGTGGGACGTATATAGGCTCCCAAGTAGCAATCAAGAATTCTGGTTAAGTCATATATGTCTAAACTTTAGCTAAAGTGAGATTTATCCAAATCAAATAGGACTTATTAGGACTTCATAAATTCATTTCCTTCTTTAATACTATATAGTTTTCAACAAATCCTACTTTAGATAATTTAGAATACACAAAACCAAGTTAAGTATTCACAAAACTATTTAGTCTTATCTCAGCCTACTGTTAAGTCTACAAGTATTCTTTTACTTTACTCAGATTATTTAAAGGCTCACTTAACACTAAATTGATTTAGTGAAGTATCAGTTTAGTCTTGTAAAGTAAAAATTGATTGCCTAGATATACTTAAGGCAATTTTTATTATTTGTTGCTCCTATACAAGACTGTTTTATTCGTTTTTGACTACAATAAGTAAAACATAAGAAAAGTCTATTCAATGGACGATAAAATCGAAATAGAAGCAAGCAGAAAGATGGATGAAGTCCAAATAATAAAAGGATCTGGTGGTTTTCGAAGGCAGAATATTAAATACAGAAAATTAACCTGTGATAATGCACATCCCACTGTTTTTGTTAGCGATGCGATATCTTCTTCATTGCCATCATTTTTTTTATATCGATTGGTATAACACAATCATTTAATTTTGGCAAAAAAATCGTAAGTTCCTGTTTTTCAAATCCGATCCAGCGTGTGGCGGCCCAGGTACCTACGTCTCGCACAAATCTTCTCAAAAATGACTAAGCTAGTCTAACCTAGTCTAAGCGCACGGCAACACTACACCATGAAAAATCGAGTTTTATATTAAAACCTGCTAAGTTCAAATATAAAATTAGGTACCTATTAGTCTAATAATAAATAAATCCAATCAAAAACATAAATGTGAAATGAGAGCCAAGTTCAATATTATGATAAATGCTTTGGTTGTTAACTTCAACGACAAAAGAAGTGAGATCTAAATGGGTGCCAGGTTCAATGGTCAGTCCTGAAATTTATTTATAAGTAACAGTATAACATATCATATCTTCTTATAACATAAGATAATATATTGTAGCCTGAGGTCTGTCTTATTGTAGGTAAGTACATATCTTCGTAACGCGTGGGTCCTTTTAAAAGGACAAATTCAAAACTAAAAGTCGACTTTATAGGTATAAAACATTTGAATACCTATTAAACTCGTTTAAGATTCACGTTAAGTTAAAAAAAAAATAATATGCCAGTAAAATGGATGAGAGTTGTGTTGTATTGTGGGCGAAAAGCTGACAACCTATCACCGCTAAACACATGTTCCAACTTGCTTACCTACCCTTAAAGTACTTGTCGAATGTGGCATCAAGTGGTTTTATGATCACTTAGTGCTCTGCCTACCCATATAGGCGTGATTGTATGTTATGTTAAGTTAATCTACATACCTACCACAAAAAGACCGGCTGTCATGAGTTTTGATTACTTACTGATTCTTACATCTATAGTTAGGTACAGGCACTAATTAGGTATTTATGTTAAGCGTTCATGATAGAATCTAATTACTTATTAAAAAATTGCCAGTTTTTTATTTTTTCCTTTATATTCATCTAATTACCTATCTGCATACCAAATTTTAACTCTCTAGGTCATCTGGAACTGGGTTAGAGTTTTAATAAAAATGAGTCAGTCAGTCAGTCAGTAATAAAAATGAGGATTTTGGACATTAATATCTAAATAACCGTTTGAGATAAGCTTATGAAATTCAGAACACTTATATGTATCTTACAAGTCTCAATATATGAGCCAAATTTGATACGTTTATGTGAAATAGTTTTTGATTTATGAGGGGGTCAAAAGTGGCTGCAAATGGTTCGTGTAATATTACACACGGTGCGGCTCGCCAGTTCTATTTCTTGAACTTGGCTTGACACGCTACCGCGTGTCTAGATACTTTCTTCTTTCATTCTTTCTTTTAATAATTTTAAAAATGTACCTATTTTTAACTAAGCTTTATTCACAATCATAAACAAAACATATCTATTTTAAGTTTTGTGTATGGTTAAACGCATTTAAAGTGGGCATTAGATTCGATTCCTTTATTTTTTTAGCTTGATAAAGACATCGGGAATTTGGCCGCCTTTTTTAACAATAATGTTTTAGGTGGGATTAGAAACTACCGCGCACACACGACGTTAATCAAATTGCAAGGGTTCTTCGTATATACAATATTCAACGGATACTCGTTAATTTTTACAATAATCACATTGTTTCCGTTGGCAATTAGAAGCGCGGTGATCGTACCTACTTTGCGTCAGTGAACCATGTAGGTACCTATGAGAATGTATGCGCGGAGACTCATTAGCAAATTGAGTTTATGTTTGTTAGTTCCAATTGTGATAAATATTAAATAATTAAGTAAATCACATTCCTATCCAAGTAAGAACTCAGCATAACAATATTTTTTTATCTTCCACGAGTCGAAAAACTTACCTCTCAAACAAACATACTTTCCATAGGTTTTAAGCTTGTTCGATTTTAATTGTTACTTGTTACATAGATGATTCTGGCACAGAATAAACAAACATGATTTTACGACATTACTAAATCAAAATAGAGGATCACTTTAGATATAAGAGTTTTAAGTAGGAATTCACTAAATACTTTTTGTCTTAAGTTGGTATACTCCTAGACAATTGAAGTAAAATTTATCTTAACTAGTACTTGCAACTTGACTTTACTTTTCTAAACTGATTCTTACGAAATCAATTGCTTCTAAAGTCTTACTTCATTTAGAAAAATATTACTTAACGCCATTTTGCACTTACAGGAAGAAAACATGTAATATATTTTTGACAATATTATCGTCAAAAACTGAAGTAAATTAATATATATTTCAGTTGTAGTAACAATTACTGCGTTCAGCTGTCACATATTAATAGAAAATGAATTTCTCTATACTATATGTCACCATTTTTTATATTTGCTGAATAATCAATCCAAATTTTATTATTATTTTTCTGGTATATTAAAGGCCCTTCTGTTTTTTAACACTTTCTATCGATTTTACACGAGAAACAATCATGCGTTTATAATTTCCTGTATGTGAAACGGCAGAATAACCTTTTGTTAAAACAACTTAACAAATATTTTAGACGCCATTTTCTTACAGACTTCATTTCTTGTGTTAATATAAATGTTCGCCATTATATTCTAAAATAAAGACGCGTGAAGTAAAAATCGTTTTAGTATGACCTGAAGTTTTACTTCGTTAAGTTACAATTGACTCAGTGCAATTCAATCCTATAGTCTTAACTAAGTATTGTAGATATCTTCAAGTATACATTCTTGGTATTAAGTGATACTACAAGAATTCTAAGTTTAGAATATGCAAGAACATTGTCTAAAGTAGGGTTTAAGTCTGACTTAACGTTGTCTTAAGTCTGTCTTGTATAAGAGTTAAAGTATGTGCCCACTTTTACTAAACTGTATCTTCAAGATATCTTGAGGGATATCTTGGAGACCTATAAGACTTATCCAAGACAAGGGTTTGATTTAGTCTACTTGCCTTCAAGATATCTACAATTCTCTTTTAAGACAATCGGTTGCTACTTGGGCTGTTTATGTATGTTATGTATGTATTATATACAAAATTGTAAATTTCGCTTCTACGCTTCTATGCTGTTCTGGGAGCAAATAAAAAACATAGAACACGTTCAGCTGCTTGTCTTCCCGGGCATGTCGTAAAAACCGACAGAGGGATTGCGTTCTCTAACATGATGGACTAATGTTATGGGCGATAGGCTGATCCCTTATCACCATAACGTTCATCATATCCATCTTAGGACTTCGTATCAACAGTGGCTGCAAGTTGTCTTTGATTACTTGTGGCTCTGCCCACCCCATTTGGGATTACGGGCGTGAGTTTATGTATGTATGTATGTATGTAAATTTCGTTTTTTAAAGCGATTGGAGACGGAAGATGAAAAAATAAAGTGAAAGTGAAGTAACAGTGCAGTGAAATGTTTAGCTCTTACTAATGATCGTGTCTTAAATTAAAAGAGAAATAAGGCTAGTTAAGACTAAACCTCGAAATGATTTTACAATTGGCGTAACTTATTTTTTCCTTACATACCCAAATGCATAGTTTCGGCTTACCCCGGCAGGAAAAATGCGTGAGTTTGTGTATGTATACATAGGTAACTAAAACAAACCCACCCTGTACCAGCTAAGAACTAATATGCAATACCGTTCGTCGCCATACTATGCGGCCGCGCATTCACTTACTAGAGACGCGGCGAGAATGCCAGCCCGTATTTTATATTAGTTTTACACATCGTTTTCTAAGCTCACTTTCTTTCAATGGCTTGTCCTTTTTACACAACTGAAGAGCGGTGTTGTATTTAACAGCTTATATGTGTACTTTTATGTATTACGCTCCTTTTATGCTTAGACTTTAGACCTCAGTTTTTTGTTTCAATGCCTTTTGATTCCCCAACGAACGTCTCATCATCATCATCTGGCTTCTTCTTCTTTGCGAGTCGACGGCGATCGATACTACATTTTTGCCGACCAATAATTGGCCACGCTTATGGCATTGTCAGTGGCTTCGTAAAAATCTTTAATAGTGCAGGTGTTGGCACTTAGGACAGCACAAAAGGTGAGCCATAGTTTGTGGTGATACTCCACACTCGCAATCATCGCAACCATCAACCAGGTATCGGCCAGTTATGGTTCATCATCTGGCAGTTATGGTTGTAAGGTTGCGATCCATTTTCATGATCTAAAAAAAGAAATGTGTAAAATGTCATGACAATACGACTCACAGTTCAATGAGCAAACTGTACAGAGCACAAACAAAATGCAGATCAGATGTATACCCACCTTATTTACATACGTGACATTTACGAATCCAATCCAAATCGTTTGAATCCATTGAAATCTCCATAAAAACACGAACGTTCACACAATACCCCTTAAGTGCAGTCAACGCAATTCAAATACGTCGTTGACCTAAATAAAACGTGTCTGAGCCACATAAAGGAGAGACAATCGTAACGGTTCACGTTCCGATCGCCATGAATATGAGAGGAGACACAGAACTGGTGACAAGATAGACTCAAATCTTCCTTTCTGTCGTGTGGGTTGTGAGGTCGATTACTAACCTCATCAACCCTGTTGTCAGGGTAATTACTGAGCCGCCAGAGCCCCCGACATGACTCATGTAACGACTACGTACTTACATACACTAAGTATAGTAACCATCAATCATCTTACTTTCGGACAATCAGGTGATCAGGATGTAAAGCAATCAAACGGAGACTATGGAATTATATATGCTTAGATCCCCATTGTTTCCTCCACATTCATCAATCGTTCCCCACGCGTGTCGGTTCAGAGTCATCATGATTAATTTCAGAGCCATACTCTTGTCATTGTAGCATTCTCCATACTACTAAACCATTTTAAAGGCCATTCCTAAACGTCTTTGTAACTCAGACATCCTCAGTCTTGTAGTTTTTGTTTGTTTTATCAGTTGGATTTCAGCACTTTCTATTTAACCAGCCGAGTAGAGTGAGTGTGAAAAGGCAAAAGCAAAAACGCAAAAGCAAAAACAAAAGGGCAAAAGGCAAAAGCTGAATACTTTGCGTAACGCGGCCGCTCACCCATTCGGCGCGCCGCCTTAAATCCTTCCTCTGTTCTATATACAAGCGAATATACAAACAAACATAATCCCGCCCGCGTCACCGACACAAATTGCGAGAAAACAACGTGCAAACAGACAGTTTTTATATCTGGAGATAAATCTGATGGATTGTAATGGCGTCATCCTTTCAACGCAGAGCAGGTGAAATGCGAGCGTAATTTGATGCCATGTTTCACATAATATAACATAACGCTTGTATCTCCGATAGACAGAAGTGTACAGTATCTCAAAGAGTATAATCTGAGAGTATAATCACTATGTTTTAGTATATCCTCGCTAGCTATGTAATCGTAGTGATTATTACTCTTTGACTATGTTTAACATACATAGAACATAAACAGCCTATACAGGGTGGCCCAGAAGTTCAGGTTCAAAATGAAAAATTAGATAGAGGGGCTCATTAGCTACCAGAAACACCCCCATGTATGTTCAGCAATTATTTACGGTTTAGGAGATATGACCCATTTTGTACCTTTTTCTAGATTTTCTACCTTACTTCAGAAATAATCATTTTGTCGCTATCCCTTTCTTAATAATTATTTTATTTTACTTCACAACTATGCCTAAGGCTGTGTACCGCTCAATCAAAGATAAATCAAAGTCAAATCAAGTATTACAAAAAGAGTTATCGGAAGTCAAAGTGAGAATTCGACCAAAATTGTTACAGTTGTTAAAACTTCGCCGAAGAATAATAAACACATGGGATTGTCATGGACCCTGAAAGTATTTCTAAAAACTGCTCCATTTAATAGGATTTTAGAAACATCCAAAAAAAGTACCCTTAATACGGGCAAAAAACTAAGTAATTTGACCTCAAATATTGCAAGACAGACAGATTTGAAGGAAAATTTGACATTCTCATACAATGTAGCTGCTTCTTTCTAATGTTGTTAAAGGTGCTTTCAGAGTCCATGACAATCTTATGTGTTCGGCGAAGTATTAACAACTGTAACAATTTTGGTCGAATTCTCACTTTGACTTCCGATAACTTTTTTTTTTATGTTTGATTTGGCTTTGATTTATCTTCGATTGAGCGGTACACGGCCTTAGGCATAGTTGTGAAGTAAAATAAAATAATTATTAAGAAAGGGATAGCGACAAAATGATTATTTCTGAAGTAAGGTAGAAAATCTAGAAAAAGGTACAAAATGGGTCATATCTCCTAAACCGTAAATAATTGCTGAACATACATGGGGGTGTTTCTGGTAGCTAATGAGCCCCTCTATCTAATTTTTCATTTTGAACCTGAACTTCTGGGCCACCCTGTATACGGCTCACTGCTGGGCACAGGCCTCCCCTCAATCAACCAGAGGGGGTATAGAGCATACTCCTACTGGCCACTGCGGGTTGGTGGAGATTTTTTAACGGCTAATAGACGGGACCAACGCTATGCTTAAGTCAAATAATTTATAATGTTTTGAATTAAGAATTAATTCCAAAATTTAATCAGCCAGAATATTAATTTGGATTAAAGATGGCAACCAATAAGGTTGACTCCGTTAGAATAATATTATTTACTTCTAGTAGGTTGTGAGGTATATGACCAACCTCATCAACCCTGGTGTCAGCGTTATTGTTGAGCCGCTAAAGGCGCCTGACTCATGTAACGACTACGTACTTACATCAGTAAGCCTTCTGAAGCACAAATTATCTTACTTTTGAAACATCGAGTGATCAGCTTGTACTGTGCTAACCAAAGTAGGGCTTACAAAGTTATTTTAGTGATAGTATAATGTTTCCCTAAAGAAAATATCTCTGGATCGTGAGTATTACGCTCAACCATCGCGGCCATTAATTTATTTTATGTACAAAAGAGGAGCTCGGTGGTGCAGCGGTAAACGCCCTCGGTCTGCGATTGTTGAAGTTAAGCTACTTTCGCAAAGGCCGGTCATAGGTTGGGTGACCACAAAAAAAAGT
The DNA here is from genome assembly GCF_024362695.1 of Pectinophora gossypiella. Lineage (NCBI taxonomy): Eukaryota > Metazoa > Arthropoda > Insecta > Lepidoptera > Gelechiidae > Pectinophora > Pectinophora gossypiella. The sequence goes on from NC_065415.1 coordinate 16,088,637, forward strand.
TTTCATTTCGAGCTCCCCCGTGCTTCGGAAGGCACGTTAAGCCGTTGGTCCCGGCTGCATTAGTAGTCGTTAATAACCGTCAATCCGCACTGGGCCCGCGTGATGGTTTAAGGCCCGATCTCCCTATCCATCCATATGGAAGGCTCGTGCCCCAGCAGTGGGGATGATTGTGTACAAAAGAGTAGGTGTTATTAAGCTGTGTGATCGAAATGACATTTAAATATCTAGCCCACTGTGGTCTGTGTGTCGATCTAATAAACCCACGCTCGTGAACGAATAGTACCGCACAGTTTATGAGCGGACTGTCACACCTGCCCGGATCAAACTCAGTTTATGTGCCGTGATACAGTTCAGATTTTACGCAGGTATAATTATAATTAGAGAATTCAGTAATATTAAATATCTCGTATAGTCGAAGGTTGCCTGGAGGAGATTGCTACCTGGCAATAATGCGGCCTATTGTACTCTTTTTATTTCTCTTCTGTTTTTTCTAATTTATATCACACACAGGAAATAGAAAACAGAAGAGAAATAAAAAGAGTATAATAGGCCGCAACCATATTATGGTATGTTATGTTAATGATAGACTGCAGTGTCGTACCTTAGTCTTTTTACCCGACAGCTGCGAAGCATAAAGGAGGGTTACGCGTTTGAACGCTATGTATGTATGTATCTATTTCTCTGTTTTGCCGTGTAACCGTGGCTGAATGCCAATCTGTCCTAAGACTGCTTACCACGGCATACGACCACGGCTATCACCTAGAAAAAGCTCACTATTCGGAAGAATTTTAGAGAAATATTTCTTGTTTCATACTTTTAGACCGTGATTTTGCCATAACCGGATTTTAGTTTTTAAACTTATATTTTATTGAAATAATTTATTCAGGATCATACATTACTCGGGCCATTAAAAGTTATGTTATAAGTACAGGGTAAGTTATAAGTACAGGGTGTTAGTGACATCGTAACGAACACTGAGGGGAATAATTATCAACGAATAATAGGTAATTAGCAGTCGTTAATAACCATCAATCCGCACTGGGCCCGCGTGATGGTTTAAGGCCCCTCCCTATCCATCCATAGGGAAGGCCCGTGCCCCAGCAGTGATGATGATAATGATGATGGCTGATGATGATGATGATGAATAGGTAGTTGAGTCCTTAAACAAGTATTTATTTTATACAAGATGTTACACCGTCCTGCACCAAATTGTGATGAAAGTTTTCTTGCCACTGGTTGCCTGGAAGAAATTGCTGCGTAGCAATAAGGCCGTCAGATTACGTTTTCTTGCCACTGGTTACCTGGGAGAAATTGTTGCGTAGCAATAAGGCCGTCAGATTGTACTGCATCTTTCGTCCGTCTGTGTAAAACTTGTTTTGTATGTTGTGTGATATAAAGTACATAATAGTTGTATTTGTAAAGAGTAAACATTATCAAATCACATTCCACACATTCATCATCTCGTAGAATCTCAGATATTCACGACACCTATACGTCAACTGATCACTCGCTCACAAATAGATCACAATCTGATGTTAATGCATAGAGTGCATTAAGCGAATCAATAGATTTCGTGGATACCGACGCGATGCTTTGTCTAGTTATGTCAACCTGGTAGGTGAGCTGTACCTAACGGTAATAAACAAACATCCTTTAGTATACAGGGTGTTTATGACATCGTAACGAACACTAAGGGGGATAATTCAGACCATGATGCTGAGTTAATATATCAAGTGGTTGTTTAGTTTTTTTAAATTATTTTCAAGTCTATACTTTTGCGATGGAAAATTCCACTTGATATTAACTCAGAATAATAAGCTGAATCATCCCTCTCATTACGAGTTAGTCACAAGTACTTATGGGTGTTAATGATACCGTAACGAAAACTTTGAGGGATGATTCAGACGATGATTCTGAGTTGATATCAAGCGGAATTCCTTGTCGGAAAATTCATGAATATTTTGAGCTTTTTTTTTAATTGTTTGCAGTTTCATACTTTTGGGACCGAAAATATCACTTGATATCAACTCGGAATCATGGTCTGAGTCCCTGGAAAGTTTTCGTTACGATATCATTAACACCCTGTATAGTAACTAAATTCATATGTCCAACTAGACATCAAGCACACTTTGTTCTCGGAGTGATTTTTTGTGGATTAAAAACTTTTCAGGCCAAAGTTTTTTAATAAACCAGGGTTAGCAGAACTACTTTTTTGCAGTCATCTTGTTAGCAAGGGATTAAAGAATTTGTGCAACTGTTGGCATATAGCGGCGCTGGGTGAAGGAGATAAGGGTGTCTACTGGGATAAAAAGAGACCCACATTCCCGAGAAATGCGTTTCGGAAGTGTGGTCACCTAATCTGTATTGAACTGGTTACCCTTCGCGGGTTGAACTTCCTTAACTTGAAGGTTGGACCTTCAGGTTAAGTAAACGGACCATGTGAAAACGGCATGACGCTAGGAAGATGGATATGGACTAAAATTATAATATGACAGGAGTAAGAAAGAAGGTAAGTAGTTATTTTTCAAATGATGGTGAAAAATGTTGTTGAAAATGTGTTTTCGGAGGTAATAGTTGACCTAACCAGTAATTGGGTTAGTTTCCCCTTAAGGTGGGAAAAATTGCAAGCGATTTAGTAAAAAAAACCAGTAAGCGGAAAACCCTGTGAAAAACGGGATAGTTAGGTAAAACGCCCCGCTAGGCGCCGCCAGGGAAACAAAGTGGAATATACAAAAATAATAAAGTTCAAAGAGTAGTGCTAGCTACATATATAATTATATTGTAAGATCGCGCCTGTCTCCCGTTGGGGTAGGCAGAGACCACGGATTTCCACTTAAGTACTACGATGCTGAATACACTATTTTCGCTTCTTCCATTCTCATCGAAGTTTTCTTGTGTGATCGCCGCTTAGAGTATTTTTGGCCTGACCTACTTATTGTAAATCTGTTTGTGTTGTCGCCGACCGAAGTAATTACACCTTTGGCCAAAACTCTATGGTTCAGTCCTTTAAAAAGGAACATAATGGCGGACATTTCTAAGAAGAAATAAACAGTTGATGATCGGGAGCGAAATGGATTGGTCATGGTTGAACTATAGATATTTAATTATACTTATTAATCGTATTGAATAAATACTGGTAATTGTTGGATAATACAAATAAATGTTAGTGTATAATGAATGTTGGATGTCAATATAAATGTGTATGAACTAATATGGTTTTTCTCTGATATTTGAAGTGTGTTGTTTATTCCTCGACTTACTATATCGCTTTATAAATTAAAATGTATCTATAACGGGTACACAAACTGAGCAGAAATAAATGACGGTACGCGCGCCATCTTGGAAAAAAATGGCGGACTAATCTGCGTATTTCAATGTTCGCAACAAAGAAGATAAAAACTAGGGCTTACCGCACTTGACAGTACCCATACGTTTTAACCATTTCTTTTAAATCCACTGTTGTTTTATGTATAAGAAAGAAAATAAAAGGGCCTTTTAGAAAACAAACTGGAACCGTACTTTAAATAGGTAGATATCATCATCATCAGCCTATTAACGTCCCCACTGCTGGGGCACGGGCCTTCCCTATGGATGGATAAGGAGATCGGGCCTTAAACCATCACACGGGCCCAGTGCGGATTGATGGTTATTAACGACTGCTAATGCATCCGGGACCAACGGCTTAACGTGCCTTCCGAAGCACGGAGGAGCTCGAGATGAAAACTTTTTTTTGTGGTCACCCATCCTATGACCGGCCTTTGCGAAAGTTGCTTAACTTCAACAATCGCAGACCGAGCGCGTTAACCACTGCGCCACCGAGCTTATTGCACAAACTAAAAAAATGGAAATTACCTATACTCCAGTTGGGTCCGCCACACTTAAGTAACGACTATACGTACATACTTTAGTAAGTTGTAGCTGGCACCAATAACGTAATGGACCTTCCGAAGCACTGAATAAACCATTAATCGTGGTTTATCGTGGGAAATGACGACACCGGGAATTGAACCTTTTTTTTTTTGACGTTGGGTAATGCATTTACGCATACCCGCCGCTATGGGGATGACGGCGGGTTATGTGGGACTCCAGGATCTCAAGTATCCCGCCTACCCACTAAAACCCAACGGTGTTCGTCTTGCCGCCTGAGTGGGAGCCACGGGGACGCGCCCGCATACTTCCCCAACTCCCAGGCGCTGTCCATACGGACCCGGCTCGGTGAGCACTGTGGTGCTCTTAATCGTTAGTGACGCGCGGAACACACGCGCGCCTACCAATCGAACCTAGGCCCAGACCCACCCAACGCTCCAACCTCCAATGGGTACACGTACGTGCGTAATCAGATATGTTTTTGAAACACATTTTTTCCTTGGAAGGAAGCATTTTTCCTTGTCGGATTGTACTTGTGGGCTTGCACCAATCACGCGGTGATAGCTCACACGTCGTAAGTTGTCTCATTTGCCGATTTTACGAGCAAATGTTGTTGGGCCGTCTGATCCCCCACTTTGATGGTACAATATACCAACCCCATCAACCCTGGTGTCAGGGTTATTATTGAGCCGCCAAAGGCCCCTGACTTGACTCGTGTAACGTCTACTTACTTACATCAGTAACTAGTAAGTAAACCGGGACCGAGATCTTAGGTCCTTACTTAAGTATTTGTTATGTTATGTAAATTACACTTTCACTAAGCTGTGTTTTAATTTGATACTAAAGTTTATAATTAAAATTAAGTACATACTTAAGTAAAAGCCATTTCGGCCTTACATTTTGTGTGTGTTCCGTCGTCAGGAGATTTACGCACTAAATACTTAAGCTCTGTACATAATGTGAACAGTTTAACTTTGCTAAGGTAGAACGCACATTATCTCTGTGATCACAACCTGGTCGTACGAAATAATTGCTGTAATCGTGATCTTAGAAACGAACACAGATTTTTGGCTTTTTATAAGTAAACTCACGACTATATTCCGATTGGGGTAGTCAGAGGTACATCCATCGCAAGGTGAACTAAGCTTTCTGTTAAGACTAAACGCGACGCGCGCGCTTCAGTTGGTGAGCCGTATCGCAGCAGGTAATGGTCGAGCCAACTGTGTTCCTGAAGGAGGTAAACCTAGCTCAGACGCTGGTGGAGAGCGGAGAGCTGCCGTTCTATACCACACTACTCCACTGCGGGTTGCTGGCAGTGGGTTGGTTAATAAGCATAAGCGGGAATTTATTATCAGGGATTATTATCAAGAACGTTACCTGCCAGTCTTCTGAGATAATCTTATTAACTCTACAGGTTGCCACGACAACGCTCTAATTGGCTTAGCTAAAGAAAGCTTTTTGCTTTAATAAGTATTTAAAAAAAGAACTCTGAATTCCGAGTAATGCTCGTTGGAAAATCTTATTGCTACTTGGAAACTTTGTTAAGTAAATAATGCTAAAATATTACTTACTTATGTATAAAGGAAGTCAATATTCTATATTATTTATTTGCATACTATGATGGTGTACAAGTTGGTAAGATCCATATGAGTTTCACATCACAGACCCTTTCGGGCCCAACAAAATAGAAGTTTAAGAGAGAGAAGGCAGCTTTTCAAATATTAACATCTCAGTATCATAAAGCGATTCACTAGTGCTGTACTAACATTTATTAATTATACACATCCCAAGTGAAAAAAAAAACCTAACCTAACCTAACCTGAAGATTTGACAGGTCCAGTTTTTTTACAGAAGCGACTGCCTGTCTGACCTTCCAACCCGCGAAAGGAAAACCAGCCCAATACAGGTTAGGTCACATACCTTCGAAAATGCATATCTCGGGAATGTGGGTGTTGGGAACATCAAAAGTCTTATATATTATTACTGTAATATATTTTGCTATTGCAATATTTCAGGACTTACGCCACGGACTTTGCCAACGAGGCATGTTTTTTCTTATCTTGCTAACTTTTATGTAAATATTTCCTAGTTATTCAATACAGTCCATTTAACAAACACCTCGAAGAGGTTCTATTTACCGGAGCAATCATCGCCTCCAACAGTGGTTTTCCTCATGATTTTTTCCTTCACCGCTGAGCACATTATGACTTATAACATAATATTTATTTTACAAGTTTTTTTATTGTTTCCTTGATTCCCTTAATTCCCCCGTACGAAAAAAAAATCCTTTCCGTACCAATATCAATTTCCGAGAAACTACGTACAAATTTCCGAATACCTTTATCGATGAAACATAATACATATGGGTTTGGAGGAAACAGTGGCGTGGGGTCCTTGTGATCGATTTCATCAAAGGTAAAGAAGTGATTTTCGTATTGAAACACGTCAAAGGAACTACTCGCTGGGAATTCGACTCGAGCGCAGGGGTGGACTCGATAAGTGCCTGGGGCGCTTTAATCCTAACACCAGGGATGATGAGGTTGGTTATCGAACTTGTCACCTACATAATAGAACAACACTATGGTAACGCCAACACCGGGAAATGATTCAAAAGAATGTCTAGAGCTCTGTGCCGAGGTTTTTCTTGCATCTTCTTTTCCCCGACTATACAGATTATAAGAAGCTGCAGTAGTTTTTGGCGGATGAGATGTTCCTTATGTAAAAAATGACAATTCAAAGTGTAACAATGTTACGTACTTCGGTACGGCAATGATATTTTTGAATTTGTATAAGGTAAGAAATACTTGAAAAAAAATACCACATTGGTCATATCTCCTAATCCGTAAATACTCGCTAAACATACATGGAATGTTTTTGGTATGAATGAGCACCTTTAACAACGTTAGAAAGAAGCAGCTACATTGTATGAGAATGTCAAATTTTCCTTCAAATCTGTCTGTGTTGCAATATTTGAGGTCTAATTACTTAGTTTTTTGCCTGTATGGATGTTTCTAAAAGCCTATTAAATGGAGCAGTTTTTAGAAATACTTTCAGGGTCCATAACAATCTCATGTGTTTATTATTCTTCGGCGAAGTTTTAACTACTGTAACAATTTTGGTCGAATTCTCACTTTGACTTCCGATAACTTTTTTTTTATACTTGATTTGACTTTGATTTATCTTTGATTGAGCGGTACACAGCCTTAGGCATAGTTGTGAAGTAAAATTAAATAATTATTAAGAAAGGGATAGCGACAAAATGATTATTTCTGAAGTAAGGTAGAAAATCTAGAAAAAGGTACAAAATGGGTCATATCTCCTGAACCGTCAATAATTGCTGAACATACATGGGGGTGTTTCTGGTAGCTAATGAGCCCCTCTATCTAATTTTTCAATTTGAACGTGAACTTCTGGGCCACCCTGTATATAGCTACCTATTTTTTCGTTTTGAATATCAACCTATGGGCCACCCTGTATAACTAGAAGCTACGGTAATAATACTAGTTGAAGGTAGTAGTCTGAAGCTCAATTGAACTAACCCCAGATACGTCTCTGGTGGGAAACATCTCACCGTAAAGCCTTATAAGACGCAGTGAACACTTCAAAGGCGGAATACCATTTGTATTACAGGTACGGGTTTATTTTCCATAAGTAGTTGGTAAATATTTAGTAGCACGCACAAAATGTGGGTGGAAAGAAGATTTGATGTCACACTGGGACGGAGGTTACCTAATTGACATTTAAGGAAATGTTTACGAAGCAAGGTAGAGGGGAGAATAATTTTCTCTTATGGCATTGAATAAATAATAGTACCTACTACACCAATGTGTAAGAGAGTGTGTGTGTGTGAGAGGGACTCGCTTCAATAAGGGACTCTCTCACACACTTTCTTCCCGGCACCGATACAAGCTAAAGGCCTCCGTGGGTCAGTGATTTGAGCGTTAGGCTCACGATCCAGAAGTTCTGGGTTCAAATCCCTGAGGGAACACATCACGAAAATCACTTTGTGATCCCTAGTTTGGTTATAAGACATTATAGGCTGATCACCTGATTGTCCGAAAAAAAGATGATCCGGTCTTCGGAAGGCACGTTAAGCAGTTGGTCCCGGTTACTACTTACTGATATAAGTTAGTAGTTTTTACATGAGCCATGCCAGGGATCTTTGGCGGCTCAGCAGTAACCCTGACACCAGGGTTGATGGGGTTGGTAATCCACCCCACACGATAGGTGAAGAAGACCGATACAACCTTAGAGCTTAATTCAAAATTTAAATTCATAAATTATTGGTTATTGTAAAATAAAAAAAATGGTTAAATTATTGGTTGGTACGAAAGCGGACCGTGACGCAACGTACGTCATCGACTAACACGATGAGACCAGTTTATAGTTGTCACAGTTTGATTAGGCTTTCTAAAAAACTAGGGATGCCTCACCTAATTCTGGAGCGTTCTGTATCATCATCATCACCAGCCCATTAACGTCCCCACTGCTAGGGCACGGGCCTTCCCTATGGATGGATAGGGAGTACGGGCCTTAAACCACCACGCGGGCCCAGTGCGGATTGGTGGTTATTAACGACTGCTAATGCGGCCGGGACCAACGGCTTAACGTGTCTTCCGAAGCACGGAGGAGCTCGAGATGAAAACTTTTTTTGTGGTCACCCATCCTATGACCGGCCTTTGCTAAAGTTGCTTAACTTCAACAATCGCAGACCGAGCGCGTTTACCGTTGCGCCACCGAGCTCCTCTTTTGTACATAAAATAAATTAATGGCCGCGATGGTCCAGTGGTTGAGCGTTATACTCACGATCCAGAGATCTTTTCTTTAGGGAAACATTATATTATCACTAAAATAACTTTGTAAGCCCTACTTTGGTTAGCACAGTACAAGCTGATCACTCGATGTTCCAGAAGTAAGATAATTTGTGCTTCAGAAGGCTTACTGATGTAAGTACGTTAGTCGTTACATGAGTCAGGCGCCTTTAGCAGCTCAATAATAACGCTGACACCAGGGTTGATGAGGTTGGTCATATACCTCACAACCCATACGAAGTAAATAATGGTATTCTGACCGAATCAACCTTATTGGTTGACATCTTTAATCCAAATTAATGTCCTGGCTGATTAAATTTTGGAATTAATTCTTAATTCAAAACATTATAAATTATTTGACTTAAGCATAGCGTTGGTCCCGGGTATAAGCCGTTAAAAAACCTCCACCAACCCGCAGTGGCCAGTAGGAGTATGCTCTATACCCCCTCTGTTTGATTGAGGGGAGGCCTGTGCCCAGCAGTGAGCCGTATATAGGCTGTTTATGTTTCATGTATGCCACCGAGCTCCTCCTAAACGCAATTATGTGTCATTTTTGGTGAAAACGTGAATTTTCTGGATTCGTATCGTGACCTGACAGCTGTTGGAATCAAGCATTCTTACGGACACTACATCTCGTCCCATCTCCTATGTTGATAATTATGTAGGCTTCTTCAGCAAAAAATGCGAAAAATAACAAAAGAAAAATGTATTTTCGCAGTATGTTTAATATAACTTGAGATTGAGAATGTACATCTCATAAAAATGTACGAAGTATCTTTTTTTGTTGCCTTGTTTACATGTTGTAGGTATTGTGAATTTGTGAAGCAACGTTATTATAACTAAGTACTTACTATGTATATACATTTCCTTATGTGCCTACACGTTTAAGAGGTAACCGGAGAATCTGCAAGGAAAATAACATCGATAAAATAAAATACTTATCTCTTAAGAAGGAAGGAAAATCTATAAAAAGTAAAATAAGTACGTTTTACTATATTTTTTCAAGAAAGCTTGACTCTTATTGTGAGTTCTCAGATTCCAAAATTCAAATTCAGTACCGACATAAAGCTGTGATTTACCGAATGTGAGGAAATCTACGTTACTTATTCCCGAGATTTACGTTTTCTTTGGTGTGGAACCTAACCTGTATTGAGCTGGATTTAAGGTCGCTTCAGTAAAAAACCAGACCTCTCAAATCTTCACGTTAGGTAAGGGTGTTAAAAACAGAATAACACTGAAATTCTGATGACGTCATCACAAGAATCCGGTGTGTGATGTCAACGGATGACCTTCAACATTTTAACGAAATAAAAGTCGACCTTGTCAGTTCGGTGATAGTGATTATCTTCTCCTTATCGTATGGGTTGTGAGGTGGATTACCAACCTCATCTACCCTGGTGTCAGGGTTATTACTGAGCCGCCAAAGTCCCCTGACGTGGCTCATGTAACGACTACATACTTACATCAGTAATTAGTAACTGAGACCAAAGGCTTAAAAATGCCTTCCGAAGCACGAGTCATCTTACTTTCGGACAATCAGGTGATCAGCCTGTAATGTCCTAACCGAACTAGGGATCACAAAGTGATTTTGAGAGCCCAATGCTCAACCACTGGACCACGGAGCCCGTTATAGTGATTATAATTCGATAGAAAACTGGAAATTCTAACATCGCGTACGATGCGGCAGAATTTCGGTCTCTTTTCAGCTTTATTGCTCCAACTGGCCACTCAATTAGGTACCAGAACCGCTGGCCTTATCTGTCCGGTAAATATCGGCCTCGATAAACTACAGAGCTCCGTCCCACAGTCCCACCGGACCGCCGCTACTGATAACTTTATGATCAAGTTTACTGGAGAGATTGTATCATCGTGTTATGTAATGAAATAAATTATAACCTCCTTTATAAAGCGGTTATATATTAACAGCCTCCGTGGTCTAGTGGTTAGAGCGTTAGGCTCACGGTCTGGAGGTCCGGGTTCGATTCCCGATGGGGACATTGTTGAAATCACTTTGTGAGACTGTCCTTTGTTTGGTAAGGACTTTTCAGACTTGAATCACCTGATTGTCCGAAAAAGTAAGATGATTCCGTGCTTCGGAGGGCACGTTAAGCCGTTGGTCCCGGCCATTAGCCGTAAAAAAACACCTCTACCAACCCGCATTGGAGCAGCGTGGTGGAGTATGCTCCATACCCCCTCCGGTTGATTGAGGGGAGGCCTGTGCCCAGTGGGACGTATATAGGCTGTTTATGTTTATGTTTATGTTATGTTATATATTATCCATACCTACATGTTCATTATTTTATCTTTATATAACAAAAAAAATGTTTATTATCAAACACAAGCTCACGACTACCCAATTGGGTAGTGTGAAGTGCATCCATCGCGTAATGTATTAAATACCCACACCTCACCGAGCTTTCTGTTAGACCAACGGGATACGTGGTGAGCCGTATCGCTGTCTATAAAGGTCGAGCCAACTGTGTTAGTGAAAACTGTACTTAAGATAAATTAACAACTCCTTGGTGCAAGTTGAGGAGCTCGGTGGCGCAGCGGTAAAGGCGCTCGGTCTGCGATTGTTGAAGTTAAGCAACTTTCGCAAAGGCCGGTCATAGGATGGGTGACCATAAAAAAAAGTTTTCAGCTCGAGCTCCTCCGTGCTTCGGAAAGTCCCGGCTGCATTAACAGTCGTTAATAACCATCAATCCGCACTGGGCCCGCGTGATGGTTTAAGGCCCGTTCTCCCTACTCGTATCCATCCATAGGGAAGGCCCGTGCCCCTGCAGTGGGGACGTTAATGGGCTGATGATGATGATGATGGTGCAAGTTCGCTGCCGGGATTGGAACCGGCGCTCCCCGTTTGAGAAGCAAGCCGATTAACCACAGGACTATTCTCCAAACAGGATCAATATTAGACAAAGGATAATGGCTAAAAGTTTTATTTTATGATCTGCGACTTTTCCTACCCCTATTTTGAATTACGGGTATGAATTTGTGTAGTAAAGTTTTAAAGGTGCGTGCGTGCGGCGCGGAGCGAAATCACTACACGAATTCAGAACGTGTCTTAATTTTTGAATTCATGTTTTAAATCAAGGTCGCTCCAAGCTTGTATCGGTACGGGTGGGAGAGTGCGTGAGAGAATCCCTTCAATGCGTAGTGTTATAGTTTATTCAATGCCATAACGGAAAAGTATTTGGCTCATTACAGCGAACGAGAGATGGAGAAAATGATCTTTAGTTTTTTGTGCGCTGTGGTAGTCCCACGAGTCGGGAGTTTTCGTTGGGAGAACTCTCACTGTGCACACAGGGACTTCAAGCTTGATTTACCCGTAGTCAGGTTTTAGTTTTAACCTTAAACTAATTCATAAACTGCCTATATACGTCCCACTGCTGGGCACAGGCCTCCCCTCAATCAACCGGAGGGGGGTATGGAGCATACTCCACCACGCTGCTCCACTGCGGGTTGGTGGAGGTGTTTTTACGGCTAATAGCCGGGACCAACGGCTTAACGTGCCCTCCGAAGCACGGAATCATCTTACTTTTTGGGACAATCAGGTGATTCAAGCCTGAAAAGTCCTTACCAAACAAAGAACAGTCTCACAAAGTGATTTCGACCATGTCCCCATCGGGAATCGAACCCGGACCTCCAGATCGTGAGCCTAACGCTCTAACCACTAGACCACGGAGGCTGTTAAACTAATTATAAGTGTTTAATTTCGGCACAGAAATCCAGCACAGACCTAAACCTTGTCGAATTCGTTTTCGAATTCATGATTGGTTCATAAATGATTATCACGTGTTCAGAGTTGAAAGAAAACATCGTGAGGAAACCCACATTCCCGAGAATGTATTTTCGGAGGTATGTGACCTAACCTGTATTGGGCTGGTGTTCCCTTCGCGGGCTGGAAGGTCAGACTTCTGTAAAAAACCAGTCCTGTTAAATCTGCGGGTTAGGAAAACGGACCCTGTGAAAAACGGGATAATGCTAGGGGGATTTCAGCTCAGAAAAAACACTATCATTTAAGACAAAGAAAATAAAATGTACAAAATATAAAAAAATACTTTTAATTCTGAAACGCGCCGCTCCAATAGGGGCGCAGCCTAAGATTTGGACGTCGGGTTGAGAATCTCGGCTCGTTTTCATTTTATCGCTTCACATAAAGCGGGCTATAAGGTATAGTAGGCACGTTACGACTCTGCTGGCCCTCTGGGTTACGTCGGTAATACCGACATTATTTATAAAAAACAATCAAGTTTCGTGTAAGTTGTTGTAATAACATACATATATAGGTATTTAAAGTAATGTCAATAATGGTGCTAATTCCTGTAAACACCATCTAATTTTATTTTAAGTTATATCTCTCATTTTCTTATCCGCTGAAAAGGAAAGGGACGGGTAATCGACAAGCTTAAAATTTATGGAACACACGTCAATTTTAAGCACAAATCTAAAACAACCGTCTAAAAATTTTACACTGGCCAATAACTCGACAGAATTGTGTTGACAACACACGTCAAACGTTTTGCATACCAGCGAGATACCTTTTTGATTCGCCCGGGTTATCCATACATTTACTCATTCTTTCTAAAATGAAGAGCTGTCAATCATCCGTCCCTTTCTTTTTGGTGGATAAGAAAATAACAGGTGTAACTTAAAATTTGATGGCGTCTGCAGGAATAGCACCGTTATCTAAGAAAAGTTAAATATATCGAGATACAGAAATAGGGAAAACAAATACAGCAAGGCACAATAACTAAGGATAAAGTGATAGCAGTGTTCGTAGAAGGCGTGACTTATATCGTAATATTACGGGTTCAAATTCCGGTTCTAAACCACTGAATTCGACTATATCAGTTTGAATTCATGGTTGCCTCATAGATAATTAATGTCACGTGGTTTCCATGATTGTGCAATAGGCTCGCCCGCAACACAGTTGGCTCGACCCTTATAGACGGCTGTACGGCTCACCACCTACCACGTTGGTCTAACAGAAAGCTCGGTGAGGTTTAGGTACTTAGTTCATCTTGCGATGGATGTACATACGACTACCCCAATTTGGATATAATCGTGAGATTATTATTATTTTATTGTATTTTATTTGGGATGAAAAACAGCAGTACAAAATCATTACATTATAGTCTTAGCACTAAACAATTTAAGTATATGTACAGCCAACAACAACATCCATATATTACTATACAGAATTCTGTGAAGAAGACATTACCAACACACACACACACACACATACACATACACAACATACACACACATACTACCACACACACACACTCACACATACACACACACACACACACACACACACACACACACACACACACACACACACACACACACACACACACCCACACACACACACACACACCACACACATACATACACACACACACACACACACACATACACACACATATATACTTAGACATTATTATCAAGTTGTACATTAGATAGAACTTAGCAGAGTTCAAAAGAAGAATTTATACTTGTCTTGTATCGTGTGGGTTAAGAGGTGGATGGCCAACCTCCGCAACCCTGGTGTCAGGGTTATTATTGAGCCGACAAAGGCCCCTGACGTGACTCATGTTACGACCACGTACTTTACTTAAATCAGTAAGTAGTAACCGGTATCAACGGCTTAACGTGCCTTCCGAATCACGGATCATCTTACTTTCGGACAATCAACTGTGATCAGCATAATAATCCTCCTCCTAACCAAACTAAGGATAACAAGGTGATTTTTGTGATTATGTTCCCACAGGGTTCGAACCCGGAACCTCCGGATTGTGAGCCTAAAGCTCAACCACTGGACCATAGAGGCCGTTATTATGTTATACTAAAAAATTCATGCTAAATATTTTAAGGTATCGCTTATTGAATGTGAAACTGTTTATTGAAATTCATATCACGTAAAACGTATATGAAAGATATATAATACGAGCTTTTTACTTCTGTACGACCAGCGTTTGGGGGTAAAATAAGTCTTAAGTAGTCGAAAGGTGTATTGATCTTCTTTGACTATGATTTAAGTCTCGGATCGGATACGATATACGATCTTCTGTATCTATACTTTAAATACAAATTCCGGCCGTAAAATAGCTGAAAGTTATCCAACCAAATAGTCCAATATTCTTTATTGCACACACGTACAGGAAACATTTTAAATCATACAGATAGATGAATAAGAAGTTATATTTAAGCCTCATAAAAATGCGTGATAGATAATGCTCAGTTCGGAATGCTTAGTTAATCAACGTTTTCTTGCCTTATTTGAATAAATGTTTTCTCTCCCTTTCTCATAAGTACATAACATAAACATAAGAAACCTATATAAGTACGTCGTATACGTCCCACTGCTGGGTATAGGCCTCCCCTTAATCAACGGGAACTGCGGGATGGTGGAGGTGTTTTTTACGGCTAATACCCGGTAATAACGGCGTAACGTGCCATCCGAAGCACGGAATCATCTTATTTTTTCGGACAATCTGGTGATTCGAGTCTGCAATGTCCTTACCAAACAAACGACATTTTGACAAAGTGATTTCGACAATGTCCCCACCGGGAATCAAACCTGGACCTTCAGATCGTGAGCCTAATGCTCTAACCACTGGACCATGAAGGCTGCCCTCTCTTTATGTTAAATGTTATATAATAAATGTACCTACTCTGGTATAACTGTAGGTTCATACCTACAGTTATACGAGAGTTGGTTATACCCCAGACAATACCTCGAACAACAACTTTCAACTTAAAATCGTCTTACATTATTTCAGCTTCAGTTGGCCACACGTTTTCCCTTCATACTGGTGCGTCTATTCGATTGAAAACTATCCGACCGTACTGCAATATAATAAACTCTTAAGTTCATTTCTTAGCAAAATACCACACGCACGCACGCAGCAGAGACTTGAGCATGATCTTGAGGGCGGTCTCAGCTGAGATTTATTTATTAATACCACCCTTAGTATGACGTGAAATAACCTAGGTATAACCAGCGCACAAGCATGATGCTTCTAGCGTGACAACACATTTGTTGAATTTTGATAAGTGGGAGTGGATTACTAAGAAGTATTTATTGTTCTCAACGTGGTTTCAAAAGTGGTTTAGAAGTTAACAAGCGTATCTACATACACACACATGGCTCTCCGTCATAGCATAGAATAAGGAATAATACTACACACACACACACACACAAACATACACCTCCTCACACACCCACACTACACTGTTAAATTCCGTAATTGTTCTTATTATTATATTCTCCATTGTAATTTTATTTTTTGTTTTTATTTTTCAATTTTATTTCCCTGATCTCTGCAATTGTTAGATTCTAAAGATTCCTAGAGTTTAAGATACTTACATGTTTAATTCCTGATCTCTTTAAATTTAAAATGATATTCCTATTATTTTTTAATTCAATGTACATACATACCTGAGTCTCCATCGGACTTCGTATTCTCAATCTTTATACAAAAATTGTTTTATCATAGGGCTACTGCGATACAGGGGAAACCCTAGTGCAGGGCCCGCTATTAACTTGTGTTCTTCTTCTCTTGTATGGGTTGTGAGGTGGAGTACCACCCTCATCAACCCTGGTGTCAGGGTTACTATTGAGCCGCCAAAGGCCCCTGACATGGCTCATGTAACGACTACTTACTTACATCAGTAAGTAGTAACCGGGACCATCGGCTTAACGTGCCTTCCGAAGCACGGATCATCTTACTTTTTTGGACAATCAGGTAACTACTGAGCCGCCAAAGGCCCCTGACATAGCTCATGTAACGATATTTTAGTAGTAACCAGGACCAACGAATCAGCCTGTAATGTCCTAACCAAACTAGGAATCACAAAGTGATTTTTGTGATATGTCCCCACCGGGATTCGAACCCGGGACCTCCGGATTGTGAGCCCAACGCTCAACCACTGGACCACGGAGGCCGTTACATTAACTTGTGTTAATTTTACTTTATTTGGTAAATAAATACATATTTGTTGCTTTTTTACTTTTTACTTTACGTAGACATAGTCTGGTAACAAAAGTATACCTTTGTACTTATTAAAGCTACAACATGAGACGGATCGAATTAGCTCACTCGCGGACCAATGAACTCATCCAATGGTTGCGTCCAGACTTGCATCATAGTCTTTAACATAACATAATATATAAATCCTATATACGTCCCACTGCTGGGCACACAGGCAAAAATCAGTAATCAGAATCATTTATTCAACGTAATTATCATAGATTAAACTTGTTGAAGGTTGGCATTTTTGAATCTACGTCATTTCGCAAGGTGTTAAGGAGAAAAGGTCGCTGAGGAGAAGAAATGACAAGAAACTGCAACAGCGACATATCTTTGAAATCAATGTAGGTGTACATTACAAGTTATTTATTAACTAATGGAACATATTTAATACCAGCTATTTTTATCATTCAGGTACCTACTTAATCATTAATCTTATATGAGATTTTTTACATAAAGTAAGCTTCACATGAGCTTTAAATTTATTTTCTGACAAATTCATAATATTGTCTGACCCCAAAAAAGATTACTCATATATATATATATTTATGAATAGCACTCCACTGCAGGTTGGTGGAAACGCTTCCCAAGCACCAAATCATATTACATACTTTTTCAGTCAATCAGATGATTCAGCCTGCAATGTCCTAGCCAAATAAAAGAAGTCTCACAAAGAAATTTCCACAATGTCCCCATCGCGAATCGAACCTTTGTTCGTAGTCAAGTATAGACATGAAAATACTTATATGAAAAACAAGCCTAAAATATTTTATGTAGGAACCTAAGGGTAGTATTAATAAAAACTAATCTCAGCTGAGACTGCCCTCAAGATCATGCTCAAGTCCCTGTTTTATATGAGAACTGTCACATTGACATGATATTGAGGGCAGTCTCGAAGCTGAGATTAGTTTATTAATACCACCCTAAATGTGAGTAAAAATATTGAATTCCTCTTAATTACGAAGACAAATATTATTTAATTCAAGAAAAATGTACCGTCAAAAGAAGGTATGCATCTAAACACACACCCGATATTCCCTAAAGGGGTGGGCAGAACAACAAAGGGTGCCTTGATTAAATTCTGCTAGGCTCGTCTATCAAATACCCACATGACTACTCGTAGCTATCCCAAATAATGCCCTAGTTATCTAAATTCCAACATATCTAACCCTAACCTGATTGGATTTTCATGTCTGAGAATTCAATATGGTACATCCATCACTTTGACGTATGTTGCGGTTCCGCAAAATCACCTAGCATTACCACCATATTTGTCAAGCTTCGTACAACCTTATATATAATTTATTTATAGCATTTAATACATTTGCAGAAATACTTATCTAGTAAACCATAGAATATCACTAAGACACTGATAATTATTAAGTACCATCAATTATTGTTATAATTAAAACATAATAACGGGTTTTTACCGCGTTAAATCAGGGATATGAGACTCCCGATATTTCGACACTGTTGCAAGTGCCATGATAACGGGGTGACTGATGAGATTGGAGTGGAGTAGGTAGATCCATAATTTTCTACGGGCAGACATATCTGTAAACGCGGTAAGAACCCGTTATTATGTGTTTTAATCTTCTTCTTCTTATCGTGTGGGTTGTGAGGTGGTTTACCAACCCCACAACCCTGGTGTCAGGGTTATTATTGAGCCGCCAAAGGCCCCTGACATGGCTCATATCACGATTACTAACTTACATCAGTAAGTAGTAACCGGGACCAACGGCTTAACGTGCCTTCTGAAGTATGGATCATCTTTCTTTCGGACAATCAGGTGATCAGCCTACAATGTCATATAACTAAACTAGGGATCACAAAGTGATTTTCGTGATATGTCCCCACCGGGATTTGAACCCGGGACTTCCGGATCGTGAGCCCAACGCTCAAACCACTGGACCACGGAGGCCATTATGTGTTTTAATTATGATAATAAAATAAAGTATCCCAGACTAGGTTCTCAAGTACCAAGTTGGCTATTGTGATTCTCCCTGAGACAGTTTCTTAACTAGGTATTATTTTTAGTTATAGCATAGATTAAGGAATAATACTACGTATAGAACGGCAACTCTCCGCTCCCCACCAGCGGCTGAACTAGCTTTACCTCCCCCCTCTTTCGGTCTTACTTTAGTATTATATATGATCTGTGCTTTAGTCTTAAATAATATGGGCGTCTGACGTCACTCACACAGATTATTATTGCGTATGGCAGACAAAAAATAAAATATCCTGCTTAAGCTCCCTTAACCAAGTCTCTGCTGCGTCCGTCACACAGTGCAGCTCGGCTATGCCACCTGGGAACAGGTGCAGAGGGCACTAGTTCACTATGTGAGATATGGTTTGATCCGGGTGACCACAATCACAGTATGGCGACTCCTTTAAGCCCCATTTATGTAGCATACATAGATGCGCTAATACTATAACGTCAATGTGTAGTGTCTGTGTAAAATGAGGTTTTTTTGTATGAAGTGTCCGGGGTGTCGTTATACGCCGGGCAGGACACAAAATATTATAAATACTTCATCATCACCAGCCCATTAACGTCCCCACTGCTGGGGCACGGGCCTTCCCTATGGATGGATAGGGAGATCGGGCCTTTAACCACCACGGCCCAGTGCGGATTGGTGGTTATTAACGACTGCTAATGCAGCCGGGACCAACGGCTTAACGTGCCTTCCGAAGCACGGAGGAGTTCGAGATGAAAACTTTTTTTTGTGGTCACCCATCCTATGACCGGCCTTTGCGAAAGTTACTTAACTTCAACAATCGCAGACCGAGCGCGTTAACCGCTGCGCCACCGAGCTCCTCATAGTGGTATAAATACTTACATATAGATACCTATTTCATGTACTTACATGGTTATTTATATCCAGCAATTTATATTAAGAATAAAGGGTCCACCGCAAAGGGCAAGATGAGTTGGAGTCGGGATCCGCAGTCGATCTGGATTCGTGACCCCAACCCTTCAAGTCGAGGCTCAAGTTATCAGGCCCGTAAAATTGCCCTTGATGACAACGTGGAGCACAGAAAACAGCGGGTTATGGAGGGAGTATGTCCTTTTACTTTTTTCTTTTAGGTAAGTTATTTGTTATTTTTCTGAGGAATTTAATTGTTTATGGGATCCTATAATAATATTTTTTCTTTATTTTCATTTTGTTAGCCGTGGTAACCCATCGTTTATATCTTAACTAAACAAATCATATTCGACATTGTTTTCGAATGCATGTTTGTATCTTTATGGTTATCATGTGCTCAGTGTTGAAGAAAAAGTCGTAAGAAAATCCACATAACCTACATGTGCGAAAAATATTGATAAGTGTAAAAATAAACTGTAATAACAAAAGCTTAGCCCATCCACCTTTTTGAATTAACTTATTGCCGGCTTCTTATTCCATCGCGTGAGTTGTGAGGTGGATTACCAACCCCATCAACCCTCGTGTTACTATTGAGCCGCCAAAGGCCCCTGACATGACTCATGTAACGACTACTTAAGTAGTAACCAACGGCTTAACGTGCCTTCCGAAACACGGATCATCTTACTTTTGGACAATCATGTGATCAGCCTGTGTCAGGTGATCGGCTTAATATCTCTCTATTTTATTTTACATTGAATGTTGTATATTTTTTACGCTTTTATACATATATCAAGCCGTTTATGTAGCATATACTCGTATAATCTGGTCCTTAATGATGAGTTAGCCGCGTAAAGTTAGCTCCAATAAGGTTGCACCCAGTCCAACGCACGGATGTAATCTAGAACGTCAGTGACAAAGCGGCCCTCATCTCAGCCGGCCACCGGATGGAATGCTAAAATAAGCCGGAGGTACGTTAAATATCAAGCCCAGTGTTGTAGCTATCCAGGGACAGATGTGGGCAGACGCCAGGGGACACCAGGGATAGATCGCTAGAGGGCCCAAAGCGGGACCAGCAAAAAAATCCAAAATCAGAAACTTTACCTGTTTATTTGTAACACTAATCCGTGTTAGAAAACTCACCTGATAATGCAAAATGTATATCTCGGACTTGATGTAAACTAACCATCACCCACAATTTTCCAGCCCAATACATTATATACACTTTGCCTCTTTTCACCGCCCGTTTTGTCACAGGCGTAAGTTCTGTCAAACTTTAAAAGACAATAAATACATAAATATTATACAAAAATGTATAGACTCGCGTCCACTAGGCTGCCGAGAGGTCGAATCAGAGTTGCGTTGAATGAATAATTTGATTCGCCTGAGATGGACGCACACGATGCCGGAATAGAAGGGTTCTCTATTTTTACTCATAAAATTGTATGTAATAATTTACCATGGCATACTGTTACTTGTCCTATTATTAGTTACGCATAGTATTAATTTGTCATAACTTTTTTAGCATGATTTTGAAACTCATAACTACTATAAGCATAATAATTAATGACAATAATGATATATAAGCATAATTATTATAAGCATAAAAACTTTACTCCGAATAAGAAAATTTTTGGCACAACTTTGAACATTTTCGAAACTTACTTTTTCCTTGGCTGCATTTGGTTCATGATTGTGACTTTTTATATTTTTTGACACTATTTCATGCTGTTGGTCATCATTCAGTATACTTTTCGTGTGTAAGATAAACATGCTGGCGGCGTAGGGTTGGTCCAAGGGCCACCCCCGCTGCACCCTAACCTACTGTTATGCCTTGTAAAAAATATGACAAAACACTATTATTCTAAAAAATAATTATGGATACCTAATTTTATACCAACAAATATTAGTCCAAAAATAAGTTATACCGAACAAACCAGTATTCATAGATATTATTATGGGAAAGTACTATTATGCTAAAAAACGTTATGCAAAAAGGATTATGATAATTAAAATTATGACAAAAACATTTATGCATTTTAAGAGAATCCCGGTTGGAAGGGCCAAGGGACCGCGTCACGCGCGCCTTACAACTACTTATGAGCAAATAGTTCATACTTCAACTTTGCTCTCCACTAGTACCTTAGTAAATTATACTCATCATCATCATCATAATAATATCAATTTAAGAGCCACGCTCTTGTCGGTGCGTCATTTTCCATTCCAGTCTATCAAAGTTTTCTAAATGTTTGTATGTTTTGTTTGTAGGCGATAAAGTATAGGTATTTGATTTGATTTAATTGTCCATTAGCTAAGGGTCCCAATCGCCTAGGTACGCCCCAGAGTCGAAGGCACGTGAAGTAAGTATCAAGTTGGAGGTAGGTTGACATTGCGCCGGCTGTCCGCGCCAGGAAATGAACCCGAATTATAATTTGACAGTTTAACTTGGCAGCTTACGTGCTTCACATTTTCAACAAAGAGATAAAAGTCTTTCACTCTTCGATATATTTTTGCACTTTAAGTGAATTTTGTACTAGAGTTTGGCTAGTGAAAACTCCAAGCGAAACGGCGGTACTTAAAAAAAACTGTACCTAGCTGAAAACACTAAAGTGGATATTATACTTACAAGCCCGAGTGAAGTTAAAAGAATTGGCCATTTTTTAAAAAAAAGTCGGCGGGCTTATTTACGGAACACACGTTAATTTAATCTGACACTTTCAAAATGTTAAGACACTGTTAAGGGCAGACGGCTGTTCAGGGGAGATTAAGTAAATAATACACCCATTACATTAAAGTATTTATTTCACAAAATTTATAGTAAACATATCTAATATTTACACAGCATACTTATGAGCTAAGAATAATAAATAGCTTTAGTGTCTTCAATGTCAATATCACTTAAATGTACCAAACTGCTATTTTTATTTAGCTAGTTAACATAGAAGTAATCCATATAGGTACTTCATCATCATCAGCCCATTAACGTCCCCACTGCTGGGGCACGGGCCTTCCCTATGGTTGGATAGGGAGATCGGGCCTTAAACCATCACGCGGGCCCAGTGCGGATTGATGGTTATTAACGACTGCTAATGCAGCCGGGACCAACGGTTTAACGTGCCTTCCGAAGCACGGAGGAGCTCGAGATGAAAACTTTTTTTGTGGTCACCCATCCTATGACCGGCCTTTGCGAAAGTTGCTTAACTTCAACAATCGCAGACCGGGCGCGTTTACCGCTGCGCCACCGAGCTCCTCATATAGGTACTTAAAATATTACTATTGGAAATAAAGGCATTTATTTGTATAAGAAGACTATTTTATCACGATAGTAATAATAAATGATGGGCGTAAGGTTCATCATATCCATCTTAGGACTTCGTATCAACAGTGGCTGCAAGTTGTCCTTGTGGCCCCCCATTAGGGATTAAGGGCGTGAGTTTATGTATGTACGATAGGAATAACACGTCGTTTTTCAGACATCACAACGTGATATAATAACTGCACAAATCCACTTGAAGAAATAGCTTCTAAAATCACTATTAGGTACTTTAGGATTAGGATTATACTAAGGACAATAGGCACAAATTCTCTTCAATTTTTTAAACTCTTAATGTAGATAAACATCAATTATTAATTTCGCAATACAAATCGTTTATACGTGACAAAGTAACCTTCTTTAGGACGATTCTCAAGTATTTTGTTACTTTTTTAGACACCGCAATTTTATTTAAATCATTTCACTATCAACTGATTAGTATCAGGCTTACAAAAAAGCTCAAGAGGTTTAGAATTGGAGCTTTATAACGATGTAGGAACACTGTTTATTGTTTGCAAACATGTATAGTACTAGTTCTGCGTAGTATATCAGTTACTGCTCTTTATATCACAAGCACACTATCTCTCAGTAACAGTTGACATAATTATATAATACATTTTTTAAATAATCTATCAATGAGGACAACGTAATTAGATATATTATATTGGCCCCGATTCCTGCAGACATCTCCTAATTTTATTTTAAGTTATACCTGTCATTTTCATATCCGCCTAAAAGAAAAGAGACGGCTGATTGACAGCTCTTAATTTTAAGAATAAGTAAATGAATGAATAACCCGGGCGAATCAAAAAGGTATCTCGCTGGTATGCAAAACGTTTGACGTGTGCTGTCAATTTAATTCTGTCGAGTTATTGGACGATGTAAAATTTTTAGACGGTTGTTTTAGGTTTCTGCTTAAAATTGACGTGTATTCCATAAATTGTATGCCTGTCGATTACCCGTCCCTTTCGTTTTCGGCGGATAAGAAAACGACAGATATAACTTAAAATAAAATTAGATGGTGTCTACAGGAATTAGCATCAATGCCTTTTCACTTCGTTGTATATAAACGAGCGGCGACAATGACCTGTCAATTGTTTCTCAATTTGTCCGCTAGGTTTTTATACGTGTCTTTGGCACCAGCGTTCCTTTCTTGTGTCACGACTCTCTTATCTATGGTTTAATAAAGTTCTATTGGAGGTTATTCACTAAGAATCTGAGTGTATCTCGTCGGCAACCTGCTGCCACTTCGCCACGAGGTTCGACACGGATTTGTGCTTCAAACCGACTGATGATGATATTTTTACCTGCAATAAAATAAATTTACAATTAATTTTGAATACACGCATAAATTCATGAGGAGGAAAGGTGGTGTGATTATGAGAAATATATCAGGTTATTATTTAGGTTAGGCTCTGAACCGGCGTGCGTGTATGAATTGATCAATGTGGAGGAAGCAAGAGAAGTATGTCAGGATCGGAGCAAATGCCATAGTCTCTGCTAACCCCGGTCTAATCTCGACAGATACATAGTGATGTATCTGTTGTTCTATCTCTCAGTAAAAATGTATTCTATCCTGTGGGTTGTGAGGTAGACGACCAACCTCAGCAATCCTGCTGTTAGGGTGATTGTTGAGCCACCAAAGGACCCTGACGTGAACATGTACTGTGTAACTAACCTTGGTTTTCTTCCTAGGCTTGACTTCTTCCTTCTTCTTTTCCTCGACCTCCAGCCTGAGGGGCGGCGGCGGCGGCGGCGACGGCGTGCCGGCCCCGGTCTGCGGCGCCGACGGCGGCGCCTGCTTCTCCAACTCTGCTATGTCGCTGTAGAACGACGCTAGTTCGTCGCCTATCTCTTGTTTTGCTGGGGCCTGTGTATTATTTTATTATTATTTTTGTTTATTTATTAAATCTTAATACTAACTAAATAAAATAATCCAGCCTACAAGATCCCACTGCTGGGCAAAGGCTTCCCCTTCCTCTTTCCATTTTTCGCGGTCCTGTGCGTACTCCGGCCAGTCCCTCCGGCAAGCGTCCAAGTCGTCACGCCATCTCTTTCGAGGTCTACCACGATGCCTGTATCCGTCATGAGGCACCCAATGCGTGACGATCCGTGCCCACCGCTCAGGGTGCACGCGACAAACATGTCCGGCCCAATTCTATTTGAGTCTGGCGGCTTTTCGTCCCACATCAGCGATTCCCGTTTTTGAACACAGTGTTGTTTCGGACTCTCTTAATACTAAATATACACTTTATCAATGCCCTGCAAAACTGTTTAAACAGTTTATCTGCAGGAAAGAGTCTAGTAATAACATGTTATATCTAATAGTAATATGGGTGGAAGTTTTCAAACTGAGTTATTCCCTTTCCCATTTGATATTATACCAACACTGACATCCTATAAACAAATAGACTCACATTCGTTATGGATTTTTTTCTAAAAAAGTGTCCTAACCGTGTCATAAATACGTATACATTAAGTTACGTAGATAATATAAGTTAGTTCCCTCAAATTAAGATGTTTTGGTTGTGCAAATAAAGTGCAATATCGGTTGTACAGAGTCGTTACACGCCGTCCTTGTGACAAGATGCTCCGAGGTCACTTCTTAAAGAGATTAACCAATCTCTTCGTCTATCTGTTATACGACACTTGTTCCGCAACAATACAAGCTTGATTCTCAAAAATATCAAAAACTACAAGTGTTAGGAGTCTTAAATGTTGCAAAGGCGATCCTTTTAGGACGTAGATGCTCACAAGATGAGATTTAGTAAATTCATCCTCCCAG
The DNA here is from genome assembly GCF_024362695.1 of Pectinophora gossypiella. Classification (NCBI taxonomy): domain Eukaryota; kingdom Metazoa; phylum Arthropoda; class Insecta; order Lepidoptera; family Gelechiidae; genus Pectinophora; species Pectinophora gossypiella. Next base: position 16,114,313 of record NC_065415.1, read on the forward strand.
AAATTTAAAGTTTGTATGAAATTTTGAAAGTTAGAGTCATGAAATTTCGCGGACGAGGTAGCGGGCGGACAGCTAATGCTGCAATATATGTGAATACTTACGGCGGGCAGCGGGGGCGGGTCGTCAGTGCCGGGCGGCGGAGGGTCGGCCCACTGCGGCGGGGACTGCCACGCCGGGGGCGGCGGCGGGGGCGGCGGGGACGCGGGGAGGGGGGGCTGCACTAACACTTCGTCCTGGGGGAAACAATCATCATAAAGTAGATAAAAAAGCTATAAAACAGTGTCTTGTGATGTAAAATTTATGACCTCATCACCCCGTTTTCTCAGGGTCCGCTAACATAGAATATAATAGCACAGAATAGAAATAGTTTATGAAAGGGCGCCACACACAAAAATAAAAAAGGTAACAACATCATATCAAATTTCCACACAACCTAACCAACAACAACAACTTGAAGATTTTTACAGAAGCTGCCTGTCTGACTTTTCAACCCGTGAAGCGCAAAATCCATGCATGTCTTATTTATGATCTAAACAACATAAACAGTCATTCTACGTCCCTCTGCTGGGTATACAGGCTGATCACCTAATTGTCCGAAAGTAAGATGATGACTGCTTCGGAAGGCACGTTAAGCCGTTGGTCCCGGTTACTACTTACTGATGATGATGAGATCGGGGGAGTTAAAAAAACCAGATCGAAGCAATTCCCCCTATTCCCAGTAGTGTTACCAGTTGAACTACTGAGAATTTCCTTCCTAATAGACTTACTGATTAGGACCGACTGAGTAGTAACTTCGCTTTTCGCTAAAATAACAATAATGCTATTTGACATTTGTTTGCATTGCGCACTCACTTTTATATGCGCAAATGTCAAATCGCCATATTCCTTTTTTAGATGAATTGCATCGATGTGGCCTTATGACCCCCTAGATATCGTCATAAGAGGTGTTCATGTAAAAAAGTCACTGTGGTCTGGTACAACGGCTTGCTTCTCAAACAAGGAGATATCCCCATATGTGTGTGGGGTAACTGTCTTCTTCTATCGTGTGGGTTGCGAGGTGAATTACCAACTTCATGATGAGGTCCTCATCAACCCTGCTGTCAGGGTTATTTTTGAGCCGCCAAATGCCCCTTGGTGGTCATGTAATAAAGCCACTGTCTTGTACAACGTCTTGCTTCCCACATATTTGTGTGGTGTAAATATCATCATCACCAGCCCATTAACGTCCCCACTGCTGGGGCACGGGCCTTCCCTATGGATGGATAGGGAGATCGGGCCTTAAACCACCACGCGGGCCCAGTGCGGATTGGTGGTTATTAACGGCTACTAATACAGCCGGGACCAACGGTTTAACGTGCCTTCCGAAACACGGAGGAGTTCGAGATGTTTTTTTTTGTGGTCACCCATCCTATGACCGGCCTTTGCGAAAGTTGCTTAACTTGAACAACCGCAGACCGAGCGCGTTTACCGCTGCGCCACCGAGCTCCTCAAAAGGTGTAAATATAATCGTACCTTATCGGGCGTGGAATGTGGCGGCGTGGTGCATATGTCCATGTCGGCGGGCGGCGCGGGGGGCGCGGGCGCGGGGTACTCCCACTGCGTGTGGCCGTCCGCGCGCTCGTAGCGGTAGCGGCCCTCCGACCTGTGGTCACAACCGACACGTACAAACACACTGCAGGGGCCGGGGGGAGTAGCCCCGTGGTTTTATTGACGCGAGGAGACCTTAAACTGATCTTAGGAATCAGAATCAGAATCATTTATTCAACGTAATTATCATGGATAAATTTGTTGAAGGTCAATGTAACATTTTGAATTTACGTCATTTCGCAAGGTGTTATGGCTGAGGAGAAGAAATGACAAGAAACTGCAACAGCAACACATCTTTTAAATCAATGAGGGTACATTACAAGTTATTTAATAACTAGAGGAACACATTTAATACCAGACATGTTTATCATTTAGGTAATCATTAATCTTATATTGCGTTACCGCGTTATGTTTGCGTTACCGCGAAGGCAATGTTTGTTAGCAGTAAAATTAAAGGTAGCTCAGATATTATTAAAATGACTTGGAAAGTTATTAATAGCGAAACTGGGAAAGTCAAAGCACGCGATCTCGAGTATCAATTACAAATTGACGGTAAACTACTCACAAATGATAAGCAAGTTGCTGAAGCTTTTGAAAAATTCTTTACTGACATTCCATTTTCGACTACCAAGGACTTGAAGTCATCTCCTGCACTCGCTCAATCACTTGTAAGGGAGCACATAGATACGTCCAAAGTAGATAAACTAACATTTACACACGTGAGTCCTAGGGACGTCTTAAGAGCTTTTAAATCTTTAGAAATCAAAAAGACTGCAGATCTTCATGGTCTCTCTGTTAAAGTCATTAACTCCGTGATTGATTGCATAGCTCCCTATCTATCATGTATATTTAATAAATGTGTAGACAATGGTGTGTTTCCAGATTTAATGAAGCACAGTAAAGTCATTCCATTGTTTAAAGCTGGTAGTACTTCTGACCCTACTAATTTTAGACCAATATCTATACTACCCACGCTTAGTAAAATATTTGAAAAAATTTTATTACTGCAATTACTTCAACATTTCAATTTAAACAATTTAATGTCTAATAAACAATTTGGTTTCACAAAGGGTCGCTCAACAACCGATGCTGGTGTTGAGTTAATAAATCATGTTTTTCAGGCTTGGGAGGAGTCCAAAGATGCTATTGGTGTCTTTTGCGACCTTTCCAAAGCCTTCGATTGCGTTTGTCATGATATCTTGATCGCGAAACTTCGTCACTATGGAATAACTGATAATGCCATCGCTCTTTTGGAGTCATACCTTAGTGGCCGCGTTCAGAGGGTTGATGTGCATGGCTCCAGATCGTGTGGATCTAACGTCACTATAGGCGTCCCGCAGGGCTCAATTCTAGGTCCATTTCTATTCCTAGTTTACATAAACGACCTACCTAGTCTTGTAAAACATGAGGTGGTGCTGTTTGCAGATGATACCTCCTTACTTTTTAAAGTAAAGAGACGACAAGATTCCTTTGACGATGTAAACAACGCCATTTCAGAGGTAGTGGATTGGTTTACTGTAAACAACCTGCTACTTAATGAAAATAAAACAAAATATGTTTATTTTACGTTATCGAATGTTAGTAGGCCCCTCGATTCTATTATTGTAAAAAATAAGGAATTGGACCTCACGGATACTGCTGTATTTTTGGGAATTACTTTGGACGCTAAGTTGCAATGGAGTCCTCATATTGATAAGTTGTCCAAAAGGCTCAGCTCAGCAGCATTCGCGGTCAAAAAAATTCGTTTAATAACCGATGTAGAAACCGCGCGATTAGTTTATTTTGCCTACTTCCACAGTCTAATGTCGTACGGCATCTTGCTGTGGGGTCATGCTGCAGATATGAACAGCATTTTTGTTCTGCAAAAGCGAGCCATTCGGGCGATTTACAAATTGGGACCCAAGATGTCACTTAGAAATAAATTTAAAGAAATTAATATTTTAACTTTGGCATCACAATATATCTTTGAAAACTTAATATATGTAAAAAAACATATAGGATTATTTGCAAAAAATAGCGATCGGCACATTGTTAATACCAGGAACAAAAATAAACTTGCTTTACAAGTCAGTCGATTACATAAGATTACTAAATCTTTTAAGGGGCAATGTATACGTTTTTACAATAAGATTCCCATTGACATTCAGAATTTGCCTTTCAACTGTTTTAAGACAGTAGTTAAACAAAAACTTTACAAAAAAGGTTATTATAAAGTTAGTGATTATTTAGAAGATATGAATGCATGGGATTAACTGTCTGAGAACTGATATTAGGCAGCTAAATTACTCAATTGTATACCAATATTTTATGTTTTATGTTTATTTTTATTTTTTTAAAGAACGTCTAGGGCCCTGTGCCGAGGTTTTTCTTGCAGCTTCTTTTCCCCGGCTATACAGGTTGTGAGAAGCTGCAGTAGTTTTAGGCGGATGAGACGTTCGTTATGTAAAATTGACGATTCAAAGTGTAACTATGTTACCTACTGAATAAAGATATTTTTGAATTTGAATTTGAATTTGAATTATAATAAGCTGCAGCTATAATAGGCTCTGAACTTGTCTAAATAAATAAAGTTTTATTGTATACTAACGTAGTATTATAGTGACACCGAGAAACTTCCTGAGAGCAATTCAAGAATGCTTGTGTTGGGTTTGCCTGCCTAATCCCCTTCCATTTTTCAATTTTCAGTCTGACACCCCATTTTTTGAAAATACGCATCGAAATTGTTAGAAGAAACGTAGTAAAATAGTGGATTTTGGTATGGGTGTGTGACGGAGAGAGGGAGTGTGTGTGTGTGTGTGTGTGTATGTGTGTGTGTGTGTGTGTGTGTGTGTGTGTGTGTGTGAGAGAGAGAGAATGTGTGAGAGGGGGTGAGTGTGCGTGTGAACTGAAAAGTTACTGCATTAAAGACGTCATTTTAACGTCTTTATTATGACAGTATGTATAAGTTTTGAATGTGATGTTGTTTGGTCCTCTTTATTTGCTATAACATAGTACTGTATTTAGAAAATCTATATTTTTACTGGGCGTTGATGAGAGTCAGTCAGAGTCGGTTTTTTTATTCTGTGGCGGGCAGAAAAGAAAAAGAGAACCCTCAGTGCAGAAATGTGATTAAAAAGGCTGTCACCAGCCTTAATTAATTGCATCATTGCATTCATTATTTTTGGCGCAACGACTCAAAGTGCAACTCAAAGTGAAACTGATTTATCAAAAATCAAAAAGAACGTGTTCCGAAACAGTAACAAGTGATACATTTTTATGACTTATATTGAGTTTCAATAAGTGTTCTTGGGCCTTCTAAAATAACTAGTTTTTTAAAGTGACAATTTAAGATCTCCACGGACCTTTTAAAAGCGCGGGGCTGACTTAAATATCTAAAAGAAAAGCAAATCTTAGTTGTAAGGATACTAAACCCGATTTGGTACATTTGTGCCTGCTATCGATTCCAAAACTTTACAACTTCAAATAAAAAAATTCAAAGAATAATATCATGATATTTAAAAGAAAAACAGGCAGAAAGTATTCCAATAACATATTCCAATTCGCAATCTCGTGGAGGTTTGAAGTTGGTTTCATTAGAAGCCGACTCCTGAGTGCCGCCTTCTGGAAAAGACCAAAGTATATCATCTAGAAGACTTTAAAACCTATCAAGATATGTATTCTCACCCACATCCTCGGCGCGAAGAACTCTGGCTGAAGAAACGGGTTCTGCTGTTCTTCATACCGTCTTCTTCTTCTTCTCTATGTTCTTTCGTGGCTTAAAGTTACATTGGACTCGCTAATTTATAGATGTGAGTTAGTTTCTCAAAAATGTTAAATTACAACGTGAATTCCAATAGCATGAGGTGATTACAAAGAAACTCGAAATAGTAATCAGTTTTTATTGTTTCTTTTATTGTTTCAATATCACTTAGTCATCATATACCTATCACAGTTATTATCACAGATAAGAGTGAAAATATAAATTTAATTACATTGAAAAATCATTAATTTAAATGTTTGTAAATAAATACTTATAATTTTAAGTATCATATTAGTACATTTTACTTTATACTTACCTATAAATTTCTGTAATATCTGAGACTAAATTTTAGTCTTAGTATAAAAAAAATTGTACGACATTTTTATTTATGAAATTAAAAATATCTACTTTTAGCTGTTTTTAAATTGTAGAATTTTTGATTATAGTTAAACACCCGACGACAGTATTTTGTTTTTTTTTACCGACCGCACAAAACAGTGCGGTACCTCTCAGCGAATAAATAAAATTATATACCAAATACAGAGTGGTGCCACACACCGTAACGAAAACTTTGGTGGATGTATTTTAAGTTGATATCAAGCGGAATTTCCTGTCGAAAAATTCATGAAAACCTTAGTGTTTTTTTTTTAATTATTTGTAGTCCCAAATTATGCTTTAAACTGTATAGTACCTAGATTTAAAATCATCATCACCAGCCCATTAACGTCCCCACTGCTGGGGCACGGGCCTTCCCTATGGATGGATAGGGAGATCGTGCCTTAAACCACCACGCGGACCCAGTGCGGATTGGTGGTTGTTAACGACTGCTAATGCAGCCGGGACCAACGGCTTAACGTGCCTTCCGAAGCACGGAGGAGCTCGAGATGAAAACTTTTTTTTTGTGGTCATCCATCCTATGACCGGCCTCTGCGAAAGTTGCTTTACTTCAACAATCGCAAACCGAGCGCGTTTACCGCTGCGCCACCGAGCTCCTCCTCCTAGATTTAAAATAAAACAATAGAAATGTCAAGTTTTTAAAAATCATCAGTGTACAACATTGCACGTAAATGGGTAGGTTACCTACGTATGTAGTGTTAGATGGAAAAGAATAGATCGATAATATCAACTGATACATCATTATGCTAGTGAACGTTGCAACACTAGCTTATGTAGGTACTTTGACAGATCTAATTCTTACCGCGCATCGAAGTTATTGGTGCTAATTCCTGTACACACCATTTAATCTTCTTCCATCGTGTGGGTTGTGAGGTGAATTACCAACCTCATCAACCCTAACCACAACAACCATCTAATTTTGTTCTAAGTTATACCTGTCATTTAAAAAAAAAACACCAACCATCGTTTTTAGTACAATCAAGTAGAGTTATTTTTTTTTCGTTACGGTGTCACTAGCACCTTGCACATTTACTAAAAGCTCCTTTTCCGCGCATCATGACCGTTTCGTGCAATCGGTTTAAAAAATTATAAAGGAGAAAAAAAATTGCAGTCAGAAATATCAATCTATGAGAAGTTGTGTAAATAAGAACCGACGTATGTATCATTTCGAAGGCCTCACCCCTCACAGACTGAAAACTATAAAAAATAGACAAGTATGTGTTTCTGTACGAGCGTGACTGAGAAAGAAAGACGACGTTCTCTTTCGCTCCCGTGCGTAACCTATATTTGTCTCTTTTATTATAAAGATTAGTCTGTTTTATTTTAACTCATCCATTGTATTGTATGGTGGTACTGAGCATACACATTAAAATTCACAAGATAAAACAGCCGCACGGTGTCCGGAGCACGCGACAGTTAAGTCTTTTCGGCGAACGAAGCATACCTAAGTTGAAGTCTATAAGTATGCTTTTTGAAACGCGAAGTAAAGTTCATAAATATGTCACCGGAAGCATAATGTAAACCAGTCCTTAAGTCTGTCGCGTGAAGCATATGCGAATTACAGTCCTAGTATGCCGCGATCACAAGTCATTGATAATAGGACATTTGGGGCCGCGACGTCGGCTATAGCAGTCGTGTTCTCGAACGATTAAGTTTTTAAGTACGTCACATGAAGCATACGTAAATGCCTTTAAGTTTGCCACGTGAAGCATACACGGGTTCCAGTCTTTAACCATTTATTGCACGGGAAGTATACGCGATTTGTCCATAAAGTCCTTAAGTGTTCCAAGGGGCTTTAGTCGGCGGAGCGTACGCAAAGAGTCCTTAACACACGGCAAGCATACGTCGGGTCGACAGGTATGTAAGACAAGCATCCCCGCACGCGGCGGCCGGGGGCCGTACCTCTGGAAGGCGAGCGCCCAGCCCGGCGGCGCGGCGCGCGCCTCCTGCCCCGCCAGCGCGGCCGTGCCGCCCGCCACCCAGCGCCGCCAGTACGCGCCCGACAGCGCGCCCGCGCGGAACGCCGACATCAGCGTCTGGGGGGACATACACGCACACTTAAACACGGGTAGCTGGGATTTCAATGGACCACAAAGGACAATACCAAGACCGTAATAACTAATGGTAGTCGATCAACCTGTAAATAATTCCTTGGTTGACGTAGACAGCGTCGTGATCCACGAAAAATAAATTTTGAATATTGTCCGTTGTCTCACTCAAACACGTTTTTTTTTTATACTACACGTATGCGAAAAATAACCTTTTGAAAATATATATTTTCACCTTTTTCCCGCGTTCTAAATTTAAATTTTGTAACAATGGGACGAAATGTAAATTGTTACTGGCAATAAATTTATTTTATTCTTATTCTTAAAATTAGGTCGAACCAAAATGTTACTAGTTGTAGGAAAGCGTGACGTGGCTGTACGAATTAAAAAGAATAACAAATTAAAAAAAAATAAAACCAAGAACAATGCGCGAGATATTATGAAACAGCCAGTACTTTATAATGTATGGAACTACTTCAATAAAAAGATCGAAAGACTTCTTCCAAAAAAATTAAATCATGTTACCTGCATCTGTATGAGCATCTCCGCCACGGGTGTGACGACACATGGCTGCAACTGGTTCAAATACTTGAGCTTAGCTTCCACCAGCTCCATCATGTCGTCCAAGTCTTCGTCCCTCTTCTCCTCATTCAATGTCTCTCCCTTAGTAAACATGAGACCATTCCCGTAACTTATTGTTGCCTTTGGACTGGTACCACTCTCTTCTTCCTTACTAAAACCTAAGCCAGTCCTTTCTGAAGAGAATCCTTCAATATGTGACGAGTATTTCGTAGTATAAGACGGAGCTTCAGCCTTTGGTCGTTCGGGTAGAACAGAATTTGAAATTCGAAGCTTCTTCCGGTTAACATTAGTCACTTCGCTAACATCTGATAGATACATGTTTGGTTTCTTTTCCGCCGGAGGTGGAGGAGTAGAAGATTGGATTTTCTCAGGGCTACTTTCCCGAATATTAGCTGCGCTCGGGAATAACCCAACAGGTTTCTCAGGTTCTTCGGCAATCACTTTACTACTTGGGAATAAGGGTTTGATTTCCTCTCTAGGAGGCGTGTCAGTGCTTCTGGGAGAATTTCTGGCACTTGTTCCATTCGATTTGCAACTTTGTTCGTCAGATTTAGATTTGACTTTAGGAAGTTCTTTCTTTTCTATTTCATCTAGCAAGTCATCAATGTTTGTGTCCAATATTTTCTCTTTCCAACCATCACTTTTTATTGGTGAATTCGTACCAGAACTATTTTCATCTCGTATTATTTTCTTTAATTCCGATGGCAATTCTCCTCCGAGCTTTTCTAGTAATTTTGCTTTGTCTTTTAATTTGTTTAATAATGCATTTTCATCTATACTCTCGTCAATTTCTGTTGAATTTGGCGTTGACTTTCCCTGTGTGGTAGAAATATTTATTTATTAAATACCTTAAAAGTGTCCTATTTTAAAAGTAAGTAATTTAGTTGTACACCTCAGATTGAAAACTTTATATTGCCATCACATTGCACAATAACAAAATCAATGGAACAGGGAACCTATAGTCTTGCTCAAACTAGTGACATGTTATGCTTGAATATAACAAAATAACATGCCAGAAGTATAGCGCAAGACCATTACGAACCATGTGAAGTTATTACGATGAAATGAATAATTTCAAATGGTTGTTCAGAAGTAACTTGAAAATGTAGAAAAACAAATATTTTAAATAATAATAATGATGAGTTTATTGCTTTGGTTCCCAGCTACATTAAACAGTTATTGCATTGCATTTATCAGTAGCGCTTCTTCATCATTGGTGTGCAAGGTGCTCTTCTTTCTTTGAATTAAAAATGAGTAGTTTCCGCCCGCGATTATGCCCGCGTGGACTTCACGCGAGGGACCTTTTGCCATCCCCTCAGGCGGAAAGACTTTCGGGATAAAAACTACCCTGTGTTCTTCTATAGATCTCAAACTATCTCAATAGCAAATTACATCTAAATCAGTTCAGATGACTAAGCGTGAAAAGGTAACAGACAGACAGCATTACTTTCACATTTATAATAATTTTTACTGTGGTTTTATTAATCTTAACGCCTCGTAAACAAATGTAAATAAATAAATAAATGAAATAAAATAGAAAAGTAACAGCGGATGAAAATAGAGTCTTAGATCAGCAGTGCCACATAATAGTGGAAAGTAATTCTTTGAACCAACAAATCTTCACACATTGATACAACATTCCAAGCAATTAATAATTTTCACTTTAGTTTATCGATACCAGATTTCATTCATCTTTAAGTTTATACAAAACATTCGATTCCATGCAAAAATAAAATCATTTTTATTTTGTATGAGAGATATTTCATATAAATACTTACCTCATCTTTAGGAATTGTCTTGTGCTCGGGCGACTTGACAGTATTTGTAAGTTTTGGAGGTAGCTCCGGTCCTATAGGCACTGTGTAGTTCTGGTTTGGAGGCAAGCTCGGCCCATACTCTACTGTAGGCTGTTTCTTCTGCTTCTTTACAGGTTGCTTCGGTGCTGTTTGTGGTTTGACAGTCTGAGGTTTCGGTGGTATGGAAGACTTGACTGGAGACTCCGACTCGTCATTCGATTCAGAGTCTGAATTGTAGTATGATGTTATCAGTTCTATTTTTCTGAAAATAAGGGAATGGATAGTTAACAGTCTATTATTTTGACCTGTAACAGGCGGTAAGAGTTGAGATTAAATTGGTATTATTACCAATAAGTGTCAAACATAACCCGAAGGACGTAATATACGATCCCGACGACCCGATTACTCTAGCCATAGAGGCGGCCAATCCGGTCGCGAAACCAAACACTTCAGAACCCCGATACCGACCCCGCCGGCGTGGTCGACGATTTCCCTCATTCAGCGCTTATCGCTATCGACCCATTAGGATGGATTAATTCTTTCAAATATTCTTCCTCTCAGATGAGGCCAGGCTCAGCTAGGTTCGCTAGGTTTTCTCCCATTTAACCGGCCAAGTAGTTAATGCCATTTGCGACAAATCTATAGGTGACGTCAAAAAAGAATCAAACATAACTACATATAATATAATATAAAAGTAGCATTAAATAAGTCAAATTGAAAACCTTTGAGTGATATGAAAACTGGCAAATGGCAATGACTGAAATGTGTTACAGCTGGTTGAGGGAAAGCCTGTGCCCAGCTGTGAGGCATAATCATAAAGTCTATGCCATTATTTTAAACTATTGTGATTAGTAAAAGCACTTACTCCTCTTCATCTTCGCTGGCGGGTCTTTTCTTGCCCTTGTCATCTTTCTTTGACTTGACATCAACAGGTTTCTCCACCTTCCTCGTGGGCTTCAAGATGCTAGCCTTGGCCGCCATCTTGTTTTGAACATTCTGTTTCTCTGCTAACGCTTGCTGGTACAACTGCCATTCTTCTGCTGACACTTCTGTGGATCCTGAAAAAATGGAATAATTTTAGAGCCTTAGCATTTCTTGTTATGAGCTAGTCAGTGCTTGTGTAATTGGAAACCTATTGTAGATAATGTGTAAGAGAACATTTACACTATCTGCAGTTAGGAACTTGGCTGACATAGAAAGCAAATTATTTTGTAATCAATTAATTTAAGTATCAAAGAAATTGTAAACAGCTGAAAAACTTACAATCTAAAACGTAAATTTGGAGAACAGGAACCTATTGTGAAATAGTTTATTTACTCTGGCAAATCTACATTCCAACTAATTGAAAATGTTTAATGAGATGATAGACAATATTGGTTCATCATTACAAAAATGAAATAAATTACGTCTAAAAGTTACCTGAAGTATTCAACTGCTGTTGTGCCAATTTGAGAGCTAGTAGGTACTCCGGCGGCGCCTCCCAGGTCACTGCATTAGTCTGCTGGTTCCAGTAGTAAGTGAATCCACTGCCCTCGTCATAACACGCTGACCAGGCTGAGAAGATTTGTAACAAGTGCATTAGTGCTATAGAACATTTATGACAAAACTTTCTACAAAGTTTGAAGACAATTTTGGTAACATGTCCAACTGAATAACTTTTGAATGGCTCTACAACAAAACAATGTTAAGAAAATATGCTGAGTAATTTCTTCTCCTCAGGACTAACATTGTGCAAAATGATGTAGATTAACAAATGTTACTTTGACCTTCAACAACTTTATCTATGACTAGCTTTTGCCCGCGACTTCGTCCGCGTGGCATGTTATAAAAGAGAGATCTTTGTGTGTGTGGGAGTGCATATCAAATTTCAAGCATCTAACTTATGCAGTTTAGATTTTTTCATACAATTTTTTTCCCGCTAACTCCCATTTTTCAAAATACAGCCATAACTAAACTTTATATTTACTAAGGTATGCATGCATGCTAGATTGAAAACATCTATCGTACGCGGTTTCGATTTTTTCATACAAATGTTTTTCCCTCCAACTCCCGTTTCCGTCGGAATTTTGCAATATCCTGTTGCAACTAAGTTAAGCAAGGAAAGCCACTTTAAGTTAACTAAGGTACCTGATTGTTCATACAAAACGATTTTCCCGCTAATTCTCGTTCCCGTGGGAATTCCGGGAATTCCTTTCTTAGTGCACCTCTACGGTATCTAAGCTACGTCCCTTCCAAATTTCAAGTGCCTATGTTTAGCCGTTTAGGCGGTGCATTGATATGTCAGTCAGTCAGTTTCTCCTTTTATATATTTAGATAATTATGTTAAATGATTCTGATCTCTGAAGAAACATAAAAAAGATCAAAAACTGTCAAAACAGGGATGAAATAATATTTTGTTGAATACAACATTAGAATCTAAAATCTGTAGAACTAGTAGAGTGTAAATGTTTAATCTGAAACTTTAGACAACCATCAATCTTAAAACGGGTAAACATAACCATGTTTGTATAAACATGGTATTGTCCTACTGTAGCTAGCTACTAGCCAGTTGGTTTCATTTACCCTTGAAACTACTGCAATGATTTTAGAAATCTAGCATTGATAGAAAAGGAAAATTGACTCTTTTCTGTCAAATTTAAATATAAATGAAAGTAAAACACCCACATATTCCTAAGAACTTCTATTGGGTTTTTTATAACATAATCAACCCAACCTATAGAGGTTGTTAGAGCTACATCTAAATGTAGCGCCCTCAATCAACCAGAGGAGGTATGGCGCATACAGTTGTATATACAATAGAGTATAAAACTTTATACTATTCTGTGTATTGATACAGCCTTCTAAGAATGATATCTGTCACCTGATACTTTACAATGGATATGCAATGAAATATAACACTAGACGCTGGACAAGTTGCTAAACATAAACATAGTGTATAATATTTATATTACTTATGTGGTATTTTCCTCTATAAAATTGCATGACAATGTAGTACAATTGAATAGAAAATACACATCGTAATATATTCCATTCTTTATTTCCAAAGCGGTCGTTTTCTAAGAGCCAGAATTTCACAATATTGGTAAAACTTGGGATGTGTTGAGTAAGACCAAGCATGTACTTACGGCAATGAGGTATAGGCGGTGGATGAATGGCTGCGGAACTATGAGTGTACGCAGCCGGGGCGTGTGCCGCCGCCGCACTGGGTAATGGTCTTGAAGACCCATTTTCGTCGTGCTCCTCATCCGAATCTCCGTAATTCGCTACCAAACCCGCTAACGAACTCATGATCACTCTCAAGGAAGACTAGAAGACACACATTAAAAAACGTCTATAAAAAGCTTTCTATGTTACTCGCGGACTATTTTATTGAGTTTGATAGGTAATTTGGCTTAAAAGTATACTTAAATAACAACGAAATTCTATTTTTCAACGCTGCGACACGCGAAACGTGAATCCATTGTTTGACGTTGCTGAAATTGTCTATGGTATGGTATGCTGTCAAACAAGTTGGTCCGCCATTTGTAATCAATTAAATAAGTATGGCAACACTAAGTAAAAATGTTGTCTATGGCTTTTTCTGTAAAGCGCCATCTAGTGATAACTTAGCTTATCATACGCAGCGCGAGGACATTTCATTAGTATAATTATGATTGCGACATAGATGGCAGCACATGTACTTTTATGAATCAGGAATGCACAAAGTCTATCGGGGCCATTGGGGGTAGACAGAGACATCTTGGTGTTGTCTGTCTTGTTCATGGCCTATTTTATCAAAGATATATTTTCATATTATGAACGTTCTTGCAGGTTGTGAACATCATTATTTTAAGACGGTAGATAGGTATCGTAAAATAAATAAGTTTAATTTAATTTTTAATATTTTATTTCCTTAATTACAGGCACATCAGTATAAAACGTATACAAAATTATAAATAATTTCATCTCAACTTGAGGCTAGTTACACTAGTAGCTAGTAGAATCTTGTACATCATTTAAGATCATTTATTATTACAAAGTTTATACACTATTAAAGGCGATAACTATTGCTTATCTATTTACTTACAATAACATTGGCTTATTTGGACTATAGCAGTTCATTTATATTATCATAACAACGTTGGCAAGTCACCCGGCATGGGTCACGCATCGCGCGAGACGCGACATACATCGCCTAGACGTTTATTAACGTAAGTATACATCATTCGCGGCGCTATTAGCCCGCATAATTTGTCGCGTAACGCGCGATAGTGTTACTCATGCAACGGGTGCTGATAACTATAGGTAGGTAAATTATTAGAGAAAATCTATTAAGAGTCATAATCGTAGAAAATAAATTCGAGAACTTGGATTTTAGTTAGAGTTTAAACTGGTATTTGTATCTATATGGCTTTTGAGTTAAGATATAAAATACAATCACTGGGATTTTGTGATTGTTGCTATCGTTACCGTTTGACGATACAGGGTTCACAAGAACCCGGTTCTAAGTACGCGGGATGACAGTGGGGGCAGGCAGGGTTTTCTCCGTAGCTGGTTCGCCCAGGCCGGGCCACCTCCACTTGGAATGAAGTATGAGCATGTTCATCCTCATATCCTGGATGCTCTTTGTCTAAAGGAAAGACATAGTCAGGAACGAAGTAGGAACTAATATTGTACTCAGAATTCTTGGTAGGGGCTACAGGTTCCAAATCAGGCGGTGGAGGTCTCGTCACAGATCTGAAGGGACTCCTGCCGTCTCCAGAGATATTCCTTTTCCCTTGAACTACGTTAGTCTCATTGCTTTCTTTTGGAGGTTCTAAATCAAACGCTGGAGCAGCCCATTTCCACTCGTAGTAAATTGGTGGGCCAACAGTGGTAGTTGTACCCACGGATGAAGTCTCAGAATCGGTCTTAGGAGGAACCAAATCTGCCGCCGGGGTAGGAATGTGACTGAACTTCGAATCGGAACTTAACGTCGCCTCTGTTGGTTCAGGCTTAGTGTTAATAGTGTCGAATCTTGACGCTTCAACGAACCCTTTCTTATCATTTTCCACTCTATTAAAATCATTGCCAACATTCTTATTCCTCCTAGGCGTTCTATCGTCTTCAGCGCTAGACTGTCCAGCTGGCAACTGCGCATTGACATTTAAGATCTCAGATCGGGTCATGGCAGTTTTGATAGAATCCGGAGAGTTGGGGTCGAAACGTCTGATGAATTTAACGACGCGGTCGTCATCATCCTTCATCCGGACATCGATGTCCATCTCTTCTGAAGCTTCAGTTGTTGGCGCGAAGGGTGGAACTAAATGCTGAGGCGGAGGAGTCGGTGTGACGTTTGGGAACCCGGTATTTTGAGAGCCGGTATTATGAGTGAAATCCCGGTCTGGAGGTGTAGATTGTACGGTCGGGCTTGGTCTTTGCGAAGCGGCGCCCGTGATGATGTCTTCTTCATTGAGGTCCTGTTTGGGGGGTGTCCTAGGTCTGTGCGTGGACCAGGAGGTGGGTGGGCGGTAGCTGGGCTTGTCCCGGTCCAGGCCGTTGTTGTTGGCGCTGGAGAGACTGTCGCCGATACCCACGATGCTGTTCCCTGGGTGAGACTCGTACTAGAAAGGAAACATAACAGAACGTTACATGGTTATCCTTATTTTTATAACATGTTCAAAGTTTCCAATATAATTATGACTGTAGGTATTCCTATACGATCCAATTCCTCCTTTTTAGTGTTTCGGGATGCGGGTTCGAAAAAGAAACCGCCTTGAATACACACATACATGATTATACATACATATAAACAATTTATAGGTAGGATAGGTATCTAACTCTCGAACTTACCATTGCAGATACTCCCTACCTTTTTAATGTTGTATGGATTCTTAAACGAAGGTAAAGTTGCATAAATAAATAAATACACGTCTTACGTCATCAACGATATAGAATAAGGTTCCTATATCACTATAGCCATCTGATATGCTACCGACACGGAACAAGATTGTCATATCATTGTTTGTTGTTGTGTCAGTTAATTGCTGATGTAAAATTTCGGCTTACCTTAGATTCGGCCTCCTTCAACCCGGTGAAGTAGTTGCTGTTGGCGGGCACGGAAAGGATGTCAGGGCGCGGGGTGCGCAGGCGCATCTCCTCATCAGACACGAACGGCTTGTCGCGTTGACCTGGAAACAAGGTGAAATTTATTTGTAAATATGAATAAGTACTTTAATCCACTGCTTAGACCACACTCATTTGTTTAAATCGATTATAAGACTTGTTTTATCCCAGTTCCGGGACCGGTATACATCTTTTGTTTTTAATTAAATGTAAGTAGGTGAATTTAGTATAAGTAGATACATAATATATTGTAGGCATTTGTTGTCCTTTAAACTTTAACCTTCTAATTTCATGGATAAAAGATGCATGTCTGTTAACCATGAAATTAGAAGGCATTCTATTGGGATGTAAGTACTCTATTTATGATAAGCTGGTTATTGTTATTTTTAGATCATTCTTTATTCTCTCATTAAAGTTCATTTCAGAAGGCATTTTAATTGACTTTTTTATTACACCCAGACACGATTAAATTTTCCACCCATTATTATTCTGATCAAAATAGGTAAAGAGAAGAAGAGGTAGCAACGTAATTGTATAATCTGATCCAAAGATCAAGCAATAATTATGTACCAGAGTAATGAGAAAAAAAGGAATTATTACGCTAAATCTCGACAACGTAACCTGGAAAGAACTTCATCGAAAAAAGTTAAATCCCTGCAGCACTATTAATAGTTACTTTTTTTCTGTCGCCTAATTGATTGGACACTAAACAAGACACGACGAAATTATTAAAAACATCATAGAAGGGAAGCTACAAGGAAAGAGAGGAAGGGGAAGACCAAGAAGAGCTTACATGGAACAGATTAAAGAGAAAGTGAACGTCGTGTCTTACCTATAGGGAAGTAAGGGAATTGGCCTTTGATAGACTGGAAAGGAAAATGTTACACCGACAAGAGCGTGGCTCTTAAATTGATGATGATGACCCGACTGCGGCGAAGCAAAAAGGAGGGTTATGCCTTTGATATACAATAATGCAGAATGCTACACCGACAAGAGCGTGGCTCTTAAATTAGTGATGATGAGCCTAATTGATGTCCCACTGCTGGGCAAAGACCCACACACCCACAGTATATAGTAGTAACAGTTATAAATACAAAGAAATATTCTATACGATGAGTTAACCTTCTAACGCTGAGCAGATTCTCATAAAAGACAATAATTTGAGACTATCAAGTAAATTGCAGCTTTTATAAGAGCAGTAAGGTATAAAACAACACAGATTAAGTACCGTCATCATCTCTAAGACGCAATAACCATTGTTTGCGGTTACAGCCGACGCTGTGTCCGACCACAGTTGGCAGTGTTGTGTTTCTTTACTTACTTATGTAGGTACTTAACTAGGTAACTTCATAAACAGACTAATACCTCTAGTAGGTTTATTATATAGGTATATTTACAAGGTGTTAGTGACGTCGTAACGAATTCTGAGAGGGATGATTCAGACAAATAAGCAGAATTTTCCGTCGCAAAATTAATGATTTACTTTGTGTTTTTTTTAATTATTTTCAATTCTATACTTTAGCGATGGAATATTCCACTTGATATTAACTCAGAATAATGAGCTGAATAGTCTCTCTCAGTATTCGTTACGATGTCACTTACACCCCGTACAAGTACATATTATAGAAAGCCATAATATAAGCAGGTAAGCGTGTTAGTGACACCGCAGTAACGAATACAGAGGGGATGATTCAGACCATGATTCTGAGTTGATTTCGAGTGGAATTTCCTGTCAGAAAATTCATGAAAATTTTAGTGCTTTTTTAATTATGTTCAGTTCCATACGTTTCCATACTTGCGACGAAAAATTCCACTTGATAACTACCTAGTTATCAAGTGGAATTTTTCGTCTGAGTAAAAGTAAGAGTAGGAGTAGAGTAAGTACCTACTTACTCAGAATCAGTCTGAATCATCCCCCTCAGTATTCGTTACAATGTCACTATTCGTTGCGCCGTATACTATAGCATCATAATTCTATACATAATGTACCTAATCCAAATATCAAGCAACAATTATTTTTATTTATGCTACAGCCCCCTCCGGTTGATTGAGGGGAGGCTTGTGCCCAGCAGTGGGACGTATATAGGCTGTTTATGTAATGTTATGTATGCTACAGCCCTACTGCCTAAGTACATAAATATTTTTGAATAATAAAGGTACCCGAGCAATGTGAAAACAGGTTTTTATCACGGTAAATCTGTACAACGCCACCTATAAGTATTTTATTGGAACGTAGCTTGGAAAGTCCCTCATTTTACTTTTGTTATATTTTGTACATATGTCACTAAGATCAAGCCTACTTCCCATTGAGGTAGGCAGAGCCCACAAAATTCTAGTTACAATCTTGCGTGACGTATTAACTCAATATGGTCGCCGGTTTAGAGTATTCTTCACCTGTCCTTTTTTTTTTTTTTTTTTTCTTCAAAACATTCCGAATTTGAACAAACCCCACCGGTGTATCGAAGCTTTCTTGAAGCTCCCATCGCCGCGTGCGCATGAGATAGGGCATGAGGTGCGCTAGGGCAAGTGGAACAAGGGCACGCCGACGTCATGTGACTGCAACTTTCAACAAATGCTCGCGAACGGTTAAGTGTAGTGCTCTTTAGAAGATGGCTTGTTATTGTGTATCTTTATGATAAAAAGACAAACACAATTAGACCTGTGAATACAGAGAACCCTATCAGGGTGTGCAGAACCAAAAACAAAATACGTACATAGCATAACATAGCCTCCATACCCCCTCCGGTTGATTGAGGGGAGGCCTTTGCCCGGCAGTGGGACGTATATAGGCTGTTTATGTTTATGTGTTTGTGTGTTGTTTAGATTATATTTTGCGTTGAGACAAACCCAATGGCGGGTTTAACAATGCTTCTTAGCTTTTAAGGTAATATGTTCATGATTTTCTTTGCAATAAAAAAAACATGCATCATGCCTGTATCCACAAAAGGATAGGCACACCGATGTATATAGTAATACTGGATGTATCTCCTAACCAGCAACTTGTTGAAGGTCAATACCATGTAACATTTTTGAATTTACGTCATTTCGCAAGGTGTTATTGCTGAGGAGAAGAAATGACAAGAAACTGCAACAGCAACACATCTTTTAAAGGGGGGTGAGTCTATTGCCATTCATCATCATCATCAACCCATTAACGTCCCCACTGCTGGGGCACGGGCCTTCCCTATGGATGGGTAGGGAGATCGGGCCTTAAACCATCACGCGGGCCCAGTGCGGATTGATGGTTATTAACGACTGCTAATGCAGCCGGGATAAACGGCTTAACGTGCCTTACGAAGCACGGAGGAGCTCGAGATGAAAACTTTTTTTTGTGGTCACCCATCCAATGACCGGCCTTTGCGAAAGTTGCTTTACTTCAACAATCGCAGACCGAGCGCGTTAACCGCTGCGCCACCGAGCTCCTCAAATATTAATATTGCCATTAATCTGGCACAAATACTGGAAACCATGTTAAGTATATCAATAATCTATGTTCCAAACATGAATTCAAACTCATAAAGTCAAATTCAGTGATTTAGAGTCCTAACCAGGATTCGAAGACGTGAGAGCACGATGTAAAGAAAGAGAGAGAGAGAGATATCTCCAAGGAGATCACGTAGCAAAAAAAATATATCAAAAGATTGGATAAGCTAGCTTTTCGCCCGCGACATCGTCCTCGTAGATCACTAGGACACTCGTTGTACAGTCATGAGCAATATAATGTACCCACTTTAGGACTCTATCGCACTAACATATTTGACATTTAGTGAGACTTACAGTTCGACGATCTGGTGAAGGTCGCGGGAAGCCGCTGGATGCGGGCAGCGCAGGACCGATCGTCGTGGAGATCCTTGGGGGAGGCCTATGCCCAGCAGTGGGCGTCGTACGGCTGATGATGATGATGACAGTTCAATATGTCAAAAAAGTTAATGTGACATGGTACCAAAGTGTATACATATTAATGCTCGTGACCGTACTCGTTGACAGCCTTCAGCGCTCCCAAGCGCTCTCAAGTAGTTAATGCCATCTGCGGCAAATCTAGAATAAGTCACGTCAAAAAAAAAATTAGGACACTATGGGTGCCTGCAAGTATAATAGCGTTTATATAACACATTTTGTTGTACGCAACCGTGCTGGCGCCACCATTGTGTCCTAGTGAGATGTGGCCCTTGTAATGAACGAAGGTTGTTTGTTGAAGAATGTTTGAATTACTAAGATATACTTACTTAATGAAGGACTTTCGTGTTCTACTAATAAAGTTCCCTTGTATTATTTAACGCTTACGAACTAAGTAATCAATTAATTCTTAAAAAAAATATTTAAAAATTAATGGCCAGTAAAAAATACGTGTAAAGCTTAACACCAATTATTATTCCAATAATTCACACGTCGAAAACGCATGTTTGCGTACAAGGAAGTGTATGTAATTACTGATTACAATTAATAGCATAGAATTTATAAGCATAGAGTCCATTGCGAGTTATGAATGGTGATGTTTCTATATGTTAGCTATTAAACCGTCGATGGATAATGATACTCGGAAGTAACCTCCAGGCAACCTACGTTAAGTGTCAAGGTGTCTAAACGTGTGTGTTATATCGATAAATGCACCTATTATTATTTATTTAGTAATTTAACGTCTATTGAAAATAATTGTGATGGAGCACGAGCAGAATGGCGGTTGCAAGGTCAATGACCGACTACACCAACCCTATGGCCCTGTGTAGTTAGCCACAGCCGCGAATCACCAAACGACTAATTTCTACTAAGGCTACTCGTAATACTTTTACTTTCCATTCAAGTCCATTAGTATTTCACTGTCTCTTGTTGACCTTGAGAACCTGGTTGTCCAAAAAAGTAAGATGATTCCGTGCTTTAGAAGGCGTTAAGGCATTGGTCCCGAGTTACTAACCCAAATACCTCAACCAACCCACACTGGGGCAGCGTGGTGGAGTATACTCCAAACCCTGAGGTTATCTGAGCCTGTGCCCAGTAGGACATATACCTAAAGACTGTTTATGTTATGTTTAGTCTATTAGATAAAACTTCGTTAAGTACGAGATCTTTCTATGACAATACAAAGAAGGAAGGCAGTAAGAATTCAAAGGTCAAAAAGCATTGTTGCCAGCTGACAGGTCAATGACACCAGTGCTTCATTTTGGAGTTCGGAATGCATCTGTCTAGAGGAAGGACTTTCGTATAAGTAAATATTACCTGATATATAAGAAGTGTGGTAGCTTCTAAATTAAAAAAATAATACTTAGTGCAAAAAGTTGATGCAAGAACAGCTTTTTATTTTCTCATCATGAACATTTTAATTTTCGCAGTAAAACCCACCTTTTTTATTTTACTTTTTAGTAAAATTATTATTTTACTTTAAAATACAGTAAAACAAGTACTTCCGGTGAAGTCGCAGTATAACCCGACCGCGTTACAAAGCACCACGCGCTAATATACGTAATAAGACGATGCGTACTTTCTTATTTGACACGATTTTATATATTTATATTTTACTGCTGTGTATGAATGTATAGGTACCTAAACAAACGCCAAGATTTCGCCGCATTTTGTACTAAGCGCTGTATCTACGGTAATAGTAAATCAATGCTGTCCATGTCAAACTGCTTCTGTATATCTCAGCACACAATGACTAGCGAAAACTTGAATAGCCACTGATGAGAGACGTCCCTACTGACTTGACTCACTATTGACGAGTGTAGGCGTGAATCAGTACCCAATTTGAATAAGTTCAGAATGAACCAACAAGGTCTGGTTCATATATTATTTAATATAAGGTACATTATGATGTGGCAGATACCCTTGACCATCTTCGCGATTATAAAACGGTTGTAATTAAAATATGTTACATAATATTGGGTATAGCAAGTTGTATTCGTGTCGAGGATGATAAGTTGGTGTTGTTTGGTGTTCTGCATAGAGTTTTAAGTCATCATCATCATTGGGCTCCGGCCAAGTAGTAAATCTACAATCATCATCACCAGCCCATTAACGTCCCCGCTGCAGGGGCACGGGCCATCCCTATGGATGGATAGGGAGATCGGGCCTTAAACCACCACGTGTGGGCCCAATGCGGATTGGTGGTTATTAACGACAGCTAATGCAGCCGGGACCAACGGCTTAACGTGCCTTCCGAAGCACGGAGGAGCTCGAGATGAAAACTTTTTTTTTAGGTCACCCATCCTATGACCGGCCTTTGCGAAAGTTGCTTAACTTCAACAATCGCAGACCGAGCGCGTTTACCGCTGCGCCACATCATAAATGATTATCATGTGCTCAGCGTGAGGAAACCCACATTCCCAAAAAATGCATTTTCGGAGGTATGTGACCTAATCTGTATTGGGTTGGTTTTCCCTTCGCGGGTTGGAAGGTCAGACAGGCAGGTCAGTTGTCAGGTTGGGTAAGCGGACCCTGTGAAAATGGGATAATGCTAGGGAGATGATGGTGGTCTGAATCAATCAATCAATAATTCTTTATTGCACCAAAACATAAACTCAAGACACACAAGGTCAGAGTCCCATACAGTTACGGTCATGACCCTTTGTCTGGAGGGACATAATCTGAAGTGGAAACTTACCTATGAGGAGGTTGGCGCTGTAGTCGCGCTCGGACATGCTGCAGTTGACCATGTACCAGTGGTCACAGATGAGCATGCGCTGCTGGAACAGCGTGGTGTTGGGGCACGTGTAGCTGAACTGGCGGCCCAGCCCGTCACACATGTGGTACACCTGGGGAAGACAATCAAAAATCAAATCAAATACACTGACGTGCATACATACATACATAAACTCACGCCCGTATTCCCCAAGGGGTGGGCAGAACTACAAATAATCAAGAAACTATTTCCAGCCACTTTTGATACATAGTCCTAAGGATAATGATAAACTGTATGATGATAGGTGATCAGCCTATCGCTCTTACAGATAATCCATCATGATCGACAGGACGCAGGACTTACGTGCACAGAACTTAATTTTAACGGACGTAACACATGAGTACAGTACAACTCAGGCGGCCTTATTGCTCTAGAGCAATTTCTTCCAGGCAACCACTGCCAGAAAACAAACATACCTATATATTTCAATGACCCGCAAGACACAGGTATACCTAGTTCGGGGGCCAGAGAATCGTTTCTTTATATTGTATTTTCATTTCAACAATTATATTGTGGCAGTTTATGAAAAATAAATAAAATTAATTAATTAATTTATTTTAAAATTAATTTATTTATTTTTATTTATTTATTTTAATAAAATTTATTATTATTATTATTATATAGGAGCTCGGTGGCGCAGCGGTAAAACGCGCTCGGTCTGCGATTGTTGAAGTAAAGCAACTTTCGCAGAGGCCGGTCATGGGATGGGTGACCACAAAAAAAAAAAAAGTTTTCATCTCGAGCTCCTCCGTGCTTTGGAAGGCATGTTAAGCCGTTGGTCCCGGCTGCATTAGCAGTCGTTAATAACCACCAATCCGCACTGGGCCCGCGTGGTGGTTTAAGGCCCGATCTCCCTATCCATCCATAGGGAAGGCCCGTGCCCCAGCAGTGGGGACGTTAATGGGCTGATGATGATGATGATTATTATTATAAGTACGTGGTATTATTCTTTAATCTATGGTTATGGTTAAAGTGACTTATCGGTTTGCCTCAAATGGCAATCACTACTTTATTGTGACGGATAATTATAACAACGTCATTTGATACACCTGACCCTTTCTGATTGAAGCAAAAGGTATTCCATCACAATACCGCTCCTATTTGGTGCATATAAATCAAAGCTTCTGTGATGCATTCTTTAATAATGAACACGTCACACCATCAGTCACTGGGAAGACTCACTACACGATCAATCGCTTTAAATCTCAATTAATATGGTTCTTTTTTTGTTTGCACGCATGAACCGTATGATAGCGTCTTTGTGTTGTGGAATGTTATTCTTTTTTTATGTTTCCTATCCGTGATCGTCATCTACTGCGTAATGTCCAGGAAATACATTAAAAGCGAATTATGTCACGATTGTGGCGTTCGTGTTACGTCTTTTTACCGACTTCAAAAAAGGAGGAGGTTCTCAATATACCGTATATTTCTTTTTTCAGGGTAGTTTTGTTTTTAGTACCTACTTACTGTGTAGTAATAAGTCTAGCCTTTTGACTCATGAGTAACTTAATTTTACCTTCATTTGCTTCTACTAATGCTTCTTACTGTTTCTATTCTATTAAGGGGAAGTCACAATGTTTTTGTGTTCTTTTCAGGGTAGATGCAATTATGAATCTGCTAAGTTAGCTCCATTGTATCTAAAACAGGCGAACTATGCTACGTCCCTCTGCTGGGCACAGGCCTAACCTCAATCAACTGGAGGTGGTGTGGAGTATTCTCCACCACGCTAATATTACACGACTTGAAACCATAAAGATGACATACGCATATATTTTGATAACGTTTGCCTTAATATCCCGAGGAATATGTCTCAAAATTCTCAAATGATGATGTCTATAATTGGCTGAACTATTGACCATAATAGCATGAAAATAAAATCTTTATAAAAACATAATATGAATAGGTAGTCAAGATGAGATACCTATAAGGTAACTAATATAATAATTATTAATGATATTGAGTTGCCTTTTTAAGACACGTAGGCAATTGACAACATTTCAAATTTTTAAGCCGTGGTTTTTTTGTGCTATTTCGAAAGTACTTGTTTAAATAGAAGACACGTATTTTTTCTTTTCAAGATTTTTTCACTAGAAGTTACAAAAAATATTTTTTGAAAATTGGATTCTGCCATTGATAGAATGAAGGCAGTATAATGTAATGTACCTTTGCATGCGTATTTAAAACAAGTCGCAAACAAAGTGTCATGTTATGTATGACATTTACTTTTTTTATAATTTTTATGTAAAGGTCTGAACTTATTATGCCTTCCTCTTCTGACCTCGTGGATTTTTCAATATATTTCTATTATTACTGAATTAAAAAATCCGAAAAAATGTGTTTTGTGTAAATCATAGAAATATCTCGAAATGGTTTTCGATTTAAGGCACCTTAGTAAAAATGAAATGTTGTCAATTGTGAATAAAGGAAGGAATCGACTAACAAGCATTGCGTAAAAACCTTATTCATACGTAAAATATTACTTAGTAATAAATCAATTATTATTATGGACATTGAACAATTCCAATAAATCAATCAATTTTAATCAGATTTATTGCTGTTGAGAAAAATATGGTGTGCAACACCTTTAATAACACCTTTGTTTGTTTTCGGGTAAATGAGGTAAAAATAACCCTCTTTTTTATTTTTTATATTTATTTTAAAATATATATACTTATTATGTGACTTTTCTAAAAGACTAAGTATATAAAAATAGCGGAAACAGGTTTAATAAGCAAGGAAATGTGCATTAGAACCGCTAGCTGGACTTGATTGTGCCTGATTATGAAAATGGATGTCCGTTGATAATTTCCAAACAATTGCGAGTATTTTGCGAAAAATTACACATGTGAAGTGTTTAGTGGAGTGATTTGTGAAGTGTTCAGTGAAGTATTTAGTGCAGTGTTAAGTGAAGTAATAGTGTCACAGTTGGACTGCGTAGCTTTGTACAAGTACTGTACCGCGTGTTTGTTATTAATACTCATTTACTTACTTTGAATTTCGTGAGTTTCCATCCAATACCTGAAACCCACTATTGTTTTTTTTTTTTTGAGAAGACACCATCGGAGCGGACGCTGAGCTTATTCTATGTTATTTCTCAAATGCTGTATACTTACCAGCTTATTTCGGCTACTACTATTAGATACTTTGTCCACTATTAGGTAGCAGCATGTACCTAACATTAAGCTGTCAGTCGAATATAAAAATAAAACATACAACGAAGGCTGACTGGACCAAAATAGTACGTAAGACCTATTAACTAAATAATCCGGCAATCATGTTTATTAGGATTTCCGTTACCAAATATAGATATAAGTGGGTACTACAGCCCATTAATTTTATACATATAAGAACTGGGAATGATTTTTAAAATAACGTTTGTAAGTTGGTAGGTATTTAAATTCAACATGAAAACCTAACCCGCAATTATGGACGTCATGCAAAAATACGCGGTTATTTTTTTATCTAGAGACGATTATGATATGCCATTTTTAGATTCAACTGACGTATTCAGACTTCGAGTTTGATAATGCTTTTAATGGTATGAACATACATACATTTAAAGTCACGCCAAGCAAAAACTGAAAATTCACGTGTCATGACTATTCGTTCGGCTCACAAAAACAAGGTGATTCGCCACGAAAACAAATTAAATACTGTGAAGTCCCAAAATCAAGCTGTTTATCTCGAAGTTTCCTTACCCGAACGAAGTTTAACATATATTTTTAAGCGGTGGGTGAGCTGACGAATAATAACAATACTTTATAACATATTTTTAGTTCTTTTTTCCAAAAAATGGGTTTAGGATCGGATTTCGCGGTGGATCGTAAATCGTAATACTTAATAAACAATTCTTAGTTTTCATTTCACTCTTTGAAGGAGAGCTACTTGCTGGTTGCCTATACAATTAGAAACCCAAAGGGGTTGGCGGAGGTGTATATAAATAACAATTCCAGACCGTACGCGTCTAGTTGTCAGAGTTCTTTATTTACGTATTTATTTAAAAACTATTGAGAAAAGGAGAGCGTCAAAATACTATTTTAGGAAGTAAAGTAGAAATATTTGGCAAGGTACAAAATTGACCATATTATGTATCTCGTAACCGTAAATAATCGCTGAACAAAGATAGGGGTGTATTTTAATGCCAATGAGCCTCTATCTATTTTTTTCGATTTGGACGTCAACCTTTGGGCCACTTTTTATTTTACAAAACCTGCGCGGTCTGCACGGCGCCAATTATATCGAGGGCTTCGACCAATAGACGCAACGAAAGGTTATTTGGTCGATATAATTCGCGAGGAGCGCGGCGCGGTTGCTGTGCCGCGGGGCTGTATCCATTTTATAATATAACTATTTACTTGTTTCCGCATTCGATACTTAATAATAAAGGATATTACGTTCACTGTCCTTTTGTTATTATGTAACAGACTCTAACTTGTGATTTAATTATTATTCACGACCTCTGTCACGTAATAGCTAACCTTGATCACCAAACTAAGAGGTCCCGGTTCCAATTCTTTTCACATCTCTCTGATCTACCTGCTTTTCTAAGATTTCAACCTGTAGTGAAGCAGCGTATGCTCCGTATTTCTTTCGATCGATGACGAGAAGCTTTTGCACAGCAGTATGGGGCATTTTGTGTGAGGTTTTGGAGAATTGGAGCATTAAATGAAAAATATATTTATAAACGATACTGGCATAGCCTTGGAATTAACAGTTGGCCTAGATGTGTTAATCTATTTTTAAATAAATAATTATAGTTTCCATTTCAAGCGTTTCATGTCTCTGAAGCAACTATATTTATTTTGTAACTACCAAGTGACATGCGAGAACTCTTGGCATGTCATGGGAGCAAGCTACAGGGGCTGCAAAAGTTTGCGAGGAGTTGAAATCTGTTAATCGAGCCCTACATCCCAACAGGGGATAAAAGGAATAGAAGAAGAAGTGACAATCGTTACCGTGAAATCACGTGCTCAGCTGTGAAGGAAAACATCCTGAAGAAACCGAGAAACGCATATAAATAAAATATTCTCTACCGCACTCACACAAGAAATACAATACAAAAGAAAATTTAAACCAAATAGCGACAGGAAGTATTCATACTATAACATTACGTCTCACTCTTCCGGTTATCGAAACATCAGAATCTGGTTATTTTAAAGCTGCAAACCTTCCACACAATTGAAGTGAAGTCTCATGAACCTTACATCCACTCATTACACTTATTGAACATAACAATAAACCCAATTAGACTGGGGTCAAACCTACCATTTCGCTGGTATGCGGAAACTATGTGGTGACCTTAACATTACCATCAAAACGGATCATCTCGCCTCTAGGCGTGACCAAGATACTGTCTGCCTTTAACGCCATGCCACTTCAACATAGTCCAGTAAGAACAGTATCTTCAGAGAGATGTACTTACGCGCCTGCTATTCCTGAAGTGTCTACTGGGTAGAATCCCGGCTCGGGATCTAAACCACTGAGTTCGACTTTACGAGTTCGACTTTATGAGTTTGAATTCAATTTATATCATGTGTTTTTTTTATTTGTGCCCGGTTAATAGCAATAGGCTCGCTCCATATCATATGGAACTTAAATATACAGGCATGATGCTATATTATGTTATGTTATGCTATTCTTGTAGGAGTAAGCAGAGCTGTAAATCTTCAAACGCCGCCTAATAACATGCGCACACTTGTGCCTCTAAAGATCCAATTCGATACTACACAAACCTATACGTTTATTGAGTGCGGAATGAAGAGAACACGAGAGTTTCCTACAGAATACCTACCGATTCATTGTCATCCCATACTTTACAAAAGTCCTTCCATGATTTTTCTACAACTCTACATCTATAGTCGGCTGGTGTGGCATTAACGCGAAAAAGATTTTATAAAATACCAATTTAGTACAAATTTTAATTAGAAAGAATAAACATTATTTCTTTCTCCCTCTATCATTCTCTCTCTTTTTCTCTCGCAAGATTCCAAAAATACTTACATAAAGTAGCACTGCTGTTAATGTTTTACTGTAACACGACGCCACGGCGCTGCGAAACGCCTGGGCGTGGGACTTTGATGTTGATACGTTTGCATATATTAATAACTAAATATATAATGGACTGCTTTGTTTTGAGTTTAATATAATTACGAGACTGTGTTTTGGTCTTACTTGCTTTCCGCTATGACAAAATATGTGTAGGTCGACGTATTAAACACAACAGAAATAATGGCTCATCCCGTATAAATGGTGCGTTCTTAACGTGAATAATTGTAGGTTAGTATTAATTACTTGGCCCGACCCGGTACAAAATTTAAATTAAAAAAGTATAAGACACGAATCTCGTGTGAGAGTATTACAATTGAAAGAATTGATCGACCGTGATCAAATTATGTTGCTACTGATATAAGTAAGCAACATAATTCTATACATATCTGAACCAAATATCGAGCAACAATTAGGTTTATAATATATGCCTTTTCTATTACTTACATTATATTTTTGAATAATTATGTACCCGAGCAATGAGAAAATAGGTAATTATCACGTTAAATCTGTACAGTGCTATCTATATTTTTAGGGAAACGTAAGATGTTCCGTGCTTCGGAAGGTTTGTTATGCCGTTGGTCCTGGTTACTACTTACTAATGTAAGTTTGTAGTCGTTACATGAGCCATGTCGGGGGCCTTTGGCGGCTCAATAGTAACCCTGACACCAGGGTTGATGGGGTTGGTAATCCACCTCACAACCCACACGACAGAAGAAGGGGAACGTAGTGTGGAAAGACCCTTTAATTACACGCACATTATAAGATGCCAGTTTGAGTGGCACATCGTTAGTTACATCGGTAGTCGGGTGTTATAGTGTGCGTGTGCACTACGTAGATGCGTGTGAACACGTCCGTCACCCCACGTGTCAAGGTGTTATGTATATATAACTCATACTCGTTTTATACCATATATAATATTTTCCTCCACTTTTACAATCAAACGCTTATCAGCATACAATACAATTTTTATAATTCTATAACAACCAAAATTACATCCACGTATTTTTCCGTATCCTTCAAATAACCCAGAACTATTTTTTTTATATAATTATATTTTTTTTATATTTTATTGATTTATTTACATCTATATTATCAAACAAAAAACAATCTCCCGCCGAATGTCCTTTTTCTTTTTCCAAATTATTTTTTTATTAATTGCTTGTCAACCTCCTCGAATAGCATGGTTTGTCGATGGTAAGTTCGGGAGGAAACTTCTCAAAATTGCTTTTAGGTCAAGATCTGGGCACATTCTATTAAAGAGCTTGGCTTACTTAATGAAAAAACCTTTTCCCCAAACTGCGAAGTTTGTGGGAAGAGGGAAGATACGTACCATATCTTATATGAATGTACTCGGCATACCTCACAAAGGCTGTTTTTATTTAAACAACAAAAAATTAGGAGTCAGAATAGTGATCGTGTCGTACAAGACATGCATAACATCGCGCATTATGTTTTATGTTGTACGAATTTTGGAGCGTCAAAGAATAAGGAATAACACTATGTATAGAATGGCAACTCTCGGCTCCCCACCTAGGTTAGCTAGGTAGGTTTACCTCACCCCTCGAACATAGTTTAGATTTGAAACATATGGCGTCAGACGTCACACGCACAGATGCGCGTTTACGATAACGTCAATGTGTGGTGTCTGTGTAGAATGAGATTGTTTGTATGAAGCGTTCGGGGTGTGCCCTTGTGGAAAATATGCGTCTGATATATTTGTTTACATATATGAAACAATATAGCAAGCAAGCTATAAAGGCTGCAAAGACCACGAGGACTGAAAATCTGTTATTCGACCCTACATCCCAACAGGGGATAAAATGATTAGAAAAAGATAGTACACAATACATATTTGATTTTAGCTTTAGAAAAATAATTAAAATTAAGTGCGGTTTATATTAGGGCAAAGTCGAATCGCATCGAAACGTCAATCAAATACATAAGCATTACATAAACAGCCTATATAATCCATCCATTCCTTTGATTTCGAATTGAAAGTAAAAATTGTATTGTAAACCGGTCTAGTTGTAAAACAAAAAAACAACCTTCAGAAAAGCAATGTCCTCTCCACATGAGTATAAATTAGTTACAAATATGCGTTTTAAACTAGTCCGAAACACTAAATCTTTATTAGGTACTTACGTAAATATCACACACACATACCTGCTTAGGCTAATACTTCCTGCTTCATTTAGACATACCAATGAGTATAAAAAATAAATAATGCATTAACATGTCTGGCATTTTTGGTTTGGAGAAAAAAAGGTATATTTTTTGATAAATTATACATACATGCACAAGATCACGTCTATTTTCCGTTGAGGTAGGCAGAGACTACGGTATCCCACTTACTACTATACTATACTGTCACAGCACCTTCGCTAGTTGAAATAAAAACACGAATTACACTTAGTTCTTAGTTAGTTGGTTAGGGGTGATTTGCGTCAGACAGAGTACTGCGGGGCGGAAGGCAAGAGGGAAACCATTGCTCTATTTTTCCCTAAAAAGTAGCGAGTAGAAAAAATGCTTCACCGACAAGAGCGTAGCTCTTAAATTAGTGGTGACACTTAGTTCATTAGGTAAGCGTTCCTTCATGTCCCATCAAAGACAGGCGATTACTACGACCAAGACGGCCCAACGACTAAGTTTCTTACAAAATAGCCTTGCGATTGACCACAATCCCATCTGATGGTAAGTAAAGACGTGGTCTAAAGTGGTACACGCTTACTTAAGTAAGCGTTACCTAAGTTACCACTTCAGACCACATCAACAGAGGTTACCAGAATTTGTGCCCGGTTAATAGCATGGCCTCCACCAACCCGCATTGGAGCAGCGTGGTGGAGTATGCTCCATATCCCCTCCGGTTGATTGAGGGGAGGCTTGTGCCCAGCAGTGGGACGTATATAGGCTGTTTATGGTTTTATGTTTTATTGGCATAGGCTCGCCCTCTATTCCATGGGACTTATACCTGGCAATAAAGTACCTAATAAATGATTTTATTGTCATTATTGTAGAAGAACTTCTATTCCGTGAGTATTTAATTATAGATATAAGTACATAAAAACAAAAGGTCACTGACTGACTAAAAATAGAAAGAAATCTCAGAAACTATAAATGTTAGGAGTTTCAAAATTTGCATGGGGATTTATTTTAGAATGTAGGTGCTCAGTAAAACGGGATTTTGCGAGAGTTAACCCCTAAAGGGGTGAAAAGGGGTGGCAACGTGTGTAATGAAACGTGTATAGTTTTAATAGTGTTTCACGCGAACGAAGTCGCGGGTAAGATTTAGTTGTCAATAAAAATAGGTACTTAATAAAAATGATTTCGCTTATAAAGACTCCCACTCGCACTTGACCGGTTTGTATTTGGATGTGCTAGCGGCCGCCCGGTCATGTGATCTACATTAGAACATAACATTTTAACTGAATTATTATTGAGTCTGGTTTGCCTTGACAAACAAAGACATATTTGTTAAAATTCAAACTAAAATTTTTGCTAGACCAATATTACATACATACATAATCTTACGCCTATTTCCGTGTGTTTGTTCGTCTATGGAAGGGAAAGTAGGAGGAAAGAGAGGAAGAAGAGCTTACATGGAATAAAAGGAGGCGAACATCGAATAAGAATAAGAATAAGGATAAGAATAAGGATAAGAATAAGGATAAGAATAAGGATAAGAATAAGGATAAGAATAAGGATAAGAATAAGGATAAGAATAAGGATAAGAATAAGGATAAGAATAAGGATAAGAATAAGGATAAGAATAAGGATAAGAATAAGGATAAGGATAAGGATAAGAATAAGAATAAGAATAAGAATAAGAATAAGGATAAGAATAAAGATAGGAATAAGGAAGTCAAAAAATTGAACTTTGATAGACAAGATTATAGAATTTTCTGTTACACCGACAAGAGTTTGGCTTTTAAATTGATGATGATGACGCCGAGACACACAATTCTGACTTGCTTCTCTTGCTTCCTCCGCATTCATCATTCGTTTCATACACGCACGCCAGTTCAGAGTAGATCGTACTGAATCTTTTTTAAGGACATACCTACCTACCCAATTTGGTCAATGTACGTCTTTCTAGGTGTTCCTCTCTATAACCTAGACCGATTTTAATAGTATTTAGATCCAGAAGGCAACTTGCATACCAAGATGGAAATATTCCTACACGGAAAAGATTTACAAGACGTTTTTTTCGTTATTAGATTATTATTCTTTATCTGTCATAAGAACATACTTCGATACCTAATAAATATTTCTTAAAACTGATGTATTGACATATTCAAACCAGATTAGACGGATGCGGAGCAGTCAAAAATGTATACGTAGGTATAATTTATATTAAGTAGGTAATATTATGTTAGAAATACATCACCAATTCTTATAAATCATAAATAAGTACATAATAATATGGATTTTTTGGTCGACATTTCAACTCTTGGCAGATAAACATAAACAGCGGATTATGTCTTCAACAACTCGATAAACTGTCTATAATGGCAATCTGTCATCATACCACACTCTGAACGCTATAAAAATCTTATTTTGACTGCGTGTGTGAGCGAGACAGACAATTTGCGAACGCTCCCCTTTACTCCCCAGATGGGGTCAATTTATATCAAATCCGTTCGCGTTGTTATCGTGTTTACGGCCAAACGAGGACACTAAAGAAAAATCATACATTCGTCCTAGGGCTTCAAATTCAAATATATCTTTATTCAGTAGGTAACACTACACACACACCCACACTGTACATACTATACACTGTAGAACACACACAACACACACACTACACACACACACACACACACACACACACACACACACACACACACACTCACACACACACACACACACACACTTACACTTTGAATCGTATTTTTTTCCATATCGTACGCCTGATCCGCCTGAAACTACTACGACTTTATGTAAGTCGTCCTTTGATATGTTTGCTCAGATAGAGATTACAAGCTGAGCTATGGTGCCTCTGCACTCAAAACAACATGAATTCACTCTAAACTTCGCCACAGTAGAGTAAAAAATATAAAAGAAAACAGTAAGAAACAAATTACTCCAACTTTTTGTTCGTCCTATTGTCTGCAGTCGTGCGCGCGCTATTTCGCGCTGTGCGCACACGCCGCCCGACTTACAACGCAACCTTGACCTGCGCAAATATATTTGACACGCCTATTGTAGGGCTTTTTTTAAAATACGCTTCTATTATTATGAAAATTAATTCGTTTTTTTAGAAGACGTCTTTTGTTGATTATTACGTTCAATGATGTGCCGTTCCCGGGAATGTTTCCAAAGTGGGAATATTCCTGTTGTATAAATTCTTTAAAAGTAACGTAACAAAATCGTTTCATGCGGAAAGCCACGGGAGCTCCGTGGTTCCTTCGCAATGAAAATCTGCACATTGACCTAGGTCTGCCAACCATTGCCCAATGGCTCAAATTAGCTTCCAAACGTTTTTTCGATTCTGCTCCGCACCACCCAAATCCCCCGCTTAGGGACGGTACTGAAAAGTATCGGCGTCCGAAAGACGTAATATACGATCCCGACGACCCGATTACTCTAGCCATAGTAGAGGCAGCCAATCAGCTCGCGACCAAACACTTCAGGACCCCGATACCGACCCCGCCGGCGTGGTCGACGATTTCCCTCATTCAGGGCTTATCGCTATCGACCCACTAGGGTCGATTAATTCTTTCAAATATTTTTCCTCTCAGACGACGCCCTGAGCCGAGGTTCGCGCCCAACTGGGCACCCTCAGGCCTGTTGTCTTAAACGTTGTACCGGGTGAGAGCCTTCAGCGCTCCCCATTTGTCCGGCCAAGTAGTTAATGCCATCTGCGGCAAATCTACAATAAGTCACGTCATAAAAAAAAAATAAGGACACTGGCTGCTTTTCTATTTAATTTTTTTTCTTATTGTACTCCGATCTTATCTGCTTAAAGGTTAGGTAAGTACTGAAGCTCTTTTTGTTTGCGCCTTTTTACTGCCGGGATGTTCCCAAAGTAGGAATTTTCCCTGAACGGCACTTCAGTAATTACGTTTGTCCAGATAAAGTTGATAATGTATGCATGTTGCTTATCGTCGCCTTATAGTAAGAACCTCGCATGCGCCTTTTTGAAAAATCACTTTCGGATGTGACTGTTGATCTGTCAGAAAGCTCGGTAAAGCGTGGGCAATCAGTTCATTTTACGATGGATGTACCTCTGCCTAGTCCTATTGGGGATACATAGACGTGCACTTAAGTTATTTGGACAGAAATACATTCCAAATACAAACAGACTCTAAGGTCTTAAAGTAAAAAACTCATTAGAGGCTTTCGCTAATCAAACTTCCGATCACGAGAGCCTTGCCCCTCTAACCACCCCACCACTGTTTCTAACCTTGATAATTACACTGTTGTAGGTAGGTAAAGCAACTCACAGTTTGTGCAAATGGCAGCCTCATGAATTGGAGCGAATAAATGGAAATATCAACTGAGGAAGGCAACTCACTCGTACACCTCGTCTGCTTTTATCAGGTACGGTTACTGTGATGAGAGGAGCAATTAGCGGGTTTATTGTTTTCCTGTAAATAGAGCCATCTTCTCTTCTTCTCTCGTGTGGGTTGTGAGGTGGATTGCCAACCCCATCAACCCTAGTGTCAGGGTTACTATTGAGCCACCAAAGGCCCGCGACATGGCTCATGTAACGACTACAAACTAATAAAGCCATGCTATGCCATGCCATGTATAATAGAGCCATGGTAGCCCAGTTGGTAGAACGCTTGCCTCTCACTTTAAAGTCGCAGGTTCGAATCCAGCAGCAGCCTAAACCAATGATTGTCGAATTTGTTTTCGAATGCATATTTGCTTCATAAATGATTATCACGTGCTCAGCGGTGAAGGAAAACATTGTGAGGAAACCCACATTCCCGAGAAATGCATTTTCGGAAGATGTGATCTGTATTGAGCTCTCGTGTGAGCAATACGCCTAGTCCTAGTTATTAGCCCATATTGTCCCACTACTAACATACATTTTTAAATAAACCTACCAGGTGGTAGATTTATTGGCCAGCACGCAAAAAGAGTAAATTTTAAAACCTTTTTTCGATTTTTTTAATTACTTATCAGAATTGGTTCTCACGCCAGCCATATTGCATGGAATTTAAGTTCATGACACATAGATAATAAATTACTCTTATTTAAAAACAAACAGCAATCAGTCTCTCCTTAACTTCTTACGAGAATATGTTGTTACGAGTAAGTACATGAAAATAATTCCTACCCGCTATCGCTCCGCTCATGCGTGTAGCCTCCTCCGACGTGCAGTTACGTAAGTTGTTGGAAAGTTCAAGGTGACTCAACTGGTTCAATGGATCAGTGATCCAGTGAGGAACAGCTTGTTGGACTCAGTTCAGATCAACGGAATTTGTTACTGATAACATGTTACGGATGCTTGTAGGAAAGATAACGTAACCCTGATTCAGATGAGATAGGTAGAGTTTAATAATCAAGGAGGTTTTACTTTTTACCCGTCTTTCAAAAAGGATTACCTAAGTGTGTCAAAAATATATATTTGTTTATGGATTTCTTTATACTTACCTCTGAAACACCCCAACCCCAACATCTAGAAGGACTCTAATGGATGAAATAGGTAAAATTTCTTCTTGTGTTTTCTATAATATGAGGACTTCTATAATGGTGAGGACCATTACCTTCTCCCCTTCCAAAAAATTCACATTTCTCTCTCCTCTCCCGAATTAACTTGGTTACTTAAATCCATAATTAAGTTTTGTATAATTGGTTCTGGCCTAAAAATGAAAATCTGGTTCTCAAATTCCATCCTCGTCACCATTTTACACTCAATAATAATTGATTGGGCCTAGGATTAATTATCACCGAAACCACATTACACGAGAAACAACTCTTTATTCGGTACTTGAAATACAAAGACCACCTTTACATCTATATGTGTATAATATAGACTACTAACTATAGCTTTCTTATCTATGGTTTAGGGTTGCTACACTAAGTAAGTAAAATGTTTATTTTTCAAATAAAAAAAATATATGGAAACAATAAAAACCCCACAAAACAAATTCCTCGGTTTATCTGTGGAATGTCTATCGATTCGTCTTAAACTCTTAACCGTTCGATGGTTATGGTTTCCCAATCCAATATTATTGAAATGGTTGCTCCCGCGCAAACAATTCCTTGCAGATGCCATATTCTTGCGGTTTATGTTATTTTTGTTTACTTATTTAAATCTATGGTCACAAAGCGTGTTTTTTGGAGTGGCAGAATTACTTTAACATAAACCAAAATCTCTAATTGAAGAAGAGCCGAGCCTAGGTTAGACTATAATATCCTTACGGATTACAAAGTGATTTTTGTTGCACCGGGATTCGAACCCGTGACCAATATTCCTAAAGTGGGAATGTTCCCGTTGTAAAAACTCTTTAATAGTGAGGACACTGGCTACTTTTCCTTTTCAAATTGTTCTTTGAACTCTGGTCTTATCTGCCATAGGTTACGTAATAAAGCTCTTTTTACATAAGTTTTGCGCCTTTTTACTGACGGGAACGTTGCCAAAATTGGAATATTCCCGAGAACGGCACAGCACTGATTACGAGTAGGTATATTTACTGTACCAAGGATATGTTGCAATTTATTGAAAGGTAAATACATCTTTTAAATAAAATCAACATTAATACGTGAGGTGACAGATACTCTTACATCAGACGTAAGTAACTACGAAAGTAATTACTTAAAAATTGCCTAATAATTACATCACTTATTTTTTAACTTAAATGTCCCATAAACTCACGCTAATGGTAATCTATTCATTTAATTTATTCATTGCTTTTACATGTGTATATACGTACATAGGATCTTATAGGTAACTAGCTTAGCGTCATCAACATGGAAACCCTGACTAGGGCCTTGCAATATATTCGACATGCATTTTAACAACAAATCAATAATAACATTTTTGTAAAAAATAAATTAGTACCGTTAAATAATAAAATAGAATACAATTTGTTGAAAAGTCTAAAATATATTTAAAATGAAAATTGTAAAATTAAATAAATAAATAAATAAATGTCAATTTTATTATTATAAAATATTTAGATTAATTATTTAAGTACATTACTACTATTACTATTTTGGTACAGATAGAGCTATTATAATCTGTTAGAAAATAGCTTCCGATATTTTTTTAAACTAGGTAGACTTCGATTATCGTGCGTTTTTCAATTACCTTTTATCTCTTTAAGATGTGATTTCCGGGACAATATCTGTACTATACAGGTGTTAGTGACGTCTTTGAAGGATGATTCCGACCATGATTCTAAGTTTATATCAAGTGGATTTTTCCGTCACAAAAGTATGAAACCTGTATGTAACCAAAAGTATGAAAACAACACAAAAATATTCATGAATTTTCGGACAAGAAATTCCACTTGATATCAACTCAGAATCATGGTCTGAATCATCCCCTTCAGTATTCGTTACGAAATAGCTAATACATAGTGCTCTTCCAATCGCAAACTATCTCCATACCAAATTTTATCAAAATACAAAAATTCATCAACTTATTTTCAACATTTGAAAATATGTTGAACTGTATGCCTATCTCTAAATACACGTAAAATATCTACACTTTTATGCCTGTTATGGCAACACTAAAATTGTTATTACACATTTTGAAAACGGAACATATTTGCATGCAAGGTTTTGTGGTCTATTGTCAACATGCAATGGCTGCCTGAGGCAATTCTATATTGAATTCCGTCAGTTTCACATTTGCTAACCGAAATAGATAAGGTTGGTTATAATTACGAGTTTTTATAGGTCGTAAGTTTGCTCTCACAGTCATTCATAGTTCGTGCTAATAAAAATGATTTATCAATTTCGCTAGTTGGCTTGATAATAATGATTGTAGACTAATTAATGTAGTACCTATACAGGGTGTTAGTCATATCGTAACGAATACTGTAGGGGATGATTCCGGCCATGATTCTGAGTTAATATCAAGTGGAATTTTCCGTCGCAAAATTCATGATTTTCGATATCAACTCAGAATCATAATCAGAATCGTCCTTTAAAGTTTTCGTTACGATGTCAATAAGACCCTGTATATGTTATTATTTAGGATTGATTTTATGGTTTATAGTTTTTTTGCAGACTATTGAAGACTATAGAGAACCGGAGAGGAAATATGATTGGCCACCTGATACGACACGATTCATTTATAACAAACATTATAGAAGGAAAAATTGAAGGGAAGAGAGGAAGGGGTAGACCTAGGATAACATTTATGAAACAAATAAAATAGAAGGTGCAGGTCGTGTCGTATCGGGAGGTGAAGGTTTTGGCGGGAAGAAGAGAGGAATGGCGGTTACTCCACCGACAAGAGCGCAGCTCTTAAATAGAGAGAGAGAGAGAGAGTTTTTTTGGCCGCTCCGCGTTCGGCAGCCGGCCAGCGCTGGCGTCGCTTCGCCGTGGCGTCGTCACGTGGACGTTGCGCAGACGCTGGCACGACGACGACGCTAGAAAGACGCTATTGTGGAGGGTCACTGAATGTGCTGAGCCATAATACTTATGACCACATTTCCTACAATAAATTGTATTTCATTTCATGTCACTGGCGCCCGACAACATTATAGCTAAGTTTATGACAAACACTCTTCAATATAATGAATCAGCTGTTGATTTAAATGACACCCGTTACTAACCTAGCATAATGGGTTGTCTACAGTGATGGGCGCATATGAATGATTTGTTCGAATGACTATTCGGATAGGTAGGTATTAGAATTATTCTATTAGAGGATTTGTAGGTTATTCGTACTATACGAAAGAAACAATTCCTTCAAATTAATATGCGTCAATCGAATTATTTATTTGTTGTTTTTCATCATTTATCGCTTTTTAGTTAAATGTTTAGTAAAAGGTTTTTACTCTTCAAAAATACTAATATAAGTAAGTAATAACTAAGTAATAGTAATATCGTGTGTTTATTATATTTCTTTCCGTTTTCATGTTTACATACTATTACTGAATTCCACCGTCCTGTATTTCAGTGTAAGTATATCAATTATTTACACCCTAAGTTTGCCTGGAAGAAATTACTACTTACTTTTCCTTTATGTGCAATAAAGTGTTTTTAGATTGAATTAAATTGTATGTGTTAACATAAAAACAAAGCAATCAATGACACGTTGCACATATTACAAAAAAATCTTACGAATAATTCGAGTGTATTTATTTAAACAATTGCCCATCACTAGTTGTCTATGTCTGTAGGTGTGGTGGCGCCAGGGTTTGACGTATTTTCTTGCTATACTATTTGCGCTCTAGCATGGTGCGTATGACAGCAGGACAGAAAGATAGAGAATATAGCCTAGTGCGAAAGGGACATCTACAACTACTCACTATTCTAACAGCTGTCCTACACATAATGTTATAACGCAATATAGCTATCGCGAAACCGTTGACATAATAACTAAAACTGTGCCAATTTATCAGCCTTCCGTGTCCAACTGTTACTTATGTAAACTGCGACATGATATAAATGTCCCGGTAATGGCTAGCTTCCTTCGTAAACGTGAAGGGTTACGCTACTCGTTATGAACATCTATGGAGCAAGTGCTTAATTTTTTTATTACTTTTATTTTAAAGTACTCCCGCGACAATGAAAGTAAAGGCACAGGCACAATGCAGTAAACCAATAGCTGTACGTCTTTTTTCTACATAGATAGCATTTGCTGCGTCTATTGGTCGAAAGCCTCGATATATATCGCGCCGCGGTTGCCGAGCAGACCGAACTGTAGTAATATGACGTAAAAACCGACGAAAGTTTTATGAGCTGTAGTTGTTTAGTTACGGACTCACCCTCACACACACACGCCACACACACCACACACACATACACATAGCAGGTAGCATCACCTTACCTATTAAGTAGTTATTATAACCTGTAACTCACCCCCTAGCTTTATCCCGTTTTTCACAGGGTCCGCTTACCTAACCTGAAGATTTGACAGGTCTAGTTTTTTACAGAAACGACTGCCTGTCTGATTTTCCAACCCGCGAAGGGAAAACGAGCCCAATTCAGATTAGGTCACATACCTCCGAAAATACATTTCTCGGGAATGTGGGTATTATAATCTGTAACTACATACTGGTAAATGTGAACTAATATTGTCATTCAAATCTTTTTTAGTACATAAAGATTTATTATTATCGATTGTTAAGAGTTTACGAGACACTAATGGTACCTAGTAAGTAATATCATCTAACTTACTTCTAGTTAAGCCTCCACCAACCGAGCTGTTGCAACGAAAACTGCACCACAGTGGACCGTAAGACAATTGCCTGTAATTGTCCAGACTTTCACAAACACCACTTATCTCGGAAACTAGATAAACTCACTCCAGGCACTGTTTTAGTTATGTCAGTGCTTTGGCAATACCTGGGTAATAAGTCATGTCTTAGCACCGCAATACTTCCCGATAAAGTGCTTGAATGAATTAGACTATAAAGGTGCGAATTAATCAAAAATACTTTTAAGATATGCTCCATACCCCTCCGGTTGATTGAGGGTAGGCCTGTGCGCAGCAGTGGGGCGTATTTAGGCTGTTTATGTATGTAATTTTAAGGTATTAACTCATCATCTCCCTAGCATTATCCCGTTTTCCGTAGGGTCCGCTAACTCAAAATATCAAATTCAAAAATATCTTTATTCAGTAGGTAACATAGTTTGAATCACCATTTCTTACATAACAAACGTCTCATCCGCGTAAAACTACTGCAGCTTCTCACAACATGTATAGCCGGGGAAAAGAAGCTGCAAGAAAATGTATTATTAGGGCATAAGGCTAATAATCTCGTTCAATGGGATCTTACCTGATCTTACTGACGTCAATAGACATCAAAGTATACTTCTGGAGTTAAAGACACAGAATAGAAGTTTAAGGGAAGCAGAAAGTAGAAGAGGCTGTGATAGAAAAACGTGATAAAATGATGAAATTATTATTACGTTTTTCTTGATTAAAATTATTAATAAGTTAAATAGAAAAAAGAAAATGTTTTTAATTAGTTTTAGATCTGTCTTTATTTAGTAATCAAAATTTCATAATTTATCTTTAACATAATACACGCTCCTGTCTTAACCTCAATTTTCACGCCCTTTCCAAATGTCTGGGATATAGAATCGACATACAAATACTTTTGGTTCTCTACACCTTTTTGAAGTCGGCCATCTCCCTCACAACCCACACGACAGAAGAAGACGATATTAATTAAGTGTAATTTCTGCAACTATCCATCTGCGCTGTGACAATAATAATGTCAGTAAATAGGTACGAGAGATGGACAGAGCTAGGCGTAAAGTTTGGCAGTAGCTGTGTAGGCCAGGGCCGAACGATATCCGTGCGAAGTTCTCCTATTGTCTTACTGTTTGCGACAGCATTTGTTATTTAATGACTGCATTTGTGGCTTGTATTTGTTGATGTAAACATGTATTATGAAGTTGGGCAATTAGTTGCAGAAATAACGCAGTTGTATGTGTATTAGTATTGTCTATGAAGTTGAAACGTCTGGCGGATTGCAAATTGGCAACTTTATGGTTATATCATGTCGTAAATCTTGTCTATGATACACAAAGTTTAACTACACATGTGTAATCGTACGTTCCTAATTTCTATAAGTAACTAACTAAGAAAATATTTGTGCACTGAAGTCTAACCTCATTGGCAATCGTAAAGCATAAGTTAATAAAGCTAAATCGAACACGCTTTTCGAAATATATTTTCAATTCCCAAATGTAAATAATGAATTAAAAACATAGTAAATTGTTTTCTAATCGAAAATTAATCAATCATTGAACCAGATGGCTAGTGGAAACGGATTACAAAAACAAAACCGAATCAAATTAT
This sequence comes from Pectinophora gossypiella, assembly GCF_024362695.1. Classification (NCBI taxonomy): domain Eukaryota; kingdom Metazoa; phylum Arthropoda; class Insecta; order Lepidoptera; family Gelechiidae; genus Pectinophora; species Pectinophora gossypiella. The sequence goes on from NC_065415.1 coordinate 16,157,208, forward strand.
CGACCTTGTTATGAATGCCGAGTGCCACCGCTATTGAATGCAAATTCTATTTTTGTTTACTTTGTAGTTAGTAAGCTGTTGCTTATCTAAATAATTGAAATTATCTTACTATAGTTTTTAGTCACTCAGTCGATCTTGTCTGTCTGTCCGTCATTATTTTGCGTGGCTTGATATATTTTTTTTTACAGAAAGATAACTGTAGGTTTGTTGAAGTTGCCTAGATGAAATGTAGCAAAGGCGTCTCTGTATTTTATACTTCATTTGTGTGTTTCATTGTGCTCAATAATGAAAGCACAACAATAAAGTACTTACGTAGTTCTGAATTCAAATTCTGATACACGGTAAATCTAATACTTGATGAACATGAAACCTATTTCCATATTTCTAAGGTATTTAAGATGATCAGAAATCAATATAATTTTTATTTTAGACTTAGTTTCGAATTTGAACTACTTACGAATAAACGAAACGAACGAATCGTTTTTCCATATAAATTCAAAAGAAGAATCTAAATTAAAAATAAAGAATTTATTTTTTATTGATTTTATGTACTGTCCGTACATTTTCGTATTGACGTTTCGTAAAAAGTATATTATTATTTGACTACTTAGTTGTTTAAATACAAAAACGATGTTTGCCGAGTTAGTATGATCGATATTGACTCAATATTCATGTCATACTGACGTTTATAACCCGGTTCTTACCTAAGTGTTTCACAAAATTGAACCTACAACTATGTAAGTAAATACTGACTTCATAAACTACATTAATTTGAAAGGCTTCCTTTTTCACACGCATTCACAATAACCTTGCGTTTACTGTAAGCGCAGCAGTAACTAACCGGTCCAAATAAATATTAGCAGCTTACAGAGGTCACTGACTGACCATCGAGAGCAAAAGTATCTTCTATCTCAATCAATTGAGACTACTTTTTATAAACAAAGCACTCGGGTCATTAGAAAAAAAAACGTATTCGTTACACAGTTACGTTACGACGCGCGCCGCGCAAAAAACTAGTAAGTAGGTGCTTATCGTACCTACTTATTCATGTTTTGATGTTTTTTATAGGTAAGCTTAATAAAGGGACCCGAGAAATGCGTTTCGATGGTATGTGGGCTAACCAGTATTGGGCTGGTTTTTTTCCTTTCGGATCGGAAGGACATACAGGCTACTGTAAAAAAACCAGACCTGTTAAATCTTCAGTTTAGGTGAGCGGACCCTGTGAAGAACAGGATCAGAATGATGAAGTAACGATAATGATGATGAAGCTTATTAAAGGCCATGGCTTTGGGGAAAAAATAGAAGTAGTAAAAATAGTAGTAGCATTTTTATTCAGTAATGGGTTAATGTAGCTGGTGATAATTTATATATTAAGCAGGTAGGTATCTTTATTTTACCTGATTATCTGAAAAACCGTTGGTCCCGGTTATTTGCCGTAAAAACACCTCCACCAACCCGCAGTGGAACAGCGTGGTGGAGTATGCTCTATATCCCCTGCGGTTGATTGAGGTGAGGCCTGCGCCCAGCAGTGGGACGTGTATAGGCTATTTATCTTTGTGTATGTTTATTTTAAGGTATGCTGCATGATACTATAATAATTACAAGCATAGTTTAAACTAAAAATATCCTATCAAGATCTTCGTTTAGATAGCAATACTGCAACCTTGAATGTCAGTCAGGCCAGATAAACGCTAATGACCTGACGACTTACTTAGCTCAATTTGTTATATTCATTTAAAATGCTACTGCACTTATGAGAACGGACTTATGTGTACAAAAAAGCAAGGAAAAACTGCGTAAATAAAAAAAAAAAACAATACAAAACAAGAAAAAAGTATCTGCTTTATGTTATAGTTTCTTAGTATTGCGTTGCGTTGCGTTGATTCCCTGTAGATACTTGGGTAGGTAATAGGTATAATTATTGTGGCAGGAATTTATCAGGAAAACAGCATTGAAAATATTTATATTTGCCATGTTTAAAAGTATAATATTTATTTTTTTATTTATACAAAACAAAACGGACAAGAGCTTTTGAAGATATTAGACATGAAAAATCAATATTTTTTTTAATAATTCATAAAAAGCATTCTCAGGGTCGTCTTTGGAATCTTCATTAGCTTTTAAGAAACTACGAATTAGCATTATATTGTGAAGAAGTCTGAATAATGTTTCAATAATTTTATATCCATTTATTAGCGAATTATTAAGTTGTGTATAATTAAGTCCGACATGCATTACGCAAAATAAAGATGGCATTTCAGTTGATGCAGCTTTCGCCATTCGTCAAACGAAACTTTGCCTTTTTGAGCACAATTTTTACGATCCTCATTACATTATTGTTGCGAAATTCATATTCTGCAATAAATCTCATAAAAGCGCGCAGATCACGCCGCCGCGTCGCCGCGTTGGTTGTAATTTTACTTTTTTTAAACCGCAATGACAATGCGACGGTCAAGCTTACAGCCAGTACGTCGATTACAAATTCCGTTTTGCATAACACGAAATGAGCGGGAGAAATAAAATTCAATATCGATACGTGATATACCTAAGTAATGGTTTTTACCATTCACAAAATTTGCAAGCTGTCTCGTTTGTCAATTACATTGACGAGTTATCTTGTGTCCATCTCCCGCTTGTTGGTACAAATGCAGTAATGGAAGTGCATTACTTTAGTCACAAGACATTACTTAAAGGATGTCGTTCACGTGGGAGCAACTTATGGCGTCTGGGCGACCTTGGACGCATCGTAGGCGCATCTGTCAGATCTTTAATAAGTTATATTTTTAAATTGACTGAATTTGTAAAATACATACATACTATATAAACACACGCCTTTTTCCTAACGGGGTATAGAATTCCATTTGCTTCGATCCTGACACACTTCTCTTGCTTCCTCCACATAATATTTTATTTGCTTATTCGTCAATCGTTTCATACACGCAGGCCGGTTCAGAGTAGGCTGGATGTTTAAAATACCTTCATAATAATCATGTAAAGACGATTGTGAAACTTATTGTGGTGCTCCTTAAAGCGTGCCGTCGATCAATGGATAAATATAAAAAACAGTAAAGTTAACTGACATGCAATCTACAGCAAAGGCATTTAGCTGATTTACATTGTGGGTATTGCTTTTTTTTAGTTAAAATACGCATATATTGCAATAGGTACATTATTTACACACTTAGATACTTTATTTTATAAGATGATTCCGTGTTTTGAGGGCATGTTCCCATTTTGGAACGATTCCCGGCAGTAAAAAGGCGCAAAAGTTACGTAAAAAGAGCTTTATTACCTAGCCTTTCATAATTATATTTTTAATAATATTAATATTTATTTCTTTAATAATTTTAATATTTCTTTTAAAATTGTTCATGTAATGCTACATTTTCATGTTAATAATTTTCAAGTTTGAAACAAAGTTTGCGTAACTCGGAACACGGTTCCGGGCGACCAATCAGCTGTAATCATGATCACGAAAGAATTTGCATTGATTTGATTGGTGCATTATGTAAAATGTATGCTCGTGTCGATTCCATCACGTGATCGTTATCCAATCGCATTCTGTTAAGTTCTCGAAAAATGTAGGTAAGTACCTAACTAGCGATTAATTATGACGATGATTGCAAGCGATGATTGATTCTTTCGTGATTTTTCCTGTCTTTACAATATTGTTAATTAATACCTACCTATTTATTTTCGCCATTGTTTTTAAACCTCTCATGTTTACAAGAAAGCGTTTTCCTTGTGCGTAACAATAGATTTTTCTACGAAAATAACAGGAAATTTAATGACTGTATGAATGAATGAGGTATGGCGTGATACTTAATATGCCTGTTTACAGTCTTACAGCAGAGCTAACATATTTGCCAATATGAAAAAAGACAGATTTTAATGAAATTCAGTAGTTTTGTACAATTTTACCAGTCACATTCGAGTGCACGAAAGAAGAGACTGAGGTCGCCATTGTCGGGTATCTGAATTGTATATTATGTATTATTTTAAATTTATTTTTAATTCAATTAATTAATTTTTGATTGTTATAATTTTCATTTTAATAAATATGATTCTTTTTAATACATTTTAGTTTTGATTTTAATAATTTTTAACTTTATTTCATTATTATTTTAAAGGAGATCATCGGCTTTCCATACTTTCGCCGGCCCAAATATGAAAGTGCCGGCCAGAGAAAAAAAATGTGCCGAACCTTTCGAGTAGATTGCTTTGAACATTTTTTTACTATGACACTAAACGTGTATGACCATTAGTTTGGCTTTAATTGGATTTTAAAAATCACGATTTTTCATACATTTTGTAAAAAAAATATATTATGTCCGTTAGGAAAAAGAGATATACAGGTGTATTACAAAGGACCGTTAGAACATTTATTAGTATGGCGCCAAACTTCTATGACCATTATTTTAAAATTTTAAAATTTTTGATTGTAATAACTTATAATTTTAAAGTGACATAATTGTATATTACAATATGGGTACCTACACGAAATAAATGCATTTTTTTTATTTATTACATAATTTCACAGCATATCAACTTAAAATCATGATTTGAATCATTCCTTAGATTTCTTTACGATGTCACTACCAGCCAGTATATTCTAGGGTCCTAATTTAAGTTGCCTAACTTAAGTACCTAAATAAATTTTAAAAAATACGGGCAGGTATTGTACGCATAATGTTGTAAAGCAAAAGTTAAAAAAAAATTAAGATTGGCCTCACCTGACACCCCGTCTCCACATCAGCATAGTATCCTGCTGCTCGTCCTGTGCACGTAAACCTCGTCTTCGGAACTCTGCCTTGCTTCAGTCCACTCTGAAACAACAAAGATATACCAACGTCTTTATCTATAATAATAAAATATTGTAATTGTCACCTCGCGCTAAACGGCCTCTGTGGTCCAGTGGTTGAGGGTTGGACTCACGACCTGGAGGCCCCGGGTTCGAATCCCGGTGGGAACATATCACAAAAATCACTTTATATTCCCTAGCTTGTTTAGGACATTACAGGCTGATCACCTAATCGTCCGAAAGTAAGATGATCCATGCTTCGGAAGGCACGTTAAGCCGTTGGTCCCGGTTACTGCTTACCGATGTAAGTATGTAGTCGTTACATGAGCTATGTCAGGGGCCTTTGGCGGCTCAATAGTAACCCTGACACCAGGGTTGATGAGGTTGGTATTCCCACCACAACCTACACGATAAGAAAAAGAAGAATAGCGGTCAAACGTCGTACTCATTGTTACATAGTTCATAAATAAAATTCGAAAATAAGTCGAAAAATAATATGAGATTGATTTTTGATCATCTTAGCCTTATAATTTCTTTTTGACCCAGTCTATAAATAAAAAAAAAACAAAATGTCTTGCAACCAAAAAACATTGCGTCGGAATCGATTACACTTATGGGTATATGAAAATAATTATTATTTTAGACCTTCAAGTGGAATTGCAGCTTCTTTGACAAGTTCAACCTCAGTTCAACATGTTTCGTAAAGATAGGCAAAGGTCCGCTGATGGATTATGCCATTAGTTAATTTGTTGAGTTCTGTTCAACACAACCTCGGTCCTTGTTGTATGCTAATTCGAAATTTAAACTCATATCACAAGTAATTAATCATTATTGCAGATTTGTTTATTGAATTTTTATGTGGCGCCTATTTTGAAATTCCTTACTTAAAGGTAATTTGAAGACATTATTATTATAGCATTACTATAATTTTACGCACATGTATAGTCACGAGTACTAATATGTATACACACTTTGAATCCATGTCGCATTAACTTTTTTGACAAATTAAATAGTAAATCCCATTAAATGTCAAATATGATTGTGCGACAGGGTTCTAAAGTTTCTTAGGTGCATGATATGGGCGACCTTATTGCACTAGAGCAATTTCTTTCAGGCAACCACTACCAGGAATTAGCCGTAAGTAAAATTGGCATGCGGGATGGTGGAAAAAAAGACAATTCTGATAAAGTAAATCACGTAGGTAGCTATTGACCATTTTGAATTCGTACGCTCACGAGTATTAATATGTATACACTTTTTGACAAATTGAACTGTAAGTCTCACTAAATGTCAAATATGTTAGTGCGACAGAGTCCTACATTATATTGCCCATATTATGACTGTACCTACACATCAATGATGGTGTTACCAACGGGTTAATATATTCAGATTCACGTATAACATCTAACTTGACAAGTTGACCAATTGTTAGGTAAATATTTCGGTATTTTCCTTAGGAACCTACAAAGTTACCGGCGCCTACGCAGCCGTGTGCCGCCCAGACAGCGGCTGTGTCAATAAATGAATTATGATGCTGGTCGCGTCTTTGACAAATATACGTGCTGAGTGGGCTAATATATGCTGTTTGTGAATAAATTGTTATTTAGTATAAGTATTCGAATATTTGTCATTGATAGTTTATGTTGTGGTGGTATTTTAAAGTCCTGGCTTTGAATCCCGATTGGGACAATCACAAAAAACAGTTTATGATCCTTAGGATGGTATTAATAAACTAATCTCAGCTATGACTGCCCTCAAGATCGTGCTCAAGTCCCTGTTTTTATATAAGAACTGTCACATTGACATGATCTTGAGGGCAGTCTCGAAGCTGAGATTAGTTTATCAATACCATCCTTAGTTTCCTTAGGACATTGCAGGCTGATCACCCGATTGTCCGAAAGTTCGTATCGTACTTCGGAGGGCACGTTATCAGTCGATCCCGACTAATATTTACTTAAGTTGTCGTGAACCATACATAATCATGTAAGGTCACGAATTATCTGAATTCTGAATCACATTCCAAAACTGAAATGTGTCATAGTTATATGAAATACCTATGGGGCAAAATACCCATAAATGGGCAACGTGCCCATAGCTGTCTAAATATAGGGTAAAAAACCAACGATGTTAGAATATGTGATTAGAATGTTTCATAGTTATATGAATACCTATGTGGCAAAATACCCACAAATGGACAACGTGCCCATAGCCGTCTGAATATAGGGTAAAAAGCCCACGATGTTTGAATATGGGGTGAAACCCCGCGAATGGCCTCCAACCGCCCCTTACAGCCATCCCTGTCCACCTGATTGCCTTGATAAATTCATCTGATTACCTGATAAATCACCACAACGATATTACCTACTGCAATGTTTTACTGTTTGTTTTACTATCCGTTTTACTGTTTACTGTCTGTTGTTCTCTTTATCGATTTGTATCAGATAATACAAATATAGCATAACTGATATCTAAGTAATTAGGAAAATATATAAGTATTATAAGACTTAACTGAATATTCTTCCTGCACATCGACAGGAAGTCTGATAAAACTGTTGTTGATTGTTATACCTGAAAACACACTGTTTCTTCTCTAATCTGTTTCTGAATAATCTGAATATTCTTTGATTTCTGTTCTCTCCTCTTAATGCAATTTCATTTGTTCCTTTGTCGATTTATACCAAATAATACAAGTACCTATAGCATAACTGATATCTAAGTAATTAGGAAAATATATAAGTATTATTAGACTTAACTTGGGGGAGACCTATGCCCAGCAGTGGGCGTCGTACGGCTGATGATGATGATAAGACTTAACTGAATATTCTTCCTGCGCATCGACAGGAAGTCTGATAAAACTGTTGTTGATTGTTATATCTGAAAATACACTGTTATTTCTGCTCTGATCTGTTTCTGAATAATCTGAATGTTCACTGATTTCTGTTCTCTGTTCTAATGCACCTTCTTTTGTTCTCTGAAAATTATTTAGTTTTTTCGTAATGACAGCCCGCCAAAAAGCATCAACTTTTTTCTGGCCAGTGTTATTATGACATATATAACCTACAAATCGATTACTCACTCGAGTAAAAATAAAATCGATATGATGCATTTTAATATTATTATGAATTTGATTATTTAAATTCGAGAACTGATTACAGTTCGAGACATAAGTAAGTATGTAGTCGTTACATGAGCCATGTCAGGGGCCATTGGCGGCTCAATAATAACCCTGACACCAGGGTTGATACATACATAAACTCACGTCTATTTCCTACCGGGGTAAGCAGAGACTATGGAATTCCATTTGCTTCGATCCTGACGCACTTCTCTTGCTTCTTCCACATTCATCAATCGCTTCATACACGCACGCCGGTTCAGAGTAGATCGTACTAAACCTTTTCTAAGGACATCTCCGATTTGGTCAATGTAAGCCACCAGGGTTGATGAGTTTAGTGATCCGCCTCACAACCCACACGATAGAAGAACAGAGTTCTCATTCATCAAATACGTTTTTATCTTTAAACATTATCAGGTTTGAAGTAATCATGATAATCAAGAATTTCGGTATTGCGTCCACGTAATCTGTAGGCATCTACTTATCTGTCCATTGTTTTGTCATTCGTCATCAATTGGCTGACAATCAAGTTGAATAATAGCTAGAGGCATGGTATAAGAAGACCATTTTATTTTTTTTTATATATTTTTTTCATCTCGAGCTCCTCCGTGCTTCGGAAGGCACGTTAAGTCGTTGGTCTCGGCTGCATTAGCAGTCGTTAATAACCATCAATCCGCACTGGGCCCGCGTGATGGTTTAAGGCCCTATCCATCCATAGGGAAGGCCCGTGCCCCAGCAGTGGGGACGTTAATGGGCTAATGATGATGATGATATTTTTCCGCTGACATGGTTCATGTTATGACGACCACTACCATCAGAGATAGTAATGACCGGGACCACCTACGTAAGTTGATAGGTAAGTAACTATTTATTTGTTTTCTAGTTTTCAGTGCACATAAAATAAAACAGTTTAACTTAAAAAGTTTATTTACCTTTTTTTTTTTAATTTGAATAGAACAGAAAAGTTGTGGCTAAAACGCGAATATACTTCACCATGCTGCTCCACTGCGGGCAATTGGAGGTATTAGGGCTAATAGTCCGAGATCAACTAAGGGGCTCAATGTGCCAGAATCGAAATTACTTTTTCGAACAATCAAGTGAATCAGCCTGCAACGTCATAACGAAACAAAAGGCAGCATGCAAACAAGGATGCAGTGGGTCATACTAACGAACGTGTTTAAGGCTGCGTTTCCATTGACGCGGAGCTGTGCGGAGACAAGCGGAGATATGCAGAAATCGACCAATCACCGTGAGGGAGAGAGTGACAGAGCGTCTTCGTTTTTCGCTCTCTCGATCGCTGTGATTGGTCTCCGCTCTTCTCCGCCCATCTCCGCGTCAGTGGAAACCCGGCCTAAGCTCTTATCGCTTTATCTTGCTGACATCAACTTATACGTAACTTGCCTTTCTATGTCCTGTAGCACACTATATTACCTCGTAAGTCGCGATGCCACGTCGATAGTAGATAGTATAGCAGCACAAGCCGTCTAACTCTGTTTGTACGTCTATTGTTCGCAACCAGCGTTGCGTTCGCCCTCTTTGGGAACTTCTCTGAACGTATTTTGTAATCTTTTGTTACGATTGTTTCTTGTTAAACGCTTTATTAATGTTTCGAGGCCTTAGAATGCGTATGACGTTTGTTTTATATTATGTGAAAATATAATGAAAGGTCACATTAGAAGGCAATTATGAGATTCTTTCGTATTTTTTTAATTGTACGTTTTTGTACGAGGCGTTACTTAACAGACTCAATAGAATTACAATGACGTCATAATATGAATGACCGAATGTGTCTAGAGTACACACCACGATAGAAGTCCCGCGGATTTTAAATGGAACTTCATGAAAAGTCATAACAATTATATGCAGACACTGCGACGTATGCGACGCGGCCGCGAAGAATTTTTGTGGCGCGGACTCTATCAGTTGTTAAGGTAGTTTAAATGCTATTTTTAAATTCGATTTCATTAATTTATTTTCGAGTTTATCATTAGATTGGCAATACGCTAGATTCCAACTAGTCAAATGAATAACTTTTTAATAAAAGTCAAAACACGAAATTACTATGGAATTTGTATGAAAAAGTACACTGTAACGACATAGAAAAACGTGACAAAATGTCGGACATATTATTACATTATTATTGATTAAAATTCATAAATAATTTAAATAGTAAAAAGAAAATGTTTTTCGCAAGTTTTAAATCTGTCTTTATTTAGTAATCAGAATATCAGAATTTATCTTTGACCTAGGAAACTACCCAATTGAAATATTCTTTTACGCGCATCCCTTTTTAACGTTAGTACGATAACAATGACAGCAGATATAGTACATTGCCTAGTAGTGCGAAAGAGAAGAAAGATATGTCAACATAATCAATCATGCTACCTTAAATAGGGAACTACTGAAGAAATAAATACAGATAACGGAAGTGACACGGTTCGGTGATGGAGTAGCAAGCTTGCAGCACAATTACAGTTTACATCGGCAATTACAGCTGGTAAACGATAGATAGATCGGGGAAGCGATATCGCTAACAATGGGGGAAGGAAATAAATTGTTAGTGTAATAGTGGGCTGGACGAAAGGAAAAGTAAAAGACGAGTTGTAATGGTCACTCGTTAGATCCGTATCGCTGCGAGACTAGAGCACAGGTAACGAATAGGTGTACAGAACTTGTGCAATGATAATTAATAAAGTTTATTATTATTATTTGTATGTCATTTCCATATCTCGGAACTATGGAGTCCCAGACTTTTGAAAGATGTGCGTGGGGCCGAAGCCAACACGTAGAGGCCCCTTAAGACAATTTAATCTAAATATTGTGTGACTCCAACCGGCGATTATCCCACTATGGGAGTGCGCCCAAAGCAATCACCGGTTCGTGTAGGACTATTGCAGATTATAGGAACAAAGGGAACTAGGCTATTCGGTTGGGGGTTAGTGGACCAGATACTGGGGCTATGGATTATATTATAAGTCTATACAATACATACATACACACACACATAAACTCACGCCTGTTTCCCACCGGGGTAAGCAGAGACTGTTTTTTGAGGCGAAAGGCACGAAAGAAACCACTGCCCTATTTTTTCCCTAAAAAAGTAGCATGGAGAATGCTACACCGACAAGAGCGTGGCTCTTAAATTAGTGATTTAGATTTTAAAAAAAAAGAACGTCTATGGCCCTGTGCCGAGGTTTTTCTTGCAACTTCTTTTCCCCGGCTATACAGGTTGTGAGAAGCTGCAGTAGTTTTAGGCGGATGAGACGTTCGTTATGTAAAAATTGACGATTCAAAGTGTAACTATGTTACCTATGAATAAAGATATTTTTGAATTTAAATTTTGATGAAGAAGCAGAGACTAAGTATGTGATTCTATTTACTTCAATTCTGACACACTTCTCTTGCTTCCTCCTCTACATTTCAAATGCATTCACGATTCATTAACAAGTAACAGCCCACGCCCATTCAATACAGTGTTGTTGTATTATTCAAATCCCAGAATAAGGCACGTGTCATTGTATATACAGCCTTCATTCAACCAGTACTAAGCGCGTGCTCAGCACTACTCTTTCTGGGATAATCCTCGGATATTTTATACAAACACCATTGTTGAAACTTCTAATTTTAGATAAGTTGGATATCCTCTGTTGTGTAATGTGATGTGGGCGGTGATTCTAGATGGATGGATTTAGATTTTCAATAAGTGAGGTGCGTTTAAAAGCTTGGCGCGGCTTTGTTTTTTTTTCCCTGGGTAATGTCGTTACATTTAGACGAGTGAGCAAATAGGATTGAAAAAAAAACAGATGTAGCCAATAAACTCAAATTGATCAATATTCCAGTTCCAACTTAAATACTTTACTTACTACTTACTAGTAGTAGTAGTTTTCTGCGTGTGCAATAAAATATTTGATGTTATGTATATAGATACCTCATCATCACCAGCCCATTAACGTCCCCACTGCTGGGCACGGGCCTTCCCTATGGATGGATAGGGAGTACGGGCCCAAAACTACCACGCGGGCCCAGTGCGGATATAGGTACCTACTAACTACTAATTTAAAAATTCCCCGCCAGTTTATTAAACTTCTTCTTCTGTCGTGTGGTTTTGTGAGGTGAATTACCAACCCCATCAACCCTGGTGTCAGGGTTATTACTGAGCCGCCAAAGGCCCCTGACATAACTCATGTAACGACCACGTGCTTACATCAGTAAGTAATAACCGGGACCAACGGTTTAACGTGCCTTCCGAAGCACGGATCTTTTCAGGACAATCAGGTGATCAGCCTGTAATGTCCTAACCAAACTAGGGATCACAAAGTGATTTTTGTTATTTGTCCCCACCGGGATTCGAACCAGGGACCTCCGGATCGTGAGCACAACGCTCAACCACTGGACCACGGAGGCCGTTAGTTTATTAGTAATATATTTTCATAGGTTACCTACGAATTTCTCACTGTTATCTACGTTACACTTAATTAGCATAGCCATTTAGTTGTGAAAAGCAAATAAATCTTTCATAAACCAGTCCCGCGAGTTACGTCCGATTGCATCCCGCAAGTCAAAAGTCGGGCCCTTTGCCGTAAAATACCGGTTACAGTTTTCATAATCTCGAATACCGCTTTAATGTCGCCCGCCGCCACCCATGACTAATCCAATTTAATAATGACCGCGCCAAATGTTTGCTAGAAACACCGTTTTGTAATACTACGCCACAAACCTTGAAAACATTTTGCTGAAATTCATTATAAAACTCTTTAAAACAAAACAAAGTGTCAATAAAAACAAAATCTATTTTTCGCACAATAAAATATGAATCGAATAAAAATTCAAACAGTAGCCACGAAATACCTCATTATAACAATAATAAAATAAATTAAACAAGGGCAAAGGTCTCATAAATCCTCATTGATGATAATATAACAAAGGTCTCATAAATCCTCATTGATGATAACTTAAAAAAACTTTTTGTATCAATACTTCTTTTCACTAATAAATTCACTGGCTATTTGACACGAAAAATATTTACGTAGCTAGATGTTAAATTAAAAAGATTATCATTTTGTTTTTTAAATCATAAAAGGCTTTTGACATATTTTTTTAGCGTCTAGCAGTCAGTTGCTTTATAAAGTGCGAATTCTCGTCAATTAAGGTTGGATGTCTTTATGTTTATGTGAAGATCCTGCCAGTCTAAATAATTTATAGCAAAGAGATTTTATGCGCAAAAAATAGGTTTAGTTTAGTGTAGCGCGGTCTTCACAGCGTGGTAGCCAAACTTGAACATATGGATATGGAAACAAGATGACGTGATGAAAATTGGACCAATATAATATGACAGTCGTCGTCAAGGTCGACCACACAGTTTATTAATTTGTGAATTATATTGAAAAAAATACTCGACCGCTTTTATAATAATTTGCATCTTAACTAATTTGGTAAATTCCTAAATAAGATAAATATAAATTAGAAAAGTTTTAATTAGGTATCATATATAGAATTATAATTATAAAAAAAACTGACAATAGACTAATTTGCTAGAATTTTAACTAAGTAGTTCTGAATAATATTTCTAAAGTTTGTTCAAAGAAGTTATTGATTTTATTATTTCTCTTTAATAAAGAGAGAGAGTTCTGTAAATTCCTACTGATCGTATAAGGTGTAAGCTTCCGACAAGACTTATTGTAAACATCAGGACCGTGTGCCTGACCTGAAGATTTGACAGGTCTGTTTTTTACAGAAACTACTGCATGTCTCTGTCTGACCTTCTAACCCGTGAAGGGTCACCTACCTTTAAAACGTGTGTCTCGGGTAAATTCGTGGTTTGTGGGGGTCTATAACATCGTAAATATATTAATTAACATTATTTTGATTAGAAATTAATTAGTATGCAATGTCCAATATGGCTTTAGCTAAAATTATTACTGGTGACATTTGGGGTAGGAGTCGTTAAGTCGTTATTTTAATAAAGGATGTACTTAAGGTATTTTATGGTACACGTTTAGTTTGTGGAGTAGAAAGTAGTATTTTCTTAAATTATAAAATAATATTTTAAAAGAAAAAAATAAATTTACCTATTGTTTTACGTCTTGAGTACATTAAAAGTACAAGTCGAAGTTCGGTTTCGCCAGCCACATCAGAGCCCACCACAACAACGACCCGGGAATCCCGGGATAGATATTTAGGAGTCGCCGTCGCCGGATACGGTTTGGACGACATGATGATATTAAAAGTTTAAATAATCCATAATTCTATTTTTGAAATCAGCTTTTGTACTCAACGAAACTATCGTAAATATCTACGCCCTTGAAAAAGTCTTAAATGGTACAAATTCCTACGATTTCGCTCTCGGTGGCGCAGCGGTAAACGCGCTCGGTCTGCGATTGTTGAAGTTAAGCAACTTTCGCAAAGGCTGGTCATAGGATGGGTGACCACAAAAAAAGTTTTCATCTCGAGCTCCTCCGTGCTTCGGAAGGCACGTTAAGCCGTTGGTTCCGGCTGCATTAGCAGTCGTTAATAACCATCATCCGCACTGGGCCCGCGTGATGGTTTAAGGCCCGATCTCCCTATCCATCCATAGGAAAGGCCCGTGCCCCAGCAGTGGGGACGTTAATGGGCTGATGATGATGATGACTACGATTTTATAAGTTAATAAATCTTATTTATAATAACATACCTCCTATTTTACAAAACATAATATTACGCTTGACGCGCCGCCGAGCCGTTGTCATTGTGTCGTTTAGGAGCCATTTGTCATCGATCTCATACATAATTATTAATAATGTTAGAAGTTATATCGTATTGTGTGAACTTATAAATTGAATATGTTTTTTAATTTGGCATAATTTTACTACACATAATAATATAATTTAGAAACTTCACCAGTTTTACGTCGTAAAGTTATTTTGTATGATAACGCCGGATTCTAATTGAATACTATTATTAATATGTAGTTACAATATTAAATCGGACCTGTCAAATCTTCAGGTTAGGTAAGCAGACCCTGTGAAAAACGGGATAATGCTAAGGAGATGATGAATTGTTACAATATTACATTACACAGGTCTTCAAATATTATTATCATTAAAGTATGATCATTTTGTTACTTTTGATTATTCCCTATTAGTAACAGTAAAGTAAGTACTTACCATCAGTAAGTATAACTTCAATTTATCACAGATTGTATAAATAATTAGATATTTTCTCTACTTATGTGTGGTCATCATTTAGAACGAAATAAAATCCCAGAGTAGGAAAATACATATTGTAGTTCCGTTATTTCATATTAACTGTATTGTTTATGCTGTTGAGAAAGGCCGGATATTGCGACTCCATTACAATTAGTCTGGGCTAAAAGTAAAACAATCGACTTTTTGTTCAGTCTAGTCTAGATACAGACCACGATAGTCCGCTTTTGTTCCCAGCTACTTCTAAGCTTTAGACATAATCGATAAATTTTAATCGATGTTGCGAAACCGATGCAGTTTTAAGATAATTATTATTTTCGACAAGGTTCCGAGACGATTTGCTTCAAGTAGTGAATGCCAAGTCAAGAAGACTTCAGAGCAAGGTAAACTCGATAGCGGTGGCACTGAGCTGATTATTTTATTTGTTATTAATTTGAATAAATATTAATAAATGTTCTATGCTAGGAGCCGTGGTAGCCAGCTTAGTTGATAGAACGCTTGCCTCTCACTTTAAAGGCGTGAGGTTTTCGCATATAGCATGTGATAATCATTTATGATCCAAATGATGGTGAGAGTCCTCAGTGCTCCCCATTTGTCCGTAATTTATGCGATTTGCGACAAATCTACAATAACTAACGTCAAAAAAAAGCGCCCGCTATCGATTCTACTCACTCCTCACAAAAACAAACTTGGAATTCAATTGCGTATATCAATTACAAGGATCGATTTTGGCGAATTTCTCGGTCACGATCGCGATTGCGTGCGATATCCGATGGCATTTGGCATTGCATTATTACGTGACAACTCGTGACTCGGACGATATTGGACAAAGTGGACCAAGTCCTGATCAAAGGCTTTCTGAATGAGTCATAACGCGGTAAATGGATATTCTGATTGAAAATAAGAAACTTGAATAATAGTATCAAAAGTATAAAAACAAATATCTTAGAACATCTAGGAAAACACGATTTCCAGTGAAAATGGAATTTGGAAAAGTACGCGCTAACGTAGACTCCTCACCGATTTATAGTCGGCCTCGTGCACTAGCCTTTACATAATAATATACTACGAGACTACTAATACTGTCAAAGGAGATGTTGGTCACAAAAACTTAGTCGGTAAAAATAACATAACATAAATAGCCTGGGAAGGCCTGTGCCCAGCAATGGAACGTATATAATATACCTACACGTCGCACAAATCAATCAACCGTTATAAATATACATAAATAACAATAAATAGCACAAGAAACCTTCTAGAAACTTCTTATCATTGTCCCATAATAATTAAAAATGCTAAACAAAAAATACAATCTACATTAATGTTATAAAAGCGAAAGTAAGTTCGTCTGTTACCTTTTCACGATAAAATCGCTGAGCAGATTTAGATAAAGTTTGGACGGAGATAGTTTGAGACAATGGAAGAGTATAGGATAGTTCTTATTTCAAAAATCATCTTCTAAGAAGTTGAAAAGAGGATATAAATTACGCGCGCAATTATCGAAGTAGTACTCGCGCATTTAAAAAATGTTACTACAACAACTTAACATCCTAACTTCGCATTAAGAAATAAACGATAAAAGAAACATCGTTTACAGATTACGCTAATATGAAGACAATTTGAATATTAAAAACACATAAAACCGTTTCGAACCCGGGAACTGGCGGTAAGCTGCTATTACCTCGTAGTACACTCTTCTATTACACGATTTGCATACATAAACGCGGGTAATGATGCAACTTTGAATCTGCATGTGTGATACAGTCACGATCGCCTCGAAGCCTCGCCTCGAAGCTTTGTACCCTTCCTGGTAAACTACGTAGCTGTATATAAAACTGTCTCAATTGTGTGTTGTGTAAAAATCACTTTGTGATCCCTAGTTTTGAGCTTTCCATGAGTTTTATATCAGGTACATATTGCTGTCGATGACCTAGACCAGCAGATCGGATCGTCTGTCGACTTAGACCAGCATGACAGATGACTGGTTACCCTCGAGGCGACGGACTCCCCTCCTCCTAACCCCTCCGGTTGATTGATGGGTGGCCTGTGCCCAGCAGTGGGACGTATATAGGCTGTTAAAGATTAAACATAGTTACACTTTGAATCGTCATTTTTTTATATAACGGATGTCTCATCTACCTAAAACTATTGCAGCTTCTCACAACCTGGCTATATACCCGTGATGGATTCCAAATTGCGACCTCACAGAGAGAATCAATCGTTATTCTAACATACAATTCGATATTTAAATGCATTCCCAAGTCACAAATGGAACAGAAATAAAATAAATACTCGTTTACTTTGTTTCAAAACCAGTTAATAGGTACTATACCTATCATCGGCACAACACTAACTATGACTTACGACTGGTGTCAGAGGTCATGTACCTAACTAGCGACAGACACATTCTTCTCACAGATAGACATCTATGTTAGTTAGTGCGCAGGCGCGTACGCACTCGGTAGCTCGGTAGACGGCCTCCGTGGTCCAATGGTTGAGCGTTGGACTCACGATCCGGAGGTCCCGGGTTCGAATCCCGGTGGGGACATATCACAAAAATCACTTTGTGATCCCTAGTTTGGTTAGGACATTACAGGCTGATCACCTGATTGTCCAAAGAGTAAGATGATTAGTGCTTCGGAAGGCACGTTAAGCCGTTGGTCCCGGTTACTACTTACAGATGTAAGTAAGTAGTCGTTACATGAGCCATGTCAGGGGCCTTCACACGATAGGAGAAGAAGTGACCCAAGTAAGCCTTTTTGAAAAATGACATTATGTTGTGATTTTCTGCAACAAAATTCTATTTTTTCGATTAATTTCGGATATTATTTGAGACCATAATTTTTGACCTAGATCGAAACTAGCTTATCTATTGCTAAAGCAAGTGTGAAAGAATCGAAAGCGGTTTGTCAAAATCGTAGTAAGTGGAAAACCGTGGTAACTGCCTTACCCCAATGGGTTAAGGCACTATTGTAACCCACCTCACAGACACAACACAACAGGAGGTAAGTTACAATAGTGCAAGTTTTGAATCAGATTATATTTATATTATTACACTGGTGTTGTATAGATGCAGATTACCGGTTGCATAACTGCAGTGCTTCTGTCATACCAATGAGTACTTATTATAGAGATGCCGCGGGAGCATAGCCGGTGGGACCGAAATATGCACAAAACGAGCATATTATATGAGGCAACGATCGTATTATAAAACTTTCCACATAATTCATTGCTTCTTTGACATTGCGCAACCGTAGATAGCGCTTGTGTTACTGTGCAATGAATAGCTGTTAAATAGATGTAGTGGTCCAGCCAGGAATATTTCGGTGCGGCTTCACTCGCCGGCGCGAGTTATTATTATTGTTATTACTATATTATTATTATTATAGTATGTAAGTTAATAGGAGGATAAAAACTAGAAACTTTGTAGGAAGCAACTCTGTGTGATCCTAAATTTTGACAGTGCTCCATACTGTCCAGCTAAAATTCATGAGTGTATCCCGTCTAAAGGATAAGTTACGAAAAAGAAAAACCATCAGTTGGAAAAAGACAGTTTTGGTTGAAAATAAGTTTTTCTAAGGTTTCTTGTTCGTTGTGAAAATAAACCAAAACAATTATGTTTGTCAAATAGTATGGGGTACTGTCAAAATTTAAGGACAATCAACAGCAGCGACACCTGATGGGAGAAATAGGCAGTTTTTTCCTCATTTAGTGCGGAGGGCATATCTCCCTTATTTCTATGATCTGTGGTCATACCGTATGACATTAAGGTACAGTTGCATCGACTGTCTTCGAGTGAGTCTGTGATGACACGTCGTGTGATCTCCGGTGAGCGGTCGATGTGAAAGTGCCGGCATTTTCATACAATATGCTTACGCCCGTAATCCCTTTTGGGGTGAGCAGCGCTTAATCAGAACAGAAGACAACTTGCACTCTGATACGAAGTCTTAGGAAGTAAATTTTTGGCCGTTTAAAAAAGTACCAGTTTATTCCATGTTGGACTGTGTGCGTAGTTTATTATAATAAACTGAACACATTCAGCTGCTTATCTGATCCGTCAGAGGGATTGTGGCCTTTCTAATAATAATATTTAACATACTTTTTCTACTCCTCTACTTTAATCTGGCATTTAAATAACCAAAAAGTCTAATATAAGTACATACATAATTAAACTCTTTGAAAAAGTGTACGCTCTATGGCCTATAAAAGCATTGTTTACAAAGTGTAACTGTACTATAATGTCGCCAAAAAAGCATTGTTGTTGTTTATTTTTTTTTTGACCTGGAAACTGGCACCTTTACTTTGTTTGGTGCCATAGATATACTATAAAAAAAAAGTATACATTTGCCGCCATTTTCCCGCGCGTTGGAAAATAAATTGGAAAATTTTTGTTTCATTTAAAATTACGTCGTCGTAGAAAAAGTATTGTATGCAACGTTGTATAACTAGGTCAAAAAATGCTCGTGGCGTCTCTTATTGCGATGTTCGCCAAGGCTCACATCGCAACTCACGCCACTCGCATTTTTTTGACCCTTCTTATACAACTGTTGCATAAAATACTATTATTGCACAGAACTAAATCCTATCCTATTATCTTATAATATCATTATGATAAGGCACCTCATGTCGCCTTTTGTTAATAACGTTATTTACACGTACTTGTGAGTAGCTTGTAGCTTGTAAACGTGTAGACTTGTAAGTTTTAAAAACACAGCACCGGCTTTCTTTCTGATTTAAATTTGGAATTTCGATTTGACTGATATCTCTATCTACAATTCTTAAAAGCCTTTCAACCTTTTTAGTGCGTTCAAATACTTGTATGCAACTTCAACCATATTTGGCTAGTTGCGACAAACATGTCCTTCTTATTACTCTATCAACTTTGACATACTACGAAGGCGGCATAAGAGCGTACCTCCGTAATAGGATTGTCGTGAACCATACATAATCATGTAAGGTCACGAATTATCTGAATTCTGAATCACATTCCAAAACTGAAATGTGTCATAGTTATATGAAATACCTATGGGGCAAAATACCCACAAATGGGCAACGTGCCCATAGCTGTCTAAATATAGGGTAAAAAACCAACGATGTTAGAATATGTGATTAGAATGTTTCATAGTTATATGAATACCTATGGGGCAAAATACCCACAAATGGACAACGTGCCCATAGCCGTCTGAATATAGGGTAAAAAGCACACGATGTTTGAATATGGGGTGAAACCCCGCGAATGGCCTCCAACCGCCCCTTACAGCCATCCCTGTCCACCTGATTACCTTGATAAATTCATCTGATTACCTGATAAATCACCACAACGATATTACCTACTGCAATGTTTTACTGTTTGTTTTACTATCCGTTTTACTGTTTACTGTCTGTTGTTCTCTTTATCGATTTGTATCGGATAATACAAATATAGCATAACTGATATCTAAGTAATTAGGAAAATATATAAGTATTATAAGACTTAACTGAATATTCTTCCTGCACATCGACAGGAAGTCTAATAAAACTGTTGTTGATTGTTATACCTGAAAACACACTGTTTCTTCTCTAATCTGTTTCTGAATAATCTGAATATTCTTTGATTTCTGTTCTCTCCTCTTAATGCAATTTCATTTGTTCCTTTGTCGATTTATACCAAATAATACAAGTACCTATAGCATAACTGATATCTAAGTGATTAGGAAAATATATAAGTATTATTAGACTTAACTTGGGGGAGACCTATGCCCAGCAGTGGGCGTCGTACGGCTGATGATGATGATAAGACTTAACTGAATATTCTTCCTGCGCATCGACAGGAAGTCTGATAAAACTGTTGTTGATTGTTATATCTGAAAATACACTGTTATTTCTGCTCTGATCTGTTTCTGAATAATCTGAATGTTCACTGATTTCTGTTCTCTGTTCTAATGCACCTTCTTTTGTTCTCTGAAAATTATTTAGTTTTTTCGTAATGACAGCCCGCCAAAAAGCATCAACTTTTTTCTGGCCAGTGTTATTATGACATATATAACCTACAAATCGATTACTCACTCGAGTAAAAATAAAATCGATATGATGCATTTTAATATTATTATGAATTTGATTATTTAAATTCGAGAACTGATTACAGTTCGAGACACTGCCCCGACGCAAGAATTATGAAATACACATGTGTTATGATTAAGTTCAGCATTCTAAACCCTGCTGTAGATTTTGAGTAGACTGTTCAATTTGCTGCAGTATGTTCTGAACAGCTTGATAAGCAGTTTGTTGACTTAGACTCAAACTCTGTTTCATTGCTATGTCCTGTTAATTTAGCTGAAGCTGTTGTTGATTATGAAACAACGCACTGAATCAAAATTTTGCTGATGTTTTCAATAAACGTAAGCAGATACGTCTATTCTGGATAACTGAAAAGTATCAGTAATATAACAACTTAATATATCTAATATCACAACTTTCTCCAGATGATGTTAGCATGTTTGGTTTGTGCTGACAAATAACGACTGAAAAAGGACTAAAAATTTGAGCTATTCCAATTTGTTGCTACTGGAGGTACAGCTTAATAGAGGGCAATTAGGCTCTCACCTGAATATCCTGATCTGCGACTGAAGAGGTCGAGGCTGCTGATATCATCGACAGCTCCCTGATATGCGTCAGCGTATAGTTTACCTCTTTGAACTCTTGATTAATGTTCTCCAACTCCCGAAGCTCGTCAACAAGGAAGAACTCTTAATTGTACTGAATAATAACCTGGAAGGCATCCACTAGCTGTGGATAATGACGCCTGGATTGCTTCTGCGCCACTGATAGCACGATTGTTGATTTATGTTCTATAACTGTTGCATATGAATTGGTTAATATACGATATTTATTTGAAAACTTGGTCTTAACTTTTAGCAAATGGTTGGTATTCATTCTAATAACAATACTTACTGACTATTTCGAATATGTTTACACTGAATTTTTACAATATAAATTGAAGTAAAACATAATAAAATTTGTACCCCAAAAACATAAAATCAATGAATTAATACTTTTCGAAACTCTTAAATGAACTGACTTACAACAAACTTAACAACTCAATTCAACTGATCTGATTTCTGATTTGTTGATAACTGGTATAGTCAATCTGATTTAATGTTGATAACTGGTATACTCAATCTGATTTAATGTTGATAACTGGTATAGTCAATCTGATTTAATGTTGATAACTGGTATACTCAATCTGATTTAATGTTGATAACTGGTATAGTCGATCTGATTTAATGTTGATAACTAACATGGTCAATCCAATTTGATGTTCATAACTGTTATGGTCAACAGTTACATGGTCTATCCGATTTGATGTCGATAACATTAACAACTGGCTTCGTCCTTCTGATTTATCAACTGATTTGGTTGATCTGATTCGCAAATAATCTGGTCAATCTGCTTTGACAACTGATTTGGTCCATCTCATTTAACTACTTATTATTGGCCCATCTGATTTGAGTCAACTGATTTAACAACTGTTATTGGCCCATCTGATTTAAGTCAACATTATTGGCCCATCTGATTTGAGTCAATTGATTTAACAACTGAATTGGTCCATCTAATTAGGTCCATCTGATTTGATGTCAACTATTCTGTATCTACTGATTTCGTACTGAGTATCATAACACTAAATTACATGTTCAAGATATCCCAGCATCTCCACCATGTCGTGAACCATACATAATCATGTAAGGTCACGAATTATCTGAATTCTGAATCACATTCCAAAACTGAAATGTGTCATAGTTATATGAAATACCTATGGGGCAAAATACCCACAAATGGGCAACGTGCCCATAGCTGTCTAAATATAGGGTAAAAAACCAACGATGTTAGAATATGTGATTAGAATGTTTCATAGTTATATGAATACCTATGGGGCAAAATACCCACAAATGGACAACGTGCCCATAGCCGTCTGAATATAGGGTAAAAAGCACACGATGTTTGAATATGGGGTGAAACCCCGCGAATGGCCTCCAACCGCCCCTTACAGCCATCCCTGTCCACCTGATTACCTTGATAAATTCATCTGATTACCTGATAAATCACCACAACGATATTACCTACTGCAATGTTTTACTGTTTGTTTTACTATCCGTTTTACTGTTTACTGTCTGTTGTTCTCTTTATCGATTTGTATCGGATAATACAAATATAGCATAACTGATATCTAAGTAATTAGGAAAATATATAAGTATTATAAGACTTAACTGAATATTCTTCCTGCACATCGACAGGAAGTCTAATAAAACTGTTGTTGATTGTTATACCTGAAAACACACTGTTTCTTCTCTAATCTGTTTCTGAATAATCTGAATATTCTTTGATTTCTGTTCTCTCCTCTTAATGCAATTTCATTTGTTCCTTTGTCGATTTATACCAAATAATACAAGTACCTATAGCATAACTGATATCTAAGTGATTAGGAAAATATATAAGTATTATTAGACTTAACTTGGGGGAGACCTATGCCCAGCAGTGGGCGTCGTACGGCTGATGATGATGATAAGACTTAACTGAATATTCTTCCTGCGCATCGACAGGAAGTCTGATAAAACTGTTGTTGATTGTTATATCTGAAAATACACTGTTATTTCTGCTCTGATCTGTTTCTGAATAATCTGAATGTTCACTGATTTCTGTTCTCTGTTCTAATGCACCTTCTTTTGTTCTCTGAAAATTATTTAGTTTTTTCGTAATGACAGCCCGCCAAAAAGCATCAACTTTTTTCTGGCCAGTGTTATTATGACATATATAACCTACAAATCGATTACTCACTCGAGTAAAAATAAAATCGATATGATGCATTTTAATATTATTATGAATTTGATTATTTAAATTCGAGAACTGATTACAGTTCGAGACAAGGATATCATACCAAACTTTTACAAAAATACGCCCTCTCTCGACATGTCATATGGCAAATGAGGTCTTAGGCCTCAAACATGTGTTTCAAGGACCATGAAACAAGCATATCAGCTCATCGACCAGTGGCGTAGGTTGTGTAGGCTCTCCTGTTGAAGATTGAGCAATGTTTGATACACGTTAGTACTTACATCATGTTTTTGTATTGTGTATTTGGTGTTGGGAGCTAAACACTTGATGTTCTTTGAGTTATCAGTAACAATTTACGAAACAAGTAAATTGTGTTGAGTTTTATTAACGAACTGTGACTTGACTCATCCTCCACTGGTCACTATATTCACGCTACTGTCTTTTTGGTAAACTGCAGATTTTAACAGAAATATTCGCATGCAAATTCATTTACTAGTTCACAAGGTGAGCTCAAAAGGACATAAGACAATCATAGTCATAGTCATAGTCATTTATTGATAATAATAATTACACGTCACAGATATTACAAAATTCAATTAAATTAAATATTACTACGGAATTCAATTACATTAAAATATATTATCAATTACAGGTCGTCAAAACTATAGAATGCCTGCTCAATAAGCCATTTTTTAAGTTTATGTTTAAATATAGTACAATTCTTTGCTTGTATGATATGGTCAGGCAGTTTCCTTCCTTCCTTTCTATTATAAAATGTGAATTATTAAAAACTGTTTCTTTTTTTCATCATGAATTATCAGAAGACATGTACAATCACTTTTGAAATTACTTAAAATAAGGTAAGATAACTTTAATTGTTAAAAAAATGCACGATTCAAAGCAACCAGCTCTTAAAGGCACGTAGACAATTTTCCTTTAGAACACTTTTTAGATTTGAAGACAAATTAGTTCCGCGAACGTATCATTAGTTCAATACCGATATCACACAATGGAACATCACTAAATAGTGAGAGATCCGAAGACAAAGCCCTTGAGTCGTTGGTAATTAACTCAAGCTCAATGAGTGACACCGTGGGAGGACCCATTGTAATGCAAGAGGTGTCGATTTATCACTGTATTTATTTATCTTCAGGTTTGTTTATGTCGCGGTAGACAGAGCTACAAGTGTTCAATGGAATTTGTAGGCAATTTTGTCAATTGAGCGTGTAACCATTACACCACCGCGTCCTCCTCCTGTCCATGCTCAATTGGCTACGCGGCCTAAAGGTCTATGTAACCAGGCCAAAAAAATCCAAAAAAAAAAAACAGTTTTCGGATAATTATTTAAAAAAATACAAATGCTTATTTTGTACCTCTTAAAGATTTTAGTTTCTCGAAAAAGATTTATATAATTAGACGAAAAAACATATTGTTCTTCATTAATTACAAATTTCGCGCGAAAACGATTGGTCACGTGACATTTTTCCCAGTGACGTCACATGTCAATGAGCAAAGAAACTGTCACACAGTATAGCTTGAAACTTGAGAGATAGTTTTTGTTTATTTTGTGAAATGTGACGTGACATAAAGCTTAATCATAGCCGCCCCTGTTTCAGGTATAATTGTAAAACACAGATAAAAAATCGCACCCTCATTTTGTAAAAATAAAATATTAAAAATTTTTCGTAATAAAAAAGCTACCATATCCGACGTAATTATTCCATACTTTATGGTTCCAACTCAGCCAATTATCGGTCTATGTATCGTCGTCATTTTTAATTTTCTCTTTGCACACCTATTTTCTATAAACAGACTATTCATAGATCTATGTATAATATAATAATTATGTGTGTCACACATTAATTAACACCTCTAATCGACAGCCGTCGTTTCATCCATTAATTCCGCCATGATGAAGCGTCGTGATGTCTCGTTGTGAAATAAAATATAAACCTCCGAGCTATTGTTCTAAATTCGGATTGTCTATAATTGTCCTCTCCAAATGATGCAAATGTTGCAATGACTGAATTTACCTGTGTCTGAACGTATTATCTAATCAGCCTGCAGTTACGAATAGAGTTATGATTCCGTTGACTGTAACTAATGGTTAAGGTCCACAATTGGACGAAATAAAACTAAATGTTGAAACAGATTACAGAATGTAAATTATAAATGACACGCACGTAAATCTAGGAAATGTGGAGTTATGAAAGTTTTTAATATCTGAAAAATGAAACTTAATATTTGTGCTAACTCCGACTTCAAAAAAGGAGGAGGTTCTCAATTCATCTGTATGTATAATTTTTTTTTTATATGGGTTCACCCATATTTCCGTCAATAATAGACGGTTTTTTTTTTAATTTTAAGTTATATACTTCTTATCTCATTCGTGTGAAACACGAATCAAAAAAAACTTAAAGTGATCATTTAGTTTTTAAAAGAAAATGGTCAATTTAATGGCTAGTTTTCATTTTATTAGATTTCCTAGTAAAATTAAAAGCATCCAAAATATTAATACCAAGTAAAATCACTATCATTTTCCTTAGAAAAATGTGATCAGGTAAGGTTTAGTTCATTCACCCTTATGTTTTTATCTCTTTAGTAACCTGTTTATATCTATAAACTCTAGGACAGCGACCACAACTATTTTTTCTTTTTTAACAGAAACGCGTCTGGCAAACTTAGGGGCAATACTTATTGAGAATTTTTTTCTCGATAGTCTTGTATCAATTCTCAAAACTTCAAAACTATTAACTCTTTAGACTTGTCTGTGGCAAATGCGCAAGCCGCGCAAAGCCAAAACCTAAGAAAAAAAACTCTTGTCTTTAACCTTTATGTGTAATTGGCCTTGCTACGATTTTTTCATGTAAGTATTTTTTTTATTATTTTGAAAATATAGTCCATTTTAAGGAACCAATTTCAATATATATAATTTGTGTTTTATCAATCCTAGCTATTTTTTGGAAACACTTAAATTGTCACCCTTGGTGACGTCAGGAATAATAAAAAAATGCATCATTTCCAAATCAAAATTATAATTATGTGTCGCATTTTCGAATCCCGGCTCGGATTCTATATACCACTGAATTCGATTTTTGAACTTATCTTTGGATCATAGATAATAATTAACATCCCGTGGATGTCCGATTAATGGCAATAAGTTCGCCCTCTACTACGTGGAACTTAAACATAGCTGGCGAGGAGTAGGTGCATATACCAATACACCTCTGCCCACCTCTGATATAGACGTGGTACTATGTTAAGTTATTAAGTCTAAACGACAAAATGTAATGTTTTACAAAATATTTCAACCTTTATATATCAATTTAGCATTATTATAAGTAATACGCTTAGTGCTGATGAAAGATCATAGGGTTATGAAAGCGGTATATTGGTGGTAGGGCTGGCAGAGGAAGACCTAGAAGGACGTATGTTGACCAAATTGGAGATGTCCCTAGAAAAGGTACAGTACGTTCTACTCTGAACCGGTGTGCGTGTATGAAGCCATTGATGAATGTGGAGGAAGCAGGAGACGTGTATCAGGATCGAAGCAAATAGAATTCCATAGTCTCTGCTTACCCCGGTGGGAAATAGGCGTGAGTTTATACATGTATGTACAAGTAATACCAATGTCCATAAATTAACCTATAGAGGGCGACTGAACTTTAGCAACCTCACGAAAAGCAAATAAGTCAAACAACCAGGTTGTCAGAGGTTACCGACGTCGTCTGCGGTAGGTCCGTGATCATTCGTTACCAGGAAGACGAGACGAGTTGTCGACACATCAATCAATCGATTTCACAACCGAATCGATTGTGAACTCCGACTCGATCCACAAATGTCGATGTTCGCGAATCGTGACGATTGGATACAACAATATGTAACAGTTGAAGATCAATATTTTTGCAATTTGATTTTGGAATTGTAGAACTTGAGAAATATTTATGAAACAGTGTGTAATCGTGGGAAACTTCTCATCAGCCTATTTTTTTTAAGCAATCCTGTTACTCAGGACTATCTGTTCCTTCGGACACTATTACCTATTCTTCTTATCGTGTCGTGTGTTGGCAACACGTGTGGCACGTATTGTGTATTACCTATTATTCAAGACAGAAGCGCAGATTAGTTAATAGTTACAGAAGTATAACTCGACGAGGGGGTTTAAAAAGACCACATCCAAGTAAACCCAGGTAGCACAAAATTGCTGCATAAGCGCTGAACAAGTGCTGGTTAAGAATATCAATGCTGTATGACGGTATTTAAATTGGCTGTATTAAAGCTGAAAAAGCGCTTTTTCAGCCAAAAAGGGCCCCAAATTAACCAGCCTTTGGTATTATAATGGCTGAAAATAGGCTGTGGTTTACGTTAATAAAGGCTTAATTAAAGCTGCAATAAACACTTTCGAAACGTTTCATTCTGTTTAAGATTACCATATCCAGCGCTTGCGCAGCTTTTGACGTACCCGGTATCCAATTGAAACGTTTTTTTCAGCTTTCCATATAAAATATTTAATATTTTTAAATTTTTAACGACAGAAGAATAAGTTTCTATTCAACAGCGATAGGGCATCCATTTTTAATTAAAATATTACTGCTTCGAGTTACGGTAACTTGAACCAGTGATCATTATAATAAGTTCAGATTGCGAGTGCAACTTTATCGTGTAGTATATACTAATTTATAACTAATAATTGATGCGCCCTTAGAATTATTTAATTATATTGAAAGAAATGTGTAGATAAGTTTCGAATGAAAAAGCTTTTGGTAAAATTTTACTTGTAATCATATATAATACCCTTTTATGAACGTACTTTAAGTTGAAACATAGTTATTATGTGAAATAAATATGTAGTTTTGAAGAATTTAGGATTTAAAATTTGATACAAACTGTAATGGCGGATCACAGCCCAAACCTGAGTCGTCAAGAGCAACAAGTTCCATAAGGGTTTGCCGGAATGTGATAATCTTTATAAAAGTACGCATAAATGACACTACGTTTCCACAAGAATTATAAGCCACTTGTAAAATTACACAAAACAGCTTTGCAATCCAAGCTGTTAAAATATACGACTTGATACACTTTTACAGCTTCAGGAGTAATTAAATTATACTTTAACGTATTTTAAGCAGCTGCAGGCTGTTTAAAGTATTTATTTTACAGCTTTAACCAGAAGTCTGTTTATTGGTTTCAAAATAGACCACAAGTAGTGTAAAAGCCTGATAAAAGATGCCTTCACCAGCTTAAAGCGTTAGAACACCACTAGGCCGTACCATTAACCAGCTGCCGTTATAAAAGAATATTTTTCAGCCATTCAACAGCAAAAAACGTTATAAAACACTAACTATGAACTCGTATGCAGTTCACAGCTTAATTACGTATTTTAGATGTACCTTTTACCAACCATTGATTAACTAACTTATTTCAAAGTTTCATAACAGCCTATGGAAGCTAAAAAAACCATTAAACATCTTATATAACACTTTTACACTTAAATAAGAGGCAGGTTCGACATTTAATCAGCCAGTGTGCTACCTGGGAATCACCTAAAAAATAAATAGTACTTAATAATTGACATAATATTTGTTGACATTGCGCACTTATCTATTTTAATATGGACAAATGTCAAATTTCAATAAAAACTTTTTAAATAAATTGCTACTACGTTACTAGCTGTCCATCACAGGTTCAAAGATCTTGTTGTAGGTACTTTTTTTTATTTATGACATAATAGGTCATGTATGCAACTATCCGAAGGTCGCTGGATTCTAAATACCGCTTTAAATATATAATAAGATCATAAAAAAATGTCTGCTTTGTAAATATTATAAATATGATTTATTTTTGAAGTAACAAAGGCACGAGACGCACTAACCTCTCTTATCGTTGATGCGTAGTCTACCGGTTGTTTACTTAGGAATTTTAATTATAAAAATAATTATCTTTAACATGAACTTATCAAAAAACTTATTTTATGGAAATGGCTATTCATTTACCGAGTATTCTATTCTATCATAACATAACATCCATAAACAGCCTATACATGTCCCACTGCTGGGCACAGGCCTCCTCTCAATCAACCGGAGGAGGTATGGAGCATACTCCACCACCCTGCTCCACTGCGGGTTGGTGGAGGTATATGGGCTAGTAGCCTAGGACCAACGGCTTAGCGTGCCTTCCGAAGCACAAAAACAAAGAAAAAAAAGATGAAAGTAAGATGATTGTATTCTATAATGCTCCAAAATATATATTTTTAACCAACTTATCTTAACTTTTGACGGAACTAAAACCAGCTCTATCTCTTTCTTGCTTTTTTTTTGACGTGACTTATTGTAGATTTGCCGCAGAATGGGGAGCGCTGAAGGCTCCCACCCGGTACAACGTTTAAGACAACAGGCCTGAGGGTGCCCAGTTGGGCGCGAACCTCGGCTCAGGGCGTCGTCTGAGAGGAAAAATATTTGAAAGAATTAATTCACCCTACTGGGTCGATAGCGATAAGCGCTGAATGAGGGAAATCGTCGACACGCCGGCGAGGTCGGTATCGGGGTCCTGAAGTGTTTGATGTCGCGACCTGATTGGCTGCCTCTATGGCTAGAGTAATCGGGTCGTCGGGATCGTATATTACGTCCTTCGGACGCCGATACTTTTCTGTACCGTCCCTAAGCGGAATGTACTCGGAAGCCGCAACTACCAGGGGATTTGGGTGGTGCGGAGCAGAATCGAAAAAACGTTTGAATTGGCATCATATAAATTTGACATTTACTATACTATACCATTATAGCTTCTTCTATCGTGTGGGTTGTGAGGTGAATTACCAACCTCATCAACCCTGGAAAACTTATAGCTCAATAGTCAATAGTGTATTGCATTCAATGTAGTACAATGGGTTGTTAGCTTGAGCCTGAGTTTATCTTATACTATCTAAATACAAGTTAAGTTTATCAGACCATTATTGGAATATTTGGTTTACAACCCACACGGTAGAAGAAGAAGACTAGATATTCATCTTAAGAACTATTTTTAAATAGTTATCTAATAGCAACGAAATGACGACCTTTCGTTTATGGAAGTACATCGTAATATAAATAATTCTTTATAAGCTATTACATAAATGGGCAGATCTAAATCATATGTAACCATATTGGTCTGAGTTCAAATATTATCAGAATGAATGACTGTCCAAATAAGATCTGTTATTAACCCAGATTATGCTGGTATTTCATAACAGGGGTGTTAGGGATATTTGTTACACTATGATACACAAACACTACACACAATGGTGCTAATTCCTGTAAACACCATCTAATTTTATTTTAAGTTATATCTATCATTTTCTTATCCACCGAAAAGGAAAGGGACCGGGTAATCGACAGGCATACATTTATGGAACACACGTCAATTTTAAGCAGAAATCTAAAACAACCGTCTAAAAATTTTACATCGTCCAATAACTCGACAGAATTAAGTTGACAGCACACGTCAAACGTTTTGCATACCAGCGAGATACCTTTTTGATTCGCCCGGGTTATTCATTCATTTACTTATTCTTCTTAAAATTAAGAGCTGTCAATCAGCCGTCTCTTTTCTTTTAGGCGGATAAGAAATTGATGGGTATAAATATATATGTATTATAGGAGTCGGGGCCATTATGTACATACACACCAATTACATAGAATAAGGAATAATACTCCAATGAGTTTAGTTTTATGAGTTAAGCTAAAACAGCTATTAATAATAATAATAGAAAAAATAACAGCACAATAAAAAAAATAAAGGAAAACAATAAAAACCTATTCAAAACAATCTTCCTAGGAATCGTGGTAGCCCAGTTGGTAAAACCATGCCTCTCGCTTTGTGGTCGTAGGTTCGAATCCTAGCACAGGCCTAAACCAATGTATGTCCAATTTGTTTTCGAATTCATGTTTGAATCATAAATGATTATCACGTGCTCAGGGGTAAAGGAAAACATCGTGGGGAAACCCACATTCCCGAGAAATGCATTTTCGGAGGTATGTGACCTAACCTGTATTGGGCTGGTTTTCCCTTTGCGGGTTGGAAGGTCAGACAGGCAGTCGAATCTGTTTGAACGACGTTATTTGTTTGCCGTTTCCATATCTAGGGAGTATGCAATCCTGGACTTTTGGAAAGCGTGGCTGGCCGAAGCCAATACGTAGAGGCTGCTTAAGATAATTTAATCTAAATGTGAATATGACGCCCTGTACACAGACGCAGCATGTAATAAATTAAAGTGTTCTCCATATAAATTATATCACGACCAATCGAAGATACAATCATAATCATGCTTATATGAAGACGGTAGTAATTAGCAGCAGAATTATACAATATTGCTAGAACTTTATGCATAACTGGTTTAATAGACTCACTCACTCATAATGACCATTAAATTAATAATCAAACTAAAACAGCTATTAATCAGATTCATAATTCACACTTATTTAAGATGCACGCTCTTGTCGGTGTAGCATTCTCTATGTTACGTTTTTGGGGAAAAATAGGGCAGTGGTTTCCATCTTGCCTTCCGCCCCGCAGTACTCTTTCTGACGCGAGTGGGACGGCGCCCAGAGTAGTCTTATTTCAAAGCCGTACTAGGACTCCTCCGCCTCTGAATAGCCTAAGACTAGGCTGAATGGTGGTCAAACGCACTTAAATCTTTTAATAAAAAGAAGAATGTCGAGACCTTTAATCGACTATAACAAGCTTTTTCACACTACACTTCCCACAATATGCTAGAATACAATATTTAACAACCCATAAAATACGTTTTAACACGTCAATACGAAATCTATAGATAAAATAAAACTGTTAACAATTAATAAAATAAAGGCCGTAAATTGAGATACGATAATAAAATTATAAGCTAACATCGGGCGGAATAATCGAACACTAAAGTCGATGTCGACACTCGATACATCGAATCGATTAATGCATCGAGCATTGCATCAGTGGAACTGATTTGCTAAGGAGAATTCTAGGGTACTTATATAAAAACATTATTTAATTATTATACATATATAAAAAATATCACAGTAGTGTGGCGGGATCGAAGCAAATGGAATTCTATTGTCTCGGCTGGAGTTTATGTATGTACAGTCATGAGCAATATTATGTACCCACTTTAGGACTCTGTCGCACTAACATATTTGACATTTAGTGAGACTTACAGTTCAATTTGTCAAAAAAGTTAATGTGACATGGTACCAAAGTGTATACATATTAATGCTCGTGACCCTATGTATAAAAAATATTCGCCTTTTCTTGTTTTTTCAGTATTTTGTTCGAGCTTAAAGATTGTGCGGAGAAAGATGGAGATAAATTACGAAATTATTATATACTTAAGTATATATTTTCAAGACTAACGTCAGCCAAGACACAAGTTAGTCTAAACAGTTATTTATTCAGTCGCGATAAGGTCAAGTGCCCCAGTTATCAATGTGGAACAATGTCAGCGCAGGTCACGCTCCGCACCATTTGTTGAGGAGGGTCTATCAGTAACACTAACTCAACAGCTGTCTGCTCTGGATCCATCATACGTGGTTATCGGGCAGTCACATCAGGTATGGTCACCGCGAAAGATATCCCAGTGTATAGAGTACATTTTTTTTCCTTTGATGGGTTTGCTCTAGAGATGGAGCCCGTTGAGTTCTCCACCGTCTGAAAAACATGTTGGCACCTTCGCCAACTACAAGGTGTCCCCATTTATTACGGAGTGATTACTTGTACGAGCGATTTCAGACGGTGGAGAACTCAACGGATGCAGAAGCGGAGATGGGAGCCATCGGTACGGAAATTCAGGACGGAAGGAGCAAGTCTCGGGAGCACTGGACTTAGGAGGCCGTTACCACAGAGGCAAAGATTTGGACCCCAAACAAAAGTATGAAACTGTTAAGTAATTGTTTTTCTGCTATTTCATATCTTACGTACACAAGGTTAATATTGTGATCAGCATTGCAAATATTAAATACATAAATTTCTTTACGACCATCTCAAATGTTTATTCTAACAACTTCCCAAAACGATTATTACTCAATTACAAAAACTGCCTACTGTGTAAGTAAATGTGGGCAATTTAGTTAATCCAAGTTCGTCACGACACCTGACCTTTGACTCATAAATAAGGTTTGTAGCGCGCCGATCTTTAAATTCCCCTCCGCCGCACACTTCACCCCCTCAGGTCGCACCCTCCAATCGCGTCGCGTCTAAATCGACGCCACCGCAACGCGCACGCGCGCCGGCCGCGCGGCCCGCGTCCGGCACGCTAATTGGACGGCGCGAGATTCGGCTCCCCGCTAGATTCCGTGTTTGAGCGTACTTGAAATGGTTCACGCTATTCTGTTATAATTTTCTAATTATCCGTAATTCCTAATTTTATGTGAGAGACTGTGTTAAATAATATTGTTTGTTGTTCCTACATTAGAATCACTGTGAGATTGTAAAGTGTGCCTTTCGTTTTATAATAAACGCGGACCTTTCGTATCACCACCTGGACTGTTTCATTCTGCCACCCTGGAGAGACCGTGAGGAAATTCACGCACCGAACCCCGAACTCTACCGACACAGAGCACCGTGTCACAAATGGCTGCCCAACTCGGGCCGTGAAATTCTACGAGCGTACGAACTCCAGCTTTCAGTTGAATATCCAGTTTAAAGTGCATTCTGCAACAACAATATGCCTCTCACACGTAGTGGTCATTCTTCCACCGCTGCCGACGACGACAGCGTCGAGGCGCACTTCCAGACGCCTCATGAAGAATCTGCAGCGCGAGTAGTCCCTCCTGTGCCAGCCGCGCCCTCGGCTTCTGCACCACCTACCGCGCCCGCCGCAGCGGCGGCGACCGTCACCATCGGCGATATGTCTGCGATGATGATGTTGTGGCAACAGTCTCTTCAGCGCCTCCTCGACCGTGAGGAAGAGCGACGACCTGCCACGCCCGCCCCGGCTCCAGCAGAACCCATTACCACGGCTCACCATTCCGGTGGTTATTTCACCACATGCAACGCGCGCTACAGCGGCGCGATGGAGGAGTCTCTAGACGGATTTATAGACGCGATTGAAGCATATAAAGACTGCGCCAACGTCAGCGATGCTAACGCACTCCGTGGCATCTCCATGTTGCTGACTCACGACGCCGCGACGTGGTGGCAGGGCGTGAAGCCATCCATCACCACCTGGACCACTGCAATCCAGAGCCTGCGCAGCGCCTTCGGCGACAGTCGTCCTCCGCATCGCATCTACAGAGAGCTTTTTAAAATGACTCATGAACACGAGAAGACGGAATTATTCATCGCGAGAGCCCGAGCGCTCCTCGCCCGCCTTCCTCGAGGAGACCTATCAGAGAAAGTCGAGATTGACATGATTTATGGACTTTTACACCAGCGTATCCGCGAGCGCCTACGTCGCGAGGAGGTGTACAGCTTCGAGATCCTTCTTTGGAAGTCACGTGAAGTCGAAGATTCCCTAGATAACGTGAGTAACGACAGTGCATCGTGTGCTACACACCGTCCTGCGCCGAGTACTCCGCGCATGACGTCTACGTCGGCCGCGCCGTCGTTGAAGAACGCAGCGCGCCGCCCCAGCACCGCGTCTACCAGCGCCAGCACGTCTACCATGTCTCCGGACTTCGCGTCGAACAATAAAAGTGCCATGAAAAGTCGTCCGTTTTGCATATACTGTAAAGTGCCCGGTCATGTTCGTGAAGAGTGTCGTAAACTATCGAATAAGAACACTACTGATAAGATTGATAACGATAAGCGTGATAACAACACTATTTCTTGTTATGGTTGTGGAGCAAAGGGTGTAATACGGTCACAATGTCCAAATTGTACCGCGAAAGTTTCATTTTACGCCGTAAGTACGTTTCCTAATCAATGTAAACAACCTTATTCCACCCCGAGTTCGAATAATGACATTCGTGATCTTTCAATTAATATTTCTTGTGATAAAATATGTAATTGCGATCTATGCTATGGTGATGACGAGGTTATGTTTACTTATTCTGTTCCTAATGTCATTCATGTGTCACACGCAACCAACTTCACTCCTTTCACTCAACATTTGACAGACACGAATTCGGATACACTTTCACTCGACTCTCAATCTCTCTCAAAAGGTCTGTTACACGATCAATGTTTGATCAATCACACGGGTCAATCTTCGCCAACTTTTGAACACATGCACAGTAGGGCAAATGGTCCGAATTCTTCCAGCATGTACAGTAGGGCAAATGTCTCGAATTGTTCCGGCGTATACAGTAGGGTTAATGTCCCGAATTCTTCCACAGATTTTGAACGCATGCACAGTAGGGTAAGTGGCCCGAATTTCTCCAGCATGTGCAGTAGGGTTAATGTCCCGAATTTTTCCACAGGTGTTGAACGCGTGCACAGTAGGGTAAATGGTCCGAATTCTTCCCGCACGTTCAGTAGGGTGAATGGCACTGGTGTCGACCCGAATTGTTCTTCAAGTTTTGAAAGCGTGTTCAGTAGGGTATATGACACTGTTATTGCCCCAATTTCCGCGACCTCGACGGCTACTTATTGCAGTAGGCCTATTCTTTGCGTCGACATTTTAGGTTCGCGAGGCACCGCTCTTATTGATACCGCAGCTAAGTGCTGTGTCGCAGGTCATTCTCTTTTTAAACTTCTGAAGGATAAGAAGCAAAGTTTTACTCAGAAGCAGGTGGCCGTGAAACTCGCTGACGGAGTCGTGCACCAGCGCGATGTCCTCGTATGCAGTGTTGATGTTTCAGTCACTTTTAAGAAGAAAAAGGTTCCGATTGAGTTTGTTATTTTTCCGGACGCTGACAATAATGAGACGCTTCTAGGTATGGATTTCCTCAGCGCCTCCGGCATGGTCATCGATTTTGCGACTTCGTGTTGGAATTTTTCAGGTAGCCACCAGACCTACCCTCTCGAATTTGAGTCTGAAGACTCGGAGGTTCCCCGTTCTGTCGTTGCTTCTTCTTTCATGCTAAGGGAAGATGAAGGCATCATGCTTACCTGTGACCAGCGCCGACAAGTATCCGATGTTCTCGATCGTCATGAAGATGTCTTCAATCTAGGAGGAGCGCCTACTACGTACGCGGAGCACCGTATTGACACTGGCGATCATGTACCTGTCGCCGTCCCGCCTTATCGATTGACTCCAGCTAAGAAGGCTATAATGGAAGCTGAGCTCGGTAAGATGTTGGCAGAGGGTATCATCGAAGAGTGTGAGTCTCCGTGGGCCTCTCCTGCTTTGCTCGTGCCTAAGAAGGACGGCACCTTTCGTTTCTGCGTGGACTACCGTCGTCTTAATGCGATTACTAAGTCAGACTCGTATCCACTGCCAGTCATCGAGGACCTGCTGCACTCTACGAAGGGTTGCTTCATCAGTACCATCGACCTCCGTTCCAGTTATTGGCAAGTTAGCGTCGCACCGGGTGACAGGGATAAAACTGCGTTCGTCACGCCGTTCGGTACTTACAGGTTTCTCAGAATGCCTTTTGGCCTCAAGAATGCCCCGGCAACGTTCCAGCGTCTTATGGATCGTTTTCGTTCAGGGAGCATGGTCAAGGATGTCACGTTACTCGTCTATCTAGACGATCTTCTCGTCCTCTCGGAGTCTTACGAGAAGCACTTACAGGACCTACAGTTGGTCTTCGATCGTTTACGCGTTTTCGGTTTACGCGCCAACCGAGATAAGTGTGTCTTCGTTGCCAAGGAGGTGAAATACCTTGGACACCTTATCACGCCGGAAGGTATCTTACCGGATGGTTCGAAGGTTGAGTCGATCCTCAATATGAATGAGCCTAAGAACCTTAAGCATCTCAGGACTTTTCTACAGACCTGTGCTTGGTTCCGTAAGTTTGTCCCCGGGTTTTCTGGGATAGCACAACCGCTCACCAAACTTACCAGGAAGAATGAGCCTTGGAACTGGAGTGACGAGCAGCAGAAAGCTTTCGATGAGTTAAAGAAGAAACTCACTAGCGCTCCTGTTTTAGTTCAGGCCGATTATAGCAAACCGTTCGTTATACGTACCGATGCAAGCGACTACGCCTTAGGTGCTGTCCTCACTCAAGGAGATGGCATAGAGGAACACCCCATCGAGTACTCCAGTCGTTTACTTACCAGTGCTGAAAGGAAGTACAGCACCACCGAACGGGAAGCATTAGCTGTTGTTTGGGCCGTAGAGAAGTACCGCCCCTATATTGACGGACACCCAATTATCGTTCGCAGCGACCATCAGCCTTTGCGGTGGCTTCTTACCCTCAAGTCAACAAGTGGTCGACTGATGCGCTGGGCGCTCCGACTTCAGGCGTTCGACATACAATATGAATACACGCCTGGTAAAGCGAATGTTGTCGCTGACACGCTGAGTCGTCCTGTATGCGACGATGTCTCTCGCGAAGACTGCGGAATCTGCACCGTAATCGTCGACGTTCCCCACGTTAATCCGGAGGAACTCAGGAAATCTCAGCTGAGCGACCCCGACGTCTGCAAGATAATCCAAGATCTCGAGCATAGTGATGCTCTGGCTTCGAATCGTTGGTTGGAGCGTGGGTATTTAATGAACCAAGGAGTTCTTTATCGTCTTAGTCCTGATGCTGATTCCGAAGAACCACAGCTCGTTATACCGGCCTCCATG
Organism: Pectinophora gossypiella; assembly: GCF_024362695.1. Lineage (NCBI taxonomy): Eukaryota > Metazoa > Arthropoda > Insecta > Lepidoptera > Gelechiidae > Pectinophora > Pectinophora gossypiella. The sequence continues at coordinate 16,195,748 of NC_065415.1, forward strand.
ATTCCTGAAGTCCTTAAGGAATTCCACGACGCACCCCTAGCTGGTCATCAAGGCGTCGACCGTACCTTGGAGCGCATCCGTCAACGTTATTATTTCACCGGAATGCGACGGTACGTCAGTGAATACCTCAAGACATGCGTGGATTGCCAGAAGTATAAGCCCGCCAACCAAAAGCCTGCCGGTCTTTTGCAGACTCCTATTCTCAACCAGCGAGGTGAAGTCCTCGCTGTCGATTTATTTGGCCCTCTTCCAGAAGCTGAAGATGGATCGAAGTGGGTCCTTCTTATTGAAGATACTGCTACGCGTTGGGTTGAGATCTTTGCCCTCCGCGATGCCACCGCCGAAGCTTGCGCCCCTCTCATGATTGAGCAGTATTTTATGCGCTATGGCTTTCCTCGGCGTATCGTATCTGATAATGGCGTGCAATTCGTCTCTGCTGTTATGCAGCAATGCATGCACATTCTTGGAATTAAGCAGAATTTGATTCCCTTATACCACCCGGAAGCCAATCCCGCCGAAAGGAAGAACCGGGATATGAAAATTCAGTTGGCTATGCTGGTTAAAACTGAGCATCGTGCTTGGTCGAAGTACTTGCCTCAGGTCCGTTTTGCTTTGAATACTGCGACGTGCAGTACCACCGGTTTGACACCGTCTTATATGATGTTTGCGCGGGAGATGCGTACTCCCTTTGACGCCCATCACGACCTCAGGGCCGTCTTAGAAAAGGACAATTATGTTCCCCAGGTTACACCTTACCTGACCAGGTTTGTCAGTTCGCTCCAGGAGATTCGCGATCGTGTCGAGAAGCAGCAGGATTCTCGGAAGGACACTTCTGATGCCTCTCGTCGCCCGTCCCCTGTCTACGCAGAAGGTGACCTCGTTCTTCTTACTACTCATGCTCTGAGTAATGCCCAGAAGGGTTTGACAAAGAAGTTTATGCCACGGCGTGATGGCCCTTATGTTGTTAAGACAGTTGTTAGGTCGTTTTCATTCTTCGGACGTGTCTTTATTTTCAGGTCCCCAGTCGAGTGACACTCAGCCCGTTCAGCCCCGTAGGCTGCGAGGACGGCCTCGTATTAGGGATAGGGAGACCCTGACACATACACGCACAGATGACGCGCCACATGTTTTTGCTAAGCCACGAGCGGGACGCTCTTGTAGCTTAGAGGAGGAGTGTGTAGCGCGCCGATCTTTAAATTCCCCTCCGCCGCACACTTCACCCCCTCAGGTCGCACCCTCCAATCGCGTCGCGTCTAAATCGACGCCACCGCAACGCGCACGCGCGCCGGCCGCGCGGCCCGCGTCCGGCACGCTAATTGGACGGCGCGAGATTCGGCTCCCCGCTAGATTCCGTGTTTGAGCGTACTTGAAATGGTTCACGCTATTCTGTTATAATTTTCTAATTATCCGTAATTCCTAATTTTATGTGAGAGACTGTGTTAAATAATATTGTTTGTTGTTCCTACATTAGAATCACTGTGAGATTGTAAAGTGTGCCTTTCGTTTTATAATAAACGCGGACCTTTCGTATCACCACCTGGACTGTTTCATTCTGCCACCCTGGAGAGACCGTGAGGAAATTCACGCACCGAACCCCGAACTCTACCGACACAGAGCACCGTGTCACAGGTTCTGTTTCATTCAGTAAACTGGACAATGCAACGTTACGAATGAGAGATATACCAGGCTAGGTTCACCAAAAACTGTGAAAGGCACACTTACAATACAAGAAATAACCATAAAATTGCTATTCAAAATTCATCTTTTTTGGGGTTATGTATACATTTTTACAATAAAATACCAGATAATATTTTAAATTTGTCAGAAAATAAATTTAAAGCTCATGTGAAGCTTACTTTATGTAAAAAAGCTTATTATAAGATTAATGACTACCTAAATGATAAAAATGTCTGGTATTGAATGTGTTCCTCTAGTTATTAAATAACTTGTAATGTATACCCTCATTGGTTTATAAAATATGTGTTGCTGTTGCAGTTTCTTGTCAATTCTTCTCCTCAGCCATAACACCTTGCGAAAAGACGTAAATTCCAAAATGTTACATTGACCTTCAACAAGTTTATCCATGATAATTACGTTGAATAAATGATTCTGATTTCTGAAACAATTATAGATGGCGTTGTACGATAATTACCTATTTTCTCATTACTCGAGTACATAATTATTCTAAAATACAATGTAATGGCAGAAGCATATATATAAATAATTGTTGCTTGATATTTGGATCACATTATGTTGCTACCTACATTGCTTCTTTTATTTTGATCAGAATAATAATGGGTGGAAGATGTAATTTGTGCCTGGGTGTAATAAAAAGGGTCATCGTTTATACCCAAGAACAAAGATAAAAGTTGCATATGTCTGTTATTCTTGAAATTATTAGGTTAAACGTCGGAAAATCTGTACAGCGCCATCTATTTCGTTTTTGAGGAACGTAACCTGGAAAGTCCCTCATTGTAAGACAACAACTTACAGCCAGATTTGGCTGATAAAATATGAATACCTACTATTAAGCAAAACAGAATCAAGTGTAGTCGGGCAGGCTCTTTGGCATAAAATACAAAGAGTTGACATCTGATTGATAACAAGCTGCACATTCTTGATATTAATTAACCCCTAAGATGATTTTAAATGCGCCGTACGGTGACAAATTTGTCATCTTATCACCTATTTATGCTAAGTTCATAATGATAGACAATCCCTTAGCCCATTTTTACAAAGACTACGCATTCTATTTTTAAACCAACTTCAAAAATGGAACAAGTTGTCAATTCGACGCCTACGTATTTTTATTTACTCCCAGTTCAACAAAGTCGTAGATTGTTTAACTACGCCTAATTTAAATCTAATTATCTATTTACTTATTGTTATTTAAACCGGACTCTATTTGTTCGTAGGTAAGTACATTGTTTACAATTAAAGTGTGACAAGTAGAGATACCCTCAACGAAGGGTCAGTAATCATCACTTTGTTTACGACGTCGGAATGTTTCCTTGTTTCAATGCTTATCAGTTTTTACAAAAGATATAATATTATAATTGTTATTTATATATTTTATTGCAAGATTTCGACTTGGAGAAGCCATGGTAGCGCAGTTGGTAGAACGCTTTGAGGTCGCAGGTTCGAATCCAGCACAGGCCTAAACCAATGATTGTCGAATTTGTTTTCGAATTCATGTTTGGATCATAAATGATTATCACGTGCTCAGCGGTGAACGAAAACATCGTGAGGAAAACCACATTCCCGGGAAATGCATTTTAGGGGGTATGTGACCTAACCTATATTGGGCTGGTTTTCCCTTCGCGGGTTGGAAAGTCAGATAAACAGTCGCTTCTGTAAAAATTCGGACCTGTCAAATCTTTAGTTAGGTAAACGGACTCTGTGAAAAACGGGATAATGCTAGGGATGTGATGATGATGACTGGAAGATACCGGTTCTAAATTTGAATAAAACCTCTCTGTTAACAATAAAATGAGGGTCTCTATAACATTGCAATGCATATTATAAAGCCCAGATTTCCAGACACCATAAATAAAAAATGGGATATAGATTTTCTTAGTCAGAGGCCTATTGTAGTATGGTTTATCATTTAGAAATTATAGGTCAGTTCGCCTCGGCCGCACAGTGTTTTCTTTGACCCGAAAAAGTGACGAATGAACTAAGTCGGAGTTTTACTCTTATGTTCGTAATGACAAGCACCATCGAATTCCTATTTAAAATCAGAATGTCACTTTTTCGGGTCGAAAATAAACTGTGGGCCGACAAGGACGTATTAAAGTAGCATTTCGATATACGCACAGGTTGGGACAGGCAAAACATTTTAAAACCACAAAATAACTACAAGAGATATTCCACGAAATGTAATACTAATCTTCACCTACAACTACAATAAAAATAGATAACAATTTTATAATTTTGTTCCTTTAACACCAACAATAGGAAAACTGCGATATGTTGTGATAAAAACAGATATAAATCTATAAATAATAACCGTGAATGTGTGAACTAAATAAAAATTACATAATGAAAAGTCACAAACTCGCGTAGAATTTATACGAGTATTTTAGTAAAACAAGTTTGGTATTGAATAATATTATTTTTAAGACATTAACATACCTACTTGTGGAGGAAACCATATGGCATTAAACACGTGATGTCTGTCTAGACCTAATACCTGGCAACAGAAAATACTGAACCATATGATTCTTAGTGTTATTCAGGTTTAGATTGTGAATAATTTACATAGGTATATTATACTATATATAGCTGCAATTAGCATATAAATTAAGAGTGTAGATTTGTCTATAGCATCCTCTCAACATCATTAATTTAGCGTGACGTCACGAAGCCTTTTTTTTTTTGGTTACGAAGGGGTAATCCTCATGGATACCTCGCCACCCGGGGGAGCGACGAGGTTATGTCGGACTCTTATCGACTAAAACCCCTCCGATGGCCCTCTGCTGCGCATGTCGGGAAGCTCCGGGATCTCTAACGAACGCACCGGTGCTTCCCTCGCGCCTGCTATAAAAAGCGCGTCCCGGGGTAGGTCCCCACCCCTACGCCATCCCAGTTTGACGGCAACGCGAGGCCATGTCACATTGCCGTCCCTCCCGGAGACCGTATGAAGAGTGGCTCGGGCCCCCGCCCTTACCACTCACGGTCTCCAGGACGTCACGTAGCCTATGACAACCAGACAATCAAGATGCTTCTATTTACACCGTCATTTGTTAAATCCTGATAAGTTGTTTAGAAGTTAGGAAAGAATAGTCGTACATACATATTCTAAAGAACAAGCTTACGGCATCCCAGTTAGTTTCTCCTGTCTACGAACATACATAAACTCACGCCCGTAATCCCAAATGGGGTGGGCAGAGCCACAAGTAATCAAAGACAACTTGCAGCCACTTGATACGAAGTCCTAAGATGGATATGATGAGCCTTATGGTGATAAGGGATCAGCCTATCGCCCATAACATTAGTCCATCATGTTAGAGGACGCAATCCCTCTGTCGGTTTTTACGACATGCCCGGGAAGACAAGCAGCTGAACGTGTTCTATGTTTTTTATTTTCTCCCAGAACAGCACAGAAGCATCCTGTCTACGAAATGTTGTTTATATAATGAAAATAGCATATATAGTAAATAGTTTAGATATTATTAAGTACTTCATAATAATCTGGGGTAATCTGTTATTGGCCTTACGTTTAATTAATATTTACATCATACATGCATTTATTGTGACGCTGTTAATTATCCAAATAAGATAAATTAAAAAATGTTTAGCGAACAAACTCGAAGCCCTCCTTTTTATTTCGCCGCAGTTGGGTAAGAAATACTGGACACGAGCTTGTGACTCCTATCAAATTACAATGAATTCTATGTAATATAAAAGCCTTAAGTATTTTTTTATTCAACCTCAACGGTTGCAGAGGTGGAGATGGGAGCCATCGGTACGTCATGGCTAAGAGCGATCTCTTCCAGATAATCGTCGGCAGAGGATATAGTACACTTGTACAGCTGCAATGTAGCGCGCAAAAAAAGTAAAATAAAAAAATATATAATGTTCCAATAATAATTATAAATGAGCATTAAATGCTGGCCATCACAGCCGAAGCGTTTATGAAAATTCATGAATGGAGTGTCATGAGTCAGCCGATACGACCCGTCACCTTGCGTTTTGCAAACTATTTTAATGCGTTGTAGTAAAACATATCGCTTCATATAATCTACGTAGAAAATTGGTAATTGATATTTTTTTAATATTATACATAACTTCGCTTTGAACGCAAAAGGGAACGGCCCAAAGAGACCAGGGGCCTGTTTTATAAAGCTTACAATTTTAAATTACAATGACAATTTGATGTACATTGCCGAGTTAGTGATCACAAATATTTTGCAGTTTCATACTAGCTACGTAATGAACACCAAATTGTCGTTGTAATTTACAATTGTAAGTTTTATGAAACAGGGCCCTGGCGACGGTCGGTTGACCTAGAAATTGAAAACTCTCGGCATTTCATGGGGGCACGCTACAGACAAAAGATCGCGAAGAATAGAAAAAACTCTGTTGTTCAGTCCTTACAAATTCAAATTCCAATTCAAAAATATCTTTATTCAGTAGGTAACATAATTACACTTTGAATTGTCATTTTTACAAAACGGACGACTCATCCGCCTAAAACTACTGCAGCTTCTCACAACCTGTATAGCCGGGGAAAAGAAGCTGCAAGAAAAACCTCGGCACCTAGCCTTACATGTTCTCACTAACGTTATCCCGTTCCTCACGGGCCCCGCTAACCTAACCTGAAGAATTAACAGGTCCGATTTTTTACAAAATCGACTGCCTGTCTGACCTTCCAACCCGCGAAGGGAAAACCAGCTCAATATAGGTTGGGTACCTCCGAAACGTATTTCTCTGGTTATGTGAGTTTCTTCACGATGTTTTCCTTTACTAATAAGCACATGATAAATAATAATTTACGCCGCAAATATAAATTCGAAGAAAAATCGAACAATTTACATCAATAATACAATTTATATTCTTTTAGTACCCTATTTTATTATGCCTTCCAGTCTTGGGAAACTGCCTTCTGCCCCTAATCATGTTGTTTTACTTTTACTAGACAAAAAAAAAACATATGGAAGTTCTCGTTGATGTCTTTTGTATGGAAGAGATTTGATATTGACAAAATTTTAGCGCCACGTGGTTGACGGCGTCGCAATAAAAAACATAGAAACTTACATGACATGAAAAATTTACATGACTCGATAGTACTTGCATCATGGAATAAGATAATTTTATTTTTCTTCCTCAACCATTTAAGGATGCTAATTTCCTAAAAAAATGTCTTTTTACGAAACCAGTCATTCTTAATCTTCGCCAAATAATAGATTTTAATAATAAATACTAGGCGTTAGACTTGACGGAATTCTTGATAAATCTATAAACTTTCGTCAAATAAATATCTAGATAAAAGACACGATTTCTTTTCTTTTCTGTCTAGAATACCTCGTGTTCTTTTATCGTCGATTTCTTTTAACTATAGCCGTTTTCTAAATTATGAAAATAGCTGAAAAAAAATGTTAATTTCTGTCCTTACCTGCGCCAAAATTGCCAAACAGAGTGCCGCTAGTGTTGCACACACCAACAAAAACCGTTCGGGACCCATGGCAACACTTAACAAATTTTCACGCACTTTCAACAAAAACTATAGTTCTCCAACTATCATATCTCACTGTATACAAACCCTCTGAAAAAAAAACAATAAGATAATTACTTCTAATTAACAAACATGATTTATTCGATAAAACCTAAAAAGTTGACAATGCTTCAGAAAAAATAACAAATTCTCTCATTATTGAATTTCGGTTTCAACCTGCACCTACCGACGTCACCTTTCGTATTTAATTATCAACAAAACATGTAAATGTCAACTCTATGCTATATCTTGCATTTGAATCGATAAAGTTAAATTTAGCAACACTAGTGATTTACACTTTTAATTTCCTGCGGGTTAGAGTTCGAAGTTTAATTTCAAAATTAGGAGTTCGTTTTCGTATTTATATTCGTTTTCAGCGTTCGATATTTGAACGCGCGCGCGCTTCGTTTCGCGCCTTCTGCGAGACTGGCGCGCTGTCTGACATTTGGCGCGCGCTAGTGATGTGCCCCTACCCCGTATGGAATCCTGTCAACGTCCTTGATCGACTACAATGATGTTCTCGATTTATAGATTGGCAATACTCGTAAGTGCGCATCCGTTTGCATAAATAGGCCATTTAAAATGATTGGCTCGTTAAAAGAAGTTGGAATTCATAGTATTAGAGTAACTTGTAATTGTTTATAGAGACTGACATTTTTTATCACACAAATGATTTTGGTAGCATTGCACTATAGAGAAGTAAGAGTAGGTAAGTACTGATTTTACATACAGTTCATAAATGGAGGCGAAAACAATTTTTCTTTATTTTCTGGAGATAATTTCAAAGTTTAAAATATTTTAATGCAAAATTTGACGTTCGTATGTAATTCCTAACGAGATAGGCACTTTTGGTCTCCATGACAAAACTCTTATGACACGATGTGCATACGACTGTATAGATAGACGTGTCTTTTGCAAATGGCATTAACTACTTGGCCGGACAAACGGGGAGCGCTGAGGGCTCTCACCTGGTACAAAATTTAAGACAACAGGCCTGAGGGTGCCCAGTTGGGCGCGGACCTCGGCTCGGGGCGTCGTTTGATAGGAAAATATTTAAAAACCCATTATCATTTAGGAATCTAGACATTCTTATTTTTTTTTTTCTTAACATATGTATCTTCTTAACAATTAGACTGTTACTGTTGGGATCACGATCTATATGTCCGGATTCGACTCCCGATGTGGACATGGTAAATATCCTACCCCTGAGGCTGTCCCTTGTTTGGTAAGGACATTTCAGGCTTGAAGGCTATTGTCCGAAAAAGTAACACAACTCCGTGTTTTCACCACCATGCCACCTCCGGATGACTGCGAGGAGGCCTGTACCCAGCAGTGGGATGTATATAATAATAACTTTTTATTGCACAAATAATAACTAGGCTATTATAGGCTGTTTTTTTTTTTAATTAATATAGGCTCGCGTTTGACCACAATCTCACCTCAGTGGATGACCACAGTGGATGACGCTTACCTAGCAAATGCCTATACACTCTAACCTTGAAGACTCCCAGATTATAACGAGTTGGATAAACAGACAACAGCAGATGGTTCCAGTCCTTTGCCGTTCGCATTAAAAAGGAAGAGACAAAATGTTAGTGCGAATTGGTGGTATATCTACAATAAAAGGACGAAATATTGATGTTTAAAATACGATCACGACATTTGAAATAGGAATTCCAAATACCATTACTGCATTAACAGAGGATGAACATTATGTGTATGTAACATAAATCATACATAATGTACTATATCCGTGATAACTATCCCACGGGGCCATAAAGGGCCATAGAATCCGTTCTATGTCATACCTATTATGGAACACTTCGATTGGAATTATTATATGTCATCATTTCCTAAGTAGAATCTGCAGGTGGCAAGCATGAGACAAACTGAAGTAATTAAATCGTAAATGTAATAAACTGGTACACTTTGTATGAATCAGGTTGATGAGAAGTAGTTTTATGACTAAATCTGCTTTTTCCTTTGCTGGAATGAACACAAGGAAAATATTATGCCCTTAGTTGCAACCCGAATGTATATTCTACTCCTACAGAATGTGAGTTTGCGGGTACTTATTGTCGTGTGCACGAAAAGGTATAGGCCTTATTTGTACTTAGAATCAGAATCATTTATTCAACGTAATTATCATAGATAAACTTGTTGAAGGTCAATTTCATATTTTTTTGAATCTACGTCATTTCGCAAGTTGTTATGGCTGAGGAGAAGAAATGAGACTGCAACAGCAACACATCTTTTAAATAAATTTAGGTAAACATTACAAGGTATTTAATACATTGTTTTAAGTTTACGCGGTTATTATCATAATTAATTACTGAATTAAGAATGTCATCCCGTGATCATGGCACTTGCAACAGTGTTGTAATATCGAGTCTCATATACCTGATTTAAACGCGGTAAGAAAACGTTATTATGTGTTTTAATTAAGGTATTTAATAACTAGAGAAACAAATTTCATACCAGGCATATTTATCATTTAGGTAAGTAATCATGAATCTTATAAAAAGCTTTTTACATAGAGTAAGCTTCACATAAGCTTTAATTTATTTTCTGACAAGTTCAAAATGCTGTCTGGTATATTTTTGAAAAAATTATACATAACCCCAAAAAGATGATGCGGTAAGGCCGCCTTTGCCCACCTTAGAATTAGTTTATCCTGTAAATGTTTTGTAAATTTGTATGAGAGAATAATACGTTTCGTCATTTAAAAATTTATTTATTGTTTTTTTTGGAATATATTAATATTATTGGAATCACGTACCTGTTTCTGGTCCTGTTTCTACCTAAGTGGACCTAATATTAAAAAATCTGTACATCAAGATGCTATTATTAGATTTAGAATATTCCTTTTTTACATTACATTACATTACATTTACGCTGTACCACAAATGAAAAGAACAGACTATTAATCATAAAAAACAATCTTAAATATATCAAGAATATAACAATTTATAAACTCTTTAATTATCGTAATTCATAAATTATAATAACCAATCTTATCCCATACCTATTATATTCTTTATCCAAATAAAGAAACGGTTATACCTTCATTTAAATAAGTACTTAAAATAAAGTAAGTAATTATCGAAAATATGTGAATCTTTCAAAACCTAATCACTTTTAAATTAATGAGTCTATCCATCAACCCAGGGTCGAGTTGCTTTTGTCTACATTTTTAGTCTGAGCCCAGGGCGACAAACAGACATGCAGGTAATCAACGAACTCTCTACTGGTCAAGGTTTATATAGAGAATAACAAAAGTTTGATGGCACCACAATCGACGGTAATTAGCTTTCATAACTCAAACTCAAAAATATCTTTATTCCATGAGGTACTTTCCAGACTATGTCCCTCAATAATAATATAGGTGGCGCTTCGTTAAAAAAAAAAGTTTATTCATAAAAACATAACAAAATTCGTTGACGAGACTTCCCAGTAAGTAACAATAGTACTTGTGTTGGGAATGACTCGCAACCTCCGAGGTTTAACCTTCTAATTTCATCGATAACAGACATAATGCATCTTTTATCTTTGTTTTCGGGTATAAATGATAACCCGAGCACAATCACATCTTCCACCCATTATTATTCTGATCAAAATAAAAAGAAACAATATAGGTAGCAACATAATTCTATTAATAATGTGATCCATAGATCCAAATATCAAGCAACAATTATTTTTATATAATATATAAAGCCACCCCGGCCGTGGTCTAGTGGTTAGAGCGTTAGGCTCACGATCTGGAAGTCCGGGTTTGATTCCCGATGGGGACATTGTCGAAATCACTTTGTGAAACTATCCTTTGTTTGGTAAGGACTTTTCAGGCTTGAATCACCTGATGGTCCGAAAAAGTAAGATGATTTCTAGCTTCGGAGGGCACGTTAAGCCGTTGGTCTCGGCTATTAGCCGTAAAAACACCTCCACCAACCCGCATTGGAGCAGCGTGGTGGAGTATGCTCCATACCCCCTCCGGTTGATTGAGGGGAGGCCTGTGCCCAGCAGTGGGACGTATATGTATAGGCTGTTTATGTATGTATATAAAATCATTTTATGCTTCTGCCATTAGATTATGTTTTTAAATAATTATGTACCCGAGTAATAAGAAAATAGGTAATTATGACGTTAAATCGACAGCGCCATCTATATTGTTTTTGGGGATCGTGGAAAGTCCCTTATTGGTAACTTACACTTTGAATCGTCAATTTTCAACTTTCATAAGCTAACTTCTCTAACCAACTTTTCTAATCTTACTCTTTCATACAACCTATTCGTCTTACTTAATAATAATAATAATAAAAGAAGTTTATTCAACCACAAATATTTTACAAAATTGCTTAAACATCACATGTAACACATTATCAGTTGTGGCCGAAAAGGAGGAGCCTCAGCATTGCTGCTGCTTTTCGGTCACCCCCTGTATAACCAACTGAGTCGCTACACTGGACGCCGCGAGAACATTTTACCAAAACAACACAATTAAAATTAAAATTTCTTAGCTCTTAATTAAGTAAAGAACATAATTAAACTAAACTTAGGAAAGGTCTGCTAATGCTATCAAAATGTATCAATCACTTTGTATATAAGTAAGGCCTTCAAAATGTAGATATAAATATAATATATAATGTTTTCTTTTTTAAGTTCTGTTGTCAACTAGTGTAAGGTACAATTACGAAAATTGTTATGGAAGAACGGAGTCACCTAATACAAGCATATCTATGCTTAAAAGGTGGCTCCAAACCCAGTATAAACTATGTACCAAAAAATACTGCAATAAACTTTTTTTTTTATAAGGGCTTACTAGAGCAGTGAATAGATTTAATAGATACAATCGATCTAATTCGACCATACACCACAGACAGACGGGTTCATTAAATCGAGCGTCGACAGAGTTATAATCGAATAAGCCCGATAATTATCGATTAGCCAACGTCGAACAATCAAGATTGTATCTTGACGTCTTCATCGGTAATGAAACGTAGACATAAAATAGAACAGACAGATCGTTGTGGTGTCTCTGGCGAGACAGAACTACCTATTAGGTGTATGGATAACGGCCTCCGTGGTCCAGCTGTTGAGCGTTCTGCTCACGATCCGGAGGACCCGGGTTCGAATCCCGGTGAGGACAAATCACTATGTGATCACTAGTTTGGTTAGGACATTGCAGGCAGTTCATCTGATTGTCCACAAGTCAGATGATGCGTGCTTCGGAAGGCACGTTAAGCCCCCCGGTTACCCGGTTACTACTTACTAATGTTGTTGTGTGTCGTTACTTGAGTCACGTCAGGGGCCTTTGGCGGCTCAATAATAACCCACTCACGCCACTGGACAAAAATGCATGGGTCAACATATGCTGTAAATTGTAAATAGAATAGATACTAAGTTTCCTGCTAACATAGTTTTTAAGTTTTTTGTCACTAACACGATATGGATTTGGTCTGAAATAAAAGTTATTATTATTATTAATAACCCTAACACCAGGGTTGATGAGGTTGGTCATCCACCTCACAACCCACACGATAGAAGAAGAAGAGAAGAAGATAAGAGAGAGACGACGACCGAAAAGAAACAAATCTATGTTGATCACAAACAGGCCAAAAACAGACAAACAGAACTTATTACTTAAATTGTTTAGAACGAGTATCACGTTGGTTCGACAAAAAGCTTCGGTCTTCGGTTCTTAATGAGACACGATGTATTTATTAAAAACATAGAAGGGAAGCTACAAGGAAAGAGAGGAAGGGGAAGACCAAGAAGAGCTTACATGGAACAGATTAAAGAGAAAGTCAACGTCGTGTCTTATAAGGAAGTGAAGGAATTGGCCTTTGATAGACAAGAATGGAGAATGCTACACCGACAAGAGCGTGGCTCTTAAATTAGTGATTTGAGGCACAGGTTACTTCTTTCTTGTATAAGAGCGCCATTTGCGTATGCGTATGTTACTTGACTGTAATAGTCAATAAAATCGATAAGAATCTGATATCAACATCTCGATACGATTGTCCAGTGTCCGAATGTGTGTACTCGATTCAATAGCTTCGATAACACGATGCTATCGTGTTATTTTCTAACTGGTTTAGTCTATATATAAGTGTTTCTTAATTAATTTCGAAACATGTTTTGAAGTCTGAAAGGGTTTGTAAGTAATCAATTTTGGATACAAATCTATTGTTCATGTTATGATTACTTACATAAGTATAATTATATACTAGTATATTACAGAGCAATTTAGTGCTTAGATCATATTGTCAGTACACTTTGACATTTCAAGATCTTTGCAATCTTATTCCACTTGACAATCGACTATAAAGAGAATTCAATTTAACTGAAACATTTTATCTTCGGTAATCGCTCCACATTTCAATTTAAATTAGATTTTATAACATCTGATATATCTCTATACAAATCCAGCGGTTTCCAAAGAGTTTTCACCTCGTACACACCACTCAAAGAAATAATTCATACTCGCATTATCGCTTATATTCAAAATTAAAAAAGTGTAAGAAAATGCATTTGAAACTATAGCCAAAAAAAAATAAACTAAAAATAAAGATAATATAATTTGTACCTTTCGTCTTCATACATAAACTCACGCCCGTAATCCCTAATAGGGCGGGCAGAGCCACACGTAATCTAAGACAACTTGCAGCCATTTTCAGCAACAACAAGCTACTGGAAGAAATTTCTGTTAGAACCTCCGGATCGTAAGCTTAACGCTCTCACCACTATACCACAGAGGCTGTTGTACAATAAATTATTAAATAAATAAATATACTACACATTAAATACCATATATTAAATATATAGTAGTTTTAGGCGGATGAGACGTTTGTTATGTAAAAATTGACGATTCAAAGTGTAACTGTGTTACCTACTGAATAAAGATATTTTTGAATTTGAATTTGAATTTGACCAGCAACATTTTTCTTCGTTTTTCGTCTTTATTACCACCAGGCATACCACCACTTGGAAACCACTGACCTAATCTAAGTACCGCCGACATCTAATTAATTACATTAAAGACGTTTTTGTAAATGCCATCGTGATAGGAGTAATTACGTGATTTGCAAGTATGGAAATGTCACACGACTGCATGCTTGTGTCGACCGGAGTGGCTGAGCAATTACTCTATAGCATTGTTATGTGATAAAGTTGTGGGTAGCTGGGGAAAAGAAAATCTAGACACAACATAGTACGTTGTGTCATTTGAATTGTCACAGAGTAGGTGTGAGCTTCGATGGTAGCTGATGTATATGATGTGGACTGTATTTACTATATGAATGAATAACAAATACTTAGCTTATGAAAGAGTTATTTAATGTATTTTCACCAACAAGAACAAGACGTAAGCAAGAAAACAAAACCAAGATACAAAACGTTACCAAAAAGAAGAAATATAAAAAACATGTAAAAAAATTATACAATCGGCGAAGAGTTCGCAACAGTAAGAGTAGTTAGAGAGTACGTTTCGGGAGAGATGATGTAATTATATGATTTGTTGCTTCCAACCTCTGCTATTGGAGAACCCGAGGGGATGGAATAGAAAGGCAGACAAGGAAAAACAATATGGAAAACTTAAAAAAACTACATCACGGGTGAATAGGCATTTTCTGGGTAAGCTCGTTCCAACGTCGATCTCTTCTTCTCCTCGTGGAAGAACGAAGTCAAGAGCAAACCCACCTTAATAAAAAAAAAAACTTAAGACTAACTACTACTACTACTTTTTTTAATTTTTAAACTTTAAACATTGTTAAACTTATGGATAGAGCTATGTACGCCGTTACTGTGTCTAGATTAGACCCTATTATAATTTTAAGATTAGAGATAAGTAAATGCTTAATGTATATGCCATGTGCCAGTACTTTATATAAATAAATAAATAATATGGACTTACTGTATTAGCCTCCTGCCTGTAAATACATCAAAAGGAGGAACATTTTTAACTTGTGCATTGTATTGTATAATAAATTAATGACAGGAGGTTCTTTAAAAATACGGTTCTCTATTTTTACTCATAAAATTTTATGTAATAATTTACCATGGCATACTGTTACTTGTCCTATTATTAGTTACGCATAGTATTAATTTGTCATAACTTTTTAAGCATAATTTTGAAATTCATAACTACTATAAGCATAATAATTAATGACAATAATAATAAATAAGCATAATTATTATAAGCATAAAAACTATACTCCGAATAAGAAAAGTTTTGGCACAACTTTAAACATTTTCGAAAATTACTTTTCCTTGGCTGCATTTGGTTCATGATTGTGACTTTTTATATTTTTTGACACTATTTCATGCTGTTGGTCATCATTCAGTATATACTTTTCGTGTGTAAGATAAACATGCTAGCGACGTAGGGGTGGCCCAAGGGCCACCCCCGCCGCACCCTAACCTATTGTTATACCTTGTAAAAATTATGACAAAACACTATTATTCTAAAAAAGAATTATGGATACCAATTTATATGTGAATCAAATTTATACCAACAAATATTAGTCCAAAAATTATTTATACCTAACAAACCAGTATTCCTAGATGTTATTATGGGAAAGTACTATTATGCTAAAATACGTTATGCAAAAAGGATTATGATAATTAAAATTATGACAAAAACATTTATGCATTTTAAGAGAATCCCTAAAAATACACTTGTCAAAATGGTTACTTTGTTACTGCAACATCGCTTCAATCATCAACAATTGGAAATCTTTCATACAGACGCAGTAATAGGCCTAAAGGCGGGAAAAAAACATTTCAATTTTTTATGACGATTTGACGCAAGCGAAAAATCTGAAACTTTTTTTTACTCTTTTATTTACTAAAGGGTTTTTAACAAAATTTGTTATGCCAGCTCCATCTATCTAAAACTGATAGACTGACTAAAACTGATAAAATATCACCAACCCATTAACCTCCCCACTGCCGGGGCACGGGCCTTCCCAAACAAAAAATCATATTTAATTCATGCCCCCACCCACAACAACCTAAGATGTGATGCTGCTGTGAAGAAAAGTATAAATCAAATATGATTCTCTGCTCGTAGGCTCTGATAAAAAGGCCTCGAAGACTATATCACTATTCTGACTCCTAATTTTTAGTTGTTGAAATGAAAACAGCCTTTTATGTTCATGAAAAAGGTTATTCCTACTCATAGAAAAATATTCAAGTACTTAAGTATATTTAATTTTGTCATCCATTCCCCATTGTGTTGGAATTGAGTCTACTCGTCTCTGTAACGTAATATTCTATTTTCATTCGTGGCTCTTTATTTTATTGTACTATGTACTTTATGGGACAATAAATAAAAGATTCGAGCCGCACGATAACCGCTGGTATAAATCATGAGTAAATAAAGACAAATTGTAATAGACCTGCCTGAATTGAGCTGTATTGTAAATGTCAGGAACTTGTGAACCGATCATACATAACATAACATAAACAGCCTATATACGTCCCACTGCTGGGCACAGGCCTCCTCTCAATCAACCGGAGAGGGTATGGAGCATACTCCACCACGCTGCTCCACTGCGGGTTGGTGGAGGTGTTTTTACGGCTAATAGCCGGGACCAACGGCTTAACGTGCCCTCCGAAGCACGGAATCAACTTACTTTTTCGGACAATCAGGTGATTCAAGCCTGAAAAGTCCTTACCAAACAAAGGACAGTCTCACAAAGTGATTTCGACAACGAACCGATCGTAATACTAAAATATATAAAACAGGTAACTTTCTGAGTCATCTATTTCGACAATGGAATTGTGTTATTTTTAGATCGTCGATGATCAACATCAGCCCGTCGTCACCTATAGTAGAAATCAGAAATCAGACCAAAGAAATATTGTTTTTTACAAATATAAACTTAACAATTAAATATTCTTAATCTTAACATAAATAATTAAAACTAAACTACTAAAACTAAGAAACAAAAGTACACGCAAGTAAGCTCAATTTCAAATGCTCCCTTTTATGAAATCGGAATCATTTATTCAACGTAATTATCATGGATTTAAGAAACTTGTTGAAGGTCAATTTAACATTCTTCAATCTACGTCATTTCGCAAGACTGAGGAGAAGAAATGACAAGAAACTGAAACAGCAACACATCTTTTAAATCGATGTAGGTATTCATTACAAGTTATTTAATACCTAGAGGAATTTATAATACCAGACATTCTTATCATTTAGGTAAATTATTAAAGTAAAGCTAATAAGCATAAAGTAAGCTTGACATGAGTTTTAAATTTATTTTCTGACAAATTCAAAATGTTGTCTTGTTTAGAATTTGGATAGCATTTTTATTTTGTTCCTTGTACGTATTGTAGGTTAGTATGTCTTTGATACATTTTTACGTATAATGTTTTCATAAATATATTGACTTGCGACCGTCAGTGTATTAATTTCTTCAAAGAGCTCCCTCAGAGATGCCGACAACGCAAATTATAAATAGCGCGATTTTTTGCATTGTGAAAATAGTTTCTACATCAGGTACAAAACCTTTTTGAAAAATCACTTTCAAATAACACTGAGGTCCTGTGGTTGACAAACGTGCTTCTCAAATGACTTGCACCAATGAGTTATTAATTTATCTCAAGTGCAGTTTTCACTAACACAGTTGGCTCGATCATTATAGACGGCGATATGGCTCACCTTACACGTTGGTCTAACAGAAAGCTCGGTGAGGTGCGGGTACTTAAGTAGTTCATCTTGCGATGGATGTATCTCTGACTACCCCAATTGGGATGTAGTCGTGGGATGCTTCTTTTACGTTAATGTTAAGATTCAAATTGAATTTCCATTTTGGGATATCTAGCAAACATTTAAAACTAATAGACATGTAACAAATGATCGTAAATCTATCGAAGATTCTAGTTAATAATTAAAGTGGGCTAGAAACAAGTCTTATTTAAACGAGAAAAAAATAATTGCCAAACAGTGGGCCTCAACCCACACACTCATTTCCTTTCCTCAAAATAGGTTTTCAAAAACATTGATTTAATACTTTTGTTACATAAAACTTAAAAAGGCTAGTTAAAAACAAACCACTTTCTCAAGGTCGTATGTGTAATTTATAAAACTTTTATACTTAAAGTTGTACAGAATAAGTGATAAGTTACACCCATGCATTTATTGGTCAACTAAATTCAAGGTAAGTACATATTATGGATATTTCCTTTAATTGCCAAATACATACATACATAAACTCACGCTTATTTCCCACCGGGGTAAGCAGATACTATGGAATTCCATTTTCCACATTCACACTAGCTTTTTCCACATTCATCAATCGTTTCATACACGCACGCCGCGCCGGTTCAGAACGATTAAGTAAATAAATATTTTTGTCAAACGTCTCATCCACCTAAAACTACTGCAGTTTCTCACAACCTGTTTAGCCGAGGAAAAGTAAGCAAGAAAAACGTCGGCAATATTATTCATGTGTTCGGCAAGGTTTGGCATGTCGAAATGTAGAGCGAAATATGATCACAAACAGCATTGTGTGGTCGAACCTGTAGACTGGCCATACCGCACCACTGTGGGTGACTACTGTACCTACACTTGTACAGTCAACTGAATTAATTTCGCTTGGAGATGTGTGAGTAGTTCCCTTGACTTGGGCAAAATAAGGCAAAGGAGACAAATAGTGAGTTATTGAGGACAGGGGGGTTAAAATGTCCACATCGAAGCAATTCATCTAAGAAAGCAATATTGCAATTTGACATTTGCGTATATAAAAGTAAATGCGCAATGCAAACAAATGTCAAATAGGAATACAGCTATACAGGTTGTGAGAAGCTGCATTAGTTTTAGGCGGATGAGACGTTCATTATGTAAAAATTGACGATTCAAAGTGTAACTATGTTAACTACTGTATAAAGATATTTTTGAATTTGAATTTGAATATTGCTTTCTTAGTTGAATGAATGTCATATCTAAACTAGTATTTATTTATTTTTATTTAGTCACTGTCATGTCGTGGTCCTGTGGGTTGCCGGCTTGCTTCTCAAACGGGGAGTGCCGGTTCGATCCCCGGTTATTATAATTTATATGGTTAAATAGTTATATGAGTTGCTAATGTATATTAAGTGCAGTTTTTATTAACACAGTTGGCTCGACCATTATATACGGATCACCACCAATTACGTTAGTCTAACAGAAAGCTCGGTGAGTCGTATATACTTAATTACCTCTGACTACCCTAATTGTGATATAGTCGTGAGCTATGCTATTTATTTTTCATTATTAAATTTTAGTATTTTTTGAGTGAGAAATCGTTACATCAAATCAAATCAAATCAAATATACTTTATTGCACACAACATACAAAACAAATTAACACAGATGATGATAGATACAGTACAATCTGGCGGCCTTATTGTTACATGAGCCATGTCAGGGGCTTTTGGCGGCTCAATAATAACCCTGACACCAGGGTTGCTGAGGTTGGTAATCCACCCCACAACCCCATAGAAGAAGTATTTTTTTTTCCTTTTTAAATATTTTTATTTTACCTAATATTTATCTAGCAATTGTACTTGAACAACAACGCAACGTTTAACGTTTCGCAACGTTACATACATTTCGCGGATCAATTGTAATATTTGCACGGAGGTATTCGCCGGCGGATACGACCGATACAGATTGCTATTGTTTGGTTTGGATTGATCTGAACGCTTCAGGGTGAATTGGGAGAAATTGTGCAACTACTCATTATTCCTTGTGGAATCTGACGAAAGGAACCTACTTAGTTCATCTTGCGATGGATGTCAGACTCGAAAAAATCTTTATGCGGTTGGTAACATTTAAATTTTTACAAAAGTAAACCTTGCGATGGATGTACCTCTGACTACCCTAATTGGGATAAAGTCTTATGTTTGTTAAATAAGTCTCTGTTTTCTGTCGTTGATTAGGTGGGATAAGAAAGCCACATTGAAATTATTCATCTAAAAACGCAACATTGTTATTTGACATTTGTTTGCATTGGGCACTTATTTTTATATGTGCCAATGACAAATTAAAATGTTGCCTTTTGAGATGGATTGCTTCAACTGGTCAACAATAGAAGACAGGGGATTGTTTTACCGAGACAACTCATCGCTATAAGATACTAACTTTATCCTCGTAGACTTCGATTACTCGTATCGCGCGCGGCATGTTTTTTTCAGCCCTTTTTCATTCCCTTAGAGGGGTGACTTCCGGGATAAAAACTATCCTCTACGTATCTTCCCTAAATATTCAACTATCTCCATACAAAATTTTATCAAAATCGGTTCGGCGGTTTAAGCGTGAAAAGGTAACAGACAGACAGAGTTACTTTCGCTTTTATAATAACTGTATAAGTATGTGTCATCAGTAAATATACCTTTTTTATGTGACTTATAGTAGGTAGTAGATTGGCCGCATATAATACTTGGTCGGACAAATAGGGAGCCCTGAGGGGTCTCAAGCCGAGAAACATACTTTTTTTGACGTTACTTATTGTAGATTTGCCGCAAATGGCATTAACTACTAATCCGGAGAGTAAACATACGATAACCACCTTATGTTCATTATAATCGATGATTTATTTAAGTACTTATAAATAACGTGCGTAGCGCCCCTATAAGAATTGAAGAAAGCTACCGACCTTGACCGCTATACCGCAAGAGAGAGAAGGCAGATGTTCCCACTGACGAGATAAGATCACATTGTTGAGGTAATAATAAAGTAATTCTCATGGTTAGCTTCAACCGACTAGCTTTACTCAACGCAATGTGAATTCTGAGTGAGGCCCTTTTATTTCAGGACGTCCACCACCACCTTACGATCATTCTAATGAACATCCTACTATGCTTTTTGTAATTGTTTTGTGAAAAAATTTAAGTGTCTTTGTTTGTGGTGTCCTTTTATAATATATTTGAATTTGAATTTGAATAAAGAATTTCTATTCTAATCTATTTTATTCTAATACCCGCGTACCCCGTTCGTGGGTTGAGTTGCGTGAGACATAAACCATTTTTAAGTCGTCTTATAACCTTATTGCAACCCGCAGTGGAGCAGCGTGGTAGAGTATGCTCCATAACCCCTCCGGTTGATTGAGGGGTCATATATACGCTGTTAATGTATGTATTAACCTTATTAATTCCCCATCAAAACCACCATTGTAAACCAATTCCCATTACGAGCTAATACCATATAAAGTTTGTAGGCTTAGGTGACACACAGTTGACGAGCAAGGCGTATATATAGTCATAGACCTGATAATTATCAAGTGGCGAACAGCGGCGCCGCGGTGCGTGGGCGCATCAGACATGCCCATATTCGGACGCGAGCCGTCTGCGCGTGAGATGGGTTAGGATAGCTTCGAGTACGTTTGTGCTATTTTTGTAATGGAAAAAAGAATTATAATTTAAGGTAATGTGACGTGTTAGAAGACAAATTAGGATAATCAAAAATTTAGAATGCATTTTGCTTTCCTGTGAGATGTCGATATTAAACTATTATTAGAAGAGTGGTTGGGTGATCGAGCTCATCGTATTAAAAGTACCTATTGGTATTTTTGCGTACATCACGTTGTACCACAAGGGCAAGAGAAGTGTGCCAGGTTCGAAGCAAATGGAATTCCATAGTCTATGCTTACCCCGTACGGAAATGGGCGTGAGTTTATGTATGTATTGGAAAGGTAGTGTTTAAATAACTATTTTATAGAAATAAAGGAAAACTTATTATTATTATTTCTAGCCTAAACCATCCCACTTCATACCGCGATCAGATCCAGGATGTTTTAAAGAAGGGTCAGGTCACGAGTACTCTAAACCGGCGAGCATGCATGGAGTCCTTGACGAGAGTGGAAGAAGAGAATGTGGGTCAGGATCGTAGTAAAACAAGCCTAAAGACCCAAAGGAAGGGGGAGTTAAATTTAAGGAACTCTTATTTATTTTATTTGGGAATCTTACAGCTAATACAATTCGTATAAAATAATAATAATAATTAGAATTTAATTATTAATAATGAACAATAATAATTAGTATTTGTATAAAATTAATGTTAAGTGTAATATTAATATTACAGAAAGAATGCTTTATTATTTCAGAATAGAATAGAAATAGTTCATTATAAAAGGGCGCCACACAAAAAAAAAACAATAATAAAATGTGAATTTCATAAAAGTTCTTTATTTCCTAATAATAAAATAATTAAAAATAAATCCTAATGATATTATAATTGTAAAAATAAATGTCTTCTATCACGCGTTCACGACTATTAGCTGAAATAAATCTATTTCATAATATCAATTAAGTCGAGTGTTGTTTCTAATGGAGATGATTTCATTTGTTTGATCTGTTACGAAGGCGCTAAGTGGACGTTTCGCAATGCTAATGGGCTTGGGAAATAATCTAATCAAAATTATAACAGACATTCAGAATTTCACATTGAAATGAGCTTAATTTGAACTTACTTGTTAAGCCAATAAGTCTTCAGATGGTTTGACACAAAAATATTAAATTTCCAAATTCAAAGCCAATTTATAATGTTATATATTTAGGTTGAATCTTCCCAGTGAGTATAGGTACTTAGTTAGCCTAGTTAGCATACTTAGTAAGCGAGTAATTCCCAACACAAATCAATATTTAAGTACCTATACAGGGTGTTAGTGACATCGTAACGAAAGCTTTGAAGGATGATTCAGACCATGAATTTTCCGTAGCAAAATTCCACTTAATATTAACTCTGAATCATTCCCCTCAGTACGCCGTCTGTATATTACTCGCTGATTTATATTTTAAGGGTTTGAATTCATGTTGGGATCGTAGATAATAGGCTAGTTTCCAACTAGTCAAATCAGTTACTCTTTACTAAACGTCAAAGCACGATGTTACTATGAAAAAGAACACTGTAACTGTAACGCCATCGAGAGAAACGTAATAAAATGTCTGAATTATTATTAAGTTTTTATTGATTATAATTCGTAAATAAGTTAAATAGAGAAACGAAAATTGTCTTTATATTGGACCTAGTACACGACCCAATTGATATCATAAGATATAGCAATAGGCTCATCCCCAATATAACACAACAAAAACAACATAGGATTTAAACATAAATGGCGAGGTGTGGGTGTATACTGGTATATACACTTCTGCCTACCCCTTCGGGTATACAGGCGTGAAGCAATGTTATTGTTACTGATACACCATACTTTGCCAAATATAAATTGAACTCATTATTCCGCACGATACCTCCCAAGGGCGTGAAAATCACTCATACGTCATACCACTTAAACTTTAAAGAATCCAATTGCTTTTGTCTCGAGAGCCCTTAGTGTCGAATCATGTATGACACTCGTAGACACTAAGCGCCGACACTCGTGACACTCTTGACACTACGACTTAGCCCTTGACACCGCTAATGAAAATGAGTGGGTTTTATAACACTCTTTCTTTTGCAATCGCAAGTTTTTACTTGTAAGTTAGTTGCATTTGATGTTTGTTTTGATTATTATATTAAATTATTGGGCTTGTTTTCCGATTATTGTCACGTGTCCAGAGGAGAAACCCGGTAGCCAAGTGAGGTCCCAGATTTGAATCCCAGCACGGACCTAAACCAATAATTTTCGAATTTCCTATATCAAGTTTGGATCTTAAATGATAATAACGTGCTCAGCGGTGAAGGAAAATATCGCCAGGAAACCCGTATTCCCGAGAAATGCGTTTCAGAGGGGGCTGGTTTTCCCTTCGCGGATTGGAAGGTCAGACCGGCAATTCTGGTAAAAACTGGACCTGTCAGATCTTTAGGTAAGGAAAGTGAACCCTGGGACAACGGGATAGCGCAATTCAGATTAAGATAACGATGTTTATATTTATTTTAAAATTGTAACTGAAACTTTAAACTCACCGGGGTAAGCAGACTATGGAATTCCATTTGCTTCGATTCTGACACACTTCTCTTGCTTCTTCAGATTTATCAATCGTTTCGTACACGCACGCCGCGCCGGTTTGGAGTAGATCGTACTAAACCTTTTCTAAGGACATCCCCAATGTACGTCCTTCTAGGTCTTCCTCTGCCAGTCCTAACAACAACCTTAATAATTAAAATCAAAAGAGTACGTGTAGTGACAAGCAACAACATTGCATCCGTACCTACCGTACCTCTGACTAGGCCAATTGGAAATAAACTTGGTCGTGAGCTTATATTATTATGTTCGTTTATTGTCATAATCATAATCATAATCAATCATTTATTTATACAATGGCCCCGATTCCTGGAGACACCGTCTAATTTTATTTTAAGTTATATCTGTCATTTTCATATCCGTCGAAAAGGAAAGGGACGGATGATTCACAGCTCTTAATTTTAGGAAGAATGAGTAAATGAACGTGTCGGATTATTGACTGATGTAAAATTTTTAGACGGTTGGTTTAGATTTGTGCTTAAAATTGACGTGTGTTCCATAAATATGCTTGTCGATTACCCGTCCCTTTCCTTTTCGGCGGATAAGAAAATGACAGATATAACTTAAAATAAAATTAGATGGTATTTACAGGAATTAGCACCATTGTTTTAAGTTTACGCGGTTATTATCATAATTAAAACACATAGTAACGGATTCTTACCGCGTTTAAAATATAGCACTTACAACAGTGTCGAAATATCGGGAGTCTCATATCCCTATTTTAAACGCGGTAAGAACCCGTTATTATGTGTTTTAATCATTTATTTGTAAGAACACAAAATTAAAGTCAAGTCAAATCAAGTCTCTTTGTTAAGATCATAAGTGGTGTTCCAAAAGTATACCTTGGGGTCGCCCTACGGACTAAAGCCGGCCGAGTCAGTGAGATCAAATGTTCTATTATACCGTATTGTAAAAACTCATTTAGATTGGAATCAAAATTGATGCAATCGATCAAGTTTCAATTATACATAGACATTTTATTTTAAAACACAGTTAGCCTTAGAATAGTGATTTCAAAATCAATTATGACAGGATCGAACCCATATCTTCTCATCTGACAGACACAGCATACCTACTGCACTTGGTAGATTGTGCCGATATCGATTACAAACACAAATCGATACCGCATGACATCGATACGTCGCGCTAGACGTGTTAGGAAATCGATTGTTATTGTCAAGCGCGCCGTTGCTAGTGAGTTTAACCTATATTTAATACGAAACCATTATTGTCGTGTTATATTATCTATAAAATGATAAAGAAGCCGGCTTTCGTGATATTCAAAGTAGAATGTATCTACGTAATCGTTACATGAACCATGTCAGGGGACTTTGGCGGCTCAATAATAACCATGATGACAACCCTGACATCAGATTTTCTGAGGTTGGTCATCCACCTCACAACCCACAGGTAGGTAATAAGAGTTCGTTGGTTAAGACAATGTGTAAATGTAAACCAAGTGGCAGTACTAATATAGGGTGTTAGTGACATCGTAACGAATACTGAGAGGGACTGATTTAGCTCATTATTCTGAGTTAATATCAAGTGGAATTTTCCGTCACAAAATTCATGTTTTTTATGTTTTTATTAAATTACTTTCAATTGTACACTTTTGCGATGGTAAATTCCACCTGATATTAACTCAGAATAATGACCTGAATCATTCCCCTCAGTATTTGTTACGATGTCACTTACACCCTGTACAAGTATATGCAAGTAGATAGGGTGTTAGTGACATCGTAACAAATACTGAGGGGGTGATTCAGACCATGAGTTGATATCAAGTGGATCTTCCTGTCGGAAAATTCATGAAAATTTTTGTGTTTTTTAAATTAGTGCCATACTTTTGCGGCGGAAAGTTCCACTAACCATCCTTCAAAGTTTTCGTAAAACAACCAAAAACTTCGTCATAGTCAGGATCTAATCCAAAACTTCCTGCCATTTGTCCACTGAAGGTCCAGATTGAATCCAACTGTTACAAATTAATTAAGTGGAAGGTGCTAAGTGAGGCCTCTATACAAGAACATCCACAGCGAAACATAAACAAATTAACAACATTAATTACTAAACGAACCACTTAGCGGTAAGGCCGGATTGTTTAACAATAAAACAAAAGACGGATGACTCACTTGAAGATACAGAAAGAAAACAGTGATTTTTGTATATAAACAGTACATAAACATGGTATTGGTTAAAAATACATACATAAACTCACACCTATTTCCCACTGGGTTAAGCAGAGACTATGAAATTCCATTTGCTTCGATCTTGACACTGGTTAGCTTCTTCAATTGTCTACCGCACACATCTTACTCTAGCATGATTTAAACCAATTTAATTTAGTACTGGGGGCTGTTAAGGCCAAATTGAAGCAATTTATCTGGGATTATCAACATAAATTCCATTATTTCACAACTATTCACTTTAACTAAGTTATATATTAAGATATCTGCTTAAAAAGCAAATATTAAACCTGTTTTAAAATATGCGTGATCATGACACTCGGTCGTCTCATTTTATACTCTCTCCGGAGCACGCTAGGGTACCCTATCTAAACACTATCAATGTATAATAATATACGTACCTTAACCCCGGCAAATACTGGCCCCGATTTCTGCAGACACCTGCTAATTTTATTTTAAGTTATACCCGTCATTTTATTATTCGTCGAAAAGGAAAGGGGTGAATAAAATAGGCATCTCGCTCATATGCAATCCGTTTGACGTGTGGTGCAACTTAATTCTGTCGGGTTATTGACCAATATACATTTTGGAAATGTTTTTTTAAATAACTGCCTAAAATTGACGTGTGTTCCATAAATTTTATGCCCGTCCATTACCTGTCTCTTAATTTCGCCGGATTTGAAAATGAGAGGTATAACTTAGGAAATAACACTTGAATGGTGTGTGCTGCAATTAGCACCACTATGTTACTATAATATTGTTACATTGTACCAAAACTAGGTGGTATGCAAATACCAATGCAATTTACGATTACCAACGAGTTTGCATACAATGCTAGCGCAAAAAGTGTGAAAATTCACAGTTCCCACTCGATGTTATCTCAAATTATAATGTTTATAACCAACTAAAACACGAATCTTCTAATTCCAGCCCTTATTTCTTCAGTCGTTGTGAAACTATTACTCCAAATTGTTACAACTATTGTCTGGGGCTATTGTTACAAATTAGTTTAGTATTGTAATAGGTACACAGTTTGATAGGTACATAGTGTGAATCAGTTTTGTAAGATTGGCCTCTAATTTTGTAATGAGTTTATTTTGTGGTTGAGGTAGAGATTTTTATTTCATATTAAAGATACTTAGGTTTAGGATTTTATACTGCTCCAGTGTTTCAACGTTAGGGTCACGACCCGGAGGTCCCGGGTTCGAATCCTGGTACTATATGTCCCCTATGGTAACAAAAATCACTTTATAAGTCCTGGTTTGGATAGGACAAAAAGTAAGATGATCCGTGCTTCAGAAGACACGTTAAGCCGTTTTGGTCCCGGTTACTACCTACTGATATAAGTACGTAGCGTTACACGAGTCATGTCAGGTGCCTTTGGTGGCTCAATAATAACCCTGACACCAGAGGAATATGATTCAGACCTTAATTCTGAGTAGATGTCAAGTGGAATTTTCAGAAATGATATTAACTCAGAATTATAGTCTGAATCATATTCCTCAGTATTCGTTACGGTGCCACTAACACCCTGTATATCGGTCGGGCAATCTCGTAATGTACGCGCACAATAAATCGGAGCTGCTCAGTGCGAGCTGTCTGCATTTTTTTGTACTAAGTAATTATTATAACAAAAAAGACAGACCGCAAGCCATAGTTATGGCACGAGGTCGGTGTGCGCGGGCAAATTCGAAGTCCCTAGAGTTAATAATTACTATGGCGATAGAACTCTAAAAAAGAGACTTCCCTATTTGCTGAATAGTTTGCCTGAGAACATCCGTATAGAACCAAATAAAAGTAAATATAAAAAAAATACTTAAACAACACCTTCTAGACTCGTGTCCTAGCTAACTTATAATTGTATGTTATTAATTGACTATTAGATATAAGTTCATATTATTAGTAGAGACTCTTTCCTGCAGACAAACTGTTTAAACAGTTTTGCAGGGCATTGATAATTGTATTTTTAGTATTAAGATTTAATAAAATAAATAAATAATAATAAATAATAATAATAAAGGCATTTTTATCTACAATTTTAAAATTAAGTATAGTATTCTCTTATATCTCTTATGATCATGATCATTCATGATCTGAATCATCCCTCAAAGTTTTCGTTACGATGACACTAACACTGTATAAAGTCACAGTAAACAATAACACCTAATTTACATTGTATGACTGGTTTAACCCTGCCAGCCGTGACAAACCGCCCAAGATCAGACATCAACATCCTCACGGGGCAAGTTTATATTAAGAATATTCGCACGATGTCAATTGTTTAGTGTTAATTAGATAACTTGAGAAGGTTACTAGCAACGCGTGCTTAATTTCGGCCATTGTAATCTTATATTTAATGTACACATTATATTATGTACTTTAGAAAAAGAAACATAATGAACTTATTCATTATGTTTGTGGAACTAAAGTGTGTTATTATGAGAAATAATTCAGCAATTTCTGTTTATGCATGTATTTCCACTCTTACATATGTCAGAAGTAAAAAATACAGATCGAAAAACAATATCGTATAAAAAAGTTAAAATATTCTAAATAAAAAGATTTTATACAAAAAAGGTTGTAAAAAGATTTGATATCAAAAGTAACCTAACTACATGTTTCTTTTCTAAAGTACAATTTACTTAAATATTTTAATTTTTTTTTCTTTTCTAAAGTACAAAATGTACTTAAATATTTTAAATAATAAATAAGCGGAATCAACGAAAAATATGCTTGATGTTTTTGAGACGAGACTCAAAAAATATTTAAAAAAAATTTTTGAATATATTTTATCTTATCTTACAGTCAAACAGTTCACTCCAGTACCTAACTACTTAATTTAAAATATTTAAGTACATTTTATATTTTAGAAAAGAAACGTAGGTAAAATGTGTACAATATTTATTAATTACAATCAAATACACAGTCTAATTTAATTCTATAACAGATACCTACTTCAAATAGTAAATTCCAATCTAATTTGAAATCTTAGTATAATGTACGTCACATAAACATCTGAATTCTCACATTTATAGTCTGTTCACTAGACCAAATGATAGTTAAACATTGTTAATTTGTGCATAAAAAGTTTTGATGCTAAAAATAACAAGAATTATAGTTAAATGCGAGTTTTAGTGCGTTTGATGTTAATCTGCAACTTGCTTAGCAAGGTTGTTAGAGTTTTTAGTTCTAAATACTATTTTCGTTACTGTTGAGGTAATTTTTTTTTTGGTCTTTATTGTGTACAGATGCGCAACAGTAGAGTTAAAAGAATAAACCAATACAAATACGATTTAACTGCACATATAAACACAACACAAAAAACAAGATATCTTTATGAGTTTGTATTCATGTTTGGATCATAGATAATAGATCACTAGGTGTCCAGGATTTATGCCCGGTTAATAGCAATAGGCTCGCCCCTTCTCACGTGGGGCTTAAACATAGCTGGCGAAGAGTACCCACTCTTACACCTCTGCCTATCCTTCAAGGGATACAGGCGTGATGCGTGTATGTGTGTTAAAATGATATAAGTGCCAATTACGTAGAATTACCATATCTGTAGACGGTCGGACTGTTGGAAATATTAAAGTGATTCATGGTTTGTTTTCGGTTGAAGTTAGTGTTAGCATGACTGAGTCATCATGGATTCCAAATGGTTTAGTTCTAATGCCGTGATAATTCCTGAGTTGGTTTATTGGTCACCTCCTTAGATGCAGAGGTGTTATAATATGCTCACAAATTCACACGTACAAAAACGAATTTTATCGTATAGCATTAACGGCCTCCAGTGGCTGCTGAGCGTTATGTTCACGATCCGGATGTCCCGGGTTCGAATCCCGGTAGGGCAAATCAATAATTATACTGGCACCAGGGTGGATGAGGTCGGTCATCCACCTCTCAATCCACACAATAAGAAGAATCGTATAGCATTTCCATACGAATTAAACCATGTTTTGTTAGCACTTGTACACACGGGCAGTTAGCTGTCGATTGGTGTCAACTCATGCGCTTTATATACGTGCAGTGCAATACTTACAATCCTTGCTAACCCGTAATAGTTAATGTTTGGGGCTGACTTTGAGAATTAAATACAAAAAGTAAGCGCATCTGTTTAGAATAGAATATAAATTGTGTATTATAAAAGGACACCACACATAAAAAATAAGACAATAACATAAACGATAACAAAAAAATGCAAAAAATGAATGCCTTGTGAATTACTCTCGTGTCACCCTGCCCGCACCTCAGGGTGTCAGTAAAGCGGCCGGAACTAAACAATTTTCCAAGATCCGTCCCAGCTAAGGCCGTATTGTGGAACAATTAGATAGTTACGTAACCCCTATAGATGAACCATCGTTTTATGCTTTTTATGAACATTTTTTTTATTATAAGTAGATAAAATAAGCTTGGAACTTGGAAGCCATGGTAGCCCACTAGGTAGAAAGCCAGCACAGCTCAGCGGTGAAGGAAAACATCGTAAGGAAACCCACATTCCTGAGAAATGCATTTTCGGAGGTATGTGACCTAACCTGTATTGAGCTGGTTTTCCCTTCGCGAGTTGGAAGGTCAGACAGGCAGTCGCTTCTATAATAAACCGCACCTGTCAAATCTTCAGGTTAGGTAAACGGACCCTGTGAAAACGGAGTAGCGCTAGAGTGGTGATGAGATAAAATAAGCTTGCGTTGAATTACAATCTCACCTGGTGTAAGTGAAAATGTGGCCAAAGATGGTACGCGCTTACTTAGTAGAAGCCTATTCATTCTACTTTTGATTGTTCGAGAGTTGTAATGAGAGGGCAAAACATTGCATTCCTTAGTCGTTTTTATATGGAACGAAGGTACGAATCGTTTCGCGCGGGTTGTGGAGATATCCACAATGTACGGGTGAAATGCCTGTCGATGGCTACATATCTAGTAGGATATGAGGGGTATGGAGCATACTCCATGCTGCTCCGATACAGGTTGGTGGTGGAATTGCGGCTAATATCCCGGCACCAACGGCTTAACGTGCCTTCCGAAGCGCAGAATCATCTTATTTTTTTGGACAATCAGGTAATCCAGCCCATATCTTCCTTAATATACACTTTACAGCATAGCATAGCTGGCGAGGTGTGGGTGTATATATAATACATCTCTGCCTACCCTTTCGGGGATAAAGTCGTAATACTATATTATTTTTTTGTAACAGTGTATACTAAACTCCTCTTATGACATACATTTTTCACGTCCCAAAATGCCCTCCATTGATGGTCACCTAGTTTCCACAATGTCTTACAACTTTAGGAGACAACTTAGACAATCACATCCGACTTTTGTCACTTCAAACCAGTGCAAATGAATGAGAATACTAACCTTGACAGGTGGGAAGTTTCTTTGGCCCATTTATAGCTAATAAATAAAATATATTGGTGCTAATTCCTGTAAATACCATCTAATTTTATTTTAAGTTATATCTGTCATTTTCTTATCCGCCGAAAAGGAAAGGGACGGGTAATCGACAAGCATAAAATTAATGGAACACACGTCAATTTTAAGCACAAATCTAAACCAACCGTCTAAAAATTTTACATCCGTCAATAACCCGTCACAGTTAAGTAGACAGCACGTCAAACGGATTGCATACCAGCGAGGTACCTTTTGATTCGCCCGGGTTATTCATTCATTTACTCATTCTTCCTAAAATTAAGAGCTGTGAATCATCCGTCCCTTTCCTTTTCGACGGATATGAAAATGACGGATATAACTTAAAATAAAATTAGGCGGTGTCTGCAGGAATCGGGGCCATTGCCTTTCTAATGAAAGCACTTCAACACTGAAAATAAGTGGGTGGATTTCATCACTTTGACCAACTGCGTAACGTGGCCTCCGTAGCTCGAATCGCCTTAGTTTCGGACAATCGGGTGATCGGCCTGCAATGTCCTAACGAGACTAGGGATAACAAAGTGTCTTTTGTGATATTTATGTCTTCACCGGGATTCGAACCCGAGAGCTCCGCGTCGTGACCCCAACGCTCAACCACTGGACTGAAGGCCGTTGTACAGTAAACTTTCTGCGAAATATCAAAATACATAAATTAGATTATTCTATTTCAGGGTCCACCATGACCACAGCGTCCTTCCATCGCCCGGCACCCAGGAGTGCTGATTTATGATCGTCATCCATTGTTCAGGATACATCAATGTAAGTAATGCTCACGTGAAGGAGAAGGACTCAAATAAAATAATTTACGACAATCATTAGCCACGGGGTTAACAATATAAATCTCTCCGGCTCGACCTGTTGGCATTGGAAGCCGCAACAATGGTACGAGGTTCGATCCCGGTCAAGGCTACTAAGAATTGGGTGAAAAATTCACTACTTGTAACAAAAATTTACAGGCATTGTACATTATCGGTCACACAAGGTTCATTCAATAGACTTGTACAGTGAAGACAATTCACAAAAGAGAATTAAGATTCTATTCCATATCCGGTCATTGTACCAACACAATGTGATAGATAATAATAAATTTTGGGTAAAACAACGAAGACGTATGTAAACTGTATTAAAGTTTATTTTAGGACGAACAGTGTTGACATAAACTAGAACATAAACTCACGTCTAATTCCCACCGGGATAAGCAGATCCGAGACTATAGAATTCCATTTGCTTCGATCCTGACACACTTCTCTTGCTTCCTCCACATTCATCAATCGTTTCATACACGCACGCTGGTTCAAAGTAGCTCGTACTGTACCTTTTCTAAGGACATCTCCAATGTACCTCCTAGGTCTTCCCCTGCCATCCCTACCACCAACCTTCACTTTATACAGCTTTCGTAATCCTGCTTATAGTCAAACTTAATATTAAAGCGCTAATGTGAATACGCTGAGGGTGATAAGGTTCTTGGTGGTTCTGCCAACTTTAGGAATAGTGGGCATGAGTTGTGGTTATTAGACAAATTGGAAATCAACCAATTCAGGTAATTATACCTTAACCACAGAATGAGACAAATGACTAAACAACATACACTGACTAATCCGTGTATCTCCAAAACTACATTCTAAAATAATTGGGAAAATTCGTGTCTACAGTCAGATGACCACTCGTTTGGACTTATTTGGAGTAGTCATTAGACATGACTTTTTTCGCGGATTACGAAAAATTTCGCAGTAGTGTGATTACAGCGCGTCATTGGATTACATGTATGATAAAAAAACAAATTATATCATTATAGTCCTCGTTATTTACTTATATTCCGACATCGTATGAGAAAAAGACATACAAAAATGATTATGATACGGGTGTAAGTGGAAGATTAGGAAAAGGAAGTCCTAGGCGTAAATGTACCCACTTTAGGACTCTGTCGCACTAACATATTTAACATTTAGTGAGACTTACAGTTCAATTTGTCAAAAAGTTAATGTGACATGGTACCAAAGTGTATACATATTAATGCTCGTGACCATACATACCACGATCATATCCAGGATGTTTTAAAGAAAGGCCAGGCAAGAGTACTCTAAACCGGCGAGCATGCATGAAGTCTCAAGAGAGTGGAAGAAAGAAGTTAAGATGATTCCGTGCTTCGGAGGGCACGTTAAGCCGTTGGTCCCGGCTATTAGCCGTAAAAACACCTCCACCAACCCGCATTGGAGCAGCGTGGTGGAGTATACTCCATACCCCCTCCAGTTGACTGAGGGGAGGCCTGTGCCCAGCAGTGGGACGTATATAGGCTGGCTGGCTGGCGTATGTAGGCTGGTATGTTATGTATGTAAGTATGTAATATAATTGCAGGAATCAGGGCTAATACATACACACTAGATGCCACTACTACAAGCTATATACATAGGTTATAGGTATCGTTATTCAACCATAACGTAACAGTTTAAAAGCGAATTTCATTCGTTAATAACGTTGTGGACTCCACTATCAAGATGAAGATAGTATGGGAACTAAACAACATTCACAGCTCTAACCATCAGATAAGGTGGTGAACCTTTCGTCAAAATTACGGGCATAATTATATCAAGCGATCTGTGAAAAGTTATGAGTGTATGTAATGAACCGTAGATACGATCCTTATATATAGGGTAAATCACGGAAGCGACTTTTGTAAAAATCACAGCCTAATGTACGTTTCTCCAAAAATCACCATATATTTATATTAATTTCAATCCGGGTAAAATTTGAGACCACTTTTACTTAAATTGAAGCTTGTCTATTGCCAGATTTTATTAATAAAAACACATCCAAATGTATTTTTCAAAAAGTCACTTAAGTGGTTTATCTGGTTTTATCAAATTCATTCATATTTTTGGAAGACTAACAAAAGCGACGCTCTTCAAACAAACATTATGTATAAACTTCATAGAAATAAATATAACAACGCATAACCAAAATATTTCCTTATTAAAATGCAATTCAAAGTTAATTATACCTACAAATATGCATAATCATCAAGCCATGATGATGATCTTCCTACACGACTCTACTTAAATGACCGAAACCCACTCAAACTGCATTAATTTTATAAAATAACAAACACAATCACACGCGAACTATGATAATAATTCCACAATTACAATCACTTTAAGGTCGATTGGTCATAGAGTAGGCAATAGCGTAAATGAAATTATTATTATATTGTACCTATTACCTCATTCACATGTCGGCAAAAAGCGCGTAAAATTGATATAAACAGCGAGATTATAATGGAGGTTGCTCAAACGGTAATCACAGGCGAATGGCAATTGTTTCGGGAATTAAGCGGAGTCGCAATCAATCACTAGTGACGGCTCGTGAGCGAGGCAAAGATGTGTACGCGGCTGGCAAAGAGTAAGAGACGCAGAACTGGGACGTAGGTAAAAAAAAAAAAACAGGGATCAAATTTTTTATTTTAAGTGTTTCAAGAATATTCTTGTAAGTCCATGTAGAATATGTATGACTATTCTGCTCATACAAGAGCTTAACACGACCGTAACGAGAAAGCAGCTATTTAATTAGGTAACCTACAAAAGATATAGGAGGCGTAACTAAAAGAAATTCACCTGGCTATCATTATATTTTAGTTAGTACATGGAAAAAACGAACCGTTAAATAAGTACCCTGCAATCAAGCAATACAGTTTAATTTTAACAAAATACTGCACGCTCCCTCAGAACTGAGTCACACGGTTGTAAATAAGTTACGTTTTTTGCGTGAAATTACTTACAACAACAAAAAATATTCCTAAAATAAAATCAAATTTTTTTATTCTCTATTATTTTCTTGTAAACAGTGATTTGTTTGTTTTTTCTGTGATGTGTAGTTAATTCGCATATGTTTATTTCAGTAGAATGTCTCGTCTACAACTTGTCTGATCTACGCGAGTGTCGCAAGCGCAGGTTGGACGCTCCGCCGTTGCTCGCGGGAAATTCGCACAAATCACACGGAATTATTTACTTACTTTACTTGCAAACTGTGTTTAGTAGCTATCATGACTTTGTGGCATTCCAGCGAACCGGGACTAAACCTATAAAAGTAATGAATCATTTATTTATATTATAAGAAATAAAACATAACATAAATAGCCTATATACGTCCCACTGCTGGGCACAGGCCTCCCCTCAATCAACCGGAGGGGGTATGGAGCATACTCCACCACGCTGCTCCAATGCGGGTTGGTGGAGGTGTTTTTACGGCTAATAGCCGGGACCAACGGCTTAACGTGCCCTCCGAAGCACGGAATCATCTTACTTTTTCGGACAATCAGGTGATTCAAGCCTGAAAAGTCCTTACCAAACAAAGGACAGTCTCACAAAGTGATTTCGACAATGTCCCCATCGGGAATCGAACCCGGACCTCCAGATCGTGAGCCTAACGCTCTAACCACTAGACCACGGAGGCTGTTAATAAGAAATAAAACTATTATTTTATTTAAAGCTTACACTAGACACTTCAAACTAGGTACTGAAAGTATAACGTAACACAAATACGTTATTTAGCACAGGCTTCCAATTTTTGATAGAAGGGAGGGCTTACTCCATCCACTATGGGCTGGTGAAGAAACACCCAGACGAATCCAAATTAATTGGATACGGAGAACATCATCTCTCTAGTATTATCCCCTTTCTCACAGGGTCCGCTTACCTAACCTGAAGATTGACAGGTCCGGTTTTTTACAGAAGCGACTGCCTGTCTGACCTTCAAACCCGCAAAGGGAAAACCAACCCAATACAGGTTAGGTTACATACCTCCGAAAATGCAATTCTCGAGAAATGTGGGTTTCCTCACGATGTTTTTCTTCACCTCAGCGGTGCACGTGATAATCAGTTATGATACAAACATGAATTCGAAGACAAATTTGACAATCATTGGTTTAGGCCTGTGCTGGATTCGAAACTGCGACCTCAAAGTGAGAGGCAACCGTGCAACCAACTGGGCTACCACGGCTACTCAAATTAATTGGATATACGGAGTACAAGGTATCTATTAAGTATACCAAAAAAGGTCGTCACAATTTAGTGTTATTTAATATTTAAGTTTGTCACGTTTTCTAGTACATTATGTTTGTTACGCCAACAGTTCTCAGTACTTACACTTTATCTTAGATAAACTCAAAGATCATTCCCAGGCTGCATAACGTCTCCAATAGCTCTACAATACAACTGGCTCGTAAGAATCGGTTGTAACAACATAATGAAAAGTTGCAGGCTTACATTTATTAATTTTGTTTGCGAAACTGCCCATTGCGGCGTAAGAAGATTAACTTTTAAGTCTTACAAATGTGTTTGCTTTGTCATTCGAGCGAGTAAGACTAACTTGACTGAAGTTTACACGAAATATGCACTTCGTGGATAAAGGATAACTAAATAATCTGACCTAACCCTAACAAAATCTGTATTTATAACGCTCTCAAAACTAATATTATTTTTAAGCATAAGTACTTGTAGCGCTGTTTTGTGCGATAGTAACATTATTACATATACGGTCACGAGTACTAATATACATATATACACTTTGTAACCATGTCACATTAACTTTTTTGACAATTTAAACCGTAAGCCTCATTAAATGTCAAATATGATAGTGCGACAGGGTTCTAAAGTGGGTACATGATATTGCTCATGAATGTACATGTATGCCACTCTGTATGTATACAGGGTGTTAGCGACATCGTAACGAATACTGAGGGGGATGATTCAGACCATGATTCTGAGTTGATATCAAGGGGAATTTTCCGTCATAAAATTAATGTTTTGTTTTGTGTTTTTACTAAATTATTTTCAACTCTATACATCTGCGATGGAAAATTCCACTTGATATTAACTCAGAATAATGAGCTGAATCATCCCTCTAAGCATCCCCAATGTGTTCGTTACGATGTCACTAACAGCCTGTATTACATTAAATCAGAAACGAATGCAAGAGAAGTAACATTCCGTAACTTACCACTTACAATGCAACCACTTCTGCGACCCACGCGGCACTCCACGCTGGATCGAACCTTGCACCGCCCAAATGACCGTATTACATCAATACTAATATTGAAATCGGCGGAATAACAAACATAATGGCTGATTATTTCTCGATCAGCTGACATTGACCCGAGGAAAGTGACGCCGGACTAAAGAGCGCTTGTTGCATGAACCGCAGCAACAAATGGTCAGTGTGGGTTGTGAGTTGGATTACCAACCCCATCAACCCTGGTGTCAGAGTTATGAGTGGTGTTAGACTACTAACTTACATCAGTAAGTAGTAACCGGGACCAATGGCTTAACGTGCATTACTTTCGGTTATCTTACTTTCGGATAATCAGGTTATCAACCTGTAATGTCCTAACCAAACTATGGATCACAAAGTAATTTTTGTGGTACGTCCCCACCGGGATTTGTACCCGGGACCTCCGGATCGTGAGCCCAACGCTCAAACCACTGGACCTCGGAGGCCGTTGGATATGAATGGCCAGTAAGATAATGGTTGTATAGCTTATTAAAGATGTACGAAAAATATTGCAGCTACGGCTTCTGTTGCTATATGTTGCTGTCTTGTTGCATGTCATGCTAATCGGGACTTTCAAGGCAAGAGTGGCTACTATTTGAGTTTGCATTCTCCATCTTAGACCATATCGCTGCTTATGACCAGACGGGATCGTGGTCAAAAGCACTCAAATCTTTTAATAAATAAAAAGTTATGTATCTACTTAGTTGTTGTACTGATTGTATATCAAAACCATTATGATCATGGTGGACACTAGGATTTTGCGTATTACTTACCTACTATTTGCTAACTTCTACATTCGCACCATTTATTTATTATAAGACAAAATTATTTCATAGGTAACGAAGGTAAAGGTCACCTATTAAAAAATAATAATGCAGATGTAAAGTTATTACATTGTTTGAGGTTTACGCGGTTATAATCATAATCAAAGCACATAATTTATGATTTGACGCGGTCAGAACCCCGGAATTATGTGTTTTAATTATCCATGTAAAGTTATTTCTCGTAGAACGAAAACCGCAGCCTTGCCCAGTTAAATGAAAACCTTCCGTAAGTAAATATTTGAAAATATTATAAATATTATTATTAAAGTAATTTGAAGGAGTTAATACCACCTTTACAAAACACTGGCCACAATGTCTCAAAATATTATTTGAACTGCCTTTTGAAGAAGAAGAAAAAAACATTTATTTTTAAAAAAGTAATTGGTTTTATTTCATTTTTTCGTCGTAAAACTGCCTGCAGTCTTAATAAAAATGCTACAATAAAAACTCTTTTGTTATTTTTCTTTGTTTAATACACGTAGGTCAATAAACCTGTATTTTTTATCAAGGCGTTTTATTTGCTTGTCATCTTTATAGGTAACTATTGTTCGTATTACATAATTCTACGCATTCTAAAGCAATATTTAACATAATTTATAATGTAAATAAATAAAAGAAGATTACAGATTATTAATACTATTATGTAAGAATCAACAGTGGAAAATTTATAGCTTAAGTAAATGTGCATGTTATAATTATGATAGATCAGCGTAATAGATAAATAATATTATTCATTCGTCATGTGAGTATATAAACATGCGCGGGCGCATCCTCGTGAGGCTAGCTATCCGCCTGCGACTTCTGTCTTAGAAAAATAATACTCCTTTCATCGTATTCGATGTGTCTCTCGACTCTCACGGACCTGGTCAGTGTACCACTACTGTGACTAACTGCTTGTAACTAACAAAAAAAAACGCGCATCTATTTTTTTTAAATCTGCCCCTAAACCCTTCAAAGAGGGACTTTTTGTAGTTTTCATGGTAGGAAGCTAAAAATTGGTACACAGACTCTTTGTTACGTACAA
The DNA here is from genome assembly GCF_024362695.1 of Pectinophora gossypiella. Taxonomy (NCBI): domain Eukaryota; kingdom Metazoa; phylum Arthropoda; class Insecta; order Lepidoptera; family Gelechiidae; genus Pectinophora; species Pectinophora gossypiella. The sequence goes on from NC_065415.1 coordinate 16,235,411, forward strand.
AACTACTGTTACTATAAAACATTTACTTGGCACCGAGTTCAGAATTATAAAATTAATTAACTTATTGAAAATACGTACTTATTACTTTATGCGAAGTAAATTTATTTATTGCTTTTTAGTTTTGCGTTTGAAGTCGGTGTTTTTTAGTCCAACATTTTTTTTTAACCGTGTTACCCCGAATTTAATGCGAGCGAAGCCGCGGACCGAAGCTAGTGTTAAATAAACAATCAAACGAACATTTCTTCCCGCAGTAATACTATTATGCAAATACAAGTAGCATCCGCATAACTGCGATTATGCACACGATTATAATCCAATGAAATGTAAATGAACAATCATTTCTGTGCTGGTTACTGCGCTAGTTACCATACTATAACGATTACGATGCATTGTACAATTTTCCATTATTATCATTACATAATTAACTTATTATTTTATTCAGGTATCTATTAAATCGTTATTTAATATCCATAACATACATCAACATACATAATTGAAGTAAGTACTTACCATAACAACAGAAGATCATCCCTAGTATTATTCCGTTTTCCACAGGGTCCGCTTACCTAGCCTGAAGATTTGACAAGTCCGGTTTTTTACAAAAGCGACTGCCTGTCTGTCCTTCCAACCCGCGAAGAAAAACCAACAGGTTACGTCACATACCTCCGAAAATTGCATTTCCCGGGAATATGGGTTTCTTCATGATGTTTTCCTTCACCGCTGAGCACGTGATAATCATTTATGATCCAAACATGAATTCGAAAACAAATTCGACAACCATTGTTTAGACCTGTGCTGGATTCGAACCTGCGACCTTTAAGTGTCAATCGTTCTACCAACGGCTCTCCCCATAACAACAGAAGATAACTCACAGATACTGTTTACCCGACTGTGCAACCATAAAGATAGGGTTGTGATTATACTATGAGCATTAATTTATAGCTAGGATTAACCAGTCCATAGACTATTAAGTTCTTCTTAACTTTTCTTCTTCTTCAATCATCTTTAAACCAATTAGGAAGGTTAAATGGCCACATCGAAGCTAAGAAAGCAATATTGCAATTTGACATCTGCGCATATAAAAGTAAGTGCGAGACGCAAACAAAAGTCAAATACCAATACTGCTTTCTTAGATGAATTGCTTCGATGTGGCCATTTTAGTCAGCTCAGTGGGTAGGCCCGCTACAAGGTGGACTGACGATCTGGTGAAGGTCGCGGGAAGCCGCTGGATGCGGGCAGCGCAGGACCAATCGTCGTGGAGATCCTTGGGGGATGCCTTTGCCCAGCAGTGGGCGTCGTACGGCTGATGATGATGATGATGGCCATTTTAATCGCCCAGTTTGCTCTATGTTGGCCCAACAATGTCCAATTAATGCCTGATGTTTCTAAGGGTCTAACAATAATGTCTTGATGTCATTGACTGGAGGAACTGTCCATGTTATCCCACCAGCTCTCTTGCAAGTCTAGAAAGCTACTTTGCCGCACCCATGTGGTGAGGAAGTTTCAGGAAACGCATAACATTTTTCTTCTCACCGCTTGAAAAAATGATCGGTTTATGTGTACAGTCATGAGCAATATAATGTACCCACTTTAGGACTCAGTCGCACTAACATATTTAACATTTAGTGAGACTTACAGTTCAATTTGTCAAAAAAGTTAATGTGACATACCAACCAACAGTTAATGTGGTACCAAAGTGTATACATATTAATGCTCGTGACCGTACAAAAAAAGTGAGGACTCAACTTTGTATTACTATTTAGGTAACAAAACTGTTTTGTAATATTTTATCTTTTATTTTCTTGTTCAGTAAACAGTACTTATTATTATTTTTTTTTAAACAATAACCAAAAATCTTTTTCAGTGTTTTGTATGGATTGAAAATTAAAAATCATTCGTGGATGCGATCTTCTGCAATGATGAAGAAGAGGGTGATTTGAACATTTTAGCACATTCTTCTTACATCCAAGAGCCTTCTTGACAAGGAACTGATGAATTTCCATCAACTTTGGCGTAATAGATAATTGAAGATGCGTGTTATGTTGTACAATAGAATACATAATGTGTGATGCGTGGGCCAAGGTCTCCACAATAACGACTGCAGAATTAATGGAATTTGAATAAAAAGACCAATTATTTTAAACAAGAAATGAACGTTACTCTTCAAGGTATAGAACAATACGGCCTGCGTGGTCCAGTGGTTGAGCGTCGCGCTCACAATCCGGTGGCCCCGAGTGCGAATCCCGGTGGGGACATATCACTGGCGTGTTTAATACAGAGCTTCGTCAAAAAAAAAAAAAAATCACTTTGTGATCCCTAGTTTGGGTAGGACATTACAGGCTGATCACCTGATTGTCCAAAAAGTAACATGATCCGTGCTTCGGTTACTACTTACTGACGTAAGTAAGTAAGTACATGAGCCTTATCAGGGGCCTTTGGCGGCTCAATAATAACCCTGACACCAGAGTTCATGAGGTTGATAATTCACCTCACAACCCACACGATAGAATAAGAAGAAGAGAAATATTTAATGCTATAAATCGTTTTAAAGTTAGATGAGCGATTACAAATACTGGTGGTAAACAAAACAAAACAGCCATACATATTCTTATTTTATAACAATAGACATACTCGTATAACAAACTAGCGACCCGCCCCGGCTTCGCTCGGATGCAATGCTGAGGAAAAAATGAAATTATTTACGACATCACATTAAAAACCTAAAAATAACAGTATTTTTCCTATTTAATGGATATTAGTATACATATAAACCTTCCTCTTGAATCACTCTATTTATTTAAAAAAATCGCATCAAAATCCGTTGCGTAGTTTTAAAGATTTAAGCGTACATAGGGACATAGACTTTGTTTTATACTATGTAGTGATAGACAACTAATTTCTGTCAAAAAGTGTCCGCGGCGTATCTTGTCACGAGTGACGGCGTGCAATGACACTGTACAGTCACGAGTACTAATATGACATACACTTTGAAACCATGTCACATTAACTTTTTTCACAAATTAAGCCTCAGTAAGGCTCATGAAATGTCAAATTGATAGTGCGACAAGGTTCTAAAGTGGGTACATGATATTGCTCATGACTGCACAACCAATATTACGACATAAACGCTGAAAGTTAGAAAACTACATAATTGACAAAATAAATTATCTAATCCGACGGCACGAGGACGGCACACTGCATTCTACATCGTTTACATGTTATTGGTTGTAAACATTGATTTAATTTCCGCACAAGGTCTCGAATCTCATCAGGTTGTGGCACACCGCTAGGCTTAGTTCACGTCACGAAGCGAAGCGGTGAGCGATTATTTATAAGATTCGATTTATTTTCGGACAAACCACAACACACCGGACCAAAATCGGACCTGTGAAATCTTCAGGTTAGGTAAGCGGATCCTGTGAAAAAAAACGGGATAAAGCTACTTTTCCACCAAAGCTGTGCGAGGTAGCTAAGCGGTGTGCGAAGAAAAATCCACCAATAGAATCACTTCAGCTCAGCTCAGCTCTGGTGGAAAAGGGTGTAAATTAATTCATTCGAATAATTTAAATAATAAAATAAAAAAATAATAATAAAATTTATTAATAAATAATAACTATATTATATTGTTTGTTTTATCTTGTATATTTTTTTTTTTTTCATTTTAGCGAAGCGAGGTCATTCTACCTATATACAAAATAAGCGAGAAATGTGTGAGAAGGATGTGTTGCGACTCTTGCGACGGATGTGTTGCGAGGAATATGTTACATACACCGCATACCCCCACGGTCACACATTTCACAGCTTCCGAGGAATTGGTTTTGTGGGGTTTTTAATGTAACAAAATTTTCTGTATTTTTTATGAAAAATAAACATTTTACTTACTTCGCAACGCATCCTCGCACCGCACATTTGCGCATTTTGACAGCTCCGCTACACTTCATCGTACGAGACATTTCGCACAGCTCTGGTGGAAACCCCTACACATTTCCACAGCACAGTACGACACATTTCACTCGCACTGCTCTGGTGGAAAAGCAGCCTAATGCTAAGGAGAAGAGATTGTTATTAAATCCAATCAGGCGGTATAGCGGGCGCTCCCCGCCGCCCCGCCCCTCCGTGTCCGCACCTGTCTCTAACCACAAAGACGTGCGGTCATCGTGATTATTCGATTATTCTAACGACATGATTACAATCCCAGCTGATTAATATCGCATCTTACCTTCTTAAGTCGTGATGGATGCACTGACTTCTAATTAAATCGTCATACATAAGGTTTAACGAAGAAACCCATCAATTGTATGGGAACAAATGAGCTTATTAAAATTGTATCTTTTCGTAACAAAGGATTATCTTTGTATTAAAGGGCAAATGTTTTTTTTTTATATTTTTTAATTAAACTTAGATTTCTTTATTCGTTTAATTTAAAAGATATTAGAGAGTCAATTATAACCGATGAGTACAGACCTAGGTAAATAATTTTAACGCATTCCTTTCCGCAACCCAATTTCTATTTTCGCATCACATACTTTTCTCTTCATAGTTATTTTATTTTTTACTGTAGATTCTCAAATTATCTATCATTCCAAAACCTGTTCACATTCAAATAGCTACTTTTGCTTTTGAATAGTAATTTCGCCAGTCTTGACATCGGGGGCGTAGTTCAGATGGTAGAGCGCTCGCTTAGCATGCGAGAGGTACCGGGATCGATACCCGGCGCCTCCAACTAAAACACTTTTTTAACTCATTTTTTTAATATTTATTACTGTTTTTATAATTATTTTCACACAAATTCAACTTATAATCAAAGTTAAATCAATTCCTGATCTTTATCGCATGAAAAACAACCTAAATATTATATCATTATAATCACGTTACAACTATTATTATAGAATAAAAATGTAGGTATAATTCAATTTTAATGTCTTACTAAAAATATACGTTTTATTTGCCATTGATGTAAATAATGTTACATGTATGCAGTTCGCCTACCTATCTTTGTTTTAGCCTTGCACTCTGAAGAAAAATACAAAACTAATTTAATTAATTAAACGCATTATACATTATTATTACTTACTTTGGTTATTTTCTGTGACGATCGGGTCAAGGTAAGTGTGCTGTTTATATAATAATGCTGCTGATTAAGATGCTGTTGTTTTTAGTTTGTTTACTAGTGAAATATTGGTTGTATAATATAATGATTACCTACTTGATTAAAACTTTTTTTGACGTGACTTATTGTAGATTTACTGCAGATGGCATTACCTACTTGCCGAACAAATGGGGAGCGCTGAAGTCTCTCACCCGGTACAAAACGTTTAAGACAACAGGCCTGAGGGTGCCTAGTTGGACGCAAACTTCGGGTCAGGGCGTCGTCTGAGAGGAAGAATATTTGAAAGAATTAATCGTAGCGGGCCGATAGCGACAAGCGCTGATTGAGGGAAATCGTCGACCACGCCGACCTTGATTATAACATACCTATATGTTTTTCAGGGAAAATAAAGTCATAACTAACTTCTAGAATGTTCCACGCTACTTATCACTTACAAATTGGTTTAGGCCCGTGCTGGTATTTGAACCTGCGCCCTCACAGTGACAGTCAAACGTTCTTCCAACTGGGCTAGCATGGCTCATTCGCCAATAAGGTGGGATTAACATAAGAATGTACGTTTGACATTTCGCCGGTACAGAGGAATGTGCGCGCGCGCAGCTCGTGACGCGTCGCACCACGATCACATTCATACTGTCGACTTGTGATTAATGTTGCTATCGGTCTACCATTACGTTGTTGTCAACACTAAACCGTTTTGTTATCCGATAGTGATTTGGGTCAATAATTATTTAATTCATTGGAACCGTGGTAGCCCAGGTGGAAGAACGCTTTACTCTCATTGTGAGGTCGCAGGTTCGAATCCAGCAAGGACATAAACCAATGTTTTCGACTTTATGTTTGGATCATCAGCGGCGAAAGAAAACGTCGTGAGGAAACCCACATTCCCGTAAAATACGTCTCGAAGACTCGAAACCTAACCTGTATTAGACTAATTTTGCCTTCGGGTTGGAAGGTCAGACAAGCAGTCACAGTGATTTTGGTGATGTTCCCAATAGGTTTCGTACCTGGAACCTCGGATCCTATCCCAAAGATCGACTGCTGGACCACAGAGTTGATAAGCAAGTCGTTGATAAGCAGCTGAACTATAGAGGATGATGCATACTATTAACATAAGTTTGTCAACCTCAGCCTCCGTGGTCTAGTGGTTAGAGCGTTAGGCTCACGATCTGGAGGTCCGGGTTCGATTCCCGATGGGGACATTGTCGAAATCACTTTGTGAGACTGTCCTTTGTTTGGTAAGGACTTTTCAGGCTTGAATCACCTGATTGTCCGAAAAAGTAAGATGATTCCGTGCTTCGGAGGGCACGTTAAGCCGTTGGTCCCGGCTATTAGCCGTAAAAACACCTCCACCAACCCGCATTGGAGCAGCGTGGTGGAGTATGCTCCATACCCCCTCCGGTTGATTGAGGGGAGGCCTGTGCCCAGCAGTGGGACGTATATAGGCTGTTTATGTATGTCAACCTATAATCATAGAATAAGGAATAATACTACGTATAGAACGGCAACTCTCCGCTCCCCACCAGGGTCTGAGCTAGATTTACCCCCCCCCCCCCCCCTCGAACATAGCTTACACTGAATCGTATGGCGTCAGACGTCACACACACACACACACACACAGATGCGCGTGTACGATAACGTCAATCTGTAGTGTCTGCGTAAAACGAGGTTGTTTGTATGAAGTGTCCGGGGTGTGCTATAGTCTCACCCTGCCTGAGCAAGGGCATAGAGTTGTTCCCATCACCTTCGATCCTCAGTTCCCATGCTGCAGGGCAGTATACCGTGATGTAGCTGACCATGCTGTGGTGGAAGATGGGAACACAATTATAACGATTACAAAGTCATTTAAATTGGTTCGTTAGGGTATGGCACCCTAAGTAGCGTTTAAGTTGTACTTAACACCCATGGAGTCGAAGTGGTCGCCATGGCCGAAATCGGTCGGAGATCATCATCATCATCATCAAATAACACTATCCGCTCCTCATCTGGGAAAGCTCCAGGTGTTGTTCCAATTGAAGTAGCTTATTATAGATTTGCCGCTGTTCAAGCCAACGTGAACGCACCATAATATTGAAAAACGGCAACCCCGATGACGTTCCGGTCCCGGTCCCGGTCTTCTTTCAATTCACTCTCTCTACCTATCTCCGCGTCACGCACGTAACGACCAACTAACTATAACAATGTAACAATCGCGTACACGCACAAAAATGTAAGGACACAATCCAGTAATAAACAATCTCCCTCAAGACGAAGGTTTCATTGAAGCAATCCTATCTGCTAAACATCTACAACAAACAATAACCCCACGCCGGAGCTACTGCAGCGCCGACAGCCGCAAATGGCATTTACTACTTGACCGGACAAATGGGGAGCGCTGACGGCTCTTACCCGGTAATATATCTATGTGACATCATCATCTCACGTTTTCACAGGATCCGCTAACCTAACCTGCAGGTCCGGTTTTTTACAGAAGCCTGTCTGACCTTTCAACCCGCGAAAGGAAAACGAACACAATACAGTAATATCTCTGTGTGTATTTAGCTTTACTTATAAGAAAAATAAATTATATACTTGGACAAACGGTTCAGCTCATTTCTAGTAGAAAACCTTCTATTATCGAGAACGGGAAAAGATAATTATCATCTTCATCATCAGCCGTACGACGCCCACTGCTGGGCATAGGCCTCGCACAAGGATCTCCACGACGATCGGTCCTGCGCTGCTCGCATCCAGCGGCTTCCCGAAGATAATTATATTGCCTAGTAAAAAATATTTTATGTATATGTTTAAGGTTGTGTCACTCACTCCTTTGTCCATTTAATGGGTATATTAAAAAACAATGCTTTTTTTTTAGTTTATGGCACAATACATTCTAACATTACATTTAAACGTCGTTACAAATGTCACAGACAAATTATTTAAGAGTTGTAGTTGAAGTAATTTCAAAATCAAAACATTCAAAATTTTTGACTTAGCCTACAAGTGAGAAGATGACAACAATCACGATCCTGGACGTTATCAAGATGCTAAAAGAGCTCACTGCAGCAAATGAGATCACTACAGCAACAGAGTTCACTACAGCAAATGTGGCTACTACAGCAACGAAGATCACGACAGGAGATGATGTGACGACCGTAAATGATACCGTCTACAACAGTATATCTCCAACCCCGCAGCCAGAATGGTACCTGGAAGATTTCCTATATGTATGTACTCTTATTATACTTACTAAGTTGACTTCAGGCGACTTGAAAACTCTTCTTCTCCTTCTCTCTTGTGGGTTGTGAGACCAATAACCTACACCTCATCAACCCTGGCACCAGGTTTACTATTACTACTGAGCCTCCAAAGGCCCCAAACCTGGCTTATGTAACGACTGCATACTACCTTAAGTGAATAGTATGTTCCCACGTCCCCATCGAGATTCGAGGGGCGGCCCGCTAAAGGGCCAACATTGCAAGTGTGCCAAACAATGGAACATTATATGAGTTATTTATGTATTTTGTTCACTCGCCTTTTTTTCGATTGCCCCAGAAAGTGGGAACTACCATACCATTTACTTACTCAAGAAATATGTTGTCGGAGTGACCTAACGAAGGTCAGTCGCTTCTGTGTAAGCAGACCCCGTGAAAACTGGATCACGCTAGATAAACAAACACAATGACAAACTATTCAAATTTCCCTTGTTACTACTTACTTACGGATAAACTGTCTGAGACTTCTGATAGTCCTATCTGCCAAATAATCGTCTGGTATCAATTCCACTATCTGCCACGGTCTAGATAAGCTATCAAACTTTCATCAACAAGTAGCAATACACGCGGGTCTTTCAAAACCGCTAACACAAAGCCACACACTCCAAAACCCGGGGCCGTCTCCGCCCTCGTGCGCATACGCCGATGGCATCGCAAATGCCACGTAGCGCCCGCAGCGAGCCATTACCACTGAAAGCACATCCAAATCGGTTCATTAACGAGGCTGCATCACGCACTGTTTATACAACTAATTTGACAGCCGTTTCTGATTAAGATCTGCTTGTATGAGTTATTACCTATTATGGTCTATGCTGAAGGCAATGTGTGAAATGTTGGGTGTAAATCTAGATGGTAAATAGGTCAAACGAATAAATAAGTGTTTACTATTTATCAAATGGTCAAGTCTGATCAGAGGCAGCCCTAGGGCGCGGTGCAAGCGGTGCGACCGCACCGGGCGCCGAAACAGGGGGGGCGCCAAAATCAACCAAGACTGGTCCACCCTGGCCGCAAACTAACTTCATCGGGTTAGATTGCGGCCACATGAACTCATACAGGGTGGCCATAAACATTATTTTTAAAAGATTAATATCGGTGGCCTTTTGAGGTTTCGCACCACATAAATATTTTGCTAGGGCAGTCACTGAGTCTGATTTACATAAACATAACTCATCAGAACCAGAAGTAATGAAAGACAACTTGCAGCCACTGTTGATAGGAAGTCCTTAGTTGGATGTGATGAAACTTATTCAGGGTCAAACAAGGGTTCAGATTTTACGATGCCTGGGAAGACAAGCAGCTGAAGGTATCTATTCTATGTTTTTTATCCGCTCCCGTCTCAATATTTATCAGACTGAATATAAGCCATTCAGCTTACCAAAGCTTATAAAAGAAAGAAAGAAAGTATATATTATGCACGAATCTGTTAGGCCAGAAATACGTTTATCAGAAAAGTTTCCACCTTAGCCATCCATCATCAGCCGTATGACGCCCACTGCTGGGCATAGGCCTCCCCCAAGGATCTCCACGACGATCGGTCCTGCGCTGCCCGCATCCAGCGGATCCCGCGACCTTCACCAGATCGTCGGTCCACCTTGTAGCGGGCCTACCCACTGAGCGTCGTCCGACACGTGGTCGCCATTCCAGAACCTTTCCGCCCCATCGGCCATCGGTTCTCCTCGCTATGTGTCCTGCCCCTTAGCCATCCACATATTATTATAAGGATCCTTTTCCCCATCATATTATAGGCAATCCAAATATATTCAGGTATCTATAAATGGCAATACTTAACAGACACACAGTCTTAGCATGCCACAGAGCACAGATTACCATCAACATTTGTAGTCCATAAGTCAAAACGTCCATTAGACAAGGGCGGTATCGATCATGCAAATATCGCTCTAATGATCCTCTTGCATTCCACCAATTTAAGTTCGTAGTAGTCAACAGCTTCCCACTGCATAATAATGGTATTTTATATGTTTAGGTTTTTTTCGTGTGAATTGTGTTTGAAGAGCGATCTCTTCAAGCGTAGTGTCAGGATTATTTTATTAGGTACTAGCTTTTGCCCGCGACTTCGTCCGCGTGGCGTGTTATATAAGAGAGAGATCTTCGTGTGTGTGGGAGTGCATATCAAATTTCAAGCATCTAACTTATGCAGTTTAGATTTTTTCATACAATTTTTTTCCCAATAACTCCCATTTTTCAAAATACAGCCAAAAATAAACTTTATATTTACTAAGGTATGCATGCATGCTAGATTGAATCAATTGATTGAATTGATTTTTTTTTAATTGATTGTTCATTGAGTTTTAATTTTAATACACACTTCCTCTCTTCCCTTCAACGTTGCTGTGCCCTACAGGGTCCATGTTTTAGTTCCTATGCCTATGTAACACCCCATTGTACTACATGGAATGCAATAAATAATTTAATTGAATTGAATTGAAAACATCTATCTTACGCGGTTTCGATTTTTTCATACAAATGTTTTTTTCCCGCTAACTCCCGTTTCCGTGGGAATTTTGCAATATCCTGTTGCAACTAAGGTTTAAGTTAACTAAGGTACCTGCATGCCAAATTTCAAGCGTCTAACTTAAGCGGTTTAGATTTTTCATACAAAAGGATTTTCCCGCTAATTTCCGTTCCCGTGGGAATTCCGGGAATTCCTTTCTTAGTGCACCTCTACGGTACCTAAGCTATGTCCCTTCCAAATTTCAAATGCCTACATTTAGCCGTTCAGGCTATGCGTTGATATGTCAGTCACTGAGTCAGTCAGTTTCTCCTTTTATTTAGATTTGATTTTTTCATACAAATGTTTTTTCCCGCTAACTACCGTTCCCGTGGGAATTTTGTAATATCCTGTTGCAACTAATCTTTAAGTTTACTAAAGTACCTGCATGCCAAATTTCAAACGTCTAACTTGAGTGGTTTAGATTTTTCATACAAAAGGATTTTCCCGCTAATTCCCGTTCCCGTGGGAATTTCGGGAATTCCTTTCTTAGTACACCTCTACGGTGTCTAAGGTACCTGCGTGCCAAATTTTAAACATCTTACTTGAATGGTTTAGATTTTTCATACAAAAGGATTTTCCCGTTAATTCCCGTTCCCGTGGGAATTTCGGGAATTCCTTTCTTAGTGCACCTCCACGGTACCTAAGGTACCTGCATGACAAATTTCAAACATCTAACTTGAATGGTTTAGATTTTTCATACAAAAGGATTTTCCCGCTAATTCCCGTTCTCGTGAGAATTTCGAGAATTCCTTTCTTAGTGCACCTCCACGGTACCTAAGGTATCTGCATGCTAAATTTCAAATGTCTAACTTGAGTGGTTTAGATTTTTCATACAAAAGGTATTTCCCGCTAATTCCCGTTCCCGTGAGAATTTTGGGAATTCCTTTCTTAGTGCACCTCTACGGTACCTATGGTACCTGCATGCCAAATTTCAAACGTCTAACTTGAGTGGTTTAGATTTTTCATACAAAAGGATTTTCCCGCTAATTCCCGTTCCCGTGGGAATTTCGAGAATTCCTTTCTTAGTACACCTCTACGGTATCTAAGGTACCTGCATGACAAATTTCAAACATCTAACTTGAATGGTTTAGATTTTTCATACAAAAATATTTTTCCGCTAATTCCCGTTCCCGTGGGAATTTCGGGAATTCCTTTCTTAGTGCACCTCTACGTTATCTAAGGTACCTGCATGCCAAATTTCAAAAGTCTTACTTGAGTGGTTTAGATTTTTCATACAAAAGGATTTTCCCGCTAATTCCCATTCCCGTAGGAATTTCGGGAATTCCTTTCTTAGTGCACCTCTACGGTATCTAAGGTACCTGCATGCCAAATTTCAAACGTCTAACTTGAGTGGTTTAGATTTTTCATACAAAAGGATTTCCCTTCACTACTCTGCTCCTATTGATTGTAGCGTGATGAAAAGTATACTATGACCTGTCCAGGAGTGTGAAGAATAATTGTACCAAGTTTCATTAAAATCCGTCCAGTAGTTTTTGTTTCTATAAGGAACATACAGACAGACAGACAGACAGACAGACAGACAGACAGACAGACAGACAGACAGACAAAAATTTTACTGATTGCATTTTTGGCATCAGTATCGATCACTTATCACCCCCTGATAGTTATTTTGAAAAAATATTTAATGTACAGAATTGACCTCTCTACAGATTTATTATAAGTATAGATTAAATCGCCAAAAGGAATCGAAACCGCAATATTGCAATTTGACATCTGCGCATATAAAAGTAAGTGCACAATTCAAAGAAATGTCAAATAGCAATATTGCTTTTTTTAGATGAATTGCTTCGACATGGCCTTTTTAACCCTCTCATGACCGTTCCTCTCAGACGATGCCTGGGCCTGTTGGCTTAAAATTTTGTACCGGGTGAGACCCCTCAGTCTTTGTCCAGCCAAGTAGTTGATGCCATTTGCAGTAAACCTACAATAAGTCACGTCAAAAATAAAGGAAGAAACCAGGAGTTCCTTAATGACAACCCCGTAGCCTGGAAAGTCTCTCGTTACTATAGAAATAAGATAGATTTTCCACTATACGTCCACTCCTTATAGGTATTTATTAAAACAATCAAACCCCAGATAACAGCTAGACTAGACACTATTACAACAGTCTATGACACAGCGCTGTAACGCCTACTGATTTATCTACCGCGTGTGTTAATCGCGGCCTTTCATTGGCACGCCTTAGCGATAACTTTGTCTAGGCGCTAACGGTACTTAGGTTACGAAGGTCTATTCAAAAGTTCAATTAATATAATCTAGCTTATAAATAATCGTAGCTGGATTGTAACGCTTGCCTGGTTTACATAACATCACGACTATTTCTCGTTGGGTTAGGCAGGGACCACGGAATTCCACTTACTACGATCCTAACAAACCACTTTTGCTTTCACTTTTGTCAGGGCCCTTTGGCGGCTCAGTAGTAACCCTGACACCAGGGTTGATGAGGTTGGTAATCCACCTCACAACCCACACGGTAGAAGGAGAGAATTTGGTTTCACTTTTCGGTTCAGTTTTTCGATTGGAAACTGTCCAAAGTGTGACGTTGAATTGCGCTGAGTGTGATACCGTCGAAGATGTGTATCATATCCTGGTGGAGTGCGTCCGGAACGAATCTTTTAGGAGACAAATTTATAATAATAATTTATTTTTGGAGGTAGGAGGCTGCAATTGTGCTCTGGCAGATCCGCTTAGCGAGGACGCCAGATCACTTTACAAATTAGTAAAATTAGGTATTGGAAGTAGAATAGCTACTGAATAAATTGTCAATTATATTAATAAGCTTCTGTCATGTAAAATAATTCCTTTTTACTGTTTAATTACGAGGACGACATGGTCGTTATTCTTGTACCAAGTCCTTTATTAAATAAAAGATATAAAAAAAAAAGTGTGACGTTGTATATAAATCGCACCCCCCGTGGAAAAACGCAGTAAGTGGACTAGCGACATTTTTTTTTTATTGCACCATTCAATTCAGCGTACACGAATACACCTTCTCACAAATTTTCATTAAGATATCAGTAAAAATGAAGAAATTATTACAAAAACAATGAAATTGTGCAACATTGATAAAAATATTTTTCCCCCATAATAAGAAAGTAAGTATAAATACGTGATTTTTTTTTGGTATTTTCCCATATAGTAAAGTCATAATAACACTTACTTCGATTTTACACGAAAGTTTTTTAGGATGGTCGAATCGTAAGTAAACGTACTGACATGTTTCACGACATTATACGACACGACAGTGGTTGTACGTCTAGTTACTTCGTTATTCCACGAATGTTTTAGCGTTACTATTTGTTGTAACTCCAGCTACTTGCCTATTCTGCGAATCTTTTAGTGTAACGGTTTGGTGTAAATATAATCACGTAGTTTTTTCCAAGCAAGGTTTGATATTACTATTACGTTATTTCATTTATCTTCATTTTTCGATGATATATTTTACACTATACTCTTCGTAAATATGAATACAACTCTTTTAAAGACAATAATTTGAATCATTTGTCGTGTTATTCTAATTACCTGCAAATATAGACTACTTATTAATGTCCTAAGTAAATATACTTACTTATCACTAGCGTAAATCCCTATGTTTTATTTGATTACTGTACTTACGCCGTGCCAGCGGCGGCGGGCTGCACACTCAAAGAGAGGTATTAGAAAGATATTAGAGAGGTATTACATCTATCCACCAATTTTTCGTCAATCTCGACTTTTTATTCAACCAAAAATCGACCCTATTATTACTGTACTGTAATCGTTATTTGTAGGGTCGTATGCTGATTGTGGTTTTACCACGGTAAAACCAAGATCACCTATAGACAAAATTATTGCCGACGAAGTTTATAAAAAACGACCTTATTATTATTGCACTGTGATCGTTATTTGTAGAGTGAAAGCTGATTGTCTATTTGTGATCGTAGTTTTACCACGGTATTCCGTCAGTCAGCATACGGCCCTACAAATAACGATCGCATTGTAGTAATAATAAGGTCGATTTTTGTTAGAATAAAAAGTCATGATTGACGAATGTTGGATAGATGTAATAATTATCTCTCTATTTAATTTGTTCATGGTGGCTACTCGAAGCGTGCATATCTTTGTGTGGAAGTAAAAAACCCAAGGATTATACTTATGCTCAACTTGGACAAAATCGAAGATGGTGAGTTATTTACTTATAAATAGACTAGCTAGATTTTAGGTACCTATTACCTTACCTACTTAGTATATTACTATTTATTAGACTATTAATATTATAAATATTTTGTTTTGTAAGGTTTACACAGAAGCAGATCCTACCTACCTACCTACCTGACGACCTACTTGACGTAAGTTGGTTTGGTTAATGCGTGATGATGATTGCACTGCTCTGTACTAATTATTAAAGTAAACTAAGCATGCCTATGTGCCTATTCGGTGCTTTTAATCTATAAACTAACTACCTATTTAAATTGGGGTGTGCCGTTTTTGTACATTCGCTATCACCTGGCATAGCACCTGGTATATGAATAAAATAAAGATATTTGAACAAAAAACTGTTACGTGATCAACTGTAGTATTTCGGCGTGGTTGTGAATTATCTACCTAGGTATATAAGTTAACTTTTGCAAAAACACCCTTGATTTTGTTGTTATTTGTGCGCTTGAGTTTGATATACATTTTATTATTAACGCATTGGTACTAACCTTCTATTTAATACCTAAATAACGATAAAATATCTAGGTTTGTGTCTAATTTTTAGGGTGATTTGGTAATGGGTCCTTTTTATTGCTTAACGTCTATTATGTACCTACCTACAAACAATGTATTTAAACCATTATGTTACAATTAACAGATTCCACTAATACTGCAACCCAATCCAGTACAACCCAGTGGAAGAATGACCAGAAATGCAAAAATATTTCAAGAAACTATGGGATATCTTCTCGTCATAGTCAACATGAGACACATTCTCTTGAAGGTTCGTATGTACCTATCCGTATCCTACTAAAGTTCTTCTCTCGTGTGGGTTGAGACAATAATTGACTGAACTCATCAACCCTGGTATCAGGGTTACTACTGAGCCGCTATAGGTCCATGACATGCCTCATGTAACGACGACATACCTGCATACTTAATTAAGCCGCAACCGACTGCCTAACGTGCCCTCCGACGCACAGATCATCTTACTTTTGGGCAAAAAAAATAATATTAGTACCATTTCTGATTTACGACTTGGCCGGGAAGCTAAGCAGCTGAAAACGTTCCATGTTTTGTATGCCGAAATATCCTTTCAGTATTTGTATTCTAGATTGATATAGGTATTTACCTACTAACCTGGAAGCGGCGCGTGGTAAAGTTTCTCTGAAATAGTCAGTGCCTGTGTATTTATGGTATAATTATTCTGTCATTTTCCTCTTATCATAACAACCACAGATATATTTTTGATTTGCTTAATGTAGTTTTTTCTAGAGTTATCTCCTATGCAAACCAACTGGCTTTTAAGGGGTTTTAGCCAAGTTGCAAACGATTAAGTACCTACGTAAAACGACAGTGACAGTGATTTGAGAGATTGACATGTAAACATTTTTATCACTGACACTGTCGCTTTTCGGATACGTTGGAAAATTGGCTCATCTCTAAGCTTACTATAATAGGTATTAATGGTTGTTTTTCTTTTTAGTAATTTATTATCATACTTAATAGTTTTTTATATTTTGTCATTTGCAGGTTCTACCGAAAAGCAAAGAGGGGGTGATCGGAAAGGAGCAAAATGTTCAAGAAAACACTTAATGACTAACTGTAATAACTGAAAATGAAGGTTTTTCTAATAAAGGCAAGTGCCATACCGTATTAATATATTTTGTGATTATGCATGTATTAATTAATAAACGTTTTAAAATTAAAAGTTGGATTTTAATTACAAATAGAAATAACTCCCTGAAAACTAAAAACCCATGCGGGTCAAACGGCTTTCGGCACAGCTAGTAAATAAATATTTTTTTTAATACAAATTAGAATAAACACTTAATTTAACACTGATTTTATTTGTTTCAATATACAGGGTGGCCCAAAAGTTCACGTTCAAAATGAAAAATTTGATGGAGGGGCTCATTAGCTACCAGAAACACAAGATTATTTACGGTTTAGGAGATATGACCCATTTTACACCTTTTTCTTGATTTTCTATCTTACTTCAGAAATCATCATTTTGTATATCTACTATCCCTTTCTTAATAATTCTAATTTTTTCTTTCTAATTTCTAATTATTTTGCTTCATAACTATGCCTAAGTATGTGTATCGCTAGGTGAAAAAATAAAAACAATCGAATGAAAGATAAAAAAGTCATTGGAAGTTGGAAGTCAAAGTGAGAATTCGTCTAAAATTGTTACAGTTGTAAGTCTTCGCCGAAGAATAATAAACACATGAGATTTTCATGAACCCTGAAAGTGTTTTTAAAAACTGCTCCATTTAATAGGCTTTTAGACACATCCAAAAAAGTACCCTTAATAGGGGCATAAAACTAAGTAATTAGCCCTCAAAGATTGCAAGACAGACAGATTTTATTTTAGCATCTTATAGTATGAATCACCAACAGTGTTTGGGGATAACTTTTTCCTTCATTACAATATGAATACCAAAAGTGACTGCAAGTTTTGTCTTCAGACTGTTGCTATGTCTACCCTGTTAGCGATTATGAGCGTGATTTTTTGTATTGAAAATGTGTCTTTGACCACAAAGGTAGTTAAAGGTTGTTAAAGAACAACGTTAGAAAGAAGCAGCTACCTACATTGTATGAGAATGTAAATTTTTCCTTCAAATCTGTCTATCTTGCAATCTTTGAGGTCTAATTATTTAGTTTATTGCTTCTATTAAAGGTACTTTTTTTGATGTGTCTAAAAGGCTATTAAATGGAGCAGTTTTTTAGAGATACCTACTTTCAGCGTCCATGCCAATCTCATGTGTTAATTATTCTTCGGCGAAGTTTTAACAACTGTGACAATTTTGGTCCAATTCTCACTTTGACTTCCAATAACTTTTTTTTTGTCTTTGATTTGACTGTTTTTATTTTTTTACCTAGCGGTATATATCTTTAGACATAGTTGTGAAGTAAAATAAAATAATTATTAAGAACGGGATAGCGACAAAATGATTATTTCTGAAGTAAGGTAGAAAATCTAGAAAAAGGTACAAAATAGGTCATATCTCCTAAACTATAAATAATGGCTGAACATACATGGGGGTGTTTCTAGTAGCTAATGAGCCACTCTATCTAATTTTTCATTTTGAACTTGAAGTTCTGGGCTACCCTGTATAATGTATGAGCATACATACTTCTACATTCTAGACTAACCCCTGCAACAAACAAGTATTTAAAGATACATACAATTATTTTGAGATATTTCCTTATTAAAAAAGCAATTTCTATAGTTACACTATCAAAGATCATTTACTTTCACGTGGAACAAATAGGTTTCTCAACTTACGCAAAACATGTTGTTAAAATTTTTCGTGTAAGAACGAAGTAACTAATACTTACAACATCCGAGTAAGATGTAATCGGAAGGTGAACAACGTTGTAGGTAAAGTTACAACTGTCAATGTTGTTTGCACTACGTAATAATAAAGCAGTATCTGTACTTACAACGGAACGTTTGATTATAGTTTCGTGGAATATCTACGCAACCGTGTTTTTTCAATTTTTTTTCAAATATACACAATTAATTAAAAATTTATAAATGTGGGTCAATCCGGGCTACTTTTTGCTATTATTTTCTCTTTGAAGGTTATTTCCAGGACTTATAACTAATTAGTAGGACAGTTTTTTTTAGCTCCTGAAAAGTTGATAAAATCAACTTACTGCGTTTTTCCACGAAGGGTGCGAAATAATGATTTTTGTTTTTATAGCACTTAGGTACCCGTGCTTAAGGAAACTTATAAACAGAAAATGCGTGTTAACCATTATACCACAGGGTCCTCCTCCTGTCCATGCGAAATTCTTCCGATCTATGATCTTCCGACGGCGTCAACTTAATGACGATACATAGATCGAAAGATTTCCCATGGACAGGTGGAGGACCCGGTGGTGCAATGGTTAACACGCTCGTCCCGGCTTGACAAGAGCTGCGGGTTCAAGTCCCGTTTCAGTCTCAGTTTTTCGATTAAAATTTTCTCTTTATAAACATCATCATCATCATCAGCCCATTAACGTCCCCACTGCTGGGGCACGGGCCTTCCCTAATGGGTAGGGAGATCGGGCCTTAAACCATCACGCGGGCCCATTGCGGATGGATGGTTATTAACGACTGCTAATGCAGCCGGGACCAACGGCTTAACGTGCCTTCCGAAGCACGGAGGAGCTCGAGATGAAAACTTTTTTTTTCTTTTGTGGTCACCCATCCAATGACCGGCCTTTGCGAAAGTTGCTTTACTTCAACAATCGCAGACCGAGCGCATTAACCTCTGCGCCACCGAGCTCCTCGCTCTTTATAAACGTAATATTAAAATTTATATACTTAGTACATAAATATTGGCATGACCATTATAATATACTCATAGGATCACGCCTATATCCCATGGAATACCACTTACTACTACAATCCTGACACGCCACTTTCGCTCCTTGTCACCGGTCAGAAGATCTGGCGTTTTTTTTTTAAACATTCTGGATTTGTTCGCGGTACGGTCGACCTGTAGGTACTGCAACTAATACCTATTTAAAGTAAGTATATTCTCTTCCAGGATAATGGAAAGAGAAGGTACTTACACTTAAACTTATAATATGGAATGAACATAAGTTTACATTCCAAATTGTACAATAACAATAGTATTTAATGTTGATTCTAGATATTCTAGTATCATCATTAATATTGATAATAATAAGTCGCGGTTACAGAAGGCATTTTGTTTGTTTAAACTTTACTGCGCATGACTGCAGGCCCCTTAACATTTGCATACATTCATTGTTTATCTTTGCATCGAGCAATAAGGTCGATTAAATTAGAATTACTAAGCCTAAATATATTCACGCATGCGCCTAGATAACTAAACACCTATAATTACACTCGCGGACAAAATAATCGACTCTATTTTTATTGCCGGGTGTTTCAAAATCCTTAGGACATAATCGTCATTTCTGTAGACAATTGTTTTCCAAACGCTGGGCAACCAAACTTCAAATCAAAAATCACAATCATTCGGAAATCGGAATCATAATTATGATAAACTTGATGAAAGTCAATTTTACATTCATTGAATCTACGTCATTTCTCGAGGTGTTATGGCTAAGGAGAAGGAATAAGTACTTAACAGAAAACTGCAACAGCGACATACATTTTATTTGAAATCATTGTACGAGTACCTTTTCATTCAACAGTGTATTTGTTGAAGTTCCCAAGCAGGTTCTTGTTAAAAGTATTGCTGGTATCGTTGGTTTTTCCTCAAGAAACTGAAAACCAAGCGGGCCAAATAAAGCCACTTCGCCGATGGTGGTTGAAAGATTCTGGCAAAGCCCTGCCACCAAGAGTATTTCTGGCATGATGCATAAGAAAACTTAGAAAATCATTTCAGAAGAAAGGCCTGGATTCAAACATAAAAAACATAAACATAAATAGCCTATATACGTCCCACTGCTGGGCACAGGCCTCCCCTCAATCATCCGGAGGGGGTATGGAGCATACTCCTCCACGCTGCTCCAATGCGGGTTGGTGGAGGTGTTTTTACGGCTAGTAGCCGGGACCAACGGCTTAACGTGCCCTCCGAAGCACGGAATCATCTTACTTTTTCGGACAATCAGGTGATTCAAGCCTGAAAAGTCCTTACCAAACAAAGGACAGTCTCACAAAGTGATTTCGACAATGTCCCCATCGGGAATCGAACCCGGACCTCCAGATTGTAAGCCTAACGCTCTAACCACTAGACCACGGAGGCTGTTTGGAGGCTGGATTCAAATTAATTAATTATTATGAAGTACCTAAGTACCTCACCCTTACTGCCTCCTCCCTGACCGTTGTATTTAAAGTGAATAAGGATTCTGATCAAGTTTGATGACAATAAAACACTTTGAAGGAGCCTAGCTTTAGCGCCATTGATGCCGTACATCTAATATATGTACTTAGATCCACTAAATCAGTCTTCATTAAAAGTGTCTGTCAGACGCTGACGGATCCGTGGTCAGCCATCAATGTCTTCATTACCCACGTATGCGCGCTATTGACAGCTTTTGACACTGACATCTCAATTGACAGCCTATAATAAGGTGTTGTCTGTTGGTCTTGATCTTCGCCCTTCGAAGACAAAATTGGCACCTCCACATCATTATCTCAAGTCCTATATTATTTCGTCCATGAATGGTATAATAGTGGAGTGCGTGAGTGATTAGGCTTTTTGATACTTGATACTTATATTATAGTATTTTAGCAGCGAGTGTGTGCTGGCTGCTGGTGAAGGATGTTTTCGGGGTACTAGTTTTAGGCGGATGAGTTATGTAAAAAATGACTATTCAAGCTAACTAAACGTAACTATATTACCTACTGCATAAAGATATTTTTGAATTTGCCGAACAGAGCTTAGTACCCCGTGAGCCACAACTTGGTAGTGTGACTAGGGATCGACGATCCAACGGTTGTTACGTTGGAAGTTATATATATGCGTCACGCTATGTCGATAGCGCGATTCAGGACCATATTATTGAATTGTGGCGCCGTAGCACACCGTCGCTTTAAGTCGAGAGAGGTCCTTTTATTCAGGACGTCCACCACCACCATTATCATGATTGTCTCGTTCACAGTTATGTCATTTTGTAAGTTTTTTTTTTTTATTATAGACGTATTTTTGCGCTCCTTTAATAATGAATAAGTAGTTCTTATATTTCATAGTTGTCGTCAGCATTTCTCGTCAACACCTACATTATAAATACATACCAGAGCTTAATTACTCAACTTTTTCGTACAATACCCTAACGCCCAAAGTCGTGATCTACAAATTCGCCATCGAGGTCCACTTCGAAGGTGTGAGTAACTGTCACTCCTGCCTCATTAGCTCATGACCTGCCGACCTTAGCAGTGACAGTGACATGAAAGACAATAATACTCCACAGACTTGCCACTCCACGGAATTCTTGTCGTGAAGACCTCAAGGTCAAACTACTGCTCTGCAAGAATTCGATAATTGCTCGTTACATTTTATTTTGGTCGTAATTATCAAATTCAAATTCAAAAATATCTTTATTCAGTAGGTAACATAGTTACACTTTGAATCGTCGTAAATTTTTACATAACGAACGTCTCATCCGCCTAAAACTACTGCAGCTTCTCACGTGTGCCAGGATCGTAGTAAGTGGAATTCCGTGGTATCTTTCTACCCCGACGGGAGATATACTTATATAATTATCAGTTTGTATTTCTTCGCTATACTCCATTCGTCATTTCTTGTCGATGTAGCG
Source organism: Pectinophora gossypiella (assembly GCF_024362695.1). Lineage (NCBI taxonomy): Eukaryota > Metazoa > Arthropoda > Insecta > Lepidoptera > Gelechiidae > Pectinophora > Pectinophora gossypiella. Next base: position 16,257,729 of record NC_065415.1, read on the forward strand.
TTCTCCATGCTACTTTTTGGGGGAAAATAGGGCAGTGGTTTCCCTCTTGCTTTCCATAGGGCAGTGGTTTCCCGGTCTGCTTCGCTCCATCCATACATATTCAAAATGATTTATTAAGTACTGGATTATTATTATTGAGTGGAGTGCTTCGGAAGGCACACGGGCTTCGTTAAGCCGTTAGTCCCGGTTACTACTGACTGACGTAAGTAAGTAGTCATTACATTAGCCATCCCTGACATTACATTAGCCAAAGGCCATCCTTTGGCGGCTCAATAGTAATCCCGACACCAGGGTTGACGAGGCTGGTACTCCACCTCACAACTCACACGATAGAAGATAAGTGGTAATGTCTTTCCTGATGATGAAGGTTTTTCTCACACCTTCAAAGCTGGTAGACAGGCCATCATTTAAAGCATATCCTTGAAGATCTCTCAGCCAGATGGAATATACAGCCCAAATATCCTCGCAAGACAAGACGCCTTAACCCAAATACCAGAACAGTATTGGCGAAATAAGGCGCGCCACACACAGCACTATACACAAAGCGCACTATGGATTTACACAATTCCCCTATTCCCAGTAGTCTTACCGAATACTCTTACCAGTTGAACTATCTGTTTTATCTCATAGATTCAAGTTTATTATGTAGGTTGTCTATCAATTACCTAGGTCTATATACGAGTAGGACTATTGAGATTTTTTTTTCTAGTAAGTCAAAATTCCCAGCGGTCCTACCAGTAAGTACTCTAAGGACTATTCGGTAAGACTACTGGGAATAGGGGTACAATTTGAGTTCTAGTATAGTGCGTATGAGAGTAGGACATAAATATGTTATGTGTTGAGAAAGTTCTGTTATATTCGTAGAAGTGTTGTATTCGTTTTCCCTCTTTCAGCGTTTATCGCTATCTGGCTACCAGGAGCTTCTTCTTCTTCTATCGTGTGGGTTGTGAGGTAGATTACCAACCTCATCAACCATGGTGTGCAATAAATACTTTGACTTTGACTTTGACTTTGGTGTCAGGGTTATTATTAAGACGTCAAAGGCCCCTGACATGACTCATGTACCGACTACATGCTTATATCAGTAGGTAGTAACCGGGACCAACGGAGCACAGATCATCTTACTTTTCGGACAATCAGGTGATCCGCCTGTACTGTCCTAACGAAACTAAGGTATTTTTGTGATTTGTCCCCACCGGGATTCGAACCCGGACCTCCGGATCACGAGCACAACGCTCAACCAGAGCGTGCTCTAAGCAAAGTATCTAATCAGTTTAACACTTCAATACTTTCGGTGTGAGGTGCGCCTAAGTGCATGATTTCGAGCAAAGATATCATTCATAGCAGTTCAAGGCGCCTTCTTTTGTTTGAATAACCGATATACGCCAATCAAACTTATTTCCACGAATGGCTTATTCATTCGCTGCATTCAATCACCATCACCAACGACCTCCGTAGTCCAACGGTTGAGCGTTTGGCTCACGATTCGGAGGTCCCGGTTTCGAATCCCGGTGAGGATATAATATTAAGAATAAGAATAAGAATAAAATAAAATTCACTTTGTAATCCCTGGTTGGGTTAGAACATTGCAGGCTGTAATCAGCCTACTTTTGAACACGCCACGCCACGGATCATCTTACTTTTGAACAATAAGGATGGCTCGTAAGGCACGTTAAGTACAGTCACTTATCCGTTGCTTACTTAAGTAAGTAAGTACCTATGCAGACCAATCTGTCCTAAGAATTCGATTACCAAGTCGATCTTCTAAACATCACTAATTCGTAATAATTCATTTATTCGGAATAAAAATGGTATCAATAATAAAAATGGTAAATGGTATTAGTAATGATATGGTATAGTGGTGGTGGTGTACTATTCGGAAGAATTTCGGTGAAACATTTCCTTGTATCATACTTTTTAGAGTGCGATTTTTCCATAGTCGGGTTTTATTAAACTTATACTTTATAAACACATAGAGTGCTTTGTCGACTAATTGGCGCAGGCTTGACGAAACTGGGTATTATATTTGTCCATAATTACAGTCATTAAATGTATTAAAAGCTCACGGCTATTATAATTTATAACTTATTATACTAACTTAATGTTCACTCTTTGTGTGAACTAGCGCATCCAAATTGTTGGGTCAATTAAGTTATATTAGAAAAAATACTGAACAGCTATTGAACTTCTCCGTGTTGCAATTGAATATAGAGTATTCTTTCATAAACTAATTGCCATTTCATAGAAAAGACTAAAACTCATTACGTTAATAGCGTCTCTCAATTTACCCTGTGCTTTTCTTTATCTTATTTCGTAAATAGGTAAGTATGTGAAGTTATCTTTGCCACATATTGCGCAGTATTACAATTTTTTTTATATACACTTCTCATCAAAAAAATCGAAACACCTTGCAAGTTTACGTTTTGTCAGGATTATCAGAAAAATGTGTACATTTAGGAATAAATGTTAAATGTCGTTTAATAGTGAGTAATATGAGCTTATCAAATCTTAATGTTAATGTTCTAAATTTAAATGAATTTTTCATAGGTTTCGTATTTTGTTAAATGAGTCATTTTTATTCCGTATGGAGTATAAAGGAAATGGATAAAACAACACACGTAAATGAAAAAAAAAGCTAAAAAACGTTTATTTAATAACTTGTATTCCCTCCCCGAGCTCTAATTACTGCTTCCATACGGTTCTTCATCGATCGGATGAGAGTCACGATCACATGCTGTGGTATATTGTCCCATTCCTCTTGGATTGCATCTTGCAGCTGGCTAAGTGTTTCTGGGGCAGGATCTCTTGCTCGAATTCGTCTCTTTAATTCATCCCACAGATGTTCAATGGGATTCATGTCCGGGCTTCTTGCTGGCCATTCCATAATAGAGATATCGACTTCGTTAAGATAATCTCGTACGACGCCCGCGGTGTGAGCCCTAGCATTGTCGTGCATGAATATGAAGCCGTTGCCAATAAAATGTGCATAGGGCATCACATGAGGCTCGAGACACTCTTCGACGTACCGATGACAGTTTAGTGCAGGCAGACGTGGCCCAGACACGAAAGCAAGCTCTGTCTTACCGTCGGCGCTGATTCCTCCCCAAACCGTCCACGAACCGCCACCATAGCTGACCTTTTCTTCAATGCAGCATTGTGCATAGCGTTCTCCGTCTCTTCTGTAGACCTTGTTCCTTCCGTCGTTACCATACAGCATAATTTTACACTCATCAGAAAAGAGAACTTTGCTCCACTGTAGGTATGACCAATTTAGGTGCTCACGTGCAAAGTTAAGGCGCGCTCTTCGATGGTCTGCAGTTAATTTCGGCCCATTTGCTGGCTTATGCGGTACCAGTCCACGATCCTTCAACCTTCTTCTAATTGTAGAGTCACTTACAGCCACCCTTCGTACAACACGAAGCCGCTGCTGCAGTTGAAAAGCGTTAAGGCGTCGATTTCTTAAAGAAGTTGTTACAATAAATCGATCATCTCGCTCAGAAGTGACCCGATTCCTGCCAGATCCTGAACGGCGCGTGAACAAACCAGTCTCCCGATAACGTTTATAGACTCTATGAACAGATGACAGGCTTAGATGCAGTCTTGCAGCCACAACACGCTGACTAAGGCCAGAATCCAGCAATGCCACAACTTGGGCGGCTTCTGTGGGCGAAGTATCCATACGTTTTAGAAAAAAAACCTTTTTTCAGACGTCCCAAAGTCACAGTATTGAAATAAAAAACAAAAAGTTTAAGGATAGGCGCCAATTTTTAGTTTTTAAACGCTAAATGTACTCCAACCCTAAACACACATTTGTCTCAAAACAGTGATTCATTTCGTTTATAAGATAAACAAATGAAATTCTAATTTTGAATTTAGAATTTTCGCTTATTACTGTAATGGCCAGCTATACATTTATGTATTTTTTTTCATCGTATGAATTCTTTTTTGTGTTAAATTCGGACAGAAACAATGAAAACGGAAGTGTTTCGATTTTTTTGATGAGAAGTGTATATTTCTTCTGCCGAGTTGATACCGACCCCGCCGGCGTGGTCCACGATTTTCCTCATTTAGCGCTTATCGCTATCAGCCCATTAGATTATTTATAATTATTTCAAATATAACCCCCTTAGACGATGCCCTGACCCAAGGTTTGCGCCCCATTGGGCACCCTCGAACCTGTTGTCTCAAATTGTCTACCGGGTGAGACTCCTCAGCGCTCCCCATTTGTCCGACCAAGTAGTTAATGCCATATGCGGCATATTTATTACTTAAGAAAGAGATAAAGAAATCTGTCGAATATTTGATGCAATTCATAATATGTCATTCATTACCCAACATAGTGACGTAAATAATTACCATTTTGAATTGCATGGTTTCGCATCCGAATATTAAAGAAGTTAGACGCGAACTTCTACTACTAAAATTGAAAAAATCTCTGTTTAAAAACTATAAAGACGACATTAAAAAATCCTCGTGCCGCACCGGGTGAAAATTATTTTAGAGTTTTTTAGGAAACAGATTTATTTATTCATTCATAATATAATGTACGTTACATGTCAAATAACTAATCAAAGTCAACTTTAGGCATAAACATCCTGGAATGGCACCACAATTTATGATATGTACATAAACTCATTACATGTTATACAACGCACACACAAACAAACATCTCTCACCCTAAACGCATTATACAGGCTGTTAGTGACATCGTAACAAATACTCAGAGGGATGATTCAGACCATGATTCTGAGTTATTATCAAGTGGAATTTTCCGTCGCAAAATTCATGTTAATATTATAGTTTTTTTAATTATTTTTAATTCTATACTTTTGCGATGGAAAATTCCACTTGATATTAACTCAGAATAATCACCTGAATCATCCCTCTCAGTATTCGTTACGATGTCACTTACACCCCATACAAGTACATACAGTAGCCATACAAGTAGGTATGGGTGTTAGTGACACTGTAACGAATACTGAAGGGGATGATTCAGACCATGATTCTGAGTCGATATCAAGTGAAATTTCCTGTCGGAGAAGTTCCATACTTTTGCGACGGAAAATTCCACTTCTTCATTCAACTCAGAATTATGGCCTGAATAATCCCTCAAAGTTTTCGGTACGATGTCACTAACACCCTGTATATACCTGCTCCGTTCCGTCGTGGGTAAAAAGCTACATTGAATGTCAAATATTTAACTCAAATTGCCAGGAGTAGCATCGGATTGTATTGGATACTTCCCCAGTACAGTAGCCATCACAGACGTGACTTCATGTAAGTACCCCGTATTTATCTAGATCTACTTTAATGCTATCAATCTTACATAAATATAAACGTGTTAAATACTCGTATATCAGTTTCCTCTCCGATAAAGGGATTAACACTTGTTTTGCATTGATTTATTGCGCTTAAGATATACGTACCTATTTAAATGTAATCGAAACGCGAATATTGTAATTGTGTGCAAACAGAATATAATTTACTACGTTTTAATTGCATGTGACATTATTTTATATTTAATAGGATATCATTGGAGGAGCTCGGTGGCGCAGCGGTAAACGCGTTCGGTCTGCGATTGTTGAAGTTAAGCAACTTTCGCAAAGGCCGGTCATAGGATTGGTGAGCACAAAAAAAAAGTTTTCATCTCGAGCTCCTCCGTACTTCGGAAGGCACGTTAAGCCGTTGGTCCCGGCTGCGTGATGGTTTAATGCCCGATCTCCCTATCCATCCATAGGGAAGGCCCGTGCCCCAGCAGTGGGGACGTTAATGAGCTGGTGATAACGATGATGAGGATATCATTGAAACATCTGACTAAATAAGCTAGTTCTTACTTTTCTTACACCAGCACCCGCATCCCCCCCAACATAGGTATCAAGACAAGGACGGTGCTATGCGTAAGAATGAGAAAAATGGTACCTACCTATCCTGTCTCGTATAAAATGAAAGAAATAGATAAAAAGAATCTTTGGGATGAGAATAAGCACATAATGGGGCCACAGTAAAAAATAGGTACTTATACCTAACCTTAAGTTATAGTGTATAAATGTTCTTAAATGACAACATTCTGTTGTGAAAACTCTTTGGTTTATCAACTCGTTACTCAGTTTATGACGAATGTGACTTTTACAATGACTGAGACCGTCACATGATGTTTTCGATAACTTACTAAGTATGTACTCAGTGCTATGGACATTGAATCGAACGGAGATATTTTGGATTTTTGGCCAAATAGAAAAAAAGGAAATTGGAAGAAACGTCCGCTGCCACGTGAAACCCCTGAGCGTTCTTACATGGTAAGAGTTTCATTTAAGCAATAAGGGAGATGTGTCCACAACACTAAATTACACCGGTGTAGGACCAACCACGGAAAGTCAAACCATCGCCTACATAAATGGGGCTTAAAGGAGTCGTCATACTGTGAATGTGATCACCCGGATCAAACCATATCTCACATAGTGAACGAGTGCCCTCTGCACCGGTTCCCAGGTGGTATAGCCGAGCTGCATTGTGTGACGGATGCGGCAGAGACTTGGTTTGCTTCAGCTGGATATATGATCCACGCAGGATATTTTATTTTTGCCTGCCATACGTAATAATATCATCATCATCAGCCCAATAACGTCCCCACTGCTGGGGCCTTCCCTATGGATGGATAGGGAGATCGGGCCTTAAACCACCACGCGGGCCCAGTGCGGATTGGTGGTTATTAACGACTGCTAATGCAGCCGGGACCAACGGCTTAACGTGCCTTCCGAAGCACGGAAGAGCTCGAGATGAAAACTTTTTTTTGTGGTCACCCATCCTATGACCGGCCTTTGGGAAAGTTGCTTAACTGCAACAGTCGCAGACCGAGCGCGTTTACCGCTGCGCCACCGAGCTCCTCACGTAACAATATAATAACACTAAATTACAGGAGTCCGCATGTCGCCTGTTAACTTAAGCGGCCGCATCAATACGCTACAGGCCGGATAGCTATATCGATGGGTATCATAGATAACCAATATCACGTGGTCTCCATGATTTGTGCCCGGGAAAAAAACAATAGGCCCTTCTCCTTCTATCGTGTGGGTTGTGAGGACACCAACCTCATCAACCCTGGTGTCAGAGTTGCTTTGCCGCCAAAGGCCCCTGTCATGGCTCACGTAACGACAACTTACTTACATCAATAAGTAGTATTAACCGGGACCAACGGCTTAACGTGCCTTCCGAAGCACGGATCATCTTCCTTTTGGACAATCTGGTGATCAGCCAGTTATGTCCTAACCAAACTAGGGACCGCAAAGTAATTTTTGTGATAAGTCCCCATCGGGAATCGAACCCCTTTACTGCATGTATACTATACATATCTGCCTACCCCTTCAGAGTTACAAGCTTGATGCTATGTTAGTCACATACCTCCAAAAATATTTCTTGGAATGTGGGTTTTATTTATTCCTTACCCTAATTCATAAAGGAAAATACTGATAAAGTTGTAAGGAGAGATGTGTCATTCATATCAGTACGATAGCAGGCTAATCTAGTGATATGCGTCAGTTGAGTACCGGTCGCGCTTGCGTTGTAGACGCATTCGTTTAAATCATGTGTCCACATACATAGAATCCTCAAAATATGGTGAGCATTATCACACTCCATTTATGATATAAGGAAGGAAATAAATTGTTGAAAATGACTGTTAATATTGAGTTACAGGGGTTGGTTTTGTATTATAATGTAATTGACAGCGGAAATAGGTGCTACCACAGTTTTAAATGCTTATTGCGTCGTGTCAATATTCATTGATATGGTTTAGAATTGACTTTTAAATGAGTTCAAGTTATTATTAATATTGTTTCACTGACACACTTGTAGACGACGATATGGCTCACTACCTATCACGTTGGTCTGACAGAAAGCTCGGTGAGGCGCGAGTACTTACTTCACCTTGTGATGGATATCATCATCATCATCATCAGCCCATTAACGTCCCCACTGCAGGGGCATGACGGGCCTTCCCTATGGATGGAACCGCGTAGGGAGAACGGGCCTTAAACCATCACGCGGGCCCAGTGCCCAACGGCTTAGCGTGCCTTCCGAAGCACGGAGGAGCTCCAGATGAAAACTTTTTTTGTGGTTACCTATCCTATGACCGGCCTTTGCGAAAGTTCCTTAACTTCAACGATCGCAGACCGAGCGCATTTACCGCTGCGCCACCGAGCTCCTATGAGCTGTGATGGATATACCTTAATGGTATTATTATGTTTTATATAGGAAACATTGTACCTATAATTATGTATGTGGGACGAGGCATGATGGAAACGATTATATTTTGTGTGCTGACGTGTTTATTTTCCACTGTTAACAATTTTTACATCTTCAACATGTCTTCAACTCAAAAACAACTGACCGCCATTTCCCAGTCATTATGCATTCCCCTCTTCTCTCCCGCTCACTCTTCGCTCTCTCTTTCACACACCGTTTCATTCAGCCTACCATTCCTAAATTATTTTTTTTTCATTCAACCTACCATTCCCAAATGTATTGTTTTTTGTTTTAGTACTGACTATAGTAGGTATGTTATAATGATTATTGAGAGACGCTAATACCTATTAGACAATTATTGTATTCATTTCATCTTCGGTCATATCTATACTTTTTACTCCCTATAGGTACAATAAAAATAAACATTATAGCACTATAAATAAACTATAATTTTGCTAATGTAAAATCTAATACATCTTTCCATTCAACATTGTGATTAATTTTCTGAAGCTGTATTAGGTACATCATCATCATCAATTTAAGAGCCACCCTCTTGTCGGTGTAGCATTAGGTACCTACCTCCAATATTTTTTAAGAACGTTTACGGCCTTCTGCCGAGGTTTTTCTACTTTGCGTCGGTTAGGGACTTATACACGTTAAGAAGCTGCAGTAGTTTTAAGGAAGTGAGAGTTGGTCAAAAATATATTTATAAAAAAGTACGAATACCCTGACACCAGGTTTGATAAGGTCGTCAGTCATCGTTCTCACAACTCACACGAGAGAAGTCCTGAAACTGCCTTTATCTTTTTATTGCTCTTCTACCATGTGAGTTGTGAGGCGGATTACCAACCTCATCAGCCCTGGTGTCAGGGTTATTATTGCTCTTTTATTTTTTATTTTATTTATTTATTTCCATAATTCTTAAACAATATCTTTACAGGTATACCCAATGCGATATCCATACATAAATGCGATTAAATATTTTATAAAACAAAGTATGAACACACACACAACATAACATCTAGTACCCACTGAAATAATTTAGAGACCGTTCTGTGAATTTCACCACCGAACAAGTAAATAAGTCAACTTCGTAGTTACGTTCCGCTATATCATTAATGTAGTGCAACGCCCTAGTGACAGGAGCACAGTCCCCCATGTTTGTTCTCGAGGGCTGCACCCGAAACATTTGCGGTCTCCGCCTTGGTTCTCTCGCGTCTCTGGGCACTCTCAAGTGTAACGATTCCAGTATCTGAGGGTTATGAATCATTCCTCTAAATACCTTAAAGACGTATAAAACCAAGGCGGCATTCCTCCTCACTTCTAGTTTGCAGTAGCCTACCATTCCCAAGACAAACAGTGTTGGATACATTAGGGGGTAGAAAGGATACACGTTGTACATTTTCTTGTACAGAGCTCTTGCACATTTATTTTGTATCTTCTCCACCATTTAAATGTACTTGGCTTCACGAGGATTCCATATAGTTGAGCCACTTTCTAGCCTATTGCGTACCAGTGCGTTGTATAAAGCCTTAATCACCGCTATACTGTTAAAATTTTGGGTTTGTCGGAGAACAAAACCTAAGTTTCTAAAAGCAATTTTGCAAATATTGACAATGTGAGACTTAAAAGTCAGATCTGCCGATACGGTAACGCCCAAGTCACGGATCTCCTCTACTCGCGGCAATATGACAGTACCCAAAGAGTAGTCATAATTTAGTGGAGATTTAGAGCTCTTGTGAATGTGATGATATTACATTTATTAATATTGAAATACAATTTGTTGTCAAGACTCCACTGCATCACTCTGCCAATATCTTTCTGTAACTTTTGGCAATCCGTTTCCTCCCTAATAGCCCTGTATACCTTTAAATCGTCTGCAAATAATAAACAGCCCGAATCATGGACTACTTCCGGTAAGTCATTTATGACTAATAAAAAAAAAATCTCTCTTATTGTAAAGGATCTCACTATATTTGGAGTATACCTATACAAACCCAAGGAATGTAATTCCAGCATTAGAATTATCTTCAACCTGTCGATATAGATCTGTGTCGTAAATTCTGGAGATATCCTATCTATAATACACTATCGCACGTCGACGATAAGACACTATTTTTCTTATTTTGTTAACAATGTTATTTTTATCAACTCATGTTTGTCATTCTTGGTTAGGAATGAGAAGAAAATCTTCTGTGCTGCTGATTCTTCTTCTCTCGTGTGGATTGTGAGATCAAAGACCAACCTAATCAACCATCACTATTGAGCCGCCAAAGGCCCCTGACAAGACTCATGTAGTGACTTGCTAGAGTAACCCTTAAAACCCTTTGCGTGATGGGTAGCGCCACAGATCATTAGGCTCATCTAGTAGCCGCGGTCGACTGTTTTTAACATGCCTTCCGAAGCACGGGTTATCTTACTAGCCTAAACCAATGATTTTCGAATTTGTTTTCGAATTCATGTTTGGATTTTCTACGATTATCACGTGCTTGGAGGTGAAGAGAACATCGTGAGGAAACCCACATTCCCGAGAAATCCGTTACGTAGATGTGTTCTAACCTGAATTGGGCTGATTTTCCCTTTGCGGGTTCGAATATCAGACAGGCCGTCGCTTCTGTAAAAAAACATGTCAAATCTTCAGGTTAGGTAAGCGGACCCTGATACCTATCTATAGCTAATGTCATGACTGTGCAACATAACATTTCCAAGAATCATTCGTAAGTAGGTAATTTTCTGTGATGCATATTTCTATTAACTTTACACAAATCACTCACATTTCCCATCAAAACTACATTACATTACAAAAGGTGAATCATTTATTTTTCTTGTTGCATTGTTTGATAAAATGAAAAATTACAAGTCGCCTGGCAATTTTTACGGGGCAATTTATTCGTTAGGCGAGTGATAATGACATCATTCAGGCGATTTGAACCTACGTGGTTGCAAGCTAACCATACTATTGTGGAAGTTTCCTCACTGGTTTTCTTTACCAAAACTACAAATACTATTTTACATTTTTGTTGGCATAATCATATTAGTTTTCAAATCGCACCTGGGGGTTCTCGGGTTGTGCATTCACCCGATACTTGATAGAAACAAATACCGTGTGATTTAACCAATTTCATGGACACTGCGGTTTCTGTCTACGTAGATATAAACATCGTGCGTCTACCGTGCGATAGCTTAACCATGCAGGCCTTGACTTAGCGACTTGGCTTTGGCCTAAACCAACGACGATACTTACCAACCGAAATAAACAGGAAAATATAAACAAACATGAAACAATCAACTTTGTGTCTCGTTGTAAATAAAATCTATATTTGAGTTACATGGCCTTTTTAGTATTACAAAAATCTATCTATTTAATATTAACTTTTTGTATACAAAGGTACCCAGAGTAGACCTAACGAACGGGAACAAAACTTCCCGTTGGTCAGATATTTTTGTCTGACCAGTGGGAAAAACCGCAGATTGCCTCAAAATGAAAGCGTCCAAACATGATGAGCTAGAAAATAATACATTAACTGTGGTCCTCTGTGATTCGAAACGGGGGCCGGATCCGGTCCGGTCTGGTCCGATCTCCAGTGCCAGACTTGCACCAATGAGTTGGGTATTAATTTACCTTAAGTGCAATTTTCACTGACACAGTTGGCTCAACCATTAAAACTATCGCGGCCAGGTATGACTCCCCTATTATGAGGCACTGGGCCAAAATACTCGTAAAAAGGAACGAAATTTTATGATGTTTTTTTCTACCACCTACGCTACTAACATTATCTTTTAAGTTTTATTCATGTTACTAACCAATTGGATCTATGTTATCTTAAAATTAAATAAATAATAATAATAATTAAGAGGGCGATACGGCTCATTACATATTTGGTCTAACAGAATCTCCATGGAGCATGGTTAGGTAGTAGTATCTTGCGATGAATGTGATACTCTGCCTAGCCCAATTGAGAATATCTTAATAGCCTTTTTTGTCCATTACAGAAAATAAGATAAATTCCAAAATACACACAAAATAACATAAAATCAATATAGTCGTGCCCGATTATGGATTACTTATGATAGATATGATAACCAGTGTCCAACAAACATAGTATATATACTATATATATAGTCATGAGCTTTTGTGTTATAAGAATGTTTTTTTTTCTTGTCCACAGGAGGTAGACATGGTGATAATCCTGACGGTGTTTACCTTGGCGTGGCTGGCATTGGTGGTGGCGGTGGCGGTGTTGATGATGCGAGTCGGCCGCCTGCGCCGGCGCATCGACGACCTGCAACAGCGCTCCACCGTGCACATACAGTGACTGGCTTTTCTAAACCTGTTTCTTGAAAAAATATTAGGATGTTTAGGTCAAACCAATACAATGTCTTTGCTACCAAAGGTCGCGTGCGTAACGTTTGTATGCGGATGTATGGGCCGAGTACTTTATTAGGTAATTTTGGAAATATTGGTCCTTAGAAAATGTATACGTCACGGATGCACTAACGCCCGTAGATATTCTAAGATGTCAACTCGAGCTTTCCTCGACGTATTCCACGCAAAGCACCATAGCTTAGATCACCAATTCTTGGATCACCAAAATTATTCCACGTAGAGCACCAACGGACAAGTAGCTACTAGTGTTGTAGCTAGGGGTGTATTTGATTAAATGAAAGATATCGATAAAATCGCTAGAACGTTTATTAACCATACCTGATAATAGGGTTTATGTTTTTAAATAATATTGCGAATTCAGCCTTAAATTATTCCAGTCACAGAATTTTTTTGTCTAGGCGACATTTAGAAAAAAAATGGACATCAACTTGACTGATTTGTGCTAGACAGTATTATAATGATGCTTATGGTGATCTAAACTTTGATGCTCTGCGTGGAATACGTCCTTTCCCCGACTCCGTTCTCAGTTGAGGCGACATTAAAGAAGACCTCGAACTCAGCTCAAAATCACCCGGGTTTACTTCAGTAAGGCATGACGTCATTAATTTCCTATTTGCTGGCAGTATGATAATGCTCGACGCCAGTACGAAAGTCCTCAAGTGAAGGACGTAAATGTAAACTTAAAATACCAAAATGCTCAACTGAGGCCGAGTCGGGTGGAGGAAAAGTCGGGTGGAGGAAAAGTCGGGTGGAGGAAGGGTCGAGTGGAGGAAAAGTCGGGTGGAGGAAAAGTCGGGTGGAGGAAAAGTCGAGTGGAGGAAGAGTCGAATGAACATCTTAGAATACGGGTGTTATACTACACCGCATCCCGCGCACGTTTTAACACCGTACACTATGCAGCGACCTGGGGGTTTAAAACCGCCACATCAAAGCAATTCATCTGAAAAAGCAATATTTGTTTTTTTTTTGTGACATTTGTTTGGATTGCGCACTTACTTTTATATACGCAAATGTCGAATTGCAACATTTTATATGAATTGCTTCGATGTGGTGTTTTTAACCCCCCTGTAAGTAGTTAACCTACAATCAAAAAAGTATTTTCGTGTTATAGTGAAAACCTTGTAAGCGCTTTTATACTTTTTACTTTTTTTAAAACGTCGAGACGCACTCGCTAGTTTCATTCCAATGAGCGACTTTACAGGCTACGTTGTCAAAAAAATAAAAATAAGTGGCGCTGTAGAGATTTTCCTTCGTTGAACCTTCTAATTTCATGGCTAACATAAGCAACTTCTATCTTTGTTTTTGTGTATAAATGACGACCCTTGTCTTCTTCTTATCGTGTGGATTGTGAGGTGGGATACCAGCCTCATCAACCCTGGTGTCAGGGTTACTATTGAGCCGCCAAAGGCCCCTGACATGGCTCATGCAACGACTACTTACTTACAACAGTAAGTAGTAACCGGGACCAACGGCTTAACGTGCCTTCCGAAGCACGGATCATCTTACTTTCGGACAACCCCCTGACCCTTGATACCCATACTTCATGACCCTTGTTATTACGCCCATTATTCTGATCAAAAAACGTGAAGCAATATAGGTAGCATCACTCTATACGTATCTGATCCGTATCTGGCCGTTGCTATTATTTATTTATTACACTTACATTTGCAACATTACAGATATATATCCATTGCGTTACAAACAATATTCATATCACAAGAACTATAAAACTACTACACATTAATATTTTTATTGTTATATATCATTAGACAGTACTAACAGGCATCAAAGGATCAAATACTTTTACACATTCACTCAACAATTCCAAACATTTTATTTATGAATAGTTATGTAGCCCGAGGATTGAAAAAATAGGTAATTATCACGTTAAATCTGAACAGCGCCATCTATATTGCTTTTGGTGGGAAGTCCTTCATTAAAAACTACATTTTTTTTTTTACTAAGGTAGATTGAAACTAGCTTGTCTATTGTGTGGTTTTGTTACCAAAAATCACACCAGAATGAGATTTTGCAAAAAAGGCGTTGACGTGGTCTTCACTTGGCAACTTTATATCAAATAGAAGAAATAGCATTTTTCTTCAGTCGCGTTTTCAGACTTCGTTTTTCTACTAATATTTTGCTAACTGAATGTCTTTGTCTATAGATTAACGGTCTACAGAAAACAGTAGGTTATTGTCCCTTATTGGTTTAACTCTAAACATTACTTTTATTATAAAAAGAACTTAAATCAGAGATCGTGAAGTTGTAATGAAGTTGACAAAAATATGTGTATTACGTGAAAGTTTTAGGGTGTATCGTAAAAGTTTCTAGTCATATTTACATTGTAAATAATATACTAATCATAATTGTCGTCTGTTAAGTATTTTGTCTGAGTTTAAATTAAATAAATCTTGTTTTGCACAGTATTGTTTGAATTTAGTAAATAGAATAAAATAATTTTGCAAATAAATGTTCAGCTTAGATAGACATTTAGGTATCTATCCACTTGAAAACTTGAAAAGGCTACATTGTAGCAATATTGCTATTTGACATTTGTTGGCTTTGCGCACTTTTATATTATTATGTGCAAATGTGGCCTACTTAGGCCCCCTGTTCAGCTCAGCGCAGCAGTCTTAATTGGATTAGTTCCAACACAATGCACATACAAGTCTTGACATTTAATAAGTTTTTGTATGTGATCTAAAGTGCTCAACTCGCCCACTTTAGTTTTCTAATTTGATAGTTCAGGATATCGCCCAGTAGGTAAGTTTTATAAACATATAAAATGCCTGGGTACATGCAGATTATACTAAAATTCCTCTTACCTACACGAAGAGATAGATAAATCCGCATTCTACGTCCACCGCATTTCATCATCATCATCAATTTAAGAGCCACGCGAGTGGGATGGCGCCCAGAGTAGTCTATTACAAAGCCATACTAGGACACCTGTCCTCCGCCTCTGAATAGCACTGACAGTTACTGCTGGCCTCTGTCAGGTTCCACCGCATTTATGTCTATTTATTCATTTTTTTCCCGTGTTACTATTGCAACTATACCCCTATACCTATGCTCCATACCCCCTTTGATTGAGGGGAGGCATGTGCCCAGCAGTGGGACGTATATAGGCTGTTTTTTATTGCAACTAAGTATATTTTAAAGTGTAAACAATTAAGTAAACAATTAAGTTTTCTTTGGAAATCAGCATAATCAAAACAATCAGTATAACTTAAGGAGATTCGCCCAATCCCGTCAATCTCGAATGGGAACTCGTCATATTATGTTTCGGGATTGATCCCGGAAAATTAGACGAGATCTCACGAGGTCGGGTTTTTAAACCTGGGGGTTTACAATGCCGCATTGAAGCAATTCATCTTAAAATGTAATACTCACTTTTATATCCGCAAATGTCACAAAATGTCTTTTTAAGGTGAATTACTTGAATGCGATTCCTCCACCGACAAGAGCGCAGCTCTTAAATAGAGAGAGAGACTTGAATGAGCCCTTTCCAGGCTCTTGCTATGTTATTTAGGCAGCCACTTTTTCAAAGTAAGGCAATTTAGTCCACGCAGAGGATGTTGTTGGCAGGAAGCTAGTAGTAATATATATCCTGTGGATGTATTCCAGGAAGCTGAAGCTGGATTCGGAGCAGCAGCACGCGTTCCACAACCCGGCCATCTCCCCTAATGAGGAGCTGGCGAAGCGAGGGTTCTCCATGTACAATGCAGACGACGTTGAGAGTGCCCGCGGCGCGCACGCCGACCGGTCCGTACATTTTATATTTATCAACAACATAACATAATCTTCTTCTATCGTGTGGCTTGTGAGATGGATTACCAACCTCATCAACCCTGGTGTCAGGGTTATCATTGAGCCGCTAAAAGCCCCTGACTAGGCACATGTAACGACTACATACTTATATCAGTAACTTAATAACCGGTACCAACAGCTTAACGTGCCTTCCGAAGCACGGATCATCTTACTGTCGGACAATCAGGTGATCAGCCTGTAATGTTATAACCAAACTAGGGATCACAAAGTGATTTTTATATGTCCCCACCGGCATTCGAACCCGGGACCTCCTGGTCATGAGACCAACGCTCAACCACTGGACCACAGAGGCCGTATATCTACCTATCATTAATCTAGCTCCATTCTAAGTAATTTGACAAAAACCCGTCTAAGTTGCCTTCCAAGAATCCGCACACAACAATCTCCACACAGAAAGTCCCACAGTAAACACATTTTCATACAATTACAGTAATACCTATACGGACATCCTCATTCCCTTTACTTCCGACGACACACGATGCATGACAGACAGACAGAAAACGTGTGAAAATCGTAGTTCCTTAAAAAGGCTCGCAAAAAGTCAATGTATGGATGATTATTTTATTTCCTTAGAGGTCTATCACACTAGGTGCGCATACGCAGGCCTGCCGCACAATGCAGCCAACGGTTCACCATACTTACACTTCAACAATGAGCGCTTTGATGCGAAAGCCAATTAATTACATGATCTTTAAACAATGATGGGTGATTAATTAATTAGAAAATGGTACTAACTATTTTACGACAAAAAATACGGTGTGTTGTGGCAGATTACGCCGACCTCGCCGACGTGGTCGTGGCCCTCATTCAGCGCTTATCGCTATCGACCCACTAGGGTCGATGATTTTTTCAAGTACGTATTTTCCTCTCAAACGACTCCCTAAACCTAGGTTCATGTTTTGACGTGTAGTAAAAAGTAACTGATTTGACTAGTTGGAAAGCCTATTGTCATATTTATTAGTCACAATACCGTAACCGTATGTAAAATTTTAAGTAGTTTATAAATAAATACCTTATACCCAGCAGTGGGGCGTATTTATTTGTTATGTTATATTATAACCAGTAAATTTTCCAGGCAGACGGGTGGGGAGTTCGTAGAGGAGCTATCCCGTGAGCTGGACAGCAGACAGCAGCGACAGGCCAGCATCAACCAAGATCGCACGCAACAAGAACGCGTGCAGCAAGATCGCATGCAACAGGAACGCGTGCAAGACCGACACACGCTCCCGCAACAGCACAACCGACAGCAGACGCAGGAACAGCAGTGGCAGCAAGTTCAGCAACACCAGTCACAACACCCCCCTCCATTCCTGTTGCAAAGTATTGAGGAAAACAAACGAAAATCGCGAAACCTCGCCAACCCCGTCGCCAATGGTGGCAGGCAGAGTGACACCAACCCTAACTTCATCTATTGAACATGCTCTTAAACGCCTCTTATCCTGTGGGATAGGCTGAGACACTTACATCTCATTCGATCGAGTTTTGACGCGATATGAATGCAAAGACCTCTATGACAGGTAAGAACCTAATAAGTAATCAAAATATAATAATTAGACCGAGCAAAGGATGAAGTATAGTATTCGGATTAAAAATAAATTGAAAATGAACCCTAAAATACCATCATAATCACAGTATTATCGCATGCAACCAATATCCCCATTGCATATATCTTTGCATTAGTATGTGGAATACCTTAAAATCGTTCTCTATCTAATCAAATCGAGGACGCAATGATTTGATTATTTACAAAACGATTTCTAAATAATTATTGTTCAATTACAATTATGAGTGATAATGCAGTAAATCCTATATCTTTTTACTTATTTTTGATTACGAAAATTAAGTTAAGAAGATTTATTTATTGTAAAATTGTTATAAGATTAATAAAATTATCTTAAACTTTATAATATTTATTTTATTGTGTTTATTCCTCTCCCTAGCATTATCCCATTTTCCACAGGGACCGCTTACCTAACCTAAAGATGGATATAGAGGTAGGGGACGACCCAAGAAACTGGATGGATTGTATATAAAGGAGATGTGTGTGAAAGGTGTGAGTACTAAGAATAAGACTGACAGAGATGAATGGAAGAGGAATACGTGTTGTGCCTACCCCACATAGAGTGGGATAAGGGCAGGAGGGTCATCATCATCTCCCTAGCATTATCCCATTTTCCACAGGGTCCGCTTACCTAACCTGAAGATTTGACAGGTCCGGTTTTTTACAGAAGCGACTGCCTGTCTAACCTTCCAACCCGCAAAGGGAAAACGAGCCCAATGCAGGTTAGGACACGTACCTCCAAAAATACATTTCTCGGGAATGTGGGTTTCCTCATGATGTTTTTCTTCACCGCTGAGCACGTGATAATCATTTATGATACAAACATGAATTCGAAAACAAATTCGACAACCACTGGTTTAGGCTTGTGCAGGATCTCCGCCTCTGCAGCCGTTGAGATCTTCATCCGTATCCCTGGGCAATTAAAAAAATACCTAGGTAAAAATACGTCGGATCCAAAGAAAGTATACTGGATTGTTTTATAGGTAAGTAGCATAGAGCAACAGGGACCTCAGGCGGACCGGAGGTAAGTAAATACAGTACCAAACCTTATAATTTTGGTTCCTCCTTTGAGCTAGGTTATCCAAACATCGTAAAGGGACAGGAATAAATCATAATAATGCATTAAAAAAAATCCACTTTATTCGATTTAAAGGGGTACAAAATAACAATCTCAACGAATAAGTTACTAACATTTAACAATTGGTGGGTCTTATACCTAACTTAATTATTATCATAACCGTCTTAAGTATATTTTTTCACCTGTAATGTAATCATGTATGTTTTACGTGATTGTAAAAAATGATACAAATAAATACCTTACCTAAGTATCTACCTATTGAAAATTTATATAACAACTATATAAACTTCATATTATTATATCTTGTACTGGCGCTTTATAAGTTTTCAAAATATTTATCCAATATTTAAAATGCTTAGCCGATAAAACTTATAACACGTTTACGAGTTAATGTAATATTGCGTTGCTTATTTTTACAAAGCCTATTAAAATACCTATATATTATATCCTAATCACCTTTTGGTATCGACAAATAAATTATTTTACTCAGAGGCAGTGGCAATGAGAGCCGGGAACATTACTTAATATTTGCGTTTTCATACCTCAGTTTTACACCAATTCTCGCTCCCGCAATCGTGCCTCTATCTCTACAAACCTTCATTTCCACATATTAATAACTGATAATCTTGTGTTTGATCTTCCTCAAAATCGGTCTAGTCAAATATGTTCTCCCTCTGTACGTGTTGGTGGCCCTCTTCCTGCACCTCCCTGATACACACACAGGCTTCCCTTTACTGGCAGGAGGCCTAGGCTTTGTCTTTTTACTCTGACTCCTCCCTTTAGATCCTCCGTAAGTCAGATACTTCACCTGATCATCGACATCATCGTTCTCCTTATTCCTACCCTTATTTGCTTCGTGAGCTTCTAAAATATCCTGAATACTTTTGAAACCCTCGGTATCTTCAGGATTTGGACCAGAATAAGTCAGATATGGCTTGAAGCCTCCAACATTGGTTAATTGTCCCTTTTGCTTTTGAAGTAACTCTAAATGTTTCAAATAGTTGTACGTCTCAGGATCAGTTTCTTGACTTATTATGCTTGGCTTGAAGTCTAAAGGTATGAACTTGGAAGAGGTTTTGATTGGTTTCTTGTTGACGAGCTTCTTTAAGGTGTTGCTGGTGATGACGGAAGGGAAGCGATTGCCGTAGCTGTAAGGGTCGACGTGATCGAGGTCGTACTCGGGACGGTTCTCCACGAACCGTTCCTTCTTGTCCGAAGCCTCTTCCTTCAGCTTGACGACTCCCTGGCTGACGCTGGGCGGAAGAGTCGCTCCGTAGATGTCCTTGTCCGATGTCTTCCCGTATATTTGGTCGAACACCTTGTAATCGTCCGTCCAGAACTGAGAGATTCCTGGAATGGTAAACAACAAATCAGCAAACTGCAAGGGCGTAGAATACCTACAGAAAGACAAGCACGCGTAATGATTAACTTTTTGTTTGGACTAGTCTGGATTGTCCCACTGCTGGTCCTGAGTGGCCCTTGTTTTCCCTTTGAGCCTCCACTTCCTGTCTGCCATCTCTCTCCGATCCGACTCAAAAGAGTCCAGGTCGTCTCAATAAAGCATAACTTTACTATCGGATCTTTATTAGTCATTTATTTGTGAAAATGTATGAACATCATTACACTTTCTAGCTTATAACTCTCCGGCCAAGTAGTTGATGCCGTCACGTCAAAAAAAACAGCTTCTAATGAAAGTAACTAATTGAAAAGTACTTCGAATGCCAGAAATGATTGGTAGTTTGCTAACAGAGTCTATTATACCTATTACGTAAGCTTGTTCCGTCAGAGCTTAACAAAATTGAAGTTTACTCGAAGTATAAATAAATCACACACACGACATATTTATCTACGATGACAAGCGGAGACAGACTTCATATCGCCAGACAGTATCACCACAGCACCGTCGCCACTTTCGTTTTCTCCCGCGACCAAACATTACTTGGTAATCATTAAAGTTGCTGCTTTTACCATGATTTGACCAATTGCAAAGAAAACTAACGTTTTGCGTAATAAGACGTAATGCAGATAGACTTGTGGGAAATTAAGGTCAATGGCTGGGTCGTGGGTTCGTGATTGCGAACTTGAAGCCAGCGTTCGACTTTATAGTAGCTATTGGATCGCGGAATAATAATGTGGTAGTAGTTGTTACCATGAGTCATGTCAGGGGCCTTTGGCGGCTCAATAGTAACCCTGACACCAGGGGTGATGAGGTTGGTACTCCACTTCACCACACGATAGAAGAATGTGGTATGACGTAACTACAGGTCCAAACAATAGTTTGAATAAGAGTACATACAGGTGGAGACAAACAGTCTGAATTGGGATAACCATGATATTTGATCCTGCACTCCTCAATGCAATATCGATTTATTCTACAGGATGTGTATACAGGGTGTTAGTGACATCGTAACGAAAATTTTGAGGGATGATTTACACCATGATTCGGAATTGATATCAAGAGGAATTTTCCATCGCAAAGTATGGAACTGAAAATAATAATAAAAACACTAAATTTATTTATTATCGTGAATTTTCCGGCAGAAAATTCCACTTAATATTCACTCAGAATAATGAGCTGAATCATCCCCCTCAGTATTCATTACGATGTCACTAACACCTGTATACGGAAGCACACAACCTTACGATGACGGTAATATTGATATTGCATTGAAGAGTGCAGTATCAAATATCGTAGTTATCCCAATTCGGACTATTTGTCTCCATGAACTCAGATAAACATAATATCCTAAGCCGAGTTACCTTACGTTTAATCTTACCGGTTCAGAGCGCTCAACATTCCTATTTGTTCGGCCCAATCTTACATGGTGGTTAGGTTTCACTTGTTATTTGACAGGAACAAGTCTTATATTGAGATTTTTTCCTTCTGTACGGGTATTTTTTTATATATTGTTTAAAATCAGAAACAACCAAACTACGGACTTACTAGGAAGTCAGTAACAGTAATCATAAAACGGTCAAGTCTAATTATTTTGCCATCACATCGACATTTTCCTGGGAAGTATGACGCTAGATTAAAATCCGTCGGAAAGCGGTTGTTACCGGATAAATACGTACTAGACTGATACCGTTCCGGTAGTAAAGAACCGGATGGTAGTACGTGACAGGATATTGACTCAGTTGCGTTGTAACTACATTGTTCTAAGATTTGTCCCCGGTTAATGGCAAAAGACTCGCCCCTTATTACATGGGACTCAACACGTTCATTATGTAGCTGAAAATTATATATCCCCCCCTCACGAGCACTATTTTTTTCGATAAACACATTGGAGTGTCTGTACATTCAAAGAGCAAAAGTTCAGTCACTGAGCCCAGTGAATTATTTGTAAACAGTATAGAGCAACACGCACCTCCGCGGATTGGTAAACAGTGTTGAAATTATGAACCATTACTTGTCATAATTTATTATAAAATTTATGTTTTTGTAGGTGTTTTGGTCTATTACAGAAACGACATGTAACCAGGAGGTCTTAAGTGCAACCAGTTAATTTATTACTTTGCAAGAAACTGATTGGACTTTTGCAGCTTATCATACATAGACACATTATGGCAAGAAAAAAAAACAGTCTGAAAAGCCTGCCGCCGGATTTTCCCATTTTCCCTAGTGCCCCACATATGGGTCATGCACGTATGAGTTTCAAATTTATTGCCTCATATGTGGTTCATACGTAGCGAACGTGTTAAACGTAGCTGGCGAGGAGTATGTGTAGGTTATACTAATACACCTCTGCTTACTCTTTCAAGGATACAGGCGTGTTGGTATGTTATAAATCTCAATATGTTGATTATGATGGAGTAAACGGAAGCGGTCAGGTACGCAGGATATATTAAGGTGCGCAGATGTTAACTACATCAATGAAGTAAACGAGAAACCTCAGTGAAATATTATTCTACTATTGGTCTTGT
This sequence comes from Pectinophora gossypiella, assembly GCF_024362695.1. Lineage (NCBI taxonomy): Eukaryota > Metazoa > Arthropoda > Insecta > Lepidoptera > Gelechiidae > Pectinophora > Pectinophora gossypiella. Next base: position 16,280,751 of record NC_065415.1, read on the forward strand.
GCCAGAGGAAGAGCGCCGATCAGATGGTTGGACGAGGTCAAGATGGTAGCTGGGGGCCTTATACAAAGAGCTCATGTCATGAGCAATAGGGCTCAGTCATGAGCGATATAATGTACCCTTTAGGACTCTGTCGCACTAACATATTTGACATTTAGTGAGACTTACAGTTCAATTTGTCAAAAAAGTTAATGTGATATGGTACCAAAGTGTATACAATATTAATGCTCGTGACCGTGCATATGGCACAGAACCGAACCCAGTGGAGGAATATCACATACAACCATGATCCTCAGCAATGAGGTAAAGACAAGAAAAAAGAAGTTGGTCTTGTGATGCAATTTAATATTATACACCAACGAGGTGATGTCTCGACTCCACGTCACAATCAATCAATCAATAATTCTCAATTAGTCTCACACATACATATGTCAAACTACTTATTATCAATCAAACGTCAAAGACCCATTTATGTCCTTGAAAGTGTTAAAATTAATTTCTGATTGTGTTAGCCCTGAAACCGCTAATGAGTAGTTCTCCTTGTCGTATCCGACAACGGCGACCTCAGTCTCTTCTCTCGTGCGCTCGAATGTGACTGGCAAAGCCAAACTTTGTTCTGAAAACCCGGTCACATTGGAGGCAGAATAGCTGTCCATCCGAGTTGAAGGTGTAGCTATAGGTGGGTTTGGGACGATCCTTGCGTGTTTGGAGTTTTTCGTCGAGCTCTTTCAGACGATTTTGCTCAAAGTTGGCCACCCCTGTTATGACACAGTGACGCCACTCAGGTCTTTAAACAGCAAGGTCCTCCCAGCGTTTAGTGGAGATAATGAGTAACATAACATAAACAGCCTATATACGTCCCACTGCTGGGCAAAACCCTCCCCCACCCCTCCCCTAACCGGAAGACGTATAGAAAATACTCCACTGCGGGTTGGTGGAGATGTTATACGGCTAATAGCCGGGACTAACGGCTTAAGGTGCCCTTCGAAGCACGGAATCTTCTTACTATTGCGGACAAAAGTAATTCGAGCTTGATTCAAGCGTGATTCAAGCCTGCAATGTCCTTACCAAAGGACAGTCTTTCAAAGTGATTTCGACAATGGGCACAACGGGAATCGAACCCGGGACTGTAACCGTTCTAACCACTAGACCATGGAGACTGTTAAAGGGTATCAACAGGCAATATAATCATGCAGGGTAGATTACAATACCTGAGTCCGTCTGCTTCGCTCCGCCGCAGCCAGCTGCCAACACCAACACGCACAATGCCGACCACTGCATCTGTATTCAAACCAAAGACCTATTCAAACACATAACATAAGAGTTTTCTATTAGACCAACGCGACAGGTGATGAGCCGTATCGCCACCTAACAATGGTCGAGCCAACGATGTTCTTAAAAACTGCTCATGCATACACACATACACATACATAAACAGCCTATATACGTCCCACTGCTGGGCACAGGCCTCCCCTCAATCAACCGGAGGGTGTATGGAGCATACTCCACCACGCTGCTCCACTGCGGGTTGGTGGTGTTTTTACGGCTAATAGCTGGGACCAACGGAAAAACTGCACATAAGATAAATTAACAACTTTTTGTACCGGAGTTCGAAGCGGCGCTCCCCGTTTAAGAAACAGGACGGTGAAAAAGAAACTACAGGAAGAAATATAAAATAATTTAACACTTGATAGCTATGCGGTTGCATTGTTGACTGGAGTCGATTAATGAAGTTTGAGTAAGTATCGCGGGCGCAGTGAATCGGAAGGTGATCGTTTAGCGGAGGTCCGTGTTACTCTATGTTTAGATTAGAATACCTAACCTACATTCAAGTTCGATCTTCAATCAATCAATAAATAATTCTTTATTGCACAAAATCATAAACTCAGAGAATCATAAACGCGACCTTATTGCTAATCAGCGATTTCTGCCAAGCAACTTTAGGGTGAGAGAAGTTTATGCATTGGAGCGCGGTATGAAGCAATACAAAAAATTAAAAAAGAAATAGGAAAAATAAACTTATAATGCATAATAGCATTAAAGGGTTTTCTAGCATTAAATACGACATACACCAATTCAATTCCGTAGTTTCGAAACTGATGCATCATTTGACGCTAAAGAAGAGCTCCGGTCCGCCGGGAAAATGAAGAGCCTTTATCACTAGACCATCACACCTTTTTTTATTAAGTCTTAGTATAATTAATTACAATGTGCTTTAGGTTACTTTTTAAATTATCTTTTCTACGAACCGCATTGTTATCCATTCTTTTCTCAAATTAATCAAATTTCGAAACAAAAACAACCATTTTTCACATTAAAGTTACATTACATTAAGTATATAACAAATAATTTAAGTAAGTAGGTATTTTACACTTACCAATTCAAAATCAACCACATTAGCCACTTTAGTACTAGCACGTACTAGTTACTATTACTTACATTTATGGCAAATTAAGGAGTTTCATTTTTCTTAACGGTTTCCCTTCCAAGATACCACCAATGTTTTCCATCACAAAACATAAACAAAGACTTACCTTAACAAAAACTTGTATTGAACCGTCTATAGCACCATGTCCCACTTGCCCGCGTCAACCCCGCGGCCTCGAGATGATAATGAAAGTGGTCCGCGCGCCGCCACCACACTTTATAAGCTCGCCTCGCCATCCCCGGCGCACGCGCAGATCGAGGAGTTGCGCGCGCGACGATTCTGTCGCGCGCTGCTTTGATACGACGAAGCTTCAATGGTACTGCAAACGGAGTTGGGAAAACGGAACAAGCGAGCCGAGTTTGGGAATGTTTTAAAAGATTTTTTTTTGAAGCAGGTAAATCCCGCTCCTGTCTCGACCCGCTTTTCGGGCTTTACCCATGTGCAACTACTATTAAGGACATCTTGGTGGAATATTCTTATTTTACAGAAGAGAGAAGAGACAAGTTCAGCAGTCATCCAGCAGTTAAACTAGTAAACCAGATTCCTCATCGTGCACAGGGCTTAAGAGCGGATCCAGCTTTCACCGGGGATCAAACTTATCCTACAGGATTGACACATAGAACCACAATGACTAAAATATATAAATTAAATAAGTAAGTATATATAATAAAGTGGAGCAGCGTGGTGGAATATGCCCCAGCTGATTGAGAGGAGGCCAGTGCCCGGCAGTGGAATGTAGGTATATAGGCTGTATATGTTATCTCTCTCTCCTTGGCATTTATTATTTCCATCTGATGGTGGGGTCTGCCTTCTTCTTTTTCTCTTCCACTTCGCTCTACCGGACGTGTCGTTTTCGGAGACATTGCACGAGAACAGGTCCTTTTTGACCACATCCGCCCATCCTGTTTTTGGCCGGACAAATAGAGAGCGCTGAAGGCTCTCCCCGAAACAACGTTTAAGACATCAGGCCTGAGGGTGCCCAGTTGGGCGCGAACCGGTAGTATCGTTAATGCCATCTGCGACAAATCTACAAATAGTCACGTCAAAAAATATCTTGTTCTAAGCTCTGGTATTATATAGATTGGCTGTATATGTTATGTATAATATAAATCTATTCGCCGTAGCAAAGCGGGGCGTGAATCAATGAGTCTGCCCGTCAGCATTACCAGGGAAAGTCAAGTTCAATCGCCGAGCACGCCCAGCCCAGGACTGACCAGACTGCCCACTCCAGTTATCCGCGACCAGGAAGGAAACTAAATGGAGCAAAAACTTAAGCAATAAAACCAAACTTCTGTTTGTATACGGCGATACAGGTATATATTTACTAATAGGAAGGAGTTATGTTGCCATTTAATAAGTGCAAAAAGTATGTGAATGCGTATGATTACTTGAACATGAATAACATGATAAATTATGTGATAACATTGTGTTATTTTTCTTGTAGGTGAAGTGTAGGTGCCTACGAATAGTATAGTGTCTTCACTCATAAGGAGGTAGGTAATAAAAAAGTCTGCAAGTTCTTTTTCCATCAATAGTTGCTCTTGCTTCCAGCCTGCTTGTAAAGGTCACTTACCTACCGATTAGGTACCTATATGGTTGTTTTTATAGTTTGTACTTTGAGATACACAAATACACGAACTTTCCTGACTGTGACATGACATTAGAGCTTCTATGGTGCATCCTTGAGACACTAAAATATAGCCAACTTTTCAATACGGTCCCGGATCGATGTTTCTCCAGCACCTAGTCAATGAGTTGTACGAGTACCTACTATCAAATATCCCCGAATTTCATGATAGCCCTGTTTGGAAAACGCGTAACGTAGTTCGATTTCCGGCTCGGGTTATAAACCACTGAATTCGACTGAATTTGAATCATAGATAATTCACGTGATTTCTGGAATTCGTGTCCGGTGAGTGGCATTAGGCTCGCCCCTATTAGGTACACATGGGACTTAAACAGTTGGCGAAGAGTGGGTGTATGTACAGTCATGAGCAATATAATGTACCCACTTTAGGACTCTGTCGCACTAACATATTTGACATTTAGTGAGACTTACCTGTAGTTCAATTTGTAAAAAAGTTAATGTGACATGGTATCAAAGTGTATACATATTAATGCTTGTGACCGTATATTAATTGCATCTCTGCCTGTCCCTCGGGGACATAGCCGTGATGCTTACTATGTTATGTCATGTTGCTGACTACTCTATCAATCCGCATCACCGTGGAGTTGTATGGTAGAATAGGTAGGTATATGCTTCGTACTCTAAGTTCGTACTAATTCCAGTTATACCTAGAATAATTATAGATAGTTAGTTATACCTGCTATCACCGATATAAATAGGTACTATAGTAAGCTGGAAAGTAAGTATGCAAACTGTCGAGAAAGTTTTAAAGTAGTTTCCTATTTAATATCTAAACCTAAATGTCCTAAATGTCTACCTAACCTACGTTCTGGACGAGGAGTGCGTGTATGTTACAACAAACACCTCTACCTACCCCACTGGGAATTCAAGCGTGATGCTCTGCCAAGCTATGTTATGTCAACAGACCTAGTTATCAAGACAATTCAAATTTCTGTCGCAAAAGAAAAGTGATATGTTAATAGGTATATTATCAATTGACGACAATCTAATGGGAACACATTAATTGCTAATTAACAACAAAACCGCCAACGCGGCTTCCTAGTCGCCGTGGGAGTTGTTAAACTTCGCAAAAACTGCTAAATCAATAGCGTAACATTCTAATACTTTAAGAATTGCTTCACAAACATAGCGTCATACAAATAACTTTGCAAGCAGGCTTAGTGTAAACGTACGCATCTAGCAAGCATTGTAATACTAATCACTCTGAATCTCCGTATAAGACTATGTAGCTTAATTTCAGAATAGGTACCGAAGTAGGCATGTGTGCGCTGGAGTGCCGGATGTTGGCGGCTGTGCGCACGCGCTGGGAAAATGACATACTATTTTCACTTTCGATCGATTCAATTACACCAGATATACCGCCCTGTATATCTATCACTAGTTCTCCGCCCGCAACTCAGTCCGTGTGGACTTCAGTTTGTCGCAATAAGGACTCAAGAGTCTAAACTTTATGTTTTTTTAAAACAAGGTCTGGAGCCCTGTGCCGAGGTTGTTCGTACAGCTTCTTTTCCTCGGCTATACAGGTTGTGAGAAACTGCAGTAGTTTTAGGTGGATCAGGCGTTCGTTATGTAAAAAATGACGATTCAAAGTGTACTTAACTATGTTACCTACTGAATAAAGATATTTTTGAATTAAAATATGAAACCTTTCTTTGGAACATACCTACCTAAGTACTCTAAGTAGGTATATACATAAGAAATTGATAGGTAAGAGTACCTACATAGATATGCCCGTCCCGTCTTGTGGACGGTGCTTTATTTTTCCTGGGTTTCGAATTATATAGTGCCAAATTTCATCCTAATCGGCCCAGCGGTTTAAGTTTAAGAAATAAACAGACGCAGTCACTTTCGCATCCTGATTTTATGATATTATAAACTACGGCTGTGGATATAGAAATACTTATGTAAGTATTCGCTCCATCTACCTCAATGCAAAATTTCTACCTGATAATTACTGCAGTCGTAATACTTTAGTATTTCCGTTTCCTTAAAGCTGATAGGTTCTTGAACCTTGAGAATTTTTTTATCGTAATAGGTAATAATTATCTTTATTTAGCCATAATCTACATATCCACTTTTTGAAATGACTTTTTTGATGAATCAGAAACAGCATTGTAAATATTATTCTTCTTTCTTTCGAATTGATAGATTATAGAGGTACTATTTATTGAGCCAGTCGTCAGTAGCCACCAAATCGTCCCTTACCACCAGCCGGGCAAGAAAAACAAGATATCGACGGGGAAGAAGCAAATACTCCTATCTTACACAGACCTAACTTTACAGGAGGAGGAAAAAACTGAATAACTTTTTTGTTAATAATTATAGCGCGACGTCATGTTCTGAAGGTAGTTTTGTTATTTCAAGAGACATTTTTTTAAACTAATATTAATTTTGTATATATAGAGGAATTAAAGTTAATGTAAGTTAGAGCCTATTGGTTTCTGTGTTGGGTCGAAAGTTTTGACGTTAGACGGTTTTTCCACTTGCAATTAATCCTTCAAATTCCTATTTTTTGACTTATTTCTCTTTGTAAACTATTCACTGTAGCTTCAAAAACCTATTAATAATTAAAAAAAACAATAATTATAAAACTAACGTAAATTATACATGATTTTGTAAGATAGGATGTATTGCTTTGAATGAATTTCAAATTATGTTCAAGTTAGGAGATATTATAAAGCAATGCCGCAACATTTAACTAGTAAATATTTAACTGTAAATTATTATAAAGCATGCAATATAATAACAAATAATCGTATGTTTTTAATAAATACTGAAACGACAGCTTTTTTAAAGAAAGTGCTACGCTTAGCATTTTTAATGAAAATAAACTTTGATCTTAAACAAGGTTTAACAAATTATTTATTGATCATGATAAAGTAGGCACCTTCGTTTTTTAATTGGCATTTAAAAAAATATCAATATAGTACGAATTATATATTTATTAAATCAATAATCAACTGAGATCAACAAGTAGGTACTTATTAAAATCATTATCAATAGCCCGGTCAATAAAGGGGTTGTAGATTATGTGGGAGGAATCCTATGATTTTTCTTCAGGAATGTGTTCCGGAACACATTCCTGAATGTGTCCTTATTTATGGAGTTAACATAGTAAAAATTCCCACGTTTACATGGTGTCATTTCCGTAACTTAATGTTTACCAAACCATACAAAAATATAAAATATCGATATTTTTGTATGGTATTGGTCGTTCGATTTACTTCTCACTTTTTATTCTAAATTTCTCTCCAAAATTAAAACTGGGAATTTTTTGACAAAAAGTTAATTATAAATAACCCAGTTATCCAATATCAAATAATTAACTTGTCAAACAATTTTTATTAATAACTGTCTTTAAAAAAATGTTTTGTGTTGCGGAATGGGTGTAGGTCAGAGATACCAATTTTGAGTTTTTCGCTGATATCTCAAAAACGATGCGTCCTAGAGAAAATAACTTTTATATTAATTTAAAGAACATTAAATTGTCTACAAATTTGTTAATATAATATTTTTTTGATATTTCGCCCGTTTTCGAGCTACACGCTTAGGAAAAAAATAATTCAATATTGAAAAGTGTCAGTGATCGAATCACCCCAAAAAGTAGATCTTGGGTCCATCATCTCTTATTTTTGAAACAAAGACACATTCGTGCCATGCCCATTGCCCATCATCATCCATCAACCTCCATCATCTTCCATTAAATAAAAAAACTCATGCTTGATTCTGAAGACAGGAGCTATTATCGATTAAAACATGAGATAGGAGTTATTTATTTCTGTAGAAAGGAGATATTTTTATAAAAAATATTGCAGCATATAAAATCTTTATTTTAAGAGCTATTTCTATTCATCGAAAATCACCCTAAAAGTAGGAAATATACAACGGAAATCTTGCCAGCCAACGTAAAATTAAATTTCGCAACGAACTACATCAAAAAGTCGATTTGCCTAAAAATGTAAGATAGGAGTATTTGCTTCTTCCCCGTCGATATGAGATGTTGTATATTATGGGGAACCGTTGTAACTTTAACATTAACTACTTGGCAGGACAAACGAGAAATGCTGAGGGCTCTCATTCGACACGTAAAGAGAGTAATGAGTCAAACTCCTAGTTGGTATAAATCCTTGTGAACCCCTGAACAAGTTATCCTTACTCCAGCCCACCTGAGTCCGAAACCTATGTACTTGTATTAAGCATTATCGAAATGGGCCTGGCCTGTTATGATAATGTGTTTGAATATATAAATAAATAAATAAATAAACTTAACTTATATCCAGGAGGGAGATTGACGGATATTTAGATGTAAGGTCCAAAATACCTTGTTCATGGGCTTTGCACTAATATATCAAAATGAGTAAATGATACAAAGTTGAATTCTATTGAAGGAAATTTATTAGCGTCTTTAGACACACGCCCTTAAACATTATCAAATCTTATTAATAAATTATTATTGTTTATTATAATGTTTAGGTTAGTAACATACCCTGTCACACACATTAGTCAGATTGTAATAGTATATGAATGAATGAAAATTATAGGTATTGTGTAGGTATAATAAGTACCTTTGTAAATCTTAAATACCTATGCAGTATTGTACTGAATCAATTTATCAGTGGAGACCTTGGTAATATTATTTTTAAATTAATATCACAAAATAAAAACCCTTTTCTTCAGTGTAAATAATACCACTTTGTAAGGTTAGTTAGTTACAATAAATTACTAAAATATAAAAAGAAATAATTAATGTATGATGAATGTAGCTTCTCAACAATGTATGATATGAAATCTTAATTAATCTTAATTTTCGGTGGGACCAAAATATTTACTGCCTTTTGGTACAAAAACATAATGATAATGAGTTCCAAAAGTATTCAAACAGGTAATGGATCCTTCCCAGTTGGTTGTGATGATTCAGCTTGAATCTCAATGTTCTCACCGGAGTGGTGTACCTCCACTTTGACAATAGATATATTGCTACCGTTGCTGGGGGCAATCTCAATCTTCAGTTCGCCAACCCCCATCACAGGAGTTTCTTTCTTCAACAAATCCATCTCCTCCGTCTTCAGTAATTTAACTCCCGATAATTCTTGTAATTTCTTCAAGTGCCTTAACCATTCCTCATTCTTAATCTGTGGTTCGTCTTCTTCATCTATTTCTTCTACTATCATCTCTCTAATATCTTTAATGTTCCGATTTAATCCCTGATTGTACATTGTCTTATAATGAAATAGTTGTTGATCATTGATGTTTACATCCAGTACGTTCATTTCAGAATCACTATCATCAACTTCGGGGTTGATGTGGTTGATTTCACTACATGATACTGTGGAGCCAGTGCCCGATGGTGACACGTTGGTCCTGGCGGGTGGACTGTCGAGCTCATCGTCCTCAGATTCGCCGTTACTATCGCTCCTCACGAGTAGCACTTTCTCATGGCCAAATGGGAATTCACACTCAGTGTTTTCACACATGAGAATTTTCTCATTAAAGTTTATAAAGAATAGCCGGATTTCAGAATTACATAAGGGGCATAGCTGAAACGAAAATTTAAAGTTACAGAACATATAATTATTTGCAATCAATAAAATAGCATATAGGTTAGATACCAGGTAGTTACATACCCTGTCTGCATCCATCGCCGCATCCAAATTGTCTGACATGGCATCAGAAGAAAAAGCCTGAAAAATAGAAAACTGATGTGAGGCAAGGTGGGATTATATTAAGAAAATGCAAAGTAACTTCAAGACTTAGCAGTGTTAAAAATAACCAAAACCGCAAACTTACATTTCCAAAATCAACTGTTCCACTTTCACCACCCATGTTGCCACCGATAGTATAATGCATGTCTAGTGTTACGTTGAGCAAAGTATATTATTTTCGTTTACTTACTATTAAAATTTTGAGATTATTTGTTTTGTTTTCGGTCGTTTTTAAGTTATTGAAATTGATTGATCGCTAAACAGTGTTGCCAATAAATATAAATAAATAGTCTGGATTGATTTAAGTGCGGTGCGCCATCCACATGTTAATCCGATACCGGTACCGGACCGGGTTCATGCTTTTATGTCTATGGGTTCATGGTGCGGCCCGCACAAATTCGATCGCCTGTTACTACCTACTAAAAGAAATTACTCTCTTTACGCATAGGTATTTGGCGCTAATAAGTGGTTATCGTGCAAATAACAATAAGAAATTTATAAAAACCTGTGATAAAAACCAGTTAAAAACACTCTCAAGTGTTTAATTTTTTTTAAATCATAGATTGACCGTCTATTAGGTACACCTGTACATCAAGTAAGTGAAATGACAAATCGGGGAAACCGTCTATTCTATTCTATACAAGGTCTTTTTTTTTTTTTTGGTTTGGTTTTCCCCGAAGGGTAAGGCAAAGGGAACTATGCCCATACAGCCATGTCTGACGTATTTTTTTTCTTGATGATTAATGAAATGATGAAAGGTGATGATGATGAAACCTAAGCCCCCACCCTCGGAGTAGACTCCTACTCCGAACCCCAAACGAATTAACTCAAAAGTCCGCATAAACTTTTGAGTTATGAAGCGGCTTCCTGACACGAAGCGAAAATAGGCAGATACACTTTGTTTATTGAATACTCCAATATAATAACACTCGCGAATGTCTTCCGACTAACTTAATGCGATCATTAACCACAAAACACCACTTCGTATTAATTATTTAGATTATTCAATGAAGAAAGCAACTGTCCCGTTCCCGCCTCCCGCCAAAAAGCCCTATACAAGGTCTTTGGGGGAAACCATGGGGAAACTCAAACCAAGGACCAAGTTCTTTGACGCGAACGAACGTCGTTTTGACATCAAACGTCACAAACGTCATTTGCGGAAGCGCTCGATCGTGCTCCAAGAAAAAAACTCGTAAATTGAAACCGACTGCAATAGGCACTTGTCGTCATTAGTGTTAAATGTTTAATTGAGCTGTACATATTCAGTTACAAATAAAAATTTTCGCCTAATAGAAAATGGCAACTAAAAAAGCAGTGTGCGTATTGAAAGGCGACGTTACCGGCACGGTTTACTTCGACCAGAAGGTAATTTTCCAAATTATTCCATGTTTCTCGAGCTGTCATACAGTGACCTTAGTACCCGCTGTAGCCTTTTATCAGGATTGCACAATAATTATGTGAAGAGGTAAACAACATGGAGTGCCGTACTCGGCGCTTAAATAAACATACTTATATCAAATAGACAGTTCTAGAAGCACGTAAAACACCTAGTTTCATGTGCTAATACTGTAACCACAAAACGACTGCGGCATAAGCAGTCATTTGTAGGAAACATGATAAGATATTCCCTGAAATTGTTAGATAGCATCTTAATGCAATCCTTGTTGTTACTCTGTTGTAGGAGACCATCATTTCTAGGCTTACGGAAAAAGTAGGTAGGTAATTACCTACTTCAAAATCAATTCCATTTCAATGTCTAATGGATTTCATGCATACATAGAAACATAAAATGAAAACAACCTTATGGCCCCAATAGAACATGGAATTTTAATAGACACTCAGTGATGCCAACTTAGCTACTTTATAGCTAGATCTAGCTATTATTTAGTGACATACATATAGTGACACAATTTAATAAATCTGGTACCTAGCTAAAAGTTTTAGCTACTTTTCATTTCAAGCTTTAACTTGCCTTTCATTGGCACATGTTAATGCAGAGGTAGAGAGATTGTTTTCACAAATGAATTAAGATAAAAATAAGCAAAGAAACTGAATAAGTTTGATAACTCCCAAGTCCTCTGCATTAGCATCTCAGCAAAAGTGGTAAATGCTGCAAAAAATGTATTTTGCCTAAAGATGTACTGCTTGAAATGAAAACCACAGCACATCATCATCTCTTGTTGGAATTAATAAAAAAATGATTGTCAGAAATTGACATTTCAATATAGTAACTGGGTAAAGCTGGCAGTTAGCAACACTGCTACAGGACATTCTTCCATGTTAAAAAAATATGACCTTGACCATAATTTAATTACTTTGAGTGCAAAACACTCTTATTATGTTACCTACATATTACTATTATATACAACTGTTACTATAGGTACTCTTGATAAGCTGCAACTTATCACCTGTAGTTAATATAAATAACTTTGTAGGTGTTCAATTTTTATTCGTAATATAATAACTCCATCCATAATAATAGAGGATCCATAACTTATTTATAATACTCCCCTTAGTGCTTGAAAATCCATTAACCTATTTACCTGTGTGAGAGATTGTAGGTGTAAGAGAGCCTAACATCTTATTACATAAATCATCATAATATGATGTAATCCAAAGACAATTTCATAAAAAAAGAGAAAATAAAATTGAAAAAATTCAGACGTGACTTGAACCCACGGCTGCAGCTCTCGTAAAGATGTACAAGCGTGTTGAACCATTACACCACTGATATACTAAAACCCGTCAGAGTCATATATTTCTGATTACCATACACAATAGACTTTACGTTGTGTCTGGTTGAGGTCTGCGTTCCAGCATTCGAAAGTTAATTTTCTCTTTGCGAGTCACCCTAAGCATGGGTGAGTGCTATAAAACAAAAATTTCATAACACATTTCTACTTTCTAGTCAATATTGTTGATATTTTAAAATCCAGGTAGATAGGGATCCAGGGATAGGCTGATCCCTTATCACCATAAGGTTCATCATATCCATCTTAGGACTTCGTATCAACAGTGGCTGCAAGTTGTCTTTGATTACTTGTGGCTCTGCCCACCCCAGTTGGGATTACGGGCGTGAGTTTATGTATGTATGTATGTATGTTAAAATCCAGGTACATGTCTACTTACTCTAAGTCATTTTCCTTATTGATAACTGTGACTGTAAGTTCTTATACTACATTGGTGTGGTGTGGGTACTTAGTTCATCTTGCTTACCTCTTGAGTACCCCAATTGTGATATAGTTGTTAGCTTGTTTTTATGCTATGTGTTATGTAAATACTTATTATAATGTAATGTACTGAGTTATATTCGCTATATAGTGGAGAGTACTCAAAATTATTTGTAACAAATATATTTCATAAAAATATTTGAAAATATACTTTATTTCGGACATCCATATCTAAGTCAAAAATTTATAAAACTTAAATTATATCTTTCTGATAATAAAAAAAACAAACTAGGCATCCACTACAGGCTTTGTCAAATTTAAAATAATTAATTATAATTATATTTCATTATAAAATTTTGTCCGTCTATTATGTTTCAGGATGAAAAATCTCCAGTGGTGGTAACCGGCGAAGTCAGAGGACTCTCCAGGGTGAGGATCTTGCATTTTTATTGTCAAATAGAATTAAGATTATATCAAAGTAATCACATAAGATAAAAAAATCAGGACCATTATCATAATCACGAAATATAGAATCAAGTCAGCAATTCATTTTTAATTTTATAAAGCACAATATCCTTTTAAAATCGGAAATTGAATGTTCGATAAAAGGCAGCTATGTGTGACTTAAACTAAACCACTTTGAGTTTTGATTGATGAATTTTATACCAATGTTAACAAAACATTGCATCACACATGTAACCTCGAAGGGGTAGGCAGACGTGTGTATCATGTATACTACTACACTCACTCCTCGCCAGCTACATTTAAGTCCCATGTAATAGGGGGGATTTTGTCTGGCCAGATATTGAATGCTGAACAAAAAGTCACATCAAATAACACTACTATGCATAACATGAACATAATCAGCCTATATATATGTCCCACTGCGTGGCACAGACCTGCCCTCAATCAACCGGAGGGGGTATGGAGTATACTCCACCACGCTGCACGCGGCTGTTAGCCGTTAAAACACCTCCAAACACTACTATAAATCAAAGAATATCAATACCAAAATTCTTTGATTATTGAGGTTTTAGTGATAGAAGAAATTCAAACTCTTTTTATAACATTTCAAGTACCCAGCAACACCGTGACAAGTAATATACATGAATGCATAATAAAACTGGGAATACGTCATTGAAGTCACCGGCGGGTCGGGCGACCTTGATTTATTGATAATTGTCGTAGAGTGACTTGCAAGTACCTCTGTATGTCTTATGTTAGATACAACGAATATTGGTGTAATTACATTGTCATCATCAAATTAAATGAGTGGTACGTCTTATGATGAATAAAATCAGTTCAACCTACTTTTATATTTTTTTATGCTAATAAATACCATAGAATAAGGAATAATACTATAACTCATTAATTTTAAACACTAACTTTTAAAATTAATAAGTTGAGGAAAATATATTTGCCGCGTTTTATATTATTCTTCACGTTTATGCATATGAGGAAAAGTTTCAACAATTTGTGGGCTAAATTAATTAAATGTTAAAAATATTTTATTCTAAAAAGCTAAACACTTTTTGCTGGATAGAGCAGAAGTTTGATTTTTGTTTTAAAATAACACCTTGTGAAATTAACCATAATTAATTATATGGATTTGCGATGTAAGTAAATATTTAAGACATTGGTATTGGTAGATAGTTTGTTGTTGATTAGATCAAACTTTTCCTTCTATCTAGCTAGTTTGGTTACATCGGGCCCACGCGAGGAGATACTCCAAATAAAATGTAATAAATACTCTATCCGATAATTAACAAACTTATAAACCTTGAGAAATCTACGGAGGCGCACAAATATAAACAAAATATGGATAAAATGATTGAAGAAGGTTATATTTCCTTTCGTGGACCCGACTATAGAGTAGTTTCATCCATACAACTCGGTACCTGGAATAAAACAAATGTCAGTTCATATCAAATGCCCGATAAGACATAAAAAAAGATACTTTTGATTTTTTCTACCCTGACATAGTCGGTCGGATATACCTAATTAATTAAATATAGAACTCACGTTCATAATAGACCTACTATATTTTGACCACAAACGCTATAAGGTACTTCCTCCAACACCGGAACTTAATATCATTACCGTAAACGCTTAAATATCTTAGTTTTTTTTATCTTTGCAAAAATCTAGTTAGAACTTATGTATGTCGCCAATTTACATAAGTTCTAACTGGATATTTACAAAAAGACCAAAGATGCTTGGATATTTTTGCGTTCACAGTAATAATATTTACTTCTGGTGTTCGAAGAACTACCCTACACCGCGCCTTGGGTGGCAACAGAGCTTCGGGGGGAGAGAAAGAGTAAGCATGAGTTCAAACAATGCTCTACAAAGATAGAGTACAACAGCAAGCTTCCGCAAACGACAGGCGCGGTATAGCGCTCGCGGTCAGAATAGATATAGGTATAGCTATTATAGTGCTTACGCTCTAGCAAGGTGTGTATGAGAGCAGGACAGAAAGATAGAGTGCAGCTTAGTGCGAACGAGACGTATCAATAAGATGTACTATATTGACAGCTCTCCCACGCACTATGCTAGAGACCATAACTACCCGATTCCCCGTTCCTACGAGTTTGTAACGTTTCAGGGTAAACACGGATTCCACGTGCATGAGTTCGGCGACAACACTAACGGCTGCACGTCAGCCGGGCCTCACTTCAACCCCGCCAAGGTTGACCACGGCGGCCCGGACTCCGACGTGAGACATGTTGGAGACCTGGGGAATATCGAGGCCAGTGCCGACGGCGGTGTCACTAAGGTAAGCCGCAGACACTTGATTATTAATCTTATAACTGTCGCAGTATGTTAAATTATTTAAAATATTTTTTATAACAACGTTAAAGTCAGTCAAAGTAAATAATACTACAGTTAGCATACATAATGATAAATACCATACTTTAACGATGCTTCATCGTCACCATATAGAGGGTCGTAGTGACACGTACCGAGATTTAGCTCATGATATTGAGTTAATATCAAATGTAAAAATTGGGACAATAAACTTTTTACCTGGATTCGGCGTGATCGATGGTTCATTAGGCGTGATTTTATATATCTCCTGTCATCATCTCCTTAGGGTTATTCCGTTTTCACGGGGTCCACTTACCTAACTTGAATATTTGACATGTCCAGTCTTTTACAGAAGCGACTGCCTATCTCACTTTGGTATATTTGTATTAATGTAGAACCAATCGTTCACCAGGTGTGCATCCAAGACGCGCAGATCTCGCTGGTGGGCCCCAACAGCATCGTAGGGCGCACGCTGGTGGTGCACGCGGACCCGGACGACCTCGGGCAGGGCGGCCACGACCTCAGCAAGACCACCGGCAACGCCGGCGCCCGCGTCGCTTGCGGCGTCATCGGACTGGCACAACCCTAGGCGCCCGCCGCCTCAACCCTACCTATGCCGTGTATCCCAATTTGTTGCTAAAAAGTTAGGGAATTTATCTGTGGTTAAGGAACCTTTTAGAATTAACATCTTCATATAAGTATATTAGATAAAAAATATATAAGCTCATTACTATATTCTCAACTGTGGTAGTCAGAGGTACCAGCTATTACAAGTACCCGCATTTCACCGAGCTTTATTTAATGGCCCCTTTATTAAAAGTAATAATGTTCCTATTGTGTTATAGTCTATAGTAGAATGTTGAAATCAATGGCGAAGATTCTCCCTTACCATATATTAAATCCCTTAACTTTTTTGTGCACCAAATGAAGAAGCAAGGTGTAGTGTTGCATAATCTCTCACTCAAGCTCGGGTCTATATCGTATGCTGGGGGTATTTAAAACAGTGCATTATATATTTTCACATAAATTATATTACCTACTATTAGAGGTTCAAGGGTCTATCGACTATCATAGTTGTTTATAGCATTCCCTCATCAAATGAGCGAATGTTTCAACGTTGTATCTTGTTGCAGGGAACATCATATCAATGTTTACTGCGAGCGCTTTTATTGTTTCAATAAACGTTTTTGGATTTTCTATTTAGTTTTTCTTTTTATTTTTTTTATAGGCCAACGTCGTTGCCTGTGCGTAGACGATTGTTCCAATGTGACTTATGCTTTTGACGTTTCCACATAGTCAAATATTCTGCATTTAATCCAATACAGTTGTACTTGACGTAATTGTGTTTTTTATTTGATGTTATTTAAACGTAAGAAAGATTATCTATAAGATAATGAACCTAACATAATACTTTTTCAAATCACAATAAACACACATGTACATATCACAAGGAGCCTTTACGAGTACCTATGTGCAGGTAAATCGAATCATTACTTTGGTTTTTGAAATTTTAAAACTGTACCAACTTATCAAAGATGCTTACGTACGAGTATTTGTATCAAATTTATTATTTATTTATTATGGTGCATCAAACATAGGAGAATCTAGGCAAGCATTTTCTATTCTATGTATTGTATCTGTTTGCTTTCTAATAATATGCATGTTTAATTCAAATTCAAAATAAATTGAATTTGTTTTGTATAAGAGTCAGTGTGGGTTTCTACTTAAGGGGAGCGGAATCAACCAATCGCAGCAAAGAAGACACTCTGTCAGTCGAGACCTTGCGGTGATTGGCTGAATCCTGCACGTCTCCGTTCCGCTTCTTTTCAGCGCAAACGCACCCTTAGTAGTCGTATTTACTCCTCCCCATTGGCAGGGCAAGCACGGGTTCCACATCCACGAGTACGGCGACAACACCAATGGATGCACGTCGGCGGGCGCGCACTTCAACCCCACTGGCAGCGACCACGGCGGGCCCGAGTCGCCCGTGCGCCACGTCGGCGACCTCGGCAACATCGAGGGCTCCCTGCTTGGGTTCACTCGGGTACATTCTAAGACAAATACTTCTTATGTATAATTTATATGCGGGTACGCTCTTCTACCTGATGGGCTATGAACATGACGGGCCCAACTCGCCCCTGCACCATGTGGGTGACCTAGGCATCATTGAGAGTTACTTGCTCGGGTTCACTCGGGTACTAAAAATGCTCAAAACACTAAGCGTAGAATCATCATCATCACCAGCCCATTAACGTCCCCACTGCTGGGGCACGGGCCTTCCCTATGGATGGATAGGGAGATCGGGCCTTAAACCACCACGCGGGTCCAGTGCGGATTGGTGGTTATTAACGACTGCTAATGCAGCCGGGACCAACGGCTTAACGTGCCTTTCGAAGCACAGAATACTTAGAATAGACAATAATAATT
Source organism: Pectinophora gossypiella (assembly GCF_024362695.1). Taxonomy (NCBI): domain Eukaryota; kingdom Metazoa; phylum Arthropoda; class Insecta; order Lepidoptera; family Gelechiidae; genus Pectinophora; species Pectinophora gossypiella. Next base: position 16,298,931 of record NC_065415.1, read on the forward strand.
ATTAGGTACTTCCGCTAAGCCTGATATTGCTGGTTACACTAGGCGTCATGAGCTTGTGTTCATGTTTTTGGTAATTAGTAGCCAGTAAAGTTGGGCGGAAGGCAAGAAGGGAAACCACTGCCCTATTTTTCTCTAAAAAGGTAACATGGAAAATGCTACACCGACAAGAGCGTGGCTCTTATGATGATAATGAGTATCCAGTAAGCAGAAGACCAACTTGCAGCCACTTACGATGCAACATCCTAAGATATGATAATGATGAACTATAGTATAGGGAGAGAAAACTAGTATTCCGTCCATTATATGGGCGATAAACTAATCATCAGAAACAACACAATCCCTCTAACATATTTTCTCACATTCCCGCCTGCACCTGCAGTGTATTCTATCCAAAAAACTAAGGAAAGTCTCACAAAGTAGGTAGCTAGTAGTCTTCTTATAGTATGCCATAGACTAATGACGATTGCACCTGCCAGGTATACGTTCAGGATTCGCAGATATCCCTGTCAGGGCCTCACAGTATCATAGGGCGCACACTGGTGATACATGCAGAGCCCGACGACTTCGGACTCGGCGGGACTGAGACCAGTAAAACTACCGGCAACGCCGGGGCTCGCATCGCGTGCGGCGTCATTGGATTCGCGTCAACACCGAGCTCGTCAAATAAATAGATGCAACAAAATTGCGGTACTTTATTTCCCGCCTTGTATAAGTTTATTTTTTTACAATCTCTGTTAAGTGGCCAAAGTGATAAATTATCGTGATTTTTTTACGTTACATATTGCATAATAGTTTAGTGTTACTCTAGTTTTAAAGACTTATTTTTATTTTCAATAAAAGTTGTTTTGTTTCTTTTATTTTGTTTGATTTTTTAAATTACTTTTGTGTTTGAAATGAAAAAAAAATATTTATAATAATAAATTAATGATTAATGGTCTCCCAAGTCCAGTCCGAGTTGATTGTTAGCCTCACAATCCAGGTGCCCCGGGTTCAAAGCCCTATGATGGCATATCACAAAAATCACTTTGGGATATCAAACAAAACTATGATTCGGATATTGCAGGCTGATTGCCCGGATAATCTGTGCTTCGTAAGGCAGGTTAAGCCATTGGTCCCGGTTACTGCTGATGTTAGTAAGTAGTCGTTACATGAACTTTGTCAGGTGCATTTATATCAATAATAACACTGACACCAGGGCTGATGAGGTTGGTAATCTACCTCACAACTGAAAGAAAATGAATTATAGATATGATTTGTATAGGTTTGAATGAAAAGAAATTCTATTTCTATGAATACTTTAATTGTCCTATTGAGTACACTGTTAGACTGTCTTCTGTGAAGAATACATTAGTAGAAGAGTCATGTGCTTGGAACATTCGTGGGCTGCTCCGATACCACTGCCAAAGACTGTTCTCATCACTCTGCACACTTACTGACATCCAGTAGTTCTCCAACTCTCTTGATGTAACATAACTCTGCACATTTCTACAAACATTTGCAACTATTGTTGGTGTTATAAACCCTTTTGTAATGAGCAGGCATATTCGACTAGTTTTCATTGCACAGTCACTCTCTGGTTGGCTATATGTGCTTATGTAAGTCTCTTTCGGTGATAAGTCAGCTTGTTGAGCCAGCATACCCACCCATTCGGCCATTTCTTCTGGGTCTGTATCTTTAACTGCTGGTATTTCTTCTATATCAGGTGTGACCTTTTTATTCTCCAACAAATGGACAGAGACACTAATGTTTCTCTCAAAAAAATATCTTGCGACTGATGATGGACATATTTTCTCATTATTGGGTTCCCAATTAATGTAAAAATCAAATGTTTCTAATTTCTCTAAACTTTGCTTAAGTTTATCCAGATTCTTTATATTCTTTAAGTCGATTGTCACTTCGTAAAAATTATGTGAACGTTTTGATCCTTCTAAACCAATAGTTTGAAATATGTTCTCAAGGATGTGGATTGTCAGTAACCCCTCTGGTGTTACGGCAGCACAATTCTGTACTATGCACTTTCTGTCTGCTGATAAGCAATATAGTTTCCCGTTCTTTATAAACTTTTCAATGAATACTGGTTCCACAAATTCTGCAAGTGAACAATTGCTAACCTTATAGTAATCACAGTCTTCTGATACACATTCTTCAATAAGACTGGGTATCTGGAGCTCATCAGGACACGTAACAATCAAACTCTTATAGAAATTGTTCATTTTAAATATTTCCACTACATTTTCTAAGTTATCAAACTTTTGATAGGAAGAAACTACTTTAGGTGGCGGAAAATTCGAGACCTCAGGGCACAACATTATTCGAGGTTTGTGGTTAAAGTATTTAGCTTTCCAATAATGTGTTATTATTAAATAAAAAAGCTCATAACATTCAAAAGAACAATGAGCGAAGCGATGTTAACATAACAAACAAACATAACCTCAATCGTCCATTCATTTTTTATTTTTTTTTATCTTTTTTTCCCTCCGGCTGCACGGCTTTGCCTTTCCCTTTGGGGAAAGGCAAAGCCGTGCAGCCGTTCGTCCATTCATAGTATTTATTTTATTTTGACATTATTTGCGTTTCATTTCGAGGTAAAGTTTCTACTGGTACTATGATAAAATAATAGTTTACTTAACCAAATAATTATTTATGAAAAAATAATTTCTTGTATATTCATACTAGAATAATTGAGTCCAATATTTTATATTTGTTGATTCTAACTAATATCTAAGGATTATTATCACAAAATACATTTACTTTAATAGAATAACGAAACGTATATCAAAATGGCGGGAAATATAAACTAAAAATTATAAATATTTTTTTATTTAAAATTACATCACATTTTTTTTATATTAAATTCAAGCATTACAAAACATTTTCCATTTTACAGTCAGTTACAGTCTATTTATTGGACGATGAGTTCTTCCACGGGGACAGCCTTGTAAAGAGCCTGTACGCCGTCAACGACGTTGGAGACTATCGCGTGGACGATGGGGCCCGCCACCTCCTGCATCACGTCGCGCCAGTTCGAGTTCATGAACTCTGCCACAGGAGTCGCTGGGAAAAAAGAGTTTAAAGTTTTTCATCAAAACTCAAGTAGGTAAGTACCTATGCTAATAAGTATGTACCAGTGAGTATCTTGAGTTTTGTGCGGTAAATTAAAGTTAAGAAACTGATTTTACATTCATAATTTTCGGACACTTAGAAATTTTCAGGTTTTAGATGTATGTGATAGATAATATAATAGACATCGGATTAAACGATGATCAACCAGAAATGAGGTCACAACGAAGTATAACCACGGGAGATTGCTTTACACTTATGTGTCTCAGGATAGTACAATCTTTCACGACACGATTGATAGTGCCACGCAATAATTAGTGACTACTGAAAGAAGGGAAAAATACGAGCATCTTAGCTTTGAGTAGGTAAACCCCTTACCAAGTATCTGGTTGCCGTTGAAGAGGTTTTCGAAGTCGAAGACGGTGCTGGTCTTGACGTTGAAGGTGTGCCTCCACTTGGCGATGTTCCAGTGCGGCTTGCCGTCCGCGCCCGGCACTGTCTCTATTTCCGTGAACGCCTTGATCACGATGTCACCTGTAACACAAATAGTATTTTAGGCCCTTATTTGCCGTTTCCTGATACGACACGATTCATTTATAACAAACATTATAGAAGGAAAAATTGAAGGGAAGAGAGGAAGGGGTAGACCTAGGATAACATTTATGAAACAAATAAAAGAGAAGGTGCAGGTCGTGTCGTATCGGGAGGTGAAGGTTTTGGCGGGAAGAAGAGAGGAATGGCGGTTACTCCACCGACAAGAGCGCAGCTCTTAAATAGAGAGAGAGATTTGCCGTTTAATAAAAAATAAGTTTAGTATAGTATTGTATAAAATATTCAGACACAACTGGGCAACATCCGCTCCCCACCAGCGTCAGAGCTAGGTTAATCTCTTAATTTTGAAATTGGAAGCCGACGTTCTTTCATCTGTGTGGCGCTCACCTATAAATATTTTATTTTCATGGTGATCGTTCATCAAAACATGCTAATAGGTAATTTGCAATAAAATTGAACCTAGGCTAAGTGCTTAATGTAAAAATAATGTGAATGCAATTCATCAGTGAATTTTTAAGTCAATTGTAAACCCTCTTTACTTATTTATATTGTGATCCTCCATTTCTCAAATAAAAAAATGAGATTTATGTGGTAATGTGGTGGCAATGAAGTATTTACTGCTACAAGTAGGTGCTGCATCATTCAAGAAAATACTTAGATCCTACAAGAAGTTTGGATTGGTCGGAAATATAACGTTTCTAATTATTGTAAAACTACTGGATTTCTTTGAAAGCAAAGGGAATTTGAGAAGGCAGGCATGCGGTATACTCATTTGAGATAGGTACTAAGGTTGGTACATTATGTACCTAATATTATCTACACCTACCGATATCTACGTTTTCCTTTTGTACTAAAATAAGCACCTATGTAAAGTTCTTGGAATAATTTGTTATAAGTATTTAGTTTGCGGTTACGTAGAGTTTATTACCATTTAATTTTATGGCTGTTTTGTTTTGTGTTAAGCAAGCAGAATGAAGATCGACTAACCGCAGTGGAGCAGCATGGTAGAGTATTACATAGGTATACTTAGTGGATCTTTAGATTATTTTTACGTGACTTATTTATTGTGGATTTGTTGCAAATGACATTACCTACCTGGCCGTATGACCTTTGTTGAAGCCTTGTTTGTTCCTATGAAGCTCAGTATCCATCGGAATTATTGTAATGTTGCTTAAGTGAACCCGTTCACACCTCATACAACCGGGCACTGATCTTTGAAACGCACATAGGTAGGTAATGTTTAAATACATTATGATACTAACGTATATGGATGGTGTAGGGCCCCTCCCCCTGCACGGGCAGCACGAGCAGCTGCCCGCTGAGCGTATAGTCTCCCTTGAGCATCACCGAGCACCGGATGGTCACCGTCTGCTTGTTGTTCTTCATCCTGGTGGAAACATAACCATCATTATTCACTAGCATGTTTTTTTGATGTGACTTAGATTTCCCACAAATGGCATTAACTGATACGGTACAAAACGCGAACCTCGGCTCAGGGCGTCGTCTAACGTATTCACTGGCACATACATTGTTTTAAGTTTACGCGGTTATTATCATAATTAAAACACATAATAACCGGTTCTTACCGCGGGGGAGTCTCATATCCCCATTTTAAACGCGGTAAGAACCCGTTATTATGTGTTTCACTGGCACATACTTAGGTACATTTAAAAAAAAAGTCAAAAGTCTTCGTCGTGCTTTACCACCTCCTGAGGAGTCGCGTTTTGTGTGCGAACGATGTGACAAAAAATGCCGCGCTGCTATAGGGCATTATGGTCATTGGCGGCGCTGCGGGAACCCGTAGACTAACAAGTGCTGCAAGAATCATCTACGATAGATGCTGTGGCCAATGATGATGACTTAGGTACATGTGGGTAGAATCACAAGTACCTAACTAACTACTTCGACGACAACTTACAACCACTTTCATCAAAAGTCTTAAGATAATGAATAATGCATCCGCGACAGAGCATTATGTTAGGTATGTTTTATACGGGTCCAAAGTACATATCAAGTTCAACTCAAGTCAAACCGTTTTCTTAGCTACCTACTTATTTAACATGATTACATAACGCCATAACAGAGGCAAACGATGGTCCATTTATCACGTTTACTGCTTTAACAATGAGAAAATGATTTGCCTTTACATTTAACTTGTTTGTGTGACTATCTGTTAACATTTATATCTGCGAATTATCCGCGCACAACCACCACGGTTGGCTAGTTTAACTCTATCATCACGACTTATTACAGATAGTGTGGTGAGTCACACAACTCACAAGTTCACATCTCATACATACACGCAAAATACACTACAAGTCAAGTCAGCACAAAACACAATTGTACTTATACGTAGGTACAGTGTGAGATCATATGTGTATCTACATGAACTCTAATTCACATAATTTGCTAATATATGTAGGAACCTCTATGTAAGTAAAAATATGACAAATATGACCATAAAGCAATAACATTGTTTTAGAAAAATGTTATTCAACAAACAGTCAATCCGGATATTAGTGGGGAAGCCCCACCCCTGACAACCGGGTTGATGGAGTTGGTAATCCACCTCACAATTCACATGATAGAAGAGAAGTGGGGAAGCCTTGCCGAACAGTCGCTTGTTATTTTACTTGTTACGAAGCCTCCTTTGTGAAGTTATATATATTTATTATATTTTATTAGTTACTTAACTTCCTATTGTGTCTACTATAAAGCAAGGCCAAGGCTTATAATATTTTCCACAAAACAAAAATAGGAAAATGGCGCACGGAAACTTGTGGAGGAAAATTCAATTAACCTAGTAGAGTTCGCGAGTCCTTGGTCATAATTATCTCAGGTTTGCCATCAGCATATAATAGGTACAGTAAACTCCCTTCCTATTCAAAAAACCTTCTAAAAGTTAAAGTACTTAATACAAAATAATTAATAGATAATATATCATCATCATCATCATCATCAGCCCATTAACGTCCCCACTGCTGGGGCACGGGCCTTCCCTATGGATGGATAGGGAGATAATTTAAAAACATCTTAAAACTTATGTTTGTTATTTACTTGCCATAATGTATTAATTAATTTAAAAAAATACTAAGAGCATATCAGTGAGAGCTGAGCTACGAGGTCACAGGCAGCACTAGGCTCGGGGCTAGGAATACTTTTTTATAGTTTTTCATGTACAAGTTTGTAGAATAGTAGAAAATTTACTTTACTTACTGACATCGGATGTAGTGCGTATCTACGTACGAAATATTTCTACGACCACTTCGAATCAGTCATTAGACAGCCTAGGATCGGATAAGAATCGGAATCGTACGATAACGCCGCTTTCAGGTCCGCAGCACGCTATACCACCTCTGTGTACGTTTTGATGTGTTTTATTGTACATTTACGACGTGGCAAATGGCATTAACTACTTGGCCAGAAACCTCTGAGTCGTATAATTAAATACATAAAACTAAAGACTTACTTGACAGCATCAACTGAGCACCCCTTCATGCCGGTCAGTACAGTGTTCTTGAAGAGGAGGTGTAACCCTCCCTGGTCACTGCGGACCTCCTCCAATAACATGGGATCTAACGACTTGACTCCTAGTTCAGGTATGCCTGGCGCGATGAACGGCACCGCCGCCTGCGCAGACGACACCACGCATGCGTTGTCCGTCGTTTGACAGGGCTTGATGAATGGCGCTGGAATTGGTATAGTACAATAATAATAAAGTGATCGGTATTTTTAAACTCAAACTTAGTATACCGGTGAGCATGTATGAAGATTTAAATGTGGAGGTAACTAATGCTCAAATGCCGTGGTATCCCCTGCATGTTGTATGTGTCAATTTTCGGTTCACATCAAAATGTTTGTTAACATAACATAAGCTCTGGACTATAACCCAATTGGGGTAGTCAGAGGTACATCCGTCGCAAGATGAACAAAGTACGCACACATCGAGCTTTCTGTTACACCAATGTGATAGGTAGAGAGCCGTATCGCCATCTTTAATGATCGAACTAACTGTGTTAGTGAATACTGTACTTAAGATAAAGTACCGGGGTCCGAACTGACGGTCCCCGTTTCACATGGACTCTATTATCATAATCTATATTCAAATTCTATATAACTTGAGATAAGATAAGATATTTTTTATTGTGAACTTGAGGTAGGTTACAGCCTACCTTACAACTATTGTAAATGATGGTCAGATAGGTAACCGACATACGAAAAGTAGCTCTGTACCTAAGTTGCTATACTTACTTGACAGTCGGGTCTTGCTCATCTCATCACATCTACGTTATGTATGTATACATACATACACTAGATCACGCCTGATTGGGGTAGGCAGATTCCATGGAACACCACTTACTACGATCCTGGCAATACACTTTCGCTTCTACCACTCTTATCAAATAGTCTTCACGCATTATTTATTTGTTTTTACGTTAAGTACTTATGTATACCTACAATATGTATATCCTGTTAATTCTAGTTCATATTTTATGTACCAACACATGTTAACAACGTAGTTATCATGATGAGGTACGAATTTTAGCACGCCAATACCAAATAGGCACTAGTGCTTATTTTATCTGTTCACGTTTAAGTCAAATAATGGACACCGCTCACGACTATGTCCACTGCAAGTAGGCAAATATGGTACCTACTTGGCTGGTGTACCTTTTGTAGGACAGATAGATAGTGAATTATCCAGATTAGCAGTGAATACCGTTTAAAGCTAGTTAATAACTTTTTCAAAAACAACAGGATTTCAAACTTATGTTAGATCTTTTCAGAACCTGGCAGATAGACTAATACACCCACAAGTATCAGAAGGATACCTAAGCTATAACATAACAACACGCCTGTATCCGCGAAGGGGTAGGCAGAGGAATATGGTATAATACCATTTATACATACACATACATACATAAACTCACGCCCGTAATCCCTAATGGGGTGGGCAGAGCCACAAGTAATCAAAGACAACTTGCAGCCACTGTTGATACGAAGTCCAAAGATGGATATGATGAACCTTATGGTGATAAGGGATCAGCCTATCGCCCATAACATTAGTCCATCATGTTAGAGGACACAATACCATTTATACGCCCACTCTTCGCGCCTCGCCAGCTATGTTAACTCCTATCTAAATAATAGAAGGCCTATTGCCACCGGGCTCAAATCCTGGAAACCACGTCATATCAATTAACTGTCTACTTATACTTATCATAGTCATGCGTTGTCCGAACAGTGTTAACTTATGACCACTTAATTTGAAAATGTAACGAATAAACTCGCACTCAGCTGTATGTGGGTGGAGAGAGCCACAGAGTTGTCAGTTGACTACTTTCAGCCGCTCTTCGAAATATCATTCTTCTTATTGAATTACATGAATACATGGTACTTATGGTGGTATGCTATATGTTTCTATTTAGCTGGAGTGGGACCTACTACGTATGCACCTCTGCCTACCCTAATTATGTTATGTTAATTACAGCTTTTTATCTTGTAGGCATCGACCTTATCTTTTTATTCTTTTATAAAAAGCTACAAATCTTTAAGATGGTTTATAGAGATGAATTTGTTTTGGGTTAAAACTAGACCGGTATGAATTTTCATAGATGTCTGCGAACCGAAAAAAAGCAAATTTGTTTTCCAATAATAGCATAATTGTTTGCTTACCCGACGCGGATCTCGCACCGAGGATCACGGCTAGGAAACAGAAATACCTCAACATGTTTAAAATTATAATATTATCTAACACTAATACTCAAACTGTGTACGATTGTGACAAAACCATAAGACTGTGACAAACTACGAGACGAGCCAACTTATATGTGACAACACAACCGCGCCTGACGTCATTGCTGCCAACATTAAGATGACGACTTACTAAAGGAAAATAAACTATAACCTGATCTTATCTAACATCGTTATATTTTTTTTGCTTATATTTAACCTCTAAAATCTCTCCAAGCTTGTGTAATTACGTGATCCTTTTCAAGGCTGCAGACTTTAGCCCTTTTTGTTTACTGTTTAGTTAGGATAGCACCAGGCCGCCGCATAATTTATAGTCAATTATAACTCACGTGCTTGATATTTACTATATATACTCATCTTACTCATTAGTCACTTTTACTGAAATGCCAGATCGATGTAATATAAGAAGGTAGCTAAGAACATCATTAATTATTTTACAGTTTATTATACACCGAACAGCGGCATTAACGACAATACAAGAGATATAACTATTAAATTTAAAAGGTCGACTACCTATGCAAATAAAAGATTTTCACCAGAAAGTTGGACTGTCTAATTGCCTACCTAAACAAGTCGCCTGATGAAATCTAAATAGTCGTATAAAAAAATCAAAATTATATGCTTACTTAGTTATAAATTAATTAAGTAAAAACCAGGTTTGATGAACCTGTTTGAATGTAACTGTTATTAAGTATAATATTGTTATCACAACGACTAAGCTCGCTCGACGGCCGCGTATCCGCGAGCCAGTATTGCGATTTTTGCCTAAAGCGGTTTTCGCGATGATGGCTATAAAAATTTGAATCAAATGTTTATTTTCGTTATTGATAGTCAGAATAATATACTTTAGTTAGCGTACAACCATATGAACAAATCAAAATTGAACAATAACATCCCAAAACTAGATACTTAATAGACCAGGTACCTACAATTATTCCAATCTCTTGATTCCTTATCTTTCTTATCTGTGTATGGTGGAAATCATTGTATTATATAGGGGGTACTTACATTGTATTGTAAAAGGCCACATTGAAGCAATTAATTTAATAAGCAATATTGCTTAGGTACTTGACGTTTTGTTGACATAATTGCACACTTAGTTTTATGCGCCACTGTCAAATTGCAATATTGTTTTTTGAATGAATTGCTTTAATGTTGCCTTTTTAGACCCCTAACTAAGAATAAAAGTAGGTAAGTATGTCTCCTTAACACAACATACAGCGCCACTAAAAAAATCTTACTTAACTATTTATTGTTACCTACATTCGTACTTCGTTTTGGCATTTTTTCCCCTCATTAAGATGTTATACCTACCTAATTGTTTCTATACAATTATTGTACCTAAGTATAGTTATCCTAGCCAAACATACAAATAAAAAATGTTTATACAAAATATTTGCCGGAAGGCCACTTACTTGAACAGCTTTGCCCACCTACTAAGCCTCTAATTAGTAATTTATGGCTAACCATGGAGATAGAAAAGTAGTGTTAAACGATTATCTAATCGTTCCCATGATCTCATGCGATAGGTTTCGACCGAGACTGATTACCACCTTCCTGGCGAGGCCTTGCGTGATCTTTCTAAGATAGGGTAACTATAAACTAAGGGGAGGTCTGTGCCCACCAGTGGGGCATATAATAGGCTATTTACATAACCTTAGGTGCTTTTAAAGGGTATAACTTTAAACTAGATAATCTAACGTCTGAAAAGTAGCTTAACGCACAAATCAACATATAACTCGTGTTGTTCATATTCCACAGAAATAAATAAGTAACAGAAACATTTCGTAATAATTTGTGGTTGACACATCTCTAGATTGACCACTTAACCATAAACAAAACTACTTATTTCGATAACTAATTAGCTACATATGCTACGCGTGTATTCCTACTGTATGAATAATTTATGGTAGGTAAGTAGGTACTCAAACTTAAAAATATTTATATTTCTTGTCAAATTATACATACTTAAGTAAATTACATTTTTGTATCGAACGAAGCGGATGTCAATCCACCTAATTCTACTGTAGTTACGCACATTCTAGTTAACTATGTCACGAAAGTTTACCTGTGCTATACCCCTGTTGTTCAGTGATAACATAATATTACGACAGTTATAAGAGTTTTTTACCGATAGTAAAAAACATACCTACTAAATAAGTATTGCATACTCCCCGACGATAGCTTTTTCAAGAACTGCAATAATCACGTAGATTACGGTATAGATACTTAGTATTTAAAATTTTCCATAATCCGACAAACAGCGAATACGTCATACGACGTAATATAAAGTTAACAATCAACCACAGATTTTAAGCCTTTGCCGGAGTTAAAAGTGTCCTTCCGCTGTCCTAAATACGGTTTATGTTTCAACTAAGAGATACAAATAGTGTATTAGCTAGCTTTTCGCCCGCGACTCCGTCCGCGTAGATTTCGATTATCGCGCGTGGTTAGCTTTAATGCCACCCTCCTTTTCCACCCTATGTTTACTCTTTTAAGAGTGATTTCCGGGATAAAAGCTTTTCACTGGGTTGCAAACCATCTCCATACCAAATTTCATCTAAATCGGTTTAGCTGTTTAAGCGTAACAGACAGACAGAGTGACTTTTGCATTTATAACATTAGTACAGATAAATATGTTTTAGCCATGGGTCACAACACATTATGACGATGTGAAACATGTTTTTCTAAGTGATAGGCAGACGATGTTTAAGTGTTCTCAGTTCTCGGAAGATAGTCCTGTCTCACATCACATAATAGGTATAACACAGCTAAGTGCTTGTTGGACAAATAGAATCACATGTAGGTACTTTTGTGTGTTTTATTATCAGTAGTTATATGCATATTGTAAATTCTGATGATGATGATGATGATCTCCGACCGATTTCAGCCATGGCGACCACTTCGACTCCTAGTCGGCACGACGCTGATGCGCCCGATGATGGCTAAATATAACGTAAAAGAAGAACTTAGAAGAAGAATATAAGTATTATGTTAAAAATACAGCTTGACTGGATTTCAATCAGAATTGATATTTGCAACCCAAGCATAGTAGTGGAGTTATGCTCCATTCCCATGCCGGTTGATTGAGGGGAGGCCCGTGCCCAGCAGTGGGGTTAGACGTATATTGAACCCGTACCTCTGTCTAGAGGGCAATAACACTACAGAATACATTTTCAGTGAGCTCTGTATCCTTATGTATTGGGTATATCACCAATCCGCACGAAGGGCTTCGCCTCTTCGACTAGAGCGGCTTGACGGTATTTAAGGCTAGAGTGAAAAGGCACTCATTAGGAAACGACATGGTCCACCATAGACTACATCATCACTTACCAGCACGTGAGATTGTGGTCAAACGTAAATCTATAATCTATACCTGGTATAGTTCATCATAATCCATCTTAGGACTTCGTATCAACACTGGCTGCAAGTTGTCTTTGATTACTTGTGGCTCTGCCTACCCCATTAGGGATTACGGGCGTGAGTTTATGTATGTATGTATGTGTACCTGGTATAGTACACGTCCGCCTATCTTCTTCTATCGTGTGGGTTGTGAGGTGAATTACCAACCTCATCAACCCTGGTGTCAGGGTTATTATTAAGCCCCTAAAGGCCCCTGGCATGGCTCATGTAACGACTACTTACTTACATCACTAGGTAGTAACCGGGACCAACGGCTTAACGTGCCTTCAGAACCACAGATCATCTTACTTTTTGGACAATCAGGTGATCAGCGTGTAATGTCCTAACCAAACTAGGGATCACAAAGTTATTTTTCTGAAATGTCCCCACCTGGATTCCGCCTATTGTACTCTTTCTGTCTCTCTTTTGTTGTTTATATCCTGTAAAGTATTTAAGTAACAATTTGAGTCCGGGCTTAACAAGAGCTGCGAGTTCAAGTTCAGTCCGAGTCTGTTTTTTTTTTCGATTTAATTTTCTCTTTGTGAGTTTCCCTAAGCACGGTTAAGTGCTATAAAAACAAAAATCATTTAATAAAGTATTTGCTATTGTTATGTACTTACACACGTAATAAAATATATTGTTGCATTCATCTCAGAGTTGGACTTGGACTGGTGGCACTTCAGACCCGAGTGATTCATATCTTGTAACTACAAACACGTACCTAAAGTATGAAGTGTAGTTTCATGCATCGTTAGTTACCACATTCCTTGCTCCCCGCTCAGATCCGAGTGGGACGGGGCTATTGTAGCGGCGCCTACCGCTAGGATCCGAGTGCTAGGGATGGCAATTGGGGATCGCAATTCCGGACCAATTTTCAAACCCGGTATTTTCGTTATTGCCCCTAGAACAATACCGGTATACCGGGATTTGAAAAATGTGTTTTTTTATTGAAATAATAATAACAACATAATATATTATACATTTATCCATATTTACAAGCATGCATATGTACTTAATAAAAATTCACCTTAAAAGGTTTTGGTTTCCAGATATGATTTTTATTTATTTTGTAAACAGTGAATGTGTTAAAAGTACCCACCTATTTGTGTTTCTACTTCGGCGTACTGCGGTGAATTATGGACTCTAAGCTGGCTTATCTGGTCAATAAATAACGTTAATTATGTTACTTTGAAATCGATTTACACGTCATCGATTTACATATTATTTTTCGCCTACTTAAGTATATATTTTACACGTGTTTCTTTCTTGGGATCTACCGGATATTTAGGCCTCGTTAAAAACAATAGTGGAATATGACCCGTAGTCCTCTCCGATTCTAGAGGCGTAGTAGCACATCGCACTGATTTATAGAACAACCGTGTTGTTGAGGAGTTTGTTGTACACTACAAAAATCTCGTTCTTAAGTACCGTGTGCCGCAGGCGAGACAGACAGAATAGGTACAGCCCTAAATTAAAATTTATAAATATATATTAATATTTATTCGGTAGGTAACATAGTTACAGACATTTTTAAATATAACGAACAAATATGTAGTTTTTTACATTTTGACATTTATACAGAGTGTTAACTGATTAGTTGTTAGTGCTTAAGGTAGCTTGACCGAAAGCTAGTAGTAGTTGGCTGAATAGATAAATACTCCTTTCATAAAGACGATAATAAACCGGATATGTTGGCGCTATGCTTATTGACATAAGGCACTTAAATGCGATTTAGTGCTTCATTTATTTAAAAATGTGATTATTTATTTTCTCATAATAACGTCCATAATAATAATAAAGTCCCGAGATATGGAAATGACAAGCATAATAATAATAATAAAAGGTAAAACCTACGACACACATATACATGTTAAAATGATGCAGGTACCTACTCCTACACCTACAGAGTCTAGTAAGATAACCTGTCCAGCAGGACAGGACTAACATGCGTAACGTGTTAATATTATGGATCTATTCAATAAATTTTGTCGAAATCGATGTGTTTATTTTTTTCTGTAACTTGCGTGGCACGTGATTTTGTTCTATTATGACAGAACGACATGAGTTTATTGAGGTCACATACTTATTAGCACCAATCGACAAAACGAATCGATAAAATGACTGTGACAAAGTGTTATCAGGTTACGCATGTTAGCCTGTTAGTTTTCTGAACGGATCGGACCTGAGCTGCGAGTGTGGTGTTACGCCACAGACTATGGCTCACTTGACGTCTTGCCTCGCGTGCCCTGACCCCTGCATGCTGGAGGAGATTATGAACGCTGTCCGGTTGGCAAAATACTGGGCCGAAAAAATCTGAATGCGAACCTGAAACGATAAGAAGAAATGTCTTGTGTAGGTAGGATGTGCAAGTGTTCATACAGATAGGTATATTACATTGCACAATATTATATTTTTCAGCCCTATATTAGGACAATTTGATGTTTACAAAACTGCAAAATGTTTCTGAAATAGCCGGGGAATGGAAATAAACATAGGGCCCTGGTTTAAGGAACATTTTCCTCGGATGGCATCCCGTACTAACCTTTAGAGGTTAGCCCCAACTAAGCCGGATGTTCTATGAAAGATTTCAAATTTTTAACTGACTTCACAAAAGGAGTTGATTCTCAATTCGTCGCACGTGTATCTTTTTTGTGGAGGGGCGTATCAGACAACTAACTTGCATACATTACATAGAGGCACAAATTCATCATTTTTCATGATAGTAAGTACTTCAGGCTGACACGTGCTTCATTTATAATGACCCGTTGTATCATAGAGACAAGTATCAGTGTCCGTTGAACTTTTATGGGAGTAACAATTACATAGTTGTGGAATATTGCAAACGTGACCTTGTAACAAGTTCACGGCAGAGGCTAACTCGTAACATAACGAGTTTATAGCTCATAACTATCTTACTCTACCCACGTCATGCGTGAGGGTCCTCTCACACAGACAGCCGTGACACATTCGAGCTGCGTTCGCGTTCGTTAGTGGAGTCCGAATCCCGGTGGGGACATATCACAAAAATTACTTTGTGATCCCTAGTTTGCTTAGGACATTATAGGCTGATCACTTGATTCTCCAAAAGGTAAGATGATCCTTCGGAAGGCACGTTAACCCGTTAGCCCCGGTTACTAATTACTGATGTAAGTAGTCGTTACATGAGCCATGTCAGGGGCATTTGACGGCTCAATAATAACCCTGACACCAGGGTAGATGAGGTTGGTAATTCATCTCACAATCCACAAGGTAGAAGAAATGGAGTCATGAAGGGTTTCACTTCTTATTTATTGCCAAGGACAGATTTTGGTGATTTTTCTTTCGTATGGGTTGTATTTTGACTCCGGCTTTATTGATTCCATTATGAGTCGGCATTTCTATATAACGTACCTAATATTTAAAAATAATGTTGAAAATAATAATTGCACCATTAAAACACCTTTTTTTTCGTTTACTCCAGTTTACTCTATGATTTTTATATTCGGCGGTATTCTCTTTTGGTCGTGTTTATTAAAGAGTTGTCTAATTTTACTGAATAATATAGGTACACAAAGTGGACAAACAACATACATAAACTCACGCCCGTAATCCCTAATGGGGTGGGCAGAGCCACAAGTAATCAAAGACAACTTGCAGCCACTGGACAAACAACCAACTTACCAACCAACATTTTATTTAATGTGCAGCCTACGACGAGTAGCATAGACAATTAGATCTCCTTAGTGGATCTGCTGCAGTTTCTTCGCACTCAATTTAACAATATAACATAGCCAATGTAGAATGCAACCGCGGAAGTCTGGAACGCGTGACCGCTCTCTGTCTGATAGGACCTTCAATCCCTCACGTCACATTAAACTCTCATAGTGGTCTGTAACTAAGCAGCTTAACGATGGTCTGCGGGCACTCAATGGTGTGCTCCAGAGGTCTTGGGTCACGGTCAGGTTTTACAAAATGAACTCTAAGCTCGCAGCTAGTGGAGCAGCCGGACGGAGGATGAGGGGGGGGGTCTGAGGAGACCAGTGCCCAGCAGTAGAACGTATGCCGTTGCCGAACGTATACTGACGCTGTTTATGATATTATCCGGCCAAGTAGTTAATGCCATCTGCGGCAAATCTACAATAAGTCACTTCAAAAAAAAAAAGCTGTTTATGATAGAATAATACGCACACATTACTCATTTGTTGGGTTACAGTCTGAACCTTAAACGTAATTATAAGATACACTTATATGGCTGTAACCTGTTGTGTATACTTAATAAATAATACGGGACTGTCACTGTTTGTGTTGCCATAGAACCCGATACCGACCCCGCCGGCGTGGTCGACGATTTCCCGCAATCAGCGCTTATCGCTATCGACCCCCTAGGGTCGATTAATTCTTACAAATATTTTTCCTCTCAGACGAGAGGTTCGCGCCCTACTGGGCACCCTCAGGCCTGTTGTCTTAAACGTTATACCGGGTGAGAGCCTTCAGCGCTCCCCATTTGTCCGTCCAAGTAGTTAATGCCATCTGCGGCAAATCTACAACAAGACACATAAAAAAACCGTTTGTGTTCGCGTCATTAATAATGAAATCACAGATCAATGATATAGCCTGGACACTTCTACAAAATCTTATTACCGTGTGTCGTCTAACGCGTAGCTGCGAGCGAGACACTGTCCTTTAAGACTAAAGTAACACCCAGAGGGGGTGACGGCGGCGCCAAATACGAATTGGTGCGGGGGGAGAGTTACCGGTCTTATTTCATTGTTCTATTATCCTTTATTCTATGTCAATGCTGAAGAATAAAAACGATTAACTAACAGTTAAGAAATAGCTGCCTACGTGCAGATATCAAACTCGTGTAAGTCATAAAAAATAACTACTTACCTGTTTATTCACCGGCAAATCATACAAACGGGTATGATGAGTTGTTATAGTGGTCAATAAAATACTTATTAACACTAGGTATAGGTAATAAGTACAATCAAATTGTACAGGGACGACCTGCATCGTTCAAGAACTACTTATTAACCTGAAACATCAAGTATCAACTGAAGTGTTGTACCTACTTTCACCTTTTTTTTTAATTACTTGGCCGGACAAATGGTGAGCGCTGAGGGCTCGCACCCGGTACAAAATTAAAGACATCAGCTGCGGGTATGTCCATTCGAGCATGAACCTCGGATCAGGGGGCAATTCATCTAAGAATTTCCGCATATAAAAGTAAAGTGCGCAATGCAAACAAACGTCAAATAGCAATACCTATTGCTTTCTTAGATGAATTCGTCTGAGAGGATAATATTTGAAAGAATTAATCGACCCTAGCGGGTCGATAGCGATAAGCGCTGAATGACGGAAATCGTCACCACGCCGCCGGCGGGTCGGTGTCGGAGTGCTACAGTAGATACAGCGATGACTGGTTTATTTATTGGAATAATCAATACTTAACAATAACAACACGTGTTTTTCTTAGAAATAATTAGGTACCTACATGGAATATTCGAGGAATCAATGAAGGGTTTCACTTCTAATTTAGTAAAAGTTGTTTTGTGGGGCAAATTAATATTTTTCCCACTCAATATGATTCTGATTTTAAATTATATAAAAAAACTACTCCTTCAAAAGTAAAATCGTCAAAATCGTACCTGTCCCTAGCAAATAAGAAGTTAGTTAAGGAGCTCCGACTTTATTGACTCCACAAGATTATCTGACTTACTAGGTACGTATTCGTTAAACTTACTACAATCAACTTACGACTTTATACCAAGGTTAGTATATACATAATTGGAATTAAGTTTTTGCTGTATAATATCCTTTGACCCCTTAATTTGACGCTAAATGTCGCAGACTCCGTAACTACTTGTACTTACATATTATATGATATTATTTTCAATTACCTACTAAACTACTTAATAGTAGACTAGTTTTTATGATTTCGGTATGATGTACTTAAGTAATTTTCTATAAGTATTTTTAGCAAAAACGTTGCTAATTTAGGGTGTTCGTGGAAAAATATCCGCCATACGTCAGATATAAAAAGAAAAATAGCAATTTTGGCAGAAAGCTACCTGTTTGAATATTTCCATTAGCATTTAAAATTATACCTACATCACAGATGTGACAGCAGGTAGGTATCTAGTTATTTTTAACGTGTCTAATAATGTAGATTTAAGTACCTCATATATCATCAGATCAACTACTTGGCCAGACAACTGTGGAGCGCTCAGGGGTCTCACGCGGTACAGCATTTAAGACAACAGACCTGAGAGTGCCCAGGTGGGCGCGAAGCTCGGCTCAGAGTGTCCTCTGAGAGAATTTGGTATGTTTGAGAGAATCAACCCCGAGTGGGCCGATACGCTGAAGAAGGGAAAACATCGACGACGCCGTTGGGGTCGGTGTAGGAGTCCTAAAGTGTGTATAGTCGCAAACTGATTGACCACCTCTATAGCTAGAGTACCTATGAGCGATATTAAAAATAATGATTAATGAAGAATTAAACCATTAAGAAGGAAGACAAAAATTGAGGAAGCATGGCCTATCAATTCATTGATAAACTGATCTTGAGTACCATAAGCAGGTATAGATTCGAGACACACCTTGTAACCCAGTGACCTTATCATTCAAAATCTTATTTTTAATTTTGATGTCAATCAAGATGGCTCCATAAATAACACCTAAATAATGTTTAGTTCTGTCCTTTGTCAACTAAAACCTGAGATATTTCGGTCAGTATAAATAAATAAGTAAGATAATATCTTATGACGTAAGCTTTAGGGTCACAGTCAGATAGATAACTGTACAATTTCTTTACAAAAAACAACAACAAACCCGTTCTTATTTATTAAGTATACCGCTTTTCGATGTAAACATCCGAACTGGTATTATCTTCTTCTGGTATTAGCCACTTTTGACCACTTTTGACTTTTGGCCACAAGAAAGGACTTTGAGCTTTACTACCCTAGTTATTTTATCTTTAGGGAATGCTCCCAATATTTCGCTACCATAAGTAACTTTTACTCTTTCCCTCAAGCACAGTGTCCGGGCGGATACTCCGCGCCCGCTTCATAACTCTTAAACGACTTACGGCCATTTAGACTAAAGTGGGACCCAGTAGTTGACCACAAAAAAAAAGTTTTCAACTCGAGCTCCTCCGTGCTTCGGAAGGCACGTTAAGCCGTTGGTCCCGGCTGCATTAGCAGTCGTTAATAACCATCAATCCGCACTGGGCCCGCGTGATGGTTTAAGGCCCGATCTCCCTATCCATCCATAGGGAAGGCCCGTGCCCCAGCAATGGGGACGTTAATGGGCTAATGATGATGAGACCCAGTAGCTTGATGAGGTAAGTATAGCTCTGTACTGACACGAATTGGTGCGGGGCGAAGAGTGTCCGTTCAATACGTAGCAATACTACAGTATTCTACGTCTCAAGTAATTTTATGTTTCCTTTATTTTATGTTTCAATAAGGACGATAGCAAATTCCTCCCGAAATTAGTAATGGAAATTCTATATTTTGATAAGCCTTTACAAAGACTTCTCTATAACAATAATGATAGATGTAGTTTTCTACCACTGATGTACTTCTCATCGATTTTCCTTCCCTTTTAGCGCATGACAAAAACTTTTACCTATATAAATAATTACAATGGAATCTTAGTTACATTTTTCCTCAGTGACAGAATAAACAACAGTTAATACTATTACGTATAAGTGATCATCCTCACAACGCGATATATCGTGTTTTACATACCTAATAGATACATTATTACGAGACGACAAAAGGAATCTTGAAACAGCCAAAAGCCAAACAGGTGGGTAAAAATTGGCACATCGAAGCAATAATAATTCATCTAAGAATGCAATAATGGCAATTTGACATTTGCGCATATAAAAGTAAGTGCGCAATGCAAAGAAATGTCAAATAGCAATATTGCTTTCTTAGATGAATTGCTTCGATGTGGCCATTTTAGCCCCCCAGAACAGCAGCTTGTCTTTCATGATGGATAGTTTTGTATTTGGCGATAGACTGACTCCTTGTCACTGTTAGGTTCATCATGTCCATCTTAGGACTTCGTTTCAACAGTGGCTGTTGTCTTCGATTACTTGTGGCTCTGGCCGCCTTATTAGGGATTACGGGTAGAAGTCAATGTATAAGTATTTGAAATAATGAATTATGACGCCATCAAAAATGAATGAGATTTCGAACTCTTTTGTTACATACAATGCGATATCGAATCGCGCTGTCAGAAGGATCCCTAAATGATCTTTGTTCTCTCTGATCGGGTTTTCCAGCATGACAGAAAACAGTACCGTCGACCTCGCCCTGCGCCCGCGCCGCTCGCACATTACCATACTATTTCTGATCACCGTCACAGACTTGAACTTGAACCTTCCGTTTACTAATGAGCAACTGAACAACTTTATTATAATTCTGAGTATGAATTAACTACTTATACTTACATGTGTATTTGCTGTGATTCAATAAGTTTAACATTATTTTGTATGCTTGTTAAACAGGGATCTTCCGGGATCGACTCACTAGCCTGTAACGTATTTGTATACTTACCTAATATCTACTCTTCTTGTCCACAAATAAATGCTCTCTGTTTCTATTACTTCCGTGATGTCATGAAACATCTTGCAGATGCAGACATATTTCATATCCCTAGCGTTATCCCGTTTCTCGCAGGGTCCGCCTTCCTAATCTGAAGATTTTACAGGTCCAGTTTTTACAGAAGCGACTGCCTGTCTGACCTTCCAACCTGCGAAGGGGAAACCATAACAAACGCACAAATCATATTGTAATCTAGTTGTATATTGGAATTCCCCATGGAATACAATGGAAGTGTTGAACACACAGTAAACACCGTGATAGTTACTAGGTCCATCTTCAGTCGTCAACCTCATCAATGTAATCAGTGACTCATGTGTGTTATTGCAACGTTTCCATGGTTAAATTCCTCGTCAATTAGGTACCTACTATTGTGGGGGGGAATTTGTCGGAATCTACTTCCCTGTGGTCCACCCTGGGCAACGGCTTCACGATCTCACCTGAGCCTGTGAAGACGGCTGAACGATTCTGCCTAACATCGGCCCGTTGGATCTGAGCCTCCCAGCGTAACCTGTAGAGCTTAAAGGATGTCCTCAATTTTCAGGACCGAGGACCGGAATGTCGGACCTTCAGTCCACATTCTACAACTTAACATTGAGGGATGTTCGAGATCCATGTGTGACTAAAATCAACTCACGACAACAAATATCTCAGGAGCCCGATACTGATCCGGCGCGGCGTGGTCGATGATTTCCTTTGTATAGCGCTTATCTCTATAAACCCGCTAGAGTCCATTAATTCTTTGCTTCGCACCCATCTGGACATCAGGTGAGAGCCCTCAACGCTCCCCATTTGTCCGACCAGTTATTTATTTATTAAAAATAAGTACAGTACTTACTTAATACAATTTTTTACAGTTGACGGTGCAACAAAAACCAAATGTGGTATTTGCGGCAAATCTAAGAAAGGTCACCTCAAAGAAATGCGACACTTACCTAATTTTTAGTTCAAGAGATACATATATGTAAGTTGTATTTAATTTTTTACTGACTTACTGTATCAGTCCTATGTATTTTTATATTAGATTTGTTGTTTGTGCGGATTGAACTAACAAAATAACGAATTATTAACAACAATCATGTCATGTTTTATTACATTAGGTTTCATGGCCACCAGTCTATACGAGTATAGTTCACAAACAAGCGGTAATAGATGGCAAGTCACAGTAAATATTAACTTGAACTAACCTCTCTCCCTGTCCATAATATATGTCTATTTACTACATTACAACTATATAGGATATACTTTTGTTTAATGTAGTAAATAACATAACAAAATTATTATACGCCTGACATAAAAAAAAAACTACTGATATTTCAACACCTTTGCTCACTACGTTGACGCAGGCGTTTATACTTATTACAGCAACGAAAAAAATAATTATGGTAATTTTATTGGGTTATTTGTCAATAATAAAACACAAAACAGATTGTATTTCTTTTAGTTTATTATTAATATATAAACAAATACATTATTATTAACAAAATACATAAAACGATGTCTTTGGTAACCTAACGCCGCCACTAACACACCACATTTAAAGTATTTATCACGTTTTGCTATAATAATAACCAGTTTACCAGGGGTATATTTAACGATAACTTCTTGTAAGTGATATCACAATTTGTATGTCTATATGAGTGCATTCTTAATCTTAGTAATTATTAGGTATAACATGAACAATGGCAATTAGGATTGGTAAATTGTATACTGATTAGTATTAAGATTTGAAAAATAAATTATAACTACGAGTAGAAATGATTGAAATTCAAATTGCGATCGATCGGCGTCGAACGATCTATTTTTGGTCGATATTTAGAAACCTGTCATTAATTTCGAACTATGGAAATCTGTAGATTAATTTATGCTAATACAAAGTATTATTTATAGGTAAATATATAAACAATATAATATTTATGGCAATATTTGTTACCTACTTACTTCAAGAATCTCAAATTATATTAAAATCATCTCCCTAGTCGCTTTTAAAGATTCACGCGCACTTTATACACAGTAAACTATTTCGATACGTGAACTGTCAGTACTATTCAGAGGCGGAGGACAGGAGTCCTAGTATGGCTTTGTATTAGACTACTCTGGGCGCCATTCCACTTGCGTCAGACAGAGTACTGCGGGGCGGAAGGCAAGAGGGAAACCACTGCCCTATTTTACCCTAAAAAAGTAACATGGAAAATGCTACACCGACAAGAGCGTGGCTCTTAAATTGATTCGTGAATAAATATTAAATAGGGTAAAAAATAATCACTTTACAAAACCGTCGGGAAAAAAAATACTTAATAAGTTTATTCATTTTTACATCTCCCTAGTGTTATCCCTTTTTAATATCTGTGGTTATCCCGTTTTCACAGAGTCCGGTTACCTGACCTGCAGATTTGACAGGTCCGGTGTTTTAAACATAGCAACACGCCTGTATCCTCGAAGGGGTAGGCGGAAGTGTCTAGTTCACCCACTTCTCGCCGGCTATGTTAAGTTCCATGAAATAGGGGGCGAACCTATTGACATCACAAAGCAACACGTGCCTTTGATTGCCATTAACCAGGCACAAATCCTATGATATTAAAATACTTATTGATAATTATAAAATATGTATGATATGGTCCTTCGTGCGATTTCGATCATATTATTTATTTATGGCGTGTACTTAAATATAAACTGTTGGAGGCGTTCAAAATCGCACGAAGAAAAAATTATCACTATTCACATGAACATCGTTGCCTTGTCGCACACCCCGGACAGTTCATACAAAACACCTCGTTATACACAGACACTACACATTAACGTTATCGTACACCCGCATCTGTGTGTGTGACGTCTGATGCATACGATTGAAGACTAAAGTAAGACTGACGGGGGTGAGGTAAACCTAGCCGCTGGTGGGGAGCGGAGAGTTGCCGTTCTATACGTAGTATTGTTCCTTATTCTATGCTTGTAGTGAAAACTACATAAGCGCCTTTTTGAAAAATCACATTTAAGTAGTTTAATTTTCTGCAACAAAACCTAGATTTCTTTCATTGTGAGTAAAAATTCTGGGGTCAAGAGCAAACTCATCAAAGTTTAAAAAAAAAGTATTGACACTGCAATTTTTGACCTGATTGAAACTAGTTTGTCTATTTGCGAGGCTTTGTTGACAAAAATCACATCCGAATGTGATTTTCAAAAAGGCGCCTACGTGGTTTTGCATAAGGCGACGAATGAGTAGACGTAACTGCTAGGGGAGAACAATCCATGCAGTTGTACTATGCATGTATTAATCTAAAACAGCCTAGTTTTGAACTATCGATAGTGTACGAACCGACGAACAGTCATGAGCAATATCGTGTACCCACTTTAGAACTCTGTCGCACTATCATATTTGACATTTAATGAGACTTGCGATTAAATTTGTCAAAAAAGTTAATAAGACATGGTTTCAAAGTGTACATATTAGTACTCATGACCGTACGTGTGTGTGTGTATTATCAAATATTATCAATTCTGCGCAATAGGGTAGTTTGTCAAATAAGTTACTTTTTACTAAACGTCAAAACACGAAATTACTATGGAATTTGTATGAAAAAGCACATTGTGACGTCATAGAAAAAAGTGATAAAGTGTCGCCTTATTATTTCATTTTTCATTATTAAAATTCATAAAAGTAAGTTAAATAGAAAAAAGAAACGTTTTTTGTCACTTTGTGATCTGTCTTAGTAATTAGAATTTCATAATTTATCTTTGACCTAGGAAACTACCCAATTGCATGTTATCTATAGTCTATCGCTTGCTATACTGCGATACTAGGGGTTAGAAAGACCACACCAAAGCAATTCACCTAAAAAAGCAATTTTGCTATTTGTCGTTTCTTGGCATTGCGCACTTATTTCTTTTTTATTTATTGGAGAGACTGCGGCTGCAAAAGATCGCGAGGAGTGGAAATCTGTTATTCGAGCCGTACACCCCAGGGGTAAAAGGAATAGAAGAAGAAAAAATATCAAATTGCTTTAGATGAATTTCTTCTATGTGGCCTTTTTAACCCCTGGTCTACCGAGGATCAACACTATACCTAACGCTCCTGCAAGGAAAGGAACTACTCCAAGGCGAGGTCTTTGATGGGCACCTTGTCAAAGAACTTAGCGACCTCCTCGATGATCTTTGCGACGATGGCCTTCACGATGGGCGGCGCCACCTCCTCGAATATCTCCTTCCAGCTCGTATTGGCGAACTGGTGCACTGTGTCCGCTGGAAGCAAGGGAATTACACTCAATTAAAGAATGCTCATGATGGGTTTTCTGGCTGGACCGCTACATCGATATCATTAATCAATATCACTAGCATTAATAAAATTATTCTATCATGTGGCTTGTGAGATCAATGACCAACCTCATCAACCTTGAAGTTAGGGTTATTACTGACTCACTTACATCAGTAAGTAAGTAGTAACTGCGGGACCAACGGTTTAACGTGCTTTCCGAAGCACGCCCCATCTTAGCCTTCATCTTAGGATCGTGTTAGCCTGTAAAGTCTTGATCAAACTAGGATTTTTATGATATGTCTCTAACGGGATTCGAACCTTGGACCTCCGGATCGTGAGCCCAACGCTTAACCACTGGACCACGGAGGCACTAGCACTAGTTGTGGTTGCGCGATACCAAAGAACCAATGAATGACATGGAAAGTTTCATAATACGACCGTCGCCTCATGTAATGTGGTCGTTTTGTGCATATTTCGGGCCCACCGGCAATCCTCTCACGGTATATCTATAACAAGAACTCTGTGGTACTCACAGAGCTGCTTGTTCCCGTTGAAGAGGTTCTGGAACTGGAACTCTGCGCCGCCCTGCAGGTCGGAGGTGTACTTCCAGGTCGACAGCGACCAGTACTTGTCACCCTTCGCTGTCTTTTCCTTCAGCTCGTACTGCACCTTCACTATTATGTCACCTGCCAATTGGATAGATGATTGGATTAAGGATAAATAGTAAAATGCTAATCTAGAAATACAAGCTGGTCTAAAATTATATCAATAAGAATAAAAATATATAGATTGATTATCTATATATTTTTATTCTTATTGAGTTTTTTTACGAATTATAAATAATAATAGTCATAATCAGTGTTAAATGAAGACTAAAAGATAAACTAAGGTTAGAATATAGTCCATGTTACGAATCAAGGCCCGCAGCTGTGGCGGCGCTACTGTTGCAGATTCTGCATAGAATTATTATGACTTGTCAAGTAGTTTCATTAAAATCCGTCGGCTTCTTCCGTGGCGCGGATTATTATTTTAAATTTAGTATTACTTATCTTTAGTCTTCGTTTTGTAATAACATTAAATGAGTACCACCAGGTTAGTTCCTTGTTGTTGTGATACTTACGGATCTTGATCTTGTATTTGCCGTCCCCCTCGACGGGCAGGATGAGCAGTTTACCCCCGATGGTGTACTCGCCCACCAGCGTCGCCGAGCACTTCAGCTCGATAGACTGCTTCAGGCCCTGCCGCCTGTAACACACAAATATACTTTTTTCCATTTTGTGGTTCCCTATTGCAATTCCTTTTGATATTGAGGAGCTCGGTGGCGCAGCGGTGAACGCGCTCGGTCTGCGATTGTTGAAGTTAAGCAACTTTCGCAAAGGCCGGTCATAGGATGGGTGACCACAAAAAAAAAGTTTTCATCTCGAGCTCGTCCGTGCTTCGGAAGGCACGTTAAGCCGTTGGTCCCGGCTTCATTAGCAGTCGTTAATAACCACCAATCCGCACTGGGCCCGCGTGGTGGTTTAAGGCCCGATCTCCCCATCCATCCATAGGGAAGGCCCGTGCCCCAGCAGTGGGGATGTTAATGGGCTGGTGATGATGATTGCAATTCCTAAAAAACATATTTTTTTTTATTAACATAGAATTACGCGCCTGTATTCCAGAAGAGTTAGGCATAGGCGTTTAGTACACCCACTCGATAGCTATTTTTAAAACCCATGTTTTAGGGGGCGACCCTTTGGCAATGATAGATAAAATACTTTATTGAGCACAATGGACGACCACCACCACCTATTGCCATTAACTGAGCACAAATAATTGAATCCGTGATACTCCGAATCTCACGTTTCACGTTCTCCGAATCAGTTTTAATTACGCTCACTGTATTACTGTACTTAAAAAATAAAAAAGATATCGATTTCCCTAAGAACATACCTATAGATAATCGTTATTTTCTTCTTTCTGTACCTATGTATAAATACATTATTACTATGCACATCTCATTGCGTGTCAAGTTCTCGTGATGTTAATTGCCGATTGTTAATGAGTTGCTGGCGATGTAGAGCAGATCTTATACCTGGTGTTTATTCTATTCTCGATATCGATATAGTAATTAAAACTACTGTAGTTTTGTCTAAACCAAAAAAAAGGGAAGGGGCGTCGGGCAGCCATACGATGACGTCTCAGGACACAGTGAAGTTTTTTTTTTGACATGACTTGTTGAAGATTTGCCACAAATGGCCATAACTACTTGGACGATAAATTGAAGACAACAGGCCTGTGGCTGCCTAGCTAGGCGCGAAGCTCGGCTCAGGGCGTCGGGTATGAGAGGACTATATTTGACAGAATTAATCGACCCTCGCTGATAGTGATAAGCGCTGTGTTGGCTGCACCAACAATAAAATATATTTTTTTTATTATTGTGGCAACTTTCAAATCGCTCTCTCTCTTCCTCCTTCACCGCCATCAAGAATGTAACATGTCGTGTGGAAGAAAATAAATATTTTTCTATAACTTTCAACTACGTCTTTAACTACGACCAACTGCAGACCAGAAGATATCATAATTAATAATTCGCTTACTTGACATTCAAGACATTACAGTTCCTCAATCCCTTGACTGTTGTCTTCCTGAACTCCAGCTTGAGCCCCGCCTGGTCGGCCTTGACGAGGTCAATGACCGCCGGGTCTAGCGGCTTCACACCCAGCTCCGGTAGACCAGCAGCCATGATCGGGACCGCCTTCTGCGCCGATGACTTCATGCAGGAGGAGTCTGATGGCCCGCATGGGGTTATGAAGGGCGCTGGAAAGGAAAAATCATCATAATCAATCAGCCCGTATCATCCTATCATCCCACTATTGGGTATAGGACTCCTCCATTTTGCACCATCCTTTAAAAAACAAAAGAAGAATACAAAAAACAGTAGAAGGAAAAATTACAGTTCATTTAATTTACTTTTTTTCCTGTCGTGGAAGAAATTGCCCTTTGTATCTACTGTATATTTCTTGTATGATTAATTGTTTCTTGTGAATTTGTATACATATTATGCTTTATTTACAAGCCGAGATAGGTAACAACTTGTTACCATGCGGTTGTCTATCCATCTTGTTTCGGCTCGCAAAAACATTACCATATACAGCCTGTACACTTCCCACTGCTGGGCAGAAGACTCCCCTCAATCAACCAGAGGGAGAATGGAGTATACTCCACCAGGCTGCTCCTGTGCTGTACCTACCTATCAGAAATAAAAAAATATTAACGAGACGTCTCTAGCGCGTTGATGTCTTTTGTTCCCAAGCAGCACCCCTGCGGCACACCCCGGATCATCATCATCAATTTAAGAGCCACGCTCTTGTCGGTGTAGCATTTTCCATTCCAGTCAAATACTCTCCATGCTACTTTTTTAGGGAAAAATAGGGCAGTGGTTTCCCTCTTGCCTTCCACCCCGCAGTACTCTGTATGACGCGAGTGGGATGGCGCCCAGAGTAGTCTATTACAAAGCCATACTAGGACTCCTGTCCTCTGCCTCTGAATAGTACTGACAGTTACTGCTGCCCTCTGTCAGGTTCCAGGTTACAGTCCCTGTGACATGCCCCTTCCGTCCTGCATTGCCGTACCGATGGCTCCCATCTCCGCCTCTGCAGCCGTTGAGGTCTTCACCCGTATCCCTGGGCAAGGGTTCTACGTTATACCCCGTAGGTCTGGGTCCCTATTCGAACTCAGCCACCATCTCACTCCGGCCTACTAAAGTAAGAGGCGCCCACCCCCGCGGCAAGGACGCGCCGAACAGGAATTGCCCCAGTGGAGGGCAGAGAAGATGACTCTGTCCCCCCTGGGGCCGGGTTAATGGTCTTGTATGGAACCAAGACCAAGGGCCTGGAACCAAGACCAAGGGCCCCCCGGATATTCGATACAAAAATCTAATTCTTAAGTCGACTAAGCTTAAATACGAGCGAAACAACAGTCTGCATGCTCTCTCTTTTACTCCTTAGCGACTTACGGCTATTTAAGACAAAAGTAAGACACTCGAGGGGGTCAAGTCAAATTAGCGCGGGGCGGTTCGTGGGGGCATTATATACGTAGTATTTGTTTTTTATTCTAGACCTGTGAGTTAATAAAGATATTTTCACACATTTTTTCATACATCATTATTACAAAAACCATATTTACCTATTTTCTTGTAGAACGCTTGCCTCTCACTTTGAGGTCGTAGGTTCGAATTCAGCACGGGCCTAAACCAATGATTGTCGAATTTGTTTTCTAATTCATGTTTGGATCATAAATGATTATCACGTGCTCAGCGATGAAGGGAAACATCGTGAGGAATCCCACATTCCCGAGAAATACATTTCCGGAGGTATGTGACCTAACCTGTATTGGGCTGATTTTCCTGCGCTGGTTGGAAGGTTATACAGGCAGTCGCTTCTGTAAAAAACCTGACCTGTCAAATCTTCAGGTTAGGTAAGCGGACCCTGTGAAAAACGGGACAATGCTAGGGAGAATTTGAGTTACCTATTTTCTTGTCGATTTTATCGATCGATTAGTTTATTGTTGATTGAGGCAGTCGTTATTCCGGGAAATGGTTACAGATAACACTTGTGATTAAAAAGTATATTGCACCGCCATAACATCTCACAATTAACGGTCAGAAGACCATCATTACGTATACAATAAAAAAAATTATTATATGAAATTGCTATTAGAAATTAATGTTCATTAAATTAATGGTTCTTTATTATGAAAATGTCCTTATTATATTCTGCGTTATTGTTCTTATAGCGCTATCTGTTGAGCGATTTGCTTAATGGCTAGGTATACTTATTTTTTTATATACCTCATAAGCTTGATTATACAACTACTACATAATAGTATTATAATATCTTTCTATCTCCCTAGCGTTATCCCGTTTTTCACAAGGTAACCTAACCTAACCTGCAAATTTGACAGGTCCGGTTTTTATAGAAGCGACTGGCTGTCTGACCCTCTAACTCGTGAAGTGAAAACCAGCATTTGTCGGGAATGTGTGTATATGTACTAACATAACAAACATAATAATATATATTAGTGAATATATTAAATAAATTATAGACCATTTTTGTATCTTGTACATCCTCCATCCTCTTCCGAAGCAAATTCAATTCAATTCAAATTATTTATTTTCAGACACAGGTCCATAGATGTTAGTAACAATGCAAACTTAAAGCTAGGCAATAATAATAAATAGGCAAGGAAGATGGATTTCTTATACGTTGAAGTTTGGGAGCCTCTGTCTATTTGAGCTTTATTAAAATCCCATGTTTTATGTTTACGTATGCCTTCTGAATACATACAGATCACGCTTAGTTTCCCGTTTGGATAGGCAGGAAAAACGGAATTCCACTCATTACGATAACACTACTATAGCTACGGCTTACTACGGTTCACATACACTTTACATTCGCTTCTTCCACTCTCATCAAAGTTTTCCTGCATGCTCTCCGATGTAAACTACTCATGAACTGCTCCTTTATAAAACATGCTGGATCTGATCACGGTATGTACGCCTAGGCTTTCCTCTTCCAACTTGGTACAGTTACAAATATTGTTCATCATAAATATTGTTCTAAGTCTTCATTCATTCTCTCTACATGTCCGAATCATCTAAGCATCCCTTTCTCAATTCTCTTAATCATAACATTGCCGTCATAATCTTGTACAAATTCCAGAGTGACAGCACTCGATATTTCATATACTACCTTTTTTAACGTGACTTATAGTAAGTAGATTTGCCGCTGAGAGCTCTCGTCCGGTACAACATTTAAGACAACAAGCCTGAGGGTGCATTCAGTACCCAGATCGGTTGTGTTGTCAAGCACTATAGTAAGTATTACAAGTTCGAATCCGGGACATGTATAAGGATGCTAGCGACCTTCACATGCGGTAACGAGTGACGTTACCTGTCATCATCATCGTAATTATGCAACAATTAAAGGGTCATGAGGAATAAAATTGAATAGGGAGAAAGAAATACAATTATGTCAGTTTAACTTTTTTCTAAGCTTTTATTAACATAGTAGTTGATAACAGACGTTGCTCTATGTAAATGACATAACATAAACAGCCTATGTAAGTCCCACTGCTGGGCACAGGCCTGCACTCAATCAACCGGAGGGTGTATGGAGCATTACTTTACAACGCTACTCCACTGCGGGCTCGTGGAGGTGATTTTTACGGCTAATATCCGGTACCAAAGATTTAAAGTGCCCTCCGAATCACGAAATGCGAAGTACAAATTGCGATGCGGCGCCTCACCGAATGTTTGGCGCCACTAACAATTCAGAGCACCTTTTCAAGTTGCAATAATTTAAATTCGACATACACTAACGATATGTGACGTGATACTTGGTTGTTCTCCTGAACTCAACAACAACAGTTGGCTAAGGCAACTGCAACTTGGCTGAGCTTCCTACCTTAATAAGTTGCAAACAATTATATCAATCGACTCACTAGCTAGCCCCCCAGCTTAACGTTGCGTTATAGTATTACATATTCTATGGTTATAGGCAAGTTGACTAGGCCTCTACAACTGGCAAATGTTATACACGATATGCGCGTGTAATGTATCAAAGGACTAGTAGTCAAGCCTAAAAATATTTTGTCTATGGCAGCTTTTATGTCTATATTATCCATGAGGAGTGAGGATCTTTCGATATTACGAACTATTGTTTTTCTTACGATAATTTGTATTATGTTTGTATTGCTACAAGTGAAAATAAACAGGTGTTAAAATATAAATCTGAGTATTTATTAGCGCGGAAGAGGATATTATCACACAGACAGCACAAAGATTATACTGAATAACAGTTATTATATATAGATATCGTGGCCATATCATAGAATTGATCATTTCATGAAATGATCGACCATTTCATGAAATGGTCGTATTTCATGAAATAGAACAACATTCGTTGGCCACATCATGATGTGGTTTGGCCAGATCAATGAACACAAAACGTTTAACGATATGACCAACTAAATGCATGATTACTTCATGATATGGCCAAACGTTAGCGATCATATCGTAAAATAGTAACATTATCCACCGGTAGTGGCGCTGGTGTCGCTTTGTTTATGTTTTGCATAATGGCGGCGGACAATAATTATTCTTGTGTGAACGCGAATAATACGAATAATAATGAGCAAATACAAGATAAAAGTGCATTGAAGCAATGTTTTGACACTAAGGTGAAAAGAAAAACTCGTATTAACAGTAGACAGCAACTTTATTTTTATTTTTAGGTTATATGGCAAATAATGAAGGTCGAGTGACCACGCTACGTAAATCAATGGACTATTATTGGATTTCAAAATATGATATAATTAAAACTGCGAATGAAGAGATATTAATTTTAAAAAAGAAAAATATACACGATCCTACTGTCCGTAAAGTTTCTTTTTTTGACGTGACTTATTGTAGATTTGCCGCAGATGGCATTAACTACTTGAAACGGGATTCTATTAAAACGCATAAATGTTTTTGTCATAATTTAAATTATCATAATCCTTTTTTTTATAATTTTTACAAGGCATAACGGTAGGTTAGGGTGCGGCGGGGGTGGCCCTTGGGCCACCCCTACGCCGCCAGTATGTTTATCTTACACACGAAAAGTATACTGAATGATGACCAATGGCATGAAATAGTGTCAAAAAATATGACGACGACTTCAAAGCGAGATGCAGTTACGGCGTATATGTCAACTACATCAACACTCCGTTAATCGAAAATGACTTTTTAATTTTTATTTGACTTTTAAACATTTTTGTACTTTGTACTAGAGTAATACATTATTTCCTACCTTATTTCGCGTTTTTATTACACCACTTATCATGGACACCCTACATTAATGATATGGCCAAACGTGGATGGAAATATCATTAAACGCTGACGTTTAAACGATATGGTCAGTTGAAGTTGGCCATTTCATGAAATACGACCATTTCATGAAATGGTCGATCATTTCATGAAATGGTCAATTCTATGATCTGGCCACGACATAGACATTGTTATACTTCCAAGAAATTCAAATTGACTTTTTTTGACCATTGTTATAGTTCTATGACCAGTAATCATTTACTTAGCTTCACTATGCTAACAAACAATGAAATGACATTTCTCAAAGCACTAATAGCAAGGACTGTGCAATTATAGTTATTGGATGTTAACTGACGAGGAGGATTGTTAAGACAATGTGACGATTACAGAGCGGATGCCGGCAGATGTTTATCCTTTAGACGCAAGTTCGTGTGAAACCTTAGTTTTTAAAAGAAATACTTAGGTAAGTACCTAAGTATTTATTTTTTACAGGACACATGTAAGGTTGCGCTAAGGTTTCGATCACCAACATCAGTAGAGGGCAGTGATCATAAAAATATCCAGAAGTGATGATACTCGAACTCAAATATAATTATCTTTATACATTACGTAACAAAGTCATTAGGTAAAAAAGTTTTATTAAGTTACTTTGAGTCTTCAATTTTTATATAAGCAAATATATTTTCTTTTCTTTAACATCTCCTCCGCCTAAAACTACTGCAGCTTCTCACAACCTATATAGCGGCGGAAAAGTAGCTGCAAGAAAAACTTCGACATAGGACCCACGACGTTCTTAAAACACGAAATGTTGAATATAATTTCAGTAATTTGGCTGCCTAATATTGGTTTCCAGGCGGTATCTTCGAACTAGTCCTTAAGTTCCCCTCCTCGATGAGAAGAGGCCTGTGCCCATCAGTGGGGTGTATGGTACATTTTCTATGGTCTATCGGCCTTCTTATCATACTGATCCTAACATCATCTGCGTGACTAGATTGAATCTAACCCGAGTTCCTTTACAATTACTATGATAAATGCATCAATTAAAACGGAAAAATAATACCTACTGTGTATTATGTGGAAGCATTTTTAATTGTTTGATCTACGAATTATTGAGTGCAGTAATTGAATTCGGCAATTATGTTAAAGGTAAGCACGTCTTCATAATACCTTTTCTTCAAATTGACCTAAACCTTATGTTACCAACCTTCTACCACGTGGAACGCAATAAATGATATGATTATGATTATAGCACAGGTACCAGAGCCCCTTTTTAACGTGACTTATATGTAGAGGACTTGCCTCAGATGGCATTATCTACTTCGCCGGACAAATGGGGAACACTAAGGGCTCTCACCTGGTAAAAAAATAAGACAAGAGGCCTGAGGGTCTGAGAGTGCCCAGTTGGGCGCGTACTTCGGCTCAGGGAGTCATCTGAGAAGTTAACATTTGAGTTAATCAGCATCTGGCGGGCCGATAACAATAAGCGCTGAAAGAGAGAAAACTTCGACCACGCCGGACGGCTCGGGGTCCTGAAGTGTTTGTTGTCGCGAGTTGATTAGCCACCTCTATAGCAAGTGTAATCGGATTGTCAGGTACTTGCCTCGGATGACATTCACTACTTGACCAAACAAATGGGGACTCTCTGAGAACTCCCGCTCTGTATCTACTTTCAAAGAAAATACCAGAGGATCACCAGGTCAAGACAATATTTTGCCAAAATCCATATTTAAACTAGCAACAAATATTCATAACCTAGGTGTGAATATCTAAATTACTATGAACATAACATAACATAAACAAAAGCACATAATAACGGGTTCTTACCGCGTTTAAATGGGGATATGAGACTCCCGATATTTCGACACTGTTGCAAGTGCCATGATCACGGGATGACTGACAGTCATCCCGTGATCATGGCACTTGCAACATTAATTATGATAATAACCGCGTAAACTTAAAACAATGTATAACATAAACAGCCTATATACGTCCCAGTGCTGGGCACTGGCCAAATTACTAGGGTTTATAAATAATTCAAGTTATATCAGATCTAGTCTCCAGACGGTCACCCTGACCTCAAAGTGGTCTTGTTTACATCTAGTCAAGTAAACTAGTATTCAATACTAGAAAATTATATATATTAGACAATTACCTATGACCTAGGTCTAAATGTGTTAGGTATAGCAGCATGTGCATTGTGCAGGTCTCTTGTTTGCTATGACGGCACACTAAAACCCCAGTTAAGTGATTTGTAAGACCTCGTTGTCTAAAAAAGCCACATTAAAACAATTATCCTAATGAAAACGTAAGTATTTGAAAATCTGTCTAATAAAAAGTAAGGAATAATATTTTGTTGAGTACAATGTTAGAATCTAAATTCTAAAGTCGGCGTAAGGCAGAGGTGTGTAGCATACCCTACCCATTCCTCGCCAGCTAGGATATCAATTATCACGTGATCATCTTTGATCCAAACATGAATTCAAACTCAGAAAGTCGAATTCAATGGTCCGCGATGAAGATGGTGGTTCAATAGCGTCCTGAGCGTGTTTGCGAGTAGGTTTGACTGTCAGTAGGTACATGGGCCATTGTTGTATGATGCAGTTACTGACAAACAAAAACTACTAGTAATTATGTACCTAATTTTAATTTTATTGTATTTTAATTTTGGTTTTAATTTTGATTTAAATTTTATTTTATTTGATTTTTTTTAAGTGTGTAATTAATGTCTGAAATAAATGATTTTTGATATTTTTTTTTTGAATGGTTTAGAGTCCGGGCCGGAATTCGAGAACTACCATTGTAAATCGCGCGTTTTTCCAACAGATAAAAATCTACTGAAAACAACATAATATAACATCACCTATATCCCCGAAGCAGTAGGCAAAGGTGTTTTCTACACGCATCAAATCTACTGAAAAAGAATAAAGATATGTTTCGCTTACCCAGACTGGCGTCCACCGCGACATACGAACAGAGAAGCAAGATGAGTCCTTTCATCTTCACACACACTAGTTGCTAGTGATAATGGCACGCGCGGGAGTGCCCGCCGCCTTATATACGCGCGATGATCAATTCAACTCCAATTAAGATTGTGCAGCCCTTATTCGACCGCCGATCAACTCCCGCGAGATAAAACGTCGCACATATCATTAGGCGGATTTTCCTCAATTTTCTACTGATATTTATACTTTAAAATTGTTTTAATATTGAGTTTGATACACAAGAAATTAAGTTTCTTATTTATAGAGCCTTTTACACTATTAACGCGTAATCTCGATGTAGATAATTATTTTTATCACTGCGCCGGAATGACTTCCTATCAATAAATGCAACTAAATTAATTATATTAATATAACTTGAATTTTTTGTGAGACACTATTTAGAAAACTATTGGTACTTAATAGGTAAGTATTTCCACAGCAACAAGAAATTAAGAGATATCAAATTGTGGCCTTACAATCTAACAGTTATTATAGCAATAAATGATATGTGTCGGTTATGTGTTTAGAACGTATTATGTTTACAATAAGAATGTTTTACAATTGAACACGAACTGCTGAGCTAGCTTATTGATGCTGAGATAGAATGCGCGTGAGTGACAATACAAACAAAGAGCAATAAACAATTTGTTTATACGATGAACTATAACAGTGTGTATCAACTAAAAATAGGAAAATAAAAGAATAGAATACAAATACAAATTGATTTATTTGTGAAACACAGGTAGAGTAGGTTGTTATACATATATATATAGGTTAGAGCGCTATGATCTGCCAGTCGGCGTACAAATATAAATTAATTAAACATTAATATTATAAACGAATTAAACATTAGAATTCTCTACTAATTATGCATGCCCTATTATATTTTTTACATTATTAAAGATATAAATTTATTATTAATAATTGTCACAATAATATAAAAGTCAAAGTATAAAAGATTAAGTCAGTTCATTTCAGGACAAAAAATTCGTCAACTGAATAGAAGGTGTTGTTTACCAGAAACGTAAATAGTTCCTTTTTAAATGTCAAATCACATGTTATGTCTCTAATTGATTTTGGAACCTGATTATAAATTCTAGGAGCCATGGAGAGAACGCCTTTTCTGTACAGTGCTGTTTTTGTGAGCCTAGTCCTAGTACATAACCGATCTTGTAGTCGTGCT
Source organism: Pectinophora gossypiella (assembly GCF_024362695.1). NCBI lineage: Eukaryota > Metazoa > Arthropoda > Insecta > Lepidoptera > Gelechiidae > Pectinophora > Pectinophora gossypiella. Next base: position 16,336,552 of record NC_065415.1, read on the forward strand.
CTACCAACTACTACTACTAAACTACTAAAAGAAAACTACAGAAAGCGCGTTTATAGTTTTTAATTCGTTTAACTCAGAATCGAACGCCTAAAGAACGTTTAAATTTTAGCGCCCCACCCAATTCGTATCAGAGCTGAACTAGATTTTACCTCACCCCCCGCTGGGTCTCACTTTAGTCTGAATGTAAGGGAGCGCGCGCGGCCTCTGTGTCTCACTCGCACTTATGCGCTAAGACGCCACACGGTAAAAATGAGATTTAAGTGTCCAAGGTGTAGTTTTGGATTGAAACGTAAAAGGCCCGCGAGTCCCGCTCCCACTGCTCAATGTATAACAAACAAGAGTTCCCGGCTGACCATGAACTCCGTAGTCAACTAGGAACTCTTACACGGAACCCTAATATGAAACTATTAACCCGTCTGTAAACCTTTAATAAAGATCATAAGGAAAGTGTCTTTAAGTACTGGAAACTGATTAAACTATCAATAAATTCAGATGACTTGATAAGTATTCACAGGTCAGAGGAAAAAAACGACTTCCGCGTAATAACGCATCTTTGTTTATAACTTTTTCATATTTTATCTTAAAGCTAATTATAATTTAATAAGTACAACAGCATTGTATATGTTGTATACCCACCATCACTTCGATTTATCTTTTTTTGGATTCTGTCGATTTTATGGGATCATTTCATGAAAGTTTCATGACAATTCATGTTTATTTTAGAACCCAAGTATTTTGTTATTAAGTATGTTTTAAAAATAACTGTTTACAAAAATGATTAAATACGTACTTATGCGCCATAAGGTATACTTACTTTAAAAATTTTTAACAAAAAAAAACCGACTTCAAACGCAAAACTAAAAAGCAATAAATAAATTTACTTCGCACAAAGTAATTAGTACGTATTTTCAATTAGTTAATTAATTTATAATTCTGAAGCCGGTGCCAAGGAAATGCTACAACGAAGTACCGATTCATATATTTTTCAATACTGATTGTTTTGTAATTTTTTGTTTGACATTGTTTTGTAATTGCTTTGATATAGGTATTAAACAATATTGTGTGTACATAGTAATTTGATATTGTAGTAGGGTTGTTGTAGCATTTACTTGGCACCGACTTCAGAATTATAAATTAATTAACTAATTGAAAATACGTACTAATTACTTTGTGCGAAGTAAATTTATTTATTGCTTTTTAGTTTTGCGTTTGAAGTCGGTTTTTTTTGTTAAAAATTTTATTTTATTTTACGATTTTAAGTGATGGTTAGACCGAGCAAGGATGCAGACAGACAGATTTTCTGATTTATATTCATATATAATAATATAATATATTATTAGTAGTGATCACAATTATTATTGATGAACATGTTTACACACACACGCGCTAACGCACACGAGCACACGCGCACGTACACACGCACACACACAGACACACGCACACACACACACACACACGCGCGCGCGCGCACACACACGCACACACACACACACACACATGTGTATGTGTACATACACACATGTGGTTGTCAGTGGAAGCTGCTATCATACACACTCACGCATACATATACATATAGATACAGTAGATTTCGCGTGGTTCGCTCGCTGCTAAAGCAGCTCGCGTGTCCTGTTTATTCGAAACTGTCCCTCTTCGTATGGCGGCCATCTTGTTATTCCGCCATTTTGTTTTTTTTCACCGGCGACAGAATTTGACCAAGATTTAAATGGGTGTCGTGGAAACAAACAAAATCCAGGTGCAATAGGTTTGCCAGACCGTAGGATGTCTCCCTGATTGGGAGCAGTTTTCAAAGATGACGTTCCGATCACACCCCTATACATCATTTTTACCCCCAAGACATTTTCTGGAAAAACAAAATTTTGTATGGCGGCCATCTTGTTTTTTCGCCATTTTGTATTTTTTTCACCGGCCATTAAATTCGACCAAGATTTAAATAGGTTTCGTGAAAGAAAAATTGGTTCAGGTGTGATAGTTTCGCCAGGCCGTAGGGTGTCACCCTGATGCGGAGCAGTTTTCGAAAATCGGGAAGTATTTCCATACTTAACATGACGATCCGATCACAACCCCGATATATATTTTATATCCCGAGACATTTTCTGAAAAAACAAAATTGTGTATGGCGGCCATCTTGTTTTTCCGCCATTTTGTTTTTTTTTTACGCGCTATGGAATTTGACCAAGATTTAAATAAGTGCTCTGAAAGAAATATTGGTTCACGTGCGATAGTTTTGCCAGGCCGTAGAGTATCTCTCTGATGCGGAGCAGTTTTTGGTGACCAGAAAGTATTTCCGTACTCTACATGACGTTTTGAGTAAGCGCCCCATACATTATTTTTACCCAAACGGGCTTCTTCCAAAATCGACAAAATTTTGTATGGCGGCCATCTTTTTTTTCCGCCATTTTGTTTTTTTGCACCGGCGATTGAATTTGATCAAGATTTAAATACGTTTCGTGAAAGAAAAATTGCTCCAGGTTGTATAGTTTTGCCAGGCCATAGGGTATCTCCCTGATGCTGACCAGTTTTCGAAGGTCGGGAAGTTTTCCCGAAGCCTAAAGATCGATCCGATCAATATGACTTTACAAACGCACTAGTCGCTCCTACGATTTTTGAAAACTCCCCTCGATTTCTCTGGTCTTCCATCATCAGATCCTGACTTCCTTGACATGGGACCCCCTTGGGTATATCTCCTTTCAAACAAAAAAAGAATTATCAAAATCGGTTCATATACGACGAAGATATGCCCGAACAAACATAAAAAAAAAAAAAAAAAAAAAATATATATACGGTCGAATTGAGAACCTCCTCCTTTTTTGAAGTCGGTAAAAAGGGCAGGTTTGCAGAGTAAGAAAATGAAAAAAAAAATAGCAAAAAGAATCATTTGTGTAAACTTAAGTTATTTTTTCCAAATGTCCCACAACAAAACTTTATTCTATTTTTTTGTCCTCCAGTGTATATTTGGCCGTTCTCGTTTATACATAATACTGTAATGTGTTTGATTGTTCGTCGCGACCTAAAATAATATTAAATATTCATTTCTTCTTTTTGTTGCCCTTTCTCACAGACACTTGTCATTGCGATCAGCGGACGACTTGTGCCCGTAATCCCTAAAGGGGTGGACAGAGCCTGAAGCCATTAGAAGACAAGACAGAAACAGTAGCCTACTGTCGTAGATGCGTACTAGGTACGTCTTGTTATTTGTGGACCAATCTGTAGTTGTTTGTCAAAGGTGGTGTCAATTCCATTCAAGGTAAACTAGAGTACATCAAACCGCAGAAAAACATTTAAAATCAATATATTCATGGAAAAATATTTTATTAATTATGTACAGAATTAGGGGTTCCCCAATAGTGGTGGTTCGCGCCCACTGAGTACCCTCATGCCTTGGTTTAAATTTTGTACCAAGTGAGAGCCCTCGGCGTTCCTCATTTGTCCGGCCAAGTAGTTAATGCCATTTGCGATTTACCTACATAAGTACATAGTAACGTTTGGACATACACACACACTATACAGTTACACGTCTGCATAATTTATTATAAAATACTCTGTTTTATTTTTGTACATAAGAATATATATATTTTATTTATTTATCATAGATACAATTTAATGCTAAATGTATGTATAATATATGACGTATGATATATTAAGTAAATATGTTTTCATTATTATATTAGCTAGCTTAACGTAACATAAATATCCAGGAGAGAGGTATCATAGGCTGTAATACAAGTATTTTTGTACTTAGCTATGGTACCTACCTATTTATATCTGTGTCTAATACTAAGCTATGTTTAAGGAAAGAATTGTACCCACTTTTTTGGCAATAAAATTATTATTTATTTATTATTTTATTTATTTATTATTTATTATTTTATTTATTTATTATTTATTATTTTATTTATTTATTTATTATTGTAAGTAGGTAGGTAATTGAGTTTGGTATGTCCGTGGCTCACGATAGGTCCGCGCGCGGCCTGTGCTAAGCATGTGTCACGGCATTATGCTGAGGGAGATCTTTTTTTTTATTTTTATCGCCCTCCACAATGTGTAGCTTAGGTGTGTGTGTGATATATTTTTAATTCTTTCTTTTATTTGTTTTTTTTTTTTTTTTAAGTAAATTTAAGTTCGTTAATGTAGCGTCTAATGTGAAATAAATGTTTTTTCTTTCTTTCTTTCTATTTGCGAGAAATGTAAAATAATTCATATCAAAAACTCTATGAGGTTATAAATATATATGGGGTTTTATTTGTTTAGGATGTTTAAGCTCGCCAACAAACTGTTTTGCAGTTTGTCGAAACATAGTTTTAGTAAAACTGCAGTGTATATTTTTTGAATTAATAAATTGAAAATTAAAAAAAAGAAAACACTATTGGTGGCAAATGTTCTTACACAATGATGGATAATCTTTGTGGTCGTGCTGTCTTATGCATTTTGTTCTGCCTCCGGGATGGAAGGTCAGATTGAGCATCAGTCGCTTCCGTAGTAGGTATATAAATATATCTGAACAACGCCATCTATATATTTTTAGAGAACGTAGCCTGGAAAGTCCCTTATTATATTGGTGGTTTATGTAACGTTATTATGTTTGAGTGCGTCGGAGGGCTTCGTGCTTTACATGAGCCATGTCAGGGGCCCTTGGCGGCTCAATTTGCTGATGAGACAATTTCATAATGTTTGACACCTGCATGTATGTACCTACACAGCTTGTCAATAAATGTTTCTTGTTTCTTATTTTTTTTTGTAATTGTAACCATGATGTCAGGGTTGATGAGGTCGGTCATTGATCTCTCAACCCACACGAGAGAAAAAAAAATATGTGTGGAAAAATATGTTGGTATCATTTATTATCATGAAAATTCTTGCCTCCAGTTTCCCATCAAACTCTACCTCAACGGTAAACAGATCAAGGGCTGACGGAAACATGCGTACGTGTACGTAAACAAACAGCCGCGTTCACGTGGCTAATGGTCATTGGCATTAGTCGGTCGCCGTGTGTTGGTGACGTGTGGTGTTATATATAAAACCACATCACACCAATATATATATAAACGTACGCATGTTTCCGTTAGCCCTTGATCTGTTTACCATAGAGGTAGAGTTTGACGGGAAACTCGAGGCAAGAATGTTCATGATAGTAAATGATACCAAAATATTTTTCTTCAATCGTCTCTGGTGTGGATTGAGAGATAAATGATCGACCTCATCAACTCTCACGCCAGGGTTACCATAGTATAAGAAAACCAGGTATGCTCAATCCTATGGAAAGCCGCCATTGCTAGCTCTTTCATGGCGTAGTGTTAAGACTGTGTTACCATTAAATTGGTATCTCAGACATTCCAAGGACGTAAATTGTACGTATTATTGAAAATTAAGAGAATTACTGACTAATGTATTTAATTACTATTACTCGTCACATAAATAAAAATCTTTTACTAAAAGTTTAAAATTTCCTTGCAAAGTAAAAAATATTGGTCGTGGGTAATTATTTTTTACAAAATGGTAACGCAGGATGGGATGACGTTAGCTGGGCTAACCTTGAAATGTTAGCACTTTTAAGCATATCTGGGGGGTTAAAATGGCCACATCGAAGCAATTAATCTAAGAAAGCAATATTGCTATTTGACATTTGTTTGCACTTTGCAACCATGTCACATTAACTTTTTTAACAATTTAAACTGTAAGCCTCATTAAATGTCAAATATGATAGTGCGACAGGGTTCTAAAGTGGGTACATGATATGGCTCATGACTGTACAGCTTTATCTATATATGTTTTGGGGAATGTAACAGGAAAAGTTCCTCAATGTATAATTTTGTCACGCATGCGCGTGGCACACCACCTGGCGCACGTACGCATTCCCATAGATATTTCCTTTAGCTGTCAGATACATTAAATACGATGACGATGATTTGTGGAATATTTAATTCCGTAGGACGACCAGTCGAGTATGACATCCAACTTCAACATGGAAGCCCTTGTGTTTGGTAAAATAAATAACCGGTCAAGCCCGACTCCGACACGTGCAGCGAGGCTTCTTAAGGGAGACTTTGACTTCTCCATACAGCGACATAGAACGCAATTAGTTTGCAAATATGTTGTTTTTTATGTGTTATCGCAACAAAACATATTTTTTGTGATAGAATAACAAATTAACGATTTTCCATTTTCCAACCTTAAGAAATAAAATGTAAGTTTGAATTTATGTTTGGATCATAGATAATTGATATGACGTGAAAATTCAAAATTCAAAAATATTTATTTTTCAAAATTGGCTTACAAGGTTAGCGCTTTTTGAACGTCAAAAAATTAAATTACATATTATGTAACTAGCTGTAAAACTATACACTTCTGTCTATCCCTTCGGGATTTCAGGCGTGATGCCGTATATGTGTATGTTATATTATGTTAAAGTCAATGATCCGTAGTCTGTCACTAAAAGTGTTAAGTGAATATTAGGTGGTAGTTGTTCGAAACAATATATAAATAAATCTAGTTGAGAACAACGTTGAGTTATTTTTTTTTGCTTTATGATATTCGATATTTATTCTTCGGTATTATTTTATTTGGCTCTGGGCGCCATCCCACTCGCATCAGACAGAGTACTGCGAGGCAGAATGCAAGAAGGAAACCACTGCCCTATTTTTCCCTAAAAAAGTAGCATGGAGAATGCTACACCGACAAGAGCGTGGCTCTTAAATTAGTGATGATTATTTTATTTCAAAACGCATATTGTCCGTTGTTGGCATGTCAATGGAGTTAAATTATGACTCAAGTAAGAATTACTAGAAACTGTTAAAATATGGCGATCACATCGCTGTTGACGTCACAGGAGCGGCGCACGCGTCATGCATTCAATGGATTTATTATAGACATCCATTGAAACGTAAGTATTTACCTACGCACAAATACCTACGCACTTACTTCTATATCTATGAGTATTTTGCGTATTCTTTTTACCTTTCGACATTTTCCTTAAATATACGTTCTTACCTGTGATTTATCGTATTCACTTATTGTATCGCACTTGTCGAGAAAAGCAAAATAAATTACTTATTTGAAATATTACAGTACATTTAAAAGAATCATAATAATATTTCTCATAGTTACTTCGTCTCCACAGATTGGTATATAACAACAGAGTATATCGCCAAGAACAATACTGATCGCGATATAGGTACTTACCTTTTGACATACTCTTAGGAATAAAATATATCAACGAAGACTTTACCGCGCTGATGTATATGTATCGCTGTGATAAAATGCATGAAATAGGTTATAACAATACTTAATAATAGATTCTAACATTGTATTTTATTTTCTTTATCTATTAACAAACTAGGAAATTTCAATGCGCACAGGGGCGATACCGGGAGCGTTTCAGTAGCCGTAGCATGCTTCACGCGACGCGATAATTGAGCCAATATAACTGCTCTTAATTAAATAAAATCTTATTTCTTACTCGGTTTCTTGAAGAAATTTTCGCTTAACCGAAGTCGGTTTATTTTTTTAATTACTTTTTCTGTACTCCAGTCCATAGAAGCGCAGTAGAAATACATAAGTAGGTAAATTGTAATGTTATTTTCTCGGAATAACATGTGTATATCCTTCTACAAAGTAACAGTTATAGTAATTGGCCCACATTTTAACAGTTATTTCTCTAAATAGACATTCTAAATGCACCGGGCGTCAAAAAAGCAATAAATATTTATATTTTGGTGACTACTGGCGTCGATAATGTCCAATGTCAGAATGTTTGAGGATGGTTGATTATAAGAGGCATAGAATAGTAACGTTTAGACGAGACAATGTTTTTACCTACTAGGTTATTTTTTTATCAGAAATATGTTAATATTTACATAAAAGTCATCTTAGTAAAGAGGAAAGTTTAATGCTTAATATAGCTGGACATGGCTGGTTCTTACTTACTTTTAAAGTAAGTCGTTTTGCTTTGTTTCACACGCCGTTGGAAAGATCGGGTTTGTCCGCCAAAAAAAAGGAAAGATCGGTATGCCCTGTGAAAAATTTGATAATCGGATTTTGTACCATTTTATGAGGCCTATTTCTTCAAACAAACTAGGATATTTCAATGCGCACAGAGGTGATACCGAGAGCATTCCAGTAGTCGTAGCATGCTGCACACGACGCGATAATTGAGCCAATATAATTGCTTTTATATATAACGTCTAAAACACCTCCACCAACCCGCAGTGGAGCAGCGTGGTGGAGTATGCTCCATACCCCCTCCGGTTGATTGAGCGGAGGCCTGTGCCCAGCAGTGGGACGTATATAGGCTGTTTATGTCTTATATATAACGTACTTACCCAATAAAATTGGTTTATTTTACGCCAGGTGCAACGTTACGGACACAGGAGTGGTCTTATTCATGTCAGTAACTTTTTCTTTACGTGAATTATTGTAGGTTTGGGTCAGATGGCATTAGCTACTTAGCCGGAATTTTCTTCTCTAGGAAGAAAAGACATCAACGCGTTAATAGAGACCTCGTCCATCCGAAGATTATTTTTGTTAAATACAAATCGCGATTCCTGTAACATAACAAACCCGAATATGGCCTCTGTATTACTTAGTCTTGATGCTACGGCCTATCAAATCTATTCAATTCAATTCTTTATTCATAATAAATATTACACGTCAACAAATATTTCCATGAGTAGGTACACATTCTATAAATTACGTTTTAATATTAATCAATATCAATAAATATCAATTTCCATTTCTGTCAACCAATAGTTCTCTTCTTTGACGTGACGCGGATGGCACTTACTACTCGGCGAGACAGATAACCGACTCCTAGAGACAGGTAATATGTAGGCATAACCAACCAACAATCTGGTTCATTACTCTATGATATCGTTACTTAACCAGCGGCCGGCATGTCATTACACCCGTGTGAACGTCATTGTCTGAGCAGTTTACACTTCCACCACTTTTTACCACCCATACTGTTTGTATAGCTAGTACTAGCATACTAGCATATTGACTCATACATTATGCTATGGCACTATGCGAGTAACCATAGAGGTTAATTTATCTGAGTAAGTACCTAATACTTGCTCGGGAAAACTGGACAAGAGTGGCGGGGCGCGCAATTTTCTTGAGTACCTAAGTTTTATGGGCTTTCTTTTTGACTTTTAAATGTCTGCGACCGCAGCACGGGTTCTGTTTTTTTTTTTATCGGGAATTATATTGAAGGCTGCGGCTAATAGACGCAGTCAAAGATGTGGATAAATGTCGTTCGGCTATTGGTCGAAGCCCTCGATATGTGCTGCGCGAGCTGATGTCTGTGGTTAAACACGCTCTTGATAAATCATTTCTAAAAAAAACTACTTACCAATAGTTTAATGCGTTTTAGAGTTACTCCCAACTTTTACTTCAGACTAGCAAGTTAATCGCTCCACTTACATCGTGTAAAGACTTCGTGACTCACTCACACCTTACTCAACTTCGGGATCTACGGGAATGGATGTCTCATTGTCTCAAGTTGCATTATTCAGTTGCCCCATGTCACCAGTGCTGTGGGGTGGGAAGTAATGCAATCCATATTGTCTACAATCAGCTGGTAAAAACACTTCCCATTTACTAGTTTCTAGAATTATCTAACTCACAAACCTGACCTGTCATTTTTTTTCTCTGAAACTATGGTTCTTTCATTGTTGTTTAAAAATGTCTTTAGACTAAAGCGTGTGAATACAATATGATTACATGTGAGTGATTGTAATGAATTTTATAGTAAATCATAGAGTTCTTTGAAAAACAGTTTGTTACTACCGTTGGAAGTATGTTCAAACTACAAAAACCATTCTGAGAGTTACATGCATTCATGACGTATTTATCAATTAAAGTAGTCAGAAGTACATTCATCGCAAAATGAACTAAGTAACCACGCTTCATTGTGCTTTCTGTTACGCCAATGTTTCTATTATTTATTTTATTTAATATTGAGTTCTTATATCCTTTTATTGTTTAAATATTTTACCATTGCGTTTTCTATTTCGTTACAAAAGCTAATCAACATCTCAAACAGTAGCTACTTATTTAATTTAATAAAACATTTATGTTTAACTATCTATTTTAATATTTTGCATATTTTGTTTAAAATATTTAATTACAATATGGTTTTTTTAACTTCAAACTAATTTTATACTGGAATTACCTAATTGGACCAAACGGTTTAGTACAATCTGCTCTGAACCGGCGTGCGTGTATGAAACGATTGATGAATGTGGAAGAAGCAAGAGAAGTGTGTGAGTATCAAACGGAAAATGGAATTCCAGTCTCTGCTTACCCCGGTGGGAAATAGGCGTGAGTTTATGTATGTATGTGTGGAATGACTTAAACATTGTTGCAGTTAATGAGGTTTGCTTGTTTATGTACTTAATTAATGTTTGTCAATGTTGGCGGTTCGTTTACCTCTCGTGCGCACACGCAAGCAATGTCAGACACGAGACTCGGGCACTCAGACTGCTGAGTAGGTAGGTACGAGTATAGCCTTGCAGTTAGTAAATACTTACTAGATCATTATTATTTAGATACCTAAGTACCTAATAATTGGGTACATAACCGGGACAGGAATAAATCATAAAATAACATAACATACTTAACTAACATCCAATCCAATAAAATCAGTTGTCGCGGTCCTGTGAGTACTGCGGCCAGTCCCTCCAGCAAGCGACCACCTAACAAAAATAGCTTATACAGGGTGTTAGTGACATCGTAACAAAAACTTTGAGGGATGATTCTGAGTTGATATCAAGTGGAATTTTCCGTCGCAAAAGTATGGAACGAAAAATAAGTAATTAAAAAAGCACATAAGTTTTATGAATTTTCCGACAGGAAATTCCACTTAATATCAACTCAGAATCACGGTCTGAATCACCCCCCTTAGTATTCGTTACGATGTCACTACTGCATATTTACCATTTTTACCTTCGTCCCACTCCCAATGCTGGGCATAGGCTTCCTCTCAATCAATGCACTCAGTCAGGGGTCTTTCACGGCTCACTAGTGACCCTGGCGCCAGGGTTAATAAGGTGGTCATTGACCTTACAACCCACACGAGACACGAGAGAAGAATGTATGCACATCAAATAAATTTTATCTTATAGGTACTCAAATCAACACTCAGAGTTCATAGAGCAAGAACATTTTCTATCAATAGACCTGACAACAATCCACTTCAATCAAAGAACGTCATCAAACAACTCGTTCGGGCATTTGTATAAATAAATATCTGCGTCAAACCATCGAATTTTCCTCCAAAAATATTGCGTTACTGATGAAGTAATAGGACATTACAATATGGTACCAAATGAGCAATTAAACGCATAATTAGGAGCAGGTTGCGCACACGCCGCACGTCACGTAACCGGTGCCCTTCTGTCGCTGATCACTTCCACCATGCCATAGAAGCCCTTTGTCCATATTTTATGCGTTACACCTTGCCACAGAATACTTTAATAACTTAATGACAACGCACATGAATCCCCGCGCATGTAAAAGTATATAAAGCAACAAAATTACTCTACCTATGGTATGAAAACGCGTGTAATTTGGACAAGGATTTGGCCGGATTTCCACTGACGCGGAGATGGGCGGAGAAGAGCAGAGATGTATGGATTTGACCAATAACAGCGTTTGAGAGAGCGAAAAACGAAGTCGCTTTGTCACTCTCTCCCTCACGGTGATTGGTCGATTCCTGCACATCTTCGCTCATCTCCGCACAGCTCCGCGACAATGGAAACGCAGTCTTAGGTCGGGTTTATGAGGAAGCAAATTCATGTAACTTATAAGTACGTTAACTAGACATAATTGGTTATTAAAGAATAACATTGATGGAATAATGTCCCCTGTTAGAATGTATCAAGGTTTTTTTTGTGAATAGTGTGTGTAAGTACAAAATTATGCCCGTAATACGTACTGGGATAATAAACATGTTAATTTTTCAGGAGAGTACCCCATTGAAAACAAATCTGCATCACGTTTCCACTGAAAGAAAGAAAGAAAGAAAGTATTTGAGGTGCCTAACCCTAGTCAATCGTTTATCCATCACAAAATCAACTGTGTACACACACCTCACCTAGCTCTCTGTTGGACCAACGTGGTAGGTGGTCTTCTTCTATCGTGTGGGTTGATGAGGGTGGTTGGTTGGTTGGTTGGTGTCCGGGGGCCCGAACCACTCAACACACGATCTCCGGGATGGACGGCAATGCGATATGGCCTCGCATCGCCGTAAAACTGGGATGGCGTAGGGGTGGGGATCTACCCCGGGACGCGCTTTAGTGAAAGCAAGTGCGAGGGGAGCACCGGTGCGTTCGACAGAGATCCCGGAGCTCCCCGACATGCACCGCAGAGGGCCATCGGAGGGGTTTTAGTCGGTAGGAGTCCGACATAACCTCGTCGCTCCCCCGGGTGGCGAGGTATCCATGAGGATTCCCCTTCGTTACCAAAAAAAAAAAAAAAAAAGGGTACTATTTAGCCGCCAAAGGCCCCTGACATGGTTGATGTAACGACTACTTACTTACATCAGTATGTAGTAACCGGGAACAACGGCTTAACGTGCCTTCCAAAGCACGGATTATCTTACTTTCGGACAATCTGGTGATGAACCAGTAATGTCCTAACCAAACTAGGGACTACTAAGTAATTTTTGTGATATATCCCCACCGGGAATCGAACCCGGGACCTTCGGATCGTGAGCCCAGCGCTCAACCACTGAACCATGGAGGTCGTTATGGTAGGTGGTGGGCCGAGCCAACTGTGTTAATGAAGATTGCAATTAAGATAAATTAATAACTCATTAGTGCAAGTCCAATACCGGGGATCGAACCGGCACTCCTTGTTTGAGAAGTAAGCCGTGTGACAAACAGGAACACAGTCATCATCACTAATTTAAGAACCACGCTCTTGTCGGTGTAGCAATATACACAGAAACACAGTTGTGATTGAAATAATATTAATACGTAAGTAATGCAAACATCACACGGTTAATTTTGTTAGTATAGTATTGGTTTGTTTTTCTTTTTGTTTTGGATATATACTTATATATTTTTTTTTCTTGTCTGTGTACTTATTGATTTCCGTGTGGTTTCTGTCCTGTGTTAAATGTAATGTACTATCTGTCTGTGTCTGTGGTGTGCCGAAGTAATAAAAGTTTCTTTCTTTCTTTCTTTCTTTCTTTCTTTCTTTCTTTCTTTCTTTCTTTCTTTCTTTCTTTCTTTCTTTCTTTCTTTCTTTCTTTCTTTCTTTCTTTCTTTCCAATCATAATTCCTCTCCGGTTCTCTATAGTCTTCAATATGGTTCTCTTTTCTTCAACTCTTTTCAGCACTTTTTCATTTGACACCATGTCAGTCCAGCTTATACCCATCATCATTCGCCAACACCACATCTCAAACGCTTCCAACCTCTCTCTGTCTCTCTGTATCATAGTCCATAGTCCAAATATGTAAATTTTTGTGTTTTTTAAATTATTCTGCGACGAAAAACTCCACTTGAAATCAATTCATAATCATGGTCTGAATCATCCCTCAAAGTTTTCGTTACGATGTCACTAACATCCTGTATAGGCACAGAGCTGCGATTCTGTTGATGAATCTTTTTACTTTTTTTGTAAGCATACATGTGGATCTGTAGACTAAAATACATAACATAAGCTCACGACTAAATAAAAACTGGGGTTGTTAGACGTACATGATCTTTTTTTTTTGGTAACGAAGGGGAAATCCTCATGGATACCTCGCCACCCGGGGGAGCGACGAGGTTATGTCGGACTCCGACTAAAACCCCTCCGATGGCCCTCTGCTGTGCATGTCGGGGAGCTCCGGGATCTCTGTCGAACGCACCGGTGCTCCCCTCGCACTTGCTTTCACTAAAGCGCGTCCCGGGGTAGATCCCCACCCCTACGCCATCCCAGTTTTACGGCGATGCGAGGCCATATCGCATTGCCGTCCATCCCGGAGATCGTGTGTTGAGTGGTTCGGGCTCCCGCCCTTATCACTCACGATCCCCAGTGTCCCCTTTCAGTCGCCTCTTACGACAGGCAGGGGGTACCGTAGCCCTATTCTTGCGCCCGGAACTACAGGGCGGGGACGTACATGATCTAGCGCAAGATGAACTAAGTACACCTCACCAAGCTTTCTGTTAGATTAAAAACATTTTTTTTTTATGTAAGATCTATCTATCTACACAAATATAATATGGCGAGTTTTATTTTAAAAATTGTGTCTATTTTATCTTTTTTTTATTTTATTTACCTATATATCTTATTTTCCAAAAAGAAGTCATTGCACCCCGTCCTTCATAAACATTCCGCTCTTGAACCTCAATAATTATTAACAATTAATGTATTATTGACGCTTCTTTAAGGGCTTCCACAATACATCGACCAGTATAATATGAGCTATGATTACCTACAAAAGTAAAGAGGATGATGGAGGAATGAAGAAGTATTGCAGGTCATCGTAATTGGGCGACGGGTTACTATTGACTGAGTCAGCTTGTCGTCGTTTGCGCAAGCTATATAAACTGTAGGGCCCGGTGCATGCGCACAGTTGGAAGCTTGTTACGCCTGTCGAGCCCCGATATTGGGAGTCTGTGGAATTCGGACAATTTTTTTTTATAAATTTTACTTTTTCAAAATGCGTGCTTCGTTTTGTTTGCTGGTCGCGGCTTGCTGTGTAGCTCGATCGTTTGCCGGGACGCTGCGTAAGTTATATAAATTGTTTGATTGACTATGAATTTGAATTTTATTTTGAATTGAATTTTCAAATATAATTATTTTTGTCCAGTAAATAGGTAAATGATGCTAAAAATATTACTAATTTAATTTTCTTGCAAAAAGAAGGGAAAGTAAGTAGGTAAGAAGTACAAGTAGGTACCTACCTAAGTATTTTTTTTTTCTTTTTGTTGACGAGACTTATTGTAGATTTTCTACAAATAGAATTTACTACTTGGCTGGACAAATGAGGAGCACTGAGAGCTCCTTAAATTTGCACGGTCTAGTAAACAAGAATAAGTGACCAAAAATAAGGAAAGAAAGAATATATGATTCATGGACTACAATTGCAAGTGTGACTGCAATTATTCTGGTAACTTGTAGCTCTGTACACCTTGCTAGGGACCAAAGGCGTGTAGTCGAGGATAGTGATACGCACGCGAGTGTTTATATGACAGGAAACATAATCCTTATATAAGGTCAACTAGATGGAAGTTTATTATATGATGTTTATGAACCTAGGTCCCCACAACTTTATGGACTAAATATGGGACGTCATGGCAGGCAGGTCCATCTTCGATCACAGTGACCTCCCCAATCATAACTATGCGCTGTAGTCCTGTGCTTCTCAAACGACGAACGCCAGTTCGAACCCCGGTATCGAACTTGCACCAATGAGTTATTAGTCTATCTGAAGTGCAGTTTTCACTAACACGTTGGCTTGACCATTATTAACCGCGATGTGGCTCACAATCTATCACGTTGGTCTAACAGAAAGCTCGGTGATGCGTGGGTACTTAGTTCATCTTACGAAGGATGTACCTCTGACTATCCTAATTGGAATATAGAGAGTGTATGTTATGTTATGCGTGAATCATAGCAAAAGACCTCATTTAAGTTACGTTTAAAAAAAAAAATCAGGTATGCCATAGGCCAGCGCGAACCATGAATATAGGGGGTGAGGTGTGAGGCCGCCCGCGGTTTCGATTCGTTTTAACACTTTCAAGGACAGAACGTCTACGGACGTTCCGATTCCAAGGTGTCATACTAACTATTATGAACCATCAATGACCCATGGTCCATCTGTCCGTGAAAGGGTTAAAGATAAAAAATATTTATTTCTTATTAACTCTAAAACTTCTTCCACTACCTGAATGTCAAGGGGAAAGTAGTGGCAAGAAACCCCCTGCTGCACTTCCAGGCCCCGGTTCATAATACTATATTTTCTTTTCTTTTTGTCTTTTGTATAACAAAGATGATTCGATTTTTCCCGTGGTGTAACGCGCGTCTGCGTGAACGCTCCTATACATAGGCATAAGCTTGAATTTACCGCGTGACGTAACGTGCTGGTCATTGCCCCGCGTAACTCGTAAACCGCGTATCCATCACCTAGATCTAAGACTTAAATTCCATTGCGTAGGTACGCGTGTAAGAGTGCATTTCGACCTTGCAATTTCCAAAAAGGGCCGTACAATTCCCACCGTATCGGAATATTAGTAACGGTGGATTCCGAAGTGGTTGGGCAACCGGCGACCGGCAACCGGTGGTCGGTTGTGGTTGAGGCCGGCGGGTGTTAGGTAACGCGAGTCAATGTCAACCCTCGAAGGGCCGCCAAGGTGACACGAGACACGTGACGCGTTACCTAACCGTATGTAACGTGAACGTAACGAAATTTCTATCATTTTGACACATGTTGGTCGCTGGCCCAACAGAAAGCTCGGTGAGGTATGGGTACTTCGTTCAACTTGAGATGGATGTACCTCTGACTACCCCGTTGGGATATAGTCGTAAGTTTCTTATGCTCTTATGACCTGTGGACTGGTTGAGTGAAGCAGGTTGAAGACTAGAGAGAGATTTTTACATCAATTTGTTTTTCCTATTAATACTTTACGTTTTCGTTTCTCCTAAGTTATAGTTTGTCAATTACTTACTTAGTTTTTATACTTACTTTGTGTTTTGTAAAATGTATTTCTTCACAACACAACCTTGCATACCTACCCTAAAAGCTACGCCAAATTGAAATTTGAAACGCTAACACTCATTAAATACTAAAGGATAATAATCTAATTAATATGTTTATATAGCCACTCTATGCATGTACTCATATATTCATTGATTGAATTTAAATTTAAGGGTATTAGTTGGAAACAAACCACGCTCCATCTCTGCTATGATGCTAGGAAAATGCTACTGATTTCATCATCATCACTGATTTAAGAGCCACGCTCTTGTCGGTGTAACATTCTCCATGCTACTTTTTAGGGTAAAATAGGGCAGTGGATTCCCTCTTGCCTTCCGCACCGCAGTACTCTGTCTACCGCGAGTGGGATGGCGCCCAGAGTAGTCTATTTTAAAGCCGTACTTGGACTCCTGTCCTCCGCCTCTGAATAGAACTGCCAGTTACTGCTGCCTTCTGTCAGTTTCCAGGTTACAGTCCCTGTGACTTGCCCCTTCCGTCCTGCATTGTCGTGCCGATGGCTCCCATCTCTTCACCCTTTTCCCTGTGCATGGGTTCTAATGTTATACACCATACAGACATAGGTACCTACCTAATGTCGAAATGTAACTGCATTCCTATACGTCAGCACCCGTCATGCTGGCTGTTCCCATCACAAGCACTAGCCTACATTTCGGAAACAAAAAGACCCAGCTATTGTGTTTTAGCAAAGCAGCCATTTAGTGTGGGAAAGGTATCTAGGACTCTGTTACTACCTACCATATAGCACACAATGGGTTGTGCAACTATTCATTCATACAAACACGCATGATATTCGGTCCTTATGCTATTGTTTTATTTCTTTGGGACCTCTTGACACCTATATCTAATTTAATACATGCATTGGTACGAGTTGACATCATGAGGAAACCCACATTCCCGAGAAATTACTTAACCTGTAATTTGGCTGGTTTTCCCTTCGGATTGGAAGGCAAGACAGGCAGTCGCTTTTAAAAAACCGGACCTGTGTAATCTTCAGGTTAGGTAAGCGGACCCTGTGAAAAAAAGGATAACACTAGTAGAAGACAAGTTCAATAATACCGATGACTAGCTTCTAATTGTCCATCTTACTTATCAGAAAGCGTTAGACTTACGAATCTGTCTTACATTAACTCAATGTCAATGCCATAGGACCCTATGCCGCACCGGCTGAGAGGCGTCAACGCTCCCCATTTGACCAGCAAAATAGTTAATGCCATTTGCGGCAAATCTACAACATGTCACATCAAAAAAATGTCGTTGCAAAATATTTTTTATGTGTTGATTTGATGTTAGCCGTAAAACCGTAACAATCAAAATCAATCGTCCCTAAAGTTTCTTCTTACCTCATCGTATAGTAACATACTATACCTAACTGTAAACAAGTACAAAACGACTCGTACGCCGATTACTTCATAGCAATTATTTTCGGCAACAATTTCGGCGAGATAGTAGTTGTTCTTGGGTGGTTCATAAAACGTGAACGTCCCTTTCCTCATGTCGCCATATCGCACGTGCTCGTATGTAGGTCTAGGGTCTGAAAGTGAATACAGGTAGGTGACCTGCTTAGGTATTTCTGTAACTGTAGATACATAATGTGATAAACCCACAAACATGAGGGATCCCCTAAAAGCTTTTGCCGATTTATGACAAATGGAGAGACATAAAGCTGTAGGGGAAGGGGGCCTAAAGCGAGCACCCAGCCTAAAGCGAGCACCGATCGTAAAACTTACCTATAGAAACTTACCGCGGCCCGCGTCCCAGTGGCGTTACCCCCCTCCCCGCGCCAGTGCGCGGCAGTCGTGATTTCACAGTGACGTGAATAACACAGGTTGTTCGCGCCAAAAACGATTTTCGTCATTTTTATGCAAATAAACGAAGGTATGTAAATTGTGTTTTGTTTAATAATTAGTGAGGAACGTTATTATTAAGATGTGCATAGTATTTTGTGTCTATCTCACTCTGGCTTAACCATATTTGCATGAACATATTATGATAAATTTTAGGTTATGCTTTATTAGAATACGAGATTGACGCTAAAGGCAAAGCGAGCAGGGCAAAGCGAGCATGCCCGCTATGCCCGCCTGTAGTCATATTAATATTGAATGAAAAGTAACCTAAAAATTATTAAATTACTTACTTACCTATTTTTTTTGTTGTTGTGTTTTAAAAGCATGTGTTTTGCGTCTTTTTAGATGGTGAATAAATATAAACGCAAAACACAGCAATGTTCTTAGACTGAAAGCACAATGAAGAAAGCAATACAGGAGGTGGTAGAAATGAAAAAGGCTATAAAAACTACAGCTACAAAGTATGGTATCCCGCGAGCTACTTTACAGCGACACCTGAAAACAGGTTCTACCAAGAAAAAGTTAGGAAGTTTTACCAGTCTTCAGCTCAGAACAAGAGCTTGAATTGTTAAATTACGTATTTGAAATGGACAGTGTGTTTTATGGTTTATCGAAAGAAGAATTGATTTTTCACTTAATAAAGTGCACATATGAATCCCTCTTTTGTGTTTTTATAAAGTTATTCCTTAGTGTTTCATGATATAATAAAAAAAATATGTATGCTCACTTTACCCACTGGGTGCCCGTTTTGCCCATAAGCCCGTGCCCACTTTAGGCCACCCCTCGGGCAAAGCGGGCATTTGTAAGGGTTTCACATTTGGTTTCCTGTTTTAGTATTTTCAAAGCATATAAAAAATTTTAATATAAATTATCAAACTACAATAAATTTACCATCTGTTAGCAATAACAGTTGCTTAAAAGTGTCATTTTGTTACCATTTTGCTCTTATTTTATCTTACGGTGCCCGCTTTAGGCCCCCTTCCCCTAGATATAAATAATATTCAGTCACATGGTTAGGCACACATTTTTTTACACATATCACAAACGCAATTCGACCATTACAGATGGTGATACGGCTCACCACCTATCACGTTGGTCTAGCAGAAAGCTCGGTGAGGTGTTGGTACTTTGAGTAGGTACTTAGTTAATCGTGGGACGGATGTACCTCTAACTACCCCATTGGAATTTGGAATATAGTCGTGAGCTTATGAATAACACCCAAAATCAATAGTGCAGTACAAATTAAACTTAGATTCATCTAAAGCCACTCTTTCAAATTCCGACAGCGAGCAAGTACGTAACTAGATATATCTATTAGTCTGAAATCTACCTGCCGTGCGCCGTGGAGTAAGCAGTAGGTGTAAGTTTGGAACGACGTAATATACGATCCCGACGAACCGATTACTCTAGCCATAGAGGCAGCCAATCAGCTCGCGACACCAAAGACTTCAGGATCCCGATACCGACCTCGCCGGCGTGGCCGACGATTTCCCTCAATCAGCGCTTATCGCTATCGACCCACTAGGGTCGATTAATTCTTTCAAATATTTCTGCTCGCAGACAACGCCCTGAGCCGAGGTTCGCGCCCAACTGGGCACCCTCAGGCCTGTTGTCTTAAACGTTTTTCCGGGTGAGAGACTTCAGCGCTCATCAATTGTCCGGCCAAGTAGTTAATGCCATCTGCGGCACATCTACAATAAAAAGGTGTAAGTTTGTTATACTTGCGAGTATTTTCCCGGTGATGTCATGACATGATGATAGGTCACATTCACATTAGAATGCGGCGTGGCCTGTTCAGTTTGTGTTTGTGCAGCTAATTAACTGAGCATTGATCATATTCATTTGTATTCGCTACACACCGCATGCAGTTTGCACAATGATTGATGCAGGTAGCAATGATCAAATATTGACTTCAGTTTACTTATCAATTACTTCAGTTAATAACTTAGTATCTACAAACTAATCATCAACTCCCTAGCATTATCCCGTTTATCACAGAGTCCGCTTACCTAACCTGAAGATTTGACAGGTCCAGTTTTTTACAGAAGCGACTGCCTGTCTGACCTTCCAACCCGCGAAAGGAAAACCAGCCCAATACAGGTTAGGTCACATACCTCCGAAAATGCATTTCTCGGGAATGTGGGTTTGGCGGCTTAATTGAAACCCTGACACGAGGGTTGATGGGGTTGGTACTTCATCGCACAACCCACACGATAGAAGAAGAAAATTACAAAAACAGTAAGCTATCGACCGTTATACACGGTTCACCTATTGGTGATCTAATAAAGCTGAGAACTACTCCACTGGGAATACCTATAATCTTGTGCTAGTATTTTGTTTTTATTCCTAATTATTGCCACTCCTTGCCTTCTCCAGCATCCTTCATCCAGCCCTGCAAAGCATCCGACCCGAAGCTGAACCAGTGCATCGAGAAGGTGGTAGAAGCAGCTGGCCCCCAGTTCGCGGACGGGATCCCAGCGCTGGGCATCGCACCGCTCGACCCCGTGCAGCTGGGTACAGTCAACGTGGAGAGCAATGCCCTGAACCTGGTGTTTACTGACACTGTCGTCACCGGCCTGAGAGGGTTCAGGATCAATGCTTTCAGGTAAGCAACATAACAAACGTAACATAACATCACGCCTATATCCCCGAAGGGGTAGACAGTGGTGAAATAGTAGCCGTAGTAATATAGCGCCCTTTAAAGAACTTTCTGTAAGTAAAGTGACGAAAAAATAATTTAGATTTTTCAAAGTACAAGTCCGGCTTCACCCTGGACAGATTTGATAGATAAATCGAAACCCAGGGATATACAGGCTGATCACCTGTATGTCCGAAAGTAAAATGATCCGTGCTTCGGAAGGCACGTTAAGCTATTGGTGCCGGTTACTACTTACTAATGTACTTAAAAGTAAGTAGTCGTTACAAGAGTCACGTCAAGGGCCTTTGGCGGGTCAGTAATAACTCTGACACCAGGGTTGATGAGGTTGATAATCCACCTAACAACCTACACGAGAGGACCAAAGGCCCAATTATTATTTGCGGCAGCTTGTCAATTGGCATTTAATTACTTGTAAGATTTATTAATATGGCCGTAACCTCCCCATATAAAATAAAGTATTGTACTTCCTTCATATACAATGCACCCGCCATCTTTGCACTTTTGCAAGGTTTCAAGTCACATCCGTTGTAATAAGTAAATGTTTCCTTTTTACTGGTTGCCTGGAAGAAATTGCTGCTTAGCAATAAGGCCGCCAGTACTGTATCTATCATCAATTTGTGTAAATTTGTTTTGTCATCTTAGGCCTTTACATCTTTATCAGATGATTCAAACAGCGTTTCTGTGGCAGCTTTTGTTCGTTTTGTATGTTGTGTGCAATAAAGTATATTTGATTGATTTTTTTTGTTTCAAATTGATTGATCCGAGTCAGAAATGTTTCGATTTTCTCTTTGTGTATGTATGTTGTTTGTGGTACAGGATAAACACGGAGAAGGGCAAAGCGTCGATCGACTTCACGGCCAACGTGACGCTGAAGGCTCACTACGACATGGACGGGCAGGTGCTCATCCTGCCCATACGAGGCAACGGAGCCGCCAAGATCAAGATCAGTATGTATACATTTACTAGGTACGGTCACGAGCATTAGGTAATATGTATACACTTTGGTACCATGTCACATTAACTTTTTTGACAAATTGAACAGTAGGTCTCACTAAATGTCAAATATGTTTGTGGGACAGAGTCCTAAAGTGGGTACAATATATTGCTCATGACTGTACTACATAAATCGGGCTTAAAGGAGTCGCGATACTGCGAATGTGGTCACCCGGATTAAACCATATCTCACATAGTGAACGAGTGCCCTCTGCACCGGTTCCCAGGTGGCATAGCCGGGCTGCATTGTGTGACAGATGCGGCAGAGACTTAGTTAGGGGAGCTTAAGCTGGATTATGATCCACGCAGGATATTTTATTTTTGTCTGCCATACCATACGCAATATATACTAGGTACTAAGCTTAATTTAAGGAAAACATTATTGCACCTACCGACATTTTTGACAATAATTATTACAATCAATATTATCGCTAAAGTACGGTAGTGAATGTTGGGTATGGCAGAAGAAGCATGAAAGTGGGATTAATACCGTAGAATTGAGGTCGTTCGGTCGGTCGGCGGTGTTAATAAACAGTATGGTAAGAGAGAGATGTGTTGTAAAAGACGATACACCTACTTGTCATAACGCAGAACTACTTATACCAAAACCTAATCTTACAATACAATACAAATACACTTTATTGCACCAAATTAAAAAGAAATAATTACAAAAAGTCTCTTAACTAAGTACATGGCAAAAAAAAAAATCTTATTGACTGTTTATTTATCCACAGCGAACCTGAACATCGTGATAAAGTACGACTACGAGACGAAGGATGGTCACTGGGTGGTCACCAGCTACCGGGACAGCTACAAGATGGACCGTGCGCAGTTCAAGTTCGGGAACCTCTTCAACGGCAACAAGGAACTGGGTATGTAAGAAAGAAAGAAAGAAAGAAAGAAACATTTATTATTTAGGACACCACAGACACGGATTACATATAATACATGTCACACAACATGGCGTCACTTGATATTATTTAATTGCTGCGTTCCGATGTAATTGTTGTTGTGTTGTTGTTATCTTGAAAATAACAAATCAGCACGCCTGTGTCCCCAAAGGGGTATGCAGGGATGTTTCCATGTTTAGTATAAGTATACTTCCACTCCTCACTAGCTTTGTTTTAGGCCCATGTACGTAATTGGAAACCACGTCTATGATCCAAACATCAATTCAAACTCTTTAAAGTCGAATTCAGTGGTTAAGAAACTGACCCGAGATTCGAACCGGATCTTGGAAATCGAGTGTTTTATTTACCCCATCCTTATCAAACCCATCTGATATCTAAGAATGTACTTAAATCTAATTTCAGTTATTTTTTCTTTTGTAAATACCTTTATTATTTTATTTCTGAAACAACCTGTTCGAGCTGTTTCCAGATATAAATTACCTACTTGATTTTGACCCTAGCTCAATTTACAAATATACTAACTGTAATGTAACATGCACCTTTGTAATCTAACCCTTTGCACTAGAACTCTGCCTCGCCGAGTCGAAGGCTTAAAGTCCTTATAACATGTGTATGTACACTGTGTTACCCGATACCAAAAGACACCCCAACGTGTGTGCTAATCAGAACCTGTATGTATATAACGTGGCTAACCGCTAACATTTCCAGCTGAAACCACGACACGGTTCTCCAACGAGAACTGGAGCCTCATAATGGACGAGATAGCGCCGCCGGCCATCAAGGGCATCATCAAACACTGTGTCGACGTCGTCAACACGTTCTTCTCCGCAGTACCCGCCGCCGACCTGTTGTCCGCGTGAATGGTTGGCCTTTGTACATAATCGTGCGTCTTGGGACGGTTCAGCTTGACGCAGAGGCGGTATAAGGCCTCGTTCAGGGACACGCGTTTTCTCCGTTCATGGAGAGGCAGTTCAGTGACATAGCGGTTCTTGGCGCGCACCCGCCACGTCGCTTGCCGCGACCCTGAACGCGGCCTAAGACTGGGAGCGATCCGAGCCGATACGTTGTAATGTTCGCATCTGTACGACATGCGCTCGCATTTTGCTGCGTTGCTGCAGGGCGTTTTCATTTCATATGACTAAAATACAGAACATCATTTACAAACCATTTAGAGTTGGGCAGGGGTCCCAAACTTCAATTAATTCATGCTTGCCTGGTTCCCCAAGATACAAGAACATGCCTAGTTTGGGGACCCTTGTTACTTTGTTAGTGATGTTCTCTATTTTTGTATGTTGTAAAACATTTTTTGCAAACAACACAGTAAATAATAAGTAAAAACCGTGGATAACACCGCGATCCGGCTCGCATCGCTCACGGCTACGCCTCTACGCGTTGCGTATTCATCAATTGCAGTTCACCTTTGGAGTTTTCACCATCATCGTTTTAATAGCGCATTCCATCTCGTAAATCGCAAGGTTACTAACATTCAGCATCTATAACAGCTGTAGGTACTTGTCAGCAACTTCCAGCTTCACACATCGAGTTACATCATCACATCTCACAGCTGTATGGTGTGCGTGACCACGAGTTTGAAGCTCGCATTTCAGCGTTTCCTTTTTGCATGTCTCATTCATTAACAATTTTTGAGATTTTTAGGAGTAGTTCTACGAACACCGGAAGTCAATGTCATTACCAAATACATAAAATATAAATAGCCTATATACGTCCCACTGCTGGGCACAAGGCTCCCCTTAATCAAGCGGGAGTATGGAGCATACTCAACCACGCGGTTCAACTGCGAAAAATAATCCCAAAATCTTTTATCTTCTTGGAAATATCAATTAGAACTTGTGTACTTTATACATCGTCAATTTACGTAAGGTTAAAACTAGACATCTGCAAAAAGATCAAGAATTCTAGGATATTTTTGCATTAACGGCAGGTAATGAGATTGACCAGCGGTGTTCGAGGATCTACCCTCGAATATTACTCAACATTTCCTAGGTTTATTAACGTGATATTGTTTTGTGTAGCGAGTACCATCCACACGGTGATCAACGACAATTGGGAGCCTGTGATCCGCGATATAGCTCCCGTGGCCTTCGAACAAATCATCAAACGCTGCGTGGACGAGGCTAAGAAACTGTTTGCCGCCATCCCTGCCGACCAGCTGCTTCTACCGTAAACACTCCGCTTTATGAACCTGGGACGTTTCCTACTCGAGACCTACGGCCTAGGCAAATAGCAAATGTTTCTATTTCTACACTCGTTAACGTGTAACTCGCGCGGATCTAGACTCCTCGTACTTGAGACAAGGTTTTTTTTTTATTTGGACATTGGGCGGGTATTGGGCTACGTTAGCGAGAGTAAATATAGGAACATTTGCAACTGGGCTACGCCTTCTGAAAGGTATAGATATCGCAAGCCAACCTATACGACTTCTCTCATTTTATGCTACGCATTTTAATGTTGCTATTATAAATCCTAAAAGCTGTAGGTGTACTTATTAGTCAGATGCATACCATAACTTTTATTTCAAAGATAAACGAACGCTTAATTCGTATTATATTTACCTATGTACCTATTTAGCTATCGTGGCGTCATGGGACCTACTTAGTTACCACAATGCGGCAAACTTGTATCTGTACAAAATTGACGAACTTGCGTTATCTAAGTTCTTTATCATTGTTTGTGGTCATTTTTATGTAACCAACAAAGTGTAGGTACCTATTTATGTAGTGAGAACATTTTAAACACACTTATTATTGTCAAAAGGTAAGGACTTCTAAAGTATAAGGACTTCTTTCTAATGAATTATGCAATGTCCCAGTTTCTTTTATAAGTTTCTTTAATTTTAGCCCCCAAGAGCCAGTACTAGTTATACCAAATACTACTTAGAAGCACAGGTGTGGGTTTGATGCACATGTACACACTATTATTGTATTCTATGATGGTATAGTCTTAGTACTAATGTGCAATCATGTTGGAACTCTCCTATTGTGGGGATGCAGTAATGTTAGGTTTTGGAAACAAATTGTGTTCAAAACAATATTACCATTGCAGTGTTGTGCTAATGCCTGCTAATATGAGCTATTATTCACTAATGCTCACACCTAGCTGATATTAGCATAATAACTATGTCCTTTACTGTGGTATAGCAAAGTAATTGGCCACAAGAAGACTGTATTTTGTAAGGAATTTGATGCTTTGTTCATTGGCAACATCATTAGGTATAATAAGTTAATTTGTTTTAGGTATTTGTGATAAATAATATTAGCTCCTAAGTTAGGTCCAATAAGCAATAATTTATAAATAAACTTATAAAAATTAAATTATGTTTTTTTAATTGGAAACAAATTTCGAAAAACATAGAAATTTAATTTCTTGAAATAATTATAACAAACAAAAGCGAAATATAAATGCATGATAAGATAACATCAAAAATATAAAAGTTTCCAAATTACTTGATTATGCTTAAAACTATAAAACACTAAGGCACTCGTCAGGTCTTATAGACCTTAATAATATCAATAATTCGGAGCATTTGGCTGAGAGTTGTAGAGTTGATTGATATCTATCGTGGGCACATGGCGTGGCGACCACCATCCACAGGCAGGCTCGCTCCCGTTATATTGCTGGCCAAGTCGCTAGCCAGGAACGCAATAGTAGCGGCTACCTCCTCTGGCTTACCCGGGCGACCCAGTGCATGTGTCTCCTTAGTCCTTTCCAGGAAGGCAGCATACTGCTCCTCAGTCAACCCTCCTCGCTTCTGCAGGTTCGTGAGGATCACTCCAGGGTTCACACAATTCACTCTAACTCCCTTAGCTGCCAGCTCTAGTGCCACACACCTGGTAAACTGATCTACGGACGCCTTGGACACGTTGTACGCGAGGACGCCGGGGAAGGATCGTATTCCGTTGACGCTGGACACATTGACAATATTACCTTTAGTTTTGAGTAGATGTGGCACTGCCAACATGGTGAGGTAGTAGATTGAGCGCACGTTAGTGTTCATGAGCCGATCATATTGAGCCAGAGATGTGTTCTCGATAGTACCGGTTTCGATAATGCCGGCGTTATTGACCAGAACGTCCAGCTGTCCATAGTGATCTACGGTGCTTTTTACGATGTTCTCAATGTCGCTCTCCTTGGTCAGGTCGGCGGGAACGAGGAAGGTGGAGGCGGCCTTATCGCAGTCCTTGCTCACCTTCTGCAAGTTTTCGACGTTTCTGCCGGTGAGCGACAGCTTCGCGCCGAGTTTGGACAGGAACACCGCCGTCGCCGCGCCAATCCCGGAGCTCGCGCCGGTCACGATCACAACTTTCCCAGCAAAATTCATCTTAAACACAAATTCTACCTATTCTTGAATAATAATTTCAGGAATTTAATGTAGTCTTATCAAATTATAAATAGAAAGCTATAGAAAGACTTCCACACGACAGAGAACAGTGGAGAACAGTGATAACGATAAATCAAATCTCAACTTGTTTACTCCACCAAAAATAAGTCTGTTCCCTACGTCAAGATAACAGATATTCAGTTTCGAAATTCTATTGGTGAAAAAACAAAACGTACCTACGAATTTAACTAATAGTTATGAAGAGTGATAAGAGTGATAAGAAAATTAAAAATATTTTCAATGAAAACAAACCTAAATTTGACAGTTGTAAAAAAAATCGAAGTCGCAGTTTAAAACTCGAAAAACCGTAAAAACCGGTAAATGACATAAAAAGTATTTATATAGTAATGCAAATCGTAACCAAATAGATTTCATTCTGAAAAGCTTTGTCACTGTCATTAATCGTAATTTCAATAAAATTGTAAATAAACAGTAACAAATATGACATAGATATATGTGAAATTTTTCGTAATTCTTTTTTTGGAGATGTAAAATTGTAAAATTATTAGTAAAAGTTTAAAAATATAATGCCAACAGTGAGTTACTACATTAAATTTTGCATTCAATATAGATATAAAGAATAATTATTGTTTATTGCAAACTGCACTAGTAATACTAACAATACTTTCAGAAAGAAATTATACATATTCATATAGGTCAAGCAGGAGTTCAAGTGGCAAACGCATGTTGGGAACTCTACTGTCTCGAACATGGCATCAGACCAGACGGCATCCTGGCGTTCGCAGATGATAGTAACTCGGCAGGAGCATTTTTCAGTCACACTGGCGCAGGGAAGACAGTACCAAGAGTCGTTATGGTTGACTTAGAACCTACACCAATAGGTATGATACATGTACTTTATAATAAATTATGTTTCAAAGAATTACGAAATCCATTAACCTGCCATCACCACTTATTATCGGCCACTTGTTTTTTCAATGCCTCTTACCACTCAAGGTGGTGTCACAGACACCACCAGTGTGACAGTATGTCACATGTGGTTTATTATGTAGCGGTCATCGTCGTTGAGCTCAGCTATAGCTATCCACCAAAACTATGACAATATTTTACGTGGCTTGTCCTACCACGTCCACTAGTAAGCGACTCTATCGCTTGGAATGTATCCTGTGTTATAATTTATAATATACTAATAATAATCTTCATTTTCTTTGAATAGATGAAATACGAACGGGAACATACAGACAGTTGTTCCATCCAAACTCTTTACTCACAGGCAAAGAGGACGCTGCTAGTAACTTTGCTCGCGGCTACTTCGGCGTTGGACGAGAAATGATAGACGTAGCTCTTAACCGTGTGCGATTGGTGGCAGAAGACTGCGGCTGTCTTCAAGGATTCATTATTTTCCGAGCCTTTGGTGGGGGCACTGGTTCTGGATTTACTGCTCTTATGCTCGAGGGCTTAAATAGAGATTATGGGAAGATATCAAAAATTGAATTCGCAATTTATCCCGCTCCCAAAATATCGCCTATAATCGTTGAACCTTATAATGCAGTTCTAACTTCTCATGCCTGCATGAACACTGAAGATGTTTGCTTTATCTTCGACAACGAAGCACTGTATGAAATATTAGCACGATCTTTAGACGTCCCAAGACCTACGTATACCAACTTGAACAGACTCATTGCTCAGGTATGAAACTTGATGTGAGACAATAGTTTTTTTTACGGTAAACCCTCAGTGCACGACTCGCACTTGACTGGTTTTTGTCTAATTGAGCCTTCTTTCCAGGTTGTTTCTTGTATGACCGCGTCCATGCGATTTGAAGGTTCTCTAAATGTAGAGTTGGTGGAATTCAGGACAAATCTGATTCCGTATCCCAGGATTCATTTTCCGCTAGTTACTTTTGCTCCTTTCGTCCCCGCGTCGAAGGCGTACCACGAGGCTAACACAACCTCGCAGCTGATGATGGCATGTTTCGAACCGGCCAACCAGATGGTGAAGTGCGACCCGAGGCAGGGCAGTTACATGTCTTGCTGCTTGTTGTTTCGAGGAGACGTAAATCCAAATGATATCAATGCAGCCATTAATCAAATTAAGGGTATGAGGAGCATTAAATTTGTGTCTTGGTCTCCTACCGGGTTCAAGGTAGGTACTTAACAAAATGTTTTACTTACTCTATTATGACAACTTTATGATTTGAATGCTATGTTTTACTCAACAGATCGGTCTTAACTATCAGCCTCCGATGACGGTGCCTGGTGGAGACTTGGCAGCATTACAGAGGGCAGTTGTTATGGTCGCAAACTCGTCCTCTGTTCGTGTTGCATGGGAACGTCTTTGTAAAAAATTTTCGCTCATGTACGCGAAAAGAGCGTTTGTACACCATTACGTGGGAGAAGGATTGGAAGAAGGTGAATTCAAAAATGCTTTACAAAATATAAAAGCTTTGTCCAATGATTATAGAGAAATGGAAGGTTGAGTTTTTTTTTTGTAGTGATTGATAGTAATCAGTTTCGTCTTTTGGGATGTAAGTGTACTTTCTGATGTACTTTTCACATAAAAAAAATTCCTTGTAATAATGTGTATCATTTCATAAACGTTCATTGAATTACTGTTAAAGCTAGAAATGGTAAAGCAACTTTGTAGGTATAGAACTCCATTAGAATAAATAAAAACGTGAAATTTAGGAGGTCCGGCAGATTTTGATATACGAAGTTTTAAGTTCTCTTTCTAAAAAAATACCTTTTGTTATAAGTTATTGAGGACAGAATTCTAAGGCTGAACAGTTCGCCGGAGGCCCGTGTGGGACTGATAAATAAGTGAGATATGATTTATATCCGAGTATGGCCCACATGAATGTTACAACAATATAAAAACTTTTCATTTAAAAAAACCGATAATATATTCCACAAATTCAAACTCTACAGCATTTCTGAAAAAAAAAATAACTTGACATTGACGTTTCGCAGTTAGGTTATGTTGATTTAATTTGAAAATTATGATACAATAATATTATATTGTATCGCATTACGAGCAATAATTTACCCCTGCTAGTGTTACTTGGTATATTAATTTCGTATTTAAAAGTAAATAAATTTGTAACTGTATATTATTATTTTTTTCTGCTGCAAACTGCGGTTGGTATATCAATTATTATTTTCTCGCTATGATTACTTATCTTTCCTTACAATAATAATTATATATATAATTATATTATGAAACCCATTGTCTGTGGATTATAAGTATCTTTTCAACAACTATCACACTGATATAACAACCGAGCGAGTGGTTTACTGTAATACACAATATAGTATCTTATTTCTTGGGTATTCCAGTTGATATCAAGATGTGGAGTGTGGCGCAGGCGTGCCGGTGCGCACCAAGCCGTCTGCTAGTGACCACCAGGAGTGGTTTCAACACCAGCGCTGTGTCCAGACAATTGATCACACCCGTCAGATACAATAAGTTAGGCGTAAATAATTATAAGGGTTTAAGGGTAAGTTTTGTATATTTTTTATTAATCCTACATGTTAACTGCCCAACTTGATGCAGATCTTCAATATACTTTCTAGTAAATGATAATCCTGTATTCAGAACAATGGAAACTATATAGGCTGATTATTTATCTATATATATATGCTCCTGTATACTTTACATGATTTTCTATAAGCTTTTATATTTTAAATCTTTAAATTCAACTTTAACTTTATGGTTTATGGCAACTGGTTGTCGTATAGTAGACAACCATTACTGCCAGAGACACTTAAAATTATTTTTGTGTAATAAATGAGATTTACCAGTATGTTATACTGGAAGTTGAGGATTTTATGATGTCTTGTTATGAAAACATTCATAAAAATCTTACTTTTGTTTTGGTATTGTATTGCACCACCTACCTACCTAACTACCCATACCTATACCTATATTTTTTTATTTATATAATACTGTTCTTATATTAAGATATATAGGTAACTGTAAGGGTCTGAATTGCCTGAATAAAATAAATAAACAACCAATAGGTACTTCTGAATAAATTATTATAAAATGCTATAAAAATAAATATCTTTTTACAACACCAAGACAAGTATTAAGACACTCTTAGAATGTTCCATGTTAAAGGTATTGCATGCCCTATAAAGAATCCTATAAAAAACTCCTGTCTGTTTGTGTCTTGTTTGTTTATTCTATTTCTTTATCTATGCTGTGTCATAGAGTTCAATATGTAATGAATTTTTCCTTTACATTTCAGCTAAAGGAACTAATCAAATCAAACGGCATCGTAGCCCGACTATGCTCATCGTCACCAAAGCCAGAAAAGACATCTAAAGTGGTTGGGTACTGGCTGCTGGGATGCAGTGGGATGGTGTTCACCGCTGTCGTGCTAGGTATGGTCACTGGGTACATTGTCCTCATTTATAGTGTTTACTATGTTGTGCGAGTTGTTGTTAATACTAGCAAGGGGAAGTAGTGTGAATAGATGTTAGTTAGATGTAGGAATAAACAATATGAGTCACTTTTTAATTCTATTCTTATTAAAAAAGTCACTTTATCTTTAACTTTATGGTGGATTTAACACCTCTCTTGTGGTTAATTTTATTTACAAGTTTTAAAGGAAGTCCCTTTATTATTTTATGTCTGTGATATTCTTATCTTAAATAAATAACATTTATTAATGTTTTGGCTTTTATTTATTCCCCCTCACACACACAGCATTTATCTTATAAGTATAGTTTAACACACATAGTATAATTATATATACTTGTGAATGCAAGTGGCCCATGTTTCCATTTCCTGTCAGACAAACTTGCTATTGTGCAATCAATTACTATGCTATCAGAGTCCTCTTTACTTTACTTCTTTTTTATTACCTTGGCAAAGTAACACAGAGTGTTGCAAAGTTCTTGCCACATATGGCCATAAGCAATACTGAACCCTTTCAAAAAACAAATGTGTGTACGTATTAGAACCATGTCACATTAACTTTCCCGATAATTTGAACTGTAACTCTCACTAAAAAATAACAAGTATGTATTATACCCGCATCCAGCGGCTTCCCGCGACCTTCACCAGATCGTCGGTCCACCTTGTAGCGGGCCTACCCACTGAGCGTCGTCCGACACGTGGTCGCCACTCCAGAACCAGCAGGACCGATCGTCGTGGAGATCCTTGGGGGAGGCCTATGCCCAGCAGTGGGCGTCGTACGGCTGATGATGATTATACATGATATTGCTCACAGTTGTACATAGAATAATATTCAATTTTCTAAAGTAGCATTGTGCCACCAGGTGGTGTGACGCGGCTGACGGAGTCCGGGCTGTCGATGGTGACGTGGCGCCTGCTGGGCGAGAAGCTGCCCACCACCGAGGACGAGTGGGAGAGGGAGTTCGTCAAGTACCAGCAGTACCCCGAGTTCAAATAGTGAGTTAATATCAATATTGGTGCTGATTCCGGTAGACATCATTTAATTTATGTAACATACGTCAATTTTACAAAAAATAACCCACTCAAAATTTACATTGTCCACTAACCCGATAGAATTAACTTGACAGCCCACGTCAAATGAGTTGCATATCAGCGAGATGCCTATTTGATTCGCCCGGGTTCATTCCTTCAGTTATTCATTTTATTTAAACACTCACATCAAAGTCTCTGAACCTCTGACCTATCTATCTCTATCTCTCTCCCCAGCAAGAACATGAACATGACTCTGTCAGAGTTCAAGTGGATCTGGTGGATGGAGTTCGCGCACCGCTCGTGGGGCCGCGCCATCGGGGCCGCAGTGTTCCTGCCGGCCGCGTTCTTCTGGGCGAGGGGGTACCTCAACAAGGGGATGAAAGTGCGCGTCGCCGTCTACTGCGCGCTCGTTGCTGCGCAGGTCCGTTGTCACACTACATATATCGTGGCCGCGGTGGTCTTGCAATAATTGTTTCTCTCTCTAGGGGGATCCCTATCATTATTCCGTTTTTACACAGGGTTCGCTTACCTAACCCGAAGATTTGACATGTCCGGTTTTTTATAGCAGTGAATACCAGTCCAATACAGGTTAGGTCACATACCTCCGAAAATGCATTTGTCATAAACAACAATTTCAGGGTCTCATGGGCTGGTACATGGTGAAATCCGGCCTGGAAGACAGGTTCCAGGGCCCCTCCGATGTGCCCCGCGTGTCACAGTACCGGCTGGCGGCGCACCTGTCTCTGGCCTTCATCCTGTACGCGGGGCTGCTGGGCGGAGCCCTGCGGGTGCTACGCCCCTTCCCTGTGTCTGCGACGTACCAGAGGATCAAGGCGCTGGCTAGTGTCACTGCTGTTGCGCATACTGTTAAGGCTATGGCGTTCTTCACTGCTATTTCTGGTGAGTTAATAACGGATTCAGAAGTACGTCCATCACAAGATGAACTAAGTACCCACACCTCAACGAGCTCTCTGTTAGACTAACGTGATAGGTGGTAAACCGTATCGCCCTTTATAAAAAAATAAGAAAATAAATGTTTTCTCCCCACAGGAGCCTTCGTGGCCGGCCTCGACGCCGGTCTAGTGTACAACTCGTTCCCCAAGATGGGCGACCACTGGGTCCCGGACGACATACTGTCGCTGGCGCCCACTGTGCGCAACTTCACGGAGAACCCGACCACGGTGCAGTTCGACCACCGCGTGCTGGGCTCCACCACGCTGGCCG
Organism: Pectinophora gossypiella; assembly: GCF_024362695.1. NCBI lineage: Eukaryota > Metazoa > Arthropoda > Insecta > Lepidoptera > Gelechiidae > Pectinophora > Pectinophora gossypiella. The sequence goes on from NC_065415.1 coordinate 16,370,721, forward strand.
CCGCCAGCCTGCTGTGGCTGCTGGCGCGGAGGACGCCGCTGTCGCCGGCGGCCAGGAGGGTGGTCAACGCTGTGGGCGCTATGGCCTGGCTGCAGGTAAATGGCGGCATTTTATTATTATTAGTTGGCTAAACTTGCTCATGACAAATCTGCAGCTGCTGTAAAAAAGAGATACTGACTGCAGATATTATAGCAAATAAAAAAATGTACTGTTGGCAACTCAAAATTTTTTTAACTGTGGCAATTTTTGGCTCGCTCTGCTAAGAACTACGTATAATAGTGGCGTAATGTTATGTTATATTATGTTGCAATCGACCTGACTACGTCGTAATGTATGTATTATGTACGTTCTAGGTATGTATGTCCTATTTGTATACTGTTTTTGTCTTATGTGATTATGCATTATTAGGTAGTTTCCTAGGTCAAAGATAAATTACGAACTTCTGATTACTTACTAAATAAAGACAGATCTAAAGTTGACAAAACACGTTTTCTTTTTTCTATATAACTTATGGATTTTAGTAAAGAAAAATGTAATGAGTGTGACATTTTGTCACGTTTTTCTATGACAGCACAGGTTGCTTTTTCATACAAAGCAAATTCCTTAGGAATTTCGTGTTTTGACGTTTAGTAAAGAGTAACTGATCTGACTAGTTGGAAACTAACCTATTCCATAGTATTTCGTGTTTTGACCTACAATAAGTCACATCACTACAATAAGTCACAACAAAAAAAAACGTGTTTTGGCGTTTAGTAAAAAGTAACTGTTTTGACTAGTTGGAAACTAACCCTATTTTGTATTGTATTGTCTTCCCCACCAGGTGGCGCTGGGCATAGCGACGCTGGTTCACTTCGTGCCCACGCCGCTGGCCGCGTCGCACCAGTCGGGCTCGCTCGTGCTGCTGTCGCTGGCGATATGGCTGACACACGAGATCAAGCTCATCAAGTATATACCCAAGTAGACCTTACCTCCATCGAATTTGTATACAGCCTCCGCAAGCGGTTATTAGACTAGCCAATCCACCCAGCCCTACAGCTACAGCGGTTATTACATTTGCCAATCCATCCTGCCCGATACGTCAAGGTTACGGGCTCGCGCGTCATCATCATCATCTCCTTAGCATTATCCCGTTATTCACAGGGTCCGCTTATTTAACCTAAAGATTTGACAAGTCCAGTTTTTTACAGAAGCGACTGCATGTCTCACCTTACAACCAGCGCAATACGTTTTGTCACGATGTTTTCCTTCACGGCTAAGCACGTCACGAGCAGATCGTGGTTACCATGGTTACACCAATTTGCTATTAGACTATACGATTCCGATCGCAGAGCCCGTGACCTTGACGCATCGGGCAGGATTGGCAAATGTAATAACCGCTGTAACCTGCTGGCTGGATAAAAGAACTAGTAGAACCGGTTTATTTATCACGTACGTTGCATTCACATATCGCACGTGCTGCGATAAATGAGTCCACGCTATTGGCGACGTGATATATAACCTCATTCCATTGGTTCTTCACAGGGACAGATATTTATTAGGCCAATTCGCTATACTTGAGGCAGGGTCAGTATTTCTTGGTTCTCTCAGGATAATGCATGTTGCTAGTCTGTCGTGCAGGCCGCGTAAGAGCGGCAATACACGTCAAAAGCAATATTGCTATTTAGTGTCCGACCGAAGTTTCGGTTTCGGCCAAAATACGGGTTTCGGCTTAGTTTCGGTTTAGGCTGAAATCCGGCCGATATGAAAAAGTGTTGAATGAATGAATGTTGTTCATGTAGTTCTGAAATTATTTTAATAACATTTTTAGGGATACTGAAAAAATACATTTAATAAGTATTGTATGGTGTAAGATGAAATGGAATATTTGTAACACTAATGTTTTGGCAATAGCCTGATTATTTCTTTATTTTTTGTATATTTCTTCACAGGAAACACTATTATTTTCATTGAGTACTGATTATATAGGTTACAATAAGCAGTATTTAGTTAACAATGTGGGTAAAATGGCATTTCAATCAGGGGACTGTGCTTAACTTAATATTTAGTGCATAATGTTTGTGTTATAAAGTACGCTTGTTAGAAATGAAACACAAAATAAAATTGTTATTCACAAAGTGATTTTTATTTGAAAATTTAAAATGCTAATATTGCTTACACACTGAAAACCTTGTTTATGTACAAAACAGATCGCCGGCGGCTGTTTGACCACCACTCAAACTTATGTAAATATTTTATAAATTCAAATCCATTTAATACGGCTACATAAAGTTGAATTTTAATTTATTTATCGATCAAAATACATTCTTAAAAGAAAGGGAGAATAACCAATTTTCCGGGCCTATTCCCTAGTTATGACGTAGGGTAGTGGGCAAACAGCTCCCAACGCTGGGAAGGCGGGGAATAACGTAAGTTGCAACTCAATACCTGAGTCGCTACACTATGACCTTTCACGACGACGTTTGTTAATGCTGCCAAATGAAAAAGGACAATAAATAAATAAAATAGTCTTAAAAATTCATGTTTTTAACGGCTTTTGATATGTTAAATTAGGCCATTTCAATATCTCAGCACTAAATGGCAATAGGCACGCCACTATTACATGGGACTTAAACATAGCTGGCGACGAGTGGGTGCATATACTATACACCTCTGCCATGATGTTATGTTAGCAAATCGAAAACGAAATTATTCCTTCAGTGCAAAATTTATAATATAAATAAGTAGAGAATATCGCCAACAACTGGCAACACTGACAAACGCCGGCAGGAGGGTAAAATCCAAAATATACAACTCATTTACAGGCTTACGGTACTCGCAGTGAATTTGTTATTACCATACCTATCTATCTACAATAGTACAATATCTAATTCAACGCGCATGCGTGATCCGAACCGTTATAACAACGTTGTTATAATTACGTAATGCCTGAAGGGTTCCGGTTTAACGAAGTTACAACTTCACTACTTCCAAAGTGATAAGTGACAAGTTTATACAGAATCTTATACCCCATTTACGTGGCATGATTAGAGTGACATATCTCTCGTCTCTTTCGCGCTAGACGATTGAACTATCTCTGTCCTGTCATTCTAGTCATGCTACAATAATTATGATTAATAACTGTACTTATCCAGCATTTTAGCCAAGATGTGTGTTACCATTTGGTCAAACGAGGCGTGAAACTGAGACGTGTTTGAGTATCATTTTATGTTTAGTATTTGTTTTATTTTTCTATGAGGCTGTATACAGCGGCGCAGCATGGTCAATTTTAGAGACAAATCTCATTAAATAAAGATTAAAAAAACACTTGTAAAATTGTAACTATCGTTGAAGCGGTCCCCTTTTCTCCCTCTTCTAGACATAATGGCGATAGTCTAAATGCAGGTCGACTATAACATATTATTTCATGTTCCACTCTGAACTGAATCTGTACAATACGAGTAGCAAACTTTATTTACGAAATGAACAAACGGTGATTTTGTACCTTGGAAATTATATTCAAGAAAATCGAAATGCTAAAGTATGTCATAGTTGAATATTTAGGCAATTATATTTAGTTAACGAAAATACAAAATAGCAGAGATCAATCGATGCTATGTTTTGCTTTTTTCTTTTTTGTGGAAGGCCTGTAATTGGCTTTGTGTTGTTAGTTTCTATGTTAGCAGTAGATCTCCCGAAAACTAAATAAATTTAAAAAATGGGAGTATTTTTGCGTTATTTGCTTTAATGGCGGACATAGAATCAACCGGATAGTATTGTAAGTGTAAAGAAGCCTAAAAAATATTGTCAGACTAAAAACACTTCCTTAACAATTTGATGAAATTTGCTGCTGAAATATTCAACTATAATACAAGTACAAGTCGCTATGTTCAACAAATCAATATTGGATGCAATCTTGATAATTAATTATTCATTCGGACAATTCCGCTTTATATACACTTCGCTAGTAATTATTAATATTGTACGCTAATTAAACTATATGTCACTTTAACGTTAATTTAGTATAATTGTTTTATTTTTACGAATTGGAAATGGATTATACAAATCGAGTTAAAGTGACTGTATAGCCAATTTACATTTTAAAAGAACCTTCGGAAAAGATATAAAATATACGGCTGATAAACTAAAATAAAGTATTTTATGGTTGGTATTTGTTACACATTTCATGTGAGTCATATAAAAACACATATAATAATCATCATTTTCTAAGGGGCCTCTATGTGTTGGTTTCGGCCCCACACACGCCTTCCAAAAGTCCGGGACTCCATAGTTCAGAGTTATGGAAACGACATACAAACAATAATTATTATAAAGTGCGCTCAACTAAGTACCTACTACAGAAACAATAATCGATACAATATCATGTCCAAACGTATTTTACTAACATAATTAGCGCTAAAACAGGTTATTTACTGCCGCATTTATACGTGACATGAATAGAAAATATTAAAAGAAAATAAATTTTGGATATACCCGTATATGTTAGTGACAAGTGCTATCGCTAAGACTGTATAGAGACGTCGAAGTATTGGCAAACGAACTGCATTTGGATTGCTAGTTTTTTTAAAGTGCAAGCGACCAGCGCTACGACAGGTTACTGTTGAACCAACATAGCACCACGCCTGTATTTCCGACGAGGTTAGCACAGGTGTATAATTGTATGTATATGTATAGTACATAGAACCATTCCTCGCCAGCTCAGATGATCACTCAACAAATGCAATAAAAGTTATTTTTCTGATTTCATATTATGATTTTCTTAATTTAGAATATTTTTTTATTCTTATTATTTATTTTAAGTGCAATAAAAAGTTTTTATATTGTATTTTAGGATAAGTTTGGGAGCTAAACCCGTCGAATTGCTATCAGCTGTACGTAGAAAACACATTTTTTTTAAATCCAACTAAATTTTGGATCATAGATAAATCACGTGGTTTACAGGATTAGTGCCCGGTTAGTGTAACCCCCTATTACATGGGACTTAAACATAGCTGGCGAAGAGTGAGTGTATATACTAGGTATACACCTGCCTGCCTCTTTGGGGCCTCAGACGTGATGCTAATTTATGTTATTTTATAAAGGTGTATATCAGTTCGACCCTGTTACTTGCAGAACCGACTGCATCCCAAACATAGTTTGTGTGCCATCACCTGACCAGCAATTCCTTAATACTATCAACAAGAAACGACCTGCCATTTTCGGAGTAAATATGGGTTTACTATACTATAAAAAAATACAGGCCGTCTCATATTGACAGTGGTTCTGTTTAGCTCTTATAACTGGGGGGTTAAAAGGGCCACATTGAAGCTATTCACCTAAATAAGCGATGTTACTTTTGACATTTGTTTTATATGCGCAAATGTCAAATTACAATATTGCCATTTAGATGAATTGCTTCGATGTAGCCTCTTTTCAACCCCCTTGGTCATAAAAGCGCCAAACAAACATCGAAACATAACCAAGTCCCTGTTATGAGGAAAGTGGAAAACGATATAGCACCATACTGTAATTCCTTAGTCAAATAAAATCAATTAAGATTTAGAAGTAATAAATAAAAAATATATTTGAAAATACTCCTCTTCTTTGTGAGATATGTCGATTTTGTTCAGTATAAAATTTCGAGATCTAAGATAATGAAAAATAGGACATATAATAATAATATTAACAAAATCAAAAATAAATGAATAATGCTGCTGTTTCCAGAGTACAAACCTGTACCTATTTTTCTTACCCGCCGAATAGGAAAAGGACGGATGATTGACAACTTATTCTAAAACAGTACCCGCATGAATTAAATAGGTAATCTCGCTGGTATGCAGCACGTGTGGGGTGTGCTGTCAACTAAATTCGGTTGGGTAAAATGCCATCATCAACATTTTAAAAAGGTTGTATTTCTGCTTAACGTAGACGTGGGTTCCATAAATTTTCAACCTATCGACTTCCCGTCGACCCGGCCCTTTCCTTTTTGGCGGATAAGAAAAGGACAGGTATAGCTTAAAGTTAGGTGACTGGAGTCAGCACCATTATCACGATAAAGGATGACTATGATCCAAAAAAATGTTCTTTACATATATGTAATAAAGAGAGTAAACAAAAATGGTATAGTAACAAGCCTCTCCGTGTAAAAAATATCTTGAATATAAATACGTCTCTAAACTAACATGTTAGTACTAAATTAATAGAAATCTAATTAGAACTCCTGTATAATAGTTGTCGCGGCTCCGTATGGTTGCGCTGACACGTGGCGCTGATTTATTATTTTTTATATTAACAATGAAACGAACAGCCAGTGTCGCTTTTACAAACATCAGCAATTGAATAACTTGAACGCGTAGTTACAAATTAGGCCTATTATCCGGGTTTTTATATTCAAGAAGCGTAATGCTTTGACAGAACCACACGGTGAACGGAATACTAACTCCAGCGAAGTAATTGTATGAAAATATGAAATGAGGATTGAATTCATACCATCTCCATATCAGTGTTTAGAAAGGAATTTTGAAAAACAACTTTTGGATCCAGCTACTAGCCCAAACCCCTGCTCCACTAGCCTACAGTGGAGCATCGTGGTGGAGTACACTCCATACCGGAGGCCTGTGCCCAGCAATGGGACGTATGCAGACTATACAAATGCTTGCCACCGACGCTCTATTGGCGCGCGTTGCGGCAGCTTTTCTAGTATGGCAAGGGACCCTCTAATTTTACAAATGCAGATGCGATTATTTAACTATTGTATCAGGAAATCTCATGAATATCGTGTAATGAAGTATCAACAACTGCAGATATGATTCCATTCCCATTTACAGTAAATCCAGACAAGAACCTAAGTAGCAATTATAAAATAGATATATGACCAACCAAGTGTCGCCGGCACGCGAACTCGTGCAACATCGACACGCGGCTACAGTGCGACAACGTGCGACATATATATCTCCACTATTCACGTACAACACAATCCGTCATGGGGTAGTGGTACACTCATTCGTTATTTACGTCCATCGATTCAATTTCAAACAACCCAACTGTATCTCTTAACACGTAACATGATCAGAGTGACATATCTCTCGTCTCTTTCGTACTAAGCTGTTTACCGTTAGTGCGAAAGAGACATCAAATACAAACTTGTGCACGTACGTTATATACTAATGTTTGATTACAATAATATTAAAATATAGTATCAGAACGCTCCGCCGATCTAGTCTCCTTCGCGATAAGCGATATATCTCTGTTCTGCTCTCATTCTAATCATACTACGTTTTAAGGGCTATAGTCGGTTATAAACTGAAGTTGGCTGCGAAACGTTCATTAAGTAAAAACCCCACCTACTTTTGTGAATCATTTTTCATAAACAAATCTTACACCCGAAACACAGAACCGAAACTTATCAAAATACTTAATAAATTTCCCAATATACGAATATATCATCTAATTACTTAACAACAATTTTATTAATAATTTTGCGCATTTTAACTCGTGTGCAATCTAATAATAAATTTAGTACGAGCTAGAGGAAATAAAGTTCAGTACAGGGCGTACCGTAGTGTGTAACATGCAAAATTAAAATCTAGCGATAGATTATAATAAAAATAAACAATACGTTTATAATAAAGTTTAAAGAAAATTTTCACATCACAATACATGGCAGTCATTTGTGTACAGAGCTCGCGGTTGATCGCTCCACACTAGAGAAACAGACATCGAAACAAGCCAAGAAGAAACGACAAACAAAATGGCCGATATATTTGAATTTAGAATAAGTAAATGCACTGTGATTGGGTAGCAAGTCTGAGCTTTTACGGTACTGAAAAGTATCGGCGTCCGAAGGACGTAATATACGATCCCGACGACCCGATCACTCTAGCCATAGAGGCAGCCAATCAGCTCGCGACACCAAACACTTCAGGTCCCCGATACCGACCCCGCCGGCGTGGTCGACGATTTCCCTCATTCAGCGCTTATCGCTATCGACCCACTAGGGTCGATTAATTCTTTCAAATATTTTTCCTCTCAGACGACGCCCTGAGCCGAGGTTCGCGCCCAACTGGGCACCCTCAGGCCTGTTGTCTTAAACGTTGTACCGGGTGAGAGCCTTCAGTGCTCCCCATTTGTCCGGCCAAGTAGTTAATGCCATCTGCGGCAAATCTACAATAAGTCACGTCAAAAAAAAAAAAAAAAGTCTGAGCTTTCAAAAAGCAGTAGATTCATATGCCCAAGATTGCGTACGTATTCTTCTTGACTCATTTATAACAAGACATAATATCTATACATAAAAAAACCTACTATGTACTTCTTCACAATTATCTGACAACTTTAACAGTTCCTTGCGCGGCGATTTATATATAACTGCGGCGCCACTAATAAAGTAAGTTTAATCATTTATAAATATTGCGTCCGAATCGCTGTGTAGTACCTGTAAATACAGCTTGGTACAAAGTTAGTATAAGACCTAGGGTTATAGCGAGCTATCTTTGTAAAAGGGTATCGAATGCGGTTTATATGTGTGCACGCCTTACACACACACACAATCGCCAACTCAAACATTTGATTTACTGTTTACTACTATATACTGTTTTTTATTGAATTTTATGGGTTTTATTTTACTTTTAGGATACGCATAGATACAGACTGTGTTTGTAACCCTTCTATCAAGATAGCTTACTGGTTTATACGGCCGGCAACAAAAGTTTATGAACTCATCTAGTTTTTCCAAAACTTTAGTAGGTATTTCGAAAACATGTCCATCAACTTTCGTTGCCGACTGTAACATACTTTATGTTGTGCACCTGCTTGTAATCTCCAAAATAATTGATAGTCGTTATCTATTTCACTCGCCGTAACAATACAGTCGTACGCTACATTGGGGCATTTGTAGGTAAATGTAATTCATATTTCCTAAGTATACATATACATGTAGTGTTTGTGACAGCAAAGGCCCTGCGAAGACGGACTTTAGGTCAATTTAGGACTCTGAAGAACTTTTTAGGACGCCTTCTAGGCCTCTAGGTCTCTAGAAAGGTTTTGGAACCTCTAGAATACTCCTAGTGCCCCGTAGCATTCTGAAACTATCTTTAGGACGTCAGAACGCTTTAAGACTCCGATGAATTTCTGAATGCTTTAGGACACTGAAACTTTCGAGAACTCTAGAGCTAGCAAGGTCCATCCCACACAAGGCCAACAGTCTAAAGTCACGTAAGATACAAAGAAACGCTTCATAGATATGGCATACAGTATACCTATACCTTACTTTACAATAATTCGATTGTGATAAATACATAATTGTACACTTTTAATTTCTTAGCGCGATAAGGATGGCTGGTTTTAGTATATTATCTGCACTTGCGGCATGGCGCTCGGTATCTAAGTATACGCGACAAGTATCGTGGACTTTAACCGCCTGCGGTACCTGTCGCGTCGCGTGAGTCGTGCCGCGACGGCTGCATTGAAATATATATCTACATTAACAGCCGGTATTTTATTTAATGGCTCGCGTATTGTCCTTGATATGGTTCAACTTTGTCCTGTTTGTCGCGTCGACACTGACGCGTGAGAATTAAAGCGATTAGCTCTTTTTTAATTTCTTATGCACTGTACACTATATGCATTTGATAAGAAATATTAACGTCATCATTTGCATTCAATAGAATATTATTTTCAATAAAACATTAATGTGCAATAGTAAATTGTAATGGCTGGAACTCTGCAAAGTTTCAAATAAGACGGGCGATAAAACGTAATAGTATTGTTTATCAATTGTCTAATAAGGAGACTGTTTGGAACTGTCTTATTAGACAAAGGACAATAGCCTAGATACACTTAACATGAAAACGTCACAAGCAATAATGACGATCAAATTCCCCGTATGAAATATTTTTACTTCTATTTAAAGCGCGAAGGGAGGATTCGGGCCGTCTAACATACGTCGCCTATATACCTATCGCAGCATATAGGGTAGTTGTAAGAGAAGATAATTTTATAATAAGTATATAAAAGGCGCGACTATTTGCCAACGGAGATTGTCTGACTGTATGTGTACCAAATGCAAAAAGATAGTGTTGGGTACCGACAGGACGCGAGGCGCGACGAGACAGGACGAGACAGGACGAGACGAGCCTGTGGCAGCGGCGCGGGCGGCGGCGCCGCGCGACTAGCTCGGCGGCTGCGGCTCCGTGCTCACGATCACCTACACGACAGAATATTTCAAGTTTAATCAAGAACAAATACTTCGACAAACTTTCGCATGCCCAGAATAGGTGGGTTGAACAAGGTTAACAATTAAAATATAACTCATAAGTTAACATTACCTACTCTACTGTTGGACTTCTACCGAAGATATCCACTATTACCAAGGAAGGATATGTGAGAAGACTAGTTAATAATTAAGACTAGATCTGCCTTACCTGCACGATGTACCCGGGCGTGATGTTGGCTTCCTCTACCAGCAGGCGGTCGGCTAGCAGCTTGCCGCCGTAGAACCAGCGCTGCCGCCACGGGGAGATGTTTTCTTGCGCCTGACACACACATTATTATGTTAGCAGCTGTATTTTAACATATAAGTACCTACACACCATCTAATTTTAAGTTATACCTGTCATTTTCTTATCCACCAAAAAAGTTATGCATTAATTTTAAAATGAATGCAGCAGGCCTTGTACGTTTACCGCGCGCGCGCGACGTGAATTATATCGAGGGTTTCAACAAATAGACGCAGCACATGCTATCTAAATCCCTTGATATAATTCGCGCCGTGCCGCGAGGACAGGAGACTCCTCCTAATTTTATTTTAAGGAGACTCCTCCTAATATACGTATCTATTTAACATAATATGATTAAAGTGATATGACTCTCATCTCTACGTTACGTCTTTCTACGTTAAATATTGTACAGCTTTAGATTAAATTGGGTAACTTTTAACATAAACAGTCTAAATACAATACATTGTGTCCTACTACTGGGCATTGCACCTCCCCACTTGTATCTTTTTAAATATTTATATTCAATTTTTTTTTTCTATAAGGATAAGTGCGTAGGTGTTCTAATTAAAAACAAATGTAAGTAATAAAATATTATGTCTAACCGATAAAGAGGCCTAAAAACTTGAGCGTTAATTAAATATGAAGTAATGTATTGACACAGAAATATTCTACTTTCTCGAGAGCGGGTTTTGAGGTCGCGGCGATGTTACGTGACATCCTTTGAAGCTTCACTTAACACATGTGACTAATATTTAAAAACATAGGTGCTCAGGCTCACGTATGCTCACGCCTTGATACCGTAATTGGGGTAGGCAGGCAATAAGTATTTAGGAGATAAAAGTATGCAGTGGGACAAGAAATAAAGAAGTAGATAGAGGTATATCCCAATAGTTATTACAGATGATGATGTCCTCCCAGACGTATCGGTCGACGGCGACACCCTTAGCTAGTGTTACCCTGGGCTCTTGCATGGGCGCGGGCGTGACTAGCAAAACCAAATTTAGTTTTGAAAGTCCTGTTGCAAGAAGCACAATAGATAGTCCCACTTGAGTTACACACACTACACTACACTTAATATTACAGATACCATGTAGTTGATCTTTTTTTTTAAGTTTGGTTAAGGGTGCTTCCACCAACCACCAATGAAGTTGTATAGTAGAGAGAGTGAGAAGGGGCCTGTGCTCATTCTGTGGTGATTCGTAACCAAATTGTAAAAAAAATGTACCGTATTGTGTTTTTGTACCTCTACTAATAAATATGTGCATTTAGGGTAATTTAGGGTGTATCTTTTATTTAAAACTAGGGTTATACATACATGTAGTTTATTCTTGCACTGCGCGATGGTGTGTCGCTCGAGCACGGCGAGGTCGACGTCTCTGCACGAGTGGCTCAGCCGCAGGCGCAGCGCGCGCTCGGCGCCGCCGCACACCGGCTCCGAACACTCCGCGGGGGAGTCGCGCCCCGCCGTCTCCAGCACCATGTTGATGGGCGGCGACAGGCAGTAGATCGGCACCTACACATTCCGTACATGGTGTTAGTGTAATAAAGAACACTAACATTTTCATGAGTTTTGCGACGGAAAATTCCACTTGTTATTAAAAATATGAGCTGAATGAGGGTGGCCTTAGTATTTGTGTACAAGTGCGTAGGGTACTCACTAATTGAAATCATGAAACATTCTAATATTGTCTCCTGATCCCTTACAATACAAGGAATGAAACAACTACACAACTATTGGCAGTAAGATGATTATATTCTCTTCTATAAACACTCTTATGCTAATTTGCATTTAGCAGCTAATATGCATACCTACATGTCTTATTTATTTTAACATATACTCAGCAAACATCATACCCATTTATATTTCTCCCTTGCATCACTGCATTAGCAGTTTTCATAGTTAGATCATAATCAATATAAAATGCAAACAAAGCAAATATTGTCCTTGGCTTTAAAGCTACTGTGTCCAAAAATGTATCTAACATTGTCATATATCAATGTGGTTAGTTAATGTAGATAAATAGGTACTACATAAAATATACAGACAGATACAAAAAGTTAATGTTTAGAATTTGTTTTGTCTTAATCACATATACATGGACACATCAAATGCATAAAAACTTTCTTATATACATATACATATTAGTTACAAAACTTATTAAGTAAGTAAATAATTAGACTTGTCCCCTATTACATGGGACTTAAATATAGCTGGTGAGGTGTGGCTGGTGGGTCTGCCGACCCCTTTGGGGATACAGGTGTAATGATAAAGTTAAGTAGGTAATTGAAACAGGTCATAATGCAAGAGTCGACATGTAAACTATTGCATTGGCAATTTTTTTTATATTAAAGCTAACACAATTCTCCAATTTGCTTTATAAATAAAGGAAATTTGGACAATATTTAATAATATAATAATTATAGCACATTTACCATAATTGAGCCACCATTCATTGGACCACCAACTATGCAAAGGTAGTGATTGCAACAGGATACTGACTTTATATTTGAGGATAAACTAAAATTTATTGTGTACTTGAATTACAGAAACCACATTGATAATTTTAATGGTATTTAAGTAATTACAAATACTCAAACTACCTTTTCGTAGTTTTTACATTTATATTATATTTTTCATTTTAGCTAGAGTACTATTCAAAAATGAATTTCTTCAACTAACAAATATGCTTACAATGTCCTATACTAAATAAAAAAAATGATTTCTTGGACCCACTTCATAACAATCTTTATACTGAACTCAGTAAGCTAGTTATGTCACATAGTACCTTGGAAGCAAGGACTATGGACTACAGTTTAGCTGCAGCAGTGCACTGATGTTAACCTAAGGATTTATTTCTGTATAGTATACCTGATATCTGGTCCCCCATTCGTCATAGCACTCTGTGAGGTATCCATTGGGCACTGAGACACTGGCACCATCGAGGATGGCCTGCGCCAGCTGAAAGTCCATGGCCTCGGCCGCGACGGCCGCCGCCCGTAGCGCATCCCAGATTTCCTTGCGGCCTTCGAAGGCCGGTGCTGTGTCCCAGAATTCATCCCGCTTGCTCCTTAACTGGCCCTCCGTTAGCGGCACCTCCGACTTCCACCGGATGGTCTCGTGGCACAGCGACTGGTTCTTGCGGAGCCCCCCTGCAACACAAGCCGCGGTCAGCACGCACTCGTCACCACGGCGACATCATGACCGCCTCACCATCTACAGACCTGAATTAGGCCGCGACACCGTCCCTGATGATTCCTCTATAGGCCCACTTCCTCTCCTTGTGATTCCGATGCAGCCACCCATTGTGATCACATTCTACAATTGCATATTTAACAAATATTTACAAAAAATAACTAACAAATAACATTATATCGCCTGTCCGTTCCTGTCAAAAATTTAGCTGTATTTGTTTAGATACTGCTTTGTCCTCGACGTACCAAAAAGTGAAAGTAATTATTTCGGTACATAAAGATGTTACATTTTGAATTATTTCTAGGTTGAAAATAACAACGAGTGGCATTTATTATCAAGAACGTAATTATTTAGAGCTTTATAAATTTATATTTACAATATTTTGGATAGGATATTAATTTCACTGATATGAAACAACAAAACGCAAAAAGCCTGTTCGTTTCATCGTTTTCTTGGGGCTTTTTGGCGGGAGGCGGGAACGGGATAGTTGCTTTCTTCATTGAATAATCTAAATAATTAATACGAAGTGGTGTTTTGTGGTTAATGATCGCATTAAGTTAGTCGGAAGACATTCGCGAGTGTTATTATATTGGAGTATTCAATAAACAAAGTGTATCTGCCTATTTTCGCTTCGTGTCAGGAAGCCGCTTCATAACTCAAAAGTTTATGCGGACTTTTGAGTTAATTCGTTTGGGGTTCGGAGTAGGAGTCTACTCCGAGGGTGGGGGCTTAGGTTTCATCATCATCACCTTTCATTATTTCATTAATCATCAAGAAAAAAAATACGTCAGACATGGCTGTATGGGCATAGTTCCCTTTGCCTTACCCTTCGGGGAAAACCAAACCAAAAAAAAAAAAAAAATCATCGTTTTCTTGGATGGTGTTTATTTCACCATATTTATACCACAGGATCTGTTGTAGACAAATATTAGAAATGTCAATAATCATAATAGTGGTAACTTTGTTACTTAAAGCTCTTGGTGCCGAATTTAATTTTATAAATCGCAACTAATAACCTTACTTTTGGTAGTTCATCTGTTTGATTATCATTAGTTTATTTATAAAGTTTAACTAAAATATTCGTAATTAGTACGAAATATTCATAAATAAAGTCCAAATATTAGATAGAACTATGGCTAAACCCGCTCCAAAAGCTGGCAAGAAAACTAATGAAGAGATCTTCGCGGGATTTCAGAATCTTCGTGCGGAACAAAGACAGCTCGCAAATAAAATATCTGAATTGGAAATGGACCTAAATGAACACAAGTAAGTATAAATTACTCAATAATACAAAGTATTCATTTCAGTGTTCATGACCATTATGATTTAACGATAACCTCAATGTCAACAGGATAGTAATAGAGACCCTCAAAGGCGTAGACACGAGTCGCAAATGTTTTCGAATGATCGGCGGGGTGCTGGTGGAGCGCACGGTTGCAGAGGTACTGCCAGAGTTGGAGAGCAACCGGGAGCGGCTGCCAGCCGCTCTGGAGGCGCTTCACAAACAATTGTCAGAGAAGGGCCAAGAGATTAATGAGTACATAGAGACACACGACATCAGGGTACAGCGCGGCGACCGCGCGCCCTCCGAGGCGCCCGAACAACCTGCGGCCAAGTCCAATGTGCTGGTTGCCAGTAACTGATAGCAATACTTAGCTACATAAGTTTGTCAAGAATTTTAGCTGGGACTGATTGACATAAAGAGCTAACTTGATGACTACAATTTACAAAACATACAAGCAGTGCTTGTACCTAATACTGTGCTAGAAAGTAGTCAATGCTCATATTGAACTGTAGAAAAAGTTCTACATCATGATCAGCACAGCTTGTTATCACTCATGCCCTAATATTTTTTGCTTGCATTTTTAAGTTTGCCTGAAAGGATAATCCCATCTCAAATAAGATAATTTAACTACCTAGATAGTTTATCAATAAATTGTATGTGGTTATGAAATCAAAACACATGTATTTTTTAAACAAAATATTTAAGTTTATATTTGTAAAGTCAATATAAAGGTAATAATATAAACTTACAGTTTCCTAACAAAATACAACAATTTGCTTTCACAGCTAATTAATCTGAACATACATTAAATTAAACTTACTTATTTATAACAACCCATGGAAAAAAAATATGTTTATTAATAAATGTTGTGTAAATAATTTGTTTCTCATTACTTTCCAAATTAAGTCATTAGTCATATTACTATCTTATTGTTAAGGGAAGTATTTAATACTTAGCCTTGATTATAAAAAATATTTCTGCTTCAATCTGTGGTTTTCACCTACAGTTTTGTTCTGTCCCTATCTCTAATAGCACCTATAATGGAAAGTAATCAAGACGGTCAACATTCGATTCAATAATCTTATACTCTCAAGTACAATTATACATAAATTACTTTACATGTTTATAATAATGTTTATTGGTGTTTGTAACATTTATGCCACACAATTTTGACTACTCCATAAAAGAATTTAGTCCTAAATTTCGTTAGACTAGATCATTATACATGTATGCTGCTGACAATATGTGTACTTATTTTATAAAGTTCCTTATATATAAAGTACTCTTTAACATATGATTAAATTCGATATAAACATAACACTAATTATCACTTATTGTAGTCTCACGTGACTTTGAAGTCTACTGCTTTCTCTATGAAATGGAATGTTGTCAAAGTAAAACTGGAAACAGTTCTTCGTTTGGCAAGAAATTATTGATACACTTCCAATTAGAGGACTTTTAATAAAATTTTACCAGTTTTACCATACTATGTAACAAATACGTATTTTATCTGACTAAATTAAACTCGACACAAAGACCCGCGCATACGTTCACAGGTACACGTTATACCTTGCCTATTTTGATAAGGTCAAAGTCGCTCGTACAGTGTCTCTTCTTTCTTTAGAAGTACATAAAGTGAGTGGGCGCGAATGTCTCCTTGGGTTTGTTGGGCGACGTGTCGATGTC
Source organism: Pectinophora gossypiella (assembly GCF_024362695.1). NCBI lineage: Eukaryota > Metazoa > Arthropoda > Insecta > Lepidoptera > Gelechiidae > Pectinophora > Pectinophora gossypiella. Next base: position 16,387,354 of record NC_065415.1, read on the forward strand.
GCGCACGCGCGGCTCGGGCTGGGCCGCGGGCGGCCACTCGCCGGACCTGCCCCCCGACTTGCGCAGCACGCGCAGCTCGGTCACGCGCATGTGCTTGTCCACGGACTTGCACATGTCGTAGAGCGCCAGCGCGGCCAGGGCGGCGCCCGTGAGCGCCTCCATCTCGGCGCCCGTGCGGGCCGTGGCGCGCACCTCGCAGTGCACGGTGATGGGCCCGCCGTCGGGGCAGGGCTCCCGCGGCAGGCGCACGGACACCCGCACGCAGTCCAGCGGCAGCGGGTGGCACATGGGGATGAGGTCCGACGTCTTCTTAGCGCCGACGACGCCGGCGATCTGCGCCACGGTCAGAGCGTCGCCTTTGGGCAGCCGCGCGTCGCGGAGCAGGCGCAGTAACCTGCCGCCGACGTGCAGGAAGCACTCTGCTTCGGCCACGCGTGACGTCACGTCCTTGTCGCCGACGTCGACCATGCGGGCGCGGCCTTCAGAGTCCAGGTGAGTTAGGACGCTGTCGCCGTCGCTAGCGTCGGAGGAGTGAAGCCTAGCGGAAATATTTGTAGACTGTGGTCCCAAGAATATAGAAGTCTTGAGAGTTGATGGGAGCGGGAACGTGGGAAACTTCTTGGTGACCGAAGGTAACAGGGCCTTAGAAGTCTTGCGAGGTGTGAGGGTCGCAGCCCGGTGCTCCGTCGCGCCTCGTGCTGGAAGGGCCACATCGCTATACAGTGGGATCTTCTTGGCTAACCGCCTATCAGAATCATGGGTCGGTTCTCCATTCGCGCGAGATTCTGCATGCCTAGTAAATATTAGTTACAGTTTAGAAACCCCTGCCTTGAGGAACGATTAACCCGGGAATAATGAGGAACGATGAAATGAATTTAAAAATTCAAATTGAATAATGGTGCATTGAAATTAAGTTTGAAGCGAAATTGCTCATGATGGAGAGTGATTTGCTCTATCTTGCAGCAGTTACACATAATAATTAGAATTTACAATGGCTATAATAAAAATCTGTCAACCAGAAGTATAAGATATGGTCTGAAGTCCCTTTGGTTGATCGCGAGGGGACTAGTGCTTGACAGAGGGGCATAGAGAGGATGCTTATGACATGTTTTATATGAATCAACAAGGTTGAAGAAAAATGCAGGGATGTAAAGAGACTAGAAGTGGCAGTGCAGAGATTTGACACAATAATACAGTAAAGCGTTACCAGCGTGCTGCGGCTTTTTGTTCCGCAGCGCGGCGCGGATCATGTGCTCCAGCTCGTGGTCGGAGGCCCCGCTGCGCAGCGCCGAGCGGAGGGACACCTCGGCGGCGCCGAACAGACATACCTGCAATGAAAAGTTAAAAAATAAAACGGTAAACTGCGAGTTGGAGTCCCGCACCGAGTATCACCACCAGGAGGATTAGAAATGCCACATAGCAGCAATTCGTCTAAAAAAGCAGTAATGCAATTTGACATTTGCGCGTATAAAAGTAAGTGCGCAGTGTTAAAAAAATGTCAAATAGCAATATTACTTTTTTAGATGAAAACAAACAACGCACAGGACATAAACAGCTTACATAGTCCCGCTGCTGGGCACAAGTATCTCCCCTCAACAGGCGCATATCTCTCGTTTCTTTCGCACTAAGCAATACATTATAATCTCTTGTCCTGCTGTCATTCTAATCATACTACATCGATCGCGTGCCCCAAGTGCCCAGTTGGAGAGAGACCTCTGGGTTTAGTAGTAGATATAAAATTATCGATCATTCTAAACACTATTTGATCGACGCAGTGTCCTTTAAAATATTCAAAAATGTTGACAAGTTAACAAAGACTCTCACCTTGAGGTTCCCGTCGGCAGTGAGCCGCAGCCTGTTGCAGGTGGAGCAGAAGTTGTTGGTCATGGACGAGATGAACCCAACGCTGCCCGCGTACCCCGGCACTTGCCATACCTGCAATAAAATGGCATGAGGCATGTTACTAACTCTGTATCATCATAAATTCATAATGTACATTTTCCCATTTCTATTTTTAATTTTAATTCTTTTTTTTTATTTATTTCAAAAATTGTTTCCAACAATACTTCATTTTGTTCTATAATATGTATATGTTATAGTTTTAACTCTTATGTTTGCTGAGGAGATTTATGGCTGTTTTAATTTAGAAGTTAATTTCTGTTTAAATTTTTTTATACATATTTATTTATATATAATTATATACACCTAGATATATACGTTTTATGGTTGCAATGTTGCAAGTTGCATCTCTCTTCATGATGCAAAAGTATAGTTTGATTGTCTTAGGACACTCTGGCGTAGATTGTCACAACATGCTCTAAATGTACTGGGTTTCTAAAAAGCCTGCACTGTTGCAATTCATCTAAAAAGCAATATTGCAATTTGAAATTTGCGTATACAAAAGAATGTACTGTTGACGACAGGTCCACATGGCAATCGGGGCATGAGGTGAGCCGCGGAAGCGGGGTCGCCCCGCACACCCGCACAGTCCCCGCGGCGTCTTAGTCTTAGTGACGCACGAGTCCGTATCGACCGCGTTTATCGATTATAATCTCGCTCACATAATTTATTACTATTGTGTTTTAAAAACACAACATAAAGAGCGATTTGTGTTTGACAAAGCTTAGAGATAACAACGAATGCAATTTTGTCAGTCACGGCAGAAAACTGGAGCAATTTCGAAAAACATGTCCAGAACCTTGAAAATGAATATTGGGAAAAAGACATGGGAATGGAAAATGAAATGGAAGATTTTATTATAAAAGTCGGAGATACCAGTGACGAAGATTCTTTAAGTTTTTGTAGCGATACGTTAGATGATTCAGATGAATAAATATTAACTTAAATGAAAACGTGGTATTATCTTATTCACATTTTGTTACATACATAATAAAAATATATCGATATTGAAAACGTCACGTCACTAGAGAATTGCCATGTCGACCTGTCGTCTACATTAACATCGCGGCTCACCCTGGCAGTGTCGTTGGGTCTGGGCAGCGCCGGCGTGACGTCAGGGTACCCGTCGGTGAGGGCGCGCACGGCGACGCGGTGCGGGACCAGCTTGCTGTCGTCCCACGCGTTGCCCGAGAACGGCATGAACTCTATGAACCTGTAAGGGAAAATCATAATGTACGGATGGATATAACAGCCTCCGTGGGCTAGTGGTTAGAGCGTTAGGCTCACGATCTGGAGGTCCGGGTTCGATTCCCGATGGGGACATTATCAAAATCAATGTAAGACTGTCCTATGTTTGGTAAGGACATTACAGGCTTGAATCACCTGATCGTCTGAAAAAATAAGTTGATTCCGTGCTTCGGAGGACACGTTAAGCCGTTGGTCCCGGCTTTTAGCCGAAAAATACCTCCACCAACCCGCAGTGGAGCAGCGTGGTGGAGTATGCTCCATACCCCCTCCGGTTGAGGGGAGGCCTGTGCCCAGCAGTGGGACATATATAGGCTATTTATGTTATGTTATATGTTACGGATGGATGTGTTATACGTTATTCTTATGTATGTATCTATATGCCACTGGCGAGCAGGAGAACGAAACGCATCAAACCGAAACAATCCACCAGTCGGAGACTTCTCCTGCAGAGTGTGCGGTTTGTGAGTTTGCCGCTCTAGGATTGGCTTGCACAGCCATGAAGGAAAGTGCATTTCTTCGAGGCAATGACGTCATAAATCGTCTGAAACAGACGTATAAGGCCAATGATGATATGTATGTAGAAATGGTAGTCTGAATGAAACGGAATGTTAAAGTGTAAGAGAGCGAGTGATGAGTGAGCGAGAGAGAAGGATGGATTGAGGAAGATGGCGGCGGTTAGACATTAGAAGCGAGTGTTCTGGATTTTTTATAAGAAAACGTACATTACGAGTGGTTTTTTCTACTCCACCACTCTACATGTATAATACGTATAAGGTATATTACTTAACTTGATTTTTTTTCTATTGTTAATTTTATTCGTTTCTTACCTAATTTTACAGTGTTACCTATTGTGCTAAGTATTGTTAAGTACAACGCTGTGCACGTCCGTAACAGGTATAAGCACTAGATCAGGTCATAATATATTTTAAGATTTATATGCATAAGATTAAAGATTAATAGTTTTATGTTTTTTTTTGTAGGTATTGTTCATGTGCATACACACATACATACATAAACTCACGCCCGTAATCCCTAATGGGGTGGGCAGAGCCACAAGTAATCAAAGACAACTTGCAGCCACTGTTGATACGATGTCGTAAGCTGGATATGATGAACCTTATGGTGATAAGGGATCAGCCTATCGCCCATAACATTAGTCCATCATGTTAGAGGACACAATCTCAATTGTTCATGTGCCTGTAAATAAAATATGCTGCTGCCAGTAAACAACACCCTATTTAAGGCAGTATGCTTAGAATTACAACAGGACAGAGGTACTACATCGCCTAGTGCAAACGGGAGATGATTATATCTCCTTCGCGCTAAAAGTACCTATACAACTTAGTACGAAAATTCAAAGAGGATATAATCACGGCTATTAACTTCGAAGTTAAATAAACTGGTTTTCAAGGATTATTTTTATCAAAAGATAAAACATGTACGACTTTCTAAATTATGTAAAGAGAATATTAAAATCACATTGGGCTAGCAACACTAGTTGCCACCTTCAACACTGATAGAAATGATATTTGATTAAATTAGCTTTTTCTTTCATGGATAAATAAACTTGTTGAAGGTCAATGTAACATTTTTGAATTTACGTCATTTCGCAAGGTGTTATGGCTGAGGAGAAGAAATATCAAGAAACTGCAACAGCAATTCATCTTTTATATCAATGTTAATTATACATATTAGTAGTTATTAATGTTAGCATGTATGAAAACAACATAATGTTGCATCACAGGGTAGGCAAAGGTATACGTAGTTATAATGATTATAGTATAAAAGGCTATGATATTTTCTTCTTCTTCTATCGTGTGGGTTGTGAGGTGTATTACCAACCCCATCAACCCTGGTGTCAGGGTTACTATTGAGCCGCCAAAGGCCCCTGACATGACTCATGTATCGACTACTTACATCAGTAAGTAGTAACCGGGACCAACGGCTTAACATGCCTTCCGAAGCACGGATCATCTTACTTTTTGGACAATCAGTCCTAACCAAACTAGGGATTACAAAGTGATTTTTGTGATATGTCCCCACCGGGATTTGAACCCGGGACCTCCGGATCGTGAGCCCAACGCTCAACCACTGGACCACGGAGGCCGTTTATGATATTTTTAAACTAAAAAAATGCATCGTTCATACCTAACTTCAACCTCGCGGTCGCGCGTGTACTCCACGAAATCACAAATCTCGTCATCATTGAAACCTGCAAGTCACACGTGATCATATACTGTATTTGAAACTGATAAATGTGTTAGTGACATCGTAACGAATACTGAGAGGGATGATTCAGACCATGATTCAAGTCTTCTTCTATCGTGTGGGTTGTGAGGTGTACGACCAACCTCATCAACCCCGATGTCAGGGCTATTGTCCGATCCTTGATGTTGCCGTACCGTATCTTTAACTTGATTGATTTAAAATGATAAAATTATTAAATTGTTTGGAAAGGAGTGGAAATGAGTACACGCGGCGCTTGTTATACGTGAACTGATTTATTGTAATATGTCAGCGTAAATTGATATAATAAGTACAAATTATAACGATGTGCGGTATAAACCGTACAAAGTCAAAGCCGTCAAAGGCCCCTGACATGAGCCATATAACGACTACGTATTTAAATCAGTAAGTAGCAGCCGCCGGGAGCAACGACTTAACGTGCATTTCGAAGCACGGAATTTCCTGTTGTCTTCATGAACATTTTAGTATTTTTTTTATTATTTTCAGTTCCATACTTTCGCGACGGAAAATTCCACTCAACTCAGAATCATGGTCTGAATCATCCGTCAAAGTTTTCGTTACGATGTCACAAACACCCTGTATAAATTACAACAAAGAATAATTATCCTACTGTGAGAGAGACTAGTGACCATACTAGATGGGCTGGCATATCTAAGACGATTTAGTCGGATAATCTTTATTTACGGACAACAATAGATCCATAATACTGTTAGTTTCGACCTAAACACTATGTTAGTAGGTATTCAAATTTAATTATAGTTCATCTGTTTACCTTTCATGAGCACCACGTTGATCTTAACAGGCCGGTACCCGAGCTGCAGCGCCAGGTCTATGCCGGCCAACACTCGCGATAACCCCTGTTATATTAACAGTTAAAACACACTTTAGAAATAAATGGAAGCAATCTAGCGTGGCCCACATGGAAGTCTTTAAATAGGCTCCGGACACAGGTTCTGCAGGTGGGGATACCTGGTTGATGGTTACGATGATTGCGAGTGTGGAGTATCACCAAAAACTATGGCTCACCTTTTGTGCCGTCCTAAGTGCCCTAACACCTGCACTATTAAAGACCTTTACGAAGCCACTGACAATGCCGTAAGCGTGGCCAATTATTGGTCAGCAAAAATTTTGTATCGATCGCCATCGACTCGCAAAGAAGAAGAATGGATGTTTTAAAGAAAGGCTAGGTCAAACGTACTCTAAACGAGCGAGCATGCATTAAGTCTTTGATGAGAGTGGAAGAAGCGAAAGTGGTGTTTCAGGATTGTCGTAAATGGAATTCCGTGGTCTCTGCCTGCCCCAAACGTATGTACACTTTTGGTAGAATCGCATAATGCTATCTTGATCATTGATGGCCTAAAGAATGAATCCTTTTCCCTACGGAACTCGCTTACTTAGCGGCGTCATGATCCAGTAATTCGTTTGAGAAAGTGACTACATACAAAAGAAAATTTTACATCATTCAATAACACATACCGGCCATGTCACCTTGTGAAATAACGTAAATTTAAAAAATGAAAAATTGACCTTCCAACAAATCTATCCACGATAATTACAGTGAATAAATAATTTTCTGATTCTGGTCACCGGGCTATGTGTCCTTAGGTTCGAGCAGCTGTGGCCGCGAGGAGGCAAGAGATACACTAGTGGCGTTGAGCTCCGCGCGCTGGTAGCCTGGCAGAAGTCCAGTGAGGACTGAGTACCTCTAGCACTTTTGTTGTCATGGAAACGCTGACGTCATAATAGCAGTATCATACCGGTCTTCTGGCCATGTGTTCGTACCGCTGCGGCCGCAAGGAATCCAGCGACACATTGACAGCGCTAAGCCCCGCCCGCTGGTACGCTGGAAGTCGTCGGGTTAAAACCAGGCCGTTCGTTGTAATGGAGACGCTCGCGATGCCTTCCACGCTTGAGATGTCCTCTGTGGAGGTTGAGTAATTATGAGATAAAGGCAGACAGACCAACTTTCGCCCCTAACAGTAATCCCACAAGTAACCTCTACAAGTATCAGAAGTTGAAGCCACAGTAGGTAATAACACTTAGCATATGTTTTGAAATGATGTACATCGTTACTGGCGCGTCAGCGTCACTGCATTCAAAAAGCGTGACAGCGCTTCTGCGTGAATGCTTTTATACATTTGCTATATGTTTGATTTCTCCGCGCGACGCGCCGCGAACCGCTCCTAATTTTGTGGCTCCCGCATTCTCCCGTAAATATATTCAGCTCTGCAGTTTTTAAATAATATAAAATCCAACATACGTATAATGTCAGCCAGGTCCGCCCTCAGCGTGGGCTCCCCTCCAGTGAGGCGCACCTTCCTCACCCCTAACGCCGCGAACACACGCACCACGTGTGCGAGCTCGTCCCGCGACAGCAGCGAGGCGCGCGGAGACAGCGGCACGCCTTCTGCTGGCATGCAGTACTGACCTACGAGACGGGCATTATTTTTTATTGTGACTTGTTGTTGGCCCTTGGTCTTGGTTCCATACAAGACCATTAACCCGGCCCCAGGGGGAACAGAGTCATCTTCTCTGCCCTCCACTGGGGCAATTCCTGTTCGGCGCGTCCTTGCCGCGGGGGTGGGCGCCTCTTACTTCAGTAGGCCGGAGTGAGATGGTGGCTGAGTTCGAATAGGGACCCAGACCTACGGGGTATAACGTAGAACCCTTGCCCAGGGATACGGGTGAAGACCTCAAAGGCTGCAGAGGCGGAGATGGGAGCCATCGGTACGGCAATGCAGGACGGAAGGGGCATGTCACAGGGACTGTAACCTGGAACCTGACAGAGGGCAGCAGTAACTGTCAGTACTATTCAGAGGCAGAGGACAGGAGTCCTAGTATGGCTTTGTAATAGACTACTCTGGGCGCCATCCCACTCGCGTCAGACAGAGTACTGCGGGGCGGAAGGCAAGAGGGAAACCACTGCCCTATTTTTCCCTAAAAAGTAGCATGGAGAGTATTCGGAAAATGCTACACCGACAAGAGCGTGGCTCTTAAATTGATGATGATGATTGTTGATTTGCAGCAAATGGCATTTACTACTTGGCCGGAATACCTGGGCAATGGACACTTATAATACACGTCTAGTAAGCAACCACACTGACGCGAGATGTTTAGTTAATTTCTTACAGGATGCAAGCACTGGTACACACAATAAAGTGTAGGTAACAATTTCATGGCAATTGCACATTGCTTAAAGCCATAGAATAAAGAATAACACTACGAATAGAACTGTAACTCCGCCCCGCGTCGATCGTATGGTCGACGTCACCCTCTTTAGTCTAATTGACCTTAAAGGAGTATGAAGGCGCGCGGACTGTCCATCTCGCTCACACTTATGCTAGGCACCATTTTGAATGAGATTTTTGTAGTGAGGGAGTGGGGGTTGTAGGTCATTTAATATCTGCCTAGAATATGTATACACAATCATAATGTGATAATAAGATCTACCTGAAGACTGATGACTTGATGACTGATCTAAAACATATAGGCATTAGTTTCATTTTCCTAATTTTTGTACATACCTAACAACTATACATTTTCATATTATGTTTTTAAGGTCAATAAGTTTCATTCATGTTTAATTTTATTATTGTTAAATTTTAAAGAATGTAAGTAAAATTGAAACTATTTACCTTATCTGAAGGTAGAGTTTCTCAAAAACATTAGGTATGTAGTATGCAAAATTTATGCAAAGAACAACAAGTCAATGGCGAATGTGTACACAAGTGGTGGGAACATCAGAGGAAATATAAACTATAGATTACATAAATTACTGATAAAAAGGTCAACTTAAAGTTCCAGTGACTGACTCAATAAGTTACTACTTTATTGTTTTTTTAAACTGCAAGTGGGCCAACATCCTCTATTTATAGATAATAGCTAGTTTCACTGACCATATATTACACGATATTGATACAAAGTACTCAAGGCCTTCTATCTAAATGAGTGGAGAGCTAATATTTGATTGATGATTCTTGCTCAAGTAAAATGAAATGTGTTTCTGATAACAATTATTTTAAGTTGTTATAGTTTTATCATTATTCACGGTTAATGCATATTTAAACACAATGTATATAGTCAACTTGTATAGGTATATAAACTTATTAATTAGTTACATCTTTACAAGTAAATTAAATTCTTTTAAATATTATATTTTCTTTTTATTGATAATGCAATAATGGGACTTAAAGGAATATTGAGCTCAATGATTTATTTTAGCAGAGGTCTAAACAACCAAAAAGTGAATATAAAAATAGTAATGAAGTCACTCACATCTTAAGTTGCAGCGTTCCGTGAGAGAAATCCGAAGGTAGTCATGTCGTCGGCCCAGCAGGTCCGTCAGCGGAGGCCGAGCCTCAGTCGCGGGAACAACTTTCGCCGGCGCCACATTCGGCGCCTGCGCACGCACGTTACAAAAACAATCGTAGTATTAAAAATAAACATACATAATTTCTCTGTACAGACTACAGAGCAATTAACAAATGCATGATAAAAAAACTATCGCATGTAGCGACACAATGACCTTGTTTGATCCCTACAAAAAATATAAGTATGTACACATCTTAATTTGTAGCTTCACACATGTTTTGTTGTATAGGTATAAAAATAATTTTATACTGAGTACATGAAATACAACTTTACAAACAACTGAACAAGCACAACATATGTACATCTGAATAACAAAGTTGAAATACGAAATTGCCGCTATTAAATAATATTAATTGAGTCTATTTGACTTATTTACTTACATCACTGTGCAACCTTCGCCCATAGCCTGGTACTTGCGTTTGTATTCTTGTATTAATGTTAAATTGTGGTCGAAGCAACGACCCAAGATTATTTGCGTATGCTCTCATTATAAACCGGCCGCTAAATACGACGAACAACAGTAAAATGATGGGAAAACAAACATACAAGTGGCAAAACAAAATAAAAGTTGCAGAGTTGAAAAATAGTTCTTTTTCCAAATAAAACTAATAGTGCTTTTTGAAAGCGAGACAACTATATATAGGATTAGTAAGTTTTTATCTCACTCTCCCAAGAACTATTGCGCAATTTTACGAAATATTTGAAATTAGCATATGAAATGAACATAGCCTTTTGTACATAAACAACATCCCCTCTCGTCTATTTTGACATTTCAGTAAATGACGTTTCGAGATCGGGCAAAACAATTTTCAAGGAAAATTTCCAATAACTACTTTTTAATCATCTCTAAGCTTTATGGCAGTGCTGGAATCATAAAAATCCAACCGGTAAAACCAGGAAGAAACATCTATGTGTATTTAAGATTTAGGATATACATATTAATTATCTAAAAAATCGGAGGATAGAAAGTGGGAGGATGGTGCTGGAGCGTGAAGAAGGCAAGGAGGTAGCGAGTGCGGAGGTGGTGTCGAGCGGCGGCCGGCGGCAACGGCTGGTCGTGGTGGCGCGCGGGGACGACGCTGTGCTCGTGCTGCGCGAGGCTGCCGCGAGGTTGCGCTCCTGGCCACTGCACGCCATCAAACTCACTGCTGATCAACCGGTTCGTGCTTCTACGATTCTGGTTTTTTATAATCATTATTCAAGCCTCATATATGGATCTTCATATTGTTTAAAATGCACTATTCAAATGTTATTTTTAATGTTTTTTCCTAGAATATTAGAGAACCAACATAAAATTTAACTAAACTTTCGATGAAGGCTCTTTATAAAGTGTCTCGCCATTATATATAGTGTAGCTGTGGACTAAGCCTTAAATATCATATCCAGGGTGGCAACATAACAGTAGAAGCAGGCGGTGAGACTTTAACTTGGTCATGCAGCGACGAATCGTCTCGCGCGGCGCTGTGGCGCGCAGCGTTAGCAGGCGCCAGGGCGCGGGCGGCGGGCGTGGGGGAGGCGCGGTTGGCTGATGCAGCGCTGGGGGCGCTACTTGAAGATGCGGCGCCTGATGATGCTGATGCAGAGTTGTGGGCGCGCCGTCTGGCTGATAGACTGGCCAAGCTTGATGCACTCAATGTGGCTGGTATGCTGGCTGCTGCTACTGAGGTATGACACTTGAGATTTATGAAACTGTTCTTAGAGTCATACCTTTGCCTATAAATATAACTGTAATAAGTGAATAAACTTAACATACCCATTGGATAAAAGTTGTCTTCTACCTGTGATGATGATGACCTTATTTTGACCTGTAATGCTCGTGTCTCTCCAGGGCGGAGGCGCGGCGCTAGCCGAACGGCTGGAGACAGGCGTGTCGGCGGGCGCAGCGCTGTCCGCCCGGCTTGCTAAGTACGAAGCCATCGCCCGCGCCGCGCCTGGCGCCTCCCACGCGCGCTCTGGGGCGGCTAGGGCCGATGCCAACGCTAGGGCTCTGCTGACGGAGCTCGACGAAATATACAAGTGGCTTGATTCACCTGCGTTACAGGATCTTGAGTCTTTGGGACAGGTAGGTATTCTATAGTGACGAGAGAGTGAAGTTTTAAAATTTTCGTTTTTTAGAACCCTTATCAATTTAGAATTTAATATCATTAAGAACAACATTCTCATATCCATTACTCATGATTTTACTCTTTGAGATACAAAGAAATGAACTTATGAACTTAATTACAATGACAGTTTGCTTGCTAGACTGGATTTGATATTAATGAAAAAGACATCAGAAAGTGAGTTTTACTGGATGGCTTGAATGATAACTGATAAAGCGATCCAAAGTCCACTAAGAATGTGACGTGTTGTTGTGGAGGTGTCGCTGGCCACCCCCGAGGGCCGCGCGCGCGCGCTGGCGGCGTGCGAGGCGCTGCGCGGCGCGCTGCGGGCGGAGCGCCAGCAGCCCGCCGCGCGCCGCCGCCTGGCCGCCGTGCGGGACCGGCTGCGGCGGCTGCAGCGCGCCAGGGACCAGGTGCGCCACGGGACTACTTGCTCTAATATTCTCGATGAAGAGACAGATAAACTACGGCCAATACAGTGGAGTCGGTATTTATAAAAGCTTTATAATCTTATTAAGAGAGTTAACAAGACGTCTTCTACGCTTGGGGTAACCTGTAGCAATCTACTATCATCTACACGCAAGTATCCCAACAATGGGCGGGCATGCCTTACATCAATACTGCTTAGCAAAAAACTGCTTATGGTTGGACGACCGATCGCAAGTTAGAGAGGGGGAAAAAAAGAGAGTTAACCGAGGTAATAACAACCACTAGTTGCTATAAACATTCCCAAGTGATACAATACAATACAATAAAATACTGACCGGCTGCGGGCAGCTGGCGGGCGCGCTGGCCCGGCAGCTCAACAACGCGCTGATCCACCTGGGCAACGAGGCGGCCACGGAGCCGCGCGCGGCCCAGCGCCGCCACGCCGACCTGCTGCCGCACGCGCCGCACACGCGCTGGCTCAAGCTCATGGACGAGAAGGCCTACAACGCATTGCTCAAGGTATGCTCAAACCAATAAATAAGTTTATTTATCAGGTAAGTCAAGTTTAATTCAGTTATAACGTTTTTCTAAAATACTATCGCTAACTATTGCTTCAGAGGCTCGGAAATCAATGTTATAATCATTTTAAATGAGTGACAGTACAAACTAATGCTAATGTGCAAACTAATTCTTAGTTTTGACTAAAGCATTCCACACATTTCGATACCTAAGAAACTTAAAACATTACCTTACACTCAAGGTCATATTATTTGTGCTAGTTATCGATTAAAATCAATTGAAATAAATAGACGCTAGTGTGTAAATTAAACACTTATGTAAGTACAAGTAACCTATTAAATGTATAGAGTCCCTCAGGGTAACGTTTTTGGACCAACATCTTTCCTTCTTTAGATATTTACCGCAGTAACCAATAAATCTGCATCACAAGGCTAATAAAGTGATTGTGTCGTGGCATCAGGTGTACGTGAACGCGTGGTCGCGCGTGCTGGAGCGCGAGATCCGCTCGGCGTGTGAGGCCGCTAAGACGGCCCTCGCCACCGCGCCGCCCGAACGCGCCGACGAGCTGCTGGACCAGGTGTGTTACACCAATTGCCAACCTGTTCGAATTCTCACTTGAATATTAATTGGTGAAAAAATATTTAAAGAATGTTATCGCGATCAGCCTTTGCGACATTGTGCACGCGTACGTGCGTAATAAAGCCTACGTAGATAGAATACGGGCATTTCTCGTATCCAGCGTAGTTAGACGTTGTACCTATTGATAGGTTCATAACTAAGGGAGACAAATTTAACAGGCAACTATTAACTATTTATTTATCATTCGCTTTATTTCGTAGGTGTTAACTTTGGTGGAAAACCTATGTAACGCCGAGCAAGATTTCTGCACGCAGTTCTTCCATTTAGACGTCGACGTCAAGGTAAGATTACTAGTATTCATGCCGATTTACGTGCGAGCGTAGAATAAAGAATAACACTGCGTGTGGAGCGGTAACTCTCCGTCTTGCACCTATTCGTATCGGGCGCCGAGCCGAGATTTACCTCACCCCCTTTGGGTCTTACTTTAGTATAAATTCCCGTAAGAAGTAAAGGAGAGCGCGCAGTCTGTCACGCTCACATTTACGCGGTACGGCGGAATAAGGTTTTTGTATGGAGTGTCTGTGGTGTGTTTTTAGATAGTGTTGTAAGTACAGGTACGTCACTGTCCTATGGTACACCGGTTTTCTTCAGAAACCGCCGGTTTGAACTTCGGGACCGCACTTAAACCAATGATTGTTTGAAGGTTACGCGGTTATCATCATAATTGAGACACATAATCGGGTATTTCATCAGTTGTCTTGCAACAGCACTTGCTCTTGCAACAGTGTTGAAATATCGGGAGTCTCATATCACTGATTATAACGCGGGAGGAAACGGGTATTATGTGTTTCAATTATTACCAATGAGTTATTAATTTAATCTAAGTGTAGTTTTCACTGACACAGTTGACTCGACCATTATAGACTGTACGAGCCATCGTACAGGCATTTTTGCTAACAGCGCGTTTTTACCTAATTGACCTAATTAGAGTCAGTCGTCACGTAGTCGCTACACAATCGCAACGCGTGTGTGTATCTCGTTACTTATTAACAATATCTCGGAAAGTGACGCTCAGATAAATAAACTTAACTATAACTTTTATAAATAAACCCTTTGAACATTTAAGTGATGGTTTGGTGTTAACTTATAACAACTACCCTACAACAACCGGAGTACCGTTAACGACGAGTAACCCCCAACATAGACGGCTCACCACCACGTTGGTTTAGCAGAAGGCTCGGTGAGGTGTGGGTACGGTCATGTGCAATATCGTGTACCCACTTTAGAAGCCTGTCGCACTATCTTTTTGTCATTTAATGAGACTTACGGTTTACTTTCTTAAAAAAGTTAATGTGACAAAGTTTCAAAGTGTATACATATTAGTACTCGTGACCGTACTTAGAAGCGCTGGATGTGCCTCTGGACACCCCATTTGGGATATAGTCGTAAGCCTATGCTACGCGTGTGCAGGCTGATGGCAGCGACGGCGAGCGCAGCGAGAAGAGCGAGGGCGGGGAGCGCGAGCCCCGCCGCGCCGGCGCCGAGACGCGGCGGCTCATGGCCGAGCTGTTCCCCGCGCTCGACGCCGAGCTGGCCGCGCTGCTGCACGCCATATCCAGCCACGACACCTAGTGCGTATCTTGGATTCTGTACACTCTACGATTGTATCAACTAGCTTTTTTATAGAGATGGGTGTAGCCTCATTATATTGACAGAGCTTCACAAATCTCTACACACTGTACTTTGGGGTAGTAATACCTATGTTTAATTTCATATAATTAACAAAAACACTGCCGTCGTTATATTATATTTAAATTTTTGTTCAGTTTCTTAGTTATGATGAATTGCATGTTTAAGTTCATATTTAATATGTTATACGTCTCATATTACATGGGCTTTAAACATAGCATGCGAGGAGTTGAAATAAAAAATGTGGAGATAAAGGCGTGATACTATATTATGTTGTTACGCCGTCCCCAGCGGCGCGATGCGGGCGCTGGCGTGCGTGGGGCGGCGCGTGCTGGGTGGGGAGGCGGGGGCGGGGGCGGGCGCGGGCGGGGGCGAGGCGCGCTGGTCGCGGGCGGCGCTGGCGGGCGCGGCCGTGGCGGCCAAGCGCGGCGCCGACAAGATCGTGGCCGACAGGATCGCCGCGCTGCCCGACGCCGTCAAGCAGGTCAGGGGCTGCATGGGCGGGGCTTTTCAAAAACATATCAAACGCCATGGAACAGCGTGGTCGAGGCTCGTATCCAACTGTGGGACACAGGCTGTACATGTTTTATATACGACTGTCCAATCACGTGGTATTCTAATCTTATGGCTTCTAATAACTTCAACATTGACAATGTTTCATACAAACTGTCATGTTCTTTAACCATTTAAGGGATTCATTTCCAAAAATCCCTTAGTGCTCGTTTACGTTATTTGAAGAACATTTTCCTTCAAAAATGACAAAGCTCCATACAATCTTGCATGCCCGTTTTAAACGTATCGTGCCACCGTCGTCCCGCCTCTCATATAACCTTCCAACGTGTGGCAGGCGGCGCGCAAGCAGAAATGCGGCGTGCTAAGCTTCATAGCGGAGTTCGAGGAGCTGTCCCGCGCCTGCGAGGCCATCTTCGCGCGCAGCGCCCGCCGCGCCGACCTGGAGCGCTGGTACCTGGCGCTGGCCGCCGCGCTGCTGCACGCCGTGCACCACGCCGACCACCCGCGGACGCCCAAGGCCATCCTGCACATGGGTGAGGACACCCCCACCAACATTTACGTCACCTTTCAGCGAACTGTCAACTGGATATGAACGGAAATTACCTACAAACGGTGTGGATTAACGAGATCCGTACTGACTTTCAACCAGTGTTATGCCAATCTCGTGAATATTCCCAAAATGCGAATGTTCCCAAACGAATTTTGCAGGTGCCCGGGAATATCGAACTGAATAGAATATACTGAAGTGTCGATATTCCCGGGCGGTATCCGTAAGATTCGTTTGGGAACATTCTCGGAAATGACACATCACTGCCTTCAACCAATAAGACGAACACGGCCGCAAGCAGACGCTGTTCTACATTCACTAGTTTGGCGACTCAGCGACCGACTGTTGCTGATCCCTAATTCCTCCGATTTAGCTCAAGTGAAAACTTTGCAAATTTGCGTCGTAGAATCTACTCGCACCCAGGAAGCGTGCTCCTATAGTCGAAGGTTGGGGTTGGGATTGTCCCTGAGAGAAGAATTCTTACGAAGACGCCCAATATGCGACCTAACTAAATCTATTGTGAATTTTCTTTCTCTAATAAGTAATAAGCCCTGGTAGTCCAGTTGGAAGAACGGTTGACTCGCATTGAAAAAATCGCAGATTCAAACGCGGTAATAAAAACTAACCTGTAATTGGGCTAGTTTTTTCTTGGTCTTACAAGGTTAGACAGGCAGTCGCTTCTGTAAAAAACGGAACCTGTCAAATCTTCTAGTAAGAGGACCCTGTGAAAAACAGAGGAGCATGTGACACAAACATCGTGTCCCCAGAGAACTACCACCGGCTGCACGGCGTGCTGTCCTCGCTCCGCGTGCCGGCGCTGGAGAGCACCCGCAAGGAGTGCAAGCAGCGCTACCAGGACTCGCTGCGCACCTACGTCACGCAGTACTTCGGGCGACCGCTCGAGAAACTCACGCTCTTCTTTGAGGTATTCACTGCAAGCGGTGCGGACGCACAAGTTGTTCAAGTTGACTAATCACCAGACATCGAAGCAATTCATCTAAGAAAGCAATATTGCTATTTCTAACTTCTACTTATAACTTACCAGTTGGGTGGCAAGCACTTACATTCTCAGATTTTATAAATAATTGATATTTGGTAGTAACTTGAACATCTAATAACTCAAATAACTGCTTGAAGTTTTTGAATGAGTGCCCCAGTCAGTCCAGTTCACTTACGCGGAACTGAGGACTGCAAATCGAGCATAACCCTTTCAATAATAGGCTAGTTGCCAATTAGTCAAATCTGTTACTTTTTACTAAACGTCAAAACACGAAATTACTATGGAATTCGTTCGAAAAAGCACACTGTGACGTCATAGAATAAGGTGATAACGTGTCGCACTTATTGCGTTTTTCTTGATTCAAATTTAAAAATAAGTTAAAAGAAAACGTTTTTTGTCAGTTTTAAGATTTGTCTTTATTTAGTAATCAGAATTTATCTTTGACCTAGGAAACTACCCAATTTTGTTGTCTTTTTGTAAAATCACTGTTTACAAGAAGATATAAACATTTAATTGATGTATTGTATGTGGTCAGGGTGTGTCGGAGGCGGTGGCGGGCGGCGTGCGCGAGGACGAGGTGTGCTACCGCGCCGCCTACAGCAAGCACGAGCTGCGGCGCCTGCTGGCGCTCTACCCCGCGCACGAGGGTACGGGGACACACGCACGAACGCACGCACACACACACACACACACACACAGACACACACACATACAGACACACACACACACACATACATACAGACACACACACACATACATACATACAGACACACACATACAGACACACACATACACACACACACACACACACATACATACAGACACACACACACATACATACATACAGACACACACACACACACACATACATACACACACACATACATACACACACACACACACACACATACATACATACAGACACACACATACATACAGACACACACACAGACACACATACATACAGACACACACACACACACACACACATACATACAGACACACACACACACACACACGTTTTATGATAACTGTCGAGCATTTTTTTGTTTGGACTTGAATAGTACTGAGCACATGATATATTGTTACTTGATATTAACTCAGAATCGTGGTCTGAATCATCCCTCTCAGTTTTCCACTCGCTATCACTGACACCTGTACGTAACCGGACGGTTACTTGTACGTACTTGTACGGGGTGTAAGTGACTCTGTAACAAATATTGAGGGGGATGATACAGACCGTGATTCCGAGTTGATATCCGTGGTATTCATTACGGAGTCACCAACACCCTGTGTAGTTATATACATATTACGTGTTTGTTTGTAGTGCGCAAGTCCCTACACCGGCTGTACCGGCTGGTGGAGAAGCACGTGAGCGAGGAGAGCGGCCTGCTGCAGGTGGTGTGGCGCGCCATGCAGGAGGAGTTCATCGCGCAGCACGTGCAGCTGCAGGTACGCTGCCCGGGGTACACCGCGGCTTGCTTCTCGAACCCCGGACTTGCACAAAGAATGCTGTCTCCGTAAATAAACGCCGCGACAGACGGCTGTTGGTGGAAACTCGCGATATACTCCACAACGAGCGCATAGCATAACCATGCAGACTCCGATGAACTAGTCATCATCATCTCCCTTGCGTTATCCTTTTCACAGGGTCCGCTTACCTAACCTGAAGATTTGACAGGTCCGGTTTTTTACTGACACGACTACCTGTCTGACCTTCCAACCCGCGAAGGCAAAAGCAGCCCAATACAAACGTATTTCTCGGGAATGTGGGTTACAGGTGAACAGTATGGTGCATTAAATTATTCATCTTAGGATTTTAATACTTAGTAGGTAAGTGTGGAGCTCGGTGGCGCAGCGGTAAACGTGCTCGGTCTGCGATTGTTGAAGTTAAGAAACTTTCGCAAAGGCCGGTCATAGGATGGGTGACCACAAAAAAAAAGTTTTCATCTCGAGCTCCTCCGTGCTTCGGAAGGCACATTAAGCCGTTGGTCCCAGCTGCATTAGCAGTCGTTAATAACCACCAATCCGCACTGAGCCCGCGAGATGGTTTAAGGCCCGTTCTCCCTATCCATCCATAGGGAAGGCCCGTGCCCCAGCAGTAGGGACGTTAATGGGCTGATGATGATGATGAGGTAAGTGTACCCCGTTATCGGTAACGTGCGTGAACGTGTCTGACCTAGTGCGTGTGCGCAGGCGCGGATCGCGGCGTGCTACCCCGGCGCCGGGCTGTCCATGCCGCTCACCACACAGGACATCCTCGACGCCTTCTCCGACATCGCGCGCGAACACTGATAGATAACCTCCAAGTGGCATGTGTCTACACAAACAGCGGTGTATGTACAGTCATGAGCAATATAATGTACCCACTTTAGGACTTTGTCGCACTAACATATTTAACATTTAGTAAGACTTACAGTTCAATTTGTCAAAAAAGTTAATGTGACATGGTACCAAAGTGTATACATATTAATGCTCGTGACCGTACACACTAGTGTTGATAGTATTGTTTCCGACTAATACAAGAACCAGAATCCTTGCAATAAGCTACTTGACAGGCTAGTCAAATGAGATGCTTTTTACGAAATATCAAAACGAAAATTTTCTTTGGAGTTTCTATAGAAATGCTGTCCTGTGACGTCATCCATAAAATCGGTCAGACGTCGTACTCATTGTTACTTAATTCATTATTAAAATTCGAAAAATTAAATGAGATTGATTTTTAATCTATAGTCAGAAGCAATATTATCGATTGATTCAATGAGCTATTTCAAGGTCAAATATCGATAGTAGGTACGGGAAGAGGCTTGGATCTAAGGGTTGAATCACATCTGACAATAGGAACAGCACTTTCCCTCTATCCTTTTCTGTTAAACAGAACAGTCATTATGTAGAGCAAGATAATGCGACCGCACGCGGTTGTCACGCTCTCGCTCTAGGAAATGATTGATCCGAGTGACAGAAAAGGATAGAGGCATGGGAAAACGCGAGGCAGTGAGGCATGATGTAGTTCACCTCGCACTTCATATAGAGTGAGACAAGACTCGTCATTCCATTGAAAATTATCAGAATGTTTATAATTAAATGTATGGATATTTCCAGATAGTAAAAATCATGGAGTCTAGTGGTAAACAATTTAGTTTATGTAATTGTTACTTCATTATTAGAAGTTTGTAACTGTATTATTTCCTGTTAAGTATTAAGCCTTTTAAGTAATGCATATTTATTTACTTATTGTTAGAAACCATCTTCGTGTATTTATTGTAATGTTTAACATTAGTTGTACATATAAAGGACATATTTTTGTATATTATAAACAAATTAAAACTTCTATGAGCTTTTATTGTTTCTACCACTCTTTATCATAGATTGAAGGATAGAAAGATAAAATAAAACACAGCAGTAAAGCACGAAGCTTTTAATTAAATACCTATTTGATTGATTAGACTATTTGTTTAACAATTGCAGTGTCATTGCAAGTATATATAAGTGCATTTAGTCCAGAGACTTCGGTGGCGAGTAGTTAAGGTAGATCAGTCCGGAAGCTTTGGCCTGAAACAGTAAAATAGTAGTTATTATTATTCAAATTTCATCAATATTAAGGTAAGGTTGAATTTTCTATAATCATATTTTGTTTATTTTCTTTTGCAAGTTTGTAATACTTTAAATATTAAGTATTTACAGCATTTCATTAGTAATTAAAATTTTGACACCAACAGTACTGTTACCAACAAATAACCTGGTTATATCTGTTGTGAGTGGGCAGACTGTTTATGTGGCTAAACATCCAGTCTCATAACAATTACTAAGAACAATGGAAGGTAAAATAGCTTTATAGGTATTTTAATTTGCTGAACAGGTTTGTTAGATTTTTATATTTACATACATAAACTCACATATGTAATCCCTAATGAGGTAAATTACGGGCATGTGGAGCTCCACATGTAATGAATGACCATGCACCAATCAAAATTTTAATTCAAAAATACCTTTATTCAGTAGGTAACATAGTACACTTTGAATCTTAAATTTTTACATTTATAAATGTCTCATCCGCCTAAAACTACTGCAGCTTCTCACAACCTGAATAGCCAGGGAAAAGAAGCTGCAAGAAAAACCTTGGCACAGGGCCCTAGACATTTTAAATAAAAACAAAATATTGTTATACAATTAAGTAATTTGGCTGCCTAATATCAGTTCCCAGACAGTCAGTCCCATGCATTCATATTTTCTAAATAACCGCTGTTGATACAAGTCCTAACATGGATATGATGAACCTTATGGGTAACAAAGAATCAGCCTATCACCCATAACAATTAGCTATTATATTAGAAAGAACACAATGTCAGATTTTATGACATGCCTTGGAAGACAAGCAGCTCAATGTGCCTTTTCTGGTTAGGTTTTACATTATGTGAAGAGACTTACAACAGCGAGGGTGCCAACAGTGAAAGCGATCCCGAATGCCAGCACAGCGTTGTAGCGGCGCTGGTTGGCGTCGTACTGCGCCTGCCAGGAGCCCTTGGGCACGGGCAGCTCATCCATGGTAGGAGCCTTGAAGTGAGCGTCATGGTACCGGCGGACTGAGAAAAAACCAACATTAATTTAACCTATTTATTATTCAGCTAGATACTGCTATAGTGGGCTAATTTAATAGACACATTTGACATTTCCATGCTAGCTCTGGCTTTATAATTCTGAGGTTGTCAAATGTGATCTATCAAATCGGCCCTACTATAATAGTTACTTATGATAGACAATAGTCGGTAGGTAGAACAGAATACATAAAAAAAACCTATCTTTATAGGGGTAGGCAGAGCAAGTAATTAGAAGACAGTTTGCTGCCGCTTTTGATAATGGTTTAGCACCCCATCGCCTGCAATGCGTCCATCAACAAGTAAGTTTGAATGTAAAAATTATTTGAGGTTTTGTTAGCACTGTTAATTGTCATACATAGCGCTGTCTATGGATTTGTTATTACAGCTGACCACAATATCATAATTTATATTAAGACATAGTAACAGTAAAAGGATCTATAATATATTATAGTCTCCATAACCTTCCCTAAGACTGACTCTAGCAGGACAGACAGATTTAAGGGTACAATACTGATAAGGGAAACTTATAGGTTAGTTTCAGATGTTATGTAACAATTGAGTTGGAACCCGGCGTAGTGTTAGGAACATTGTTAAAACAGTGCACAACATCTTTAAGTGTACTTCAGTCAAATATTTTGTGACGGGCTCTAGAAATAATGAGAAAAAGTGACTATCGCAGTATGACATTCGCCATCTCAAAAAACTAATAAACAAACGAATAACATTTACCTGTTTGGTTCAGAACCCTGGGGAGCAGTCGAGTAGCGTTCATTTTGAATGCGAATGCCTTTTTCCCAAAAAAACACTAAAACGATCGGATTTTCTGCGCAACACTGGCGAGGAAAATCCGAGAAACTCCTTTTTTTGTACAGATTAAAAAATATATTTGGTTTCGACCAGGGCTGCCAGATGAAAAAAAGGCATGATCGTACGTCAACTACAAAAAAATCGTATTCCAAGGAGATTTTGAAATGAAAAGATAGTACAACTTAAAAGTTCAAAGTTTTTATTAAAAATGAGAATAATTCGTTAAAAATCAGATAAATAATGCAATAAAACTATTTATTAGACTTATACTAATTTTCTGAGGTTAATTTTCTTTTTTTTTATTCGGAAAACTCCGCTATTCGTCATCTATCGCCTGCATCACTTGCATGTCCTCGGGTTTTATTATTCTTGGAACCAGTATCATGAGTGGCAGTAACGTCGGTACTTTTTACTGTAATTACTGGAAACAGCATTGGTAGGTTCAAGACAGTCCAGTTCCGATAGAATGGGGTCATCTAAATCATATATTTTCTAATTTCTTCTGCACTTGTGATTAAAAAATGCCTGCAGCGTTGAAAAAAATCAAAGCTGCCGGAGGAACACATTTTTTAGCGATGGGCGTTATTAACCATAACTGGTTATATATGCAGTTACGAGCTCGAACAGTGATCACTCGTTTTCCACTACAACAAAAACTAGTGATATTCATAACGCCATTTAAACGATCGAAATAGGCATCAGTCTTCAATAACTCTTTTAATCACAACGCCATAAAGTTAAATCGAATTCACTCTTATGTTTAAGGCATAGCGTCGATGTTTGGCTACTTTCACTACTCACGCAAAATCACTGGTTTTACAATACGTGTGCGTGAAGAAGAATTAAGTTATACTGCTACCTAACCAAACGATTTTACGTTACAATTATCACGTTTGCTTCAGAACGTTGTGAAAATAACTAGTTATAAAAATCACTAGTTAAGAAACTAGTTATTGGAAATCACATAACGCTTACGTTACGTTATCTCAAAAACCGATAACGACCCATCGCTAACATTTTTGTTTCATTACGAAATGTTGCCAGGTACCGAAAAATCGTACACTTTCCGTACGATCGTAGTCTTGCGATCGTACATGAGTAGAAATGCCAAAAAATCGTACGAGTACGATTTAAATCGTACATCTGGCAGCCCTGGTTTCGACAGTAGCGCCATCTACCCATACGATCACGATACGAAACAGAGTCCACTCGTTTCATTGATATAAAATTAAAGAAAGTATACGAGTAGCATAAAAATTAAATGATAAAATAAAAGGTGAATTTACATCATTATTTGAGGCTGGCTGATTGAGTGCGATATAATTTTATGAGGTAGTATTTGTCCACCGTTAATGTAGAGCTCATCGTTTACGACAACGTCTTCTCCAAAAATTGCATCCTCCATTCGTGCCCAGCGGCCTATTTGTGAGCCCCAGCCTATGATACAGTTCTCCAACCACGCGTGTTGACGTACTATTACGTTTTGAAGAAGCACGCTCCTTTTTATTCGCACTCCATCTTCAATGATCACGTTGCGGCCTATGGTAACATCGGGGCCGATCACACAATCTTTTCCAATTTTAGCTGATGGGTCTATTAGAACATTGCCGATTATGCCAACTTTACTTTCACTTGATAACTTTGAGATTTTCTGGAGAGAGGCGAGATAGAGACAAGTTCCTGTTAAAAAATCTTTAGGCTGCCCTACGTCCATCCAAAATCCTTTCAACTCCATAGCACATAAATGTCCCTCTTCTGTCATCGAAGGAAATATTTCTTTCTCCAAAGACATTGCACGAAGTTGTAATCTACTAATGATGGAAGGATTGAAAATATACATTCCAGCATTAATTTTATTCGATATAAACTCTTGAGGCTTTTCCACAAATCTCTCAATCAGGTTGTTTTCCCTGCACACCACAACACCGTATTTTGATGGTTCATTTACTTTAGTAACAACAATGGATCCTTCTTTACCATGTTTCTGGTGAAAGACCAACATATCCTTAAATGGAAAATCGCAAATGATGTCAGCATTAAGAACGAAGAAAGGATGATTATTTGCTTCAAGAATATTACGGACTAGAGCAAGAGGGCCTGCCGTGCCCAGAGGCTCCGTTTCATGAGAAAACGTTAAAGTTATTCCCAATTTTAAGGCTTCTTGTTTCAATTTATCTTCAATATCCTGCGCTTTGTATGAAACTGCCAGGATAACTTGAGTAACACCGGCGTCAGCTAACGCTTCAATCTGATGCAACACCATCGGTTTGTTGGCAAATTCTACCAGTGGTTTCGGCCTAGTAATAGTCAAGGGCCGCAAACGAGTTCCGTAGCCACCAACTAATATTAAAGCACTCAAATTGTCTAGTTTTCTATTTGAAGTACACATTTTCGACACACTTTATTACAGAGACACCAAAACTCCGACTTTGTAAACTTCGCCTCGCAACAGAACACCAACAGAACACAACGCGCGCAAGACGTGAGGTACGCCTACATTTTATGCAATAGCAATTTATCGTAGCTATAGTTTTATATTTTGTAGGCGCTTTTTTAATTCAAATAATTTCGATTGTGTATCTATTGGTAATTATGTACATCAGTATGTATATTAAAGTTATTTCAAATTGTTTTTTAATATTATTAATAAATGTTATGTCGAAGCTTCATCCTGATAATGGCACGAAGTTCGAGCTCTATCTAGGATATAGTCTAGTTAATTAGGTAGTGCAATTACGATAGATATTATACGTATATTTTAATCGTTTTATAATTGAATGTGTACCTACCTATTAAATATAAATTAGTAATCCTTTGAGACAAAAGAAGCTATTTATCAAACACCAACAAAGTGGTAGGATAGCCGCGCTCCAACATAATTTTCACATTCGACTTGCTCGAATATGTGAACAAGAGTCCGTATTACGTTGGCTTAAAGTTTACGATAGAGCCGTGACGAGGAGAATGTAAATAGAGCGCTATCAGAGTGGAGAGGGCGATGCCAACATACCTACTCCATAACAACAACTAGTCAGTCAGCCACTCGCGCGGGGATCGCGTGTGCGCCCGCGCAGACACTCGCGGCTTTGTTTACCTACACAATAAGATTCAACCCTTTTATAAACTTACAAAAAAACACTGACAAAAAGTTTTTATGGAATGCGGGTTTATCACCAAATCTGCTTATAAGTGTTGCATATTTGAAGTGAAAGCGTTCGATTGTGAAGATGTTAGTGCAAGAATAGTGATAGTGACAATATGGAGTGGCTCAAGGGTTTAGTGGGGAGGAGGCGGGAGGACGCCGACGAGGAGGCGCGAGAGGTAAACCGCCTTACTATGATAATCCAGCATCACCCATAGATTATGAGCATAAATGTGTCTTATCAGCAAACAGTGCACATTTCAAACAATATAAATACTTATTTACCTACATCACGCTACTTGAATCTTTAGTTTCAGTTTAGTTGGTAACGACTTAATTATACAAAAACGTCAGGGCTATTAGTACAGTCAAGTTACCTACTTTGTCTTTTGTCTTTGTTGAATATAATAATAAAGTTGTTGTAACTTTATTGAACAAAGTACACAATTATGTACTTAGAAAATAACGACCAACAGCTGATGATAACGTCAAAGTAGCATAACTTTGTAATAGTTGCACTCTCACTATAAATAGTAAACATCAGTGTGTAGTGATTGTACTATAAATAGTGAATAGCTTCGTCACTTTCCCTTGAACTGTGACACGTGTTTAGCACAATTGAATATAGGTAACCAACTAATTGTCTGAAGAAATTGAGCAAGTGTTGCTTAACGTTTGGCGCCATTAATATTAATTCAAAGCACAGATCATAATAATATTCAAACTTACCAAAACTTTTTATTACTTATTAGAGTACCTACCTACCTATGTAGGTGCAGCTTCTTTTCCCCGGCTATACAGGTTGTGAGAAGCTGCAGTAGTTTTAGGCAGATGAGACGTTCCTTATGTAAAATTGACGATTCAAAGTGGAACTATGTTACCTACTGAATAAAGATATTTTTGAATTTGAATTTTGAATTGAAATGATCAAATAAATTGAGAGGTTTTGGTGTCTTAAAAAAAAGTTTTCGTATCTTTAAGCGATGTGTATTATTCCTTACCCTATGGCGATTTTTAATTAACTAGACATGTGTTAGTATGATAAGTATGATGATAGAAGCAGAGTTTTTTAGAAATATGTTCCATATTTTTTTTCTTTACTTGTAGGTAAAGTCCTAACTGTATTTTGTGTTTATTCAGGGAAACGTGCCAATATTAAGATAATTTCCTACCTGTTTGCGTTTGATCTTTGCACTAAGGATCTTAGACAGAGAACTCTCTTTTCGTTTATTAACAACAGTAGGTACTTAAAGGTTTAAGTAGTAGTTGAAATGTAATACAGATAGATTGGTGGTTGACCCATGGCTGCATTGTTACGAGCAAAGATCCAAGTCATGGCTGACTCCGTGACTCTACCTTGCTTTTAATCTGACGAAGACCGTCGTCTGAGGCGTGTAATCAGATTATAAGGGCGATGTTATTTGTTATGACCAGTCAGATGCGATTAAGCTAGTGACAACTTTACGATACTGCCAGTAAGTATTTCGATTATATTATCGCTAGCGTCACTTCATGTGTTTAATTTAAACTTTTTTAGTTTTTTTACACTCTTACATAATTAATTGGGAAAAGTAAGAACATTTTACCATTGATTAGAAAATTAGAATATAATAAAAAATAGAATAGAAATAGTGTATTATAAAAGAATGCCACACACAAAAACAAGAGAATTACATAATTTAAAATTTTCAAAAACAATTACAAAAAAGCAAGACCGATGTTCGTCCAAATGATCATAAGAATATCCTACTTCCTTATCCTTTACCTAAAACGGCGTAAATAGATAATTGTTTCATTGGAACACCTAGGTCCACGGTTCACATCTTAAATCGATTAAGCTGTCACCGGTGGTGTAGTGAAAAGGTTCAATTGAGTAGGTATTTGTTGTTGCCTCGACTACGATACAGTGAATCAAGCGGAACTATAAAATCTGTTCAGAGTTATATTAATTCCAACTCGATAAATAAAAATACATGCAAGCTGCCAGTGTATTTCAAATTTGAGAGTGATTAATAAGCAACTTAGATTAAGTACTATTCTTGACTAAATCAAAATCTCATACCTATACAATATTCCGATATACCTACCTACTTACCTAAATCTGCCACGGTCGAATAGACGCAGGAACCACGGATCAAAAGGGTGAAGATAATATAATAGAAACGCTATTTATAGAGACAGCTTGTGTTTTAGGTGGGTACGGTTTGTTCTGCAGCACAAGGCCTGTTGGTAATATTAAAATATATTATCAAATATTTTATTTGTTAATTACTAAAACCTATACAAGCAAAATCTTTGAAACCCATTTATCTATCTTGAAACCTTTATCTTTGAATCTGTAAAACAGTTCGTTGGTAAAACTAACAATATTTTATAAACTGTCATCATCATCCAATCGATCACTGGACTTACATTCCCCCTCAGAATTAGGTAGGTAGGGACTCTACTTTCTTTGGATACGGTATACGGATAGGTTCTTACACATTTCTTAACTGCCGAGTTTCTTATCGCGACTCTGGGACGCTACGGCCTCGAGAGCCCTCAGCAGCACACATTGAATGCAACAAGCTAATCAAGTGCACTTTCGTTGCAGCCTCCAGTGACGTCACCGGAGGGCCCGCTGCTGGAGACAGAGCGCGCGCGCCGTGAGCGCTGGCGCAGCGTCTACGTGATCTACTTCACCATGTTCCAGATGTCACTGGGCTTCAGCATCGTGCTCACCGGAGTCTGGCCCTACCTGGACAAGGTATTTGCTTACATTTTTCTTCTTTTCAGCTGCTTATCGTCCAGTAGGGCTAACATGCTCAACGTGACAAAATTTTGTCACCGTAATTTTATCGATTCCGACGATATAATTATGTGGTTTTGTCGATTGGTGCTAAAATATGAACTCAAATAAGTCATATAGTTCTGCCAAACAACAAACTTATCGATTTCCACAAAATTTATTGAATCGATCGATAATTTTATCACGTTGCGCCTGTTAGCCTTGCTGGAAATGTCGCGAAAGTCGACTGAGACATTCACGGGCGATAGTCTTAGGGATCCAATGCTTAGTGCAAGTGTTTGTGACTTATTATGTCTTTGTAGGTTTTACGGGCGTGAGTTTTAGCTGTCTGTTCTACTTTTTGATACCTAATTATTATGATGTTATCATATCACGTGAAGATTTCGAGCCAGGTATAATGGATTGTGATAATGTTAGTTCCATCTCATGACTCTTGTGTTGTTTTGTTGTGGCTTCCTAGGTAGACTGGTACGAATAAAAAGTAATATGGGTACCTAATTATGGTAAAACTAAGCTTTGCTTTTGTAATTCTAAATTTACATAATACCGAAGGATCATTAATCTATAAACTAGACCAATGTACCGCATACTTATGTTGAAGACAATCGAATGTATTCTAATTATAAATTCTATTTCTAGTCCTGGGATCAGAGCTGTCATGCTATGTGTATTATGATTATAAAATCAAGAATTTAAGTTTAGCCTGTAAATGGTGTTGACTCCTGAAGACACCATCTAATTTTATTTTAAGTTATACCTGTCATTTTCTTATCCGCCGAAAAGAAAAGGGACGGATAATCGACAGGCATAAAATTTATGTAACACACGTCAATTTTAGCCACGAATTTTAAAAGCCCTCCCAAATTTATATATTGGCCAATAACCCGACAGAATTAAGTTGACAGCACACGTCAAACGGGTTGCATACCAGCGAGATGCCTATTTTATTCGCCCGGGATACCTATTTTTATTAATTCATTTTAAAATTTATAGTTGTCAATCATCCGTCCCTTTCCTTTTCGACGGACAAGAAAATTACAGTTACAACTTTAAATTAGGAGGTGTCTGCAGGAATCGGGGCCATTGTCTTGTAAATTTGTGTGCAATAAAGTGTTTTTATTATTTATTATTATTAATTTAATCAGTAACATCTCTAGCTCGTATTTTTTGTTTCCGTTGCCTATAACTGCTATTAAATTGCCTATAAAACATTACTTTTTATAGATTAGGTTAACGATTGATATTTATTGTTCAGTCCATTATCGATTAGCTGACCAATGGTTCAGTCATTTCTACACGCGTTAGACAAAAATCACTGGGCCGTGTCGCTGCTGGTCTTATGGGAGACTTTTCAGACTTCGAACCTATGTATGGATGAGGTTACCAATCTGCGTATTTTTCATAAAAAGTCCAAATGTCAGATTTAATTCCTTAATCGTTTACGACGATTTTCCTACACGATAGCAGTGGCCTAACAGAAAGCTCGGTGAGGTGTAGGACTTAGTTCATCTTGCGATGGTTGTACCTCATGAACTACCACAATTGGGTGTGGTGTGGTGGTTAATGAATATTCTGTTTTTCTTTTTTTCCTGACTAGTATGGAACGTGAACAACTTTCTTATTATTATAGGTACTTTATTTCCATGTACAGTATGCGCCAGCTCGACTCAAGGTTGTTATGCTCAAGTCCGTTCTAGTCTTGAATCTACGTCATACACTCGACATGTACCAGTGAAACTGGTCGTTTTATGAATTACCAACTAGTCTGGGAAATTACTTGGATAACCTATAGGAAAACGATTTCCCTAACATGCAACCTGTTTAAGATGTCACTCAAAGAAGTATCATGATGAGATACACATTATTTGCATAACCGCAACATTTGCTACTGTAACACATAATACTTATGACCTACTTTCTTTTATATAAGTTAAACTTTTTTCCAGATTTTTTGTATCTTTACTGTGGAGTCCTCTAATAATGAATACTTTCTTTCTTTACTTAGTAAGATAATTTGTTACGAGCCCTGATGAACAAGCGCTGCGTCATCTTTGGAGGATACCTAATAGACTCCAGTAAAAAAATGACAGGTCATTTGAATTGAAACACATCGCGTGTGTCAAACCTACTTCCTTCAACTAACCTGTGTTTAGGTGCGTTCATTATGCGCAGCTTAGATGCCAACCTAGTCATATTACCTCATCATGTTTTTTATAGTCAATAGTGTGTCATTCATACCTACATAATGTTAGTTAGAAAAGAATCGATTGACCTAATATTGACTGATACATCACTATGCTAATGAACTTCGCAAAACTAGCTGACGTACTTTGACAGATCCAATTCTTACTGCGTTCGGTTTCCTCCTAACTTGGATATCAAGGTTGTACGTAGGTATTAATTATCGTGGAAATTAAAAGATGTCTACACACCTATACCTACTTATTTATAATGCTAGTACCTAATTAGATTTTAGTATAAATTTCTTTTAAGAGTCTGATAGAATTGAGCATTCACTTGTAACAGAACATCGAACATTCGCCATTTTTATATTTGTCGAACTGAACAACGAGCCGAGCCAAGCATAGAGCCAAATATTGCTATGAACGTTTTCATCAGCAAGAACGCTCGATAGAATGCTAAAATGTTCTCGTATTGTAACACTCGCACAAATGCTCATTACAAGTGAACGCTCAAATTTATGCGTTAATGGCTTTTATCCGCGATTTCGTTCACTGTATACGTGTGGTTATTTAATTTTATAGGACGGAAGAAGTCAATAATTATATCATTAGTATATTCTTGAGCTTCGTGTGGTTCTTTGGCCCTACAACACTCTCTGTTTCTTCTTCTTCTAATCCTTTTATCGCCTGTTGGCATGTAGGTCTCGAATAACAGATTTCCAGTCCTCGCGATCTTTTCCAGCCTCTGAAACTTAAAGGGATTTTAATTCTCGGTCAACCGAGCATCGCCAGGTCTCTTTGGGCCGCCCCCTTTTGCGTTTTCCACGCGCACACCGGGTTAGAGCTCTGCGGGATGGGTGTTCTACAGGTCTTCTAAGGGGGATTCTCTTAAAATGCATAAATGGTTTTGTCATAATTTTAATTATCATAATCCTTTTCGCATAACGTTTTTAAGCATAATAGTACTTTCACATAATAACATCTAAGAATACTGGTTTGTTAGGTATAACTTATTTTTGGACTAATATTTGTTGGTATAAATTTGATTCGCATATAAATAGGTATCCATAATTCTTTTTTAGAATAAGTAATAGTGTTTTGTCATAATTTTTACAAGGCATAACAGTAGGTTAGGGTGCGGCGAGGGTGGCCCTTGGGCCACCCCTACGCCGCCAGTATGTCTATCTTACACATGAAAAGTATACTGAATGATCACCAACAGCATGAAATAGAGTCAAAAAATTTTAAAAGTCACAATCATGAACCAAATGCAACCAAGGAAAAAGTAAGTTTCGGAAATGTTCAAAGTTGTACCAAAACTTTTCTTATTCGGAGTATAGTTTTTATGCTTATAATACTTATGCTTATATATGTCATTATTGTCATTAATTATTATGCTTATGGTAGTTATGAGTTTCAAAATTATGCTTAAAAAGTTATGACAAATTATATTATGCGTAACTAATAATAGGACAAGTAACATTATGCCATGGTAAATTATTACATAAAAAATTATGCGTAAAAATAGAGAACCCTTCTAAGGCACTAATCCACTGCAATTTCTGTGTGCGGATATTAGCCTCCATAGTATTTTGCCAAGTCAATCTCTACAAATCTGTTTAAAAAATAAATTGGTTGTTTCGTTTAAACGTGAAAGAAGGTACCAATTAATCAAACAAGATAATTATGGTAGGTATATATAGACTACAGAAATGCTGCACCGACAAGAGCGTGGCTCTTAAATTGATGATGATGATATATAGACTGATTATGTGGTTATATTACAGGCAGAATATATATATACTAACGTATCTATAATCTATATCTACATCTATAGGTATACTTACATTCAAAAGTGCATACACTTTTTATCTCTGTCGTTATTTGGGGTAGACGTTGTTGATGATGTTGTTGTATTGTAGTTATTTTAAGGGCTTGCTGTGATTTATTTACGACTCGGTTTAATGTCCGACACGAGCGGGATAATAACGTGAAAGTTTCAGATCGCTGAAACATGGTGTAAATTGTGTTTTATGACGAGTGTTTCGTACTCATATTTATGGGATTGCAAAATATTGCTATGACAGTATAAATTACTGTTGTTCCTAAGATGACAAAGACAAGTAAGTATCTCCATATTTCATGTCAAAGTATTCAGGCTGTTAAACCTAACCAAAACCAAGATCACCTAAAAGCCGACCAAAACCCACTACCCGGTAGTCTGGTTAAGGCTAAACTAAATAAAGATTTTATCTATCTATCTATCTGTTTATGATTTCGAGCACGACGTAAAAAGTCAACCAATGAGTCACGACCAAACATTACTAACGTAATGGACTACTGGACAAAGGCAGTTCACCATCCGTCTTATCCTGACGATGCGATTACTCTAGCCATAGAGGTGGTCCATCAGCTCGCGACAATAAAACTTCAGGAATCCGATACCGACCACGCTGACGCCGGTCGACCATAATCGTCATTCAGCGCTTTCGCTTTCAAATCTCCACAAGGGTTCAAATATAAGCCCCTCAGATGACGCCCTGAGCCGTGGTTCGCGCCCAGCTGGACGCCCTCAGACCTGTTGACTAAAATTATGTAGGTACTGGGAGAGACTCCTCAGCGCTCCTCATTCGTCCGCTCAAGTAGTTAATGCTTTATATAAATCAACAATAAGTCACCTTATGTAGCCTATATCATAAGTGGCTTCCTTAAATAACCGGACGCGCTGCCACTGCGCGTTCTTGCAGCTGTTTGGGTCAGTAGTCAACCCATTCGTCGCGGGTGTCCAAGCAGCGTGTGTACAAACGGTACCAGATGAAGGTGTCGCGACAATAGCTTTGTTACCAGGCGTGCACAACACCAGGGATCAGAGGTCACATGAGTCAGCCGCAGCTGCTTGCGCCCGCGTCACTCGATAACTACCTAGTTACTGTCGCTCACTGCCCATTGTGCGCGCACGTTTATCTAATCTCAATTGGCCACAACATTTCGAGAGTTTTTTGCGAAGTGAAACATTTAGATAGAACATAAACAGTCTATATAGGTACGCACCACAATGCTGGGAATACGCCGCTCCCTTGAATTAACTTGATTGGTATAACGGAGCTTACTCCACTGCTCTGCTCCGTTGGTGGTGATGTTTGGGCTCGTAGCCCGGGGCTGGCTGGCCGAGGGGAGTGGCGTTATGTGCGTGAAACATAAAAAGACATACGTTCCACTACGCTTGAAACTTTCTTAGAATATACCGGAGGGTGTAGGGGTAGAATATACTGCTCAGTCACCTTCAAAACACTAACCTAATTACGTTCATAGCGATAATACAATTGGTCAATCACAGTGTTTTGTAACGCGAACAATGCCATTTGGTCATACAATTACAGTTATCTATCACAGGTCATAGTACCACTATTGTGAAACGGTAATTTATTACAAATTATCGCACTTTGTATTATAAGTAATAGTGTACTACACTCGTTAAATAACATAATTAGTGATGTTGTACATATTTTTGTACCCAATTAAAATACTACCCATCACCATCATCAACCAGCCCGCATCATCCCACTGCTGGGTATAAGCCTCCTCCATTCTGCACCACCCTTTCCGGTCCTGCACTAACCTCATCCACAGCTTTCCCGCCGTTGCAACGATGTCATCTACTCACTGACCTCAGGGTTTAGAATAGCCACATCGAAGCAATTAATCTGAAAAAGCAATATTGTAATTTGACATTTGCGCATATAAAAGTAAGTGCGCAATGCAAACAAATGTCAAATAGCAATATTGGTTTTCTAGATGAATTGCTTCGATCTGTTCCCTCCTCGTGACCACTATTCTGTGCATACATATATTTTACCAGTGCATTTAACGTACTAGTCCATTTACTTTATTTTCACTTAGAAACAGAACCAGTCTCTGATTATAATCATTCACTTACAGGTATAAGTAGGCACTTATAGCTATAATATTTACAAACTTATCTCATCAATGCCAGTAATTATTCCACATGTCACACACACAATATATTTTATACATTATTAAGTAGGTAAATAATGCAAATTATAAATTACATTATGCGAATGCAACTTTTATTGTGATATTAAGATAACTAAACAAGTATTTGATAGGAGATACAATGGCCCACTTTTGATAGTACTTTATGATATACCTACCTGATAATTTAGAAAACCCTAAAATCAGGGTACAAAACAACACTGTGTTTGAGTTCGTTTGTATTATGGATCATAAATACGAACTGTAAGGTTACCTGAGTGAGATTGGTACTTAACAATTATATTTGGTCTATTGGTCCCTCTATTTCTCTTTTGTTTTTATAAACTTTCTATTTGCTGTGGGTGCAATCTACGCCGAAGTAGTTCCTACCATGCCCTACGATAAGTCGCGTTATTTATGTTGAAATAAGTAACGATTGGATTTTTTTCTGTGATTCAACCCATTATTCATTTAGTATCGATCGGCCATCATGTCCGCTTTGTTTGAGTCACACTAAATAGTAATCTAAACGTTGTTACACAATTAGACAATGTGCCAGCCACTTATCGTTACCAACTTTATCACAAATGATGTCTATAATATTTTTAAAGTATGTTGTAAGAACTACTTATGTCGCAAATGTCCCGTATTATAGCTACATGTTGTGGCTTTAGACTCTTAAATGATGTAAAAGTATGAAAGATACTTAATTAAATCAGGTAAATAAGTATGAGGATACAGTAAGTAGTGTGCGCCCCCTGACTCTGCTTCAGAGGTTAGTCTCAAACGATATCTCGATATCGCTAGTATCAATTGACGATAGACTCGTCTATTTTATTAATAATTAAACTTTATCTGTGTAAACAAGCTCAAAGACTAAACAGGGACAAATTAACATATCGGTTTCCAAGGGATTTTGTTATTATAGGCTCAAGGCGAAAAAGTTCAAGAGAAGCGACACTTGACTCTGTTGACTTATAAATATAAATGAGAATAAAAATATAATAGGTAGATGAACAGCAGACAAAAACATTATTTTTCTCAAATGACAATACGCTGGCGCCGTGACGTGGCTCCGTCGGCTGCTGTCAATGTTGGCGGATGACCAAGCTGGTACAGTCAGTTATGCAATAACATTACCTAGTATTGACGCGAGTGTACTATCGGGCATAAGCGCTGGTCCTATTGCTGGCGAGTAGCGAGGTGAGTTAGGATTGAGCACTAAGAGTAGAAAAGATACGAAATACACACGAAAAGAGGAAGATGAAAAGTATGGTGCGGTAAAGGGCAATACTGCGATAAATGAAACAAAAATACAGGTGAGTAAAAAAGGAACGCTGACTATCAGAGACTCGAAACCGAAAGGTTCTAAAATTGACAAACTTAACGAGGAACATCTTCAAATGAGAAGAATTATCCTTGAATTATGACTCTGATAGAGCAACGAGCGAATAGACAATTCCACATTGATTATATTACTAAAGTAACACGTTCCATGTAAATTAAAGCTTCTTCAGATAATCGGGTGATTCAGGCTACAATGTCTGAGCCAAACTGACGAAAGTCTCACAAATTTTCAGTTAATCGCTGACCGCTTTCCCGCCGGCAATGGGCCGTCTGCCCGCGCGGTAATTCCAGGCCTGGTGCCAGCTACGATCCATTCATAACTGGGTGCTTTGCATCAGCCATACATCATAAATCGCGAGTTCACTACGGGTTACACGTGGGGACGTCTCACAATGTTGAAAGAAAGAAAGAAAGAAAGAAAGAAACGTTTATTATAATGTTGCTACTTTGTTGTTTGCGTGATTTTGTTGGGGACAATCAGTGTCTCTATGAGAGGGATATTTGGTTCCGTGCTTGAAAATATAATCTTTACGTTAATTGTATAATTTAGATTTAGTGATCCATGTTATATTCTTGATCGTCATGCTTTGAGCAACGGCCCTAATGATAACGTCTACTTCTTCCACTATGACTGCACTTGTAAAACTCGTTTATCCTCGACTACCTTCACCAGACCCCGACACACAGCAACACATATCGTTACCGGTAGATCGTTTTACACAGTCAGTACATATTGACGTTATCGTCCACGCGCATCTGTAAGACTAAAGTATGACCGAGGAGGGTGAGGTAAACCTAACTCAGCCGATGGTGGGGAGCGGAGAGTTGCCGTTCTTAACTTAGTATTCACGGTAAAGTCAAACACAATTGAGGTAAGTACCTACATATACATATATTTTTTGTAGAAATTGTCACATGCTTGTATTTTGATCGACTCTCACGAATAACAACATTCGTTACGAAACAGCAGTCGCCTTAGAACGGATGCAGCGAAAGCTGGTATGCGAGGAATGGCGAATGGGGAAACTTTCTTTAAAAACTCGAAGTTTGGTAATACCTAAAGGTATTTTCGTTTCGTACAAATTGGATCTCAGTTGGTCGCCGGCATTTTTCCCAATGTCCCGAAATATTCTGATGACGTCACAGGGCACGCTATAGGTCGCCGGAACCACGGAATGCAAAAATAAAACATCTCAGTACATTATGAATGTTCTCACGATTGATTTAAAACACATAATATTAATACTTAATAGGTTTTGAAGGTTTAGTTTTAGCTACTGCTTGTTTAGCTTCACCATTTGTCTTGTTCTTGACGAGAACTGTCGTGTATTGGTTCCGTCACAATAATGTTTTGTTTGATTATAAATGTTATTGATAATTTTGTAAATCTTAACATAGGAAATCGTACTCTGGCCCCTGCGATCAAGCTGAGCTTAGTGCAAGGACCGCCGCATAACTAAAGTAATTGGTCATATTATACTTGTCTGTATTTTTATTAATGTAAAATTGTAATACTATGTTCAATAAAGATTATTATTAATTAAGACACGATTTTCTGTTTTCTGACTTTTCCGTTTTTAAAACCAGTAGGTTTAGTGGAGTCGCTTATCGCAATGATAAAGTATCCAGCCATATTTCTCTGCGTCACTGTTTTATGATAAAATACCTATGCACTGGATAGTGAATCGTTTCTAGTTCTACGTTTGTCTTTGTATTTATTAAAAGCCATTGTAATGACTCGACGCTATAGCTCTGTCAACATATTAACCTGCTTAGAATGATAAGCAGGACTGAAACTTTAAGGCAGTCATAAATTTAATAAAAGTAACGATATGAAGATAAAATTATTATCGAATTGATCGTTTTGTATTCCACATGTGTCTTTCTGTTATCTATGCACTTGTAGAGGTTGACGATCGTTATCGGTTGAGAAATAGTGGCATAGTACGTACTGATAATAGTTACATGCATCGTTAAACGTTTGAATTGAAGTAGATGATACCTATTAAGTTATAAAAACTTATGTACCTACAGTCCTATACTACACGAATGTCGATGGCATTAGTGATATTGACGATACATACATGATAGCGCGACAGCGAAATATTGAAAATCTAAATATTATGTTAACTGTAAACAACACGTGCGGCTAGCAAACAAACAACACCTGCACTTGTTTACGACACACGTGCAAGGTACGGTAGTGGGGACAACCCTTATAAGACGGCGAGCCGCACGAGTTGTACCATTCTTGTGTCGAACTCCGTACAGAGAACATCCAATAAAAGTAATCCGTGACAGTGAGCCATTGTTTAACTGGCGCTATGCGTCCTCCACAAAGGTCACTGTTACCTTGGGATCAGAGTATAATATTCGTACTCTAACATCAGAAGTAGAGGATCGTCCTGCTGCCCACCCATTATATTGAAAAAGACGGCCACAAAGGATGAAACTAAGTTTCAAATACTCGTATTATCCTAATAAGATAATAATCGTGGATGGAGTCAGGTGTTTAATTAATTAAAACTAAGGCTAAACTTGGAATTGGACCTGAATATAAAAATTGGACCTGGACTTGAGCCGTGGCATATTCATCACAATGTCTATGTACTGTCAGGATCGAGGATAATGTTGCCTACCTGCATTTGAATACTGTTGTTACGGTGAGTCGTTTTCATACTGGAACTTTATTGTTATTGACTTCATTGCTGGGTGTATTTTAATTTTTAATAATGAGGAAATTGATTTCAAATTAACTTGGAAAGTACTATTTCTCTTTATTTTAAAACAAAATTGACGAGATATATTCCCGCAATACGTGTCAATCATAATTCAAACCGCGTTTTCAAATCGGTATTCATCATTGTCAAATCTTGGTATTTTGGTCTAAAAATGTTTTGAATTGGTGCAGACACGCTAACGCTGCGTGGTTTAAGCTGTATTTTCTCACTCCAAGCAATAAAGAAATGAACTTTCGTTAAATTACAACGTGATTTGTAATCTACCGTCATTAATCAAATCTTTATAAACCGATTGGAAGAGTCATGTGAATGTGATAATACACCTAGTTATTTTGTTTCATGTGACCACTGCTACATGATGACGAGTGAATGACAAACGGCGAAGGCGTTACAGCATGGCACAGTCTGAGAGTGGCAGCCGTGCCGCGTGTGTGCCGTGTGGTGGTGACTTCGTGGCAGCGTATTGTATACTAAGCTGGCGCTTGATTGCCGATAGCCGCCATTTCTTTTAATAGATTATCAGAATGACCGAACAATCTTCAGAAAGCAAGAAACGTTTCGATTCCAAATGTGCTAAAGTAAAATTATTTCATCCAGGAAACTTTGTGCTTTGTAAACATACCCAATAATCTAATAACAAGCTAGGTCCTAAATATTTAGGGCCATATCAAATTGTAAAAATTATTGGCAATGATCGATACGAAATACAAAGTC
Source organism: Pectinophora gossypiella (assembly GCF_024362695.1). NCBI lineage: Eukaryota > Metazoa > Arthropoda > Insecta > Lepidoptera > Gelechiidae > Pectinophora > Pectinophora gossypiella. The sequence goes on from NC_065415.1 coordinate 16,426,810, forward strand.
TTCGTCCTGGCCAAAAAAATACTACAATAGCTCATGAACATCTCAGATTAATACCAAACCCGAATTTAGAATGATCCGTGATAGCAGTTTACAAGAAATAAAAAAAAATGGTTGTAAAGGTCACTTGTCAAAACAAGCCACAAAATAGCCTCTGAGTTCATCGAATATTTCTGAGACTGGAACTGCTGCTAATCCAAGCAACTAAAGCCTCTGAGTTTGGCAAACGTCCCTTTCACCGTGATGTTGTTGAAACAAGCTATATTTTTGGCCGCTGAGTTTGTCAACTGAACTTTCAACCAGAACAAGCTTATAAAATTTAAGCCTCTGAGTCTGGCGAAAAGTAAAAACTATTTGATTGATTAACATCTTCACCCATTTTAATCCGATCTTTGAACAAATAACGGGCGTAACAATGCAATTTGAAGAATGAAACGATTATTATTGAATTTGCCAATTGTAAGCTCGTGTCGATGCACCGATATAGACTTACAACAACTGACTTAACAGCACAAATACTTAATTACAAATTGAATATGCTACTACAGTGAACTAAAAGATACCCTTGTTTCAGAATAAACGCAAGCTCAGAGCACGAGCTGCGTATCAGTATGGCCGTGATAGCGCGACAGCGAAATATTGAAAATCTAAATATTATGTTAACTGTAAACAACACGTGCGGCTAGCAAACAAACAACACCTGCACTTGTTTACGACACACGTGCAAGGTACGGTAGTGGGGACAACCCTTATAAGACGGCGAGCCGCACGAGTTGTACCATTCTTGTGTCGAACTCCGTACAGAGAACATCCAATAAAAGTAATCCGTGACAGTGAGCCATTGTTTAACTGGCGCTATGCGTCCTCCACAAAGGTCACTGTTACCTTGGGATCAGAGTATAATATTCGTACTCTAACATACATACATACATAAACAACCTATATACGTCCCACTGCTGGGCACAGGCCTCCCCTCAATCAACCGGAGGGGGTATGGAGCATACTTCACCACGCTGCTCCACTGCGGGTTGGTGGAGGTGTTTTTACGGCTAAAAGCCGGGACGGTGATGATAACGTGCCCTCCGAAGCACGGAATCATCTTAGTTTTTCGGACAATCAGGTGATTCAAGCCTGAAAAGTCCTTACTAAACAAACGACAGGCTCACAAAGTGATTTCGACAATGTCCCCATCGGGAATCGAACCCGGATCTCCAGATCGTGCGCCGAACGCTCTAACCACTAGACCACGGAGGCTGTCAATATTGATGATATTTCGAAGTTTTTTAGGCGTAAAGGCTCTCATCAGATAGCTCGAAAGTGACCTTGGGTTATTCCAGAACTATATTCACCAGAGTCGCTGGACGTTGAGCTGATGACAAATTCTCTGAACATCAAGATGGCGAAATACCTTGGGCACTTTTTCGGCATTATACTAGCACTATAGAGCTTCTGATCGGTTGTTATTAACCTGCGAATGGCGTCAGTCATCAGACTTTCAACCCTCACGATATGGAACATATGTAGCATAGCATCACGCCGCTATCCCCGAAGGAATAGGCAGAGGTGTACAGTATAATGTACAGTCACTCCTCGCCGGCTATGTTTAAGTCCCATGTAATAGGAGCGAGCCTATATTGCTATTAATCGGGCTCACATTCTGGAAACCACGTGATATCAATAATCTATTCACATTCAAATTAAAAATATTTATTTCGGAAAGTAGTCCATATTTAGTTAGTAACAAAAAGTTTAACCTAGTATTATAGTAACAGATTCGAAAGACGAACAACATAAAAATAAAACACATGAGACCGGCCCGAATCACCGAAGCCGCGGGCAGCTATGTAACAGCGTGCAATCGCACCCAGCGGTTCAGCAGCGGCGAGTCGTACCGGTCCACCAATGCGCTCATGATGGTGTTGGGGTTGGCACGCGCACGGCGCAACAGAGACGCACAGCGCTTACGCATGATCGCGTGGAAGTCGTCTACACGCGCCTCGCAGAACATACCGGAGGCGCTACAGCGTCGCGACAGCCCCAGCAGCGCCCTGAACGCATTGTTGTATTGCACTCTCAGGTCACTGTATATATGATGCAAACTCGTAAAGTCGAATTTAGTCGCTAAGAAAGAGAAGAAGTAGAAGTTAAATTGCCATCAACTATTTTCTCCTTTTCCAGCTAGAACCCGGCTCCAAGAAGGAGATCCTAGGCTTAGCAGTGGGCGCGAACCCGCTGGGCCAGCTTCTATTCTCCCCTCTATTCGGACTGTGGGCCAACCGCGCGGCGAGTGCGCGCGCGCCGCTTCTGGCGTCGCTGGCGCTGTTCGTGTTAGCTAGTGGACTGTATTCACAGCTGCATCTGACGAGGCCGTATGCTAAGTACTGGATGGTCTTTGCCAGGTTCCTCGTTGGAGTCAGCTCCGGTGAGTTATCACTTATTATTTCCTAATAGAGCTCATGCTGATGCAACCCGAATGACCACTACGACCTTAGTATATCGACTCCGAGCTTACCAGCTGATGATAAGTCTTAAGATGGAATGCGCTTACTAAAACATACAAGACGAATCTAATCTTCTTAAATGTTTAAACCAAAGAAACCCGTTACATTTCCAGCAAACATAGCAGTGGCGCGATCCTACCTCTCAGCTGCCACCCTGGTCAGCGAGCGTACTCGGGCGGTGGCTGGAGTCTCCCTCGCCCAAGTGCTGGGTTTCGTGGTGGGCCCCGCCCTCCAGGCCGCGGCGGCCCCCCTCGGCCCCGGCGCCCCCTACCCCCCACCTGGAGACTTCTCCTCACCCTTCCGCCTAGACATGTACACCGCGGCAGGGTGGATCAATGCACTATTAGGCTTCGTCAACTTCATACTGTTCCTGCCGTGGTGCTTTAAGGAGAGGAAGATCGCGGCTAGGGAGGCTATGGTGGCGCAAGGGAAGGATTCAGGTGAGAGTTTGTTTTTAAAAGGATGTCTAAAGTGCTCAATGCGTAATTAGTAAATATTATAACCATCGTGGTCAGGATCTTCATTCTACTAATTTTTACATAAGCAGATTTTACATAGATTCCCTATAATCAATTCAAATGAATGTAAATATGTATACTTAGGTATATAAATATATTCTTCTTCAATTAAAAAAAATGTGGAGCGATATCGAACGCACAAAGTCTTACTTATTTTGCATATGTTCCATTTTACCGGCTCCAACTAGAAACTAGAGCTCTCTCTACGCTGTGTCATTTTACTGAGGTGGATCCAACGGCAGACATTGATATCTATATTTTTATAACAGGTTCTGTCTATATTTAGTTGGCTTTTGAAGGTATGTTCTCCTTTATATCTTTCTTTCATTAAAATAAATTTTGGATCACTTCCAGAAAAAGAAGCCCTGAAATGCATGAAGCCGGACTACGTAAGCAGCTGGACTTTAATCCTGGCATTCTTCGTGCTGGTGTTCAACTTCGTGCTGCTGGAGACGCTGGCGACCTCGCTGACAATGGACCAGTTCGCGTGGTCCAAGAAGCAAGCTCTGGAGTACATGGGCGCCCTCATGAGCGCCGGCGCCGTTGTGGCTTGCGCTACCTTCGCCTTGATTGGGCCACTTACGAAGATTTTTGAAGAGAGGTACCTATCTTGGATTTAGTTTCCTCTCAGACGACGCTTAGACCCAACGTTTACATCCACCTGGGCACCCTCAAGTCTGTTGTCCTAAATTTTGTACTGGTGAGAGCTCTCAGCGGTCCCCATATTTTTGTCGGCTTTTCAAATATTTCATGATGACTATCTTCGACGACGCGATGTGATTAACCAAGACTTAGCTTAAACAACGCCGTAATCGTAATAAAAACAGTAATAGTTCGTTTTTTCAAAAATATATGCCTTAAAACAAGACATCTGTGTGGTGAAAAAGTCGTCAAACAGAAACTTTTGAAATACTTACTCGCAAACTATAACTACTTACAGATGGGTCAGGTTTTGTGGTGAGAAGATTTAAATAAGGCATCAGTAACTCGCGTGATGCACGCGATCCAGATAATTATAATCATGTACTTAATCGTAAACAAGCAACTAGCAAGTATATCGTTTGTTTACGGCGATGTAGATTGTTGTTATAAAGCCACTGATATTGTTATCGTGTCCGTTCATTGTTGTAAACGTTTTGAGATCGTGGGAGAGGTCGGCGATAACTCAATGAGGTCAATATCCTTATTTTTATAACAATTTAAAACAATGGCTGAATCTGTTTCAATACTTAAATTTTATTCATAATCTCTTTGGATTAGTGAAGAAGTTTGCATCTAAGGAGTCTAAATACAGCTCGATGTTCTTCTCATTCACGTCGATGACCTCACCAACCCTGTCGTTAGAGTTACCTGTATTGTTGAGTCAACAAAGACTACTTACTTACTTAAGTAAATATAGGGCTCGATTTTTCTTTAGAGCAGGGTAAATAGGCACTTTTTTGAGTTTTCGTGCTCCACCTTAGACCAGGCGGGATTGTGGTCAAACGCTCTCAAATATTTAAAAAAAGTAGCAACATAGGTTTATGCAGATGGTGTTACGCGGAACAGCTGTAGCTAAAACTAAATCCGTTTATATTCCCAGAGCACTACTCCTATGGGGCGGGTTCCTCCTGACCGGCATGGCGTCAGTGTTCTGCATCCCGTGGGGCCCCGGGCCGCCGCCGCTGGCCCCGGTCAACGCGACGGAGGCCGGCGGCGGGTGCCCGCAGTCCACGCAGCCCTGGTGCGAGGACTCCCGGGGCATCAACATCCCGCAGTTCCTGCTGGGGTACGCGTGCGTCTCCGTGGGGTATCCCCTCGGGGTGACGCTCATACAGACTATCTTCTCCAAAGTGCTTGGGCCAAGGCCACAGGTGAGCATACATTCATTTTATCGTTACATAGACTAAGATGGCCGAGAGTACATGACAACACTGCTGTAGTGGATCCAGGAATGTATTTGTTGGTTTTTGTAATTTTATACCTCATCAACAGCCTATATACGTCCCACTGCTGGGCACAGGCCTCCCCTCAATCAACCGGAGGGGGTATGGAGCATACTCCACCACGCTGCTCCAATGCGGGTTGGTGGAGGTGTTTTTACGGCTAATAGCCGGGACCAACGGCTTAACGTGCCCTCCGAAGCACGGAATCATCTTACTTTTTCGGACAATCAGGTGATTCAAGCCTGAAAAGTCCTTACCAAACAAAGGACAGTCTCACAAAGTGATTTCGACAATGTCCCCATCGGGAATCGAACCCGGACCTCCAGATCGTGAGCCTAACGCTCTAACCACTAGACCACGGAGGCTGTCAGACCACGGAGGCTGTCAATTTTATACCTATGCGGTGGAAAATGTCACTTGATAATAAACTCAGAATAATGAGCTGAATCACCCCCCTCAGTATTCGTTACGATGCCACTTACACCCCGTGTAAAACTTACAGGTTTCAGTGCCATACTTTTTTGCTACCAAAATTCCAATGGATAACTACTCAGAGTTTGTCTGAAGTATCCCTCAAAATTTTCGTTACGATGTCAATAACACCCTGTATAATTTCAAAGCATACACAATAGAGTAAACAATGTGTGTGAGTGACCGTCGCGTCTTGCGGTTTTTATAAGAAACTTGATTATAATTATAGTATTGTCTGAGTATACAAAGCCGGCTGGACTTGTTACTGTAATTGCGATGTACTTATATACACTTCTCATCAAAAAAATCGAAACACTTCCGTTTTCATTGTTTCTGTCCGAATTTAACACAAAAAAGAATTCATACGATGAAAAAAAATACATAAATGTATAGCTGGCAGTTTGGCCATTACAGTAATAAGCGAAAATTCTAAATTCAAAATTAGAATTTCATTTGTTTATCTTATAAACGAAATGAATCACTGTTTTGAGACAAATGTGTGTTTAGGGTTGGAGTACATTTAGCGTTTAAAAACTAAAAATTGGCGCCTATCCTTAAACTTTTTGTTTTTTATTTCAATACTGTGACTTTGGGACGTCTGAAAAAAGGTTTTTTTTCTAAAACGTATGGATACTTCGCCCACAGAAGCCGCCCAAGTTGTGGCATTGCTGGATTCTGGCCTTAGTCAGCGTGTTGTGGCTGCAAGACTGCATCTAAGCCTGTCGTCTGTTCATAGAGTCTATAAACGTTATCGGGAGACTGGTTTGTTCACGCGCCGTTCAGGATCTGGCAGGAATCGGGTCACTTCTGAGCGAGATGATCGATTTATTGTAACAACTTCTTTAAGAAATCGACGCCTTAACGCTTTTCAACTGCAGCAGCGGCTTCGTGTTGTACGAAGGGTGGCTGTAAGTGACTCTACAATTAGAAGAAGGTTGAAGGATCGTGGACTGGTACCGCATAAGCCAGCAAATGGGCCGAAATTAACTGCAGACCATCGAAGAGCGCGCCTTAACTTTGCACGTGAGCACCTAAATTGGTCATACCTACAGTGGAGCAAAGTTCTCTTTTCTGATGAGTGTAAAATTATGCTGTATGGTAACGACGGAAGGAACAAGGTCTACAGAAGAGACGGAGAACGCTATGCACAATGCTGCATTGAAGAAAAGGTCAGCTATGGTGGCGGTTCGTGGACGGTTTGGGGAGGAATCAGCGCCGACGGTAAGACAGAGCTTGCTTTCGTGTCTGGGCCACGTCTGCCTGCACTAAACTGTCATCGGTACGTCGAAGAGTGTCTCGAGCCTCATGTGATGCCCTATGCACATTTTATTGGCAACGGCTTCATATTCATGCACGACAATGCTAGGGCTCACACCGCGGGCGTCGTACGAGATTATCTTAACGAAGTCGATATCTCTATTATGGAATGGCCAGCAAGAAGCCCGGACATGAATCCCATTGAACGTCTGTGGGATGAATTAAAGAGACGAATTCGAGCAAGAGATCCTGCCCCAGAAACACTTAGCCAGCTGCAAGATGCAATCCAAGAGGAATGGGACAATATACCACAGCATGTGATCGTGACTCTCATCCGATCGATGAAGAACCGTATGGAAGCAGTAATTAGAGCTCGGGGAGGGAATACAAGTTATTAAATAAACGTTTTTTAGCTTTTTTTTTCATTTACGTGTGTTGTTTTATCCATTTCCTTTATACTCCATACGGAATAAAAATGACTCATTTAACAAAATACGAAACCTATGAAAAATTCATTTAAATTTAGAACATTAACATTAAGATTTGATAAGCTCATTATTATTACTCACTATTAAACGACATTTAACATTTATTCCTAAATGTACACATTTTTCTGATAATCCTGACAAAACGTAAACTTGCAAGGTGTTTCGATTTTTTTGATGAGAAGTGTAGATTGTACCTGATATGATGTCCGACGAAGTCACATGCAAATGTAAATATCCAATAGTACCTATCTATGGTAGCACTTCCTTTGTCATCGTGGCCGATAACTTTAGCACTAAAGGGTACCTATATGACTGGATCAAAAATAAATAATGAAATATAGAAATAGAAGCCAGTCTAGGCTTAGTTAGACTCGACGTCATCATTTTTCGTATTGACTTATTTACAAATTTCTATGAGAGACTTATTCCAGGCTATGTTCCCCAAACATATTTTCTTATTACATAATTATTCAAAAATATCACCCCTAATCGAATCGTCGATCGATCGTTTGAATCACCTAATTGTCCGAAAAATTAAGATGATTCCGTGCTTCGGAGGGCACGTTAAGCCGTTGGTCCCGGCTATTAGCCGTAAAAACACCTCCACCAACCCGCATTGGAGCAGCGTGATGGAGTATGCTCTATACCCCCTCCGGTTGATTGAGGGAAGGCCTGTGACCAGCAGTGGGACGTATATAGGCAGTTTATGTATTCAAAAATGTAAGTAATGGCAGAAGCATAATGTGTACATGGTGTTAGTGACATCGTAACGAATACTGAGGGGGATGATTCAGACCATGATTTTGAGTTAATGTCAAGTGGAATTTTCCATCGCAAAATTCATGATATTTTTATGATTTTTTTACATTTCTTTCAACACATTTTTTTCATTTTTTTACAGCGCCATTTATATTTTAATTTACTAAGTTGTCACCTTTGCATAGTTTAATTTTTAAATGAATTCCATCACGTAACAAACTGCCTTGTGCAGTCAGCAACAAGCTCTACGCAGAGGTGTTTAATTAATATTCTTCTATATTGCAGATTGTTCTTCAAACCATAAGTTTCTCAAAAGTAAATTCGAGATATCTAAACCGGTGGAACGGAATCTCTAAACCGGTTTCTTGTTTGTTTCTCATTACTCATGCGGTGTACACACAACATTCACTTTAAGACCTTTTACAGACAATGCACTTAGCTCCATACTACGTAGTTTATGTACTTACTTACTGAGCCAACTAGATTTATGAGCAATGGCATGTACCTACACAGTAGTCTGCTTGACAACATAGTAGAATAAGATACTGGCGTGTGATGGTATCAATCGTGAAACGTCGTACTCATGGTTAATTCGTCATATTCATGTAGGAAAGTGAGAATGGTATGTAAGGATAATCAATGGGAATTTGATTGTTCATGGTATGAAAGGAGGATGGTTAAGGAATGGGGCGTAAGGCAGTTTTAAAAAGTAAGAAAAGGGAGTCTTTGCTGCGATGTCGGTCGGGTGAGAGGATTTTTGTTTGAATATAAGGTGTAAAGATATTTAAAATATCCTGAGTTATTTCATTATCCCACATTCATTATAATTTGACATAAAACAAATAGCACTACCCCGGTATCCCCGAAGGGGTAGGCAGAGCTACCTATATAGCATCTATACATATAGGTACACCCACTCCTCACCAGCTATGATGAAGTCCCATGTAATAGAGGGCGAGTCCATGGCCATTAACTGAATTCAAACTCTTAAAGTTGCATTCAGACGATTAGAACCCAAGCCGGGATTGGAACCCCACACCACGTGTAAGTCAGGCGGATTTTATTTCTTTAGAACAAACTTCTATCCCAGTTTTGCATCCCATAACCCTAGGGTCATTTACCTCAAATGTCCTTCAGCCAACAATGCATCATCCTCATTGTACAGCTGTTTATAAAACAACTAACAAAGAGTCCTTTGAACTTTGTACGTAATATTGTGTACTTTATATTAACAATACGTCGTGAAGCCACATAATGTGTTTATAAGTAACACCGAGGTTTCATAAGATTTATTACAGTGGTATTTGTCTTGGTTTACCTATTCTATATAATAATATTCTATTACGTATCGTACAATAACAAATAAACTTAAACGCCTATTTTCCATCGGGGTAAGCAGAGATTATTTCTAGCTGGTTCAGAGTAGGCCATAGTAAATATTTTTTTAAGGAAATCTCCAATTTCATGTTATTATTATTGCGTATGGCAATCGCCATACATCAACCGCCAAATCGCCATCTTTGGTATGGTATGGTTGCGTTTAGTGTGCGGTAGAGCTTGCCGCTCTAGGATTGGCTTGCACAGCCATGAAAGAAAGTGCATTTCTTCGAGGCAATGACGTCATAAATCGTCTGGAACAGACGTATAAGGCCAACGATGATGATAAAGAAGGCAAACAAAAATAAAATATCCTGGGTGGATCATAAATCCAGCTTAAGCTCCCTTAACCAAGTCTGTCTGTACCACCAAGTAATAATTTCATGTTCTGATCGATGTACACACGCGGTGTAAGCACATAACTCTTTATTTTTCACTTTCCTTCCACCGACTGTAATTGGAATAACATTGTATTTAAGTCTATAAATTATGTAATACAAACTGGATTTAAAAAAAAAGAAAAGAAAGGAAAACATGAAACAGTAGGTCTAGGGCCCTGTGCTGGGAGGTTTTCTGACCACTTCTTTCCCTCAGCGTTACAGATTCCGATGTGGTAGTAGTTTTACAGCTAGTTACATAATATGTAATTTAATTTTAGACGTTCAAAAAGCGCTAACTTTGTAAGCCAATTTTGAAAAATAAATATTTTTGAATTTTTAATTTTTATGTTCCGCGAGGGTCGCGAGGTGGGGAGCAGGATTCTCTATGAAATGGACCCGCGGTGCCCCAATGAATACACAATCGTACATTACAAAATCCTAAACCAGGACGAGCAGTGTCAATTAGCCTTTGTATGTAGGTGACCTAGCAGTTGAAGTTTGAGGTTGTTAAATCTACGTATAATGATGACTTAATAAAGTTTCTTCTTACTCCAGGGTCTGTGGATGGGCATCCTCACCGGCGCGGGGTGCCTATCGCGCGCGCTGGGCCCAGTCTTCGTATCCACGGTGTACGCGCGGCGAGGCCCCGACGCCACCTTCGGGTCCACCGCGGGCCTCACACTCGCGGCCCTGCTGGGCCTGCGCCTCGTCTACAACCGGCTCCGCCCCCCGGACCTTACAATATCGCCCCCGCCGCAGGAGATGGTCCCGCTAAACACTGAGAAGAACAGTAACTCGAACCACACTGCGCTTCCAGGTGTAATGGTAGACTCTAATGATGATAAGAAACAAGACGTAAATGAGACTAAAGAAGGTGAATTACATAGGAAAGAGCTTGAGACGTGACGAAGGTTTTGCCCTTTGTTATGGGCCACATTCACAGGGCTGCGTGCCGGACACCCACAGTGCCGCGACCCAGGCTGGTTCAGGCTGGGTCGTTTATTTAACCTCATTGGACTCGGGTTTCCGGACACAGTAGTTAAGTTAGTTTGGATTTCTAAAAGACATTAGACCTTTAAAACGACGGGAGGTTTTCTGAAAGTTGGTCAACAATACTTGATTTTTTAAACTCTACACCGGCGCCACACTTCGTAAATTGTGATATTTTGAGGTTAAGAATATTCCCAGCAAAAAGGTGATTTGAACTAAATAAGTACCAGGCCGTGCCGCGTCCGGCATACAGGATTGTGAATGTGGCCCATCACCCGATTGCTCGCTAAGGAGGGTTATGTTTATTGCTATGGTAATCAGTCCAGGTTTAAATGTACTGTGTTCTTTAGTAATCTTTTAATAGGGAAGACACTGCGCCAAACTAAGGTGTTCACTGAGGGTGTTCATAAATAAGCACTTATGAAATGTAAGAGCCATTTGTTAAGATTATAAATGTACTTTCGGTAAATAATAAAACTACCAAACAAAAATGTAAGCATCGACAGCAACCATCGAACACAAGCTGTAAGTACCTACCTCAAACAAGCGACTCTTGCCAGAAATGCTCAATAATTTTCTTGTTTGCTCGATTATTACTCCTATTAGGACTTTTTGGCTGTACCTACCTATATTTTTAATAATAATTATTATTATACGTTGATTTACGTAGATTATATAAAGCAATAATTTAGTAGCTGCAAGTTGTCTTTGATTACTTGTGGCTCTGCCCACCCCATTAGGGATTACGGGCGTGAGTTTATGTATGTATGTATGTAATAATTTAGTAGGTAATAAATGTTTTAGAGTGAATTCGATAACATGTGATATGATAACAATCGTGATGTGGCATTCGGAATCATAAGACTGATAGGATACAATGCCATATTTTGTTTGATACATTTTCTTATTTGTAAATACCTAAGTATCATAGTTATGTAAGAGAGATTTTGATACACGGTTTGTAGTTTTATGTACTTTATTATACAGGTTTTATGGACAGGATCAGGTTTCTACAATTTATTAAATTTTATGACTTAAGTATTTTTTGCAATTTCTTTAGTATGTAGTGTTTTTTGTAATGTATAAAGTTTTGTAATGAATTAAGCAGGTGACTCGGATTTTATTGTACGTAGTTCCAAGTATCATCAATGTAAATAAAATAAATTTTATGAAATGTAATAATTTTATTATTTACAAAAAATACAATTTAAATAAGTACATAATTATCACAGCTTACTTATTTAGTGGTGCTGATTCCTGTAGACACCATCTAATTTTATTCTAAGTTATATACCTGTCATTTTCTTTTACGCCGAATATGAAAGGGATGTGTAATTTATGGAACACACGTTAATTCTTGGATTTTTTTAAAAGGCTCCCAAAATGTTATATTGGTCAATAACCCGACAGGACACGTTGCATATCAGCGAGACGCCTATTTAATTCGTCCGGGTTATTCATTCATTCACTATTATTATTAATTTAAATTATTATTTTTTAAATTAATAGTTGTCAATCATCCATCCCTTTCCTTTTCGGCGGATAAGAAAATCATGGGTATATAGGTAACTTAAAATAAAATTAGGTGTCTGCGGGAATCGAGGCCAATGTCAGTCTGAACTGATCGTAAATACAAACCCGCTTTACATACACATTACATAATATTATCATTTTTTGTTAGATACACAGATGCCAGGTGCTGGCGCACTTGCATGCCAGCTCCTTGCACGCACAACAAATAAATTTGCTGCTAGAAAAAATAGGATTTCAACATACATACATAAACTCACGCCTATTTCCCACCGGGGTAAGCAGAGACTATAGAATTCCATTTGCTTCGATCCTGACACACTTCTCTTGCTCCCTCCGCATTCATCAATCGCTTCATACACGCACGCCGGTTGAGAGTAGATCGTATTGAACCTTTTCTAAGGACATCTCCAATTTGGTCATCGTAAGTCCTTCTCGGTCTTCCTCTGCCAGCCCTACCATCAACTTTCGCTTTATATACCGCTTTTGCAATTCTATTATCCTTCATCCGCTCTACGTGTCCAAACCAACCTAACATAGGATTTCAACTTTATATTATATTTGGTTTTGCGTGCAAGGAACTGGCGTGCAAGTGTGCCAGCTACTGGCATATGTATATCCCGTCTTTACTCCAAGTTAGAGTTAGTACTTGGTATACCTTTACTCCAATTTATAGTAACCTCAACAGCTGCCTCAATATTATTTATTTGCATACTATGATGGTGTACAAGTTTCCATGGTGTACGTGTCTTCACGTACGGTCACGAGTACTAACATGTATGTGATAGTGCGACAGGGTTCTAAAGTGGGTTCATGATATTGCTCAAGACTGTACTTACTTATAATTCTATGATTATTATAGCAATTATGATTATATGTATAGTATGACATTTAGAGCTATTTTTTGCAATTAAGTAGTACCTACAATCTTTCTTGATGCAAGTTGAGTTTGTTTGTTGAATGTGACAGTGGATGCATGAATATGATTGCGGAAGTTAATAACGCTATGTGAGTCGTAGTTGTTGACCCAAGATCTAACTTGAACGGAACGAGGCGTCCTCGCCTCGTCCCTGCAATCAGCAATTTCTGATACTCGCGATCGACACTACGAGGAGCACGAAGCCAGCACCCCCGTTAGTGTAGAGATTATGTAAAGTTATGTATGTATGTCATTGGCCCGTGGTGCCTTCTCCTGTTACGAGTCAGCCGAAAGAACAGTCGGTCGAGGCGGCGACGGCGGCGGCGGCACGTGGTCATCGAGTACGTCTCTGCGCATGCGCTCTGCATCATCTACTAAAAGCGGCAGGCGCGCGCGCCGCGTCTCCGGCACCGCCAGCACCGCCAGCGCACCCGTCAGCGAGCACGCGCCGTATAGGAGAGCTTGTACGTACAGGTTCTGAGAATAAATCATTAGCAGTAGAGGCAACAGCCGGTGTAGTAATAAATTTCTCCTAAGTTATCTCAGGACCTAGCTAAGACGCCAATATTCATATTTAGATGCTCGCTAATGTTGCTTTACGCATCGTCCTATCAAGGAGTTCATTTAATTCAACGCACAGGGGGCTTTCTTAAGTAAATACCTACGATAGCAACTGAGCTCTGAGCAACCGCAAGACTAAGAATTTGAGGTGTATAATGATGATGGTCTTTAGTGAATAGATCAACATTGTGGGCCTCACGTCTGTTTCAGACGATTTGTGACATCAATGTCGCATAGACATAATATCCTAAATATGCTATAACAAGCCGGTGACAGTGACGTACCAGCAGCGGCGTCTGCGGCGCGAGGATGGAGCCGAGCCGGCCGACCAGCGAGCACGCCGCCAGCGCCGAGGAGCGCGTGCCGGTCGGGAACAGCTCCGCCGTGAACACGTACACCGAGTTGAACGCGAACGTGATCGCCAGCTTGCCCACGAAGAACAGGCCCAGCCCCGTGCCCGTGTGAGCTGATAAACAAAACGCAGACATTGCGTCATCTGGTCTTTCTTAATCAAGTAATATTTCTTATGTATGTTTTAGAATGTTTGTAATGCTTAAAGAATATTTTATTTCATTATTAACTGTGGCCTCCGTGTTCTAGTGGTTAAAGCGTTAGGCTCACGATCTGGAGGTCCGGGTTCGATTCCCGATGGGGACATTGTCGAAATCACTTTGTGAGACTGTCCTTTGTTTGGTATGGACTTTTCAGTCTTGAATAACCTGATTGTCCGAAAAAGTAAAATGATTCCGTGCTTCGGAGGGCACGTTATGCCGTTGGTCCCGGCTATTAGCCGTAAAAACACCTACACCAACCTGCATTGGAGTAGCGTGGTGGAGTATGCTCCATACCTCCTCCGTAAGATTGAGGGGAGGCCTGTGCCCAGCAGTGGGAATTATATAGGCTGTTTATGTATGTTTTATGTAAGTATGTATTAACTGTGGTGTTATGATCTAGGATTGAGCTGATTTGATGAGATAATTCACACAACAGAATAGTGAATTGTATGTAACCTACTGATAGCAACACTTAAATGTATTTAGAATACTTTGCATTTCGTTACTGTTTTCTTAATGCTTCTACATTTTTTTTAAATGATTCCTAGGAAAATGAATAATTAGGCTGAATATTGAACTATAGGACTCACAAACAAAGTACGGCGTGACGCAAGCGACGCCGCAAAGTAGAAATGCTATAAAGATGCTCCTGCGTCGACCAAACCGTTCCAGCGCCATCATGATCAACAGCGACGCCACCACCTCCATCGACATGTTTAGCGCGAAGTTCACGTACCTGCAACCAACATAACACATAGTTCCGTCTTACTGTGGTTCCGTTTTAGCACTTATACTTAGTACAAGATTGTTTCTTTGTAAAATACAATATAGGTGAATTTCGATCTTGGATCGACTTTGGTTTAGCAAAATTGTAACATAGTTACACTTTGAATCGTAATTTTTTACATAACGAACGTCTCATCCGCGTAAAACTACTGCAGCTTCATCAGAAAAACATCGGCACAGGGCCCTAGACGTTCTTTAAAAAAAAAAAAACATAAAATATTGTTATACAATAGAGTAATTTAGCTTCTAATATTTCTCAGACAGTTAATCCCATGCATTCATTATCTTTTAAACAATCACTAACTTTTTAATAACCTTAAGCAGCAGTGATTTGATGACGACAAAAATGCAATTATACTTAGTGGATACCGAAGCGCCACAGCAGTGCAGGTACGCCCACGGGTTTATATTGTAAGATATTAACATACTTGTCACCAGACAGCGATACGGAGTTGATGGTGAGGCCGTAGTAGACGAAGGTGGTGGCCACCCAGCACCAGCAGCATACGGCAAAGCGGCCCAATAACACGCGCGAGCGCAGCAAGCTCGCCCACGGGTTCCCTCGAGGTTGCGACTCTGTCTTCTGGCAGTCTTTCTCCAGAGACTTCATCACTTCTTCATCTAGAGTTATCTGGAATTGGTATTATAATCTGGTGAATAGAAAGGACCTAAATTTTATTTAAGTTTGTACTGTGTCAAAGAGGAATTTAATGGAAACATGAGCTATAAAATGGTTAATATACAATCGATCAATAATTCTTTTTTGCATAAAAACATAAACACAGGACATTTACTTTGGGGAACGATTGACATCAGCATCTATGTCTAGCATACTTCGGACTATCTTCATAATCTGCAGCCATCCCAGCAAAAGACTCATGCAGATTGGCAAGCTAAAAAAGCTGCTATCCATTTGACGAAGAACATTCTGAAGTTCTAATAAGGTGAGGTACCTTGTTCCACCTAGCAGCCTTTCTAATAACAGCAGCAGTCTTATCAGTTTTTCCAGTGACATGCAGCCAGCGCGCGCTCTCGTCGACGAGCAGCCAGTACAGCGGCAGCAGCAGCGCCGGCGTGTGGATCACGACAAGTAGTCGTCGCCAATACGGCACCAGCCATGCTATCAGCGCGAACAACACTCCTCCGAGCCCGTACGCTACTCCTGTCGCGCAGCTGAACGCTGCTCGCAGGGACGGGCGCGCTAGTTCTACCACTGAGGAAGATTTTGGTTTTTAGACAACTAAGTAGGTACCAAACATCATAGAAGGAAAGAGAGGAAGGGGAAGACCAAGAAGAGCTTACATGGAACAGATTAAAGAAAAGGTTAACGTCGTGTCTTATAGGGAAATCAAGGAATTGGCCTTTGATAGACTGGAATGGAAAATGCTACACTGACAAGAGCATGGCTCTTAAATTGATGATGATTAAGTAGGTACCCAGAAAAAGATCTGTGATGCATGTTGATTGCCAATTACATGGCGCAGGTAAGGATGTGGCACTAGTATTACTACTGAAGAAGATTTTGGGCTAAGTTAGTTAAGAATTACATTCGATAAAGGACATAGGTAGGTTATATGTATAAATACCTGTGGACGATGGTATGGTGGTAGGTAATTTATGTGCAATAAAGTGTTTTTATTATTATTAAAGGTCTAAAACGAGTGACAATCATTTTATCTATCACTTGTTAGACCTAAGGTTCTAATGCCTGATGACCTGATGGACAAAATGCTTAAACATCACGTTGTACTAACATAAAACTCAGGTGAAGGTGAATAACTCAGTTCGTCTGGCGGTGGATGAACCCGTGTTTGGGAATATTTGATGTTACGTAACCCTATCCTAAAGGGGTCCAAACAACATACTAAAAATGCAACTGTACACCACGTTTTGGTCCTCAATGCTGCTTTATCTGTACGTAACACATTGGAGGAATAACAGCAATCTAAAGTCGTGCTGAGCGATAAACTTTAGTATGAAAAAAATATTACTGTTCTAATGCATAATTATGTTATAGTTTGAACTACATTATATAATACAGACAAAGGACATTTCGAAGAAAATTGCTATAAGATAGAACGAAACAGATTGTAATGATAGTAGATTGTAATGAAGTCTAATTTAAATATTTATCATCATCATATTATATATTATACGTATATGGTAGGTACTTAATAGAGATTCAAGATAGATCTCAGAGATAAGAGCGGTTTATAAATACGGGCCTTAGAATACTTATATGTAGGTAAGATACATATTTAGCTGTAAGAAAACAATATTCCTGTTTGAGTTATTATTTGTTTGTACTATATATACACAGGTACGGGAAATAGGCGTAGGTATATTGAGAAAAGTGACAAAGAAAAGGTTTAACAAACGGCGGGCTTATCTCTATGTAATAAATTACTTATAACCCTACTAAATGAAGGTTGAACAAATGACAATACGCTTCTACTACGTTTTACTCTGCTTTTAATAATATTTGTGGAAGAAATGAGCGTCCGTGAGTCATTTTATTGTCTAGTCTGGTCTGAAGGGTTCCACTAATGAGTCAAGGCCTCCCGGTCGATTTCTTTCAAACAGATTGGCTAAACTTCTTCAATTCAATTCACGACCAATCAAAGCACACCTTGTCGCCACTTTTCATACGTATCCCAGAGCTGGATATGCCGTTAACACGAAGAACAATCTTACTCATAATGTAAGCAGCGCTGTTGAAGCCGTACCCGAGGGCAGCCTCAAAGAACTCCACGGCCACGTACATCTGGTAGTTGACGGAGAACGCCTTGATGATGCCCATCAGGCCGGCGAAGAAGGAGAAGATGCAGAACGCGGTGCGACGCCCCCAACTGGAATTAATATAGGTGTAAATATATTAAGTGTATCATGCTCAGAAAGGACATCATCGCTAAATTGACTCTTAGCCCATGGCACGTTTAAAGCATTACGTTGCAATATTGCTGCTAGCTGCTTACTAACGCTTCTCCTCTCTCATTGGAGTAATGCTCTAAATAAATGTAGATATAGCTTACTCTCTCTACAAATTAGACAATTTCTCTTTCGATAGTTTCGATTTCCAGTTTGAAGGTGGGTTGAATCCCAGGACGTGCACAGACAATGATTTTCGAATTCATATTTGGACCATAAACTATTATCACGTGCTCAGCGGTGAAGGAAAACATCGTGGGGAAAACCACATGCCTTGTCCCTTCCCGGATTGGAGGTTCAAACTGGACCAGTCAAGTTTTCTGATTAGGTAAGCTCGCCCTGTGAAAAACGGAATAACTCTAGTGAAATTGGATGAGTCATCGAGTTGCGTTGGTTCTGGTGGACGGGTGGGTTGTTGTGGTTTTAATATATGCTGTTGTAGAAGATACTTACGCATCAGATATATATCCAGTGAGTAGCAGCGCCAGCGGCAGCGCAGAGTTACGCACGGTACCCACGAGGGTGCGTCGCCACTCTGAACACGCCAGGCCGAACTGAAATAACATCACTTAAATGCAATGATACATTACGATATACACATTGCAGCAGGTGTTAAATAATTTATTCAACATTTAATTATCAAGGATAAAATTGTTGAATTATAATTTACCTTTTTCAAGGTGTTATGACTGAGGAGGAAAAAATACCGGGAACTTGACGGAAACACATTTTACTTTTATAAAATAATTTGAAGAATAGAATAATTTAAGAAAGAAGAAGAAGATTCATTAAAAAATAATTTTGTAATAGGAGGAAATTGTTTAGGCATTTAAATAAGCTTTGATCCTACACAGCTTTACCTAGAATAGGTAAGGTAGACCTACACTTATCTTAAAATGAGCAAGGTACCTAAACCAGCCACGTTTTTGATAAATCATAAGAATAAAAACAGTTGGAAGATAACTTATTACATAAAAAAATAAAATATTTCGCTATTTATCTTTGATGATTACATCGAGGACATGATTTATAAGTTTGATAAAATGTGGATTATTTTCCTTACCTAGGATGCTTGGTACTATAATGAAGATTTCTTTAAAATACCTACATTTGTATAGGCAGAGCTCCAAGTAATCAGAAGGGAACTTTTTCCAGCCATTTTGTTACGAAACCCTAAGATATGATGAACTGTATTGTGTGTGGGTGCCATATGATCAGCTCAGCCCTAAACCATCAATAATGAAAATAAATTCAATCAATTTTTCAATTCCTACCTCAGCAAAAGTAGTGTCGAGATTCTCGTAAACAAACATGTCGCAGTCTTGCGTGTTGTTCAGGTGGAAGTGATCGCGATCGCAAGAAGCGCCATCTAGCAGTGGCGAATAGCGGCGGCAGCGCGAGTCGGCTGGGAGTAGCGCCTGCGCACTCTCGTTCACGAAGCTTATGTCACTCGTGCCTTCGCATTCTGGTACTACGCATCTGTCAACAATGTTAATACGGAAATTCTTATTTTCTTATTTATCTTCCTTGCATTATCATGTTTTTCACAGGGTCCGCTTACCTAACGTGAAGATTTGACAGGTCTGGTTTTTTACAGAAGCGACTACTTGTCTGAGCTTCCAACCCGCGAAGGGAAAACCAGCCCAATACAGGTTAGGTCACATATCTCCGAAAATGCATTTCTCGGGAATGTGGGTTTCCTCACAATGTTTTCCTTCACCGCTGAGCACGTGTTAATCATTTATGATCGAAACATGAATTCGAAAATAAATTCGACAATCATTGGTTTAGGCTTGTGTTGGATTCGAACCTGCGACCACAAATTGTGAGGCAAGCGTTTTACTAACTGGGCTACCACGGCTCCAGGAGTTGTCTGTGACAAAATGATTTATTTCTTTGTGTTAGTAGATGCAGATATCGTAGAAATTTAATTAGTAAGAAGGTATTCAGTTTCGAAATTTCGGCTTGAAACACTGTCCAGTAAGATAATCCTCCTGTTGCAGACTGGTAATAAAGTGATAAGATAATAATAATATACAATTGCATAGTCATAGGAACTAATAATAATAATCCTGTTGCCTACACACACACACACACACATAAACGGCCTATATACGTCCCACTGCTGGGCACAGGCCTCCCCTCAGGGGGTACGGAGCATACTCCACCACGCTGCTCCAATGCGGGTTGGTGGAGGTGTTTTTACGGCTAATAGCCGGGACTAACGGCTTAACGTGCCCTCCGAAGCACGGAATCATCTTACTTTTTAGGACAATCAGGTGATTCAAGCCTGAAAAGTCCTTACCAAACAAAGGACAGTCTCACAAAGTGATTTCGACAATGTCCCCATCGGGAATCGAACCCGGACCTCCAGATCGTGAGCCTAATGCTCTAACGACCACGGAGGCTGTTAGACCACGGAGGCTGTTAGACCACGGAGGCTGTTAGACCACGGAGGCTGTTATCCTGTTGCCTACTTGTTAAAAAAAAAAAA
Source organism: Pectinophora gossypiella (assembly GCF_024362695.1). Lineage (NCBI taxonomy): Eukaryota > Metazoa > Arthropoda > Insecta > Lepidoptera > Gelechiidae > Pectinophora > Pectinophora gossypiella. The sequence goes on from NC_065415.1 coordinate 16,447,245, forward strand.
ACACCAAGTGTCGTGTTTAGAACATGTCATTACACAATTTGTTGATAAGATATCGTGAGTGATGAATGAACGACGAAACTAAACGCTACAAACTCATAGATACAGGTTTCATAAAACCAGACATATCAACTTTGCGTCTGTGTTGAACAGAACTAATGGGACAAAACAACACTACAACAATAACAGAACTAGTGGGAATATGCTCTTAGCCCAACTAAGAATAACAAGCAAGATTCTTGCATACAAAATATTTCAAGCAAAATATTTATGTCAGTCTTAAAACCAGGCTCTGCCATGTTTAGATGGATTGATTGAACGGCCTCCGTGGTCCAGTGGTTTGAGCGTTGGGCTCACGATCCGGAGGTCCCGGGTTCAAATCCCGTTGGAGACATATGGCGAAAAGCACTTTCTGATCCCTAGTTTGGTTATAGGACATTACAGGCTAATCACCTGATTATCCGAAAGAATAAATAAATAAAATAAAATATAAGTTAGTAGTCGTTACATGAGCCATGTCAGGGGCCTTTGGCGGCTCAATAGTAACCCTGACATTAGGGTTGATGGGGTTGGTAATACACCTCACAACCCACATGATAGAAGAAGATGGATTGATAGATAGGCAGAACGTTTGTGCAGTTAAGCATAAGATAACGCGATTCCAAGATGGCTTGTACGACATGTTTGTAAAGAGTAGCAGCAATATTTTGTTGTTTATCTTTTCGCTATGGCTGTTCTGAACCTTGATTCAGAGGAAAATATGACAAATATCTCTGTTTCATTGCAAGCTGTCAATACTTAATTATATAGTAACGCAGAGGACTGCCTTGTCCCTAAGTTGTATCGTTTAGTGACTATATTTGTCATGCGGGTGATCGTGATACACCTATCTCGTAATTCACGTAACGTAGCGTAGATAAATTAATTATGTAAGCTATTATCTGTTCTGTGAAACCTGTGTCAACAGTAATTGATTTTGTAATTTACCTAATTAGAATTTTCGTAAGTATTTATCATCATTGCCCTTGGATTGACATTTATTTCAGACGATTTAATCATCTCGTAGAAGACAGAACTGAATAGAATATAAATTGTTAATTATAAAAGGACACCACACATTGTATAAAAACATGACAATAACATCACTTAAAATTTTCACAGAACAATTACAAAAAAACATAGAGGATATACGTCGAAATGATCATAAGGTGGTGGTGGACGTCCTGAGATAAAAGGGCCTCACTTAGCACAAGTCGCGGCATGAACCACGTCGCTGGTATCATGTGGACCCAATGCACTTTTTTCACGACTGTGCAAGCCAACAAAAACCTAGTGATTTATATTCTCTTCGCAGGCCAATTCTGGTGCAGAGATTCTACCGCACTCTCTGCGGGAGAAGTTTCCAATTAGGTTCCGTCTGGTAGAATTTTGTCTGCGTGGTGACGTTTCGTTTTGTTTCAAGTCATCATCATCATCAGCCCATTAACGTCCCCACTGCTGGGGCACGGGCCTTCCCTATGGATGGATAAGGAGATCGGGCCTTAAACCATCACGCGGGCCCAGTGCGAATTGATGGTTATTAACGACTGCTAATGCAGCCGGGACCAACGGCTTAACGTGCCTTCCGAAGCACAGAAGAGCTCGAGATGAAAACTTTTTTTTGTGGTCACCCATCCTATGACCGGCCTTTGCGAAAGTTGCTTAACTTCAACAATCGCAGACCGAGCGCGTTTACCGCTGCGCCACCGAGCTCCTCACAATATTGTTTCAAGTATTACATACAGATTATTAAAAAGTTATAACTTAAGAATGCTGTTTTAGATAAATTGAATAGACTGTTTATATTTCAGAAGGATTATTATGATTATGAATGAGCGAGTGATATTTGGATGCTTGAACACGACGTCGAGAACGATATCTATTGTTGTGAGATAAAGTCGTAACAAGTCATAAGATATTATGAGATAAGTAATTGTTTAGGCCGCTGAGAAACTACTGCTAATAAAGCTAGAAAACATATCGCCTCGTCAATATTTTCAAGAACTTTTCTTTCTGCACCCACCTAATAAAACCATGACAATATGGGATGTTACTGATGGAAAAGGTGGATGCAGTTATACACTCCTGAAAACAAGCATTAAGATACTTTTTACATTTTGTGTGCCATTTACTTCGTGTTATCTCATCCATTACCTTGTCTACCATAATTATTACATGACACCTGCTCATTAAGTATTCAGCTGCCGTGGTCCAGTGGTTGAGCGTTGGGCTCCGGAGATTACGGGTTCGAATCCCGGTAGGGAAATATCACAAAAATCACTTTGTTATCCCTAGCTTGGTTAAGACATTTCAGGCTAATCACCCAAGATGGTGTAATCAAGCGGAAGATACTTACTGATAGAAGTATGTAGTTGTTACGTGATCTATGTCAGGGGCCTTTGGCGGCTCAATGATAACCTTACCACCAGGGTTGCTGAGGTTGATCATCCACGTTACAGCCCACACGAAAGACGAAGAACGGCTATATATCCAGAATGACAAGCATCTTTATAGTTTGTCTTTTGGTCCAGACTAAGCAGTATACCAACACAATAACTTCGAAAAAGTCAAATGAAACAAAGGGCTCACCGGAACGGGACCTGATCAGCAACAAACACGTAGTTGAGCGTGTACATGGCCGCCAGCAGGTTGGGCAGACACAGCATTATCATATTGTAGCGCTGGTACAGTCTGAAGTGGCCCAGTTGCGCCAGCGCCGATTCCAGGGCTTCTCCTGGGTCTTTCTCTTCTTTGATCGTAGCTTCTGTCGAAGAAACGCCATCGGGGTAATCTCTATTACGAGAATTTTTGTTCTTCGAGTCATTATCGTCAGTCTTCTGAAGATTTTCTCTCTCTTGTGTCCCGTCACTCGCGCCGCTCGAAGTCGCGGCCATGGCGCAGTTGTTGTTGACTCTGCGCCGACGCAACACAGACTGAAATGAGACGCGTTCGCATATTTCAGGTGATAAGCGTCACTTTGACGTGTGGATATGGTGTATGATTTACCTTTTTTTACTTTTATTAATGACTGTAATTATTGTGTTTTTTTATTGTGTTTTTATTAGTCATTTACACGTATGTATATTCTGGTCATATGAATTGTAGATTGTGTACCTTACGAAGTTTTTACTTTTTAATTTATCTTGAATGTTAGTACGAACTCCTGCAGGTAAAATAATTTTGTTTCTGCTTATAAATTATTGCTTGTGGAATTTTGAAAGGAGCTAGAGCTATTAGTAGCTAGTTCCGTTCCGTATAGTCTTAGAACATTTTAAATAATGCACACAATGACTGAGGACGAATGTAAGTATTTGAAAAGTGTTCGATATCGTCTTTAATATAATAAGTCATCAGTGACTTGATAATCATCCTGGAAAACGATTTATCCAGATTTTCTTTTCATATCTATGTTACCGACATAAAGTAAAAAAAATGTTTTAAGTAACTCTTCTTAGTGGAGTTTGCCTTATGTTTCTTTTCGTCCCCTGTGTCTAGAGTCTGTTGAATTATATAGTTGGTAATCGTCGTGATCATGACTTTTTAACGGTACCAATTACATGAAACCCTGAAACAAAGCAGTTCCCGCCGGTTGTATCAAGCAGAAGGATCATTGGACAAAGGAAATGAGCAAATGACAGTCTATTACATGAACTGACCTAACCTCTAACTGTAGATATGGTTGTGCCGATGAAGGATGCTTCCGAGGAAATGCATGATTGACGCGCATTGATGCGTGTATCAACTACATGCGATTATAGACTTTAATAATTGACTGAGGAGATACATCAGCTTCTGTGTTGAAGTATCTGAGTTTGATGACAATTCAGAAATGAACATAAGCTCACGACTATTGGGGTAATTGGAGCAATTGGGGTAGTCAGAGGTGATGAACTAAGTAGGTACTCGTACGCAAGATGAAATAAGCACCCACACCTCCCCGAGCTTTCTGTCAGATCAACCTGATAGGTAGTGAGCCGCATCGTTGCGTATGGTGTATACAGACTGCCCCAGAAGTTCACGTTAGCAGTAGCTAATGAAAATGTTTCTAGTAAGAAACACTCCCATATATGCAACGATTATTTATGGTTTAAGAAATATCACCCATTTTGTAGGTATCTTTTTCAACATTCCCTACCTTACTTCAGAAACCATTATTTTGTCGCTATGTCTTTCTTAAAAAATATTTTATTAGACTTTGTGCCACCCTGTATATTTAGAAATGAAAGAAAACGAAAAGATGCCGTTTTCACTATTGACACGGCAAATAATTTTATATTCAGCTAACATGACATGGCATAACGAATGTATCCCCAAAGGAGCAGGCAGGTGTGAATAATATATACACCTACTGCTCGCCAGCTGTGTTTAAGCCCTATGTAATGAGGGGCGAGCCTATTGCCATTAACCGGACACAAATCCTGCAAATCTGAAAATACTGCAGAGTTGGCTAATAAGTAAGGAATTTTATGACTTAAATGAGTATTTTAACAACAATAATATATTAAAGTGACTAATATAGTTATTCTTAATTTTGTTATAGAAACTATTGCATGACATCTTCTGTAATATTATACATCCGACATGGACTGTTGGAACAAATTATTATTTATTTATTAAGGTACATACAACATTACAGTACTTAAATAAAAAAAAGTAATATTACGACCTTGTATTTTACGCTGCTTTACAATAAATGATTAACGGCCTCTGTGGTCCAGTGGTTGAGCGTTGGACTCACGATCCGGAGGCCCCGGGTTCGAATCCCAGTGGGGACATATCACAAAAATCACTTTGTGATCCCTAGTTTGGTTAGGACATTACAGGCTGATCACCTGATTGTCCGAAAGTAAGATGATCCGTGCTTCGGAAGGCACGTTAAGCTGTTGGTCCCGGTTACTACTTACTGATGTAAGTAAGTAGTCGTTACATGAGTCATGTCAGGGGCCTTTGGCGGCTCAATAGTAACCCTGACACCAGGGTTGATGAGGTTGGTACGTCACCTCACAACCCACACGATAAGAAGAAGGAGAATAAATGATTCTTATTCTTTTCTTATTTCCTGGCGTTATCCAATTATTTATGATGCAAACATTTTTGTTAAATTATTTCTATTAATTTTCTAATATATAGTTTATATATCTTGTTTTGATTGTTCATTTGATTGTGCATGCTGTGACTACTTGTAATTGAGCTGGCTCTTAATCTTTTTTATAGTTTGTAGCTTTGCATGTGCAGAGTGTAGCTTGTAAGTTGTCCATAATAAATAAAATAAAATATAAAATAAAAAGGTAGGTACCTAATAAAATAATATGTTTATTTTATTTATTATGGACAACTTACAAGCTTAAAAGATTAAGAGCCAGCTCAATTACAAGTAGTTCAGTTCTACGGGGATGAAATATAGCAATATTGGACGAGTTTTAATACGTCAAGTTTTCAACCTGACTTTATTAAATAACGTCGTATTAAGGTTGTTTATTTACCTTCGTATCTATCCGATTCCACCTCACTTTGTATGAAGTGGCCATGTTATGACCCAGTAATAGTTTGTGTTGTTTTCCTCACACTATATATGGCAGTTGTGATCGACGCTCTGTGTATCGGTCACGGACAGTATATACCTACCACATAACATAACATAGTTATTAACTAGAAATGCAACAAGCATTCTACATGTTCAATTAAGGATATTAGTGTACAGTCATGAACAATATAACGTACCCACTTTAGGACTCTGTCGCACTAACATATTTGACATTTAGTGAGACTTACAGTTCAATTTGTCAAAAAAGTTAATGTGACATGGTACCAAAGTGTATACATATAATAATGCTCGTGATCGTACCTAAAGTAGATGTTTGTCACGGGTTTTAAGTTAATATCCACATTTGTCTAAGTTACCGCCTTGGGCATATGCCTGTATGGTAACTTGTACTTGTAATTATTAGCTAAATAAATAAATAAATGTTATAGACATTTTTCTTATTTAGATATTCGATTTGAATACTCGGGGCGGAGGGGCTCGGAAAACAAAACGTATCTAAAGCAAAATTGTATGTAAGTATGTTATTGTAACAGCACGCAATGTAAGGACAGGTTTAACCAATTTTATTATTCTTAAAATCTTAATTATAATGCACAATACCGGGTTCTTGCCACGTAAAAATCAGGGATATGAGACTCCCGATATTTTAACCATGATCACGAAATGACCGATAAAACCCTAAAGTTTTTCAAGTCTACTGGAAGAAAATGTTGCTGTCTTTTGTTTCCCTTGTGGTTATGAAATAGTGTTTTGTGCTGTTAAGTGCAAGTATTTCCTAAGTGAAAATAAATACCCAGTAGTTCTGCTCGTTACCTTAACAACTAAATATACCTAGAAGTACTTATAATACTTTTTGATTTCTGTTTTGTGTGAATTTAACACACTTCTTGCATCTTGTTTGTTTTCGCCATGTCTTAGTACCATAGACTTGTCTCGACAGCATTCACTGCTTGGTTGAAATGTCTCCCCTTGATTGGTATCTGCGCAAAATAAACAAGTTAACTGGTTCTGTAGGTCGGATCCATCACGTGGTCACATGACACAGGATTGGGATCAAAGTGAAAGGTGACTCGAAACGCCTTTCCTTACGCATCCGTCCGCGATTAATACGTGTTAATTTGGATTTCGTTGAGGTACTGTTATAAAGGAGATGTATAGACTTTTTTACGCATGAAACTGTTTAATAACCATATTGAAAAATTGTAAACATATAATTTCTTGCATTGTCTGGCGGATTTTTCTGCCGAGCAAATCGTAGATATTGACAGGTCTTAATTTCGTACGGTCACTAGTACTAATATGTATACACTTTGGTACCGTGTCACATTAAGTTTTTGACAAATTAAACCGTAAGTCTCATTTAATGTCAAATATGATAGTGGGACAGGGTTCTCAATTGGGTACATACTTACCTAATATTACCCACTCATGATGACACTCTCGGCTATTACAGGATGTGAATTTACAAATACGTAATTAGGTTTAACTTTATGTGTCTGTTTACCAAAATAATTTACATGTTTCCCAGCGATTCTATTATGTATATTTATACAATAATTATGCTTATCATTGAACTATGGACATGCTAAATGGTCATCTTTCCACGATTGTATCTTTTCATGCCTAATGTAGGAGCTGAGAATATGTTTTCCGTGACGGATTTATATGCAAATGTATAACACTTATATAGGTATTAATAATACCTAATATTGTTTATTGTATACCTATTTAGAAAAAGTTATTGCTGTCGATATCTCTGTTGATAGATTCGATCTTTAATAAATGTGGTTAGAATAAAATAACATGAATAAAATATGAGTCGCTGTAGAAAACCTATTAATTGGTGTTTGACGTAGGTGGTCGGAAGATATTCCATAATTAATAACTTTAATAGTTGTCCATGAGATATAGTACATTGTAGAGCGTAGAAGCGGCAAGGGTTCCATCCACGCCAAGGGCAAAGTGAATTATAACGACGATATCGGAAAAGCGTGTTCGCTGCGTCTATTGGTCGAATCCCTCGAGATAATTCGCGTTGAACCCGTGCCGCGGGCGCTGTTCTAGGTAGCTATTGTATTATTTTGACGTAAATGCATATTATTACTCTTGGACGAATCTACGAAATAACCCTACGAAACGTGATGAATTTTGTACGTTAATAGATAAAGGTATCTCACATTATGGGTTGGACAGTACATGTACGTCGACTTCTACAACATGATGGGGGTGATAAGCATCATGTGTGACACATCTACTTACCTTCTGTTTATATTTTCATCCGCACCCTAGCATCAAATATTAGACCAACATGTTATCTACCACTACCACTTCATTGCGTGGTAAGTAGGTAGTTACTACCCTTTCCAACAAGTATTTATTTTTATCTGAACTTTGCGTATGGCCTTCAAAATACGGGTCACACGGCTGATATTTCGAAAATGCTGGCCATAATGGTGGTTTATTTTTAAAGTGTTGTACATCGGGTTATTTTTAACGCACGTGAGTTGAACGCACGACGCACGTGCGTGTGCGACGCTGCGTTGCGCGCTGCGGGCGAGAGCTTCCGCGATTGGTCGGTGTGGCTCTGACCTAATTCACACTGGTCGCATAGAACGGTGGGTAAACTGTACGAGATGATAATTATGACTATCATTCAGACAGAGGTGACAGTCTTCTTCATCTTCTTGGACTATATACCTAAACCATTAGACGACAATAACCAACCTGAACGTGACTCATCTATGGCGTGTCAGGCAGGATCAATAAAATATCTCACATGAGCATGCCATTTTCGCATACCGGTTTACCTACGTAAATAGATACAATTTAGGTATACCTACTGTCATTGGAAACAGACTGCCCGCCCACCGCGCCACGCCGCGCCGCGTGCGTTCCGAGCGGCCGGTTTGAAACAGGCCTCGACTCCTCGTGGTTAAATGGTTAAAGCTGTTATCGAGGGTTAGCTCTGTCAGCGCCACTCGCCGGGTGCACGCGCGCGTGTTGTCACTACCGCGCACGCCGCGTGTCTCGACGCACATCGGGACCGAAACGGGTTGAAAAACACGATCGAATTTTAAATTCAAATAAAAATAAAAAAGAAATGGCAATAAAATAAAGTACTAAGTCATAAATAAACGATTTATTCGGAATTTAAATTTAATTTCCATTCTTTTTTTTTGAAAAGCTCCTTTTGAGTTTTTATTGGGCAAGTGTACTAGCGAGTGTTGAGCCAGCAAGCATGGGTACTGATGCTGTCGATGGAGCGTGGCTGGAAGGCTGGGGCAGGTGGCAGGCGCGGCTGGCGGCGCTGCTGGCGCTGCCTGTCCTGCTCACCGGCGTCTACGGCACCAACTACGTCTTCCTCGCTGCGCATACGCCTTACAGGTACTCACATACGTACTCTTCGATTATTAACATTTTCTCTTTTTATCATGGAGGTCTCCTTTAAAATAAGTAGATATTACAGACGATTTTTTTTTCTAAAATCCAACTTAGGCAGACCTAAGTTTCCTGGCACAAGAAAATATTATTTTCGCAGTTACTGTATGTATTAGATTATACAGTCTGCCGCACCTACCAAACATAAAAAAATATTTATTAATGATTATTATTCGCGAATTTGCATAATATACCTACCTAACAACAATATTGAAGGAATATTTAGACAAGTGTTCCAAGGTTACGGTGCATCCACACTTGGGTACTTTAACTACTACCGTAGCGTCCTTATTCTGTGTAACTACTAATACTTAGGTAGAGTACTTTTCTCAAAATGTAATTAAAGTTTTCAAAATAAGTAAGCAGATGTGAAGTGAGCTTTATTCGGCGGACGGTACAATCTTATTTTTATTTATCTACGTCGCAAAAGTTAGAATGTTACTGAAAGTTATCACCATGCAAAATGTTCTGCAAAAAGTAACTTCGGTGTGGGCGCACTATTATAAGAAATCTATTTTGATTAAGTTTTGCCAACCTCGAGTTAACGCTAACGTACGGAGAATATGGAGATACCTATGGCAGGGACAATAATATAATTAATAAATTACTCCAACATAGTTTAAATTGTAAAGTAGTCGTTTAAATTGTACGTCCTGATAATGAATAACTAATGTCCCTAGTGTACCTAATGTACCTAAACAAAGATTTAAAGTGTAACTATGTTACCTACTGAATAAAGATATTTTTGAATTTGAATTTGAATATAATTCTAGGTAAGTATATTGTGGTAAAATATTGTTAATAAAATACCTAAACCTACCAGGAAAAGGTAATGACTACACAGTGCACATGATTTAAAGTTTAACCTAACAAAAAATACCTAGTGTTTCGATCTAAATTATCTATCTAGAGAGAGCTTTCAGCGCTTCCCATTTGTCCGGCCAAGTAGTTAATGCCATCTGAGGCAAAACTACTATAAGTCACGTCAAATAAAAAGATCTAAATGAAATAAAACTCAATCCAAATCGAGACCTTCAACCATCTACCGTTTCTGGGAATTGCGAAATATATTTAATTTGACATTGTTTTGTGTGACTCATTGCTAAAGTTATACATAAATTGACATGTAAAGTATGAAAAATACCTAACACCTGCCTGGGGTGTGGAGCACGTGATACGACATGCCGGGTAAGTAGACAACAAAACGAGATGGGCAGACGTCATGTAAAAAGATCTGCGTTTCTGCAATATTTCCGCAGACGGCACCTCAGAGCGAGGTGGAAAGAAAAGACGCAAAATGCAGAATCCACCATCACGTGGAATGGGGAGAGATGGAGAGAGAGAGAGAGAGAGAGAGAGAGAGAGAGAGAGAGAGGGAGAGGGAGAGAAGGTAAATAAATAAGGACTTCATTATTTCCCTAGCGTTATCCCGTTTTTGACAGGGTCCGCTTACCTAACCTGGATAAATTAGCAGCTGAAATAGGTAGGCACCTAATTAATGAAATTGATTTATAATTAATTAATGTTAATTCACATATTACTACTGTACAAGGATTGTCTTGAAAGCTATTATTAGTGTATCTAACTTAGGTACCTACCGACGTATTTTTAAAAGAGTAAAACTAGGTCCCAACTTACTATTTGGGTGAGACTAAAATAAGCTGTGAGATAAGAAATCGGTTCTGGGAAGTTAAATCGATCTTTTTTTCGCTCTGTTAGGTATATATGAACCTATCGCGTATATCAGCATAATATATTTACACTGACTGTTAATGTGCACAGCTGAACGGTACGTAAACTGTGATGCAGACTTTTTTTCACGTGACTTTTTGTAGTGATGGCAAATATTTGGGTGCTGAGGTGCTGAGGGGATAAACGTCGACCACGCCAGGGTCGATATCGGATTTTATTGGGAATTGAAGAAGGTAAAACCACAAATCGGAAGGATACTCTTAGTAACGGTAATAATAAATACTTTCTTTCTTTCTTCTTTCTTTCTAATGGCGACATAATTAACTAAAACTCATAATTAAGCTAAAAAACTAAAAAATAATAGGTAATTATAGTTAAATAAGATTGCAGATATTTCTTCAACAAACTGATATTTTTTTCTTAAGTCTAAGAAAATCGTCAAGTTAGAAGGAACGTGAATCCCGTAAGTGAGCCGACTTTACCGCCATTCTCACATTGATAAGCTTGGACCACTCGATAATTTATCATTTCCTCTCCTCTCCGACCATCCGTGGACCGTGTAAAGCCAATGCAACAAAATCATCCTTGTCACTTATTCGCATCGTGCACGGAGAACTTAGTCCACTGCTAAATAACCAGTGGTCATTATCTGTATGTACATAGTTCGCACGCGCGGCCATCCGCAGATAAACAGTGATAACCGCGGCTTTTAGTGATTTATCACAGCCACAGGTCACCCTGTGTCGGCAATTAATTTGGCCCGGTTACATCCAGTACCCAGTCGGCCATTTCTACTGACCCTCGGGAACCTTGTTTCCTAATCGCCATAATAAGATGATTAAGCAAGACGTCTACAAAGAGTTGTGGCTATAGTTACAAGTTAGGTACCTATACCTACTTTTTGTGGTTGAATAAACTTATTTTTATTTATTTCTTTTATTTTATTTAGGTATTAAGTTATCATGCGTGAACTTTAATTTTTTTAGATTAACTTTGTAGGACACACCAAAATATCTGTGAAATTGTTTTGCAAAAGTAAAGATAACTTTCGATATACTTAATATATATTTTAATGAAACTTTATTGTTTCTTTAATTGGTATGTTATCAAATCAAATCAAATCAAATCAAATCAAATCAAATCAAATCAAATCAAATCAAATCAAATCAAATCAAATCAAATCAAATCAAATCAAATCAAATCAAATCAAATCAAATCAATTTATTTGCGAGAACACATAGAATACAAAAAAGGTGGTAAAATAATTTAAATAACAATGTTAAGATGTGTTCGGCCTGCATGCAGGCGTACAAATATACATAAGAAAATAAAAAATAAAGAAATGGTACATTGAAAGAAAATTATAGAAAATATACTTATTATTAAAAAATTACAAAATTTATTTATTTTTATGTTCAAAATATTCCTTCAAATTATAGTAACATTTGTCCATAAGCCATCTTGTATCTTGGATTATCAATTGGTATTTTAAGTGTTTTATTTTTGTTTTTAGTTCTAGTTAACCAAGTCAGTCTAAACATAAGTAGGTAAATAGTAAATGGGGTCATTTTATTTTCGAATAATTGCGTAATCAGCCTGTAATGTCTTAACCAAACTAGGGATCACAAAGTGATTTTTGTGCTGTGTCCAACCGGGAACCCGGTCATGTTGATCAAAAACATTCAAATTATGATGATGTTTGCAATATTAAAGTGTAGGTGTTCTCATAGGTATCGACGATCATCAATAGCCGCGTATAGTGGCTACATCTCACGCGCGGGTTATCGTCGAAGTGTAAATTAATTCCTTGTTCATACATAACCAGTTCTGCGCGACGTGTTCGCTATCCTGTTTTCTTCACTGCATTCATTCCATTCAATTGATAAATTATTTATTAAATTGCTTTATCTTTTACGACAATATGCCGGTTGTTGTAAAGAGGTTATTCGTAATGGAATTGCTTGTAAGGTGAATAGTTAGTATCTGTAACGCCACTTTTTATCGCAGACTTTAGATCGTAGACCACCACCACCAACTATCACGTTGGACTAACAGAAAGCTGTGGTGTGAATACTTAGTTCATCTTGAGATGGATGTACCTCTGACCCTATTGAGATATGTTGTGTTCACTGTAGTACAGTATGTACCTACATATTCTATGGCGTATTTATCAGTGCTGCATGAAGGACGCCGTGCCATACTGGCTGACAAAGCTCTCGCTTCTTATCCTCTTCCTGTGCAGTCAGGTCTCACTCCTCGTTGTCCTGTCCTGGTCCTCACCACCCACTGAGTACTTTATGGGATAATGCAGCCCACACACCACCACGTTGTACCTTATACCCACGTCTGTGACTTTTATTTGATGTCAGAATCCTTATTGCCATATTGGGATGCGGAGGTGCGGTCAATAACCTGTGTGTTCTCGCATGTATAATTCACGTTGTAAAATGTTTTGGTTTAGGAATACCTACTTACCATTACCGTGTGACTCTATAGCTTTTTTAATAGTAATAGTGATTCCCGGTAGAATCCCAGTTCGGGCTCTAAACCACTGAATTCGTCTTTATGATATATGGATATCATGTGGTTTTTAGGATTTGGCAATAATGGCTGGTTAATTGCAATAGGCTCGCCTCTATTATATGGGACTCAAACACTGCTGGCGAGGAGTGTATGTATATACCTCTACCTATCCCTCCGGGGATGCAGGCTATGTTGTTACGTTACTCATTAATCTGAGTTATGTTATAGAATATCGAACGGCAACTCTCCGCTCCCCACCAGCGTCTGAGTTAGGTTTACCTCACCCCCCTCGAACATAATTTAGCCTTGAATCGTATGGTGTCAGACGTCACACACACATGTGCGCGTGTACGATAATGTCAATGTGTGGTGTCTGTGTAAAACGAGGTTGTTTGTATGAAGTGTCCGGGGTGTGGTTATGTTAAACGTAGGTACGTACTTACACCATTCCGAGTACATTCCACTAGCTACACATGCCACCTTCATCGTCCCCATAAGGTCCCAAACAGGTAAATTTACGTAATATTATTCCATTCGATAATTATGATTCACATTGCAAGTAAATAAAGCCAATAACGTCGTATACAGACCTCAAGTTGAGTCAGCGGCGCCGGCGCCGGTGTAGCGTATATAAATGGTAATATGCGGCGTCATTACCAATCCCTTTCAATGAACAACTCCTTGTAACAATTCACGACCTAAAGACCTTTTCATACCGAAGCCAGATCTAAAGACTTAGATCAAACACTTAGTATTGGCGTTCTACTTTAAAGTTGCTGTTCTCTTAACTTGAACAGAAAAGGGTTAGGTAGGATTCCTCTATTCCCGTTGGCCCCTGTTTCTCCATCACTGGGGGGATATCGGTAAAAAAGTGTTACTATCTAAGTACTTGCGGCGGGCCATACTACTAAAATCGTCGCGTTGTCCACATCGCTACTGAAATTTCCACGTCAATTCTGCTTCTATAAAGGTAATTTACAGAGAGAAAAGAGAGGGATGTTTATATCATAAAACTGCACACACAAAAATCAAGCATAAAATAAAGAAAGAAACAATAAGATATTGCATTAAAAACAAAAATTATAAACAAAACATATAATACAAAAGTTGTGTGCGGTTAGGAAAAAGGGTCAGTATGGAGCAAGCGCTGTTTTTCTGCCGCCCCTTTTCGTCATTCAAATCCCCAAGCAAAGATACCTTCTCCTGACATCGGTATCCAAACTTTCCATTCCCTCCATCTGTGTCTGTTCCCACAGCGGCTGAATGTCTGCATTCACACGTTATCAGCTGATAACGCCTGTTGACATTGCCGGCCAGCTCAACGGTCGCTGTCATCTAAGCTCGAGCTTATCAGCTCCCGAAATAACCAACACCTTCCGACCGTTGCTCTGCGACGTGAGATCTAGTTCCCGGACGTTGATCTAGTTAGAACGCCAAATTCTAAAAGGTTGTTAACCACTGCATGACTAGACGCCTATTAACAGTAACATGCGCACGCGGTTGTTAATGCTGCGTCAGTGCATACGATGTCACTAGGAGAGATGTACACTCTTTAGATTCTCCACTCATATTATGCTCTTGGATATGTCGTGGCCAGATCTTAGAATTGATCATTTCATGAAATGGTCGAACACATCATGAAATGATACACCACTTTTGATGACGAGATGCTCAGTTACAGCGTTTGATCAAAACCCAAGTCGCGCACTAAAGGTCACACAAGTTACTATTGTTTACCATGTGCGAGTACGCTCAAGGAGAACTTAAATGAAAACACAGATCTACCGCGCCCTAATCCATAACAGATTGTTTATTTATATCTTCTAGGCCCAATAACTAAGGCGCGACCAGTTAGCTACTTGCTACTTAATAGCAAGTTACTTTAGTCCACTGCATTACGTGTTCGCGAGTTTATTAAAGCTATATATAAATAGTCGAGTGCATAAGGCAAGTATACTGGAAAACTATTTCAATAATAATTCGCTTTTAGTATTTATCTCTGGTTTTGTAAGACTGTTCATTAGTTTATTTATATTTTACTTAAGTAAGTTGTAGTCTTTTATTGGTATGGGAAAGTGATTACACTATTTATGTTTATACAATAACTAATTGTTATCGTTTCTCGCTAGTCTGTTGTTGAATCAGCAAATAATACGTCCAGAGTCTAGGCAGGACTGTTCATGACTTAGATAACAAATAAATAAATACTAAGTCATACTAAAGGAGTCCCGCGATGTTAAATAACAATATTTACAGAGCGTCGCGTCGCCACGCAATCTGCTGAGCACATGTCGCGCAGACCTACTAGTAACGAATTATTGCGTTGACAAGACTCCCCGAACGGCGATTCTCGCTACGGCGAGTCTCTTTACGGCTTTTTTTTTGACGTGACTTATTGTAGATTTGCCGCAGATGGCATTAACTACTTGGCCGGACAAATGGGGAGCGTTGAAGGCTCTCACCCGGTACAACGTTTAAGACAACAGGCCTGAGGGTGCCCAGTAGGGCGCGAACCTCGGCTCAGGGCGTCGTATGAGAGGAAAAATAAATGAAAGAATTAATCGACCCTAGTGGGTCGATAGCGATAAGCGCTGAATGAGGGAAATCGTGGACCACGCCGGCGGGGTCGGTATCGGGGTCCTGAAGTGTTTGGTTTGGTTCTCTTTACGGCAAGAGGCTTGACGTCCCTCGGTTTTTTTTTGTATAGTACAGTCATGGTAAAGACTGTTTGGAAATCAGCTTTTCATCAATTCGAAAATGTTTTTTTACGAATTAAACCAGCAACACTAAAATAAGAAAAGCCGCCATAGCGGGAATCCCCGTTCGGGAAGTCGCTGTCAATGCTACAATTCCTAGTAACTAGTGTCGTCTTCATACATGCTACAGATCAGCATAGTGATATAGCGGGTCCAAACATTCTTTGACTTTTCTGTTTTCCTTCACGACGTTTGTCTTCTCTTTAATTTGTTCCATATGAGCTCTTCTTGGTCTTCCCTTTCCTATCTTATTAATTGTCCAATCATCTTCCGTCCTGTCCTCAATAACTCTATCTAATCCTCAAATCCTTTTCGGTGGTAGCTAACCGCCTCCGTGGCGAGATGAGTTATATCAGAAGCCTTTAGCGGATTAATAATAACCGTGATACTAGGATTGATAAGGTTGGTAATGCACCTCACAACCCACACGATAGAAGAAGAAGGTGACAAATATGTTCAGTAGTGCTTGATACATAGCAAAGTATGGTCATGACAGTCCCATTGCTCCTTAATTTCTTTGGATGTAAATTAAAGTGTTTTTAAAAACAACCGGTTAAAGCCGTTACCTACTTTGGCATGCCTAGAGGTGGCTCTGTTCACCACGTTGGCGTATAAACCGGTATCATATTTGCAGATGTTACTGAGGAAAGCGAACGTCCGCCATTTTTGACCGTTGAGTTTTACACCACTGGTTTTTCTAGTTCTTAAATTAAATTCAAAATTATTACCGCCAAGAAGGACATAACTGAGTGGATTGAAAATACGCAACTGTAGGTCGATAAATCTATCTTACAGGAAGAGAAAGGTGACCGAAACTAAGTGAGTCATTGTTCTGGATTTTTTTAGGCGAATGTACTCATTTCTAAATAAACCGGGTTTCAATCAACCAATTTGTTACCAATGATAAGTTACCTATTGAAAAACATACCTACTCAAACTCAAAAATGTCTTGGTAACAGTTAAACTTTAGATTGTTTTGTAAAAATATTTTTGTCGAACGTCTCATCCGCCTAAAACTACTGCAGCTTCTCACAACGTGTCTCGGTAAAACTACTGGGAATAGGGGATATAGTCGGGGAAAATAAATTGCAAGAATAATCTCTGCACAGGGTAGATGTTCTTGATAATTAGTATTTGTAAGATATTAGGCATAACGTTGTTTTATGTAACAGATGGAAATGTTTGTTGATAGACAATGTAAACAACAAGACATGATTAGTGAAGCGTGTTTGTGACACTGCGGGCCACGCTGGGGCCACGCCACTGCTTCAAACACCTCCATATTCAAATGAGGTTCCCAACCTCGGTTTGACAGCCAATTATTTATTGAACGTCTCAGGTAACTATTCAATTTATTTGCGATAAAAAGCAACAAACTTGTCGCTGTGTGCTTATCGTATCACTTTTGGAGTTGCCAACGCCAATATGGCTACGTATTTGCACTTGGAGTAAAATTATTGAAGTCATTGAACGGGAAATTGGTGCTAATACAAATCAGTGAGTAGAAGGTATGTATGTAGGTACCTACCTAGTTAGAATACAACGTCCTATATATACATGCGGAAGTCTCCGGAGTCTATTTACGGACGAATGATCTTTGCGGCTTTTTCTGCCACTACTATATATACTTAAAACCGATTTATGTTGGACCCACTTACGTATACAATTATAGTTCTTTTGTAATCTATATAGAAAATCACCCGTTAAGCTCGTGTTAAGTTATGACAAATTCAAGAAAAAAAAACAATTGATGGTTGTAGTTTTAACTGGATTTTTCCAGCAACCATGACATTCTTTGTCCTTGAACTTGGGTTTCTGTAACAATGGACAGACAGACTGGTGACGCGGAAAAAATATTTTTATTAGATTAGAGGTAATTCGGCGTAAGTACGAGTAGGTACATGTGGTTTGTTTGTTTACAAGGACTGTCACGTGTTCAGTTCGTGATCGGTGTGATATAATCACTCGCCGACCGCCGTTATAGTCTGGTGTCTCCAGTTTGTTTCATGCTTTTACATAAAGCGAAAACTTTCTCTCAGTCCAGTCTCAGGTAGAAACAGCCGCGAGTGTGCACAAAATAAGTTGCAGGGACTTCTACTAGTAGACGATGAAGATATTTTATAATTAAAGTAGGTAACCAGAGACTGTAACTTGTCTTCTTATGTTTTATTATAAATGATTTTTTCTTCTTCTCTTGTGTGGGTTGTGTGAGGTCAGTATCAGTGATCGACTTGACAACCGGTGCAGCTTTTCTGCTGTATAAACTGACTGCGCCAAATAAGGAATACAGTTCTTCTATCCTTGTCTTAATACAAAAAAGAAGATGACCAAAGACCGTTTATCACTGGTTCTAAACTTAACCAAAGGCCCTAAGACAGGTTCGACCTCGTCTGTCCTGTCCTTGGCCAGTGACCGACCTTGCCTCACCGCCGCCACCCAGGCTGTGGCCACCCAGGACCACAAACACTTAACTATACCTACCATAAAACCTGGAACCATATAGGTCGGTAGTGGGTGAGCCCAGTTCTGTAAACACCAAAGACGCGGCGGCCGCGACCTGCCCATGTGCACATTGACATTGACCGTTTTAAAACACATTTGTTTGTATAATTGATACAAAGAATATAATAATACATTCGCAATATTATGGCATACACAAACGTGAATGAGACTCATTCACCTACGATTCATTTTAAAAAGACCGTCTTTAATGAAATGTGAAGTAGGTATCTTTAATCGTATAAGCATAAGTACCTAATATAATACCTACATATGCTTCTGAGATGTTATGGGAGCGAATAAAAACAGGACACGTTCAACTGAATGGACATGTCGTAAAATCCGACAGAGGGGTTGTCTTTCTAACATCTGATCCTTGTCACCATGTATAAGCCTACCTTACCATATTTCAAAGTCTATATGATTATTTCAAGTTTATTATATTGTCAGAACAGCCTCCGTGGTCTAGTGGTTAGAGCGTTAGGCTCACGATCTGGAGGTCCGGGTTCGATTGCCGATGGGGACATTGTCGAAATCACTTTGTGAGACTGTCCTTTGTTTGGTAAGGACTTTTCAGGCTTGAATCACCTGATTGTCTGAAAAAGTAAGATGATTCCGTGCTTCAGAGGGCACGTTAAGCCGTTGGTCCCGGCTATTAGCCGTAAAAACACCTCCACCAACCCGCACTGGAGCAGCGTGGTGGAGTATGCTCCATACCCCCTCCGGTTGATTGAGGGGAGGCCTGTGCCCAGCAGTGGGACGTATAGTATAGGCAGTTTATGTATATTGTCAGAAATCAAGTAAATGCAAAGAGAGCTTCGCCCATCAATTCTGCTGATATTACTTTTAAACATAAACAACCTCTGCGAAAACCGGCTTGACACCAATTCTAGATTATTAATGGCGGTATTATATCAATATTATCTGAACCATCAGTATACGTGATGATTCATCAAGCCTATAGTGTAGGTACATTAAGGTCATTAGGTCATTGAACTTTTGGATCGTAATTTGCTTGTAGTTTTTTACGTATTTATAACGATAGAACTCGGAAAAACGATAGGCCTCAAAATATAAGTTGGTACCCAAATAAACAGTTTTGAGTAATGTGTAAAGTTTATAAGTAAAAAAATCGAATTAATCTGTATAAGAAATATTAGATAGCCAAGATTGTTGTTTGTCTCGCTGAATTCAAAGTTTTGTTCCGTTGTACTTTTGTTACAAGTGGTGTAGATATAAATAAACTGTAACGACAAATTACATAATATGAGAATCATATTTAGGCACTAATATCATCATTAAGTATGACAAAACAACAAAGGGCCTAGCCAAATCGCACAAAAACGAGGCGAATGGAATTGACATCAGTAAAACACGCGAATGTCACGTTTTTTTTTTAACTTTTTTTTCATAATCTCCTCAGATGCCACGTCCCAGAGTGCGAAGCCAACCACACCCTGCAGCAGGCGCCGTCAGTTGAGGAATGGGCCCCCGAGTGGTCCACGTGGGCCATGCCCGAGGACATTACGGAGTGCAAGCGCTGGAAGCCGGTGGACCACGCCTGCGGGGCCGACTCGTTTGACAACAACACCAGGCTGGAGTGTGATAACTTCGTCTACCAATACAGAAGCAGTATTGTACCAGAGGTATGTATCTAGAATTACTATATTTTTTTAATAATAATAATAATAAAATTATTTATTAATCAAACAAGGTACAATTTAAACAGGTAACAGCGAGCCCTGCACTAGGGATCACCCTGTATCGCAGTGGCTCAATGAGATACAATTTTCGCTTAAAATTTAATAAAATTGTACATCAAGTCCGGTGGAAACTTAACTTACTAGTAGAATAATACAGTTAAAAATTATATTAAGAAAAATAGGACATTAAAAATCTTAGAATCTAAAACATTTAGAGAAAATCTTAAAAGATATTGAGATCAAGATGAAAATACAACACAATTTTAAGTTATAAAAAGGACATGTAACAATAGAAGTATTAGGTATGTAGTAAGTAATATGTGTATATGTCACCTTAAAATTGTAAATAACGTTAGATTATAATCTATCTCGCGAGATTGTGAACTGTCGAAAAATTGTGAAACGTAATATACTGCTTACAATTTAACGTATTATTATTCGTCAGATTATATGTGTAAGGGGATATTGTGTGTTTGTGTGTGTGTGTATGCACATAAACATTAGATATCCCGTTAAAGTAAACAATGACTTTAGTCAATGGATGGCGCTGTCGAAATTTAACGTGATAAAATTACTTATTTTCTCATCGGGTACATAATTATTCAAAAATACAATGTAATGGCAGTGTAGCGGACCCAACTAGTTGGCCACCTAGTTCCGCTCACATGCAACAGATGGCGCCACATTCTTCAAGCGGTCGTGAAACGCGGTATCGAAGTTTACACAGCAAGACGCATATATACAACTTCCAACACAACACTGTTGGATCGTCGATCCCTGGTCACACTACCAATTGTGGCTAGCGGGGTACTATGCTCAGTTCGGTACCCCGAAAACATCCTTTGGCGGCAGCACACCCTCGCCCCGCCAAAGCAGCTTTATAGCGCCATCTATATTGTATTCGAGGAACGTAACCTGGAAAATCCCTCATTGGTAACAAACTTACACTTTGAATCGTCAATTTTTATTTTTCCAATTGAGCTAGTCACCTCACTTATAACTAATTTCATGTTTTATTATATACGTTAAAAAAAAAACTGTTATGACCTTGTGTCTTTGGAAATGCGGATTAGAACAGGTTTAATAAATATTTGCTGTGCAAAGACTTTAAAGTATTTATAGGTACCTATTTTGGATACTATAATGGTGTTTTTCTCGTTCCAGTTTGACCTGGCGTGTCAGGAGTGGAAGCGGTCGTTGGTAGGCACCTTCCACAACATCGGGATGCTGATCTCCCTGCCGATCATGGGATATGTTTCTGACAGGTGCATTCACCAACTTTACTGTAACACGTTGGACTAGGAGTTGTGAAGCTTGAAGGAGCAGTCGGCTCCGTATGCAGGAACAAAAGAAATATAAAAAATAGCATTAAAAAAAAATAAAAGAAACTAGAAACAATCACTGGTTGTGGAAAAAAAATTGTGTAAATTGTTCTTATCCAAATTGTACCTTACCCACTATATTCTGCAATATCACGCTTTTATATCTACTTAGACTTTTAGATGCCGGTGGTCGAATATTCGGAAGGTTATTCTTTGAAACCAATGGAAGGCTTTAGTTGGAAGCAAAGGAAAATGCTAACCGATTTTCCACAAAACTTTCGATGTCAAAACTTTCTACTTGGGATTTTTGATATTTCTTTTCCTCATAAGATAAGTTTCACTACTTATAGTTGTTGGACTTTTGGTATACTTTAAGTTTTATTTTAAGGATTTTTATTAACATACTTGTTTTAGTAGATACGATTAGTGCACTAACTGCAATATAAGCACAATGCACTCGCTAGTTTAGTGAAAAGAGACGAGCTAACCGTCTTCATCCTCCCAGGTATGGTCGCCGCGCGGCGCTGGTGGTGAGCGGCGCGGGCGCAGGCGTGCTGGGGCTATGCAAGTCTTTCGTCACCTCCTACCACACATACTTGCTCGCCGAGCTGCTCGAGACCGTGCTGGGCGCCAGCGTCTACCCCGCCGCTTTTGTACTCAGTGAGTATCATGTCAATCTTGATGATAGCAGTAGCATCTTCATCACTGGAACAGTCAACCGAACTTTAGGTAGTAATGTAGCCTGAAATTCTTTTAAATGTGCTATTCAAACATACCTAGATGCAGAGGAAAATGTTGTTAGAATTCAGTGGCGTAGCTACTATGAGACAAAATTGAGAGCCAATAAAGATTTTCTAGTTAACATTGAACTGCATTGTCATTCTCACGATGGCGTGAATAAAACCCATGTTTTACAAAAACGTGTTTGTATTTTCCAGTGATAGAATGGTTGGGCGTCGGGCAGAGAATCCTAGCTAGCTTGGTGCTGGGCATTCCGCTGGCGATGGGAGCTGCTACGCTGTCACTTCTGGACTACCTGACGGGCTACTGGCGGCTGTGGGCGCGCGTAGCCTACCCCCCCTCCTTCCTGCTGCTGCTCTACCCCTGGGTGCTGCCTGAGAGCGTACGGTGGCTTGTCACCCGAGGCCGGTTAAATGAAGCTGTGCAGGTTTGTATATTTGATTCTAATTATTGTTAAAGAGACCTTCATTTTTTTTTTGACGTGACTTATTGCAGATTTGCCGCAGATGGCATTAACTACTTGGACGGACAAAAGAGACCTTCAAGTAATATGCACCGAGAGGAGAAAAAAAAAAACAAAGAGACGACTAAATATCGACAGGCTTCGTTCCAATTATTTACTAGTATCTTTCTCAATGTTCTGAATATAATACCAGTGCAAAACACCCAAGTAATCTTCTCTACTAGAGTAGTATCGATCTCTTATGGTGTCATGTGGCAGAAAATTATATTTGCTGTTTCATTCTTTGCAGGTGATCAAGAAGGCGGCGAAGTGCAACCGGGTGACGATCCCGGAACAAGCCCTAGAGAAGATGCTGGTCAGCGAGTCGGAGACGCTGACGGACAAGACAGCAGTGCCTATTGAGGATGAGAGCCTGTTCCGAGCCTTCATCAAGTGAGTATTTATGCAGCTAGCTGTGGTATACTGAAGTACTGGTCAATGAGTTGAAGACGCTGATGGACAAGACAGCAGTGCCGATGAAGGACGATAGCATGTGGTAGTAGTGACGAATTAAGAAAAGTATAGTGATGATGCCGATGTTGGTTGATAGGTAGAGAATAGCGACAAGTGGAGACGACGAGGGTTGAAATTTCGCAGAACGGAAGATCTTGGAGTGCCAACAGAGAGATGGTGTCCTTTCTGTAGCACGGTGGAGGAATATAAGGGCGATGGACTGATCATGCATTCCCAATTCACCATAGGTTTAATCATCATAATACAATAATGAATGTCAATACAAAGAGTTGCAGCGGTCGCTACCTTGCAGCCGTTCGCTGATTAGATTAGACAGTATAAAATATTTATATATTTATGATTATTATTACTTTATAACGTATTTTTTTGGCTGACTCATGATCCTAGCCGTTCTGTCTCCGTTTTGATTAGGAATGCGACATTCTATATTGATATTTCTTAGTTCATAGTAACAAGACCGGTTTCTGTGTTTGGAGAGTATTTGTCTAAAGCAATACATGAATTATTATTGTAGGCAAGTCACGTGTTCTTCCGTATGTTGGCGAAATTTTTCCACACCGACTGACAAACTAGTTTCATACTAGTTGTCGGTTAGTTATTCGTATCTCTGTCAGGAAAAATAAAATGGTTAGGTAACTATATTGACAGGAACCTGTTGCGGCAAAAGAGATTTTTTTTTAATATTATTCTATAACATAAGTAACATGCGGCGATACCGTGTCACTGGTTTCCTGTTTTGTTTCTATAGGCACATAAGCACTTATCCCTGTTTTTGTTTTGTTCAAGTTCAATGCACTTTCAATGTGAGCTCGTAGTCTACCTACTGAAAATATTGTAAAATATCAAGTACTTACGTTACGTTGTGGTCACTCCTATTCGTGGTTCGTATGATGCCTCTAACAAATTGTCTGTTAATGTCCATTGGGGTTTGATATGATTATCGTATCTCAGCATGCCCGATCTTAGGACTCTTAGGATTCTACTTGGATTGTTCAAATTTTTCAGGTTTGGCACAGACTATCAAAAACTCGCCCTTACGCTTACTCAAACTGAATAAAGATTAGCTCAGTTAGTAACATAATTTTGTCGAAGAAGAAGAAGAAGAAGGGCTGCTTAATACTGGATCCCAAACGGAAACCTTTTCTGTTGAGTATATAGTCTTACAGAGCCGTCATGACAGCCTGGTTTGAATTTGATTTGACCTTTGCTTTCCGTGTGCTCACCAGATACGGCGCGCTGCGGCGGCGGCTGTGCGTGTGCTTCGTGTGGTGGATATCCGCCGTGTTCGTGTTCTATGGATTGGCGGTGCGCGCTCATGCGCTGGCGGGGTCTGCGCATGCGAACTACGCGCTAGTAGCTGCGGCTGAGCTGCCGGCGCTGCTGGCTAACACGCTGCTGTTGGATCGTGTCGGACGACGGCCTCTGCTGACTGCTGCGTTCTTACTGACTGCATTTGCGTTGATCGCTATACCGTGCCTGCCTGACAGTAAGTGTCATAAAATATACGTTACCATGTTCTATGCGCTAGCGTCGTCTCTACATGGTGGTGACGGCTGAACTGTCGACGCTGCTGGATTGCGTTAGAGTTTGTACGTTGCCATCGCGTTAATCGCTATAACGTATGTGTCTGTAATAAGTATTTTACTTTTCCACTTCTTCTTACTAAGTAATATAATTATCCTAATGATCATGAGTGTGGAAAATATCTAGTACTGCATTTCGGATACTGCTCTCGTAGAGTGATGTTGATTTACAGGATTGCCAACAGACAGTGCAGGGCAGGGAGGAATGGCGTCTTTTATAATATTTTGTGTAATTAAGAGAAAATTTGGACCTTAAAAAGGTTCTAGACTACTTGTTACCAAGATTCATAACGGCCTCCGTGGTCCAGTGGTTGAGCGTTGGGCTCACGATCCGGAGGTCCTGGGTTCGATTCCCGGTGGGGACATATCACAAAAATTACTTTGTGGTCCCTAGTTTGGTTAGGATATTACAGGCTGATCATCTGATTGTCCGAAATTAAGACGATCCGTGCTTCGGAAGACACGTTAAGCCGTTGGTCCCGATTACTACTTACTGATGTAAGTACGTAGTCGTTATATGAGTCATGTCAGGGGCCTTTGGCGGCTCAATAGTAACCCTGACACCAGAGTTGATGGGGTTGGTAATTCACCTCACAACCCACACGATAGAAGAAGACCAAGATTCAATTACTTCATCAAACGCCTGAACAATTTATCCGATCAAAAAAATACCTCTACGTTATTGCTAGCAAAACATACAACAGCTAAGCAAGTGCCGTAACTGTTATTGTTTACTTTCAGCGGCAAGCAGCTCGATCGGTACGGCGTTGTACCTGCTGGGCAAGGTGGGCGTGACGATGTCTCTGAACGCCCTGTACGTGTATAGTGCTGAGTTGTTCCCGACGCGTGCGCGGCACCGCTTGCTCGCTGCGTGCTCGACACTCGGCCGGCTTGGGGCTATATTAGCGCCGCTTACGCCTTTGTTGGTACGTGGTTTCGTTTAACTATTTTATTCTGTTTTGTTACTTTTTTTCAAAAAACCCCCTCTGATTTTTGATAGCGGAACATAATAATTAACTCTTTCTTCATTTAACCCTTTCACGGGCGGAGACCATGGGTCATTGATGATTCATTATAGATAGTATGACACATAAGAATCGGAACGTCATAAGACGTTCTGTCTTTGAAAGTGTTAAAACCGTATAAAGGAGTAGAAACTTAGATTGTACAAAACATGTGCTCTACCACTATTTAGATAACTTAATTGTACCAATAACATTGGAACATTGTATTGTAACAACTTAAAACTATAAAGTTACAGGGTAGCTAATAATTACGTACGCAAGTGATGGCATGAATAATCAGTTATTTATACCATAGCATAAGTATGTTTAATATTTATTTTATCTGTGCTAATCTGTATATTACAGGCGTCAATCCGGTGGTGGGTCCCGACCGCGCTGTTCGGTTGTCTGCCGCTGCTGAGCGCGGCTCTAACCAGGCTGGTGCCAGACACGCTGCACCAGCGGCTGCCCGACTCCTTTGCCGACCTTGAACCAACCTCGGAGGACACCACCCTAGCCTGACCCCAGCAATGCAACTTGCGCTGCCCTACCGCTGCTGAGTAGGGCTCTCACTAGGCTGGTGCCTGATACGAGTATACTGCACCAACGAATACACCACTATCGCCTGACCCCAGCATTGTTGACTGCCCTGTCTGAGACTGGTGCCCCACACTCGCTTGGCCCCGACATTATAGGCAGCATTAGATACACTCCATCTAAAATAACCTCACTATGCAGCCACGAGTATCGTTTGGGTATTTCCCACCACACAAAGAATACTATGTTAACCACATATTTAAAGTTTTGACAGCCAAGCTTAATCGAATTTACATAATTGAAAATTATACGTAAATTGGTTTCAATTTGGTTTGGCTGTCATTCTATTTCCTTGTACTTGTCGTGCCTGTCTAAGATCTATTTTATGGTAAAGTCAATGTCTGGTATAATATCATGAAAGAAAAACTAACGTTAGGCCTCGTTTAGTGTTTAGCATTGATTACTTTTACTAGTACTTAACTAGTAAAGTGTTCGAAATTAAAATACATTTTGGTTGGATCCATGTCTCCATGAGTTTGTAAACATCTAGTATTAAGATAATAGTATAAGTAACTCGATACTCAGTTTTTAGAGTATTCGGTTGTGATCGTCGCTTATAAGGCAACGATAATTTAGAAATAAATAATTAATTGTAAGTCCTGTACAAAATGTACAATTTTAAAAGTATAATAGTATTTTAATGAATCTCAACAATTCGATATAAAAAGATAAGTATAAAGTAAAATTTAATTTTAAAAATTGCAAAAAAAGCAAGTGAGTAAATAAAAGTAAAATGCAATTTTACAATTAATTTGTAAAGTAAAAAAATCTTTTGAAGAAATGTATTTGTTTTATTTGTACCTAAAATCTTCAACAAGTATATATGGTTATCACGTGAATAACTCATTTAATCACTATGAAGGGAAGATAGAAAAATAGAGGAAGAGGAAGACCAAGAATAGCTTACACGGAACAAATGAACGAGAGTGTGCCTCGTAAGTTAAAGGAACAGTCATTGGAACCTTGCAACTCAGAACGAAGTAGGTAAGTATGAAAATTGAAGTGAATTCTGATAGTTTCAGTAATAACTTCTAACTAGAAGCTATACTGATTGTATATTCAGACAGATGGACATAACACTCCACTGCTGGTGGTCACTGAACTCCTCTCACTGAACGGAGGGGTACTGCGCTCTCATTGACGATAAAAACTGCCTATTTCTCCCATCAGGTGCCGCTACTGTTCAGTGTTCTAAAATTTTGAATTCCCCATGCTACTTGAGTAAACAAACATGTTGTTTTGGTTATATTTTGACACTATGACCCTTTGAGCAGCGTTTAACTGCAAAACCATAGTTTTATATCTATTATACACTAAAGATCGGAATAAATAAATCGGAAAGAAGAAAATTTAGAAAAACTTATTTTCAATCGAAACTGCCTTTTTCTAACTTATAACTTTTTTTTTCGTACCTAACTCATCCTTTAGACATTCCACGTTGCTCCACGTTTTATAGCAATTTATCACGAGTTTTAGCTGGACAGTATGAAGACACTCTTCAAATGGTAGTACACATTTCCTTTCACAGCGTTTTTCTTCTATTCTGTCAAAGTATGACAACTCGGACGGACACACCTACAATAAGCCGTTTAAAAACTGAGAGCTGTCAGCGCTCAACATTTGTCTGGCCACCAGCGGCTACCCTGTAAATGCCACAACGACAATTCTACAATAAGTAAGGTCAAAATCACCCCAGTAGTCTTACCGAGTAGTCCTACCAGTTGAACTATTGAGTATTCTGTTTTACTGGTAAGACAAAATTCCCAGTGGTCCTACCAGTAAGTCTATTGGGAAGGAAATTCCCAGTACTTCAACTGGTGAGACTACTCGATAAGACTACTAGGAATAGGGGAAAATTACCCATGTAGTAGTTTCCTTATTTATTATAATTGTTTATATAATAATACCTGTAAGTACATCTTCGGTATAGGAGCGAATCCAGCTTTTATGTCAGGGGGGTCACCAGGTCGCAGACAACTTAACCCCGTAGAGACTAGCTAAAATTACAGTGGCCATCCATGATCTAACCTTTCTCCAGCCCATGGTCTTCTTCACAGTGTACGGTGTATTTTATATCGAAGCCTTCTGAGTCCGTGCTCTATCTATTGACTGCCTGAAAAATTAAATATTTCTCATTAGTAATGCAAAACTACCCGTGAAATTCCTTGCATCAGTTGCTGAATGAAAAGGCCGTAACTTGAGAACAGTCAAGCGTTGTTCACTTGTATAGATTAGTGCTGTATAGTTTTACTAATGTGATGTTTTATTGTTGTCTTATAGACATGTAAAAAAAAGACAAAATGCCTACAAAGTATTTATTATACAACATAATATGGTAAATGGTTGAATTCACAGAATACAGGAACATTACAGGTGAATAATTAGTTATAATCACAAGGAAAATCTGCTTAAATAAAAAAATAATATAAAATACGATTCTGTAACTAAGTACATAGAGAAAGCGTTTTAAAAGTAAGTGAGGTATTCGAAATTGCCATAGAAAGCTAATTAGCTTTCATTATTTTTATTTTTGATTATTTAATCAAAAAATATTATTTTCTACATTATTTGAAGTTTACCTCAAGACACATAATATAACGGGGTGCTCATGTTAATAAACAGGAATATGAACGGCATTCCTGGGAAAGTGGTATTAGCCCGGTATTGTGTTTTAATTGATTAACTGTATGTTTTAATAATCAGTAAGTAATATTGTTTTAGACAAAAACCTGTTCTTACATACATATACACTCACGCCTATTTCCCACCGGGGTAAGTAGAGACTATGGAATTCTATTTGCTTCGATCCTGACACTTCTCTCGCAGAAAAACCTGTTATATAAAAAAGCAAATAAGTAGACTATACTTATAAAACCGTCTGCTTTACTTCAAAGCGATCACACCACAAGCTAAGCGAGTACACACCGCTGCGCGGGCGCGGTGTAGCAACCCGCTCGCCTGCACTCAGCGCTACCAATCCGCGCAACAATGACTTTGTGAGTTCATTGATTGACAGTTGGGCCAGAAGTGGCCGTGACATAGTGCCGCTTTCTAACAGTGTGGGCTGACTGATCAGTCGGTAATCAACCTTCGAGCCAACATGACTGAGAAGCCGACGAGCCTGGCTAGTCAACCAGCCAAACCGCCGCAGCCGAAGCTGTCGTGTGGAGTGGACGCGGACAGTGTTCTGAAGCAGCTGGGTCAAGCTGGTCGGTTCCACCTCAGGGTGTACGTGCTGGTGGCCTTCGCTGCCGTTCAGGTCGGCCTGCTGCATACTACGTACATCTTCCTCGCGGGAGACGTTCCTTACAGGTCAGTGGTGCTCCACTTAACGTAACAAACATAACACAACATCACGCCTGTATCCCCGAAGGGGTAGGCAGAGGCGTAGACTTCTCCACTCCTCGTCAGTATGTTGAAGTTCCATGTAATGAATTGCTTCACTGTTACTTTTCAAGACCCTCAGCCCATAGTCGGGGTCCAAGAGAACAAGGAAATGGCTTGTTGGTCTACAAAGCCCTATTTCTATACAAGATGCGCTCGTTCTCAGACACAATCGCCAGTAAACTAGTACTTCCTACTTACTGCACTCCAACCTAACCCGTCTGGTATTGATCAAAACTTTTTTTTGGCGTGATTTATTGTATGTTCCCCTTCAGATGGCATTAACTATTTGTCCGGAGTTGCTTTATTAGATATGCGGCATTTTTTGTTGACGTAGTTTATTGTAGATTTGCCGCAAATGGCATTAACTACTTGGGCGGACAAATAGGGAGCGCTGAAGGCTCGCGAGCAGTTTTGCCGCCTTTATGGCTAGAGTAATCGGATACATTACGTCGTGCGGGCGCTGATATTTACCTGTTGTAACGTGCTAAAGTGGGTGTGAAGGTGTGAAACAGTGTGTGCTATCTGGTTTTCCCTTCCAGCAGGAAGATCCACTTGAATTTGCTACTATAAAAACCTCCTGTTGATATCTTCAGATCAAATCACCGTATCGTCATCATCATGTCCAAATCCCGTTTTCACAGGGTCCGCTTACTTAATGTGAAGATTTGACAGGTCCACTTTTTAACAGAAGACTCTTTGATCTTCCAATCCGCGATGGGAAAATTAGCCCAATACATTATAATAGGAATAATATCAGCGAAGTCCACATAATATCAGCGTCGTGGTTCACGCCGCGACTTGTGCTGAGTGAGGCCCTTTTATCTCAGGAAGTCCACCACCACCTTATGATCATTTCGACGAACATCCGTTTTGCTTTTTTTGTAATTGTTTTGTGAAAACTGTCTTGTTTTTGTGTGTGGCGTCCTTTTATAATAAACTATTAAATTTTATTCTACTGAATAATAGGGATTTAAGCTGGATGTATGAGTGTGTTTGATGTTGCTTAAAGAGTTCTAACTTTATCTTGACGTATTTTTTTTTTGCTACATTCTATTTCTGTATCTTTATCTTTTTTTTCCATCTCTTTTACAGCTCAAACCCATTATTATATTTTATTACATTGGCATGCTTGCATCTAATTTTCATGTAGCCTTTAGCAAGGAGAATCAAGATAACACAATTTAATAATAAACATTTCATACCTTGAAGTCCGAAATGTTATTACAGGTTATTAATTATTTTCTACAGCCAATGAGAAACACAGCCAGAATCATTTTGCAACACTATAGATCACTTTAATGACAATGTAGGTACTTAAGTATTAGTTATTTGCAACCGATCGAAAGTCAATTATTTACTTATATATACATTACAACAACAACATTACATTTGTATTATGTTCTTTTCTAAAATGTTAAGTGGTTGCTCTGTAAGTGTCCTTATAGAAGTATCTGGTGTCGAAATGGTTGTAGAATGTCATGACCTATTTGAGCGAGGGGCTGATCACCTGTTACTATTTGGCTCATCATTATACACTTCCTGCGGATCCAGCCAGTGAGGTCGAGAGGGTGGCGCAGGTTCTGGGCAACCCTGCGGCATCAAACTGCGTCCCAGGCGATGCAGCGTCTGTGGAGAGGGTACTTCACCCAAGTCAGCTGAGCTGCGTAAAGCTGCCACAGAAACGCTGTTTGAATCATCTGATAAAGATGCAGAGGCCTGAGATGGATACCCACTTACATATTAACGTGTGATTCTAAAGAAAGCGGCAACGACCGGACCGATTTTGACATCGGCAACAGTCTACACCGGCAGTTACAGTCGGCATCCACACATGACGAGTTGCGCTGTACAGTATCCGCAATCCCGCCTGCCGACTGTCGCGTGCTTTCGAATCACACCTTTAGAATACCAAGAATGAATGCCAGTTGTTTTGTGAATAACTTGTGTGAATCCGTGATAGCCAGTTCGGTTCAGTTTGAATTGAACTTTATGTTTGAATTTATGTTCGGATCATAGTGGTTTCCAGGATTTGTGCCCGGTTAATGACAATAGGATTACGAAAGCGGTATATAACTCGAAGGTTGATGGTAGGGCTGGTAGAAGAGATTGACCAAATTGGAGATGTGCTTAGAAAATGTTCAGTACGATCTACACTGAGGCGTGTATAAAACGACTGATGAATGTGGAGGAAGCAAGAGAAGTGTGTCAGAATCGAATGAAATTGAATTCCATAGTCGTAGATGCTGTGACTTGCATGTCATAGCATCTAATCTAATATTAGATAAGGCTACTAACATCTAGAATAAGTGTACTTACTAACACATATGAGACATGTTTTGTGAATTAAATAAATTAATAATAATAGTCTCTGCTTACCCCAGTTGGCAATAAACGTGAGTTTATGTATGTATGTATGTAATGACAAGACGCTCGCCCGCTAATACATGGGATAATAACATTTCTGGCGAGGTTTAGGTTTGGCGAGGTCATAGTGTACAACTCTGCCTACGCTTTTGGGGACACAAGCGTGATGCTACGTCATGGTTTTTTTTCTTCTGTGAAATATGATGACATATGAACGATAATTGACGAATGTTCTTCTATCGTTTGGGCTGAGAGGTAGACTACCAACCTCATCAACCCTGGTAATGGGGATAAATGGTGGTGAATTAAGAACAAAATACTATGTACTTATTCAGTATTCCGGTGCATAATATAATGTAATATTATGTCACCGTGAATGCCAACAATAAAGCAGGAGATAACATTATTCCCAAAGTGGACGGTACAATACGACTGGCAGGAAACATTGACGATCCTCTGATCCATTGATCGGTCTGTATTTACCATTCTAGAACGAATAAATATATTTCATTTCCTGACAACCAATCAGAGACAACAGAGGTCCATAACCATTCACAAATATTATGTATGTTTATTGCACCATCCCGTGCTCCAATGCATAAACTTCTTTCACCCTAAGTTGGCCTGGCAGAAAATGCTGATTAGCAATAAGGCCGCCTATTGTGTTCTGCTCGTAAACCGTCTCTCGGTTTCTTTGTATTCGTGATAAATGATTGTATGTATGATGGTCGTTGTCGGGTATACATTAAGGAGGATGGATGTAGTGTAATCTATTTACGTTGTAACAGTGGGCATCGACCGGAACATGTACATAATGTATGATAATAAGACGCGCGAGCATTGTACATAGAGGTGGGTACTGATGGATGTTGCGAGTCGTAATGTAACGTGTTACGCGAGCGGTCGTGCAGACCAATATGGCGTATTGGGCTAATCGAATAGTTTCCTAGGTCAAAGATAAATTATGAAATTCTGATTACTAAGTAAAGACAGATCTAAAGCTGACAAACTTTTATTTATGAATTTCATTAAAGAAAAATGTATTTAATAATAATTGCGTCATTTTGTCACGTCACGGGTTGCTTTTTCATACAAATTCCATAGTTATTTTGTGTTTTGACGTTTAGTAAATAGCCATAGAGGCAGCCAATCAGCTCGCGACACCAAACACTTCAGGGCCCCGATACCGACCCCGCCGGCGTGGTCGACGATTTCCCTCATTCAGCGCTTATCGCTATCGACCCACTAGGGTCGATTAATTCTTTCAAATATTTTTCCTCTCAGACGATGCCCTGAGCCGAGGTTCGCGCCCAACTGGGCACCCTCAGGCCTGTTGTCTTAAACGTTGTACCGGGTGAGAGCCTTCAGCGCTCCCCATTTGTCCGGCCAAGTAGTTAATGCCATCTGCGGCAAATCTACAACAAGTCACGTCAAAAAAAAGGGACGTTTAGTAAAAAGAACTGATTTGACTAGTTGGAAACTACCCTATTGTCTGTAAGCCTGTGGTACTGTCACTCTGGTCCTGTGGTACACTGGTCTGCTTCTCAATCGGAGGGCGTCGGTATCGGACTTGCACCAATGAGTTAGTATGTACAGTTGGCTCGACCATTATAGACGGTGATACGACTCACCTATCAAGTTGGTCTAACAGAAAGTTCAGTGAGGTGTGGGTACTTAGTTCGTTTTGGGATGGATGTACCTCTGACTGCTCCAATTGGGATATAGTCGTGAGTTGGGATATTTCTGTAACACGTATAAATTTTTAATAAACAAATATCATCATCAACACACACACACACTCACACCACTCAACCACTCACTCTTTGCAACAGTGTCGAAATATCGGGAGTCTCATATCGCTGATTGAAACGCGGTAAGAACCCGTTAATGTGTTTTAATTAAAATATATACGAATTTTAATTCGAATCATCCTCGAATGGTAAATTACGTCTCGTATCACCGATCAGTACCGGTAAAAGGAATGGAGTACCTACTTAATAGTTGTCTCGGTGGCCGGAGGGAAATTTGCCACCTGTCGACCTTCACCCACACTTAGCACGTGATAAATACATGCTTTACTCTCTAGTGAAAAAGTCACCAGGACCGGGTCTCGCGAATTAGTAATGCAGTTTGCGTTTAACAAAATCAAAGAGAAACGTGTCAAAAGTGAACTTTTACAATGATGCCAAGTCAAAATGGGCGAAAAAGAAAGAAATGACAAGATACTCTACTACTACTACTACTAAGCTTCATAAAGTCACTTTAGCATTACAAAACTAATGTCAATGTCCTTGAAATTGACGACATCCCTTTGAAGGTGACATGCAGTAAATATTTGTCAGTTCATACTGGTAAGAATCCCGGCGCGGCTGTCTGCAAATATTTAATTGTTTCACAATAGCTTATTTGAGATTGCAACTTTATGGTCCAACCACAGTAATAAAAATGTTAAAAGCAGATTATCTACCCAGAGCCGGAAAATAAAATCAAAGCAGAGTATTTTTCCAAAGGTCCGGTAACAAAACTTGGGGCAACTTAAATTTGTCCATAAGTGAATTTTGTAGTTACAGGTTGTTAATAACACCGTAACGAAATATTTGCGGAATAATTCAGACCATGATTCTGAGTTGATATGGGCTGGAATTTCCTGTCATGAAAAAAATATTTTCAGTCCCATATAAATTATTAATAATCGACGCAGCAAAACCTCCAATTCTTAATTAAACGTTTCCGACAAAAAGAACACCTACCATCGTGTTTATTACAATCAAGTGTCTACTTGATGTTCTAAAATTTTTTCGTTACGGTGCCATTAAGCTTTTCTTGTAAGCTAAAGTGCGTATGGAGCATACTCCAGCGCGCTGCTATACGGGTTGGTGTTAACACGCCCGCGGCAGATCTACCGCCGGGCGACCTTGACCCACTGCCGCGCACCGCGCACTTGCATCGGCGCGTGCGCACTCACGCATTTTTGGGTGTAAGGCCTACTATAGACAGAGTACAGTTTATTTGTTTATATTAATGCTATCCGTGTCAAATCCACAATAGTTGACGTCAAAATCTTGAACATAGTCAGCATGTTACAATATAAGCCACAACAGGAGTACAACAGAATTCTTCTTCATTGCCAGTACATGTTTATATCGGAAATAAAAAAAAGAATGTGGTCTTTGAGCTGCTATGGATATGATGAACCTAGGTGACAAGGGATTGGTCTACCGCCCAGACGCTTCTTACAGAAAATCTCGTTTTACACAGACACTAAACATTGACGTTATCGTACACGTGCATCTGTGTGTGTGACGTCTGACGCCATACGATTGAAGATTAAAGTAAGACCGAGGGGGGGTGAGGTACAGCCGCTGCGCGCTGGTGGGGAGCGGAGACTTGCCGTTCTATACGTAGTATTATTCCTTATTCTATAATGCCCGGGAAGACAAGCAACTGACACTGTTTTATTTTTTTATTCTCACCCAGAGCACTTTCCGAATATCCGAATAATTGTCATCCATCGCTGTATGTACACGGCCTAACACACTGTAGGAAAACAGCATTCTGCAAAGTTATAAGTAGGTACGTGTACGAAATTATAAAATTAGCATAACCTTTGTCAAACAAAGTAAATAATCAACATGAGGTCACTCTCGTGATCGGCCGGCACTGGAGAGATGCTTCCACCACTTGGCTGGACAAATGGGGAGCGCTAACGTCTCACATGCAGTGCCTCTAGTTGCTGTTTTAAGAGTAATAAAAAGACTTAATGTATACTATATAATTATGTTAATTGCGTATTATTTATTCCAAAGAACAAATAAGGTCAATTTTATTTTGTTTTTACCGACTTCAAAAAAGGAGGAGGTTCTCAATTCGACCGTATATTTTTTTTTTTTTTTTTTTATGTTTATTCGGGCATATCTTCGTCGTATATGAACCGATTTTGATAATTCTTTTTTTGTTTGAAAGGAGATATACCCAAGGGGGTCCCATGTCAAGGAAGTCAGGATCTGATGATGGAAGACCAGAGAAATCGAGGGGAATTTTCAAAAATCGTAGGAGCGACTAGTGCGTTTGTAAAGTCATATTAATCGGATCGATCTTTAGGCTTCGGGAAAACTTCCCGACCTTCGAAAACTGGTCAGCATCAGGGAGACACCCTATGGCCTGGCAAAACTATACAACCTGGAGCAATTTTTCTTTCACGAAACGTATTTAAATCTTGATCAAATTCAATCGCCGGTGCAAAAAAACAAAATGGCGGAAAAACAAGATGGCCGCCATACAAAATTTTGTCGATTTTGGAAGAAGCCCCTTTGGGTAAAAATAATGTATGGGGCGCTTACTCAAAACGTCATGTAGAGTACGGAAATACTTTCTGGTCACCAAAAATTGCTCCGCATCAGAGAAATACTCTACGGCCTGGCAAAACTATCGCACGTGAAGCAATATTTCTTTCAGAGCACTTATTTAAATCTTGGTCAAATTCCATAGCGTGTGAAAAAAAAAATGGCGGAAAAACAAGATGGCCGCCATACAAAATTTTGTTTTTCCAGAAAATGTCTTGGGGGTAAAAATGATGTATAGGGGTGTGATCGGAACGTCATCTTTGAAAACTGCTCCCAATCAGGGAGACATTCTACGGCCTGGCAAACCTATTGCACCTGGATTTTGTTTGTTTCCACGACACCCATTTAAATCATAGTCAAATTCTGTCGCCGGTGAAAAAAAACAAAATGGCGGAAAAACAAGATGGCCGCCATACGAAGAGGGACAGTTTCGAATAAACAGGACACGCGAGCTGCTATAGCAGCGAGCGAACCACGCGAAATCTACTGTATCTATATGTGTGCGTGAGTGTGTATGATAGCAGCTTCCACTGACAACCACATGTGTGTGTATGTGTGTGTGTGTGTGTGTGTGTGTGTGTGTGCGCGCGCGCGTGTGTGAGTGTGTGTGTGTGTGTGTAAACATGTACATCAATAATAATTGTGATCACTACTAATCATGTATTAATATATATCAATATAAATCAGAAAATTTGTCTGTCTCTGCATCCTTGCTCGGTCTAACCATCACTTAAAATCGTAAAATAAAATAAAATTTTTAACAAAAAAAAACCGACTTCAAACGCAAAACTAAAAAGCAATAAATAAATTTACTTCGCACAAAGTAATTAGTACGTATTTTCAATTAGTTAATTAATTTTATAAATCTGAAGTCGGTGCCAAGTAAATGCTACAACAACCCTACTACAATATCAAATTACTATGTACACACAATATTGTTTAATACCTATATCAAAGCAATTACAAAACAATGTCAAACAAAAAATTACAAAACAATCAGTATTGAAAAATATATGAATCGGTACTTCGTTGTAGCATTTCCTTGGCACCGGCTTCAGATTTATAAAATTAATTAACTAATTGAAAATACGTACTAATTACTTTGTGCGAAGTAAATTTATTTATTGCTTTTTAGTTTTGCGTTTGAAGTCGGTTTTTTTTTGTTAAAAATTTTATTTTTATTCTGTGTTATGATTCTCTCACACAGTGAACTTTATCTCCATTGTAGTAAATTATTGCAGTAATACGTAATTAAATATGTGAGCTTCTTTTATTATTATTTGTAAGTCATAAAATTGTTTTTTCTGACTTTAATTATGATTTATTTAGTTATGATTGTCAAGTGCATTGCCTACTCATATGAATAAGAAAAACTTATGAGTACTTACAAGATAAAGTAAATGTATTTATATTTGACTAGCTTTTGCCCGCGACTTCGTCCGCGTGGCGTGTTATAAAAGAGAGATCTTTGTGTGTGTGGGAGTGCATATAAAATTTCAAGCATCTGACTTATGCAGTTTAGATTTTTTCATAAAAAAAAATTCCCGCTAACTCCCATTTTTCAAAATACAGCCATAACTAAACGTTATATTTACTAAGGTATGCATGCATGCTAGATCGAAAACATCTATCTGACGCGGTTGCGATTTTTTCATACAAATGTTTTTTCCCGCTAACTCCCGTTTCCGTGGGAATTTTGCAATATCCTGTTGCAACTAAGCTTTAAGTTAACTAAGGTACCTGCATGCCAAATTTCAAGCGTCTAACTTAAGCGGTTTAGATTTTTTATACAAAAGAATTTTCCCGCTAATTCCCGTTCCCGTGGGAATTCCGGGAATTCCTTTCTTAGTGCACCTATACGGTACCTAAGCTACGTCCCTTCCAAATTTCAAGTGCCTAAGTTTAGCCGTTTAGGCTATGCGTTGATATGTCAGTCAGTCAGTTTCTCCTTTTATATATTTAGATTTGCTTGTGACGAAATTACGGCCTGTTTTTTTTATTTTGACGTGACTTATTGTAGGTGGCCGGACACCAAAGGTTAATAGGGATCAATGTCGCATTTATGACATTTATCAGGGTAGACAGAACCACAATTTGATAGCGACACATTAGTCCATACAAAAGACATCAACGAAGGCACCAATTTTATTATTTTTGAATTATTCTTCATTTATTGTAATTTAAAAAACTAAATGTACCCAAATTATGATTCGTAAAGTAAACAGTGAGCAAATCACTGTTGATGTTTCTGTCTTCTGATCTTTTGACCTACCTGCACGCACGGATACACGATAGACAGGATAAGATACGATGTAATGCGAATAAAAACAGTTAGCAACAGGATAATTTTCTAAACGCCTAGCAATCAGCAAATGAATCTTGGTACCGTGTGGTGCGTCCTCGACACGCAGGTTGCCGGCGATAGTTACCGCGCTGCGCGGCCGCCACTCGCGGCGCGCATCCCGCCTCACGCACGCGCGGACCTGCGCGCACGGCACACACGGGCACCAACCGCGTGTTTATTGTTGAAAACTTTCTGTAAACTATTATTATAATACTTAATACCTTTTATAAAAAATCTGAACATTTTAATTTAATTATCGAAAATAATTATTAAGTATATTAATAAGTGTTAAACTGTGTGTGTTATCTAAAGCAGAAAACCTTCGCTTAAAATTTGTGAAAGTACATATATATTTTAGTAACAAATATTGATAAACTTTATGACTTAATTGATAAAACTTTAGCTTTTGTACTATACTTTTTATGAAGTTAAAATCATTAAAGAAACTACAAAAACAAACAAATTTTTAGAAAGGCTTTGCGCCTAGAACTCCACCCGAGTGATTAAAGGGATAGGTAACTTTTGAAGACTTGAAGCTAGCCTAAGTATGGAGAAGAAGCCAGCTGCATATCAAGAGTCTCGCGTGGAGGCGAGCGGGGTGGACACAGACCGGCTGATGCAGGAGCTGGGCCAGTTCCGGCGGTTCCATCTCATCAACTACTGCCTGCTGGCGCTCGTTGGCTACGTCGCCGCGCACTACGCCATCAACTACGTGTTCCTGGCTGGAGACGTCCACTACAGGTGATCACGTGTAGGGGGGGTATCTCTCTGTCCCGCACTAATTCGAATCGCGCGTCGACCTCATCCCCTTCGGGTTTTAATGAACATAAGCCGTTCAGAGGTACGGGGCAACACGCGGTCTGTCTTACGCGTTAGGCAGCTTATGGTAAGTGTTGTAGGGAGTGTCCGGGGTGTGGGGAGAGTGAAGGAAGGGTGAGAAGAAGTGTCTAAAACGAAAGTTGCATTAACAACAAAATAGCCTCGCCTGTATCCCCGAAGGGGTAGGCAGAGGTGTATAGTACGTACAGTCATGAGCAATATAATGTACCCACTTTAGGACTCTGTCGCTCTAACATATTTGACATTTAGTGAGACTTACAGTTCAATTTCTCAAAAAAGTTAATGTGACATGGTACCAAAGTGTCGTACAATACATATTAATGCTCGTGACCGTACCCACCCCTTGCCTTGTAATTGGGGGCGAGCCTATTGCCATTACCGGCCACAAATGCAATTCGGATTGTATTTGCCAATGCACATAATCTAACAAACAAACAATAATGTATTTTTATTGTACCTAATATAGATAGAAAATAGTTGTGGCGTTCTAGTTTAAATCGTTGAGTGGTGTGCTGGTATTCTAATTAAACGACCACATAAAGTAATATTTGAAAGGTTTATTGTTTATCACATATTTACAAATTTTACACTTTTAATGTTATTATAGTGTTTTATAAATCACTGTGTTTTTTGTATTGTTTAAATACGGCCTCTGTGGTCCAGTAGTTGAGCGTTGGACTCACGATCCGGAGGCCCCGGGTTCGAATCCCAGTGGGGACATATCACAAAAATCATTTTGTGATCCCTAGTTTGGTTAGGACATTACAGGCTGATCACCTGATTGTCCGAAAAGTAAGATGATCCGTGCTTCGGAAGGCACGTTAAGCCGTTGGTCCCGGTTACTATTTACTGATGTGAGTAATCGTTACATGAGCCATGTCAGGGGCCTTTGGCGGCTCAATCATAACCCTGACACCAGGGTTGATGAGCCTGGTATTCCACCTCACAATCCACACGACAAGAAGAAGATTGTTTAAATTAACTTTTTAACACAAGAAAATATTAATTATGCATCCATTTTTGATGCTAAGAAGGAAGTCTTTATCTTTGTCTATGACAATACCTTTCTTATAGTAGGTAACCAAAACCATAGACATTTTTACATTTTATTCGTGATCCGAACAGTAGTAAAGTACACGTAATTACAAATTAGAAGGCAATAGGCGGTCGTGCTAATATCGCTTAAAGCGACGCCTTTCAAAGGGCAAGGAAATAAGGACAAGCGGCGCGTGCGTTTTTCACATTAATAAATAAATAGATACGTAAGCACATAAATATAAAATATTTTTCCCAATAATATAAGATCAGGGAGGACATCCTATATACGTCCCACTGCTGGGCACAGGCGTCCCCTCAATCAACCGGAGGGGGTATGGAGCATACTCCACCACGCTGCTCCAATGCGGGTTGGTGGAGGTGTTTTTACGGCTAATAGCCGGGACCAACGGCTTAACGTGCCCTCCGAAGCACGGAATCATCTTACTTTTTCGGACAATCAAGCCTGAAAAGTCCTTACCAAACAAAGGACAGTCTCACAAAGTGATTTCGACAATGTCCCCATCGGGAATCGAACCCGGACCTCCAGATCGCGAGCCTAACGCTCTAACCACTAGACCACGGAGGCTGTTATAATACTTTATTCCTAATTAGAATTGACAGAGGTACATCCATCGCAAGATGAATTAAGCACCCACGCCTCTCCGAGCTTTCTGTTATACGAACGTGATAGGTGATGAGCCGTATCGCCTCAACCTTTTTTAAATAAGTAGTTTCCCACTTCTTTTTATGTTAATACTTAAATAAAAAAAATGAAAAGAAAAAGAATTGAAAACCTGTTAACATATCGTGTTTAGTTGTTTCTTACCACATAAAAATATATAAATAATTATTACTTAATATTACTCTCTTTTTGTATACTTAAATATTAATAGTCGTTGTTCATCTATTGGATGCATCCGCGTTTGCAAGTAGTTACCAATGTTTTTTTATCAAATCTTTTTTTTCTGATACCTCTTCAAGTCATAAAGACTCCTTTTTGCTGGTCTCTGCATCACTGTGGGACGTCAACTGTGCAAAAAGAGACGCGATCTAAACACAAATGGTCGATTGTGTACTAAGCACGGAATTAATGTTTTGAATCCGGCGCGGGCGCAGTCACGTGGCCAGCCGATGTATAGAACTAGGATTCATTATTGTAATTATAGGTATACAGTTTATTATGTACCTAAGTATGTATCCATTTTTAGTTCGATTTGTTTGCGCGCACGTACTACTCGCGACAGGTACTAGCAGAATAACAGCGCTGCGACTCGTCCTGCGTTTCCGCAGCAAATGCTGAGCTAGGGCCTATTTTGGGACGGCGGTACTTAACTAGATTACTCTTTCTGACTTCTAAGTGTCTTGTTATTGTTATGTTTCAAACTGTATGTTTTACTGATTGTTTGTAACCTACTTGTACTGTTGTCCCAAATAAACGTATTATCTATCTATCTATCTATCTATCTATTATTTAATTGATATTGTTTTTGGTGGAGATTTTATGGGAGGACAGTTAAATTTTATAAGTGGATGGTGCATGAGTATTTACATGTGATGTAAGTCTTCGGACTAAGGTCGAAGGTTAGCTGGTGTTGCGGGGACCAGGGAATCCCAACCAATATACTTGTTTATAGGTAGATATCTAAATATAGCAAAAAATATTCGAATCTTGGTGTAAGCAATCATCTACGTAGCGCTAAGAGGATTGGAAGTTAGACAATACAAAAAAATCCAAAGGAACTCGTTTTACACGGACACTACATATTGACGTTATCGTACACTCTCCTTACCTATTCTATGACAACAGTAAAAAAAAACAATGTTTATTAAACTACATTAAGTCAATAGTTTGTTAAACATGAACTATGTAATCCCTGACCGTGTTGTGTATAGTAGAGGCAGCCATAATATTGTTACCGCAAACTAAATGCCAACATTCACATTGTTAGTTTGTTTGGATAATAATGCACTTGGATACTCTTTGTTTTTAAATATTAGTAGCTCATACTAATAGGAGATTTTCTTATTGTATAAGGCCGATCTCATACGACACCGCGCACCGACGCGGATGAGGTGAAGTGGTTTTGAAGGTCGCTTTTCTGCTATCGTGTGGGTTGTGAGGTGAATTTATCAACCTCATCAACCATGGTGTCAGGGTAACTATTGAGCTCATATAACGTTCTTACATCAGTAAGTAGTAACCGGGACCAACGGCTTAACGTGCCTTTCGAAGCACTGATTTCCTATTATCTATTATCTTACAATACAATACAATACAATACAAATACACTTTATTGCACCAAAATAAAAATAAATAATTACAAAAAGTCTCTTAATTAAGTACATGGCAAATGGCGGCCTTATCGCTTTAAGCGATTTCTTCCAGGCAACCATAAGGTGAGGTAA
The DNA here is from genome assembly GCF_024362695.1 of Pectinophora gossypiella. Taxonomy (NCBI): domain Eukaryota; kingdom Metazoa; phylum Arthropoda; class Insecta; order Lepidoptera; family Gelechiidae; genus Pectinophora; species Pectinophora gossypiella. The sequence goes on from NC_065415.1 coordinate 16,490,382, forward strand.
AATGTAAAAAATAATAATTGAAAGATTGCGGGTACAAACTATAAGTACAACTTATTACCAATAAAGTACAATTTCACCAATAAAATAAATGCATTTAAATATATTATATAACATACTTATCTTATTGTCTATCTTATGTTTTTTTTGTACCTAAATAGTATGTGCCTCTAGCACATACGGTTTTATTTATTTAGGAACTTTCAATAGTAGTCTCGATAGTTACATGTATTATGTGTTTGTGTGTGTGTGTAATGGAATTCTATAGTCTCTGCTTACCCCGGTGGGAAATAGGCGTGAGTTTATATATGTATGTATGTATTACAACATTATAATGAGTGAATTGTTTCATATTTTTCTATTTTTTCCGCTCTACTTGTGGCCCACTCCAAAGGAAATGTATACCAACCGACAACGTCCCGTCCTGTTGACAAATACCACTTTGTAACTCTTGTAGCGTACTTACATAATACTATGAGTATAATATTCATTCAACGAAAATTCTAAATCAGTGGGCTTGACCATTATAGACGGCGATACTCAAATATAAATATTTGTCTAACGTGATAGTATATAGCTTTCACTCGGTGAGGTGTGGGTACTCAATTCTCTTGCGATGGATGTACCACTGACTAGCCCAATAGGGAATATAGTGGTGAGCTTCTTCTGTCGTGTGGGTTGTGAGGTGAATTACCAACCCCATCAACCCTGGTGTCAAGGTTATTACTGAGCAGCCATAGGCCCCTGATATGACTCATGTAACGACTCCGTACTTACATCAGTAAGTAATAACCGGGACCAACGGCTTAACGTGCCTTCCGAAGCACGGATCTTTTTACTTTTTGGACAATCAGGTCATCAGCCTGTAATGTCCTCACCAAACTAGGACCACGTCCTCACTGGACCACGGAGGCCATTAGGAGACCATCAGTCCAGAGAGTAAACTCCCGACACTAGGGGGTAAGACGCATATTATTATCTCAAGAAAATGTTACATAAAGTGAAAATATTAAACCACCAAAAACATCATCCATCATTATCCTGTCTTAAAATAAAGCCAAATACTGCGACCGTATTACTTTTAAAACGTTAAGTCATCTCATGTAGAACCATTTCCCCGAGGATGTCGTAAAATCCGACAAAGGGGTTGTGTTACTTCCACCATCTCTTCTTTTATCGTGTGGGTTGTGAGGTGGATTACCAAGGGATCACAAAGTGATTTTTGTGATTTGTCTCCACCGGGATTCGAATCCGAGACCTCCGGATCTTGAGCACACTTAGGATGGACTAATGTTACGGGCGATAGGCTGTGCCCTTATCACTGTAAGGTTCATCATATCCAGCTTCGGACTTCGTATCAACAGTGTACCTCATAAGGGAATATGTGCGTGTGTTTATGTATGTATGTATGTATTTCCGGGCCTATTTATGTACGTATGTATGTAAGTACAAGGAACACGTGACGGTGTAATGGTGGGAGGCTTGTGGTGGGAGCTGGTAACAATGAAGACGCAGGAAGTACCGCTGATCCACAGCAATTGCCGGCGATAGGATAATTACACACTTTAATTACAGAGCACCACACAGTGCAGCGCATCAAGGTAGGGTTATACTTGCATTTTCGGTTGGCTATTGCCTCGATTGTATCGACAAATTGAGAGTTAGATTCTGCTTTTGTTACTTCACTGATCGTCACGTACATAATACAAAAATAACAGATATCGCAGGCTTTCCTCTTGTAGAAAGAATGAGGAGGAAGCAAGAGAAATCAGGACCGGAGCAAATGTAATTCCTTAGTCTACTGCTTACCTCAGTGGGAAACAGGCGTGAGTTTATGTATGTTTGTATACTTATTAATTCGTTTAAGTAACTTTATTTTTTTGTGGTTGACTATACTTCTTTTTATTTATTCATTTATATCATTTTTCCTGGAAGAAGTAATTTATGTGCTGCAAGATGTCTGATTTCTGAAAACTAAGTAGGTGCCTATCTATATCAAGAGGGAAACCACTGCCCAATTTTTCCCTAAAAAGTAGCATGGAAAATGCTGCACCGACAAGAGCGTGGCTCTTAAATTGATGATGATGGCCTATCTGTATAGAGGTACATATACATGTAAGCAGGGTCTCAATATGTCACGACGGAAACATTAAATCCTGATAACAGATATGATCATCATCACGCTCGAGTGGTGTCGAGCACACATCTCTCGCCCGCACGTGCCATATAAATATGTCATAACTAGCTTTTGCCCGCGGCTTCACTCGCGTTTAGTTTCGCGTAAACATGGTTCCCCTTTCCTTAGGTTTGTACCAATATTTAGCTTCCTACCTTGAAAACTGCGAAAAGTCCCATGTACAATTTCACCCCCTATGTATGGGTTGGGGTCAGATTCCAAAAAAGAAATATTCGCATATAGTCCGCATACCAATTTTTAGCTTTTTACCTTGAAAATTTAGGGATGCTCCATATAAACTTCCACCTTCCATTTTACGGAAGTGGGGCGTTAGAAAGAGACAAAATATATTTTGTCTGTCCTTTTTGAGTACACCACTTCAACTACCTCCATTTAAAAAATCACGTCAATTCTCTGCTCCGTTTTGCTGTGAAAGAACAGACACACTTTTGCATTTATAATAGTAGTATGGCATAGATTCTACATTCTATATATGTCATAATAGCTATTTTATGACGTGACTTTTGTAGATTTGCCACGTACCTGTACATTACCGTTGTCGTTGCACCGTCATGCATCCAAGTTTATGTCTGATTCCTGTTACAATACAATACAAATATACGTTATTGCACCATAATAAAAATAAATAATTAGTACTGGTAGTGGTTGCCTAGAAGAAATTGCTTCAGAGCAATCAGGCCGCCCATTTGTACTTACATAGTTGCTAAATGTTTTATAAATGTTTATGTGCAATAAAGTAGGTATATAATAAAGTAACGCCCCTATCACACTTGGACATTATTAACAAATTATACTGTGTGCGTGTGGCCATCGAGGGACTATATCCGAACATTAAGGTTCTGAGTGAACCAGGAGCTAGTAAAAGTTCTCAAATCGTAAATCCATCCTATAATTTGTAAAAGTAGACACTTAAATGTTAGTCAGTTTAAGGTGGCCTCTCAAACGAAGTTCACCCTTACGCAGTTGTTCAAAGGGTACCTCACCTGCGCAACCAATTTGTAGCTGGCAACGGCGGTGACTAAATCAGGAATAATTTCCCGCCGGTGGTTTCCATTGTGTCCTGGAGTAATAGGTAAAGTTATCTATCATAAACATATGTATAATCTTCTTCTTCTATCGAGGCGGAGAACCAACCGCATCAACCCTGGTGTCAGGGTTACGATTGAGTTGCCGAAGTCCCCTGACATAGTACAGTAAGTAGTGACCGGGACCAACGGCTTATCGTGCCTTCCGAATCGCGGATCATCTTTCTTTCGGACAATTAGGTGATCAGCCTGTAATGTCCTAATCAAACTAGGGACCACAAAGTGATTTTTGTGATATGTCCTCACCGGCAATCGAACCCAGGACCTCCGGATCGTGAGCTCAATGCTCAACCATTGGATCACGGAGGTTGTTACATATAATAATATTAAAATATGTAAAAAAGGAAACCACAAAAAACCATTTTACAACTAGAGACAAAGTGTTAAAACAAACAAACAGGTGACAATAAATGTAAATTGTTACTGGCAATAATTTTATTCTTATTCTTAAATGAACATCTAGTGTATACCACATGCGATCTCTACTCTTGTTTACACATCATTACAGAAAAAAAAACCTCTGTATTTCCCCGAGTTAAATATTTTTTATTAGCGTTGAAATGCGATTTCATCTACACATACATTTACCGAGTCCCTACTAGTTGGCATTGAAGAAACTTCAAGTAGGTGCAAATAGATTCAGGAAAATCTTATTATGAAAACAATTAGAGAGGAAAATAACCTCACAAATATTTCGTACATACTAAGTACTTACCGCTAAAGGCGTTATCACATTACATGCTTCGGTTGTAGGTTTTGTAAGGTCAATATTTTATCATCACCATCATCAACCAGCCCGCATCTGCTGGGTATACGCCTCCTCCATTTTGTACCACACTTTCCGGTCCTGCGCTAACCTCATCCACAGCTTTCCCGGCTTTGCAACGATGTCATCAGACCACCGGCCGCTGGTCTACCCTGACCTATTCTTTTGTCCATTGACCATCGACCGACCAAATTTTATATCGACAATAAACATTTTAGGTATTTTTATTCGTTTTTGGCAACACTTGAGTGCGACGAGTAGGGACGTCTGTCAGGGGGTAGTCTGTGAAAAAGAGTATGAGATTCGAACAGTCTGGTGTGAGCAACCGAATGGGTTGGTTGTATGGAATAATAAGAGCGAGAATTGTGAAATGGTGCTATCTTGTGTGATTTTGGTGGATATAATACACGCGAGTAATGTGAAGATGAATTATATTACAAAATAAAATGTATGGCGAAATCGTGGTCACGCTTACCCGATTCCTGACGCATCGGGCCTAATAGATCGGGTACTGTAATAAAGCCTTATGGAGGCAATGTGGGTCCTGACCCAAAATGATAAACTAAGGCTTACGGGTGACTTTGGCTTTTCAATATGGCGAACGACGAAGACAACATTCCATTGGTTTGGTTTACGTAACCCTTGAGCGAGTAGGTACTTGGAGTCATAGGCAAATCCGGTCACTTCCTTTTTAAGACAGTCCAATGTGTCCATATTCAGATCCGGAGAGGGCCTGGTTTAATTAGTTCAGCTTATCCTGTTAGCAGAAGGCTAGTAGTAGCAGAGGCAGAAACAAAAAGGATTAGGGAAATTTCATGCTGCTTATTGCCACGGTATTGAGACGTTGACTGAGAATATGTCAGTTGTTTTACATATTGAACGAATTTATAGTCAATCTGTTGGTTTCCCATGATCTGTCAGATCCGAGTTCTTAATTGAAGTAAAATAAATAGCAAAAGTCTTTCAGTTCCTTGTAATACATAATCCAAAATTTAAATTATGGAAAGTAAACTAAAAAAATATGCCTACTCTGAAAGACGCAAACTTAACTCTATCTCTTTCTTGTAATTATCGAAAGTAAAGGACAGTACTATTTTTAAAATGTTCAAACTAAATGTAAGTTAAGTTTTGTTCCAGAATCAGCACAAATAGATTGATATGTAATAATTCACGAATCGTATAAAAGTGAAAAACAGCGTGTTTATTTTTGCAATAGTGTCCTTGACTAAAGTTCAACATTGGTTACGGTCAGTCATTTATGAACATAAATGTAGATTTTAGATCTCATCTGATATTATGTATAATTCAAATGCTAAGTTTGACAATAATAATATTTCATTTATGTCAGGCTAATATACATTAAATACGAAGTTATACCTAGGACGATTATTGTGTAAGTGGCTGATTCCTCACAGCGCAGTTCGATCACATCTGCGATATATTAAGAGTAATGTGTTACCAGTGACTGACCCCGAAGGATGTAATATATTATTATGATCCTGACGACCCGATTACTCTAGCAATGGAGGCGGCCAATCAGCTCGCAACAAGCACTTCACTTATAGCTATCGATAACTTTTTCAAATATAATCCGTTCGGACGACACCTTGAGCCTAGGTTCACGTCCTGAGGGCACTCGCAAACCTGTTTCCTTAAATTTTGTAATTTTGTACCGGATGAGAGCCTTCTGTGCTCCCATTTGTCCAGCCAAGTAGTTATTGCCATTTGCGGCAAATCTAGTTTGACGATTTTGTAGTTTGATACCAACTATTGCTTCCGTGATTTTCATATACTTAAACGTACTTACTAAGTAATCGTTAAGTACCTAAGTAATGTATAATCTCCGATGTATTTCTCAGGCAATCCACCGGATATGAGAACACAAAGTCTTGTTTTGTTCATTACAGTTTATTAAAGACTGTGTTTAAATGTAATTGTGTAATATGACAAATTACTTACAGTCGTTTTGGTATAATCAGTACAAAAAATCATCAAATTGTAACAAAAGGTGTAAAAACTGCGAATGAATAATGCCCATTTTTTGTCCGGTTTTGTTATTATTCTCTCTAATGTAGCTTAACGGACCATAATTGCTATTAAGTTGATGACTCGCTGACGACGCAGGTTTTTATCACTGTTTAATTTATTTAAGTATATTCAGTTTACCTGGTAATTTGTGACAATTGACGGAAATAAAATCTAAATCTAAATTCTAATCTAAATAGGTATATAAAAGGAGAAACTGACTGACTGACATATCAACGCTCAGTCTAAACGGCTAAATGTAGGCACTTGAAATTTTGATGGGACGTAGCTTAGGCACCGTAGAGGTGCACTAAGAAAGGAATTCCCGAAATTCCCACGGGAATGGGAATTAGCGGGAAAATCCTTTTGTATGAAAAATATCTATAGAATTCCATTTGCTTCGATCCTGACACACTTCTCTTGCTTCCTCCACATTCATCAATCGCTTCATACACGCACGCCGGTTCAGAGTAGATCGTGGTTCGTAGATGGAATTCTATAGTCTCTGCTTACCCCGGTGGGAAATAGGCGTGAGTTTATGTATGTATGTATGTATGAAAAATATCTCTCTTTTATAACACGCCACGCGGACGAAGTCGCGGGCAAAAGCTAGTATAATATAAATTGTTTATCACACACAAAAACAAGATAATAACATTATATAAAAAAATCACAAAACAATTACAAAAAGCATAGATGATGTTCATTAGAATGATCATAAGATGGTGGTGGTGGTGGACGTCCTGAAATACCACTCCTCTTTCTTTAATCTGCTTAGTGTATGGGTTAAAAAAATCACGCAAAGCCAATACCACTGTTGATGAACATTTATTTATAATTCGACTTTCTAAAGACGCTAAACGTTGCCGAATATTTCACTCAAGTGTGTAAGGGCGTGTGAACAATGTATTAATCGGCTCAAAGTAATAAGAATGAGAAGATTATTTCGGAGACAAGCGAAGCTTTTCTCTTTATACAACATACAATAAAATGCTTTATATTTATTAGGTACTGTGCTGGAAAAGTTAAAACATATTCCTTGTTTACATTCCAGATGCGTGATCCCAGAATGCGAGGCGCCCAACAGCACGGAGTTCTACCCCAAGTGGCTACCGTCTCGTGCGGTGGACGTGGACCTGCGAACGCGTCGCTGCATGCGCGCGCGCCCCGCCGACGAGGGAGCCTGCCACGCCGAGGGGTTCGGTGAACACTTGGAGCTCTGCGACCAGTGGCTGTATGCCTCGAAGGATACTATCGTTGCTGAGGTAACAGGAATATAAGCAGCACCTAGTTCTAGGCATCTTCCCATAGCGCAGAATAACTAATCCCTAATCTTTACAGTTTTGGGAATATGTCACAACTGGAGGATTTTTTTCTTCAATATTACGTACTTAAACTTACACATACGCCTACAGTCCCTACCGATATATGTTAATTTGTTTTAAACTTCTATAAATTACCCAGGATGACAAGTAGCATAATAACCTATTGTGGGAACTATACCTTTATGAGTTTAACTTGGTTTAACTATTTGTAATTAAACTAAGCTATCATAAAGCTGATTGCCTGAGTGCCGTCACGCGGACACCCACGACCACGGCCACAGTGCACGTGTGATGTTCGGCTAATATTATTGGGCTTACGGAACCTCAGCTGACCATTTTGTTTTGCACACAAGCTCGCGACTACTTATATCAGAGTAGTCAGAGGTACATCCATGGCAAGATGAACTAAATATCCACACCTGACCTTTCTATTAAATCATCGAGATATGTGGTGAGCTGTATCGAACAAACGTATCGTAACGATGTTTTTATTATAGAATTAAATATAAACGTCTCAAGATCACCTTGACTCAGAAATCAAAATGCAACATGCAAGAAAAAAGTATAAGTAGTAAACCAAAGCCAATAGTTTCACATGTGCCATTCGAATTAAGTATAGACGACTTGAAAATGACCTGTTGGCTCCGATAGTGGCAGACATATCTAAATCTAAATCTAAATTATATGTATAAAAGGAGAAACTGACTGACTGACATATCAACGCACAGCCTTAACGGCTGAACGTAGGCACTTGAAATTTGGAAGGGACGTAGCTTAGATACCGTAGAGGTGCACTAAGGAATTCTCGGAATTCCCACGGGAACGGGAATTAGTGGGAAAATCCTTTTGTATGAAAAATCTAAACCACTTAAGTTAGACGCTTGAAATTTAGACGCATGCAGGTACCTTAGTTAACTTAAAGCTTAATTGCAACAGGATATTGCAAAATTCCCACGGAAACGGGAGTTAGTGGGAAAAAAACATTTGTTTGAAAAAATCGAAACCGCGTAAGATAGATGTTTTCAATCTAGCATGCATGCATACCTTAGTGAATATAAAGTTTATTTATGGCTGTAAGTATTTTGAAAAATGGGAGTTAGCGGGAAAAAAAATTGTATGAAAAAATCTAAACTGCATAAGTCAGATGCTTGAAATTTGATATGCACTCCCACACACACAAAGATCTCTCTTTTATAACACGCCACGCGGACGAAGTCGCGGGCAAAAGCTAGTAACTTTTAATTTAGTGTGACAGTTTTAAAACTAGATCTGTCTCTTTCTCTTATTAAATATTCTTATTCTTCTTTTTCTGCACTTGTCATAAGTGAAGGAGGGCGCTAAGTTTAGCTAGTCAAATCAGTTACTTTTTTCTAAATTTCAAACCACTAAATTACTACAGAATTTGTATGAAATGAATTATATTGCCAGCCAACAGCCTCCGTAGTCTAGTGGTAAGAGCGTTAGGCTCACGATCTGGAGGTCCGGGTTCGATTCCCGATGGGGACATTGTCGAAATCACTTTGTGAGACTGTCCTTTGTTTGGTAAGGACTTTTCAGGCTTGAATCACCTGATTGTCCGAAAAAGTAAGATGATTCCGTGCTTCGGAGGGCACGTTAAGCCGTTGGTCCCGGCTATTAGCCGTAAAAACACCTCCACCAACCCGCAGTGGAGCAGCGTGGTGGAGTAGGCTCCATACCCCCTCCGGTTGATTGAGGGGAGGCCTGTGCCCAGCAGTGGGACGTATATAGGCTGTTTATGTTTTTATACGTATGTTTGAATTATATTGATAAAATGTTTTTTGTTGATTAAAATTCCCACGTAAGTTAGCAAGAAAAAAGAAAATGTTTTGCGTCAGTTTTAGATCTGTCTTTATTTAGTAATTAGAATTTCATAATTTATTTTTGCCCCAGGATGCTACCCAATTAGTATATCTATCCATTTAGTATATCGTTATTGTATCTACCTACAAAATGTAAAAACAGACGATGAGTTGCTGTGTACAGAAAAACCTGTCGATGGGTTTATGAGACATCGTTTTGATTGTAAAATGTTTCTTTGTATAATAATAAAAAAAAGGTTTAAACCGGCAGAAACGGCAACGAATTAACGAAATCAGGGGGGTTAAAATGGCCACATCGAAGCAATTCATCTGAGAAAGCAATATTGCTATTTGACATTTGTTTGCATTGCGCACTTACTTTTATATGCGCGAATGTCAATTTGCAATATTGCTTTCTTAGTTGAATTGCTTCGATGTGGCCATTTTAACCCCCCAGATGATCATCATCAAGTTCTAAACCGGCAACAGCTACAGACTGCTCACACGAACTGATCCTATCAGTATTGTTATAAACAACTCTTTGTTTGATAAAGCATTGCGCAGATTACAAGTTGAGCGTTAATTACAAGCTTTAGATAAAGAGCAGCCCTTAATATCTCTGTGCATTGAGGAAAGTAAGACAATGGCAGTTGTCGGACTGTGATAGAGAGTCTCCAAGACGCGACGTGTTGATTGACACGTACACATTGATATCTTGCATACATAAGATCATCACGCCTATTTCCTATTGGGGTAGGCAGAGACCACGGAATTCCACTTACTATGATTCTGACACACCACTTTCGCTTCTTCCACTCTCATCTTACTTTATTGTCTCGCCGGTTTAGAGTACTATTAGAGTATTATTAATATGCACAAACGCACTACACATTTAATGCTTCTTATCGTTTATTCCGTATATTTTTCAAGCTTCGTTTACCACACTCACAGACAATGCAACAGATGACTAAATCTACCTACTTGTTTACTAAAATTCCGTTTCTTCTTCATTATTTCCTTTAATTCGACTAGCGTAGGTTCATCGTGTCAACCCACAGCTCACTATTATGTTATCAATTGGGATAGTCAGAGGTGCATCGATCGCAAGATGAACTGAGTACACCTCATATACAAGCTTATCAGTGTTCGGTAGTGTTCACTACTTGCTAATATAAGTGGGACCAACGGCTTAACGTGCCTTCCGAAGCGCGGATTATCTTACTTTTTGGACAATCAGATGATCAGCCTGTAATATCCTAACCAAACTAGGGATTACAATGTGGGAATCGAACCCGGGACCTCTGGATTGTGAGGGACATCACTCAACCACTGGACCACAGAGGCCGTCATTGATCTGCGCTGACTCTCGAGGCTATCAGGCGCGATTTATATAGAGGGCTTCGACCCATAGTCGTACGACGTCTATCTACGTATATAGCATTGTGCGCCGCGGTACGGTTGTCATGCAGACCCTGCTGGTCAAATAAGGAGTGTCATCGTTTGCGTTCCGCTCGACCGGTGAAGGTCACCCAGCTGGGACCGCCGCGCCGCCTCACTGGACATTGTGTCACGCCTGCGAAGCACACCCTTGATCTGCATACAACACCATGTACCCATCATAACCTAATTTTTTTGTCATAAAATAAAATGTACAATAGCTAAAGCAAAAGTCTTCGATTCTTATTAGGTTCATATAAAATACTTAACATTTGTTATCTCCGTTTCCTCACGACAACGACCTAGTGCTGTTGTAGCCTTTAGATCAATGTTGTAAGCGGTTTATGAACTGCAGGTTGGTAATACATCAACCGAGTTGCGATATGATATGTGACGTATCACAACTCTCCCTCTCTCTCTCTCTCCTTGGGATTTATTATGCCCATCTGGTGGAAGGTCTGCCTTCTCTGTTTTTCTCGTCTACTTGGCTCTATCAGACGCTTTGGGATGCATAAGCACAGATTCTTCTTGACGACGCAACGTCCACCTATCCTGTTTAATTGGTCGTCCTCTTGGTCTGGACCCTGGGATATTAGTTCTATAACACAATGCTTGTATTATTTTTCATAATGTAACGTTTGAATTGTTGGTTTCAGTTTAACTTGGCGTGTCAAGAGTGGAAGCGCACGCTGGTCGGCACAATACACAACATTGGTATGCTGGTGTCTCTGCCCATCCTCGGATACATATCAGATCGGTGAGTATCACTCGGAAGAGATGGCGTGACGACTTGGAAGCTCAGGGACTGGACGGAGCATAACATCGCGAATAGTGGAAAGGGAAGGCCTTTGCTAGCAGTACGGCCTTTAGAATAGATTATAGTATTATGCTTCTATACCAATAACTTTTTCTTTAATCTAAATATAAATTGAATGTAGTAGGTTAATAAGATAACACTGCTAACAAAATTCAATTGCTTGTCCACATCAGCACGACAGGACACCGTCAACGTTGAAAAACATGATGTGACACGTTAACATTTTCTTTTGCCTTATTTACGAAATAAGTTTGTTTAAATTACTCAAGGTGTTGTTATCGTTTCACTGAGTGTCAAGTAGCCTATTACAACTCATGCACGCTCACCGTTTATATTTTGTTTACATTAAGTTAGTTTATAAGTTCTCATGAAGTGAAATGTAAATTTCTTTTGAGAATAAAGATTTCTTTAACCTGAACATCGACGGGAATTTACACCTACTTGGCCTTTATAACTACTTGGCCGGACGATTGCTTTCGAATGTGGGTACTGGGAAGAAGAAACGGTAGAAATTAACATAAACATATCATCACACCTGTATTCCTCGCCAGCCATGTTCAAGTCCCATTTAATAGGTACAGAGCCTATTGCCATTTACCGGGCACAATTCCTGGAAACCACGTGAAAAATCAATCAAGTATCTATGATCCAAACGTGATCGAAATCAACGGTTTACAGTCCGAGCCGGGATTCAAACCCGTAACATTACGATTTAAAAAAGTCACGCCTTCTTCGAACAGGGCTATCACGGATTCAAGGATGAAATTACTCGACAACATTATTTTTCTCTCTCTCTGCAGTGTCCTGGAATATATAATTCTAATGTAATAATTTCCAGTTGGGGCAGGAAGCGCGCGTTGATCCTGAGTTGCACCCTAGTGGGCGCCATCGGCACACTCAAGGCTTTCTCCGTGTCCTACGAGATGTACGTCATTATTGAGTTCTTGGAGACCATCGCCGGCGCCAGCGCCTTCCCCGCCGCCTACATACTCAGTAAGACGTCATTTGTGTCATACACCTATTATGACTTGTTCTAAAAAGCTAAGGAGAAGACTGCGATATTTTTAGTTGATTCCAATAGGAAATTTGTTTTCCATCTTTCTGTTTGGATATATTTGATATATTTATGTACATATTTGGTGTTCATAGTTAAATCGTTTCTTCTATTACAGCAATCGAGCTACTAGGACAAGACAAACGAGTGTTGACGACAGCATTCTTAGGAATAGTGCTGGTCATCGGGGGCCTGAGCTTCGCCTTACTCGCGAAGACCTTCTCTTACTGGCGGACTTTCATCCTTATCGCGTACCCTCCGTCCCTTCTATTCCTATCATATATTTACTTACTACCTGAAAGCATAAGGTGGTTGCTATCAAAAGGAAGGAAAGAAGAAGCGGTAGAGATCATAATGCGAGCAGCGAAGATGAACAAAGTGACGTTATCAGAGGAGACGATGAGACAGCTTACAGAGGAGAAAGTGAAACCAATAGACGAGAAGACTGAGAGCAAAGAGAACGAAGGTCTGTGGATGCAGGTGGTGCGGTCGCCGATCATAATGACGCGGCTAGCGATCTGCTCATGGTGGTGGATCACATGCACTTTCGTGTTCTACGGGCTGGCCATCAACTCAGTGTCGCTGGCGGGGGACAAGTACACCAACTACATGCTGGTGGTGAGCGTGGAGGTGATTGCGGTGGTCACCAACGCGCTGGTGCTCGACAAGTTCGGCCGCAAGAGGACGCTGCTTGTCGCGTACACTGTATGCGGGATCGCGTGTGTGGCCATCACTTTTGTGCCATCTAGTAAGTGGTGATCTTTGTTTATGTTTTTTTTATATATATTCTGGTTTATTTGGTTCTGGAGCTTTATAATTATTAGCAACATTGAAAAGTCATGACATGGTATGTTTTCTCTTCGTGTTGCGAGTCACGAGCGTAAAATAATTCTTCTTCTTCTATTGTCCGAGTTGTGATATTAATTACTGACTTATCAACCTTAGTGTCAGGAATATTAAATATGATCCGTTATAGAATTCCTAAAGTTAAAAAGTTTATTTATATTTAGGTACTAGCTCATCAACAATGCTATTAAAACTGACTTGTTCCAGCTATGGCATGGCTGGCGACGCTGCTGTACCTGCTGGGCAAGATCGCCATTACGCAGGCGTTCAGTGGCATCTACATGTACACGTCGGAGTTGTTCCCGACGCATGCGCGCCACAGCCTGCTCGGCTTTTGCTCCATGGTCGGCAGAATCGGGTCTATCGTCGCGCCGCAGATGCCGCTGCTGGTAATTTTCTTCAGTTTTTTTTAGAGTGCGCCTTAATTTCTCATGGTCAAGGCAATATACAAAATCTTGATGACTTTTCTCAAACACATTGTTTTTTTTTCTCTAATATATACATGATTTTTCCACGTTATTTTAGAGTTCTTAGGGAAATCTTAGTGTAATCATTACATGAACCATGTCAGGGGCCTTTGGCGGCTCAATCATAACCCTGACAGCAGGGTTGATGAGGCTGGTATTCCACCTCACAACCCACACGATAAGAAGAAGAAGAAGTGAAATATGTACCTGTCTGTATGTCACTACGTAACCTATTTTCTGTTACCTTACCTTGTTACTTAAACCTTTGAAGGCATAACTAGAGTTCTATTTTATACTTGTTATAGAAGTGAAAGTTTTAATTTTGTGATTGGATGATTTTCCCTTCGGATCGGAAGGTCCGATAGGCAGTCGCTTCGTTAAAAATCGGACCTGTCAAATTTTCAGGTTATGTAAGTGGGCCCTGTACCCGGCATAACGGTAGGAAAATAGTGATAGTGAAAATAATCGTTTTATGTTCTTTTACAGGCGATATACGTGTCATGGCTGCCGTCAGTGCTGTTCGGCGCGACGGCGCTGGTCGCGGGCGCGCTGATGCTGACCACGCCGGAGACGCTCAACACGCGGCTGCCGGACACTATCGCTGAAGCGGAGCAGCTGGCGCGGCCGCGGCGCATGTTTGAGTCTAACCAGATGACGTCACGATGCTAGCGACAGTGGTTGATAGAGTCAAAAAGGCCAACGCAGTATAAAGATTACAAGAACAAACATAAAGTTTATAAGTAATCCTAACGCTTAAACTTGCTGCAACCCACTGGTCTTGACTAGATAAAGTAACAACGCTAAATAATAATAAACATAAGAATAATAAACATCTACCGTTGAGAGATAGATAATGTTGAGTCGAGAGAGATAATGTTACTTATTATTATACAAAAAAAAAACTCCTTGTTTTAGACAAAATATGGACATAAATAATATGTTATCCCGAATGGGACTTTGTTTACAACAGTGTTTACATGCCCTTTAATACAATTTAGAATTTTAAGGCACGTTCAGGGTGATAAAATGTTATAAGTACTCTATAAAAAGGTACATCAACTTACTGTTTCTTTTATTTATATATTGATATTATTTAAAAATCAGTGCCAACTCTATCACAAATCTTTTTACACAATGCCATAAGAGAATTTACAGATTTTTTCCTTCATCGACTCAAGTGGAATCTGGTTTGTATTGCGAAGACTTCTTGTTTATATCTTTAGCCGTACGATTTATTTTACTACTTACCTTTATACTTACCTATATATTTATCTAGAATACGTACGTACAAGAAAAATATTGTTTGTTACCTGTATAGTAAGAATATGCGAGTCTCGGACTGCGTCGTGCCTTGTTATTATTATAATCATATTTTATGTTTACTTCTTCAATGCAAAGGATCATTGGCTTTTGAGATAAAATATTTCAATTCCTGCCACGTACGAATATTTCAAATGCGTCTAATGTGTTAATGGAAATCTATCAATCATAATCTCAGTCAATAATGCTTTCAATGTACACCGCAGTTCGGGACCCGATGTAAATAAAATAATTTATTCTATAATAACCATAACGTTTTATTGTCATACCCGCAGTATACGCCAACTTTAGTTTCAATATTTTGTAAATATAAATCAGAGATCTACAGTGCGTAACATTATAAAATATGACGCGGACCTTCTTAGGATCTGGAATAGAAAATAGTAAACAGACAATGAAATAGGACAACACAAACCATGAAATGGCAAGCGGCATAGAACTTTCTAGAAGTATCTGTGGTCATGCAAAGGTAGATGCATAGGAAATGACGAGGCTAAGAAGCCTCGGCTCTAGTGTATTGAAACGGCAGAGGTAATGCAGCCGGCAAGTACAGGGGGTGTTAAAATGGCCACATTGAAGCAATTCATCTAAGAAAGCAATATTGCAATTTGTGCGCAATACAAACAAATGTCAAATTGCAATATTGCTTTCTTAGATGAATTGCTTCAATGTGGCCATTTTAACACCCCAGTAATATGAGGGCCCCACTGAAGTTTCGACTATACGTATATATATATACTATCCCCATCATTGTTTAGATAATACGTTAATTGCATTTTTTTGTGTTAATTTCTGGCGACGGTTAAATAATTATAAAAGATGTATCACCAGCAAATAATACTAGGTATATTGGATGAATTATAAATGACCCACAGATACAGTACAGTATCATGCTAGGTGGGTCACTTATATACACTAAGAATAGAACAGACTGGGACCTTATATTGATCCCTACGGAACACTTATCTTTACAAGAGATTCCAGAGTGTTTACTCCATTTTTTTTGTACCTTTTGGACTTAATTTTTCAAGTAAGAAGTGGATAGATTTCATGATTTATATTATTAAAAGCCCTGATTAAGTCACAAAATACCCCTATAGTAGTTATACCAATAGTTTTTCTAGGCATCATCGCACTAGAACACAGTTCGTTTTCACTCACCCCAGCCATGGTCTGCACGCCGACGGACACGACACCCATGGCCTTGAGGGTGATGGGCTCCTGCACGTTCTGCAAGAAGAACAGCAGCAACCCACGACCGCGCGCGTCCATGCACTCCCACGGCAGCGCGTACACCGCGTTCTTCACTTTCTCGCTCTGAATACAACACATTCACATGAATCTAAGTAACAAAGGTCATGTTGTAAGGTGGGTAGGAAATGGGTTGGTTGAGATGAACTCTACATCTGGGACAGACGCAACTCTCACCTTATTCGCGAGGGACCTTAATTCGACTGCGTTGCCCAAGAAAGGATTTTTTTAAATAAATATATTAAAGATGCGGAATAGCACGCACCTGTGATCCGATTAGTTCGTATACGATGGAGATCTGTATCAGCTGCTGGAATAACACAAGCGTTAGCAGCCCGTACTCCCCCAGTGCCTCTGAATCCTAATACAAACAAATAACACTAATATCAAATGTACCTTATCATAACGTCGTGTGAAAATTATAGCATGCTATTACCAGGCTGGAGCACTCGAGTAGCAGGAGGCAGCCGCAGAGTTGGTGGAAGGTGAGGTAGGCCGCCAGCATGGGGCCGAACGCCGACGACAACTGTCGCATGAATCTGTAGCAGGGCACAGACAGTTGCTTTTCCACGAGACGAGCAATACTTGGACTGATATTTGGATAATGGATATTATCGGTATTCATTCAATTATAGAAATTTTTAAATTGTAATAAAAATTACAGACATACTCCACTATCGATTTGTGATGTTTTATCAACTGTATTAAGATGTGCTGGACTGTCCGAGACTCCTCGTCAGTGTAGCGGGCGGCAGCGGCGAAGTCGGCGGGGTGCGGGAAGTGCTGCAGGTGAAGCTCCAAGATGCGTAGGTGTCCCCACACGTGGAACACTATCACTGACAGATACATGTCAAATACTAGGAAGCACCTCCCCGCGTCGTACGTAAGTATAAAGTTGGCGATGAAAACAGCCAGATAGCCGATAAAGTTGGTGGTGTAATCAAATGGCAACTCATAGTAAACGGAATGCACGTAGGTGCCGTTTGCTGGATGCATGCTGCTGAACATGCCCGACGAGTAGTTGTGCAGCAGCGGAATCAAGTTGAACAGGAATGCAGCGATTATCATCTGCGCGTACACCACGTTGACGAAGATTGAGCAGATACGGTGCACTTGCTTGTACATCTGTAACATAAAGCATGACAGTCAGAAACTAGCAAGTTGTATTCGTAGTCGTTGTAATTGTAGTCATTGGATTATAACCGGGTTCACCTTTTCAGCGTGGTCTGACATCTGCCTGTGGTGGACTAAATGAAATTTCGTTACAAACTCTTTTCCAACCTCTTGGTATGCTTTCGTCCAAATTAAAGTAACGCGTTGCTGCAAATAAAGTACCATATACTAGAAAAAGAAACAGATACGTTATCTGTGTACATTTTCATGTGTGAATTCCAAAAGCTTAAATGTATTATAAATTAGTATAAAATATTATAAGATACGAACGCAGTCGATAATTGTCATGAACATTGTGATGTAGGTGTGTCCGAGCTCTACGAAGGACATGACAGCCATATTGTTGCGAATGTAGAGGGCCTGCAGGACGATGGTGGAACTCCAGAGCGCGAAGAGGAATCTGTTGTGACGCAGAGGCAGCGCGTGGCGGCGCTCGCGCATCGCTCGCTGCGGCCACGAGTCCAGCAGCAGCAGCCACGAGCGTAGCTGCCCCATGTAGCGCAACTGCATCGCCGTCGACGTCAGTCTGACACACAACAACACCATTCCTTTTAACATTCGTATTAATCTAAAAAGTACAAGTTTAAGCGCAAACCTATCAGAAAGCTGTGAAGTTAAAACAACTTTAATAGCTAGCCGATTAAAAATAAGACCAACGACGTTGCGAGATTCTCTCAAAGTATTTTATTTACATATTTCTTACCCTCCTTCATTGTTGAACACAAACATGCTGGTACGCTTGTCGGAGCCGTTACGGAGTACAATAATGCTGCTTCATTTATGTAGTTAGCTAAATTGAATGATTGTTTGTTTTTATTTAAAAATAATGAAAGGGTGAAATTATGGTCTATATTGTAGAATAAAATAGCGCCCGCGTGCAACCTGTTGGTTCTCACCGGTGGGCCAATTCGATAATAGGTCGATACCAATCCACATTATTATTATTTTTTTTGTATTGTATTATTGTGTGGATGGTTGTGTATGTATTGGGGATTTCCACGGCTTAAGAACGGTCCTCCTTAACTACTCAGTGGACGCTGAAGATTATTTCATACATTATCTCTCTATCGACAAAGCAGGTACTTTCTCGTGACCTTCAAATTTAAACTGTAAGTGTACGTAATTAGGGCACGTGAGCTGCACTCTTCCTTTCATTGAGGCGCGGTGTAATTTTAGCGGTATCGGTTATGAGGTATGGACACCGACCCAAATGCTCGCGTTTGATCGTAAACTCGGAATCGGCCTCGCCAGATTTATCCTAGTAGAGTCGGCATGCGCGCGCGCCGATCGCTCTACAAACGTTATAAAATATAATAATCATCATCGCATCTGTAAATATTTGTGCGGAACATCATAACAGTGTCTATACAGGATTACTCGGTGAAAGAAAAAACATTAATCGTTACATTTTATTACGCATGATCGAGTGGTCGGATTTTTGTGAACGCGTAAATTAGATTTTCCATTTGATCTAAAGACTCTCTGAAGTTTTGAGACTATTCAACAGCGTCTTAAAATTAAACATTGACTGTGAAGGAAGTGAGGCAGACGAGGTGTATTTAGAAACCTAATTAATGTCAGAAATAGAAATGAATAATGGAAGCAAGCCGTATTTTTTTGTGATTTATTGTTTTCAAGGTTTAATTAGTGTGTGTAGAATGTGATGGAGTGGTGACGTCAAGAGGTTGGTGTGCTGGTGTGCGGTGACGTCACAGTGGGTCGGCACCATGTCGCGGCGTGAGGTGCGCGAGCGCGGGGAGATCCCCCACCCCCCTTACCCAATGCCACCACCCAGCAAGTGTGCTAAAGTAAGTAATCAAGAAGAAAACTCACTCACTACACAGACAAACAAGCAGGCAACAAGTTGATCCTTTTGAAGTACTTATGGAGATAATTCATTCCTGATTCGCCTCAAGGCGACTTATATTACTTACATCATTTTAATTCTAATCCGATAGACTACATACCACCTCACCTCATCTCCAAATGTCATCCCCACATACAGGGTGTTAGTGACATCGTAATGAATACTGACGGAGATGATTGATTTCCTTGACAAAATGAATGAGCTGAATCACCCCCCTCAGTATTCGTTACGATGTCACATACACACCCTAGAAGTACATACAGGTAGCCATGCAAGTACGTATGGGTGTTAGTGAAAATTAATGTACCCACTTTAGGACTCTGTCGCACTAACATATTTGACATTTAATTAGACTTACAGTTCAATTTGTCAAAAAAGTTAATGTGACATGGTACCAAAGTGTATACATATTAATGCTCGTGCGTGACCGTACACCCACTGTACCAAAAAAATATACGATACCATAGAGCATTTTATTTTTTGTAGACAAAACTAACAGCTGATTGCCAGTAGAAAAAATGCTCACTATAATTGAGAATGTGCTAGATCTTGCGGCTATCTGCGACAGCCTGATTTTGGTTTCATAGCAATCTTGATTGAAGTCTAAATAGTAAACACAAACCAAGCCACTTTACGTCGTAGTGTATTTCACAGCTGCACTGAATCAATGAATGCCGGGCCTTAGGCAGCTATAGTAACCTTGACACCAGGGTTGATGGGGTTGGCAATCCACCTTACAACCCACACGATAGAAGAAGAGGCTGCACTGAATTAATTTATAATTAATTATTCAAGATTATTTTATACATTTTTATAGGCACAAATTACGCTTTTTTCTAGCTCTACATGAGATCTGTTAACTTTTTGGCATTGCAATCAATGTGATCTCGTCTTGGCTATATTTTACGTGATTTTTTTTTGGTGGGATTATTATTACTACTTCTGCTTATTTCGTCACAGTATATAGGTGTTATGTGTCAGGTGCTGTACTACACATGGAAGCTGTGCTCGGTGGTGTTCTCGCACTTCGTGATGATCAGCCTGGTGGTCGCGTACTGCATCCTTGGTGCCGTCACCTTCGAGAAGCTGGAGGCGCAGAACGAGAGGGAGGTGAGAATAGGCTACTTTTTGTTTCGAGGTCGTATAGAAATACTGTCCTGGGACGTCATCAATAAAAACGACAAACAGTCATACTCATTGTTACTTAATTCATAAATTAAATTCGAAATATTTCAAAAAGTAGACTGGCTTCTTATTGTATATTAGCATTTTATAATAAATTTTTGACCCAGTTAAACACCCTATTAACTATAAAGAAGCGAGTTATTTTACTAGGTACCTATTTGATAGATAACATTAACAAACTGAGTTTAAAATAAAACATAGTTTTTGTTTTATTTGGATACTAGTGAGTTCAATAAAAAGTATCTTTCGTTCATAAGAACAATCAGCCCTGTTGAAACACTGAAGCCATGTGAACTTGACAGCGGGCGCTATATAATGGAACATGTTGACAGACAGCTGCTGCGCCACGCAACAATTATTTCCTTTCATCTTTTTTAACTTCTGAATACAATCCAAAGCCCAGCTATTTACAGTTTACTTGGAAATCATAGATCTTTCATATACCCTTTCGTACCAATATATACAGGGTGGCCCAGAAGTTCACGTTCAAAATGAAAAATTGGATAGAAGGACTCATTAGCTACCAGAAACACCCCTATGTGTGTTCAGCGATTATTTACGGTTTAGGAGTGTTGAAGCGCCTGTCGTCGTATGCGGAGCAAATCATTGTTTAATGAGCAGCTATTACTTTTCCTGCAGGCGCTTTCTTCCTGTGTTTTAGGGCGTGGTTCAACCCCCCTCACGATAAATAAGTCATCAGAACGTGCAAGTTGTATTTATTTTTTTTGAAAACCTTCTGGAACACCTATAGCGCTAAATCCATTTCAAATCAAGTTAATTCACAACATGGTCCTTCGAAGCTGGATGTTGAGTGGATATCATCAGCAATAGGAATTTGGAGTTTGGAACAGTTTGGAGGTTATGACGATTGAGGCAATTATATGGTGTTAAGTCAAGATTATTTAATAACCCAGCACTCTAATCAGGTTGACGTTGTTCGACTCCCAGAATGGCCGGGGATGAGGTGGTAAAGGATTTAGTGAAAAAGAGAGGCAGTTTTAAGGGACGATTGACTGGTTTCATTAACTTCTGCACAGAGTTATCTAAGAAAGAATTAACTAGTTCTGACGCGAGGGAATTGCAGTTGCGTTTAAGTAAACTTCAGTCTTTGTATGACCAATATGACGAGGTGCAGTTGCAGATAGAATGTTTAGTGTTAGAACCTGAGCCTCAATATACCGCACGTACTGAGTTTGACTCGCAGTACTACCGTGCTTTAGCCGACGCCGAAGAAATGTTGTCTACATTTAATAAGGCTAATGAGCCGCCGGCACCTGCGGGTAGTGATAAGAGCACTCATACAAGTAACCGTAATCAGCTCGTCAAGTTGCCTACAATACAGTTGCCAAAATTCAATGGTGTTTATGAGAGTTGGTTGGAGTTTCGTGACACTTTCACTAGTCTTGTTCACTCAAATGACGACATTGACGCAATAAATAAATTCCACTATTTACGCGCATGTTTAGAAGGCTCTGCTGCCGTGGTAATTAATTCCATTGAGTTCTCGGCTAGTAATTACTCAGTGGCATGGAAACTGTTGTGCGAAAGATTCGACAATAAACGTCTGCTAATTCATAATCACGTCGCAGCGTTATTCAACATTGAAAATGTCAAAGAGTCTTCTGCTCATTTAAAACGCTTAATTGACCAACTTAATAAAAATATTCGGGCTTTAAAGTCTTTAGGTGAGTCTGTTGAACACTGGGACACCTTATTAATTTACATTGTGACTCAAAAGTTGGACCTCAAAACCTTTAGAGAATGGGAAGAGTACAAGGGCCGCTTAGAAGAGGATGACCCTATCACATTCAAAAAGTTCATTAAGTTCATACGTAATCGCGCGGACTTGATTGAGACGTTAGAGATGTCACGCAATGGTCCCGCAAGTACCTGCAACAAGTCCAATCCTAAACTGAAGTCTATGGTCGGTGTGCAAAACACTTCTAATGCGCAATTGTCATCTAAGGTTTGTCCTAAATGCAAGGGTAATCATACTTTAACTGATTGTTCTTCCTTTTTGGCCTTAAGCAACGAAGAACGGCTGAAGTTAGTCCCCACTTTCAAAATATGTTACAACTGTTTGACAGCCGGTCATTTTGCAAATCGTTGTAGGAAACAAGGGTGTAAAATCTGCAAACGTCGTCACAATACATTGTTGCATACAACTGAATATAAATCGATTGCAAATGCACATAATGAGAATGTTCACTTACCTTATAATGAGCCTTCCACTTCAAGTCGCCCACCATCGTCTAGAAATTGTACTAGTGAGAATATGGTCCTGTCTGCAAACGCCACTTTAACTTCTTCGGGTAATACAAATCAAAACGATGTTTTATTATCAACCGCTCTAATTAAATTGTGCGACAATGATAATCACGAACACGTGGTTCGCGCCGTACTTGATAGCGGTAGCACGTCGTCCCTGATCACTGAGCAACTTTGCCGGCAGTTAAATTTAAGAACCAGTCAGATTGATAGGTCGATTCTGGGCATAAACAACGTGACCTCACACGTAGGTAAAACTTGTCAGGTTAATATGAAGTCATTGGATGACAATTTTGTGGCTGACATCAATTGTTTTGTTTTACCGTCAATTACAAACTGTGTACCCAGTCGTGAGGTCGACATAAGTGATCTTAAAATACCCTCAGACATTTGCTTAGCCGATCCAACATTTTATAAGCCCGCTGATGTGCATATGTTGATTGGGGCCGATCTCTTCTGGGATCTGTTAGGATCGCAGAAAATAAAGTTAGGCGATAAAAAACCTGTTCTCTGCGAAACCAAGTTGGGTTGGATTATATCAGGTCCTGTTTCTAGCTGTCATGCTACATTATTGTCGAATGATATTCGCTGTAATCTGCTTAAAACGACGCAGAGCCCTGGTAGCACTGATAATTGTGGCATCGATTTAACTCGATTTTGGCAGCTGGAGGAAATCGATTCCAAGTCAAATCATTTTTCACCCAGTGAAAAATTATGTGAGGACCATTTTATTAAAACGACTACCCGTCTCGATGATGGTCGTTTCTGTGTCCGTATCCCATTGAAACAAAATCCTGATGTTTTAGGGAAATCATTTGACCGAGCCGCCCAATGTTTATATTCTCTGGAGCGTAGACTGAAAAGCAAACCTGATTTGAGTAAAATGTATTACGACTTCATGGCAGAGTACCAATCGTTAGGTCATATGTCTGAGTGTCAGCAACCTGATTCGAACTGCAATGCCTATTTTATACCCCATCACGGAGTCTTACGCGAAAGTAGTACAACCACTAAGCTCAGAGTGGTGTACAACGCAAGTTGTCCTACAACGTCCGGGGTTTCCATGAATGACATCCAAATGGTTGGACCTACGGTTCAGGACGACCTCCTGTCTATACTGATTCGTTTTAGACAGCATAAGTATATATTATCGGCAGATGTCGAAAAAATGTATAGACAGATTGTCGTCCATCCGTCTGATAGGTATTTGCAACAGGTCCTCTGGCGCGATAGTACATGTCAACCTGTCAAGATCTTTCAACTCAATACCGTGACCTACGGCACGGCTAGTGCCCCTTATCTTGCCACACGATGCTTGCGGCAGGTCGGGCTCGATTGCAAGGATGATAGGATCGCTGAAATCATCAAGCACGACTTTTATGTCGATGACCTGCTTACCGGTGCTGACGAACTGAATGAGGCCCTTAATATACGCACAGAGATTACTAACGCATTTGCCCAGGCAGGTATGTCATTAAGAAAATGGAAATCTAACGAATCTCAGTTAGTGCCCGATAGTGAAACCGCACTCCTCGATTTAAATATAGGAACTCATGAGCCTAGCAAGCTGTTAGGTCTTGGTTGGCACGCAGATTCGGATGAACTTTGCTTCCCGATTGGTTTTTGTTTACCAAATGGAAATAGTAAGCGTGACGTGTTGTCAGTTATTGCACAGATCTTCGATCCATTAGGTTTATTAGCTCCAAGTGTGATCGTTATGAAAATGTTGTTACAGAAATTATGGTTAGAGAAGGTCTCATGGGATGAACCCTTATCTCCAAGCATCCGCAATCTTTGGGATGAAGTTTTAAAGACATTACCATTATTGAACACCATTCGGATTCCTCGTGTAATTGTTTGTAACATGTATAAGTTGTTACAACTACACATTTTTACTGACGCGTCAGAGCGTGCATATGGTGCGTGTGCGTATGCTCGCACTACTAATAGGGATGGTCAAGTTTTGGTTCGCTTGTTAATGGCTAAAAGTCGTGTAGCCCCAATCAAAGCCACGACTATTCCGAGGCTTGAGTTGTGTGGTGCTCTCGTGGGTACTCAATTGTTTGAGAAGATAAGTAGTTCACTTCGGGCTACAATTGATGAAGTTTTTTTGTGGACTGATTCTACCATCGTATTGGGTTGGTTGCGTATGTTACCTTCTAAACTTCAGCCGTTCGTACGCAATCGCGTTGCTGAAATTTTAGATAAGGCAGGCAGCTGCACTTGGCTTCACGTCCCAACTGATAAGAACCCTGCTGACCTAATATCGCGCGGTATGAATATTAGTGCCATGCTTAATTCGGAGTTCTGGTGGACAGGTCCCGATTTTTTAAAACAAGAACCCATTCAATTACCTTCTCAGCCCACACATTCTGGGAAATTACCGGAGACTAAACTTGAAACTACATTGAACGTTACTGTTACTGATAACAGTAAAGAATTAATTGACTTTTCGCGATTTTCTAATTACTCACGGCTTGTACGTACCGTAGCTTACGTTCTGCGGTTTATTAACCGCTGCAGAAAGCAGTCATTGTCGGCCGATTATTTGAGTAGTGAGGAGTTACAAAATGCACTGAATTTGATCATCGTGAAGTGTCAAGACGAATCCTTTCCAGAATATAGACTTCTATTAAATAATAAAGATTTACCGAAAAAGAGTCCGTTACTAAAATTCAATGTTTATCTGGATGAGCATAAAATCATGCGTGTTGGTGGTCGTCTTGACAATTCCGATTTTTCTTTTAGTAAAAAGCATCCTATCTTATTACAGTCCACTCATTATGTTACTAGACTAGTTTTTGAATCTGAACACAAACGGTTGATGCATGCTGGTCCTCAATTGCTACTGGCATCTATTCGAGAAACTTATTGGCCCATAGGGGGCCGTAATTTGGCTAGGGCTTGCTACTATAAATGCGTGTTATGCAGTCGTATGAAGGGTAAGGTTATTAACCCCTTGATGGGAAACTTACCACGGCAGCGTCTTTCTGGATCATTTCCATTTGAGAACGTCGGCGTCGATTACGCGGGTCCCATTATGTGCGCTAGTCGTCAAGGTCGTGGATGTAGATTGGTGAAGGTGTATATTGCGGTATTTATCTGTTTTTCTACTAAAGCTATACATCTAGAGTTAGTGGGCAACTTGACGAGCAATCATTTCTTACTGGCATTACGTCGATTCATCTCGCGCAGAGGAAAACCTGTTAATCTCTATTCAGATAACGGTACCTCGTTTGTTGGTGCATACAAAGACATTTCCAATTTTTTGAAGGCTAACTGCAATTCTTTAGGTGAAAGTCTATCCAATGATGGCATTACGTTCCATTTTATCCCGTCTTATACCCCTCACTTTGGAGGCCTCTGGGAGGCGGGCGTGAAGTCAACCAAGTACCACTTAGTAAGAGTGTTGGGAAATTGTCACTTAACGTATGAGGAGCTTAACACCACACTGACGCAAATCGAAGCCATTTTGAATTCACGGCCTCTGACTCCATTATCTTCCAATCCTGCAGACTGCACTCCTTTGACGCCGGGACACTTTTTAATCGGAAGACCGCTGACTTGTTTGCCTCAACCGGATCACCAGGACCGACCCACTCACTCTCTGTCACGTTTTCAACGCATCGAGCAGCTTCGCCACCAATTTTGGAACCGGTGGAGTAAAGAATATATTGCCGAGTTGCAGCATCGAGTAAAGTGGCGATCGTGTAAGAACGAGTTGAAATTGGATTCTCTGGTTGTGGTGAAAGACGACCAGTTACCGCCGCTTAAATGGAGGTTGGGCAGAATCGTCGCAGTTCATCCGGGTCCCGATGGCATCGTCCGCGTGGCTGACATTCGAACGACGACTGGAATTATTCGGAGAGCATTCAGTAAGCTTTGCCCGCTGCCTGTTTCTTCAGAAGCTTGTTGAAAACGCTGTTTTCAACGCCGGGGGGCATGTTGAAGCGCCTGTCGTCGTATGCGGAGCAAATCATTGTTTAATGAGCAGCTATTACTTTTCCTGCAGGCGCTTTCTTCCTGTGTTTTAGGGCGTGGTTCAACCCCCCTCACGATAAATAAGTCATCAGAACGTGCAAGTTGTATTTATTTTTTTTGAAAACCTTCTGGAACACCTATAGCGCTAAATCCATTTCAAATCAAGTTAATTCACAACAAGGAGATATGACCCATTTTGTATTTTTTTCTAGATTTTCTACCTTACTTCAAAAATAATCATTTTGTCGCTATCCCTTTCTTAATAATTCTTTTATTTTACTTTACAACTATGCCTAAGGATGTGTACCGCTAGGTGAAAAAAGAAAAACAGTCACATCAAAGATAAAATGTTTTTTGACTGTTTTTATTTTTTGTAAAATAAATAATAATAATATAATATAAAGGATCCGCGCAGGACTCAATAATTTATCATTGCGCATTTAGGGTCAGTATTCAACGCCGCGAATACATCCTGTGTAATCGTATACGAAGAATCTATTAAAGGTACGCGTGTGTTTGGTGCAGGTGAAAATGAACATATCCCAGATCCGGAGCAACACGACGCACAGCATCTGGTCGATGACCAATCGCACTTTCGTGCTCATCCAGGCCAACTGGACCTCCGACGTCGTCGATATGCTCAAGGTGACACCCATAACAGTAACCCTTGCATCGTTGGTGGTAGAATAGCAGTAGCCACAGACTCAACAAGGAATATAAACTTAAGTACGATTCGAACTAATTATATGGTGAATGTTTGGACGTATTATAAACTCGAATTACGGATTGTTTAGGTAATATATATGATCGGTGGTGACTAATAATGTCTATAAACATTGTACCTATAATATCTGGACGAAACATTCTATAATTGCAATCGCCTGGTTAGTATTGCTAGTACCATTATGGATTTACTGAATGCTAACGTGGATTAGGGTATACCTACCTTAGTTTATTCATGTATGTAGGTTTCTTGATTTAATTAATAAAGCTGTCTACATCAGAACATCATTGTAATGAGGCCAGAAACTGCACATTTCTCCCATTCTGATAGTTCCTCAGTATGGAGAAATGTTAAAATTTAGGAAGACTCAACAGTGTTGTCGCCTACATTTGAGCTTCCAGTTTTTATTCCTTATTTCAGCAAAGCCCTTTATTTGACGTGACTTATTGTACAGTTGCCTCAGGTGACACTAACTTCTTGGTTGGAAAAGCAATTAAGTACTTGTCTGGATACTGAACAGCCAATGTGTTCACAGGACTTCGAGAACGCGATCCTGCTGGAAATGAAAGTCCGCGGCTGGGACGGCAGCGAGGATCCCTCACGCATCCAATGGACCTTCACAGGCGCGCTATTCTACTCCATCATCGTCATCACCACCATTGGTGAGTACTAAATCATCAGCTGAATTGTCGCCTTGACCTCTGATGATGTCATCTTTACCTACCTTGTTTTTCTGTACTACATATTATATAAGATCACGCCTATTTCCCATTTTAGCATGCAGACACCACGGGATACTACTTAGGTACTAAGTCAATCATTTTAACTCTTTCAACTCTCGAATATTAGATAGATAGAAACATTTATTACTCTTGACCTGATCTGTGTTTGAAACACGCTTCATCACTAGAATTTCTTGCATTGCAGTCATTAGAGGGTTTCTCTGTCAACTCATACTCCATTGTATCGTCCTTATCTTTACCATGTTACTCTGTTTTTTTCGTGCAATATTAGACTAAGTGACCCTCATTCCATAAATGTTTCATCAGTTCTATAAAGAGAAATAAAAAATATATTGCTTACCACCTATCACGTTGGTCTGACAGAAAGCTCAGCGAGGCGGGGGTACTATTCATCTTGTGATGGATGTACCTTTGACTACCTCAATGGGGAATAATCATGACAATTAGTCGTGAGTTTATGTTATGTTATGCAATATATTACTGTCGGTAAATAAATTCTAACTAGTAAGTACCAAAATGTGATGAAATCAGTGTAACCAATAGTGGAAAAGCCGGCGCGTGGTCAGTCGTAGTTTTGGCCAAGCGCCAAATCTTTCCGTCAAACATCAAAATTCTTTATTTTGATCCCTATCCCATTTATTTTTAAGAAAATGTCACCGTTCTATAATATTTACAGATTTTTCCTGAGGTGCGTAATAAATCAAACGTAAAATAAGCGCAAATACTTTTAATTGTACACTTTATTCATAATCATACCTAATATTTAGGTACTCTACATTAAGCCCAAAAGAATGGCTATTTGACTGAGTTTTAGAAATGCCGTGAATATTGGTATGCTGCGGAACACGCTTGGCTTGATGGTGGTGGTGGTGGTGGTAGTGGTGGTGATCACTCGCTTCTTCTTTTTCTTCTTCTCGGCGAATGGTTCCACTTGCTGCTTGGCTATCCTCCGCCGATAGTCCTGTATGGCGCGCGCTTGAGCGGCGTTGAATTCTTCCTCTTCCACTTGTTGCATGCTCTTTTTTATTGGCTCTTCTTTTCTTCTAGTCAGCGGGTTGTCACGAAATCCCCGAAAGAAGGAGCCGCGCGCTGCGTTCCTTGCTTTATTATTAGGAGGGGTCACAGGCGGTCTATTGCTCCGCCGGCGTGAGTAGCGGACTCCACTGGCCGGCCCGGTTCTGTTGCACGCCCTGCCGCAGCCTCCGAAGAACGCGCCTCGGTCGCGGATGTTTTGTACTGTAGGTGGCTTTGGTCGTCTGCGCTTTGATATTGCCGTGGTTGGTTCACTACAAGATCCGCAACCGTTGAAGAAAGATCGTCGCTTACGATGTGCTTGTGACGTGTTTGTGTGTGCCACGGGATGACGCCGCTCGTGGAGGACATGCTCATGTTTCAGTACGGACGGAGAATGGACATGGGATTCATCGTGGGATGGCGGGGGGCGGCCGCGCTGGTGGGAATGAGACATGGGTACAGTAGGTTGCGTGGAAGTTTTTACGCAAGGAGTTGGGGTAGAAATCGTTACAGGTGAAGTAGGATTAGGTGCAGGTTGACCGGGATGGGTGAGGGGAGAGTGAGTTGGAGGAATTGGAAGCAACCCGATAGGCTGTCGTTTTGGTGTGACCAGGACGGGATTGACAGTACTTCCCAAGTAGTGGTATTGATGCACTACGCTAGACGGCGTTCGGGCAGGTGTCACTACTGCAGGTTGACAAGGTTTATTTGTAGCAGGAGTGTGAACGACCTTTGTGGTATCTATCGGTGGCGGAGGAGTAGTCGTTGTGCTGTAACCAGACGGTCGGGCGACGGCGCCGGGACATTTGTTTACCTTAGTAACTTTCTTTGCCTTGTCAGGCGAGGCGTTGTGAGTATTCTGTAAACTTATGATTTCCTCGACATCTCCAGTTTGCGTCCACATCGGAATCGACAGAGAGGCGCGATGGCCGAGTACAGCTAGCCTGCCGCAGCAGTTCTTTTGCTTCTCATAATCTGAAAGTTTTATCTACATCTTATATTTTGAAGGTGATATTGTTATGATAGGTTGCACAAGTAACTATTTCAAAATACTTACTTACTCCAAATATTATATTATTAATAACAAATCACATACAACGCAGCTACAGTATTATGTACAAATGTAATTAAGTATACTTACTTTCCCACACACTTATTTTATGTAACTGCTAACTAAAATTACTGAAAAATAAACATAAAAAATAACAACACATTGTATCTTAATACATAAAGCTAAGACACAGCTACTTATTTAATAAAACAATATGAACTACGGTAATTAGTACTTGATACGTTCATTATAGATCTAACATAATATTTACATTTACGGGCACTGGCGGCACTCACAGTCTGAACGTAAACACTACGGCCGGGACACGATGTATTAGTACACGACACATTAGTCATCGCAGCTAGTTACCGAAGTATCGCTGCGGGCCGATGTGGCCCGTGGGGCCGCCGGGGCCCACAAGCAGCTGCCGGCCGGGTCCAATAATGCCGGTCGGACCCCCGGGGCCCACCAGCAGCCCCGGCCGCTGTTGCCTAGAGTACGAGGGGCCTATTATGCCCGTGGGGCCTCCGGGCCCGACTAATACTCCTCGTGATCCTCCCCTGTTAGGGCCGATAATGCCGGTGGGCCCGCCCGGACCGACGAGCACGGGCCGCTGGTTGTAGGGTCCTATGATGCCGGTCGGGCCGCCGGGGCCGACTAGAACGTTTCTCTGTGCGGACGCACGGTTGTCGGTGTTGACGGGCGCTGGGCCGATGATGCCGGTGGGCCCGCCGGGGCCGGTGAGGACGGGCGGGGGGCCGAAGCGGCCGGTTGGGCCGCTGGGGCCGACGAGTGACGGCTTCCTGGCATCAGCGAAGAGGTCGTCGACGTGTGTGTCGCGCGCCTGGTCGACGGCGCCCAGCAGCACGGCGTCGTGGCCGTGGCCGGGGCCGAACACGCCGCCCAGCTCGCTGCCCGGCGGCGGCGGGAACGGACCGCCCACGTCCTCCTTGCCCGGGTACAGCATAGGACGCTCGTCGTCTATTTCATTGAAGAACTCTGTTTATTTCAAATAATCGTATTAGTATTTACGTCAAACGACATCTGATATTTACAGAGAATAGGAACCAAAGAGCAAAATTACCTGTATTGTGCTGTTTTAACTTATTCGGTCGTTTGTAGCAACAGAGATATTTGCCGGCGCCGCACACTTCCTGTAGAATAGAAAGATAGAGATAACAAACATGAATTGGCAAGTGATTGGCTCAGCAAGAGAACAAGAGACGGATAACTTACAGCGGAATCGTGTCTCGGGTTGCAGTCCGGTGTGGAGACACACTTGCAATACTGCACCGAGTCTATGGTTCCATCGTTACTGAAAAATATATCAATAGGTACTGTTATTTACACTAACACACTGATCGACCATTATAGACGGCGATACGGCTCACACCACAATGAATGGCCGCATACTTGCACCAATAATGGTGAAATTGATATTTATAGTCAAGTGTTACACCTAGTGATTTTTTTTTACCTTAACCTTAAATTGTTCTCTTTTTATCTTTAAAATGGTCACGTAATTCCATCAGTATTGTGATGTAGTACCTTTTAGCAGTGCTGACTGGGTAGACGGCGTGTTGGTCTACGCGGTAGGCGGCGCTGCCCTCGACGCGCACGCGCACGGGGTAGCGGCCGGCGGCGCCCGGCGGCCGGTTGTAGAAGCCCTCGGTCTCCACCGGAGGCCGGAACGGGGCTTCGTCTGACTGTACCTCGCTGCGCTTGCCTCTGTGGATGGCCAAGATGTTTCGTGAATTCAGGGAAAGATGTTGATAAAATGAGTGATAGTGTTGTTATATTACAAAACGAAGGCTAAAAGAGAAACTAGGGTTCAAATACAGTCCGCGCCACGAATGAAGCCTCACGGCCGCGGTGCTACTGTCGCAGATTCTGCATAATTACATACATACATAAACAGCCTTAGTACATAGGCTGAGCCTATATACGTCCCACTGCGGGGCACAGACCTCCCCTCCATCAACCGGAGGGGTATGGAGCATACTCCACCACGCTGCTCCAATGCGGGTTCGTGGAGGTGTTTTTACACGGAATCATCTTACTTTTTCGGACAATCAGGTGATTCAAGCCTGAAAAGTCCTTACCAAACATAGGACAGTCTCACAAAGTAATTTCGACAATGTCCCCATCGGGAATCGAACTCGGACCTCCAGATCGTGAGCCTAACACTCTAACCACTAGACCATGGAGGCTGCTCAATTATCTGCATAATTAGTTTCACTAAAATCCGTCTTCTTTCGTGGCGCGAATTATTATTTTAAACCTAGTTTATCTTTAGTCCTCATTTTGTAATAACACTGTGATTGTTTAATAATATCAGACCGCAGGTCATTGACCTTTTTTTGCTAATAGGTACGTTGGAATCAGGATGTCAGCAGTTCTGTCCTAGAATGTGATAAAGAGGCTGTATTGGTACAGGTTAGATTAATAGAGAGTTTTGCATCCTCTCTGTTAGAAACAATACTAGGTAGCTAAGCGGTCTTGAAAGCTATCAATGCTGAGATATTGAATTTTACTCGCAGTTATTTTAGACCAAACTTAGTTGTTATATTGACCATTTTACCAACAATTTATTTTGACAGTATCGACACGTCACAAAAAAAAACTAAAACATAATTAAACATTAAACTTAGTAACAGATAGTTGAAGTTTTGTAAGAGTTATTGAACACGAGTAAACGAATTGTTAAAAAAGTAATTTCTCAAGAGCTGATAGACGACGACCAAACGGAAACACATGAAACAAGGTCAAGTTAAAACTAGATCCATGTCGACACTATGTGGAGTAACTCAAAGTAACTGCTAGTTATGTAACTGTTGACGGCACCTTCACCTTCATCGGGTGTGGTCGGGACCACAGCTGTGGCATTCGAGTGTGAAAGGTGCTTAAATAGCTACAAAAAAAAAACTCTTTAATTTCTTCAAGACCCACATAGGAAAACGGATTTGGAATAAACTCGATTTATAAGCGCTAAGACTAAGAACAAAAGCCGTAAAAGTCAAAATGGGCGCCACGACCATAGCATACCCACGAAATATGTTGGCTACTTAAATAAAATATTGTTCATGCAATAGACATTTTGTAAAGGTACCTATAGTAAATGATTTCACCACTAAAGTCTATAGATACAATTAGATACCTACAAGCGTAACTGAATTACTAAACTTATGCGTCACGATCTAGAAAATCGGTCGGAAACCTTACGAAAACCTCGGACACAGTCTTGGGGATTCCACAGTTTCACAATTAGCTATTCAAAGGATACAATTACACTTCATTACAATACAGCGGTACGCAATGTTCTCTCACGCGAATTCAATAAGTGCACGTGTTGATAATAAACAGTATTACAACCCGTGTGATTCGAATAGGCATATCTCAAGTATGCAACCCTCGACGTCGTTGGTCTAGTTAAATTGCATGGGTTGCAATCCAAATGTTGGAGTTCCTCCGGTGACGCAAGCCCATTCTAGTGTCAAGTCTTAATGAAGGCGGTGTGGGATAATGGCGGTATTGTTAGTGCTGGTTGTAGGGCTATGTCGGCCAAGGCGCCGAAACCTGTCCGTCCGGAACGTTGCATGTGAAGGAAACACGCCGATTTTTAACAAGATATATTAAGGCCACTGCTGGGCTGTCAATGCATCAAGATTGTCAAGCCCACGTGGTAACCCTCAGAGCATCCGTAAAGACGCACGCGATGCTTTAACCTCGGATAAGAATAGTTTACATGGCCGGTATTAACATTTTGCAGTTTTCTGCAAGACGAGCGCTTGTAATGATTCATTAACAGCACGACACGGTGGAAAATACGCAGCAGTGAATGAAAAGAGGACGCTGTCATTAGTCATTGTTAATACTATGGTTAGATTTCTTATCTATGATTACCTCATCAGATTTGCCACTGTAAGTACTTTAGGGATGGCAATTGAGATGATGTTGCGACCCTGAGTGCTTATGTCCAATTCTCATGATGAGAAAATTGACTGTTCGGTGGTATACTGTCATTTTATCAATAGCTTTTTTGTACAAGCAGATTAATAAGGATATCAAGGATCCTAGATTGTTGGATAATTTCAAGAGTATGCGATTCTACGGATGATAATTCTCAGGACAACCTATTTGTTCTAAGTAGTCCGAGCGCCGATCGACCGATCCCATCACGTCGTTGATCATGCCTACTGTACCTGTGACAACTCCATTGTGAATTAATCGTTATATGAGGCAAATGTACAAGTTCAAGTTAATAAGAAGTCTTTCGTGCACAGATACCCTTCCTTGCCTCATGCAGCGCATGCGTATAGTGCGAAGTATTTACATGACAACGGTGGTGGAGACTGACTTGTCAGGCGGCGCGGGCGCAGGCTCGTCGTCCACGAAGCGCACCTTGGTGTCGATGCGCACCGACTCGGCGCCCGCCGGCCACGACCAGCCTGCGCCGCACGCGCATGTGCACACACATGCCAGGACCAATAGAGCTCGAATGTCTGTTGATAGAAGGGAACAAGTTAGAGGGTCAAGATATTTTTGGGAGTTTCTTGCGCTGCTTTTATTTGTTTCTGTGACACGTCCCAGAGTAGAGAGGCACTTATATTTTTAATTTGTCCTACCTAATGGAGTGTAGAGTACCTACTAAATACTTACTACCTAACATTGACTTCAAAATGTTCATATTAAAAACGATTGATTTTCGAACATCAGACATGCTCTACCATTTTTATAATATTTGACGCAGTCATCTGCCCACTTATCATGCTACGATATGCTGCCATCATGGGACTGATATGACTATACAGGGTGTTAGTGACACCGCAACGAAAACTTTGAGGCATGATTCAGACCACGATTCTTCATAGCAATATATTCGTAGCAAAAATATAACTGAAAATAATTAAAAAGAGCACTAAAATTTTCATAAAATTTGCGTCGGAAAATTCCACTTGATATTAACTCAGAATCATGGTCCCAATCATTTCCCTTAGTATTCGTTACAATGTCTCTAACACCCTGTATAATGAAGAATTGAACTATCAGTCCTATTGTCTGCGATATAAATACAAATAAGTGGCATATCAATGCGAAGTGATTGCTATGAATAATAATTCTCCGGAAGAAGAATAGTCATTTTATTGTTATAATTTCTTATACCTAGTGTTACTAATTAGTCTCACCTATAATTATGTGCATTAATAAGCCTACTTTGGTGCACTTAATACCTATTCGGGTAGGCAGAGTAGTTGGGAAGCTTTTTCATATACTATACTGTCGATGACCAAGTATGCAAGAATGTTTCTGTATGCGTGGAGCATTATATAAGGTGGTTATACATAACCCGCACCACTAAATCTACCACCCCGCAACCAACCCGCAGTGGAGCAGAGTGGTGGAGTATGCTCCATGCCCCTCCGGTTGATTTAGGGGAGTCCTGTGCCCAGCAGGAGGACGTATACAGGTTAATTATGTTTTCGTGCAAGGATGTTTTGTTTTATACGTCACTGCAAAGGAGCATAATTAGAAACGTGTTTATTCAATGATTGCTCTCAAACCCCAAAAGCATGATTTCCTTTGCGTGTTCTGCCTGTGTGATTATGATAATTATTTATAATTTCGTAATTGGGGTCAATCAAAAGGTTGTATGAGATCATTGTAGGTAGGTTTACGATTGAGATCTAGCGATGGCATAATGTAGTACTTATAGGGTTCCATACTACGGATATCTATGACATCAGTGTGTGCAGACAATAGTGGTGTTATGATTACGTTCGACACGAGATAGTAGTGAATCACACAACCAAAACACGGTCTCTCTGCGCCTGCGCCGCACCGCCGCCGCGGCGCGCCGCTAGCCCGCAGGACTTAGTTTACAAATACTAAGTATTGTATGGACATCCATTCAGAAACTCAATTAATTAGCTCCTCTTGGTATTATTGTTAAATAATTAAGACGATGTTGCTCTACCAACTTTGAATTATAGTGCAATAATAAGCAAATTGTATTTCAACATCAGAATTTTCTTGAAAGTTTTGATAATAATAATAATGGATGGTGAACTAGAGGTTCATAGGTTTTGAGTAGACACGTAAAATACTACTTTAACAAAGTGTCATGAATCGTTACATTCTTTTATGGTTTAACAGGGATGGCATTAAAAAGGGACGGACATTAAAAACTTCACAAACTGTATAAATTATCACTGTCTCCATATTATAAATATTCGTAAATATTAGTTTATGTTAAATTATGACCCTACCGATCCCAAATAGAGGTATTACAAATTGTCAGCTTTCAAATTAGGCATGTACCAGTCGCAATGATGCAAATCTTATTCTATTACTTTATTATAGAGTTGCACAAATTGCTATTACAAAGGTCTTTGTTGTTAATTTCGAGCGATGAAAATCACTATAACCTCTGAACATTAGGCTTACATTGCGTGTATTGTTAAGGTTTTCTGAATGTGTATGGTGTAGAAAAGGCAATGTAAGACGGGTGATGCGATGTGTGTGTGTATAAGTTGTTGGTTTGGTAGGGGTGTGGGCGGGCGGCGCACGCGCTTTGCCAATTGCGCAAGCAGGCCTGCGGTGGACTCAAGGATGCTGTGGCAACCAACGCTGCCTTAGCTGGAGTAAGGCTGGACACACGTCCTTTGTCAACATATAATGTTAAACAGACTAGTTTTGGACAGTGACGGCTACTCCGCAGCTTGTTAACTCGATCGGAAACAATCTTAAACATTTTTTTAAGCTTTTAAGTAGCTCTCTGAAGTAATTGCCTATAATAACGACTTAAATAGTACTTAAATAATAGATTATGAATTTAATTAGTGTTACCTAAATTTTTTATCCGCACTTATCGGCAAAAATGTTTGCTAGTTTTTAAACAATTTAATATAATCACTAAAATAAGCGTCAGGTAAATTAAAAATAGGTAAGTTGGTTCTTATATGTAAATATTATATTATAAAAATATAATATATATTATTATTAAAGAAATATAACTAAACAACTTACCAAAATACATCATGACGCGAACAAAAATTTAAAAATCACTAAATTATTTATTCATCTATTTTATTATTCCGCATTACTATGTACTTGTCGGATTTAAACTACTAAATATAAATTATTTATTTAGTGGGGTCGTGTGCAGGCGACCGTCTGCGGCGCCCTCTGTTATGTAACTGAACTTCGCGCGCGGTCCGGACTGTCATTTCAGCAACATGCGCCGGCGCAGGCTGCTAAGATGCCGCGCTGCTGATGCAATACTTCAGAACTAAACTATTATATTTATTTTCATTTGTGAAATAATTTTCTATTGTGGTAAGCTTCCGTGAATAGCTCACTCAATGGATTGTAGAGCGTTCTGTGGACTCTAATCAAATAACTTAGATAAGTAGGTATTTCAAATCAGTTGTGTAGCTAATCCCTTGTCACAGCACACCCTGCAAAAGTTAGAGTTGTCGGGCAGCAAAATATCACCTGAGAAGGTGTTAGCCAAAATAGGGTATCGCATAGCTAAGAACACAGACGTGAAAAGAGGAAGGGGAGGTTTTACCCCACAGAGGGACTTTGTAGAGATTGTATAGAGCATTTTAGCTGCGCGGCGCGTGCGATGGTTGTGACTTGTGACGTCACAGTTGAAGGCCGATGACGGGAAGACCTGTGAGGACGCGAATTCCCAAAGGTTGTTGTGATTATTGTTTTGTTCTGTCATGTATTTTATCATTTTACCTTATCTGTGATCTGATCGCGGCCCACTTGCCGAAGGCCGCCCAATCCTGTCATTATAAGTCGAATTGCATTCCGATTAATTGGTCTACTGTTTTGTTTTAGGTCATTCTCATTCTATCTTGTTTGTTTATTGGAAAGTAATTTTCATCATAAGTGGTTTAATCTTCTTTGTCGCGACGTTGGTCGCGAAGTGTACATAGTGTCAATATTACTAATGGCAACATGAAGCAGAAATATTCCCGCCAGCGTTGTTCCCAAGATTTGTCTATGGTGAGTTATAACTTGTCAGCTTTTGAATACCCACTTAGTAAAAGGAGAATATAAATCACTATGTTAACTTAATGGTTGTAAGAAAAGTGTTCTGAAATTGTGTGGTGGTTTTCAAAGGATTTCATCCATTGAAGCTAAGTATCTAGACTAAGTATCTCACTATGAATGTACTGTTTATATAATACTCTTATTTATCTAGCTATTTCAAAAGTAATCCAAAGTTTACTAAATACATACCGCGTTGAGAACATCATACCGAGAGTCAGGGAATCGACACTCCAACTTTGGTTCACATTAATGAGATATAGAGCGTCTGCCCCTAGCGAGCAGGTACGCTAAGGCACCTGCCCTTGTGTGTAGGTTGAGCCAATTAATATGCGAATAGAGCGTCTGCCCTGGTGAGCAGATATGTTAAGGCACCTGCCCATGTGTGTAGGTTGTACCTATTAATATGAGAATACAGCGTCTGCCCTGGTGAGCAGGTACGCTAAGACACCTGCCCATGCGTGTAGGTTGATCCAACTAATATGTGAACAGAGCGTCTACCCCTGGTGAGTAGATATGCTGAGGCCCCTGCCCAGGTGTGTAAGGTTGAGCCGATTAATATGAGAACAGAGCGTCTACCCCTGGTGAGTAGATATGCTAAGGCGCCTGCCCAAGTGTGTAAGGTTGAGCCGATTAATATGAGAACAGAGCGTCTACCCCTGGTGAGTAGATATGCTAAGGCGCCTGCCCAAGTGTGTAAGGTTGAGCCGACTAATATGAGAACAGAGCGTCTACCCCTGGTGAGTAGATATGCTAAGGCGCCTGCCCAGGTGTGTAAGGTTGAGCCGACTAATACGAGAACAGAGCGTCTGCCCTGGTGAGCAGATATGCTAAGGCCTGTCCATGTATGTAGGTAAGCCAATAAGTAAGAGATATAAAGCATCTGCCCTGGTGAGCATGTTATGCATAAATGATAATTTCTAAACTGGCTAGAATCCTTTGTTTATGTCTCAATATACAGTTTCGTTATAACTGCTAAAGTTTAAACTAATACTCTTAGGTCCAATTAGCCAAATGTGATCACATTCCCTAAACTAATAGGCTTGACATTATATTATATTTACTATCTTATATTAAACTTATTATATAATGTTATATATCTAGGTATAAATCTCAATGTGTCATGACATAATGGTAGTCCTTATAATTATGTATTATAATTGTAGTATGATATTAAATATGTTGACAACATTGATGGGCTTTGAAAGGCTTGAAGCCTTTTTTTGTGCCCGAGTCACCGAAAGTGTCGGTGTCATCGGGCATTCTATTTAACCCTACAGGAGGTGAATCGGTGGACGTGTCTCCGACCAAGTATCAATGTGAAGCAGATATAGTCTCAGAATACTAATCTCAGTGGAAACTATAGGTCAGTTATAATTTGATATATTTTTTAATTCGATCAATATCGCTATGTTCTGGCGTAGCGACATTCTTCTTTCCTGTAGGTTTATGATGTTTATGACTGACCTCATCGACTCTGGTGTCAGGGTTGATATTGACCAAAGGCCTCTGACATGGCTCATGTAACAACAAACATAATACTTACCTATGTAAATTAAATACTCGTCGTGACCGACTGCTTAACGTGCCCTCCGAAGCACGGACATTGTCCTAACCAAACTAGAGACCACAAAGTGATTTTTGTGGTATTTCCCTATCGGAATGCGAACGCGGGACCTCCGGATCGTGATCCTGACGCTCAGCCACTGGAGCATAAAGGCCGTTAGTGGTTTAATGCTATGATCTAAATAGTGTTGCGAGGAGTAAGTTGGCGCTACACCGTTGAATTGGCTTCGTGAAGGTCTTCGCCCAAGGATGCTTGGAAGGGATTGCACTGAAACCGCGCTGCTCTCTTTTCCAAGTTAATTAAAAGTGCATTGTATTTTAATGAAGTTTAGTTCATTCGAATCTATTGTATTCTCCGTTCAAGGTGGGATTTTATGAACGGAGCGGCAATTTTGTGTCGCTATTATCCTCGCGAAGTTTTCAGTTCCTCGTGTAAATAGGGAACAGCCCGTCACCCACAATGGCGCACCGATCACCGAAGTCGCCGGCTCCCGGCGTCAGGCACTGGCCTCGCCAGCATCCGCCCGCCTGACGGAAACCTATCAATTCACCAAAAAAATCACCCGCACCATTTAATATGGTAATCAGTAACATTGATCTCAAATAATTATTTGATTATTTAATATGGCCATTTGCTCGCATGATCTCACAGGAAATCGACTTTTTGTGGGTCGAAGAAAAACTGATAAGTATATTTGTGTGTCATTAAAAACTTGTTCCTCGACGATGAGGAAAACATAAATAACGTGTACTAAACAAAATATGTTATCGAGGTTATGTTTTATCTATTTTAATTATGAAAATACATACATACATAAGCTCACGACTATATCCCAATCGGGGTAGTCAGAGGTACATCCATCGCAAGGTGAACTAAGTACCCACACCTCACCGAGTTCTGTTAGACCAACGTTATACGAGGTGGTGGGTGATAGTTAATCTGGTTTTCAGTGCCAAGTGATTTTTCCGTAGGAATATAATATACACCTAAGTTTCACTATCTTA
Organism: Pectinophora gossypiella; assembly: GCF_024362695.1. Classification (NCBI taxonomy): domain Eukaryota; kingdom Metazoa; phylum Arthropoda; class Insecta; order Lepidoptera; family Gelechiidae; genus Pectinophora; species Pectinophora gossypiella. The sequence continues at coordinate 16,531,427 of NC_065415.1, forward strand.
CAGTTTATATACTTACCTATAAGCTGAGATTCGCCGGGATAAAAGCCCGGACAAAGAACTGGATAATTTTGACTTTTGCTAAAAAAACCGAGGTCTATAAACTTCTTTAAATTTTGTGAAAAACGTGATCCATAGAAAACAAATTGACTTTTCTTTTTATTAACGTGACTATATTAAAAGGATGGAATGATTTTATTGTACTTGCTTAATATTATTCTTATAAATACGGTTTTTTATTTTGTAAAACCTGTCTAAGATTTGCCTGTCAAGATCAATTTAAAACTAACAAATAGCAAATGATTGCAAGATAATAATCAGTTGACAAACTTAAAAAAAAACATCGTTTTTCTGAGAAATCTAATAAAGCAAGCAAGATTGAATTGAGTTGATTTTCTTAATTGGAAAATATATAAAAAAAAAACATTTTTGCCTGTATAGCATGTAGGTATGTGGGTTATGAGTGTCAGCAAGTGTTCACCGTGTCCTCGCTTCGATGTCCGGAGGTTACTTCGCAGGGACGCTAGCTGGCTTGTTATGTGGTTCTAGTAAATCATAATTATACACATATACATACATAAACTCAGAAATATACTTCCGCTATGTCTGGCAGAGCCATACCAAAGTACCAACCCACGCGTAATAGCGTATTCTCCGGTCAAGATTTTATTTTATTTTTATTTTATTTTATTTTATTAGGCACACCAACAGTTACTACAATAATACATGTATAAATTACATTTCAAAAGACTTAAAACTAATTGCGTAACTAATTACAGGTGAGCACCGCATGCAATAGAAAAGAATATAATAATATAATGTTTGGTAGAATATAACAAACATCGTTTGTCACTCCTCAAACATTAAAAAAAAATAATAATAATAATAAAAATAACAGACAAACAAACAAAAAGTTAAAAAAAAAAGTTAGACAAAAAAAAAAGTTAGATGAACGCCCAGCTGTATAGTTAAATATATAATATAGTAAAATAGAATTACCAATTAAGAGTATACTCTCTCTACTATGCTACTATACACCCGATCTAAGAAATTTTATAACTTTGGTTCTGAAACCCGGCAGCGTATCAGCGAAAATATCAACATGTTTGGAACAGTCATTATAAAGCTTAGACATACGAGCTACGGGGGAGTTGGAACCCAGTACTGTTCTGCGACGCGGTGGATGAAAAATCATTACACGATATCTTGGAAGTCTGAATGGGATCTTAAAATTTATACTACCAAGTAATTGTGGGCAGTCAACCATGCTATGGATAATCTTGTACAAGAAAACCATATCCAATACTTCTCTTCGCTTTGAGAGGGAATTAATTTTAAAGTGTTCAAGTCTTTTATCATATGATTTAACTTTTTTTGAAATTCCAGCAGAGAAAGATAAATGCCACAAGAAACGTTTTTGGATACGTTCGAGATGCAATGAGTTGACCGCATAATGGGGTCGCCACACCACACTCCCATACTCAAGTATACTTCTAACCAGGCTATTGTACAAAAGTATTTTTACACGAACATTACGAAAAATTTTACCATTCCTTAAAACAAAACCAAGCATCCTGGACGCTTTGTTAACTGTTGATTCAATATGCGGAACAAAAGTAAGTTTTTTGTCAATTAGCACACCCAGGTCCTTTATACACTCTACCTCACTTAAAATGGTCCCTTCTAGCAAATAAGCTGATCGAAATACATTTATTCTACGTGTGAATTTAATAAATAAACATTTATTAGCATTAAGATACATGCTATTCGACTTGCACCATAAATTTAATCTATTCAAATCACTTTGTAGTAGATTAACATCAGATAATGAATTAATTCTTTTAACTAATTTAAGATCGTCGGCATACAAAAATGGTATTGAGAATTGAAATATATCTGGAATATCGTTTATAAATATGTTAAAAAGGATAGGACCAAGATGGGAACCTTGGGGGACGCCGGAGGTAATTTTACATGTATTAGAGGCAAATCCGTTCACTACTACGTAGAAATTTCTATTGCTTAGGTAAGATTTAAGCCAGTGCAACATAGAACCACTAAATCCGTACTTCGCCAACTTATCAACAAGAATACTATGCGAAACTTTATCGAAAGCCTTGCTGAAGTCGGTATAAATGACGTCAACATCAGCATTTGAGTCCATATGACCAATAACTGTCTCTACGAAAGACGCTAAATTAGTACAAGTTGATCGACCTCTAGTGAAACCATGCTGGTGATCAGACAGATGCTGTTTAAAGTAATTTTGAATATGTGGACAAACAAGAGCTTCCAGTACTTTAGCAAAAGCCGATAAAATTGAGATCGGTCTGTAATTTCCGACTAGTCCGTCATCCCCAGATTTATAGATCGGTACAACTTTTGCCATTTTCCATGCTGTTGGGAAGATACCAGAGCTTAGCGAAGAATTATAAATTAAAATTAACGGCACAGCTAGTGTGTCAGCACAATTTGATATAAATAATGGAGGAATTCCATCTGGCCCAGCACCCTTGGATTTATCTAAGGACTTAAAGCGCTTTTTAACTTCAGATTCTCCAATACAGAGATTTGTGAAACAATCAGCACTATTTATTGCATCAACACTAGGGCTGTTGTGAGAGTCATTATTAATTACTGAGTTGACATCTTCATATACCGAACTGAAGTGGCCAGCGAACAAGTTGCAGATTCCGTCACCATCAGAACAACACGTATTGCCATCACTCATTGTAACAGGATAATTACTCTTACCTCCCCTCTTTTGCTTAATAAAAGACCAGAAATATTTGCAATTTTTTGTAATGTTACTTTCTAAACATCTAACATAGTCATTATAATTTAAAAGAGCAACTCTTTCACTTCTCGAACGTAGAAGGTTGAACTCAAGTGCATCTCTCGGATTGCCGTATTTCTTTAATCGCCTGCGGACCTTTTCCTTTTCGGCGAGAATCCTAATGAGTGCTCTGCTGTACCAGAAAGGGTAATGTTTGTTTTTAGGTTTGGTCATTGGAACAAAATTTTGAATAGTTTCATTAATAGAAGTGTAAAATCTTGAGAGCATTTCATTGACGTCTTTAGCTGTTGCGAATAAATTTGACCAATCATAATTCTCCAAAGATTTATTTATTAAAAAATAATCTGCTTTACAAAAGTTAAGGCGGGGGTGGTCATTATAATTAAGCTGCTCCTTGCCCTCCAACGGAAGAACTATATGAAGGGGGGGATGTAGAGGATGTACCCTGCTTAAAATGTCGATGGATTTAGTGACTACACAGGAGGGTACATCCGTCAATACAAGGTCCAAGAACCTACCGCTGTCATTTTCTATAAAATTATATTGTTTTAAGTGGTTCAAATTAATAAAATTGAGTAATGACTGTTCCAAAGCTGTTACATCAGGAACTGTCCCTGTCTGGTATAGAACAGGCCATATGATTTTTCTCAAGTTAAAGTCACCAAGAATACATACGGGAGAATCCCATTTATCAAAGAACATATTACATTTTTCAAAAAAATCTTTTAGTGTAGTTTTTGAGACAGGGGGTCTAATGTACACGGCACAAATGGCAAGCTGTTTTATGCTATTGGAATTTGGTGCCTCTAAGTCAATCGCTATCCAAAGATCTTCAGTTAAATTGTTTTCTGAAATAATTCGCTTGGAATGGTACTTATTAGACACTGCTATCATAACGCCACCACCATCATCCATGTCACTGTGCACAGTAGTCTCCCTATCACGTCTATAGACAGTATAATTATCGTTAAATAACTCTGAATCATAGTAGTCACTACACAGCCAAGTTTCAGTAATAACAATTATATCAAAGTTTGAACAGCAGACATTACGGTAGAAAGAGTGCGTTTTAGTTTTCATACCACTAGCGTTCTGGTAATAAATGTTTAGAGACGCGAATTTGAAAATATAAAATTCCACTGCACAAACTGTTACAAAGTAATGAAATAAAAATAATTTTACTACTCAAGTTTATCTAAAGTATGCTTATCCTTGATAAGTATATAGTTCGACGTTTCATTTTTGCGCATGAAGATCCTTCCATTCTTAATCCATAGATATTGGTAATTCTTCGCCTTTTTAACTTGACGGGCTGCCGCATGTAATTGTTTATTTGCAGCGGAGAGATGTTCAGTAACGTATATTGGATTTTTTGAGGCACTGATTTCCAAATGAGAGGCGTTTAGTTTTTCTTCGCCTTTTTTCGTTTTGTTAAACTTGATGACCGACGCTAAAAATTCATCACGAACCCTAGGGTTTGAAAACTGGACCACAATAGACCGCGGACGACCGGAGTCGGGGTCCAACTTCGCAATTCTGGTGCAGTGAGAAATGTTTTGGCCAGAAACAGGACAGTTTACTACTTCCCCTAGTTTAGTTATAATGGACAACAAATTCTCATTTTTCTTTTCTGGGACACACTGAATTTCAGCATTGTTAGAACGGGCGTGTTGTTCCATTTGATTAAAACGTGACCTCAAATCATCCACTGCCACTTTTAAAGAACGATTTTCTGACTCAAGTATTCTCATCTTCTCTTTTGCGCTTTCTTGTTCCTTTAGAATATCATCATATTGACTGCTCATATGGTCAACAGCTTTGGTTAGTTCCTGAACGTCATCCTTTATGGATTTAAGTTCCGTGTTCAAAGTATCCCTTAGAGTATTGTTGAATTGTTTCATAAACCCATTCATTACCTTTCCAATAACCTCTTGTACTATGTCCCGAACTTGTCCCGAGGTAACCGGTCCGTCCGAAGCTACCGCTGAGTCGGTATTTGGGCTAGGAGAGCCAAACGCTGGTCTCTTAGCAGCTCTCATGGTAACATGTGGGGATTGTTGGACATCCGGGGTCTTGACGTCATCGGTTTCCTCCTGGGCAGATACTGTTGGCGGTGTCCGATTAAGAGGCATATTCGTTATTCACCAGTTATAACACAAGAAATAGGTAATATAATAATAACTTATAAAATTATAATGGTAGGAGTCCAAACTAATGCCACCCTATTGTTATTGATTCAAGCTGCACATTATAAGGGCCGTGAGAAAAAGGTCTTAAGCGCCGTGGAGAATACGGCGCTTACGCGTTTCGATTAAGCACTTGCACTGACGAGTTATTGACGGTATTTTTCACTGCATTCCAATGGAATTTTGTATAAAAAGTCGATTTATACGTAGAATTACGTTTAAACCCAAATGTCACTGTATTTTCACTGATATAACCGTCCAATAAACAAAGATTTTTGGTGAAAAGCACACTATAAACACTAAAATTTTATTTTATTTAACGGAGCAAGAAACAACGATGTTTACTCGGAGAGGTAGGTATTTATTTGAGATGACAAGGTTCTGTATTGAAGAAGATAAATTATTTCAAAACAAAGTCTGAAGTTTTTGTATAATAACAGAAACTCGAATGTAAAGCAGACTAATTTGAATCCTGTCGAGGTAACAAAAACTATAGCGAGCTTAAATCCATAGCCTACGGACAAGTGGCCTTAACACGTAATAAAATTTTGCGGACACGCAGTGTGTCGCTCATAATTTGGAAAACCACAAGGTTTAGTCCTCGTCCGGCCATAATAAGACGCGGAGAGTTCCTCTGGCATTGAGGTGGCTGGTCTCTGGGTCTTGGTCTTGCTGATGACGTGTAGCGTGTAGCGAATTGTGTGTTTATTCCTCGGCCTATACCTCATTATGCCAGTCTATATTCCAGTCTGTTTTTGCAGTCCAGTTTCTTCTCTACTGAATAAAAAAGTTAAAAGTGTTCAGCTACTATCATCCCAAGGGTATTATTTCCTCTTTGTTGGTCTATACAGGGTGTTACAACGGAAAATTCCACTTGATATTAGGTAAGTCAGACCCATTAGCTGAATCATCCTGAATCATTATTCGGTACAGTCTCCCTAATACCCTGTATTTGGATACTAACCTGGGCCTTTGCTCCCAGATGTGTATCTGGTTAATTGTTACCTGAAATTGTACCTAATTTGCCTCCCCTAAGACAGAATACATAATAACTATAACTGTATGTCGAATGATGAGACCGTCTATAAGTGTAGTTTTCTTAGTAGGTTGGTACTTTGTTGAGTTGAAAGAGACTTGAGCAATCCAGTGTCTTTGGACTTGTGGAATGATTCACGAGAGGACAGGGTGCGCCCTGCTGAGTTCATATAAGTATAGCTGATAATAAACATGTTATGTAAATTTTAGAAATTTAAAAAGTCCTCCCGAATTTTTATATTGGCCAATAACCCGACAGAATTAAGTTAATAGCACACGTCAAACGGATTGCATATAAGCGAGATGCCTATTTTATTCGTCCGGGTTATTCCTTCATTTTAAAATTAACAATTGTTAATCATCCGCCCCTTTCCTTTTCGGTGGATAAGAAACTAATAACTAATTATACTCGTCATTTTCTTATCCACCGAAAAGGAAAGGGAGCGCCGATTCCTGCAGACCCAATTCTATTTCTAAAAATAAAATTAGGAGGGGTCTGCAGGAATCGGCGCCAGTGTAATTGGGTTTGTACCTAGTAACACCATAGAGCAACACGTACCTCCGCTGACCGAAGTAACACTATCATGTAATATTCCCTAATAACATACTATATTTTGTTATTTTAAATAAAAAAAACACAATAACATAATTGATTTAAAATGATAAAAAAACCTAAAACATCAAAAAGAGCCATGCATCGGCCGGGAATCGAACCCGGGCCGCCCGCGTGGCAGGCGAGCATTCTACCACTGAACCACCGATGCTTGTGTTAGTAAGAGCGAAATAGACGTAATTATATTGCCTTACGTTCCAGATATTGGAATGTGACGTCAGTTGCGCTGACGCAATCTTGATTGCAGCAACTTCAGTTTTCATTATTTTATTTCTAAGTGTTAATTCTATTTTTAGTTTTTGTCTATTTAGAGGTATTATATCTGATTAAAATGAAACGTAACCCTTAGGAAGGTATTTTGCTAGATTAAGCAATGGATGTGATAGGTACTTTTTATATTAAGAACCTGTCTAATTTCTTCTTTTCTTAATTATTTTTATGTTGGTAATGTTACAATAGGGTATGGCCACATAGCTCCGAAGACTCAGACGGGCAAGGTGGTGACCATTTTCTACGCCATCCTCGGCATCCCGCTGATGCTGCTCACCCTTTCCAATATCGGAGATGTGATGGCTTCATCTTTCAGGTGATTATGACTGTAGACGATGAATTTATAAGTACTTCTAACTTAAGAGAATGTGCCTGATAAAAGTATTTTAGCAAAACGCCATTTCTATTTTTGCTCGTAAGAAACGTACAGGCGTTTAGCTCATAAAGATTTTTGTATATCTGTGATAAATAATACTACTGAAAGTAACTTGACAGTAAATATTTTATAGGTTTTTGTATTGGCGCGTATGTTGCTACGTGTGTACGAGACCCCCCAAACGCCGACACCGCCATCATCATGCTTCCATGAGGTACGAATTTTATTATCACCTTACTACTATTGCCCATTGCCTATCTTACTCAAGTATCAATTACATACTTGTATGAGTATACAAATGCGCCTGATGGATCATGTAATGTCACACAGAAGATCAGTAAGAGGCAGCAGTGGTCGTGGGTCGATGCGCAGACGCCGCCCGCAGCCGCCGGCCACGATGGAGCGTGCGCATTCTGACACCGACTGCAGGTAATAAGACTGTAAAAAAGATAGATAAATGCTAAGTACATATAATACACATAAGTACACGCCTATTTCCCGTTGGGGTCGGCAGAGACGGAATTCCACTTACTGCAACCCTCTCACACCACTTTTGCTTCTTCCACTCTCATTAAAGACTTCATGCATGCTCACCGGTTTAGAATACTCTTCATTTGGCTTATCTTTAAAACATGCTGGATCTGATCAAGGTATGTACGCTTAGGCCTTACTTATAATAGTGTAGGTAGTTATATATGTTAATTATGCTGATGTTGTGTCATCATCAATCGCAGCGATGCGAAGATCCCACAAGAAATGTTCATAATATAAACCGAAGAAGTAAAAAAAAAACGAAGTTGTAAGTAGGTACTCAAAGTCAGTAGGTATGCTTAGTTGCACCCGTTAATCGGAATCAATAAAATATTTGTTGTGGTATTAATTATTTCTATGTAATAAACTCAATCAATAAATCAGTTGTTTATGAATAAATAAAATCTACGAATACATACTTAAAAGAAAGAGAATACTTTCTTTTATCAATCACATCACTTACGTAGTAACTGTTATCCTACGTAATGACCTACGTAATCTGACTTCACCAACAGCAAGACAACCTCTGTATATTTGAGACAGTCTCGTAAGTGTAGATACTGACTGAGCTGCGTGTGCACAGGTACCGGGACAGCGGTTATAGCAGCGGGCGAGCGAGGCGGGCGCGGCCTATGCAGGCGCAGACGCTACCGCGCACGCGCAGCCAGCCCCCCCAGCACTCCAGACACTCGTACTGTACGGGAACACTGATATTATAGCTTTCTCAATTTGTTCTCCTCTTCTCCATGCTTCTTATAAATATCAGTAGTAAATAGGTAAATTAGTACTTAAACACATAAATAAGCATGACATGGCGAGGGTGAGGGAAATAAATTATAACAATTAATTTGGTTGCAGGTCCCAGAGATTATGACCGAGACGGCAGATCACCAGCGCGATATGAAAAATATGGACATAATCGCTTTGATGAAGAAGAAGGTAAAACGATTTTGTATCTTGAAAAAGAATAGAATTTCCAAAACCAATCATGAAAAATGTTTTTGCAGAAGATTTCCCGAAGATATCTCTTCCTCTACAAGACCTAGAAGCAGCTTTAAAGGATTTGGATGACCATCAGCAAAAGATATCGAAACAAGACTTGAGAAGCAGATCATTACCACGACCCGCCAAGTCGAAGCCAGAGTGTGGACCGAGGAGGGAGATCGATGACCGCAGGTATCTGGACGAAGGTGGCAAAGACTTTTTCGAAATGCATGACTTACATGACGTGGACTATGAGAACTACAAAGAGAGGAAAGCTAGAGAGATGGAAGAGCGAGACAAGAGGAGAGATGACCCAGAAGACTTCTACGGTTACAAGGATAGAGGCTACGATCCTGAAGATGACGACTATGAGTTCGACAGCCCGAGGGCCAGGAGAACGTGGCACGACAGAGACCCGAGCAATAGAAGGTAATGTAGCAAGCATAATGCGCGTAAAGGATAACATTTAGAGGTTATGACATCTATGAATATAGATGTCAGTTTTGAGTATCATAAACTCAAGTTTATGAAAACCAGACCAATCAATCAACCAGATCCATCTGGTGTTTGCTAATGCATTAAAAAGTATAAAACAATACTCATGTCCAGATTCGCGTAGCGTATTATATTCTGTGGGTTCTGTGACTCAGGTATCGAGGTCACTCTGAGTACTACGAACGCGAACGCGACGAAGTGCCGGAGCGACGCGGGCGGCGCGCGCGCAGTGCCATGTACGACTACGAGCGACGCTGGGATGACGAGCGGCGACGCTGGGACGACGAACGCGACGTCGAGCAAGGCAGGCCGCGCCGGCTGCGGCGGCTGCAAACTGTTGACGACTCAGGGCGACCTTACCGCTATGTGAGTGAAACAGACTTGACATCTGTAATTCAATTCAATGTTTTATTTCGGACAATTTACAAATCAATAATTATAAAATCAGATGAATATACCTATGTAATGTAATGTCAGAGATCTGAGAATAATTTGACATCTGTGTCGATTTATAGTGGTGAGTTCAAATGAATTTGAGCTCACATCTCGGTAGGCTGATTGGTAAAAAACTGGAAAATCATTTTAGCTTATAATAGAAACCTTCAAATGGCACTAGTGGTGACACTATAAAATAATAGAGAAGAGGATTAATTTAATCAGTAATTGCGGGTTTAATTGTTATTTTAGACGCCATCTCCTGATCGAGAGGAGTGGAGTGACGAAATAGCCGTAGTACCACGGCGACCTCGACAGTCAGGTAGGTTTATATCAATCAACATTTTATTCGGTAAATAAGTGAAATAGAAAAAGAACCTATGAATTTTAATGAAATGTACTTACCTACGTATTATTTCAGGTTGGGATACACATCCTGTACCGTCAGAACCTACAAAAGAAGAGGTACGTATTGTATGATTGTTAAGTAGTAAGTATAGCATAACAGCCTCTGTGGTCTAGTGGTTAGAGCGTTAGGCTCACGATCTGGTGGTCCGCAATCAATTCCCGGTGGTGACATTGTCGAACTTTGTGAGAGTGTTCCTTGTTCGATAAGGTCATTGCAGGCTTGAATCACCTGTTTGTTTGAAATTAAGATCTTTCCGTGCTTCGGAGGGCACTTTAAGCAGTAGCTCCCTGCTATTAGCCATAAAAACATCTCCGCCAACTCCCAGTCGAGCAGCGTGGTATAGTATGCTCCATACCTCCTCCGATTGATTGAGGGGAAGCTAGTGCCCAGCAGTGGAGCGTAACGGTAGGTAACGTTATTTTTATAAATATTTTATTTAAGTAGTTATATTCTATTGTTTTACTTTCATAATGCTCAAAAATATATGAAGCCAAAGATAATTTTCTGAAGAAAATCATCCGCTTCCTAACTTCAATAACGAACATGATTATATTGTTCCCAGATAAAGCCGGTGCCGATCTGGCTGTGTGTGTTCCTGGTGGCGTCGTACATCGTGGCGGGCACGTTCCTGTTCAAGCGCTGGGAGGGCTGGGCGTACCTGGACGCCGCCTACTTCTGCTTCATCACGCTTACCACCATCGGCTTCGGAGACTTCGTGCCCGCTCAGGTGGGCACTTGGTGCAGCTATATATATCAGGGTTTTGGAATGTTTATGGAGGCTCTGTTTGCTTAATCTGTAGTCATATTTATATAAAAAGAAAACATCATCTTTCTTCTAGTCCAGTTAGTTTACCCATCGATCGTAATCTCTACATTTTTAACGATGAACATGATTTTTTTCTCTTCCTGGTTATGATATAATTCTCTGGATTGTACTTTTAAGAAAGACAGAGTTTGACGTGGAATACTCTTAGATTTGATCCCCTAGAGACATAATATAGTGAATTGCATCATTTTGTAACACCTTATAATTAATTATTTTATGACGAATCTCTTATCCTAAAACAAATAAGTACACCAGTATGTTGTGTCCCAGGGCCAGACGCAGGCGCTGGGCGGCGACGCGGCGGACGCGGTGCACTCGATCGCGCTGTGCTCGCTGTACCTGCTGTTCGGCATCGCGCTGCTGGCCATGTCGTTCAACCTGGTGCAGGAGGAGGTGCGCGCCAACGTGGCCGCACTCGCCACACGCCTGGGCATCATCAAGCCCAAGGACAATGACGACGACGACGATGATTAGAGCGTACGAGTTGTAACACCTATGTCAGACGACTTTGGCGACTTAGAAGTCCTAAATTCAAAGGGCTTTATTTATTCAACGATGCATACATAAACTCACGCCCGTAATTCGTAATGGGGTGGGCAGAGCCATAAGTAAGAAGAGCCAAAGTCTTGCAGCCACTGTTGATACGAATTCTTAAGATGAATACGATGGACCTCATGATTTCACCAAAAATAATGTTTAAGTCATTTTGCAAGATGTTATGGCTAAGGAAAAGGACTGACAAAAAACTGAAACAGCAACATATCTGAATCTGAATAATCCTCATTAGGGTTGCTGACATTGAATATCGACCTTACATCACAAAGATAAGAAGAAAGATGATGAGAAGAGCGTAGGTAGCTCTGGCTAGATACGATAGATTTAAAGACAGATTCAGACACGCTGGTGCACGCCTCAGCGAATACTCGTATCTACAACAAGAGTTGGATGTTTGTACGAGAATCGTGCCCGTCTGTAGCTGATCGTCGAATTTATGGAATTAGTGCAATTAATAATTAAATGTTTGGTGATGAATGTACTTTATCTAACAATTTATACGCGAGTAAGAAATAAATATTTACATAATTATTGGCTTTCTTTATATTTACACTTCTCTGGACCACTTGTGATAAAAATTGTATCAAAAAACATAAAAATAGAGTCCACTTCAACTACACTCTTATCAAGATAATCGTCTGGTTTCCTGATACATATATATGTTTTTTCCTATGTGTTCAAATAAAAGATGCATAAGAACAAATATCTTGTTCATGCAGAAAGTTTTATCAAGTCATATAAAATAATCAGCAATAACGATGAATTATTTTATTTGAGTTTAATGGAGAGACCGGAACCAAACAATGTAGTCGCAAACGGTTTTTCTAAAGGATGTTGTGTATGGATATTATAGTGCCAGTGAAGTGTCTTTTGTGCGTTTTGTCTTAGGTTACTGTTTATTTACTGTCTTTTAGAGAAGCTTGAAATTGTAAAACCCTTGAAATGAAGGCAAGTGTTTCAAATGAGAGAACAGAGGACCATGGAGTTGAGAAGAATGTGGTGGAGATGGACCGGATCCTGGTGGAGGAGGTGGGGCAGTTTGGGTGGTATCAGCGCCGGTCGCTGCTGCTGCTGGCGGCAGTCATGGTGATGTCTGGATGGCAGGCCGAGTATATCTTCACAGCGGCTAGAGTAAACACTAGGTAATATCTTTTTCTATCTTTAGCCGTAGGAACGTTACTTCCATATAAATTTCGTATTTTATTTTAATTACATTTACCTAAGTCAGGAGTCGATCATATTAGTGTCTATGTCATGCAAACTTTTGTTCGATTAAAATACTGTTTGTTCGAATACTTTCCATAATATACCGTGATTTAATGAGCGTTACAACGATAACTTTGTTATTAATTATATTTTTGTCTTTGCATATCTACATACATACATAAACTCACGCCTATTTCCCACCGGGGTAAGCAGAGACTATAGAATTCCATTTGCTTCGATCCTGACACACTTCTCTTGCTTCCTCCACATTCATCAATCGCTTCATACACGCACGCCGGTTCAGAGGTTTGCATATCTAAACGAGGCCAAATTGATTGAAACAACCAACATAATATCAGTTTTCATTTAAGATCTTTTTATTCCACAGATGTGAAATTCCAGAATGCGAGAGCACCTTGGATCAAGAGTTTACCCCGCTCTGGCTCCTCAACGCAATACCTGGATCCAGCTTCACCGACTTCGAAAACTGCCAACGGTTCAACACCACCATCATCGTCATCAACACCACCGTCGCTGACGTCATCAACGGCACTTGTCCCGCTGCACTGTTTGATCAGTCCAATACGATCTTATGCGATAGCTACGTCTATGAGACCACTGACAGTGTGGTTTATGATGTAAGGAATGAATACACATTAAAATGTTTGATTTATTACGCTGACACCACAGGATGATAGGAAAAGCTGACTTGGTACCAAGGCCAGAACCAATGAGGATGAAAAACATTTTTTTATGACTTATTTTACAAGGTAAATTAAAAATCAATTTGAATTTTCAGTATGACTTGGCCTGTGATGAATGGCGTCGTTCGCTGATCGGGTCCATCCGCACAGTGGGCACGTTGGTGGCGCTGCCGATCACCGGCTACGTGTCGGACCGCTGGGGCCGCCGCACTGCGCTGGCACTCAACGCCTTTAACAGCGGTTGGATCGGCCTCACTCGGTACTGGGCCCGCACTTACATTGGCTTCGTCGTCTCGCAATTCGTCGAAGCTGCCCTAGGCTCTGGCATTACTTCCTGCGTTTTCGTCTTGAGTTAGTACTTCCTCACTATCTCTAATACATTTATGAATATTAATTTCAGTTATTAAATTTAGCTTAATTGTGTTTTCGTTTTAGTATTAGAGTTGGTGGGTCCTAAGTACCGGGTGCCGATCGGCGCAACAATGAATACTTGCTTCGCTCTGGGGCAAGTGACATTGGGATTAATAGCTTGGGCGGTTCCAAACTGGCAAAAACTTACATTAGCTCTGTACATACCGCAACTGTTCACAATAACTTACTTTTGGCTGGTAGCAGAATCTGTACGATGGTATATGTGTAAAGGCCGATATGAGAAGGCAGAAAAAGTACTAATCGAAGTGGCCCGTGTGAACAAAACGGTACTGTCAGAAAAGTCTTTACAGGCATTGCACAAGAGTGCCACGGAAGAAAAGCGGCGGCAGGCTCAAGCGCGAGAACAGCAGGCGCAAGAGCCCCTACTACTGGTGCTATTGTGGCGCAACAAGCGCGTGCTGCTGCGCTGCTGCGTGACGCCCGTCTGGTGGATCACCACCACCTTCATCTACTACGGCCTCTCCATCAACTCCGTCAATATGTCCGGCAATATGTATGTCAACTACATGGCAGTCTCTGCCATTGAAGTACCTGGCTACTGGGTGGCTGCTGCATTGTTAGGAAGAGTCGGAAGAAAACCTGTACTGGCGATCGCTTTTTGGGCGTGCTCCATTTGTCAGATTGTTTATTTGTTTCTGCCTGATAGTAAGTCCACATTTTTCATATTATAGTTAATCAACCTAAGAGATAATTAATATCTTCAAGCCGTCGCATATACAAAACATTAGATATATTTCCAGATTTATACGGGGCGTCATTAACTGTGTATATGTTTGGCAAGTTCTTCATATCGGTGGTGGTGGCGGGGATCTACATCTACACTCCGGAGCTTTTTCCCACCAGGTACCGCCACCGGCTGTTCGCCTTCTCCTCGATGATGGGCAGGATCGGCTCCATCACTGCACCGCTGACGCCAGCTTTTGTAAGTTTTAGGTTGCACCAAAACATCCTTTAAAGTGTGTGTGCAAAACTGTTTATTTTGCAAAATAAATGATTTGATTTGATTTGATTTTGTGTAATGTGAAATGAGAATATTAATAACTGTTAAACTTTTCAGGGTGATAGCCTTCCTTTCATTCTGTTTGGATCGTTGGCGCTGGTAGCGGGTCTACTGATGCTGTTTACGCCGGAGACCCTCGGAGCCAGGGTACCTGACTCCATGGAGGACGCCAACAATATCAACAATAAGAAATAGGCCTTCTGCTTCTTCTTGCAGCTAACTCTGTCTTATGCGTCATCTTATCTTGCCATCCGTTATGGAAGAAACTAATCTGTCCTATTTTGTAATACCTAATTTTGATTATCGAACTGAGTAATCAATAAACTTTGTTACAAGAATTAAGCTTTTATTTTAGTTTAGAATAAATTATTTTATTTAAGTAGTTCGATTTTCCAATCGCAGGGAACATAATAATACATTACGATTTTTTTGACGTGATTTATTGTAGATTTACCGCAGATGGCATTAACTATTTGGCCGGACAAATGGGGAGCGCTGAAGGCTCTCACCCAATCTCTCTCAATACATTATGAGCGAGCATAATATTACATTACAGGTATAAGTAATCGTGGATTAGGCGTAATGGAACCGAGTGAGAGTGTAATGACAGATAATGACCAACGCTCACGCGTTTCTTACGACGACACGACGGTTTTCAGTACGTATGAGTATGTGAGGAAAAAATTAATAAAATAAAATTAATAAAAATTCACTCAACATACAACTGTAAATATTAAAAGGAGGCAATGGCGCGCAAATTTATTTTTCTATTATCTTTGGTTGAATTAGCCATGCGCGCGCACATAGAAAGAGAGGCACTAGGACCCAGCGCCAAGCAAGCTAATATTACAAAATGTAAAAAGATTTTTAATAATAATTTATATTTAGTCTAAGTACAAGTTATTCGAAGATCATCTATGTGTCTTGCGGTCGCTGAGTTGCTCGGCCTCCTCCATAGTGTCGGGCAGCTTGGTGCCCAGCGTCTCGGGCGTCGTGAAGATCAGCAGCCCAGACAGCAACGCGAAGCTGCCGAACAGCACCGGCGGGAACGGCTCCCACACCTCCGTGGCCTGCAACCGACAAACAAACAGCTGTGGTGTAAAATATGCAACTCCTGAAGACGATACCATCGACTGTGCGGGTCATAAAGTTGATGATGGCATCAAGATAGGCTGAAGTTTACGCAGAATCCTTGGGCTTTGGCCAGTAGGATCAAACGGGCTAGATAAGATAACAGTAGGCACACATCCCTGAAAATTTAAAAATGGCCCCGATTCCTGCAGACACCGCCTAATTTTATTTTAAGTTATATCCGTCATTTTCATATCCGTCGAAAAGGAAAGGGACGGATGATTCACAGCTCTTAATTTTAGGAAGAATGAGTAAATGAATGAATAACCCGGGCGAATCAAAAGGTACCTCGCTGGTATGCAATCCGTTTGACGTGCTGTCTACTTAACTGTGACGGGTTATTGGCGGATGTAAAATTTTTAGACGGTTGGTTTAGATTTGTGCTTAAAATTGACGTGTGTTCCATTAATTTTATGCTTGTCGATTACCCGTCCCTTTCCTTTTCGGCGGATAAGAAAATGACAGATATAACTTAAAATAAAATTAGATGGTATTTACAGGAATTAGCACCAATGACACAAATGCCTAAATTTAAATCTGCTTTGACAAATTGGCTTTTCGAGCATTGCTTTTATAGTGTGAAAGAATATTTAGATAGAGATAAAAATATTGACTGAAGAATATTATCCTTAGTTGACTCAGTATTTGTAAAATTAAAATCTACGAGTACTTAATTCTGTTCTTATTTGTATTTCTGAAATTGTAAAAATCAAATATTTGTATGCCTAATGCTAGGGAGATGATGATATTCAAATTCAAAAATATCTTTATTCAGTTGGTAACATAGTTACACTTTGAATCGTCAATTTTTACATAACGAACGTCTCATCCGCCTAAAACTACTGCAGCTTCTCACAACCTGTATAGCCGGGGAAAAGAAGCTGCAAGAAAAACCTCGGCACAGGTAGACGTTCTTTTAAAAATAAATAAAAATAAAATATTATTATACAATTGAGTAATTTAGCTGCCTAATATCAGTTTTCAGACACTTAATCCCATGCATTCATATCTTCTAAATAAACGCTAACCTTATCATAACCTTTTTTGCAAAGTTTCTGTTTAACTACTGTCTTAAAACAGTTGAAAGGCAAATTCTGAATGTCAATTGGAATTTTATTGTAAAAATGTATGCATGCGGATGCTTACAAAAGCGGGTGTGAGCGGAGCAGTGATGGAGCCGATGCGCCCCACCATGGAGGCGAAGGCGAACAGGCTGTGCCGGTACTTGGTGGGGAACAGCTCCGCCGTGTACACATACACTGATGTCATCACGATGGCGATCGCGTACTTGCCGATCAGGTACAACGCCATTGATAAACCTTCATAACCTGCAACGAACGATAAAATTCCGTTTAATACTTTATTTGCCATTGGAGTAAAGAAAGTGTATTATTATTTTGATACTTACCATCAGGTATGAAAGCAAACCCGAACTGGCAGGCAGCGCAGAGGAAATAAGCGCAGATAAGCACAGGCTTGCGTCCCACTCGATCCAGTAGGAGGATAGCGGTCCAGAAGCCGGGAATTTCTATCGCAGCCACATACACGAAATTCAAAAACTGATTGCCAGACAAATTGACAGAGTTGATGTTCATGCCGTAGTACACCAGCGTGTTGGTAATCCACCAGATAGGTGACACGATGCATCTCAACAGGATAGTTGGAGATTTGATGACCAAAATTGGCAGCCATTGTTCGTTCTGTTTTTCTTTATGTTTCTCCACTTCGGCAGTGGCACGGAAAGCTTCCAAGGATTTCTCAGAAAGCACTGTTTTGTTTGTTTTGGCGACTTTTTTGAGGATAGTTTCTGCTTCCTCGTAGCGGCCTTTGCTCATGAGCCAGCGGACGGACTCAGCGAGGATCCAGAAGTAGGTGATGACGAGCAGCTGCGGCGCGTACAGCACCTGCGTCAGAGTGCGCCACGGCCGCACGCCCCACGCGATCAGGCCCAGAACGACTTGTCCTAGAGCGAACATGGTCGATATCGTGGCGCCGGCTGCTACACGACGCTTTGGACCCACCAACTCCGTCACTAGAATCAAGAATGTTACTTTTAAAGTTCTCTTCAAATATAAAAACGCTACAAAATTCCGAGAATAAAAATACCTAAAATAAAGCATGAAGAGTAGGCGCCAGCGCCTATAGCAGACTCCATAACTTCTAGGGCGAGGAACCACTCGTAGGAGTGCACGAAGGAGCGCACGAGGCCAATCCAGCCGGTGTTGAACGCGTTGAGCGTGAGCGCCACGCGGCGGCCCCAGCGGTCCGAGATGTAGCCAGTGATGGGCAGCACCAGCAGCGTGCCTATCGTGCGGATCGACCCGATCTGAATGATTCCGAATGAATATTGTATTGAGTAATAAATGTATGCATAACTAAATCACTGTAAGGCCCGGTGACAGCAACATCATCCCAGCAGTTTTGCCACAGATTCTGCATAAAGACAGTGTTTAAAAAATTTATAGGTGCATTTCATTGTCGCTTAGAATACTTTACCTACTTATTATCTTAAAGTATTTATACAAATATTTATTTATTATACTTAGATGTAAAATTCTATAAGTAATATGATACTTGACAACCTACACAAATGCGATCCATTTTTCTATGAAAATTCTATAGAAATCCTGCAATATGACGTTAACAATAAAAGCGATTAAGCGTCGTACTCATTGTTAATTAATTCATTATTAAAATTCGAAATGATCATAGAAAAACAATACAATCTTCTTCTTCTATCGTGTGGGTTGTGAGGTGGATTACCAACCCCATGAACCCTGGTGTCAGGGTTACTATTGAGCCGCCAAAGGCCCCTGACATGGCTCTTGTAACGACTACTTACTTACATCAGTAAGTAGTAACCGGGCCCAACAGCTTAATGTGCCTTTCGAAGCACGGATCATCTTACTTTCGGACACTCAGGTGATCAGCCTGTAATGTCCTAACCAAACTAGGGATTTTTGTGATATGTCCCCATCGGGATTTGAAACCGGGACCTTCGGGAATGATACAATTTTTATCATCTTAGACGGGCTCCTATTTCTACATTGGCATTTTATAATTTATCTTTGCCAATGCCAACTATCCAATTATGTGTGACCCATTAATTTGCAACTGGCTTCTTTTTCCACAATAAAACAAAACTAATAAAGATTACCAACATTTATGACTCTTAAATAGATTAGTCGAGTTAAGTAACATATATATTTACTTGCTGCTCGTGTAGGAAGCGCACGAGTATCTTTAGAATGCTACATTTATTTCTTTCTCCATCATATCAATACACAATTTGAATTATAAATCAATGAAGAAAAATAAAGAGAAAACAATATCAGATGCTCCGGTACCAGAGACATTAGATGAAAGATGTGAAGTGAGCCTCGACACGATCCTGATAGATGAGGTGGGCCAGTTTGGCTGGTACCAGCTGCGGCAGCTGGCGGTGTTGGCATTGGCCATCCTTTGTATTTCTGTGGCTTCCTCCGAGTACATCTTCACTGCTGGCAGGATCCCCACCAGGTGAGTGATACGCGTTATCAGGAAGAACTTTAGGTGGCAAAGGTCATTATTAAAGCTTGAAACAGAGAAGACATTTGCACGAAATAATAAAATTTTATCAAGTGGAAGACTTATTTCCCAAGTATTTAATATAAAATGTTATGTTTTGTTTTTATTTCAATTGTTGTGATTTTTTTTTTGCATGCTAACGACTGCGTTTCTCGTCACCGTTCACGACTATTCCGTTACTCCAGTTTGACCTTAATAGTTTAAGTATATTTTTATTTCATTTCATAAACTTATTGTTGTTGCTACCTATATTGCCTTGCAGGTGTCTGATCCCGGAGTGCGAGAGTGCCGGGCCGGAGCAGTTCTCCCCGTCATGGCTGGGGACCGCTGTGCCCGGCACCGACGGCAGGCTCGACAACTGCCAGCGGTACAACTCCACCGGGATCGCCAACGTCACTGACTCCTGCCCCGCCGACCTCTTTGACCAGCAGACTGTCGTGCCTTGCGACCAATATGTCTATGAACATACTAACACCGTTGTTTACGACGTAAGTTGAACTTTTAGTAACAATTCATGATCGAAACTTTTACCTAGTGAATGTCCTTTGACTTTCTTTTTGACTTTGACTTTTGATTTGCAACTACATAAACATAAACGGGCTATAATTTAAACTTGATGTACACAGTGCCGGCACCGGGGGCGTACTGGACAGAAATATTTGCAATGTTTGAATTTGTATGTGCGCGTTCACACAAAAGTTTGGCGCGGGGTCGTGTGGTCTGTGTTTGTTGGCAGTGATGTTGTGAGTGAAGAACATAATATTTGAATGTTTAGTTCGAGCTGGCATGCGACGAGTGGCGGCGGTCGCTGATCGGCTCCCTGCGCACTGTTGGCATGTTGGTAGCACTGCCACTGGTGGGGCTCGTGTCAGATTACTGGGGCCGTCGTACTGCGCTTGCGCTCACCGCCGTCAACACCGCCTGGATCGGTTCTATCAGATACTTCGCCAACACCTACATCGGTTTTATCGCCTCTCAGTTCCTAGAGTCTGTTTTTGGATCCGGCGGATATTCATGCGCCTATATACTGAGTAAGATTCAATTATGTTGTACTTCTTTACTTTGTATCAAAACGACTTACCACAAATATTTAGCAATTATCAATCGTATACACTTACTTTACAGCACATTATACCACGCTTCGTTCACAATATCTTTAAATAACTACTAGTAATTTTAGGTTCTCATTTTCAACAGTGACAGAGATAGTTGGCCCCAAGTATCGCGTGGCCGTCAGCGCTGCAATGAGCACCATCTTCGCAACGGGCGGAGTCGTGTGTGGACTGGTGGCGTGGGCTGTGCCCGACTGGAGGCTCTTGACTTTAGCAATCTACCTCCCACAGTTGTTGGCCATCTCATTCTTTTGGATCATGCCCGAGTCGGTCCGTTGGTACCTAAGCAAAGACCGCCACGAAGAAGCTCAACAAATTTTAAAGAGAATGGCTCGCGTCAATGGAAAGCAGTTATCTGAACAATCAATGCTTGCATTAAAGAAAAATGCCGAAAGAGAAAAACAAATGTCGGAAAAGGAGACGATAAGTGAGGAACCCTGGCTAATAGTGCTCGTGTTCCGACATAAGCCGATCCTGCTTCGTTGTTTGGTGTCGCCAATATGGTGGATAACCTGCACTTTAGTCTATTATGGTTTAACGATAAACTCCGTCAATATAGCTGGCAATTCGTACATAAACTTTATAGTGGTAACAGCCATTGAGATTCCTGGTTTCTGGTTAGCGTTTCTGCTTATGAACGTAATTGGCAGAAAGCCTACGCTGATGATGTCATTTTGGATATGCTCTGCCTGTCAATTTGCTTATCTTTTCGTACCAACTGGTAAGTAGGTGCTAGTTATTATTATTTGTAACGCACAAATGACACAAGATGTTAAGATTAATTGTGAACTTATTTCCAGATTTGTACGGAGCATCGTTGGCCTTGTACCTGATAGGCAAGTGTTCCATTGCCTCTGTGGCCACAGCCATGTACGTCTACACGATCGAGCTGTACCCGACCAAGTACAGACACAGGTTGTTTGCTTTCTCCTCCATGATGGGACGTATAGGCAACATCATCGCGCCACTCACGCCGGCTTTTGTAAGTAAAAACTCTACCATATAATCTCATATACTTATTTATTTATTTTTTTCTTTTATGTATTAAATAAAAATATTCAGTGTGTCTTTTTAGCAATGGCCTTAAGGAGCTACTTTATTTTATTTTTTATTTATTTTATTAATTCGAAGTACCAACAACTATATCTATACAATGAATGCTTACAAATTCAATTAAAACAAAGCCATTTAAAGGTATTCGCAAATGAAAACATATATGATGTTACAGACTTATCATCTAGGAAGTTAAGAAACAGTGTTAATAATATTCAAGTATTAATTGTTGCGTTCGCACTGGGACCAAAAAACTTATTAATAAAGATACGTCTTATCTCTGCAGGTTTTATACAAAATAGATCTAGATCTTTATTCACAAAACTATTACATTCTAAAAGGAAGGTATGTGTGCGGCGGTTTGAGTTCTTGTCGTGGAGTCAACACAACAATGTTATACCTATTTGATCCAAAGTTGTTACCCACTGAATAAAAATATTTGAAATTTTGAATTTTGTCCGACATCTTCAGGGTGATCGACTACCGTTCATCCTATTCGGCGGCATGGCGCTGGTAGCGGGGCTGCTGGTGCTGGTGACGCCGGAGACTCGCGGCGCGCGCTTCCCGGACACCATGCAGCAAGCTGTCCACATGACCAACGCAAAGGCCACGCCACGCTTTCGCTGATTAATACCTGACGAAACATCAGTAGACTCACATACACAAGATTTCAATGAAAAGCTCACGTGCTATCTAGGAGTACCAGCACTAACCTCGTGACTGCGACATCTGTCCGCTGCCACCAGAAGGTGCAATGACGTGTGCTTGTCAACGATCTCATGTATTTTACTGACTGCCATACGCCTTAGAGACATCAACGTGTCCGCGATCAGCATAGTTGTAGTTGGTTAAATAATAATTAGCACGTTCAGAATCATCATCATCATCAGCCGTACGACGCCCACTGCTGGGCATAGGCCTCCCCCAAGGATCTCCACGACGATCGGTCCTGCGCTACTAATACTACGTATAGAACGGCAACTCTCCGCTCCCCACCAGTACCTGAGCTAGGTTTACCTCACCCTCTCTCGAACATATGTAGTTTAGACTTGAATCGAGAAGGCAGCGCGCGGACCGTTTTTTTTTTTAATTTTTTTATCAGTTTAGTTATGGTACGTTCGAATTATGATTATGGACGCCAACGTTCTTTCGTCCGATTCGAATATTTGATTTCATTGTAATTTCTCGCGCTGGCTCGCTTGCGCAGCTATAAATATTTATTTTTCATTGTGATTGTTCATCAAAACATGGTAAATAATTTACAATAAAATTGAACCTAAGCTAAATGCTTAATGTAAAAATAATGTCAATGCAATTAATAAGTTCAGTGACTTTTAAGTCAAGTGTAAAGTCTATTTTATTTATAATGTGAACCTTCATTGTTCAAATTTCATGTAAGTACTTATATGATTTGTGTCTGTGATTTGTGTAATAAATAAATAAATAAATATTAATCGATTATTATAAAAGCATCTTTCATAAGTAGTACTACCAACCTAAGTAAGTAATGACGGTTAAATTAGGTATTGTATTGGCAGCCCTCAGACGTCACACACATACCTAGTTACGCCTGTTGATAATGTCAATGTGTGTAGTGTCTGTGTAGAACGAGGTTCTTTCTATGAAGTGTCCGGGGTGTGCCTTCAGTCCGAAAGCAGGTGACTATGCAAAATACTGGGGTTACATAGTCGGTTTTAAATACCTATTTATATTTTGTAAATAATTTAGTAGTTAAAGACAATTTATTAAGTGAATGTGCAATTTTATAATTTGATATCGTCAAATATATTATCATATCACATTTTGTCTTCATTTTGATAATATAATGTCGTATTTCCCGTTACGTATTATAAAATTTTATCTTATGACGAAGACAATTTGATAAAGTGTAATGTGTCAAACAAATACGCGTATGACATAATTATCTTAGTGTTAAAACATTTGGTAATGATTAGAAATACAAATAATAAATCTACTCTGCCAATCGGTAGGGTAATAGACCCTCACGCTCATCATAATATACTTCATCATCACCAGCCCAATAACGTCCCCACCGCTGGGGCACGGGCCTTCCCTATGGATGGATGGATAGGGAGATCGGGCCTTAAACCACCACGCGGGCACAGTACGGATTGGTGGTTATTAACGACTGCTAATGCAGCCGGGACCAACGGCTTAACGTGCCTTCCGAAGCACGGAGGAGCTCGAGATGAAAACTTTTTTTGTGGTCACCCATCCTATGACCGTCCTTTGCGAAAGTTGCTTAACTTCAACAATCGCGGGCCGAGCGCGTTTACCGCTGCGCCACCGAGCTCATCCATAAATATACTTAGTAACATGTTATTATATCTCGTACTTATACATAAGAAAATGGCCGTAAAGCAGCAGCATAGAGGACTAAATATTTTTCGTGTTGTAGATTTGCCGCAAATGGCATTAACTACCCTACTAACTAGGCCGGACAAAAGGGGCCTACAATAATGACATCTATCGATAAGGTACTAACAATGTAGGATGAATTTCATAGTTCAGTCGTGCCATCATAGAGTAAATAACTACCTAAGTACGTAAAAGTAAAATCAACTGAGACGCCTCAAATGCACACAGTAGCCGATAACATGTACTTATGATGGAATTAACTCCTCTAAAATTATACACACTTTGTTATCTCCTTAAATATAATGTTTCATCTGTTCAACAAAACTTGTTCATTACTTCTCTCTGTGAATTTAATACACATAACTTAAGAAATATTACGTTAAATTGTGTAATTATTGAAAGAATAAAGGAAATATGGAGGAAAATAATAAGTTACAAATAGAAAATGAAGAGTTGGTTGCGAAACCGAAGCTGGACCTAGACCGGATCCTGATAGAGGAGGTGGGTCAGTTCGGGCGGTACCAAGCGCGGTTCATGGCCGTGTCGTTGCTGATGGTGCTCTCCTTCGCTACACTCTCTGCTGAGTTTATATTCACATCTGCTAGGGTACGGACTAGGTAAGGTGGAAATATTTATTTTAACACAATAAGGGATCAGTAAAATTCAAAATTCAAAAAAATATTTTTCAAAATTGGTCAGCGATTTTTGAACGTCAAAAATTAAATTACATTATTATGTAACTAGCTGTAAAACTACTACCACATCGGAATCTGTAACGCTGAGGGAAATACGTGGCCAGAAAACCTCAGGGCCCTAGTCCTACTGTTTCATGTTTTCCTTTCTTTTTTTAAATCCAGTTTGTATTACATAATTTATAAAATTAAATACAAAAGTATTACAATTACAGTCGGTGGAAGGAAAGTGAAAAATAAAGAGTTTATGTTGTAGTAGAAAGTTGAATGCCCACAAGAAGCGCTGGGTGTTTGGTAAAGGACTGGAACAACCTGCTGAAGTATGTGTGTCTCCGTTATTACAATCTTAGAATCATCCAAGCTAGAGTGAATGGACATTGACTTAAATAGCATGTCCCACTGAACGATACATCTCCTAGTGGTGGTATTTAAATAAAAAATACACAAAAATATATAATCAATATGAAGTGTAAATAAAAATCAATTTCTTTAGGTGTCTAATTCCGGAATGTGAAAATTCTACCGAGAACATCCAATTTGCTGCGGAGTGGCTGAGTCACGCACTACCGAACACTAGCACCGGGTACGACAACTGCCGCCGCTTCGCCCGCGCCGCCGCCAACGACACTTCACCTGGAGACTCCAGCACAGACAAATGTTCTATCACATTCTTTGACATAACCACTACAGAGCCTTGCGAAGCGTACGTTTACGAAAATACTAACACTGTAGTTTACGACGTGAGTATAAGGTTTGATTACTTCTGTTGATACCTTGAAACGTAAAGAAATAAATTGAATGTTTGCTGAAGACAGTTCGGTCTGGCCTGTGACGAGTGGCGCCGGTCCCTCATCGGCTCGATGCGCACGCTGGGCACGTTGTTCGCCATGCCGCTCACGGGGTACGTGTCCGACCGCTGGGGCCGCCGCACCGCGCTCCTCATCAACCTCGTCAACATCGGTGTCATCGGACTCTCCAGGTACTGGGCCACATCCTACATCGCCTTCATCGCCGCTGAGTTCCTGGAAACTGCTCTTGGCTCCGGCATCTACACGTGCATCTTTATTATCAGTAAGTACACAAATATTAAAAAGTAAATATTATTATAGATCTACCAATCCCATGATTTATCATTTACTTACGTTCCAATTCAACAACCAACTCAAATAATTTAAAAGTTATTCATATTATGAACATGTGGAAACTGCCCGTTCTAAAATACTGAACAGATAAAATTATCAATAATAAATAAATTAAATTCAAGTTATCCCAACTTTTTATTTTTATTCCTTCTCAGTAACGGAAGTGGTGGGCCCCAAATACCGCGTGGCAGCAGGGGCCATGTACAGCACGTTCTTCGCGCTGGGTCACGTCGTATCAGGACTTATTGCAACAGTAGTTCCCAACTGGCGACACTTTACCTTGGTTCTCTACATCACCAACCTCACGTGTACACTTGTCACTATTTGGTTTACTACAGAGTCCGTTCGATGGTATATTACTAAAGGGCGAACCGACAAAGCCGAAAAATTGTTAAACAAAATAGCACGAGTCAATGGCAAACAACTATCGGAGACGTCATTTCAAGCTCTAAAACTGACTGCGAAGATTAGTAAAGAGACACAGATGAAGAAAAAGGAGAAAATGATTAAAGAACCGCGGCTGATTGTTCAAGTGTTCAATCACAAACCTATCTTGCTGCGATGCGTGGTGGCGCCGGTGTGGTGGATGACGTTCTCGTTCATCTACTACGGTCTGACGATAAACTCCGTGACGCTGTCTGTCGGCAACAAGTTGGTGAACTACCTGTGTGTGTCGTTGTTCGAAGTGCCGGGGTTCTGCGCGGCGTATGCGCTGGTTAACCGGGTGGGCCGCAAGCCGGTGCTGGCCGGCGGATACTGGCTTTGCGCGCTGGCGCAACTTGGATTCTTACTCACACCTGCTGGTAAGCTATTACAATAGCGGAATTACTTTAAACAGATACTCAATCTCAGAATAAATAAATCGCCTTCAAAATAGTCAAAGGTCCCTAAAGCTGCAGGAGTGAAAATAGGTGTTTATAAGAGAATTGTGCGCATGCGCAATAATAGGACATAATTGTATTTACTTTACTTACATTATCTTTGAAACGTATTTTTTGTTTCAGGTCACTCCAAAATCTCCTTGGCTCTATACATGGTTGGCAAAGGCAGCATTTCCATGGTGGTGACGTCACTGTACCTGTACACATCGGAGCTGTTCCCCACCGCGCACCGCCACTCGCTGGTGGCCTTCTGCTCCATGCTGGGCCGGGTCGGCGCCATCCTCGCACCGCTCACACCCGCCTTCGTAAGTGCAACTAGATTACAAACTTTTAATCCAATCATTTTGTCACTGAAATTGGTTCAGATTGATAGTAATACTAATGATAAAACTGATGATTAACCTAAACTGAGGAGCTCGGTGGCGCAGCAGTAAACGCGCTCGGTCTGCGATTGTTGAAGTTAAGCAACTTTTGCAAAGGACGATCATAGGATGGGTGACCACAAAAAAAAGTTTTCATCTCGACCTCCTCCGTGCTTCGGAAGGCACGTTAAGCCGTTGGTCCCGGCTGTATTAGCAGTCGTTAATAACCATCAATCCGCACTGGGCCCGCGGGATGGTTTAAGGCCCGATCTTCCTATCCATCCATAGGGAAGGCCCGTGCCCCAGCAGTGGGGACGTTAATGGGCTGATGATGATGAATCTAAACTTGTGCTAAGTCAAAAGTCAACCTGATAATAGTAGATCTTAAAATAAAAATCTACTGCTTCTGTCAGATGATGACGTGTCAAGGATTTGGTCCTTTAATGAGCACATACATATTGTAAGCGATTGTAAACCGGACACGTTCGACGCACCAGCCCGTCGTCAGCACGTGATAACATAAGGAAAAATAACATAACAATTGCTTCATTAAGTGATACTGTCTACATAGAGATTTGAATAGATAGCAGTAAGCTAGATCAAAGTCCTAAATGACATGATTGGCGAATGCACTATAACCACGACAGTGAAACCGTAGTAGACTGGAGAGTTTAGTGGCATAATCACACATAAGTATAAACGGACGGGTGTTGTCGTATGTTTGTTGCAGGGTGCGCAGCTGCCGTTCATGTTGTTCGCGGGCATGGCGACGCTGTCGGGGGTGCTGATACTGCTGACGCCGGAGACGCTGGGCTGCCGACTGCCAGACACCATGGAGGACGCGGCCACCATCGGACGGGACAACACTATATGATTACAATATTGTTGTGTAGCTAATATAATCTGACACTTTTCGTAGTGGATGTACGTACCAAAGATAGAAAAAATACAATCAGATTGTAATAATAAATGAATAAATAAATAATATCACAAATTACACAAAGACAAATTAATAATAGTTACATTACACAAATCATAGCTCAATCATATAAAATATGGCGGGCGTCTGAAATAATAGGACCTTCTTAGTATAACCCACGATACATCGCCTAATATAACTATTTACTGTTTGTTTCCCTAGGCACTACTGCTTGGCGCTACCAGTCGAGTCATAGGAGACTTTTCTTTCCCGTGACACTGTAGTCTAAATGCCCACGCTTGGCCTAGGACTGAGTTATAATCTTGGAGCTTTCAAAGCTAGAATGAATAAGCATTTGTTAGGTAAGAGTATCTCATTTAGGCCACTATCCCTTAGGCCCGTAAAATTGTGGTCAAACGCAAAAGTCCTATAAACTTAATAAAAGGCTTCGATTTTTTTATCAATGGCAGGAATTGTATAAATGACGTTGAAGTTTAAGATTTGATAGACGTCACACACTACGCTACTATGTAGGCATCAACTCCAGATGCAATAAACAAATAAATGGACATAAAATTATCGCCTTATCGTTTTTATTACAGCGATGTCACAATGTTTTATCCATGTCCAGGGTACAGGGTGTTGTTACCGCATACTTTGCAAAGAAATAATAAAAATTAAAAGAAATCAGAATCATTGAGATCGGTCATCCACCTCACAACTCACACGCTAGAAGAAGAAGACTAGAAACAGGAATGTACCCAGCATGTATCATTGCACACCGATTTGCATATTACAGGAATGCACATCAACCAAAGTTTTCATTATAAATCTGTATTTTCTGGATTCTATTCGTCTAGTCAGGCCTCCAGCATTAACCTCATCCACAGGGCGCCGTTGCAACAATCTTTCTTTGACCAGTGACCTTTTACAGTTTAAAGTGTAACATACTTAGTGCTTTATCATTAAATTCATAATAATCTAAATTAAAATTACAACTCATTCCCTGAGCCTCAGGAATATTTGCAGAGGCACGCACTGATAGCTTTCACGCCATCATTAGGTAGAAAGCGGCCTCTATGATGCAGCCCCTTTGCGATAGCCACAGCACAGTCCTGAATATGATCGCTGCACGACCAGACCGTCTCTTTCAGAAAGACTGCGTCGAGAAAGCCATATTAATAAGTACTAACATTACTAGCCTAGGTTAGGACAATTGTAACCAACAATTTAACAAAATTATGGATGTAATTTCTGAAAAAAAAAAATTATGACATATACATCTAATTTCTTTTTAAATCAGCTGTATACGAAACAATGACATTGCATTCGCTGGAATTTAAATAGATTTTATAGATAACAAAAATGTCGGTTATCTTTGATAAAATACTTTAGCTAGGCAATATAATTTATTGTATACCAATTCGTGGTCCAGGCATGATCAATTAGAATACATACATCATTAACAGTATCATCATCAAATCGATAATACATAAAAAAGGGTTGAGAACTTTAAGTTCATTTGAGTGCGGACCACGCAGTCAATAGCACCAATACTTGCATTCATTAAAAATATTTTAAGTATATTACAAATGCAAAATTTTCTGAAATAATATTACAATATTTGATGAGTTTTCTTAAATAATTACTTAAAAAGTTTTATAACGATGGAGAAGACAGAAGAAACCCCGCAAGAGCCGGAGATAGAAAAGTCTCGCGAGGAGTCGTCACAGGCGGTGGACCTGGACCGCATCCTGATCGAGGAGTTAGGGCAGTTCGGATTGTACCAGCTACGAGGGTTGTTGTTGGCTATAGTGGTGGTAGTGTTCGGCGCGTGGGCCGCCGTCGAGTACATTTTCACCACCGCCAGAATTGAAACACGGTCTGTTAAAGTTTTAATTTTAAGTTTTAGACATTATGTGTTAACTTTTTTAAGAATAATAAATATCATGTTCTGTTATGTGTAGATACTTACTAAATTATCATAGTCCTGATGTCAGATTTCGTTTTTAATTTAGCAGTATTTGTTTTAACTATTTACTTAGCAATTTATTAAGTTTGAAATCGCAGTTACGTAATGAGGTAGGTCAGGAGGCTCAGACTCAGACTGTTTGATATTTATCGCTAATAAAAAAAAAACTTGTCAATTTACATGCAATATGATTCGTCGTGGAGATCCTTGGGGGAGGCCTATGCCCAGCAGTGGGCGTCATACGGCTGATGATGATGATGATTCGAACTCGATCACACTCACATATTTTCTACCAATAACTATTGCTGTATCCTACGAGTACTTTATTGTCGATGGGACTTTGATTTGCCATCATTCTGTGGTTAATGCAATTCTTGGAACCCGGAAATTAATTTAAAATATTTCAATGAATTTACAGATGCCTGATCCCGGTGTGTGAGAACGCCGCGACAGTTGAGTTCTCTCCATCGTGGCTGGGCAACGCCGTGCCGCTGACAGACAGCGGCAGGTTCGACAACTGCCAGCGGTTCGCCAACACCAGCGCCACCGATGTCACCGGCACCTGCCCCGCCCTCCTCTTCAACCAGAATAATGTCATCTCTTGCGAAGAATACGTCTACGCTAATGCAGAAACTGTTGTGTACGATGTGAGTTTTGTGCTTTTCTTTTATGCTTTTCTAGTTTTCATGTTGACGCAAAGGTGTATAAGTGTTTGATTGCTACCTAATATTCAAACATACATCTTTTAATGCTTTCGAATTCGCTATATCTCCATAGGTATGTAATAAAAAATAAAAAAGAAAACTTATAACCAATGGTTGAATAACCTAAAATAGTTTCGTCGGCATCAGCTTCCAACTCTTTAAATTAAATACTTAAGCATTTTTTTTTCCATAGAGTAATGAAAATGGAGGCGTTTACTCCACGGACAAGAGCGCAGCTCTTAAATAGAGAGAGAGAGAGAGAGAGAGAGAGAGAGAGAGAGAGAGAGCTTCTTTATAAGTCACCTTTCGTTTCCCTTTTCTTTATTGTTGAGTTTGGTCCATGTAACCTTTCCTTGGTTTTCTGTTTCCTTATTTTTGTTAGTGTACCACTACATATTGGTGTGCTTACAGTACGACCTGGCATGCGACGAGTGGCGCCGGTCGCTGATCGGGTCTGTGCGCACAGTGGGCGTGCTGCTGGCGATGCCGCTAACGGGCTACGTGTCAGACCGCTGGGGCCGCCGCACGGCCCTCGTGCTCAACGCCGTCAACACCGCCTGGCTCGGCGCCATACGCTACTTCGCCAACACCTACATCGGCTTCCTTATCTCGCAGTTCACTGAAGCCATGTTTGGTGCCGGTGGCTTTAACTGCACTTACATCTTAGGTAAGGTCTTGAGCTTTATTACTGTAAGCAAGCAATATTTTATTTATATGGAATGAACGGCATCATCCGGTTTTATTGTTGAAACACGCTTCCAGTCTTCCAGGCTATGTGCATTTTTAAGTATCACTGATGTGATCATTATATATATGATCATTGGATATCTTCTACGTGTTAAACTTTATATTCTAGATACACAATAGATAATTACTACATGAGCAGAAATTGTATTGATTACAATATTAATTACAAAGAGATCGGTAGATAAAATTATGTACTTACCTACATTATTAAAGTGATTCCCCTGAGTATTAATGCGCATAGTAGGTACATATATATATATGATCAATATAAACATATAATGATACCTTTTACAGTATACAACTTTTTATCGTATTTTAAAACCCTGATGAAAAATGTTTTATTTGGCAGTTATGGAGTTGATGGGTCCTAAGTACCGCGTGGCGGCTGGGGCGACCTTGAACACATTCTTCGCCGTGGGTCAGGTCACCATGGGTCTAATCGCGTGGGGCGTGCCCACGTGGCGGCAGCTCACACTCGCTCTCTACGTGCCGCAGTTCATCACCATCTCTTACATTTGGATCATGGCTGAATCTGTCCGTTGGTATATGAGTAAGGGCCGATACGAGGAGTCGGAAAAAGTATTGCTCGAGGTGGCTCGAGTGAACAAGAAAACATTGTCAATGAAATCTCTAGAAGCGCTGCGTGAGAGCGCGGAAGAGGAGAAGCGTCGGCAAGAACTGGCAAAAGCGCAAAAGGCGCAGGAGCCCCTACTACTGGTGCAACTGTGGCGCAACAAGCGCGTTCTGCTGCGCTGCTGCGTGTCGCCCGTCTGGTGGATCACCACCACCTTCATCTACTACGGCCTCTCCATCAACTCGGTCAACATGTCTGGCAACAAATATCTCAACTATGTAGCGGTGTCGGCCGTAGAGATTCCTGGTTTCTGGACGTCATTCCTGCTCATGGGCATAGTTGGCAGGAAACCAGTTTTGATAGGTGCGTTTTGGATTTGCGCTGCTTGCCAAGTTGCGTACATTTTTATGCCTAACAGTAAGTACTTTTTAAAACTTGTCTTAACATTCTTCTGAATTGTTTTTACTACGGACAATAAATATAAAACCTGAAATCTGCCTTGCAGACCTGTACGGGGTGTCGCTGACGGTGTATTTGATTGGCAAATATGCGATCGCAATGGTGATGACAGCAGTGTACGTGTACACGGCCGAGCTGTACCACACCAAGCACCGCAACACGCTCTTCGCCTTCGCCTCCATGATGGGCCGTATCGGCGCCATCGTCGCGCCTCTCACACCCGCATTTGTAAGTCTACTTATTTTCTTATCTAACCTATTTGATCCCACTCGGTAAAGGCCTCTTGCTTCTTTCACTACTCTCAACTTAGCGAAATCTCCGGCCAATCTCGTTGTCACACTATAAGCGTTGACTGCATCATCATCATCAGCCGTACGACGCCCACTGTTGGGCATAGGCCTCCCCAAGGATCTCTGCATACTACGTTGACTGCATACTACAATTTATGTACTACTAGGTACTAATTTTACATACATGCTCATCTTATTAACAAGTTCCTTACTGCTATTGCAAGTTCAATTTGCTATATTACAGACCTAGTGCTTAGTTATGATCATGTGGAGTTGAGTTTAGACAACCATGCTTATCGGTGCGTCGCGTCGTCGAGTGTATAACAATTAAAAAATCGCAACTCGCGCGAATGTTGTGTTGTGAAAGATCGGTTAACGATTCCCTATCGCACAAGAGATAAGGTAATGACCTTCAGGATGTCAGTCTGTACAATAACCTGTGGGATTGTTTCAAGGGCGCGGCGACATTCGAGCAATTGCCGTTCGTGTTGTTCGGCGGGTTCGCGCTGGTGGCTGGTCTCCTGGTACTCCTCACGCCAGAGACGCTCGGAACTAAGTTCCCCGACACCATCGAGGAAGCCAACGACATGGGCCGGACCAAGAACACCTCCTGAGAGTGCTGGCAACCTGCGTCCCAGAGGGAAGCTGCGTAGCTTAGATATAAGAAAAAACAAATATTCCCAATTGGGCTGGTCAGAGGTACATCCATCGCAGGAGTACCCATTCATCACCGAGTTGTTTTTTAGATCAACGTAATTCCGTGGTCTTGGTAAAAGAATAACGACTGGTGTTAAAATAATATATTGGATTTACACTAAAAGCGTACCATAATCTCATTCTGTATTTTATAATATAACCTATAACAAACAATTATTTGTTTCTATTTATAACAAAATTGTATTTTTTAATAATAAAAATACAATTTACGATATTATATCTTACTTAACTTGACCTAAAACCAACATAATTAAAGTTATACTAGTACAGCTTTTAGGTAATTACTAATTTACAAAGCGCCTTACAAATTAATGTGTAGTGTATTTTTGAGGGCTGGTGAGGTCGGTTATCTCACAGCCAACACAACAGAAGAAGTAGTGTTTTTTAACCTTTACCATCCAGGAAAAGGATCACGGCATCATATTACTTGAAAGCGCACTTTAGCTTTCCATAATATAAATTAGAATAAATACAAGCTCACGACTAAATTCCAATACAGACATAGTATGATGAACTAAGTAAGTAGTACCTATACGCGTTTCACCGAGCCTTAATAGACCAATGTGATATAGCTTGGTGGTAAACCGTATCGCCTTGTGTAATGGTCGATAACCAACTGTGTTATTAATACTTGTTTCTTGTGAAATTTTAAAATATCGATTACATTTTACGAGCTCTTACTCTTCATCTACAACCGACTTATAACTTCAGCATCACTAGCTCTGTGCCCTGGTTTCGCTTGTCGTTGGTCTGTCTTACCGATGTGTTCAGCTTCCTCCATGGTGTCCGGCAGTCGGCAGCCGCGCGTCTCCGGCGTCAACAGCATCAGCAGCCCTGATATGAACGACATCCCTCCGAACAACACGAAGGGCAAGTGCTCCCATATTGTCGTTCCCTAAAAAATATATGATTATTTTTATCAGCTGCAAGGCAACACAAATAAACATTAACAAAGAACCTACATTAACCTACTGGTACCAGAGGGCCTAGCCACGGTACACACGTTGTACACAACGACAAGGATGATACTTCAAATCGTCTCAGTTCCAATAGGTAATTGAGTTAACGAAAAGATATACGTATGCAACTTAGCGGGCCCCAGTAGTATTATATGCAGACAGTCACATTGATGATTATATTTCCAAAGACTTAACTTGAGGACTTTGGTAACTAAAACTCCTCAATATATTGCAGCATATCGATTCAAAATTATTTTACCATCTGCTTGCACTTACGAGAGCGGGCGTGAGCGGCGCGACGATGGACCCGAGGCGGCCCATCATAGAGGAGTATCCGAACAGCCGGTGGCGGTGCTGCGTGGGGAACAGCTCCGACGTGTACAGGTACACCGCCGTCGCCACTATCGCGATGCTGTACTTGCCCACCAGGTACACCACCAGCGACGCCCAGTACATATCTGAACAATAACACACTCATTCAAGCAATTACATTAAACAACTAATCGAAGTATAGAAATTTA
Source organism: Pectinophora gossypiella (assembly GCF_024362695.1). Classification (NCBI taxonomy): domain Eukaryota; kingdom Metazoa; phylum Arthropoda; class Insecta; order Lepidoptera; family Gelechiidae; genus Pectinophora; species Pectinophora gossypiella. The sequence goes on from NC_065415.1 coordinate 16,566,459, forward strand.
CCCACCATCAGGCATAACAATAAATGCTATCTGACTCGCCGCACAGATCCAATAAGCTCCAATGTTGACTGCTTTCCTGCCAATGCGGTCAAACAGCACCATCGCAGTCCAGGCCCCGGGGATCTCCACCGCCGAGACCGTCACGTAATTCAGGTAGCGGTTACCGGAGATGTTCACCGCATTGATGGACAGCCCGTAGTAGATCAGCGTCATGGTGATCCACCACACCGGCGTCAGTAGGCAGCGCAGCAATATCTTCTTGTGTTGAAACACGAGCACGATCAACCACGGTTCATTGCTACTACTCTTCTCAGCTGTCCTCTTCTTCTGCTCTTCTGCTGCAGATCTCAACTCAATGAGTGACTTCTCAGATAATTGTTGTCCGTTCGTTTTAGCGATTCGTCTAAGACCTGCTTCTGCTTCTTCGTATCGGGCCTTGCTCAGATACCAGCGATTAGATTCTGGCAGTATCCAAAAGTACGTCAAGAATAGCAGCTGCGGCGCGTAGATGACGAGCGTGAGGTGCCTCCAGTACGGCAGCGCCCATGCTAGCAAACCCAAACAGACCTGGCCCGTCGCGAAGAAAGAAATTATTAAGCTGCAAGTTGCTACGCGGAATTTTCTCGGCATCGATTCTGCGACTGTAATGAGAAGATTTCATATAAGTATGTATTATTTGTATAGTTTCTACAAAATTGATAAGTACTTAAGTAAACTCACTAACCCCTATGAGGGTAGATAGTCCAAATTCGTCAGAATAAGAAACACACTTGGCCACAAAGTGATCTTTTGGTATGATGATCCCAATTCAGCCGATTTACTTGGGATTTAAGATATTATTAATATACAAACAACAAGAAAATTCTAAAACTTGAAACTTTCACCTCCCGAACAAAGACAAACTTAGTAATGCGGTCGAGTTTCAAACATATTGTATAGCAATTATATTGAACAAAATGAAAAGATAAGTTTGTCGAGCCGTAGCTTGGTTGACAGCGCGTCGTTACTAGACGATGCATTTTACACGCCCAGGACGTTAAGAGGGTGCACAGTCTAGGAAAATTACCTATTGCACACTCGCACACGCATTAGGCGTATAGATAATATGAGGCTTGGCAGTTATGCTACCATCACATTAGTATAAGGTGGGAAAACTATTTCGCTAACTTGGACCTTTCTTTCGTAGGACCTTGGACGTAAATAAGGTAATAAAATTGGCTGGTTTTTTTTTTTCATTCTGTTACATAGTTCTTGAAGTAACGAAACGCCCAAGCCTAAAACGTAGAATTTGAGAACTTAGGGTTTGTATAGTTAGAGCGTATAGTATAATTATAAGCTTGGCTCTACATGAAATCTGATAACTTTTTGACATTGCGATCGATATGATCTCGTCTTGGCGTAATTGTATATGAAAAGGTTTTTGTTGGGATCTTTTATTTTCGTCAAAGATATGAAATGAAATGGCCAGATTTAAAGAATTCACCCGGTATATTAATAGTAACACTTACCCATAATATAACAGCAGCTTGCAATGGCTCCAGAGCCAAATGCAGACTCGGCGAACACGGAGATGATGAATCCGACATATGTGTTGGCGAAGTAGCGCAGCAGGCCGATCCAGCCGGTGTTGACGAGGGTGATGGCGAGTGCGGTGCGGCGGCCCCAGCGGTCGGACACTATGCCGGCCAGCGGCAGCGACACAAGCGCGCCCGTCGTGCGGATCGAGCCCACGAGCGACCGCCGCCATTCGTCGCATGCTAGACCTAACTAGAAACACGACAAGCAGTTTTAACTTCCAACACTGCGGGTTGATGGAGACACAGATTCGAGTAAATTTAGAAATATAAATAAACAAGTCACTAATCGTTCAAAACATATTCTCTAATTAAAAAAATCTAAAACTAAATCTAAAACTACGTCTTTAAATCAGAATACATTAATCAAAGCTCACTGTATAAACGGCGGAATCAGTATTCTCGTAGACGTGTTGTTCGCAGTCGACGATGGTGGTGGTGTCGAAGAGTGCAGCAGGGCAGGTGCCGTCCGCAGCCGCAGCGCTGCTGTTGAAGCGCTCGCAGCTCGCGAAGCCGTCGCCCTCACTGGGCACCGCGTTCAGGATCCACGACGGAGCAAACTCTTGCTGGCTACCAGAACTCTCACACTCCGGAATGAGGCACCTGAGAATGAAGCAATGCAACAAAATGAGGGATATCGTACAAAATATAACTCGCTGACTTGTAATTTCTTTAATATTCTCTTAACATAAATCTATATACAAGGGCACGGCACTTGCAAATTCGGTCTTATATTATTTAAAATATTTTCACGGGCAGGTTTCCTCACAGCGTTTCCTTCTACCTGAAGCAAGAGATAACAAATTACTTACGCAGATTCAATGCTAATGTTCCCAAACTAATGAGAATTGGAAAACTCGCGATTCGTAAGTTTTTATGAATGCAACAAAGTATCACTATAATTTATAAAAATAGAGTTGAATATCAAATGTAATTCGGTACCTGGTGTTGACCCTACTGGAGGTGAAAATGAACTCGCTGGTGGAGAGAGCGGCGCAGACGGTGGCCACGGCACACAGCACCATTACGCGCAGCTGGTGCCAACCGAACTGGCCCTCCTCGCGCTCCAGCAGCTCCTCCAGATCCACCGGCGGTGGAGAACTCTTCTCCGGCATGTTTACAAAATTATTTTAATTCAAGAATGCGGAACTAACTGGTTAAAGAGAAATGACAAGTTTTGGAGGGCAGTGAGCAAAATTTTTGAAAATTAGGTCACGAAAACACGAATTCTTTAGCCTGCATGTAGGTATTATGTGACAGGAGACGAAATATAGTAACGACCAACTCTTTTATACCACGACAATAAGATAAGTGCTCCAATAACGCGATTTAGTTTATATTTAATATAACAAAGATAAAACTAAATTATCCAGTCAATTACACGTGCTTGAACGCTCTATCAATCTTTAGCATACTTCCACAAGTTCATAAGTACACATTCCGTCTATAATCTATCATTAAACTCATGAATCATGTCTTAAAGATACTTCCACATAGCAAATTATTACAAATTAATTGTAAACAATACACCATGTAAATGGACAGTGTGCCAGAGCCCCTATTGTTATCTTCTGTTTTGCAAGATCAGACGGTCGTAAATATAATCTTAGATAACATTCAATATCTGTATACGGGAGGACATATTAACTTAATGGAACATAAGTAATAAATTAACAATAAGTACGATATATTTTAAAAGATTCCATGTCTTGGTATTTGCAATCCTAACGTGTCCTCTGTATCAGAAAAAGTCATACTTTTAGTATGAAACGAAGTCAGGACATAGAGCAACACGGGCCTCCGACGGATCGGTGGTTCGGACTAATGATTGATCGATTAATCCAAAACCATTGTTAGAATTTATGTCATGATGCGCTTGCCTCCAAAAATAAGATTCGGTAAAATTGTACCCGAGCCAAACTCGGGTCGAGTGGCTAGTAGAAAATAAAACAAGACCTAAAATCCTCAAGACGTCAAACCAAATTATCTAATTTGGAAATGATAAAAAATATCAATATTTACTACGTGACGATAATAATTCATATGGCTTTAGACCCCCTCGTTAGAGCAGTCCCACATAACCACGATATGTGGAAACAAGTGAAAATATACAAAGAAACATAATAAATCAAGAAAATAAAAATTAAGAGAGACTTGCAGCTTAATAAAAGTATTATATTTTTCATAATAAAATATATTATATTTTTGTGATCTCAAGGTGCAGTGTTATGAGAGTTGTATGAAAATAGTAAACATCAAACTTAAGACGTTCCTACCCCGAATGAATTACCTGTGCTGGTGTATCCCGTAGAGCAATATGGCCTCGGTGGAGGCCCTTTTGGCGCGGGAGGTGGGTCAGCTGGGCCGCTACCAGGTGCGAGTGTTGCTGCTCTGTGGCGCAGCCTCCATACTCTCCGCCTTCAGCACTAACGAGTTCGTCTTCACCACCGGCAGAATCGACACCAGGTAATATTCCTCTATCATATATACTTCATATTCTTTCATTACCTATATACGTATTTATAAACTCACATAGTGGTGTGAGCAGAGAAGGCAGTAGCTTAAAAACCATCGACAGAAAACTCGCAATCACTTTCAGAAGTGAACAGTGCGTTGAACTTATATTCTGCTTCATGTGAATAACATTAAATTATATGACTTGTTACAGTGGCAACAATATATAGTAACTTTTTTTACAAATTTATCAAAAACTGCATTTCATTATAATTGTTGGTCGATTAATAATTTGTAGATGCCTCATTCCGGAATGTGAGAACCCTGATGAAGCTGTGTTTGCTCCGTCGTGGATCCTGAACGCAGTGCCCAGTGAGGGCGACGGATTCACGAGCTGCGAGCGCTTCAACAGCAGCGCGGCAGCTGCGGCCGGCACCTGCCCTGCTGCTCTCTTCGACAGCACCACCATCGTCGAATGCGAACAATACGTCTACGAGAACACCAACACAGCCGTTTACACCGTGAGCCGTTTCTACTATTCCAATTTGTTCAGTTCTTGTTAGTTTCAATGTTTTGCGATAATAAAGTACTTAACTTGAAAGTTGTTTGTAAGCATACCTATTTTGAAAGAATTACTTGTATAAAGGTAGTAAATTTTGTAAAGAAACCGTTATTAGGCAAGAAATAATATTAAATAAAAAGTGGCATTTCCAGTTGGAGCTAGGCTGCGACGAATGGCGCCGGTCGCTGTTGGGCTCGGCGCGCACGGCGGGCGCGCTGGTGGCGCTGCCGGTGGCGGGCGCGCTGGCTGACCGCTGGGGCCGCCGCACCGCGCTCGCCCTCGTCGCCTTCAACACCGCTTGGATCGGCCTACTGCGATACTTCGCCGCCACATACATCGGGTTCATCATCTCCGTCTTCTTCGAGTCAGCGCTCGGAGCAGGAGGAATACTAGCTTGTGGCTACATTTTAAGTATGTACTTTTGGACTTTAAAGAGAATGCTGTAAAAAAGTCTATAAGTATGTATTTTTAACAAATATTTTTTTAACAGTCTTGGAAGTCGTTCCAGCTAAGTACCGGGTTATAGCTGGCACTATGTCCAACAGCTGCTTCGCTATGGGTCAAATAATTCTCGGACTGCTTGCGTGGGCCGTGCCGAATTGGAGACACCTTACTCTAGTTTTATACACGCCACAACTCCTTGCAATTACTTACTTTTGGATTATGCCCGAGTCGATCAGATGGTACCTGAGTAAAGGTAAATACGAAGAGGCAGAAGCTGCGCTTAAAAATATTGCCCAGATTAATGGAAGAAAAGTATCTGCAAAGACACTGCAAGAATTAAGAGAAGCGGCGGAAGAGACGGAGCGGATAACTGCGATAAAATTGAAAGAAAATGATAGTGAACCATGGTTACTCATGAAGGTATTCCGCCACAAGGCAATATTGTTGAGGTGCTTGGTGGCGCCGGTGTGGTGGATCACGATGACGCTGGTCTACTACGGTCTATCGATCAACGCGGTGAACATCTCTGGGAACCAGTATCACAACTATATGGTGGTGGCGGCGGTGGAAATCCCCGGGTTTTGGAGCGCCATGCTACTCGTGGAGCGGGTGGGCAGGAAGCCGGTGCTCATGATGGCTTACTGGGTCTGTGCCGCCGGACAGATAGCGTACATATTTATGCCAGCCGGTTAGTAATTATCCGCTATTACTAAGCATTCAGAATCGGCCGAGACGCTGATGATGTTCGCGATTGCAGATCAGTACGAAGCGTCCCTGGCGGTGTACCTGGTGAGCAAGTACGGCATCTCAATGGTGGTGACGGCTATGTACCTGTACACATCGGAGCTGTTCCCCACGCAGCACCGGCAGACCCTGTTCGCGTTCTGTTCCATGATGGGCCGCGTCGGCGCCATTGTTGCGCCGCTGACGCCTGCTCTGGTGCGTAGCATTATCCTATGTCTTTTTACACCTTCAATACTGATTGCCACCTCTACTGCGTTTGATTCGACAACACACGTTTACAGGCGTTATAATGTTTGTTTGATAAGTGTAACATCGGCAGGGTATGTCAGTGTGGGAGCAGCTGCCGTCGGCGCTGTTCGCGGGTATGGCGCTGGTGGCGGGGCTGCTAACACTGCTGACGCCAGAGACGCGCGGCTGCCGGCTGCCAGACACCATGGAAGAAGCTGCACGCATCGGCAAGACTCGACCAAACAGACCCAATGTTGCTAAGATTGTAAGTCGGTTATAAGAAGACAAGGTTGCAGCCTGTCAACAATTTGCTCATGCAGCGAACCTAGAGGTGTATTGAAATGAATGAATATTCATGTTGTTCGATGGACGCTCTTTCAAGATTTATGTACTTGCCAGGTACACCTCGATCACATACATTATTTTTTATAATAATTTAGCAAAAATATTATAGTGACGATGTTGCAAATTGTAAACCTAAAAGAACCGAACTCGTTTCAAATTCATTTACCACGTCTGTACAGTACTTGACCTGTACCAATGACGCTGTTGTGTAATGAATTATTTAATTATTTTAAACAAAATATGTGTGTAGATACTTAATTATACTTAGCAACTAAGTTTCATATTGAATTAGGTATTTAGAAAGTACGTAAATATCGTAAAGTGTTTCATATTGTATTGCATCTTGATAATATCAATTATTATTTTTATTATAGCTATTCGATCGTATAGATTAGACGTAGTCATATAATTTTTATTAGTTTCATTTAAACCTAAATAAAGATTTTACCTATCTAAAATGCGACTTAAAATTTTATAACATCGCGTTGTATAAAATATCAGTTGAAAAAAAAAAAGTTAAAGTCACACTCTTTCAAACAATCACTAAGAACATACTTATTTAAAAAATATAACTGCCCTCATAAGTCGCGGGTACGGAGCATACCACCACATTGTACCACTACTTTCGCACTCTGTGACATGGTGGCGTAAACAATTTTGGGCCCAAATGAATAGAGACGTTGGGAAATAGAGAGTAGAATATAATATTCGTATGACTACTGTGGCTTCTTCTTCAATCTTAGCCCCTTACCTGGCTCATGTAACGAATACACCCTTACTTAAGTAAATAGTAGCCGGGACCGACTGTAGAATGTCCCCTCGGGTCATCTTACTTTCTGACAATCTGGTGATCAGCCTGCAATGTTCTAACCAAACTAGGGATATGCCCCCAACGGAATTCGAACCCGGCATCTTGGGATCCTAAGCCCAACGCTGCTGACTAGTAATTAAAATACTATTGAGCACACGCTGTAGTTCCCCATAATGTTAGAATCCCGGTGCACTAAAACCTCAACTCATCAACTTCCACCGATTCCCTCCCATCAGTTTCCTTTGTTCCCATGACCTAACTTGTACTTAATTAAAACACATAGTAACGGGTTCTTACGGGATATGAGGCTCCCGATATTTCGACACTGTTGCAAGTGTCACGGGATGACTGATGAGATTGGATTAGAGTATGTAGATCCATAATTTTCTCCGGGCAGACACCCTCTTTCTATCTACCCTCTTTCTTTGCCGCGTGTATTTGATACCGGAATATTCGGAACCATCTGAACAATGTATAACATGTACTTACCAACACTTTTAAATAAAAATGTTATAAGGTCTGCAACTCAGAAGCATGGTGTCTATCATCCCTCAAAGTTATCGTTAAGATGTCACTAATACCCTGTATAGCCTTGAATGTAATTAGTCTTTTTGCTACCTAGACTACCAGAGACCAACTCCTCTGTTGTCCAAATATGTTATGAATACTTAATACCCGTAGTCAGAGCAAATAAATAATTAATGTTATCTGTCACATGATCCACAAGTTCGACGTTTTACCGTGATAAAGTTTTGCGAGAGTGTAATTTCTTCAAGCACGACACAATGTCGTCATATAAGCCTAACTAACGCAGGTAACAAAAAATACTCAGCGGCGTTACTCAATAAATATATTGCCATCCCAATGTAGATACAGGTGACATTATAAAATAAGAATCATTATGCCAGTTATTAACAAAAAAAATAATAATTTCAACATTATAATCCACGGGTGGCGTTCAATTTGTTTTAAATCGACCAACAAATACAGGATTTTGACATAGAGCAACACGGGCCTCCGCGATTTGAAAATGGAATTGGTACTTGTAATGAAGAATGGTTTCTGTGAGACCATCGGAATCATTGTCCCAAACGTAAACTGAGTCAAAAGAAGCTGCTGTCCAAGCTGCGTCGACGCTATCATTACAGCTTCTTGAGATCTGGCACAGCTGTTACTGCAACTGGGCACCTTCAGGTCAGATGTCTCAAATTTTGTACCGGGTTCTCACTCCCAATTTGGCCGGCCAAGTAGTTAATACTAATGTAATGCTACGTCATTAAAAATATATTACCAATAAACCTGATTATATATAAATAATAAATCTGAGGCAGATCTACAATAAGTAAATTCTATAAAAAAAAAACAAAGAATACTACAAAGGTCAAAAATTGCCAATGACAATGCTTTTACAAAGTGACACGCTCACTGTCAAAATACCGAAATCTAGTGCAGACATTCTTCGGATAATTTCTTCCATGGGAAAAACTTCAACTCATCCATTCCTGTGCACAAGGACACTACAGTAGAGGCATCAGCGAATTTCCATTAAAATAACATACTTAAGTACTTCGACAATACATATACTTCCCAGGGCCGCAAATGTTGCGCAAGATGATTTTTATAATTAAAAAGTTAATTAGGTAACCACCTGTAAATAATAGATAATATTCCTTCACAAGATAGATAGTCCTGTTCGTACAACGCGTGAATTATATCGCAGCGTTACGGATTCGGATCGGATTCGGCTAGGAATCAAAGCCACTAAATTTGACTTTAAGTAAGTAAGACTTTGAATTCACGTTTTGATCATAAATCATTGATATCACATAGTTTCCAGTATTTGTCCTCGGCTAATGATACGCTCGTCCCCCATTCCATCGACTTAAACATAGTTGGCGAGGAATGTGTGTATATACTATACACCTCTGCCTACCCCTTCGGGGATACAGGCGTGGTGCTATGTATGATAGATAGTTCCTAGAGCGGCGCGGGTCACTCAACCGCCATTACTAGTAAGTATAGCTGATAACATGAGGTCGGAGGGGGTCAGCTTTTGTTTAATTGTATATTTAGGTGCGGGGCGAGTAAGATAAACCTCGCAGATTCATTCTAATATTAGAGAACTGACTAAATCAGCAATCGAGTATCGACTTGTTGGATTGGGTCACGGACCATCTGCATGGACTGGGCACCTCACCACATGGTTCATCACATCCATCTTAGAACTTCAATAGCATAGTGACAAGGTATATTCCGATGACTTGTAGCTCTGGTTACCAATTAGTAGGCAGTTCTTGATAGAACAAGCAGGTCAAGCGAACCTGACAACAAAACAGAGTTCGAGAAACATCTACTAAAACTAAGAATCGCTGTGAAAGAAAACGATTAAATTTGATCTAGGAAGTGCTATCGCTGCTACCTACGGTGAAATAGGTACCTGCACATTGGAATAGAAGTAGGTAGGTTCGGTAAAAATTACTTTCATGTTATTTTTTCTTTTATCCCCCGTTGTTCTCAAATTCAATGGCATTCAAATTACATAATTCTGCAACCAGTAGCAGGGTTTGCAAATCACGATATAAAACTTGATCAGACAACAATAGTTGGAAACCTACTCCAAGGCTTTACGAAGGTGATAATCCCGAAACTGACTGACTGACAGTGTTTCAGATGGTACAAAATATCCTGCAAGTAAGTAAGGGATAAGTAGGAGGTTCAACCCTAGACATGCGCAGTGCGCGGCGGTTGCGCGGGCGCGGCCGGCGCAGAGCGGGCGTGGTTGACGCGCGCACCGCGAGTCCGGCTCGTGCGACCCGCGCCTGCGCACTGCCACACGCCCGCCGACCACACATACATCCAATCAAACTATTTTATTAATATATTATCCGAGTTCACCGTTTTCAAAAATATTAATAGAAATGATGCCTATCACAGGATCTCATTTATGAAAAGCACGAACTAACAGTGTAGGTGCCACAGTCGACTGTGAAAAGTTTAAATTTTAAGTGACAGTTATGAGGATTTTTACGTGAATTTTACGAACAAATATTTGAGGTGAGTTTTATTTCTTAAGTTAAGTAATCGTATTTATTTAGTACCTCTATAATCGGCACACGTGTCTAAATAAATACGAGAGTATTATCATAAATAGTATGCTGTCTTTAATGGGGCTGGATCGCCACCGCCTTCAGTTTTTGTCATTGCAACTAATTGGTAGACAATCCTTGATTGTGGTGTACAGTCAGTCAGTTGTTCACTCACTGCTGAGTATTCTTTGATATCATTTCCTTCTAACTACTTTCCAACTGCCACCATTACGTCGTCCTGTCCATCTAAAATATCCTATCCATCAATAATCTAATTAAAGGCTCCGGTCTCTTCTCGTAATTTTAAACAGGACGCGCAACTTGCATATGAACCATGCAATTGCTGGGACATAGTTGTCAACTTACTCTCCATCACTAAGCATACATCGCAATACTCCTCTGTAGATACCTGTTTATTGTGTCACCAAACATTCATACATTGACAGACTTCTTAATGTGGGTGGCCGCCCTGGTGTGGCTGTGGAGCCATGTAAATAAAATGTTGAACTGTATGGTACGGCGACGGGTTTTCAGTCCGTATGATGAACAATCTAGTGATCCCTTGGGCTACTTCTACTAAGTACCTTCTCGTCTGGGATGATAACCGACGTGGACAGACATTTTAACAACTGAATCTTAAAGTACCTAATGAAAATAATTAAGAGTAGTGGCCAAATAACTCTTTAATCAAAGCGATCTCTTGTAAAATATTCCAAAATCTTAAATCGTTTTATGAATGGCTACAGTAATTTGAACAAACATCATCTGTGCGTAGTTCATAACCTTCAAGTTTTTTTGAATGAGATGTTGGTTTTTGTGAATATTCTGTGCGCAATCGTGCGCATGGAGCTCGGACGCGGAAAGAGAGCAGAAAGGGGAAAATGAGACGTCGTCGGTCAAACTATGCGCCCCGCTGTCGTGGAGCTCTGTGAGACTGTACGTATCGCTACAGAACTACTATATTATCATCAGGTATGTGCACTTGCAGCACTACTTCCTTTTGGAGACAAGAAAATGACAGATTTTAATGCACAACCCAAAAACCGTTACAAAACACTGCCAACAGTCTCATCTCAATTTTATTTCCTTATGTTTTGCTGCCATAAGCCCTTTCGATGCAATTTAAAATCAATGTACTTAATTAAAAAATAATCATAGTCTGTAATGCTGAAACCGGCGTCGCTGCGTGCGCGCCGCGCGTCGCGCTCTAAACACATGTTGCGATCACTATGACAACAATCACGACATCTACGTCACACTTTATCTTGTCACACAAGTCATACTTAAGTTGCTACGAGATATTTTTTCGCCATATAAATTATCTTTATATTCATGTACGGGCACAAGCAATCTAGTTATTAGTACCATATCACATTAACTTTTTTGACAATTTGAAACATTGATGATACTATAGATTTGAACTGTAAGTCTCAAACATCTTATTGCGACAGAGTTCTAACATAGATACAGGATATTGTTCATGACTGTGCTTCATTGATAATTTAGCGACCATAGCCACGCGACTGTAACCTAACATCTCATCACACGCACGTTGAAAGATCTACGATGTAAATTTAACTCTATCTCAGTATCTCTTTTTTTGTCGATGTGACTTATCGTAGACTTGCCGCATATGGCTTTAACTACAAAATCTCACTATCAGACATGGCCCTTACACTGGCAATAAGTAACATTACAATAGCTTTAAAAATATTTCCAGTGTGTTATTGTTGAAACCTTAAAGTCTATCTATTATATTAACGATGCCTATAAAGATTAATCTGTAAACTGCAATGCGCTAACGAGTTGTAAATAAAGCATTCGTATAATTATAAGTATGACAGATAAATGTAATTCTAGCATTGGTATATGTATACCAACCTTCAAACCTATAATATAATACGATAACATCCTAAGTCGTTACTGACGCACGCAAAACTCTACAAAATATGTGACTTTCTAATAATAAGTAACTATTATTATGTAATTATGTATATAGTTATACATATGTGAAGTGTCTGTCAACTTTGATATAAGTACAAGTAGAGTCCGACACACAAGGTGATAATAGATCTCAAATATGACAATTTCGGAATTTCTTCTTCTTCTATCGTGTGGGTTGTGAGGTGGGTTACCAACCCCATCAACCCTGGTGTCAGGGATTTCGGAACTTGACCAGCTTAGAAAACGGATATGACTCACAAAATGATCTATAGGTAATATCGTAATCGTAGTAAGAAACTCGTCGTAAAAAATAATTGTAAACTGTAACAGATGATACATAAATAATCGTGCGCGTCGTGAACTAGTAAACTAAGTGACTGTATATACCTAAGGGTTGAGTCACTTCGCCCCACCACGCAGCAAAAAGATGATATTTGAGATAGCGCCCACGCTCCTGAGCACTGAAAGTAATTATTATAGACTCCCTTCGCATGTGTTCTAGCAAACAAGTATTTTTTTTTTCATTTGGCCCAGTAATCATGTTAAAAAACGTCATACAATACACTAATTTACAATAAGTATATGACATGCTTGTAAAAAACTGACAAAATAATGGATCGGTCTATAATTCTAAACTTCGTGTCAAGATCTTTGTTTTTATTAGTCACGAACTTAAGACACGGCGTCGCGGTGACATTTCGTCATTCTTTCGACCAACAATACTTGTCATTCACTGATTATTTTGTCTTCTATTGCAAGTTTCTTTCTCTCGAAAGTTCGACGCTAACCTTACCAAGATTAAGATCACATATTAAATCGATTATAACAAAAACAGGCACATTCCCACGCATATTATCTGTCACTGTTTTTACCAAAATGTTATTGTAAAATATATTTTCTGAGATTCGTTAGCCTATATTATCAACTATCGTGAAACTTAGAATAGCGCAATTTCAACTTAAAGTAGTCAAGGGTAGGCGACATAAAATTGACGATTCTCTCTCTTCTTCTATCGTGTGGGTTGTGGTGTGGATTACCAACCCCATCAACCCTGGTGTCAGGCTTACTATTGAGCCGCCAAAGGCCTCTAACATTGCTTGTAACGACTGCTTACTTTCATCAGTAAGTAGTAACCGGGAGCAGCAGCTTAACGTGCCTTCCAAAGCACGGATTATCTTATTTTCGGACAATCAGGTGATTAGCCTGTAATGTCCTAATCAAACTAGGGATCACAAAGTGATTGTTGTGATATGTCCCCACTGGGATTTGAACCCGGGACCTCCGGATAGTGCGCCCAGCGCTCAAACCACTAGACCACGGAGGCCCAAGTTACTCTGGCATAATATGCGTCTAAAGATCTGATCGTATTGAAAGATCCAATATCCAATCGAGTCACGAATTCAAAACGTCACATTTCGTAAGTGACAAAGTCTAGGATACAAGAATTGGAGCGATAACGCGATATTTAGCGCAGTCGGATTTACATGCCCTGGATCCGCTACAATCAACCGGCGTCACGATGAGTACATAATTAATTATTATAGGCCACAGGTCATCGCACTTACACTGTATTCACTAAGTATAATATAAATAATGTTCGCGCTGCGTGTCACACGAGGCGCACGAGGCCAAGGAAGAGTGTGTGATGCGCGCGTCACTTGCGGTGGTCGTGGGGTGGAGTCCGTGGTTGGACGGTTCACGATAGATTCGCGATCACGATTTATTATTTTATAGATTAACATCTCCATATCAACCGATATAAGTGAAGATTTGTGTTGGTAGAGGAACACCAGGACCTTAGAATGGTTTTAACAATGAATATTTATTAACGACTTTTATCTCAAGAACTTCCCTCTGAATCCCCTCTGAATTAGATTTTATGAGTTTGAATTCAAGTTCAAATCATAGATAATTGATATCTCGTGATTTCCAGGATTTGTACTCAGGTAATGGCAGTAGCCTAGCCCTTTAATTACATGGGGTTTAAACATAGCTCGCGAGGAGTGGAGGTATAGATACACACTATAATACACCTCTGCCTTATAAATGGTGAATTTGATGTTCTTGTCTTTGAAACACCAGCGGTCAAGATCGAGATCACAACTGACTTGAATGGAAGAAGAATACATGTTGTGTCGGCCAGTTTTAACATAACATAGAGTCAGGCCTGTATTCCCCACAGGGTAGGCAGAGGTGACCTAACTTAGAATGAAATAACGCAGGATGACGATGCCGTTGTAAAGCCAATGTTTTTAAGTTACACGACATACCGACGACATATCCAATTACTCGCCACTCGCACGTGCCTCGTTAAACGTGCACACCAGTACTGATACGCCTTCCACTATGTAACGTATGTTTTAATTTAACTTCCGGTTCCGTAACTAGCGGCTACAGTGACAGTCAAACAACATAACACAACGTAAACTCACGACTAATTCCCTATTGGGCTAGTCAGAGGTACATCTGTCGCAAGATGAACTGACGGTGACGAAGGGTTTTTAGTGTTTTCATTTCCTCAAATAAGAAGGCAATGGAACATTGCCATACAGTCTTATCTGAGCGAGTGACTGATGACGTGACAGCTCTTTTTACTTATTGCAAATTTGGCGAAAATGGCATTAACTATTTGGCCGGACAACATTGATGAAATGACAGTGACATTGTGTATCATTCTTCGACACGGTACGTAAAGTCTACTTAATACTAAATAAATGGTTCTATTCTACCGGTGTACGTCAACGGTAACGGTAAGCATCAAGTTTCGGAGGTAAACATGAAGCGACGAAGTAGTACCCTCAAAATATTCTTAATAAGTTGGTATTTTCTTCATTTACACATCTTTCATTAAGCCTAAGGTAGGCGCCCTAACTGGCAACATGTCGCTTCTTCCGCTGTTTGACATTCGGTTCTCATTCAAATAGAAACAAATGCAACCGGAATTTGAGCTCCAAATTTAAAATTTCAATCGAACGCGCTTTCAGCAAGCCAAAGTTTCTCACGCACTGTGTACGAGTAGGTACGTCATGTATTGTATGGACTTGCCTATTTATATTAAATGACAGTAGATAAACAGGAGCCCAACAATGGCGGCCACTGGGACATAGCAACATTATTTGCATGCAAGGAACCACCAAATCATGAAATTACGTTTAAATCGCCCATTAAGTCTAAGTACACGCACTTTTTGCAAATTACACAACGTTACCTACTGTTATAAACTTCACTGACGTAACGGCGTAGGTTATACACGATCATGTATTTAGTTATTTATGTGTTGGACGGAAAGCACATACACATAATTCAAATTCAAGTACGTATCCAGACCTGTGCCCAGCAGCGGGACGTGTATAGGTTATTTATGTTATATGTTATGTCGTTACATAATGCCGAACATGGCGCAAATTGAGATAAGGCCTTAAGGCCAGGCGCGCACTACGAGTTTTTCGCCGCGCGGCAGATAAAAGCAGCGGGATAATGTCACACTGTAATTCTGTATCAAACAGTTTCAAATTGTATTGCGCGCACTTGACGGCAGAGCCGCCGCAGCGGCGCAGTATTACAGTGCGCCATTATGCCGCTGCTCTTTTCCACCGCGCGGCGAAAAACTCGTAGTGCGCGCCTTAACGGTGGAGGAACACACCATGAAGGAACCCATATGCCAGAGAAAATGTGGTAAACACACAGGGAAAACACATTGAAACGTACATATGAAAAACGACCCCTCTGAAATCTCAAAGCTCGTTTTCCCTCCAGGTTAGAAGGTCAGATGGCAGTGGCTTCTGTATAAAACCGAACCTAGAATGCCTTCAGGTTACATAAGCGTTTTAGGTAAGGGAACTACCGAACACGGGAGATACAAGACAATACAAAAACAAATAGGACAAAAGAAGTATAATAGTAATAGGATAATAAGGCCGCCTTATTGCTAAAAAGCAATTTCTTTCACTCCTGAAAGAAACTCCTTTCCTTATGGTGAAACTGTAATTAAAAAAGTTCCTAATCAGGGAGAAGGTGATAATGTAATTAGTAAGTATGACTAAATGACTAACTCGGCATAAACCACCCTCTACTTACTTTGTTTATTAACTATTGTATCGAAAACCGGATCTAACGAAGTTAAGATATTATTTATTAAACCCGGTCAGATAATCAGATATTATTTATGTATAGAGTTCAAAGTGCAATACAATGCTGCTTACATTAAATTTGATAGAGATCGAGTGCTGGTCACTGATAATATCGGATGCTGCAAAACATATGAACACGTGTATGTTATTATTATGACGCAGCTAAATGATGAATTTGTAAGTGCTACTGACGACATAAAGAGCATTGTCAATCGCTCACGAGCCAGCGAGAGCCGTGCAGCCGCACTGGTGCGCTCGGCGACAATATGTTGACGTCAATCTATTTCCTTACTTGGACAACATTACACTAACAATATCCACCATCATCCTGCCGCCAGTGCAACAATTACTGACTAATTTGTGACAATCATAATACTTATTCAATACATTATTGACTTGTTTTGATTTCCACATTCGACGATAAACTCGGTTATTGAGCATTCTTCCAATTAATGTTCTTTTGTGTTCACGCTTTCATTTTATATCTAAATTATGTTTAGTGCTTAATTAGTTGGACTTAAACAAATATACAGCATGAACAAAGAATAATAAATATTGTTATGTTGTACAATATTTAAATTATTTATTGTAAATGAAATGCCCTGAAATTGATACCCGATGATATTATTCTTTATTATTGACCAGATTGTTGTTGAAGTACCCATACTGTTTGAAATAAATGTTTGTTGGGAATTTACCTATTAATCAATCGATTAATTTCTCTATTTTTTTTTACTAGCGTTGCTGTGGGATCTTGTGGGCTAGATTAGATTAGATTAGATTAGCGTTGCTGTGGTGTACATACCCGCGGTTTTATATGAACTAATTGATTTCATTTCGGATTGCAATACTTATAACAACATATCTTTTTCAAGCTTCAGTAATCATAATCATTATATTTACAAACTATAATATAGGGCTGTACAGACTAATCCAAAGCCAATCTAAGCTACATTGCGAAAAGTATTTAATTATTTGCACGTCACATGAACCTCTTTATGTGACAATGTTGCTCTCTAGTGACGATCGGATTGTTCGGTAAATGACGAGGCTCGATTGTTTAATTTATTAGTAATCGATCGACTCAGTTTGGACAATGGCGCGCATTAATCAGAAAAGGAAACCTTAGAAAAGCTGAGACCGTTGTTGACACAGCCGGCGTGTGAGCTCCTCAGTAGCCGGACGCTCACCTCGTACCGATACTTATTATACAATGTCAGTATGTTGAATATTAATATACTCGTAAAAAAAAATCCCAGTTCTCAGTGTGGTCCTATTTATAAGATACAACTCCGTATGTGCCACTGAGAGCACACAATTTTCAAGGTCCCAATGTTAACTCGGTGTCATCTACCGAAAGTGATAGCTAGTTACCTACTCACTTATTTACCGAGTTTTACAGAGTCTTGTGAAGTTCAGTCGCTTATATTTTCTACTCATACACACACACTTACAATCTATCGTTCAGATCCTTCGTTTCAGGAGTCAATATCAAAGACGGTTTACGAAAGTGATACGATGGATCGTCACGACACATTACGAACACCTCTATGTATAAGATACACCGTATAGCCATAATGTATAGACCCATATTGCCATCCATCCTCGTAAATAAAAGGCGACCTTATCAGATTGAGTGCGGGTCGCGGTGAGTTTGTAAACCAACGACACGACAGACGATAACTGGCGACGCGCCGTCTCCCGCGCACCACGTGGGTACCGCTGCTCGCGAGTCATTATCGGAACCCATTAGGATTGTTAGCCTAACATTTATGTCTAATACTCCAGTATATCTGAGTTGAGCTGCATGAGCTACACATTTGGGCGTATAACGAAATTCTTAGTCAAATTCTAACACGGACGTTATCCAACATTTTTAGCTATCCCGTTCAATGATCTAATGTTTGTGAAACTGACGGATCTTCAGTTACAGCGACGCAAGGTGCGCACGCGCTGCCCTTTTGCCTTATTACGAGAAGCAAAAAAGCGCGAGGATTCGTTGTAGGCAGACTCCGGCGCACAATGGCGACCATTGTTCCGCGATCAGCTGCTCGGCGTTTGCTCTCTTTGGTTACTATACTCGTACCAGTGGTACTATGCGGCTTGACAAGTGTACGTAGGACGCGATTACTTCACCCAGGGCCGCGATTATTCCTGACCACTAACTAGATCAGTCGCCACAGCTGTTTAACACTTCTTTAGAGGCATCCTAATACTGCCTAACACTAACTTTTCATGTCTTCTCTGCAAAAGCCACGCCCAGAGAAAGCTTAAAGTTTAAAAGCTCTCTGGTATTTGTTAACATTTAAAATGTTTAAACGCAAGCGGATGAGTCACTGCAACAATAGGTACCTGAAAACATTACGATTGATGACTCCATGAAGGATAATGTCCGATACTAGCTGTGCTCTGTATTATGTAAACGTAATTAATTCACTAGCTGCCATGCCCGGCCCGGCGCTGCGCGCGCGCCGTCTATAAAACCATGTACTCACTGCACGACAGCTTTCAGTTACACTGCAGGCAGTGAGTGACATTGTACTATCAATTATTATTATAATTTATACGTGAACCTAGAACTTGGATTACTTTCACTTGGATTAGATCTTTGTCTGTAAGTTTAAAATTTAAAGAAATAACATTGACAACAGCGATAGTTTTATGCAATGAAATTTAGTAATAAATTAATTTGACACTGGTGCACACACCATCTAATTTTATTTTAAGTTATGCTGTCATTTTCTTATCCGCCAAAAAGGAAAGGGATGGGTAATCGACAGGCAAAAAAATTATGGAACACACGTCAACTATAGGCAGAAATTTAAAAAACCTCCCAAAATTGTATATTGTCCAATAACCTGACAGAATTTAGTTGACAGCACACGTCAAACGAGTTGCATATCAGCGAGATGCCTATTTTATTTTTTCGAGAATTCACTCACACGATGATTGACAACTAAATAAATATTCATATTAAAATTAATATTTTTCAATCATCCATCCCTTTCCTATTCAGCGGATAAGAAAATGACGGGTGTAACATAAAATAAAAGTAGGACGTGTTTACAGGAATCGGCGCCACAGAACCAAATTAAATATACCTATCACCTTACTTTCATAATCATAGTAACAAAAAACATTTTTAATAATAAAACACTTCAAAAAGCACTAAAAAAATTATACCCACTGGTACAATAACGTTACGTTTATAATCGTGCTGTACTATTTTGAAGTGTTTTCCTTTTCCTAGGAGTATTCTCTTCTTATCGTGTGGGTTATGAGGTTGATTACCAACCTCATCAACCCTGGTGTCAGGGTTATTACTGATCCACCAAAGGCCCCTGACATGGCTCATGTAACGACTACATACCATACCATACCATTCCTAGGACTGTGTTTCCTCTTTCAATAATAGTCCGTACATTGTTTCAGACATGGAGCGGCGTGCGTGAGGTGCGCGCGAGTGCCGCCACCTGCCTCCTGCTACCATGATAGCCAAAGATACCAACGTCAAAGTGAGACCCTTACCTTACGCCACCACTAGGAAATATTCCTCTAGCCTGTGTGGTACAGGCTAGAGGAATCTGATAAAAAGAAAGAAAATAATAAGAATTAGCATTTGATTTGACAAAAATGGAGAATGCTACACCTACAAGAGCGTGGCTCTTATATTAATGATGATGATGACCTCTGTGCTCCTGTGGTATACCGGCGTATCTCTCCAACGAGAAGTGCCCGACTTAAACATATACACATACCTACAAACAAATAATATACAATTCTCAGTAACACAGTGACCATTTTATAGACCAGTACGGTGCACCACCGCGCGTCTTAGTTCATCATGAGTACGCTGTATTTATTTACAACGACATTCCTCCCCTATCCTCCCATACAACGACATTCGCAAATGTTCGCACCCGTGCGTACGCGCATCGAACCTATGTCATTACTTATTGTTTACAAACAGTACGAATTAGATAACAATTATTTACCAAAAATGTTTCCACTATCTGACGACTGTTAGGCCATACGTTCATTGTTATCATTAGACGTAAAAAAGCTAATCTTGTAAGAAGAACCTTAAATGAAATTCACGTATTTTAAACATACATTTTTTTTACATTATGAGGAGTAGCAGTCTATTTCTTCCCATTATCATTATCTCCCTAGCATTATCCCGTTTATCACAGGGTCTGCTTACCTAACCTGAAGATTTGAAGTTTTGACAGGTCCGGTTTTTTACAGAAGCGACTGCCTGTCTGACCTTTCAACCCGTGAAGGGAAAACCAGCCCAATACAGGTTAGGTTAACCTCCGAAAATCGCATTTCTCGCGAATGTGGGTTTCCTCACAATGTTTCCCTTCACCGATGAGCACGTGATAATCATTTATGATCCAAACAAGAATTCAAAAACAAATTCAACAATCATTTGTTTACGCCTGTGCTGTGTGAGCCTATTTCTTCCCATTGCGATGGGGATTACCGGCGTTGTCTATCTGTCTGTCATCCGATCAACCTGCATCGTGTCACATCCTCATCCACAACATTCCCACCGTGGCCACGATGTCATCTGCCCACCGCGCGCCGCCACCGCTGGTGTGTCTAATTGTGTTGTGTGTGCAGATGGTGGAGGAGGGTGGAGACGGTCAGTTCAACCTGGACGGCATCTTGAGCGAGCTGGGCAGCTTCGGCAAGTACCAGCTGCTGCTGCTGGCGCTACTTGCCTTCCGGGACGCCTTCCTCAACATGTGCAACTTCAACTACGTGTTCACCGCTGCCGCCGTCAACCACAGGTTGGTTCACCACGTTACGTTAGTACTTATACTTACTTCAACGCGAAAAATGTAAGTTTATGAACTAAAACCCGACTACGGAAAAATCGCGCTCTAAAAAGTATGAAACAAGAAAATATTATTCTGAAATTCTTCCTAACAGGGTGTGACGATTTTAATGCTTATCGGAGGAATTAGCCGGAGATCGCGCAAAGTCGAGAGAAGTGGAAGAATCGATGGGAGGCCGTAGCTCAGCAGTGGGATCGAATAGGTAGGCTAGATAAGATACTCGAGATCTAAGTGTTAGATGATAGCTGTGGTAGTATTACCGTGGTAAACAAACTCTTAGGACATATTGGCATTTGTTAAGTTCTGATGAGTGGTTTAGGAGTTAGGAGGGAACAGACGTACACACGTAGCGGTCAAATACACAATCATCCTTTTTGTAACAGTAGGAACAAAGTATAATCACATTACGTTCGACGCTTGCGCTACACATGAATGACAAGTTCGAAGGCAAAAAATAAAATATTCTTAAAAACATTATTTACACCATGTGGTAATGAAATACCATTGTGACAGGTGTTGGTTAAACATTGGTTCCAGTGGTTACTCATGGTTGTAGGAACCTGCCGACTATCATATATATTTTTACATATCACTAATAGGTTATAAGAGTTCAGCTGGTATACTGAGCTCAATGCGCGTGCGCAGTATTAAATACAATCCCTAAGATTCCCACCAAATAATATAATTTCAAGTGCGTCTTAAACTAATTACTATTGTAAGTATTTTTTATTTAAAATTAATTTCTTATATCTAACAAAAATAATATCCTAATATACACGCATCTCAAGAATGATTCATTTTTTTTATAAGGTACATTCTTTATTCGCTATCTCTCTACCTTATTATTTATTGGACGATTTAATTCAAACAGCCGCCGGATACATATCTCGCATGCGCTAGATCCTTGCGAATTAGTAATACCTACTCAGAAGGGGAGTAGGGCGTGTAGAACGTACTTTCCGATAAAACATTCAAGTATTACAAAATAATATCAAAGGTTAAACTCGACCTTGTAAGAAGCAGCAGGTGGTTATTGTGGAACCGCAATAAAAATATTTGAGTAATATTGGACGAGCATAAAGTTTTTATGGCAATACGTAATGTTCACGTGCGTGCTCCTGCGCGGGCGGCGTCCTCAATGTGTACTTAAATCAGATGAAAATTGAAATATTACAAAATAATGCAAAATGTTGATGCATTGGGTACATGTTCGACGTTTAAAATATTTGTGGCTGGTTAATGGCAATGGGCTTGCCGGTATTTCCCACGGGAGGAGGAAGATACTATGGAAGTCAGTTGGCTGCGATCCTGACATACTTGTCTTGCACCCTCCATATTCATCCACGCACGCCGGTAGATCGCAGAGTAAATCGGACTGAACCTTTTCTAAGGACATCCTTAATTTGGTATTGATCAAATTAGGGAAAATAATATATGACCTAGAGGTCGTACATTGGTTCATCCTTCTAGATCACATCTCGTAGAATTCTGGATCAATATCATATCAATAGTTCTAAACTAAATAGTGACACGCACAGCTTATTCGGTCGTGCAGCACGTGGCGCCGGAGTTGTGCATTGTGATGTTCATAACGTACCTCACTCGAGTGATGTGGTGCAGGTGAACGAAAGCTGAATTATGTGACAAAACAATGTGATATAAAATATACGATAATATCGCCATTGTAATAGAAACCGGATAGTACGGGACATTGCAAGCAATAATTCATTTTCTCATAAAATTATAATAATTTATGCACCTGCAGAGTAAACAATTTGAGCTACAATGATAACTTAATCAAACTCTTCCCTCTCCCCCCCGGACCTCGAATCGAGCGAACGTCTACCTAAGTCTTCGCAAATTTATTTTTGAAATTATTTTTGGCGGCGAGGGTGTGCTGCCGCCAAAGGATGTTTTCGGGGTACCGAACTGAGCATAGTACCCCGCTAGCCACAAGTTGGTAGTGTGACTAGGGATCGACGATCCAACAGTGTTGTGTTGGAAGTTGTATATATGCGTCTTGCCGTGTAAACTTCGATACCGCGTTTCACGACCGCTTGAAGAATGTGGCGCCATCTGTTGCATGTGAGCGGAACTAGGTGGCCAACTAGTTGGGTCCGCTACATCACTCCCCCCCTCAGACCGGAGGTCGATTCAAGTGCTTCAGTGCTCTTCAGGAATGCCGTGGTGCCTGTAATCCCAGTGAGTCGGGAAGAGGTATGTACGGCGTGAGTTGTGCTCCTATCCACGGTGAGTCGGGATGGGGAGCTGCTCCTATCCGCGGTGAGTCGGGATTGTGGAGCCGGCGACTGGCGTGAGGCGAGAAGGCGGCCTACCACGTGGAGCGCGTGCTCGACAGCGTGGTGTGGCAGTGGACCTCGTGTGCTGTGTCGCTGTTGCGTGCGGAGTGCCAGGTCCAGGCAGCTTGGACAGCTGGTCATGGAACTGTAGATGCTCCGAAGTCCTGGTGTGGAGTGTCAGGTGTCCAGGCAGCGTCGTAGGCGGCTGGCAGGTGGACGTGCTGATGATGCTCCGACTGAAGGCTGATGATGAACGCCTGTTGAGGGTTGATGCGAGGTGATTGATGCTGGTGGCGGATGACGCAGGTGCGACGCAGTTGACTCCGACTCCCAGAAGGTGTAGGTAGGAAGTGTTCTGTCGAGGGTCACCAGTTTGGCGGCGAGGGTGTGCTGCCGCCAAAGGATGTTTTCGGGGTACCGAACTGAGCATAGTACCCCGCTAGCCACAAGTTGGTAGTGTGACTAGGGATCGACGATCCAACAGTGTTGTGTTGGAAGTTGTATATATGCGTCTTGCCGTGTAAACTTCGATACCGCGTTTCACGACCGCTTGAAGAATGTGGCGCCATCTGTTGCATGTGAGCGGAACTAGGTGGCCAACTAGTTGGGTCCGCTACATATTTAATTTAAATAGAAAAATTCAGTGCAAAAATTAGTGCCGTAAAAATAGGAGCGCATAAAGTGCAAGGAGTTAGCGTATGTGAAGTGCGACTTACGTGTCCCCGCTCGGCTCCCCGCCGCTACATGCCACTACCTACTTGTGTCGTCAAAAAAAAAAAAAATTGAACTTCAAAATATATGTGCAACTTATGGTTATCAGAAACAAATGTATGATTAGTATGTTAAAATGCCCCCTCTGAATTTATTCTCGGGCCACTTAAATGGTTATGTCATCTTCATTACTGTAATAATTTTCTCACACTTTCCTACTGCCTAGTTCAGAAAATAAGCCCCTGCTAGCTTGGAGCTTCATCCAGGTATTTCAGAGTATAATATAATTCTACTTGTATACCACCAGTTGGTATACAGCTCGCTGGAATGCAACCCACTTGACACAGGTTATACATACATACATAAACTCACGCCTATTTCCCACCGGGGTAAGCAGAGACTATAGAATTACATTTGCTTCGATTCCGACACACCTCTCTTGCCTCCTCCACACCCATCAATTGCTTCATACACGCACGCCGGATCAGAGTAGATCATATTAAACTTTTTCTAAGGACATCTCCAATTTGGTCAATGTAGGAAGACATAGGTTATAATTAATTTATTTATTTCGTTTATGTCAAGATCTAACTAGAGCTATTGGATATGATATTGATCGTAATATAAGACTGATGTTTATTGTTGACACATTGTAATAATTTCTGGTAGATTAATAATGTTGAATTATGTGTAAATAGATGCTACGTGCCCGAGTGCGACGGGTGGGACGCGCGGTTCAACGCGTCGTGGACGTCGTTCGCGCTTCCCAACGACACCAGCACGTGCTTCCGCATGGCGGCGCGCAGTGACGTCACCAACCAGTCCTGTGCGCCGGCGCACTTCGACGTCGACAGCGCCCTGCCCTGCCAAAGGATCGTCTACGAAGACTACAACAGCATCGTGGCTGAGGTGAGATCTCGATATTGTTTATACATTGGTGCTAATTCCTGTAAATACCATCTAATTTTATTTTAAGTTATATCTGTCATTTTCTTATCCGCCGAAAAGGAAAGGGACGGGTAACCGACAAGCATAAAATTTATGGAACACACGTCAATTTTAAGCACAAATCTAAACCAACCGTCTAAAAATTTTACATCCGTCAATAACCCGACACAGTTAAGTAGATAGCACGTCAAACGGATTGCATACAAGCGACGTACCTTTTGATTCGCCCGGGTTATTCATTCATTTACTCATTCTTCCTAAAATTAAGAGCTGTGAATCATCCGTCCCTTTCCTTTTCGACGGATATGAAAATGACGGATATAACTTAAAATAAAATTAGGCGGTGTCTGCAGGAATCGGGGCCATTTACTGCTCTACAAGTTCCCAAGACATTTCTAGCTCCCGAGCCAGCGACAGTCAGTTAATGCTGCCCAAATCTACAATGTAATAGTTATGACATGAATTGCAATTGGGAAGTTAAATAATTGTTTTGTCGGCCACAAAGAAATATACAGTTTTCGTGAAAGAGTCCATTATTATAAAGTGGCTTCATAGGCAGTAATTTACAAAAAGCTACCACTGTGACTGCCAATATACAAGTAAAGGGCCGCTGCATCAAATATAACGAGACAGTACAGAGCATTGACGTATAACACGTTACCTACAGTAGAACACGTGAGCCCGCGGTCGCTAGGCAAGCGATGCAACAAACTGTAACAAAATCATTAATAAATTGTCTTCAACAACACGAAATAGTAATCGCACACACAATGCGAATAATGCCGGTGCTAAACCAACAATTTGTTATTATAAAATGTGTTCAGTAGACGCGCTCGTTAGTTTTTACGGATGATAAACTGAGTGGATTATAATGATTCCCTCGCTTTGAATGGCGTCGCCGTACGAGTACTTATTCCAAATGTTATTTTATACATAAACACTACTTAGTTACTAGGGTCAAAAACTTCGCTTTATAAATCATATAACATATAATATATGTTAACTGCTCGTTGGTTAAGAAATTATGTCAGTCACCATCATCTCCCTAGCGTTATCCTGTATCTCACAGAAGATTTGACAAGTCCAGTTTTTTACAGAGGGGACTGCCTGTCTGACCTTCAAACCCGCGATGTGAACCAGCCCAATACAGGTTACTTAGGTCACATACGTCCGAAACGCATTTCTCGGGAATGTGAGTTTCCTCACGATGTTTTCTTTCACTGCTGAGCGAATAATCGCGATAATCATTTTTAATCCAAACAAATTGTAAAATATGTGGTTCAGGCCCGTGCTGAGATTCGAACCTACGACCTCATAATGAGAGTCAAGCGTAATCCCTACTGGGCTACCTCGGCTCGGACTCAAAGAAGAAATTATGTCAGTGAATATTTTTAAAAATAAAGTATATTGGGCATCAAAAGATTCAGACCTGCGACTTTTCGTTACAAATTGTCTGTTTTGAGCGACATTCTTGTTGCATATTCATCGAAGAGAATGTAAAATCGCGATAAGATCATAAAAGTATATAATGTCTAGTTCCGCATCAGCGTAGCAGCTCCTACGCTCTATGAACATTACGTACCTAAGTGCATGGCATCTTGCAAATTGTCGCAAATAGCAATATTAGACAGCGGAACAGATGGTGCCGTCATTTCAGTTGAAAATCACCGTGACTACGCATACTAGTGTTATTACCGAGTATCGCTCCGAGGACCAAACTGTGATGCGGTTGAGAAACCGAAGCTGGCGACGTAATTGTACGTGTGCGTCGCTGTGGTAGATGCAAAGTTAAGTTGGTACTGCGAGCATTGTGACCTGTGAATGTAAATAGCGCCGCGTGAGAGGCTGGCCATTGTCGCGCGTTCAAGTGCAAGGCTGCGGGCAGGGCCCACGAGTTAGGCTTTTAGAAAAATATAGTCAATATTCAAGCAATGGTAGGTTCCCATCCCATCATCAGCTTTAATGAAGATTTAAAAATTATTAAATATTCAGTAGGCATTTATTTGTTTCCCAAGTTATTCTACCTTTACCCTACTGCGGCGAAGCAAAAAGGAGGGTTATTGTCATCATACATCACTTTAAAATACAATGGTGCTTATACGCTTACACTATTTTAAACCTGCCCTGGTTTAAAATAATCTGTGTTGAAGTTGGTTAATTAACAGTTTAGAAATGATTTTTAAAATAAAATGCAAAATATTTTATGCATTTCATAATCGACCGACAATGAAAGTCGTCGCCGGTCACGGGCGCCGCGGTGTTGGCCCCACGCTCCACCACGCGCGGCCTGCTCCACGATTCTCCACGCTTCACCACCGCGCCCGCCGCAATAACACACGCACCTATATTTACAATACGGTTCTCCGCGCCGGCGCGTGTTTATCAATTCCTCCAGTTTTACTGCCGATGCCGTAACTCTGATTCGAATTCTTACATCGCATACGTATGTTGTACATTCTAAGGAATGTTTAGATAAAATAATGCTTCTTCATTTTGACCACGCATATTAGTGGGTCAATCCCGTTTACTCCCACTAGTTCCTCCTGAAGTTTGAAACGCCATTGCAGTAATGATTTGTTTGAGTGACAGACTTTTTTACCTGACTTATAAGGTTAGTTCTATTAACCGATATGTATGTGTGTATGCAAGTCTGCTACCACCTAACTTCTAAACCACTTGTCAGAATTTTAAAATAAAAAATGAAGTGTTACTAGAAGCCTTGCGTCAATGTGGCGCCCTCTAGAGGATATAAACTGAAGGTGTTTTTTTTTCTTCCAAATTGTTGTGTTGGTTATCAAATGAAAGGGCATAATTTGCACATGTCAAATATGTACGTATATATTATTAGCTTTTACCCGCGGGTTTGCTTGTATTTTCGCGATAATAACTTTTAATTGATAAAACTGCTCAGATATGAGATATTTTATGGGTTTTGAGTTTTCTTCTGATTCGTGACGGGCGTGTGTGTGTGTACTTGTATGACAGATTCTTGTACGTAAGTGTGTGTGTTGTTCCAGTTCGACCTGGGCTGCGAGCCGTGGAAGCGCACGCTGGTGGGCACCGTGCACAACCTGGGGCTGGTGTTCTCCTTCGTCATATCCGGACTCATCTCCGACAGGTACCCACACTGCGCGCGCGCGCGCGCTCTGCATACAATTCTACAAAATACCTATGTAGATATAATGCATTTGAACATTATTTGTGACGTTTAATTGTGTACCTAGTTAAAGTAGTGTGATACTTGCGACAGTAATAAAAAGTCCATTTGAAAGTTGGAATCTATGAGGTTTCAATATTTTAGTGATAAACAGTTCAACACGGCCATAAAGAAATAAAAAGAGTCAATTTTTAGACTCAAGGTTATATAAAATAACAAAAATAAAACAGCCTGTTATACGACCCACTGCTGGGCCTGCGTGCCTCCCCTCAATCAACCGGAGGGGGTATGTATGGAGCATACTCCACCACGCTGGTCCGCTGGGGTTGCTGAAGGAGTTTTTTACGGCTAATAGCCGGGACCAACGGCTTGACGTGCCCTCCGAACTCTCCGAGGCACGGAATCATCTTACTTTTTCAGACAATCAGGTGATTCAAGCCTGAAAGGTTCTTACAAACAAAGGAGAGCCTCACAAAGTGATTTCGACAATGTTTCCTATCAGTAATTGAACCCGGACCTCCAAATCGTGCGCCTAACGCTCTAACCACTAGACCAAGGAGGCTGTTCGTCAAAGTTAACAACTCCAAAAATAAAAATAAGAGAATCCTTATCTATACATTGTTTATAGATTGTTTTTATGGCACTTGCAACAGTGTCGAAATATCGAGAGTCTCATATCCCTGATTTAAACACGGTAAGAACCCGGTATTATGGTGTTTTAACCGTTATCTATCTGTCTATGTTACATACAATGTAATATTGTACCACCACTTTGGTACATGTTGTAGCTGAGGAAAAAAAGAAAAAATAACCGCGCAGAAAAACTCGACGTAGCAGCGCCAATATGTTTGTTGAGAAGGGTTATGATTGATGACTGTTGTCCTGTCCTGCAGATACGGTCGCAAGGTGATAATAGTGGGCACGCCGCTGGTGGTGGGCACGGTGGGGCTGGTGAAGTCCTTCTCCGTGTCCTACTGGATGCTGCTGCTGCTCGAGTTCCTCGAGACCGCGCTGGGCTACGGGAACGCCTCTATGGTCTTGTGTACGTATTTACTTTGACACACTTTAAACCACAGTGTCACCTGATAATATGTGACGGCCAGTTTACACACGCCCTACTGCTGTGAACAGGTCTCCCAATCAATCAACCGGAGGGGTATGGAGCATACTGCTCCACTCTGCTCCAGTTCGTGCTGGTGTCGCTTAAAATATGATAAATTAAATTATTGCTAAGAATTGGTTTTAGTGGATATATTTAACAGCCCCCGTGGTCTAGTGTTAGAGCGTTAGGCTCACGATCTGGAGCTCCGATTTCGATTCCCGATGGTCCGGCCAAAATCTAATAAGTCATTTTTTTTTTTTTTTTTTTTCTGTAGCCTAATCAATGTCCCACTGCTGGGCAAAGGCCTCCTAATAAGTCATATCAATAAAAAAATTCCCGATGGGAACATTGTCGAAATCCCTTTGTTTGGTAAGTACTTTGCGTGCTGATTGTCCTGATTGTCCGAAAAAGTAAGATGATTCCGTGCTTTGGAGGGCACGTTAAACCGTTGGTACCGGCTATTAAAACTCCCCCTCCGGTTGATTGAGGGGAGGCCTGTGCCCAGCACTGGTACGTGTACAGGTTGTTATTGCTTATGGATATATTTAATACGATTGTATTTTTGCATGCTAGCCATAGGTTCTGTATGTTTCAATGCTCTATAATATCCCCTACGGTAGATTGTTGTGAGACTTGTGCCCAGTAGTACCTATTACATACTGGTGGTATATGCAAGATGTTTATAATACTGAATATTATAATATTCATAATATTGTTGTCATGGTTGCACATGGCGGTACACGGTACGTCTCACGACATGACGCCGCACGTGGCCTTTGTTCCATTGTGCGATCTAACTCCATAATAATGCAGTGGGAACAGTCAACCATAACAACAAGTTATGGATATTCTTCTAGTGTTTATTGAGCAATAATAATATAAATTATTACCTCATTTAAAACACTTGCCGCTGCATCCATATTGTTATGTCACAATCACAGGACACATTTTATATTTTTTAGAATCGTTTTGAAACATTAGTGATCGTTAACACCGCCATAACTAATTATAACAATCACTAATACAACTTTATATTCTTTGCGTATACGCTTACGTAATTTCCTTGTATTTTTATGAGATTTCTACTTTCTAATTTCATTTATGTCATATTACCCTGAAGAGAATCGCACCAACACACGCGAAAACTATTAAGTACTAAAATTATGGAGATCTCTAACTTGAATACTATCAGTCGTTGAAATAGTAATTATAATCACTCTGTAAACTGTTGCTTCTTGCAAATTCTTAGTTATTAACAGAACTGTGCAACAGAACTTGTGGGAGTAAGTGGGCTCCTCAATATCTCTCAAGGAACCCAGTCGCATTAACGTACTTGACATTGAGCGAGACTTAGGAAGCAGTTTATCAAATAATTTAAATATGACAGGGTTCTGGAGTGTTTAAGTGATAGTGACCGTGACCGTCGCCCGCAGCTCTGGAGACCGTCAGCCAGAAGCGTCGCGTGATGTTCTCCTGCATATGGGACATCCTGACCAGCTTTGGCACGGCGTTCTTCGGCCTCATCGCCTGGCAAGTCCCCTACTGGCGGTCCCTGACCCGCGCCATCTACGCGCCGCTACTCGTCACCGTCTTCTACATCTTCCTCGTCGACGAGGGCGTCCGCTGGCTGCTCGCCCACAACAAGCGGGACGAGGCGGTCAGGGTCCTCAACAAGGTTGCCAAGTACAACAATATCACGTTGTCGACGAAAGCAAAGGATATGTTAACAAAGATCACTGAGCAGAGGAAAGCTGGCCAGGTAACTAATAAGTAACTCCTTTTTTAAGATTACGATATTTTGTTACGCTGCTACGCATGAGCGGAAATAATAGAACGTGTTCAGCCGCTTACCTTCTTGGGTATTTGTGTCCATTATGATGTGCGTGGGCTGATCTATTGTCACTATACGGTTCATCACAATCATGTATCGACAAATTTCCTTCTGATTACTTGTGGCTTTGCCTACCCCGTTAGTGATTATGAGCGGAAATTCGTAAAACTTGACCAGATGTGCAGATAATATATACCAATGATTTTGGTCACCGCCTGTTACAGGAGGAGGCCCGCGTGGACACGCGGCACCTGATGCGGGCACTACAGTCGCGCACGATGGTGTCGCGCGTGGTGCTCGTGGCGGCACTATCGTTTTGCTCGTTCTTCGTGTACCACGGCACCATCATCAACTCGGGCACCATCAGCGGCGACAAGTACCTCAACTACGCCGCGCTGCAGCTCGTGGCCATCCCCACGCGCGTCATCACGGCGCTCACTCTCACCAGGTTCGGCAGGAAGGCGCCCATATGCGTCTCCTACCTCCTCTGCATGGTCTTTTTCATTGCGTCAGCTTTTATGCCCAAATGTGAGTTGTGGTTTTGTTTATTCTTAATTGGTTTGCTTCGCTCTGATATTTGAAATGACTCTCAAGAGTAAGTATGAAGTAGACCTTAGCTTGTGTGATAGATATAAGTACTTGTACAAGATAATCTAATATAAAGAAACCGTATGAAAAATTATAATATGAATAACATCTCAAACTATAGATGTTGTGCAGCGTCAGTCAGTGCCTGGTGGGCATGATGGCCGGCAGCTGCTGTGGCGTATCCTCGCTGTCAGTGATCTATAATACAGGTGTTGTTGTTGCAGCGGCGTCGTGGTCGTCCCTGGCGCTGTACCTGGCGGGCATGATGGCCAGCAGTTACGGCGTGTTCTCGCTGTCGGTGGCTGCGATGGAGGTGTTCCCCACCACCAGCCGCAACTCACTCACCAACCTCGCCAACACGCTCGCGCGGTTCGGAACCGTGCTCGCGCCGCAGGCTCCGCTACTGGTGAGTTTCTTGCTTTTCGTGGTTTCATGGTACTACAATAATTATCCTTTGTCTCGGGATGATGCCAAACTATGAATCTTTAGAATGTACTGGGTACTGGTGGATTTATCTAGCAATCTTAAAATTCCCTAAGTATACGTAATTTGTTTATTAATTTGGTAGATGACTGAATTACAAATAAAATATTAAATGATACTAGATATCGAAATCCAAGTCAATTTAAAATTGTTTGTTTCACCTATTTACGAATTCTATTAAGGTTGACTTAACAAACAATTCGATGTTTGATCGAATTTATTGTTGACGACATTTTCATGCAAATTCTAAAGAAGCTCGTCTTGCCTCACAGGAGCAGTACATGTCTGGCCTAGCGAGTGTGGTGTTCGGCGTGGCGGCGCTGGGCCCGGCGCTGCTAGCGCTGCTGCTGCCCGACACGAGCGGCGTGGCGCTGCCCGACGACGTCGCCGACGCCGAGCGGCTCGACGTGCCACCAGACGTGCCGCCGCCGGACGTGCCGCCGCCAAGCGCGCACGAGCCCAGCGCCGGCGCCGACCAGCCGCCGCCCAGCAGTCAAGTCGTCCGCTTCTAACAGATACTAGTGAATTTAGTGACATTCTTAAAATTATAACAGACACTTGTGAATTTAGTGATTATACCCTTAAATAACTAACTATCAGTTGAGTGTGTGCGTGACCAATTATGTCCGTATACTCGTAGGGCGTGATCGCCATATTAAAGGTCTACCTCTCTTAGTATCAATTCGATTTCGTTTGACTTATTGGTAGTCATCAAACTGCAAAAGCAGCGAATCTCAAGGTTTGGTAGCATTTTTGGTGATCGTTCATTGTTATATTTAGAATATTGAATTTAAGTAGATCGATTGTCGAATCTCAAGCTATGTAATGTTATTCAAAGATAATGTTAAAACCAGTCATACACTTATGTTTTCTACAATATCATTTGAAGAACCACCTTTGGTTCAGCAAACTCCTGATTCCAGGATATTACGACTGCCGGAGTACTTAGGAAGGAACTTATGTGTAAGGACAGTGATATTATCTTGTAAGCTTTGCCAAAGTCGATGATACTATTATTTAGGACTGATTGTTTGATAGTGTGGTTTGTTTTGTGTATTTTTTATATTTAAGTATGATACAAACAACTCGTTGACAACGTGTACATGCCGAGACAGAAAACAGCTAAATTGTTCTTGTGTGGCTCTCAAGGCACCCTCACCCACTGTGTATAATTTGATAACATACATACATACATACATAAACTCACGCCCGTAATCCCAAATGGGGTGGGCAGAGCCACAAGTAATCAAAGACAACTTGCAGCCACTGTTGATACGAAGTCCTAAGATGGATATGATGAACCTTAATAATATAATTTGATAAAATGGTCCTAATAAAGTTTGTCGGATATTTTGTAGAGTAGATTAGACTTTTTATTGTATACTCAAAATATGTATACAACATAAGATCATGCACATTCTCCATTTCAGTAGACACAGACCATGGAACTCCACTTGCTACGGACACATCGCTTTCACTTCCTCCACTTTCGTCAAAATCGCCGGTTGTCTACTTGTAGCCTGGTGTTTCTTCAAGACATTCTCGTTCGCCTACTCCATCCTTTTCCCCCTCTACCATTTACAGTTGCATCAAATTATTAATTTTAATAGTGTTCTTCCATTCTTTGTCGCTACAACACGAAGGTCCTTATACAATATCCAATATTCAATATTCTTTATACTATGATGCACATCTTTTTCAATTCTAGTCACTACATTTTCTTTCACTTTTCGTTTTCTCTTCAGTTCTTAATGGTTCAATGCAACACGATTCATAAAAACTTCTAAATATTACAATTTCTCCCATGTTTCTCCTGCCAAGCCCGCCATTCACTGCCGTGCATCAGTGCGGGAAGCAGTTTCCTCTATACACAGTCAGACGGATCTTTGTAGCCACTTCTGGCTGCTCACAGAGGCAAGCAGCTCCCCGTTCACTTGATTACCGGCATTCGCTCATTCTCATAATTATTATGATTTCTGATATTTTATGTGAAATGAAAAAAACTGTATATTTAGGTGTGTTTGTACTTTGTAAATACAGAATAATACGTAAAGTTGTATAAATATATTTATTTTAATACTCTTAACGCCTAATCAGTTGAAATATAAACATAAAGAAGAACAGGATCTTTAGACCTCTTGATAGAAACTTTATGAGCGTCAACGCTAAAGTGTTACATAATATGTCTTACAATCCATGCGTCAACGTCACGAAATGCAGCTTCAAAATATGTGTAAATGTAACACTGCAGGTCAGGTCTGATTTGTGAATACCAGTGTACTCAGACTAGGTGTGGGTGCAGGCGCTCACGCGAGCCACAGTGCAGGTAGATGAGATGGGCAGCAACAGTAGGTGTCCTGATCACCGCGGCTTACGGCCGATGGCCTCGGCCTCGGCGAGCGTGTCGGGCATGCGCGTGCCCAGGGTCTCGGGCTGTGTGAGCACCAGCAGCCCCGACAGCAGGCCCATGCAGCCGAACATCAGCGACGGGATGCCTTCCCAGTACTCCGCCTGCAACCATTGTTATGCTTGTTGTTAATAATGTTTTGAATTTAAGGTGTTCTTGTTTCTATAGTAGAACTATCATATTTAAATTCAAAAATATCTTTATTCAGTAGGTAATATAGTTACACTTTGAATCGTCAATTTTACATAACGAACGTCTCATCCGCCTAAAACTACTGCAACTCCTCACAACCAATATAACCGGGGAAAAGAAGCTGCAAGAAAAGCCACGGCACAGGGCCCTAGCATTATTAAAAAAAAAACGAAATATTATTAAAAATTTTAGTGCTTTGACTGCCTAATATTAGTTCCCATGAATTCATATCTTCAAAATAATCACAATCCCCTAAAGAGAAGCTATGTATGCCAACTACATAGTTAACCGCATAGTTCCGGCCAAGTAGTTAAAGCCATATGTGGATTGGTCTCAGATTGTCTAGGTAGCAATATGACTAACTACATTGAAGACTATATTGCAAAGCGACTAGATAAACAGTGTGAGATAATGGATTTAAGGACAAAAATAATCGTCAAGATCATGTCTCACCAAAACGGGCGTGAGCGGCGCGGTGATGGAGCCGATGCGGCCGATCATGGAGGAGAAGGCGAGCAGCGTGTGGCGGTACTCGGTGGGGTACAGCTCCGACGTGAACAGGTACAGCGACGTGAACACCACCGAGATGCCGAACTTGCCCAGCAGGAACAACACCAGCCGTAGCGTCGCCAGATCTGTACACAATCTTACTTGAGCACACTGAGTGTAACACACATTCAATTTCTGTATACGGGCGACTGTGCCCTATCCGTGCGAGTGAGATAGATAGTCCATGCGCGCTCCTTACTTCTTACATCTTACGGACTGAAGTAGGTAGGTTAGGTAGGTACCCAATCGGCACTGGTGAATTCAAATAGCGCGGATCGATGCGGGGCGGAGAGTGACCTTTTCACACTAGTATAATCGTTAATTCTATGTGATTTAAGCTTCTTATAAGTACTGACGCATTTTGGTATTAGCCAAAGCCAAACTGTCAACATTCCAATCACTAGATACGGCATCATTATCAAACAAAATATTTAATTCTCTTTCCGCAACGGTCATTATCTTGGATTATTAATTTATGCTCTTAGATTCGATAAAGATACATTTTATGATTATAAGTGTTATATCAACTTTGGAGATATACACTGAATTTGTGTTACCAAGTAAACAAACAAAGACACTGACCACTATTAACGAAAGCGAAGGCAATGTTGCAACTTGCGCTGAGGAAGAAACCGCAGGTGAGGGTTGGTTTCCTGCCGATGCGATCTAAGATGAGGACGGCGGTGAAGAAGCCGGGGATCTCAATGGCGCACGTGAGGATGTAGTTGAGGTACATGTTGCCCGACAGCCCCGTCGAGTTGATCGACAGCCCGTAGTACACGAATGTGGTGGTGATCCACCAGATCGGAGTCGTGAACACGCGACGCAACAGCACTGACGAACGGAATATCGCTTGGAAGAGGCCGAGCTTCTCTTCTTCCTCGCCCTAAAAATATAAATGGAATAACATCATCCATTCGTCCATCATTTTGTATCCTTACAACTTTTAACTAGTCAGTAAAATAAAATATACTGACTGGCTCAACCACTGGCACTGGTGGATTCATAAGAGCATGCAAGGACTTCTCGCTGATCTGCTTCTTGTTCAACCTGGCTACTTTCTCCAGCACTTCACGCGCTTCTTCGTACTTCCGTTTAGAGAGCAGCCAGCGGACGCTCTCAGACAGGATCCAATAGTAACTGATAATGAGGAAGCAGGGGATATGCAGCGCCATGATCATGTAACGCCATGGCTGCACCAGCCACGCCACGCTGCCCAGGATCACCTGCCCCGTCGCGAACATGGACGATGAGGTCGCGCTCGTCACTACACGCCACTTCGGACCCACCATTTCAGCCGCTGGAAAACATGAACTGATTTAGTAATATTGTTTTGTGTTATGAGTAAATGATAACGATGACGCTTGGATCTAGCACTTTTCTCGCTAGCCCATACTTTGCTTGATGCGGTGACTGGTTGCAAAGTACAGTTGGCAATATTCTGTCATTGTAGGTGTTAAGTCTTCTTCTATCGAGTGGGTTGTGAGGTGAATTACCAAGCTCATCAACCTTGGTGTCAGGGTTATTATTGAACCGCCAAAGGCCCCTGACGCGGCTCATCTAACGACTGCTTATTTACATAAGTAATAACCGAGTCCAACGGCTTAACGTGCCTTCCGAAGTACGGTGTTAAGTAAGTAAGTAGGTATCAAAACAGTTCTCACCAAAAATATAAGCAGAACTGAAAGTGCCTGCGCCAAGAGTAGTCTGAAGTAACTGCAAGGCGAGATACATAGGATAGTTGACGGAAAAGGCGCGGATGAGGCCGATGAGCGCGAGGTTGAAGACGCTCACAACCAGCGCGACGCGGCGGCCGAACCTGTCCGACACGTAGCCAGTGATGGGCAGCACCAGCAACGTGCCCACGCTGTTGAGCGTGCCGGCCAGCGCGCGCAGCCAGTCCTGGCACCCCAGGTCGAACTGACAAAAATAAAACAGAACTATGTTCTAACAGCTTTTCTTCTTCTGTCGTTGATTCTTCTTATGGGTCGATAACCGACCTCACCAACTCTGATGTCAGGATTATTACTGAGAAGGCCCCTGGCATGGCTCCTGTACCGACGGCAGACTTACCTACTTCTAAGTATGCCATCGGCTTAACGTGACTTCCCAGAGTTTCGATACAACGAATAATTTTCGGACAATCAGATTTCAATCTACAATGTCCTAAACTAAATAAACTAGAGAACGTCTCACGAAGTTTTTTTTTTGTTTGCCATATCCCCACCGGAACCGTGGAGTGATGAGCCTCACGGTCTAAGCAATTATTGACGGAAAATAAAACTGAAATAAAAGCAGGTAAGTACTTAAGTAATAATGTTCTCACATCATAGACAACTGAGTTGTTTCTCTCGTACACGAATCCATCGCACTCGACACGGAAGTCCCTGTTGAAGAGGTTGGCGGGGCAGTAGTTGAGCGAGCCGTTCCCGCCGACGGGGCTGAACCGCTCGCAGCTCTCCAGACCGCCAGAACTCGTCTGTGGGATGGCGTTGTTGATCCAGTACGGGCGGAACTCTACGTCCCTGTTGTTCTCACCGCATTCCGATAC
This sequence comes from Pectinophora gossypiella, assembly GCF_024362695.1. Lineage (NCBI taxonomy): Eukaryota > Metazoa > Arthropoda > Insecta > Lepidoptera > Gelechiidae > Pectinophora > Pectinophora gossypiella. The sequence goes on from NC_065415.1 coordinate 16,604,444, forward strand.
TTGGCATCTGTAATTATTGTTTTTATTTATCAAATTACGAGACGTAGCGCAACACAAAAGAATGGAAAACTATTTTTAACATATATGTACTTATATAATATTATTTTTACCTATGAGGAATGGCAGCCGCTGAGAAAATATATTCGCTCATAAAAGCGGACATAATGATAGGGAAGGCGACAAGTATAATGTTGGTGAGTTGGAAGCGACCGAATTGTCCCAATTCGTTAACCAGCACGTCGTCCAGGTCTATCGGCTTCTCGAAGACGCTGCCCTTCCTGCTGCCCTTGCTCGCGCGACTCTTGCGCGGCCCGTCCGCCTTGCTGTGGCGCCCGCCCGGCTCCACCACGCTAACCCTTTTACCATTCTGGTGAGGAGCATCAGTCATACTTTCCTTTTGAACAGGTTCTTTGACAGTGTGGACCTCGTTAGCAGTGGCTACCGTGGGCAGCTGGTCCAGCTGGGCGACGCCTGCGTCGCGTGTGACGTCGCTGTCGTCGGGTTGGACAGTCTCCACCGCGACAACCGCAGGCTGATCCTCTGCCATAGCTGGTATACTGTTCTTCTTTTTATTTAATTAATTGGGCAAACGCGGCGTCGTCGGCCGCGGGCCCCGATTGAGTGACCTCGGGCAGAATTAATTGTCGTACTGCTTAGAATAATTGCGACGTAGATAAAAAAAATATTTGATAAGTTATTTACAATCTCCGATATGATAGTCCGTGTTTTAATATCAGCAGCTTAACTTTGAACAGCTTATCACACGTGATTACGTAAATGAGATCGATTAACGTATCGGTACCCAGCTGGAACTGTATTTAAAGTTTTTGTATGGCACTATATTACTGCCGTTTGAAATACGAGCGTACGTTAATAACCATAAATCACTTTATTTTATACATAGGAACACCGATCATTTATTCAGTGGTAATACACTCTTGTGAATTAGTCCGTAGACGTATAAATATTATGATAAACATTGCACTATAAGGTCACATTACAGCGGGCAAAGGTACTCGTGTTTAAATGTTGAGTGGCGAGGCCCGGCCGCGCGCCCTGCTGCATCCACTAAACAGCCACCATCGGCACCGCGGCGGCTCGTTACTAACGACTAAGTACTTACTATTAATTCACTAATTCCAGTAACACGCAACAGTTCCTATTAAGTATGAGTACAATTTTTAAACCGGAATCAATACAGGTACTATCGAGACAGGTAAATAAATGATAAAAACTTAGAATTTCACGAAAACTTTCGACTAAACCTATTAAGTACGCTTAATATCTAGTAGAAAAGCAATAAGTAAAGGTATTGGGTATCCATTATACCACACCTGTTGTCATTTAGTTTGTAACTGACTTCGACGATTATGCAGCATATCAGCCGGAATATACATATACAGCTACACTTTCACCTACGTATCTTATCACACGAAAATATTAATTAAATGATTTTCTTTCACCCCCATTTAGTATTAAGTAGGAAAAAGGCGAAGGCACTGTCATCGCTGTGTAGTCCCCAGATCATGAAGTTGCTCAATCAATACTAGCCTAGTTTATCTACCAAAGAAAATCTCGTCACAAAATATCAATATTAGGTACATCTATGTTGCCGTTACTACTCTTACATCCACTTGGGAAATGAATTTCCAAATATCCCTTTCTTAGTCCTTGCCTGTAAACTCTGTGTAGTCGCAGAGGTTTGGGGATTTTTCACAAATAGGTGCAGTTGTTTGACTTTAGTATTCAATGTGAAAGTGTCATATGTCAGAAGTCGGGTCGCACCTTTCCCTCAAAAATGTGCGAAGGGAGCGATGGCTGGCTTTCGCGTCAACTCGTGATCGGGTGCTGCGTATGTGGACAGGCCTGCTTCTGTCAGGGAGCTCATAAAACACTGTTTCTGTGATAAAGTCACATAAACTCTTTATTTTTCACTTTCCTTCCACCGACTGTAATTGGAATACCATTGTATTTAAGTCTATAAATAATATAATTTATCTAAGTAAATCTAAGTAATTCTTAATACAATAATACAGTTTCAAATTACAAAAAGTCAAATAATCCAACTAAAAAAAAAAAATCAAATCAGTCTATAAATTATTAATACAAACTGGATTAAAAAAAAAGAAAAGAAAGGAAAACATGAAACAGTAGGACTAGGGCCCTGTGCTGGGAGGTTTTCTGGCCACGTCTTTCCCTCAGCGTTACAGATTCCGATGTGGTAGTAGTTTTACAGCTAGTTACATAATATGTAAGTAATTTAATTTTGTTTGACGTTCAAAAAGCGCTAACTTTGTAAGCCAATTTTGAAAAATAAATATTTTTGAATTTGAATTTATATCGCGCACGCGATTAATCCGTTTTAATGCTTTTATCTCGGTAGGTATAATTGATTACCAATGTAGATTTGATTGCGATATGTTTAAAGTTTTGACAGAGTGTCGGTGTATTCGTGTACCTACATACGTTTTTACAACCTTCTGCAAAATTATATCTACTTATACAAGATTACTGGTATCTAAACAACTGACCAAGCAGATATTAGTTTGAAATGAGTTTTCAACCTAATATCTGCTAACTCGTTGTTGCCTCGGCATAGGCTTACCTAATACCTCGATCTGACTGACTAACCATTCACAAAGGGTTGATGAGACTGGTCATCCACCACACAATCCACACGAGAGAAATAGATTAAAACAAAATGAGATGTGTATATAATTACGTAGTTTTATGAGTATGAAAACTATTAAAGGTGATGGAAAATTCACTTAAACGATGACAATTTGTGATATCACGCACAGTCGCTCTGTACACATATTACAACTTTCTCATTTCAGATAAGGTATACTTAACAGTTGATTATATTTATTTACTTTACATTATTTCTGCACAGACCTCTATACTCTATATGAGAAAAATACTAGATGATATATAACTCAACAGATGTTAATTAATTATATTTACCTAATTACTTACTGTTTAAGTTTGCTGTGTAATTTTAATTTTAAAACAAGAACATATGTTTGAAATAAAAAGTGATAATATAGCTGTACTCAATAATGAATACCCAGTAATTTTTGATTGTCGAACATGTTCGTTATGGAAGTTTACGAAGACCACAAAGAGATTATTGCTAATAACAACAATAGCATAAGTGCAATCAAATCAATTCATGTCAACAATGCTTATACATTATCGGTGATAAATTCAGTCAGTCTATAGACCAGAGGAACAATAAGTCAATTTGTGCTACGAATTGACATGAAAATAACGAACACCTCAGACAACAGTTGCTCTAACAGAGCATTTGCTTACACGTGATGGGTAATGGGCTGTGGGTAATGGGATGAGTGTGGGTGATTTGTATTACCTATAAGTAGGTAAGTAGTTGTCGTGATTCGTGAATATTCATTTGTCATACTTACCCGCTATGAACTGTTTGACCAGTTACTTAAGAGCAGAACTGCAGATATGTGTCGTATTTGTGCAAAAAGTAGTGTGTATTCTTAAAATTATTAACTGTTCCTGTGGAAGTTTCGTGCGTGCGCTGCTTCTGTTACAATCCCATTTAATCTAAAATAAGATAATCCACATCCTACACAACATCTGAGCTCGCACAGTCTGATTGTGTATCTTCAACATCGACAGTCTACGCACTGACTGCATCTGACTTACTGCAATAATATCCGTATGGTCATCAATAAAATCAGTGGTGAATGAAGCAACGCAACAGCTGCTGTGTGTAACTTAGCTGAATGTAACTTTGATGTTGAAAAGAAAACAATTATGGGGAAGTATGTGGAGCTGGCGAGACGGGTGAGGGCGAGGGTGTGGATTCGGGCGGGGGGGGCGGTACCAGACGAGGCAGCTGGCGCTGGTTAGTGGTGGACACCACCATGAGCCAGGGGAACTTCGTCTTCGCCGCCACCGCCACCAACTACAGGTTGGTGCCTCAAGTAATACCTCGTACCTAATCATAAATTGAATTATTTTAGTCATGTTTCTCTCTCTTGTTTAATTTGTCATTATTTCATTTATGTCACAACCATTACTGTATCTATTACTAGAAAAACCAGATCAATATCAAATTTCAATAGGATTATTTTAAAGTCACTCTTTTAAACTGCACTCACTGTCAACTATCATTCTACACATTCACACAGAAAATTATACAATTTGATTGTACAACTCGTCTTGGTAATCTCAATTAATACTAGATACGAGTATTTGTTGAGCGCAATCCGCGCAGGAGTGGCGTTTTATGGTCATGGACTTACAGAACAAGTGGTCTGCCACTGATATGATAACTGCGTACTCGCAGCGCCTAGTTAAGCTGGATTAGTTTTACTGCCTTTCGACTATTACTTGATCTCTTATCGCATACTTTACAAATTAGAAAATGTAGCAAAATGGATGATGCTTCGCTATAAAGGAACGCGCTGGAAACATTCAAACCTCACATTGAACGTCTCATCTCAGGACTTGGTAATCGTCGAACTTGTTGATATTCTCACCCTAAATATTAATTCCGTATTCAACATTTATAGAAATCAGACAAAATGTTGCCTCTGCGTATAATTATGTTATTGAGATGTTTTCCCGGGTTCTCTATTTTTACGCATATTTTTTTATGTAATAATGTACCATGGCATAATGTGTTACTTGTCCTATTATTAGTTACGCATAGTATTAATTTGTCATAACTTTTTAAGCATAATTTTGAAACTCATAACTACCATAAGCATAATAATTAATGAGTGTTATAAGCATAAAAACTATACTTCAAATAAGAAAAGTTTTGACGCAACTTTGAACATTTCCGAAACTTACTTTTTCCTTGGCTGCATTTGGTTCATGATTATGACTTTTTATATTTTTTGACTCTCTTTCATGCTGTTGGTGATCATTCAGTATACTTTTCGTGTGTAAGATAGCCTAAGGGCCACCCCCGCCGCACCCTAACCTACTGTTATGCTTTGTAAAAGTTATGACAAAACACTCTTATTCTAAAAAGAATTATGGATACCTATTTATATGCGAATAAAATTTATACCAACAAATATTAGTCCAAAAATAAGTTATACCTAACAAACCAGTATTCTTAGATGTTATTATGGGAAAGTACTATTATGTTTAAAAACGTTATGCGAAAAGGATTACGATAATTAAAATTATGACACAACCATTTATGCATTTTAAGAGAATCCCGTTTTCCCCTCGTTACTAGATAAGTACCACGCTATAACAAACGTCTGTGCGGTACACCTAATCATGTTCCAAATTCGATCGTTTCGATGTCATTACCTATCTATTAATTCATGGGCCGTACATTTTATTTTTGTCATTCCAACAATATTTCCTACTCTAGTATGTACGTATTAGGTACATTACATGAGGCCGCACGCGCACGTGTCGCACGCACGTCGTCTGCAATTTATCTTCATTATCATAAACTACCGGTGATTCTGGTAAACGCTCGACAAACGGTCGCTTTACACTTTAATCTTCGTGATGGTTTTAGAGACATTATAAAATGATTTTTATCAAAAGTTTAGGTAGGTGTAATATTTTATTGTAAAAGTATGTCTGGCTTATTTCCGTCCACCGTGTCTGCCTCTACATTTCTGTGGAAACCACCTTCACCTTTTATTAGTGGTGATCACCGTTTCTTCTCACTAGTTCGATCGTCAAACTAGTGTAAAGTAATGTCTAGTGCGCTTACAGACCAGGGATGATGGTCGCGACATGCCGGCGGCAAACGCTCAGTATGTCACTGCAGTATAGTCAACAAGGATAACGCACGTTCCACTAAGGTAATTAGTTTTATACAATTTATATATTTTCACTTTTTTTATAAATTTCGGCATAGGTAGAACGCTACACGTCGTCAGGCTATTAAGTAATCTGTGGTCAGGGGTGTACAGAACTGGAATTATCAAATAACCGAAGTGCAAGTACTTAGTAACTGATTGTAAATCGTGAATGAAAAAGCGCCTTTAATTTTTATGTAGCAAACTGTCGCGTTTGTAAATAGTGAAATTTGTAGAACAGGCACTTGGAATCGGAGTGCTCCTTTTCATCATAAACTGGCACCATCTTAATCTTTCCTAGAAACTACGCCGCGTTCTTCGTTTCTGAATACCTTAGTTAACAGTAACTACTATAAGTATAATGTCATTTATCATTTCATGTCCTGGACGCACATCTTTTTTAAATTTTTGTTTTCTTAATGCACCAACCTTCGGAATTCGTAGAATCATCTTTAAGTATAAACTCTTCTTTTGAAGTATAAACTCCCTGGTTTTAAACATTCACAGTGATTTCCGAAGCTTTTTTGTTACTGTAATGATCGAAGTATCCCGAGTGAGTAGGTCATTTCTATTTTACATGTAGGTACCTAAATATATAGAATACAGTGCGAGCAGTGATCACAAATCTTCCTTATCACCGGACCTCAACGTCGTGTCCTACCATATGCCGGACGAATGTCCTTGCGAGTGCCGACTTTAGATGCTCGTATACGGTAGGTATCTGGGTAATTCTTAAATAGTTTGCAGAGAACCCAAAAAAAATTAATATATGTTTTTATGAGTTTTTATAATGCAAATCGAAAGTTTATGTCAAAGGCATATTTTGGATGCATATGGACAAGCTTAATACCCTCAGGAATATTAAAAAACAAGGGTAGAAAAACACGGTTGTGACATTTGTGCCTCGGTCGTGACATCACTAAACATGGCTGTGACACAATATGACATGGATGTGACTGTTTTGCATTTTTCATTGTAACTGTTGCTGTTATTTTTTTTTGTCATCTTAGTTTTTTGTCTCAATTGATTGGAGCAATTAGGCAGTAAGCAAACACTGAATTGGTTTAATCAAAAGTATTTATTTGGCAATCTTCGAGCGTCGAGCGGTGCCTACGATCGATAGGGAGAGTGCTGGGCGAACATTGGGCTTCGAGACTGTCGGCAAGGCATTCGGCTTTTTTGTCATCGTCAAAAGCGGGGGGTTGGTTAGGCCTATTGAGAGGTAAAACCGTATCCTTTTGAAGAGACCTAGACAGCTGCCAGATGGCCTGGTGGTGGAGCTCAATGCCGCTCAAAAGGTTATCCCACCGATTCTGTCGCATGTCATTAATACGTTTTCTTACAGTATGCTGCTAGAGACGCAAATGACGGCGACATTCCTCGGTGCGATTGGAATCATATGCGCGGGTGGCTGCGTTTTTCTCCGTTGGCAGATCACGGATATCGGTAGGCAGTTTCCAGCGATATGGTCTTCCATCTCCGGAACCTGTTTTGAAGTTTCGTTTAAAACCGACCTCACGTGATCCGTGAGGGAGTTAATAGCTGTCGAGGCCTCCTCTAAGGAGGTTATTTGTACTGGGAACTTCAGGCCAAGATCTGCAGAATCGTTGCTATTCCAGGTAAAGACCGTGTCTCCTGATTGATATCAGGAGACGCTATGATACTTCTTCTTAGTAAATTTAGCGTAGCAAGGGGTATCAGGGTTGTCGTTATTTATACTAACAATTTGAAAAACAAATATTTCTCCTTGAACTCAGTGAGTTTCGTTCCAATCCCAAAATCCACTTCCGTAACAATACCATACAACCGCCTATAAAACCCCTGCCTAGTGTGGCTATGAATAAATTCCTTCCAAATATCTTGGAAGAGGCCCTTGCCCAGTACTGGGATCTATATGAACTAGTAAAGTAAGTACTCGTATGTAAGCATATCAAACAATAATATAATTTATAAATAAAAGCAACAAAACCCACTAAATTATTGAAATAAAAAATAATGTCACGATCATGCATTATATGTCACAACCATGTGTTTAAAATGTCTACGGCTGTGACATTTTTATCATTACATGGTCGTGACAATTTGAAACGTGTTCGATATAACCCAAAAGCTATCCACGATACTGCAAATCTTAAGTAATTATTTTAAACTACACTGTATGACGTGCATATTATATTTCAAACAATAGTGTAACACTGATACTTAAGTTTAAAACTCTAACACGGCGTTGACGAGTTAAGGTTGTCCTTTTTTTAAAATGTAAAAGCAGATTGATTTTATACTGGTCTCAACGGTCTTAGCCATTTGCAATACTGACAAAAACATATTGTTGCCGTTCTAAAAAAACTTAGAAAGGGTTGCCAATGTCATAGATTTATTTCTACAGAGTATTGTAATTTTAAAGAGTCGCACACGGTCGTGACACAAAAACTGCTCACAAAATGTATGTTGTTCAAAATCATAAATAGTGTGCATTATTTATATATTTTGTTAAACAGTCTTATAGAACAAAGGTTCATCTTGCATAGTTATTGTAATATTTCGAAAAATAACATGCCACATCTTCAGAAAAAAACATTTTATCTGCAATTCTGGCAATCTCACACGACACGTTCCGTGACATTTATGACTTCAAATATTTTTAAATATAATATCTAATAATTTTATGGCAAAAATTATATCCGGACACGATACTAGAAGTAATTACCTAAGTAAAATAATTCAGGGGTCACTGATTTTCCTAAAAAACATATACAATTCTTACAACTCACAAAAAAAAACGTAAGAATAAGAATCACCCATCTAATTAGTTGCAGATGCGTGGTAGGTAGCCGAGTGCGAGTCGTCGACATCACCAGCGCCGGCGGTGGCTCTAGCGCGAGTGGCGGCTGCCCAAACTACCACCCCGCTCCCCGCGCCACAGCCAGCAAGAACACTTCAATACAAATGTACATAGATTTACAAACATATTCAAACGCGTCGCTCTTCGCGCAACTGACGTCGTCACTCCGCTGCCGTGCAGTCATCCGGCTTACTTACGGCTCTTGAGCGTGGTCCCTTGTTAGAAGCTCTAAAGACAGTGATGACGATAACTAACTTATGGCTAATACATGTCTGTCCTTGACAGGGGATATACGCGCCCGCGCTGCTGTTGCTGTCGTACTGGTGACTGCTGCACGACAGCCTGCGCTGACTCTCCTGCACGCGCCGCACGCGGCGGCGCGTGCACACCCCTGCTGAGTAGATCGCGCGCTGCAACCGACGGGGCTGCGCGAATTGAAGAAATTGGCCAGGACACGCCGCCAAGTAAAGTCAAGTCATACAGCAGTTTAGTGTAAAGCTGATCCAATCAAAAACATAAATGTGCAATGACAGCCAAGTTCAATATTATGTTAAATGCCTTGGTTGTCGACTTCAACGACAAAAGAAGTGAGATCTAAATGGGTGCCAAGTTCAATGGTCAGTCCTGAAATTTATTTATAAGTAACAGTATAACATATCATAACTTCTTATAACATAAGATAATGTATTGTAGCCTAAGGTCTGTCTTGGCTAGTTTTTATAAACCTACCAACGAATTATTATGTTCGATCGCTAGTTTCTACCAATAATCCAAATTTTCGGAATTATAAAATAATAACCGACAAATACTTGTAGGTTTAGAACTTGCGAAGGCTATAATTCATAATTTTATGAAAACTAGCCAAGACAGACCTTAGGCTACAATACATTATTAAAATAATAGCCCATCTGAACTTTGGAGTCAGACCGTCCTGTGACTACAAAGAGCTAACTCCCCTGCAGCCACTAGACTCCATCGTACTCGTAAAGACGTGAGATTCCCCTCCCCCCAGTGTAGCAGTATGTTGTGGTGGTGGTTCTCAATCGCGTCCGTGTACTATGGGCTAGCGACCAGCAGCCGCCGAGCTGCTGGCCGCCGGGCTTTGCCGCGACTACTTCACAAAATTCTAAGTTTAATTCAAATGCGCTACTTGAATGAATTAGATGTAAATCCCATTCTCTAGAATATTGAAACATTTTCGGCTGAACTTTAGTATTTATTTATTTATTTAATACACTTCACTACATTTTTGTCACAATTTAAAATATTTTACTAATGAGTACTCGTACCTAGATATAATTAAGCTAAATAATAAGTACCTACTTATACTAACTTACACATAGTTTATTTTTAAAAGGCATATCATTAAAACTTAGGACAGAAACAGCATAAAACAGCACAAAGATTAAGGTGAAGTTTATGAAAATATTGCTTAAATTATTGCTCAGGGATGTTGCGATGACTCACAACACCACTATCCGGTTACATACCTACACCATACTTAAATCATTCATAATTTTATAGTTTAATATTGGTTTATAACAACAGTAGATAATAATTATGAGCACAGCTAAACGATATTATTATACAAACTTATAGCAAAATAAATACCCTGATAATACATACCTGACGAAGATTTGTACTCACTCCTAATCTTAAGCGTGTATTGCGTCGCTGTCAATATCATATCTTACGATCAATACATTCTACGCAATGACTAATATGGCAACTTTGAGCATAAACCCAGTCTGTAGTCCACACAGGTATACCTGTCAATATTATGATGACGTTGTTGTACATTCGCTAAGTATTTTATTGTTCACAGACTACTATCAGACTGTTTTACGTGATTTAATTTCTAAAACAAAACTAATTAATACTTATAAATACTTAAAAATCTCATATTTATTCTTATTTAGCTAAAGAATCACAAGTACGCGACGGACAGTTCGACAAACGTTAAGTGTGCTTCATTTTCTTTTTCTTTATCTACATAATGTTCGATAAAACATTACTTTAATTAGGTATTTATATTACTTTAACGTTCGTTTGTACCTAATCTAGAATTTAATAGTTTATTCTCCGGTGACACGTTTCGACATCGATTGGTACCGTCCTGCGCCCGCGGCACGGGTTTCGGCTTGAACGATATCGAGATCTTCGACCAATCGCCATAGGACGTTTATCCACGTGCCTACTCGCTGCGTCTATTGGTCAAAGTCCTCGATATATTTCATGCCGCGCGGAACCGGTGCCGTCCGTGCTGATACCGTCAACTTCTCTTTATTACAATACTGAACTCATTCTCCACTGCATCGTCCATACCATCAGGCGCAATTGATGTGAGTTTGATTGAGTATTGTGAGAGGGTCATGCACTGTCTCCGGCGTCTGCAGTGCCAGTAGTGGTTGCAGGTGGTGTTGCAGTGCTAGGTGGTGTTGTGTGGATGTCTGGCGATGTCCTCAGCCTCGGCAACGGTGTCCGGGAGCCGCTGGTGCAGCGTCTCGGGCGTCAGCAGCATCAGCAGCCCCGCAGACACCGCCATGCCACCGAAGATCAGGTACGGCAGCGACGCCCACACCTGCATCTGCAAAATTACGACTCGTATCAGTTACTCTACTCACTCAGGACGACATCAAACCTGGTTGTCATGATCGAGTTCTTGGTTTTAGAAGATTGTTGCCTATATATATACAAATCCGATGGATAAAAGTCCTTTGACTTTTACAACGCATTTGACAATGGCGCAATGTAAAAAATAATATTTTTAAACATTTAATTCTTTTAGATTCTAAAGAAACAGACTTAAATACTTAATTATCGTGTCGTGATATAAAATGGCACAATGCTGATAGTTGATATACTTACGAGCAGCGGCGTCTGCGGCGCGACGATGCTGCCGATCCTGCCGATCATGGAGCAGACGGCGAGCAGGCGGTGACGAGCGCTCGTCGGGAACAGCTCCGATGTGTAGATGTAGATGCTGCTGAACGCCATGCTGATGCACAGCTTGCCCAGCATGTTCAGCGACGTCGCGATCCAGTGGAGATCTGGAATGTTGCGGTTGTGCTCATAGTCACACCAACATAGGACACCAGCAGTAAAGTTGTTGTAATGATGCGTGATTCTGATGTATTAAAAGCTGTACCATCTAAGGATTATGATAGCGTGTGGTGATGTCGTTAACCATTAATTAAACAAAGTCAATATCAACGAAAGTGATGCGATGGATCGTAGATGTATTGACGTCATGAGACGTAGGTACTAAGTTACGAGGGAGATAGTTATTAGTAAGTAGGTCGAATTTTGTCTGAATTTAATCATCGGATGATAAACGATCAAAAAGGCGATAATATCTCGAGTAATATTCAAGTAGACTTTAAAAACTAACCACTGGGAATGAACGGCAGGGCGATGAGCGCGAGTCCGCAGACGATGTACGCCGTCATGATGGAACTCTTGCGGCCGAACCTGTCCAGCGTGAGGACACTCAGCGCGTACCCGGGGATCTCCACGAGTGCCGTCAGGATGTAGTTGATGTACATGTTGCCCGCCAGCGAGACCGAGTTGATGGACAGCCCGTAGTACGTGAACGTCGTCGTGATCCACACGAACGAGCATACCGCCACCCGGGACATTATGATCTTCGACCGGATCACCTCCGCCGCTAGGGAGCGATTCTTAATCGGTTCAGAATCTGACTTTTCATTTCCCTTCTGGGTTTCTTTTTCTTCACTTTTCAATTCTCCACTCTGCGTAATCTCAGTGTCTTCGCTAAGTTGTCTGATTGATTCTGGTGACAACTTTTTTCTGTTGACAGCGGCCGCTTTGTAGATAATGCGCGCGGCCTCCTTCTTGTTTCCCCGGCTGAGCAGCCAGCGCACGCTCTCCTCGAGCACGAAGTAGTAGAAGGCGAACAGCAGCGAGGGCGCGTACAGCACCACGGTCAACGTGCGCCAGTACGGCACCGCCCACGCCACCAGCGCGACCAGCACCTGGCCCAGCGCGAACGAACACGAGATTATGTTGCCGCCGAGGACTCGCTTGTTTAACCCCACCATTTCTAGCGCTGAAAAGATAAAACAGGTTCCAAAATTAACCGGGTACTGGCTTCTTACCTACTATGTCATCAAGCGATGGATGTAATTGAAATACCCCAATTTAGGATAAAGTCATGAAAACCCGAAATAGAACAGTGGGTATATGTCCGTTAATTTACCAAGTATGAACCCGGTGCTGTAGACGCCGGAGCCCAGGGTGGCGTCGAGGAACTCGAACACGAGGTACATGGCGTAGTTGGGCGAGAAGGCGCGCACCAGCCCCATCAGCGCCGCCGACACCGCCGTCAGCACGAACGCCGTGCGACGCCCGAACCTGCCACCACACCACATCATTAGAAGTGGACGTTTCAACGGACTCTAGCATGTTTAGGGTGATAGCTCTGATAATTTTTCTACCAGCTAAAGGAAAAGCAAGACAAGAATTGATAATATATGAGTATCTATGTAGGGCCGAGAACTAATTTGAATAGATCCAAGCAGAGATACTCATGAGATAGGAAATTTGTTCGCGAACGAGTGTCAGTAGAGCCGTCGCGTCGCGCGCAATACACGATATTAGTTTTACTTCGGACCAAAGTTTCTTGGCTTGCAACAAAACAATTATTATAATAAATAAGTGTGGTACGACGTACGTGTCGGAGATATATCCTGTGATGGGCAGCGCGGCGAACAGCCCCACGCTGTGCATGGTGCCCACCAGGGTGCGCTTCCACTCCTCGCACGCCAGCTCGAACTGCAACATACGTCCATACATCGCAGCTGATATTCACTATTGATCTAATAAAGCTTGGTGAAACGAGGGCACTTAGTTCTGATCAGGCCCGAACAGGAAACCGTCTCGAGCATATGAGAGAAGATGGGCCCTCTACATGGTAGGGTGACAATAAACCAAGCGGCCCCTTGCGGGACCTGCCACCGCTGGTGGGACCGGTCAGACGTCTTACCACAAGCATGAACTACTTAGCGGTGCCGTGCCGTACCTAAAGGGCCACCTACGGCCAAGCCAGACCTGCTTCGAATTCCTCAAAAGATGGCTGTACCTCTTACTACTTCAATAGTCGTGAGTTTTTCCATTTCCATTCTGAATCAATAACTGTGCACGTAATTTGATTTGCTCTTTCATTTCAGTATTTCTAATACACACAAAGTGCGTAATTTGAATTTGAATTTGAAAGGTAGGTACTTATAATGTGAGTGTTACTTCAAACACCTGCCACAGTAAATACCTAAGTATATAAGCTTGTTTACTGTGGTACTGATCGCTGTTTAAGGAAATATCCTCAACGTCCGGTTGAAGGAAAGCAGACATGCAGCAAGTACATCGGTACCCAGGGCAACCTTCCGTTAGTGGGTCAGTATCGTCTGGCGGAAAATTGCACAGAAAAAATATCGCAACTTTAAATGCTTACTTATCATTGTCTTTATCTATAATAATAAAATAATGAAAACTCATACAGAATCGACAGCAGATAATAGTCGGGGTAGTGCGTATGTACCACACACTCGCCTTGGCCAGTGCATCATTAAGATTACCCGGTAGGTACATCATCTAATCATAATAATATAGAATTCTTAATGTTTTTTTTATTACTCACAGTATTCATAACAAGGAAAAATATAAACAATGAAAAGATTAATAAAATGTGGTTTTATTTCTAAAAGAGATCTCTCCCAGCAGTCCCAGCCAACTCTGCACTTATCACGTATAATAATGTACTTAGGTACGTTCATAATCTTGATTTTTCATTAATCGTTATCAACAGCTTTATAAATGTAAGTATACAATTTTGACCGCCAACCGTGATCAGTTCTCACAGGTTCAATTTCAGCATCCATATAGTACTTACATGGATTAGGTTTATTACAACAAGTATATCTCTCTGGCGTTATCCCGTGTCCACAGGGTCCGCTTACCTATCGTGAAGATTTGAGGTCTGGTTTTGTACAGAAGTGACTGCCTGTCCGACTTTCCATCCCTCGATGGCTAAACCAGCTTCATTCATACAGGTTAGGTTAACAAAATGAAACAAACAATACAAAATGTATAACAATATGCAAACGATAACACAACACAGCGGCACCGAGCCAGCTTTATGTCAAGCTACATTGTGTCCAGTATCGTATTACCTCCGAGACGATGGTGTAGTTGTTCTGGTAGACCCAGGCGTCACACGCGACGGTGTTGTTGTGGTGGAAGGCGGCGGGCGCGCAGGCGCCGGCGGCGGCGGGCAGCGGCTGCAGCCGCGCGCACCGCCCGCCGTCCTCCTCCGGGAGCGCCCAGCCCGCCCACGGGCCCGCCGACCACGACAGCGGGGGGGACTCGCACTCCGGGACCACGCATCTGATCATGACCAGTAATACAGTTGTGACTTCTATTTTACACTAATGTCGATGGTATAATAAGGAATCTGAGCGGGCTGTGTGCTGTACCAGTTCGATGCAAAGATGGAGTAAATTAGGATGAGTCTATTGTTTAGAGAGAAACTCTTATAAAGGCTTAATACAACCAAGGCGTCAGGCAATGTGGGTCTTCTCTTATAATTACATTTCTCAATCACATAACATAAATAACGCACCAAGTAAGTACCTAAATGTACAAACAAATTGAATGACAAAAGCCACTGGCGGAAAAAACATGTCATTAATGTAAGTGACCGTGCAAGTGGGACAAGAGAGTGCAGCTCCGGGGCGACCTCGTGGATACGCAGGGTTTATAAGAAATTGTTTTTCTAGTCGTGTGTATCTATAATTGTGATAGTATCTAGTATCGGTGATAGAAACATACTTAATCTCGGACTTTACAGAGGAGATATTTTTTATTTGAGATGCAACGTTAGTGTTTTATTTTTCATTTATCTACTATTGGACTTAAGTACTTACTTGAAACTACTCGCGTCATGGCAAACTATAATGTGTTATCTGTCTGATCAATATTAGTGAACACAGTTTCGCTGCGTGTGAATCAACAACAAGTTGTCACTGTCGCTTGTTTGCGCAGCTGATTCTATGGCTCACCTCGTTGAGGATATACCTACAGCTTGAAATTACGTGCTTGTATATTTCCCCCTTCCCGCGAGACATATGGCGCGTGCGCAGGCACGGGGCGACCTCAACGGAGGCCGCCCTATGCAAACCTCGACACTGACCATCTTACCTCACTTATCCTGTTTTGCTTTGCGTAAGGTTTTCCGTGATTTTCCTTTCCTAATAAGTATTTATTTATTTAATTTTATTAGGGGAGCTTAGGGCCATATAAATATACAATTAGTCTTCACATAGTCTTTATAGACCATTGACAGAAAAAAACACATGATTGCAAAAAATGTAACTGATTTGTCAATTGAAGATGATAATTATTGCGAGTAGGCAACTATCAGCTATTTCCGACATGATTGGTTTTCTAACCTGTTATTATACAGCGCGTAAAATGTCTCTGTTCGACTGTATTTTAGTGGGTAGGTAGCCAGCTATATCCTACGCACTTATACTACAAACAACTGCACGTAGTGCTGGCAAAATAAAACAGAAACACAATTTGTGTCGCATAAATAACATTCTGAGGTCTAAATAAAGTTTTAACCAAATACTTAGTTATTAAGGCTATTCTGGACGATAATAGCAGCCCTGAAAGAACAGGACGTAGATGACTCCCGCAACGTGCAGAAAGAAGAGGTCTTTGTCCAACAGTGGGATCCCACACTCAAGATTAGATTAGTGGACTAAAGACGTAACATTTTGCTACCTCATCAAAATGACCCCCGCGTGCGTGTCAGATGGCTGCAGAGAATACCATGATACGGAACGCCGCAGCGGAAGTGAGTTGTTACATCGTCTGGGCTCGGGTACATTACAACCACTGATTGCTATTTACAGCTTCTTAAAAGTTTCCTAAGACCTAAGGGTAATTTCATAAGTAACAATGCATGCCTATTTAACGTGACAACGCGGTCTTTGCTATTCATACGAATTTAACACTGAATTGGTCATGCTATCGGACACATTGCCTTAATCATCGTGTTCAAATAAATACCTTGGCTAATCCTGTTGTAGCTAATCCTCTCGTAATAAATGGCGAGATAACTTCAAGTCACGGATCTACAATTATTGTGCTGCTGTCAGTCACAGGTCGGTAACAATCGGTAAATTAGAGGACTATTTATAGCTAATTATGTCGGCAGCTACTATTATCTAATTATGGTGGACAAGTCTTATTGCTACAAATACTGTATCCACCGACAAATAAACTGGATAGTTCGCTTGAGCTACTATGAGGATGTATAGTACAGTTCCGAACTAACCGCACGTGTGGCTCCCTCCTACATACGCACACAGTCTCAGCTGATAAAACAAAATGTACATTTTATCGGAGTACACGCATCATAACTTGTTTCACCTAATTGATGCTTTATGATCGATATGTACTGTATAAGTTGGATCTGTTAATGTATATGTTGAATCTGTTAAATTAAATGAATAGACACCTATCACCTAACGTCTAAGTAGGTATGTTCAATTGATTTTTGTGGCTGCGATTATGGTTTGATACAACAACGCTCTGCTCACCCCGATAAATTTGCTACTATAAGTTGCTCCGCACACTGAGCGGGGATTAAAATATGTGCGGTTGATTATCTTCATTAGCGACTGCAGCTTTGGTTGGCTGAAACGACCGCTGTCATGATTCCAACTTGCTTCTCTCAGTACTACGTTTATATTAAGTTTCTGCCCTGTTAGCGCAATGAAGAGGAAAATTGCCAGCAATAAAAAAGTAATTGTTTGTTTGTGAGCAGTGAGCTGCGACGTGCGTCGACTGACAACAAAACCACTCGGAAGACAGGATCGTGTCGTCTTTGATGACTGATTGCCTGTTTAGATAAGACAGTCGTGTTTTTAACAAAAGACCCCGAAACGGTAGTAAATTAAATAATAAAAAAATGGCAGTAGTTCCGTATTGAAATCTTTGTTGAAACAAAACGAATACATGTGCGACTTGTAACGAAGTAACTTTAAGTTGTTTTCCGTTGCGCATCCCTTGCTTGTAAGCCTCCTACCGTAGTGTTGTATTTCCTCTAATATTACCACCTGTGCAAGTTAATAAACAAGTATATGTTGTAAGACTAAATTAAACATGTTTTTTTACGATATTTCCCTAAGATATTTTCTTTATCGAGTGAACATTAGAAATAGGTACACTGCACTTGTATTAGTACATAGTAATAGCACTTAGAAAAAACTAGATTTCATCACAGCACTCCTGCAAACTCAGAGTCCTCTTCACGCTGATAACCGCAAATGGAATGAATCCCTGACCCACATCACAACACCTCTTCAAGTGTCTATGTAAATAAAAATATTCCTTTACATTACAAACATGTGAACATTGACATCAAACATGAGTACTTAATATAAATTAAACTAGTACTTAGGTACTCATGTTTAAGCAAATAAATTATCTTTCTTTCTTTCTTCTAATAGAACGTGTTGGAAAACTTCGCAAGTACACGTTTGACATACATACATACATAAACTCACGCCTATTTCCCACCGGGATAAACAGAGACTATAGAATTCCATTTGCTTCGATCCTGACACACTTCTCTTACTTCCTCCACATTCATCAATCAACACGTACCTAACCTACACGTTTGAAATATTGTAAAATATTTTGTCGAATCAAAAAGGTAACAAATTTCAATAATTTTGTAAATAAGTTGTGAATATTATAACAGGTGGACAAGAAATATAAATATATACATATAAAAGTATTAATGGAACTATCTAAAATAATAACAAAACCATAAACAGCAGTATCACCCGGAGGTAGCGGGCCCTTATGCCTCCCACCGCTGGGCACAGACCTCCCCTCAATTAACCCAACGGGGTTACGAGGCATAGTGCACCGCGGGTTGGTGGGCCTAGCAGCCACCACATACGCGACCGACCTCACAACTTACGTATCGACGCACTCCGTGATATGCACTGATCGACACGCGGCCACCATAGTAACTATACTTACCTAATCTTAAACGTTAAAATACTTTTAACCTCTCATATGCCGAGATACCAGACACAATAGATTTTACATTGTGTCTGGTCGAGATCCGCGTTCCGGCGTTCGAAAGATTAATCATCTTTGAACAAATTTTAAGTTAACAATTACAGATGGTGCCGTAATAGTAGTGTTATTAATAAAGTATCTGCTTCCTGCAATCGATCTAATAATGCAAATGAAAAAAGGTTTAGCAATAAGTAAGTACCTACTAAGTAATTTTCTATGTAGAAATATTAAATTGTATAACTTTTACCTGTTACTTCTACTATTCCTTTAAATGTAGATAATAAGTACCTAATGTAATAAGTATTTAATTCATCCAGTTGCCTGACGTACCTAAGAAGCAATAAATGGATACCCAAACAACAATAACTGATGGGCCTACCTACTTAGGTAGTAATAATAAAAAATCCAATTACTTACTAAATTTAAACTAAAATATTGTATAAAATGTTTATTCAAATTATAAAACCGACATTCAAACGTCAAGGAACTGTATACTTATTTCTTAAATGAACTACTACCTATGTATACTAGTTACCCACGAGACGAACCACTTACATGATACGCATGTGAATACAGTCTATCGAAGATGATACCATTGGAAACGTCATTAATTCTTTGGGAATTGATAAGAATAAGTATTTTAACGAGTTGACCTTGGGTATTGTTTAATCATGTGTATATTTTATACAACAAAGAATGAATTATTTCTCGTTAAAAAATAAATTGAAAAAAATAAAAATGTATGTTGGTGGACCTGTGATCGGTGGCGGCGGCAGCGAAGATGTACTGGCTGTTGTAGACGGCGCTGAACACGATGGGCAGCAGGATGAAGCAGTAGGTGCGCACCTGGTAGCGGCCAAACTGGCCCAGCTCCGCGAGGATCGCGTCCAGGTCCACGGCGGGGGCGCCGCGAGCGGTCATGCTGGCTGCGCGGCGCACTACACTCTGCGGCTCCACCGCGCCGCCGCCGACACACCCGCTAATTACTTAATCTGTGCACCTCGTTATCACCGCGGCCGCCACCACCTGACCGATACTCCCGCGCACGCTTCAATTGATCGCCATCATGCTGTAGGTAGTGCGGCTGTAGTAAACGTTTCAATTCAATTAAAGAAATGACTAAATGTCAATTCAAATCAGTCGTAACATAGATGTTAATCTACCCGTAATACGAATAATTGCGTTCTCGTAATGTCGTAACTTGATTTTTGTAATTGTAGCATTATGTCTAGACAAAAAGCATCGATGTAGATATCTACGCAATTCATGACGTACCTGCGTGCGTTATCTAATCTAAACAAAACAGATTGTAATATTTTTTTGTAAGAATACTTAATTCATATTCCAAAAGAACTCGAGATGACGGAATGAAAGAAGCAAAAGAAAATATTTTCTAAGTGCGAGAGTTGTTCTCGCAGATTGCCCACGACAGGCCAGGCTCCCGCCCTGCCTTAGACAGATAGAATCCTACCTTACATCATATTACTTACAACATAAAAAGTGTACTTGGCTCATAATATCACGCCTGTAATACCTACCAGGGTAAGCACAGCCACAAATGGCCAGAAACAAAGTGTAGCTAAACAAAAAATATATAGCATTAACACAGACGTCAATTATGTATTAGAGGACAATATAACTTTTACGAGATGGTCGACACGCCCTTAGTTTTCAGCAGATTAGTAGTAGTGGGAAGTGAGTCCGTGAAGTATGGACAGCGCCTGACACAATGTTTAAAGCCAATCTGATTTACACAAGATCTTCTCTACAGTCTGTACAAGAGATGGCCACTACGCGGCCAGGGCACCTACCAGCTGCGCGCAGATGGTGAGTAGACACGTTTACGGATTGCTCATGTCTTCTGCATACAAGAAAGAATAATTGAATTTCGTTATATGAGTACTTAGTAACAGTCGGTCCATCGTTTGATTATGTAATGTGTGGTAAGGAAAGAAACAATAATATTATCGGAATTAAAATTCATTGATTATAAGATCGTGTCACTATCCGACTGCGACTAGAATCATCGTTACGTGTGGGTCACCGCATTAAACCGACAGGATATCGATGTGCTCAAAATTCAGACCAGTCCGCAGCAGTTCAAATAACGAACAAAGAGTTTGAGGGCAGAGCAGGTGATCTTCACAAGTTGAAAGACATTATTGGAGCCTGACGAGTGCACCAAAGATAATATTGTAATCTCCTTGCATCTAGCGGGTTATCTGACATGGTCCGTCAAAAGATGGCGTGCAGACAATGAAAGCTGATAGCGAGATAACGGTGCAGGGAAGTGCAGCGCGCGGGCAGTGTGCAGTGTGTCGTGGCAGCGAGCAGCCACGCAGGCGGCGCTACATAGGTGGAGTGTGGTGTGTGGGACCAGCATGTCGCACACGCTGAACCTGGACCAGGCGCTGGTGGAGCTGGGCCAGTTCGGCCGGTACCAGCGGCTCCACTTCTGCCTGCTCGTCGTGCCCGTCGTCTATTCCGCCATACGCGCCGGCAACTTCATCTTCAACGCCGCCGACCCTGGATATAGGTCACTGTTTTATGATAACTTAAGTCTTTAGGAAGATTATAGGACTTGTGTTTAGTGATTCAGTATATTTCCAGTACCTACACCTTAAATATTTTTACGACTGTGAAAAACAAGGCAGGGTTTCATCATTATTTGTAGATAACATTGAACCTCATGATCAGAATGAAACATGCATTGTGTTGACCGACCTAATATGAGTCCTTTAAATGTTCCCCAGTGCACAAATGATAGATTACTTACTTACACAATTTAAACAATAATTCGCTACTTTGTCTGATTTGCGTTGATGTTAATGTATTACCTATTGCTGAATAGCAAGCCTGAGCACGGACGACCCGGCAGAGATACCGCGGATTACTCGTATTATTGCACGTTTAGTGAAGGCAGGACGTGGTGTGGCACAGGTGCCTGGTGCCGGAG
The DNA here is from genome assembly GCF_024362695.1 of Pectinophora gossypiella. Classification (NCBI taxonomy): domain Eukaryota; kingdom Metazoa; phylum Arthropoda; class Insecta; order Lepidoptera; family Gelechiidae; genus Pectinophora; species Pectinophora gossypiella. Next base: position 16,626,171 of record NC_065415.1, read on the forward strand.
TGCGAGTCGTCCCCGGCGCAGTGGGCCCCGGGGCTGTGGGCGTCGTGGGCGCTGGTGGCGGGCTCGCACTGCGAGCGGCGCGCGCCCGCCGCGCCCGGCGGCGACTGCCTGCCCGCCACCTTCGGCGACGCCACGCAGCCCTGCGACGCCTGGCTCTACGCCAATAACAACACCATCGTATATGAGGCACGTACTTACCACCGCAACATATACTTACCTACCTACCTAGGTACCTAATCTAATCGAAAAATGTGTCATACTCATTCTCAAAATATTCGTTCCTTTTTTCTGGTAGATTCAGAACTGATCAGAATCATTCTCTGGATGCAATTTGATTTTATCCTAACATTCCTGGGTACAGAGACTCCTCGTTCGATAGCACAATCGGTGCATATTGGCAAAAAAAATCGACTTCATCTCTTCTACACGTAATGCGATATTTTATCACGGGTGTCAGGTGGTTGCTCGCCAAGTGCAAGTGAATAGAAATAGTTTATTATAGAAAGACGCCACACACAAAAACAAGACAATCACATCATTTTAAATTTTCACAAAACAATTACAAAAATACAAAACGGATGTTCGCCGATTTAAGATAAAACGACTTTATTCCTGTACCCGATGTGTTTCGCAGTTCGATCTGGCGTGTCAGGAACTGAAGCGGACTATGGTAGGCTCCACGCATGCGTTCGGCGTGTTCACCGCTCTCTTCGGCATCGGGATCATCTCGGACAGGTGAGTCCTCCGAGCATGCAACAGTCGACGTACGGCGATAATTCATCAGGAGCATACTTAAATATCAACCCCATGAGCTGTGTGGCCAGGTTCGGGCGGCGCGCGACGCTGATCCTGACGGCGACCTCGTGCGCGGTGGCCGGCATGACGCGCTCCTTCGCCACCTCCTACACCATGTACGTCATCTGCGAGTACTTCGACGCGCTGCTGGGCGCCGGCGTCTACAGCACCGCCTTCGTCCTCGGTAACACGCCCGCACACCACACGCACACCTCTCATTCGTGTGGCTCTGTTTAAATCTGTGTGTTGTATGTGCAGCTCTAGAGATGGTGGGGCCGAAGATGCGCGTGCTCTGCGGCAGCATCCTGTCATGCGCGTTCGCGATGGGGCAGGTGTGCCTGGCGCTGCTGGCGTGGGCCGTGCCCTACTGGCGGCACCTCACCAGGATCATATACGGACCTTGCTTTTTCTTCATCTTTTACTATTTTCTCGTAGAAGAGAGCATCCGATGGTTGATCATTAAAGGCAAAAAAGAAAAAGCCACTGAGATTTTACTCAAAGTAGCTCAATTTAATAAGAAGCATATATCACGGGAAACTATAGATCGCCTCGTAAACATAGACCCGAGTGTAACCCACGTGGGGGGCGTCAAGAAACTGTCTCTGGTGTGCAAAGTGCTTCACTCGCGGATCTTGATGCAGCGCGTGCTCATCTGCTCGTTCGTGTGGATCACGACGACGTTCACGTACTACGGGCTGTCCATCAACTCGGTCTCGCTGGCGGGCAACATGTACATCAACTACATCCTGACCTCGCTCGTGGAGATCCCCGGGTACATCGTGAGCGTGTACGTGCTCGACCGGTTCGGCCGCAAGGTCCCCATCATAGTGTCGCTGTTCTTCTGTGGCGCGTCGCTCTTCATGCTGCCCATCATTTCGTCATGTGAGTATAGCGATGTATGTATACTACGCGGTAGGAAGCTATTGTAACAAAATAGGCTGAAATGCGAAGGTCCTTTGAACATGTTATCGAAGCGGGGAAATAAAGTAGGCGTGTGCGGTGTATGGTCACAGCGCTGAGCGGCTTGCAGCTGGCGGTGACGCTGGCGGGCAAGCTGGGCGCCAGCTCGGCCGCCAGCAACATGCACGTGTACACCACCGAGCTGTTCCCCACGGGCACCCGGCACCGCGCGCTCACGGCCTGCTCCACCGTGGCGCGGCTCGGCCAGGCCGCCGCCATGCTCACGCCGCTGCTGGTAGGCCCCGCCCCGCCTCATACCCCCTATCTTCCTCCGTTCCCGGCTGACAGACGAGCTGGCGTGGCTGGAGGTGACGCTGGCCATGCTGGGCAAGAGCTGCATCAGCATGACGTTCGCGTCCATGTACGTGTTCACGATGGAGCTGTTCCCCACCAAGGTGCGCCACTCGCTGCTCAACACGTGCAACACGGTGGGCCGGCTCGGCGCCATCTGCGCGCCGCTCTCCCCGTTGCTGGTTCGTGGTCAGTTTTCCTTTCACGATCGATCCTCTTCTCGAACTTCCCATCTCGCAAACCTCTCATTCAATCATTCATTACGTTTATCTCTTCGAAACAAATTAATAAGATACTCTTTAAAACGTCGATCTTAGTTGGAATACAGCACACTTATTATTAAATATTAAATTTTAATTTAATATAATGAGAGCGGTGTGTCCGGGTGCAGATGGGCGTGAACATGTACCTGCCGTACCTGATGTTCGGCGCGTTCTCGGTGACGGCGGGGCTGCTGCTGCTGCTGACGCCGGAGACGCACCGGCGGCTGCTGCCCGACACGGTGGAGCAGGCCGAGAAGCTGGACTCCGCGTCCGCGCCGCGCCTGGCGCCCTCCACGCCGCCCCCGCCGCCGCCGCCGCCCCTCGACCTCGACCACAAGGAGAAGCTCCCCGACTAGTGCCGCCACCACCTGCCCGTGGCCGCGACACTACTCGCTCGGCTCCCGGCGACTGTCGCTGCGACGATTTCCTATATTATTTACATTATTTAGTTTCCCTACACCGAAACCGAACAAGGCAACACATTAATATAAATGTTTTAATTTTTTTGCGAGTTTTATTCCAATTTTGTTTTGTGTGCATAACGGCTGATTGTGTATGTCATTCGACTTTGCTAGTTGAATATGGAATCAAAAAGCTGATCATATATGTACCTACAGAGCATAAGCTAAGCTCTCTTGTATGGTCTCGTGTCATGTTTTGTTCTTTCCATAAACATTAGTATATATTATATAATACAGAGCATTGGTGTACATGTTTGTCGTGCCTATATGTAACTCTTAACCGTTGCTATGCAGTGACGGCTCGTCGCCGCCCGACACCTCGAGTGGCGCCCTCGTGTCGAGTGCAATCACGTGACACATTTACTGATCGCCGATATGCGCCTCCGTCACTATGCGGTGTAAGACACGCGAAGTCTGTTCGTAAACAATAGGTAAGACAAGCGACTGAGGCACCACGTGTTAATGTTTGTGGAAGGGAAGCACGTTACAAGACAAATTCAATGAAACGCACTACTGTATAACGTATTATTTATATATTATTTCCTTAAACGTTTTATATACAATCAACATCAATTCAAGAACAACATCTACATCGTATTAAAGTTAGACAAGAGCACAACAGGTTTCATAGATATATTCGTTAAAATGATATAAGTATGTATTACTTGGAGTGTACAGTCGCGGTATACACGCCACGATTGCATGCGGTCGTCACCACTATACGAATGTAGACGCGCGGTTGTAATAATACATTGGTCAATACACTTTAGTTTACAAGGTAACCTATGATACAATATAACAGTAGAGGGCGCTAGTCGAACACTTGACGTTATAATTATTACAGAGGCTCGCCTCGTGCGGTACGAACAAGGTGAAGTTAAACGTATTCCAAAACCGATCACAACTTTATTTTATGTACAGGAAATACAAAAATATACATACGATACGACGTGAACGGACACCCCCCGCCCCTACCCCGCCCCTACCCCCCGCACATGTTATTGCTACACAGTACACCCCTCCCCCTCAATACAACTGAAGGAACCCTCTACCACCACACCACACCAGCTTACGTAACTACTATATTATAATTATTATTATTCGTCTTATTGAGTAAACATTCTCGAGCACAGGGAACACGTAACGAGCCTACTAGGCACAATACACGACAAGATAATGATTCTTCATACTTCGGTAAGGGTATCTCCAGGCTTAACGAAGGATATAAAATTTTTGATTACAAACTTCTCGATTTCGACAAAATTTATTGACTCGATCGATAATTTTATCACTATACATTACGGAATTGACATACGAGATGTAAATGGTCGGTAATCGTTATGTTTGGAGACATCCTATGCCCACACGGATAACTTTATATTTTATTTAATATGACAATATTATAAATCAGTTACGGCACGGACGTTCTCAATACGAGATAACACCTACATTTATAGACCTAACGAGACAACGACGTGAGGCTCGCGTCTACTTCGCAGTCACAATGTGGTCACACGTCAAACATACTGGCAGCTACTATAATTTGCTGCTTCTCATACAAAACTCACTATAATATCAAATAAAACGCATCTAAACAGTAAGACCGCCTATTAAGTTTAGTGTTGGCATCGATACTAGGCTAGTTTGGTATGAGGTGTGATACAATTATTACAGTTACAACGCCACTGTAACGACCTCTATAACAATTCCAAGGCTTTGAGTTGATGATAATTATAATAATCATACACTAGTTTCACAGCAGCATCTCATGATTGTTCGAGCTGCGATATCAGGCTTGAATTGAACAGACAATTTGTTTTAGTGCCATTACTAGTCAGCATAGTGACGTGTCGGGTTAAGGGACGTCACTTGTCATAGATAAGTGAAACGGAAAGAGGAGTGTGGTGGCGGCGGAGTGGACTCGTAGTCGTCCACGGCGCGGCATCACGCGGGCAGCGGCAGCGCGGGCTCCAGCGGCTGCAGCGCGATGGCGGCGGCGGCGCAGTCGGCGGCGGCGGCGGGCTCCCCGGCGGCCGCCAGCACCAGCGCCAGCCGCCGCCACGTGTCGGCCCGCCGCGGCTGCAGCGCCGCCGCGTCGCGCAGCGTCTTCTCCGCCAGCCGCAGCCAGCCCAGGTTGTAGAACGCCGCGCCTGCCACACAGCAAAGGCGACTAAGCCGATGACAGCGCATTTACGAAGGAACGAACAGGTTCCGTTGACACCCTCGAATAATAATAGCCCAAATATAAGATGTCGCCCGACAACGTTCGATAAATCGCAAACGCACGCGTGATATAATTTTTTAACGAGTTTAGAATCTCGAGGGCACCAACTGGAACATGGCGTCTCGGAACGGAACGATTGAGGGATTTTCCAGTCCGTTTCTCAAGAAATACAGATAGCGTTGTTCAGATGTATATACTAAGTACTCATTTTCTTATAATGGTCGAAGTACATAATTACTTGAAAATATTATCTAATGGCAGACATATATTCTGTTATCTGTTTCTACCTTATGATCTGTAACGGTATAAGATGTCTCGTGCCTGGTGTAACAATAAGATCATCGTTTACACCTAAAAACAAAGATAAAAGATGCATATGGCATATGAAAATAGAATATTTAACGAAGGTAAATCTGTACATGTGTATATTTTTTGAGGAACGGGGCCTGGCATGTCCCTCGTCGTACGCGAAAATTGACCCGTGTCCGACGTACCGAGCTGCACGAGCGTGTCGACGTCGGTGGGCTGCAGCGCCAGCGCGTCCTGGAAGGCGAGGCGCGCGGCGGGCCAGTCGCGGGCCGCGGCCGCCAGCTGGCCGCGCGCCCGCAGCACGCGCGCGTCGGCCGGCGCCAGCGCCGCCGCCTCGGCCACGCAGCCCGCCGCCGCGGCCGCGCGGCCCAGCGCGCCGCACAGCTCGGCCAGCGTGAGCCACGCGGCCGCGCGCGCCGCGCCCGCCGCGCCGCCGCCCGCCGGCCCGGCCGCCGACGACGCCGCCTCCGACAGCGCCCGCGACGGCGACGCGGCCGAGTCGGAGCGCGCGTCCAGGCGCTCGGGCGGCGCGTGCAGCAGCGCCAGCAGCCGCCGGCCGCTGTCCAGCGCGGCGGGCGCCGCCTCCCAGCGCAGCTGCAGCGCGGCCAGCGCGGCCAGCGGCCAGGCGGCCCGCGGGTAGTGGTCGCGCGCCAGCCGCGCCGCGGCCAGCGCGCGCGCGCCGCGCCGGCCTGCGCAGGCGCAGCTCCACAGCGCGGCGGCCAGGCGCAGCCCGCCGGCGCAGTCGGCGCGCGCGCGCAGCCCGGCGCGGCAGGCGTCCATGGCGTCGTTGAGCTGGCCCGCGCGCGTGTAGTGCAGCGCCAGCTGGTACAGCGCCACGTGGTCGTTGTCGTCCAGCCGCACGGCCCGCAGCAGCAGCCGCAGCGCCGCCGCCCGCGCCGCCTCCTTCTCCAGCCGGCAGCTCGTCTTCTGCGAATTCGCCCGCAACGTTACCGACGACCGACTTTCGGGTGAGACCCGGGCACCCTCGTTTCCGACTCCGTCAGGCCCCACCTGCGCCAGCTGCTGGTGCCCCATGGCGGCGGCGAGGCAGGCCCGCGCCAGCATGGGGGGCTCCGCCTCGCCCTCCTCCGCCGCCGCCACGCCGCGCTCCGCTAGCTCGATGCCCTCCTCGATCTGATACATTTACATCGTAAAAACATTTAAATAAAAAACAGGCGATAATCAACAGATTTCGAAAACCCATAAATGTGACACCTTTTCGATGTAATCTATATACAGGATGTCAGTGACATCGTAGCGAAAACTTTGAATTGAAAGATAGTATTAAGCTTTTTATTTCTTAAAGTCAGAATCATTAAATTCGTACAGATTCCTTAAATAACACAAGTAAAAAATATATAAAAGATTTTTTTTTTAAATACACTAAAGAGTTAAAAAAAGGATGAAGGACAGTATGACGCCTCGTCAATGTCTTTATTACAAATATGAATTTCCTCACATAGTTTCACTAAGTAACGTATTTTTGTCAATTCATCCCTTAAAAAGTAAATTAGCTCTTTGTAATTTTTGTAGGTTAAAGGATGTGTCTTCTCACAAAAATTTCCTGGGTGACGTAAGTAATAATAAACATATTTTTTGGAAATTTATCCTCTACAAAATTTAAAACGGAGTTGAAAGATTGTATGTTGTCATTTTTGAAGTAAGAAACATGATTTCGCGGTAAAGGTTTCTCAAATGACCTGCGGGATTTTTGGAAATGAATCCCTTAAAGGGTTAAAAAAGGGGACGACAATTTATATGAAACTTTGTCACTCCTGCTCCACGCGGACAAAGTCGCGGGCGGTCCCACTGCTAGATAGGCGGACCCACAATCAACCGTGGAACATACTCCACTGTGATGTCAATTGAACAACGAATATTTTTTTTCGTTGAAAAGAATGAAATGAAGATGCCGCACCCAGCCCATGTTGTAGGCGGTGTGCGCGGCCACGAGCGCCAGCGGCGCGTCCCGCGGCGCCAGCGCCAGCGCGCGCCGCAGCACGCCGGCCGCGCGCACGCTGCCCGCCCAGCCCGCGCCGCCTGCGGGCCACACGTGCATTGTATTGTAAGTATGCCTTTCACGGCTTCTCGGAAGGAGAGATACATTTTTACGTACACACATAACGTTTTCATAAATATATTGACTTGCGACCGTCAGTACATTTATTTCTTTAAACAGCTCCCTCAGGGAGTCCCGACGACGCAATTTACAAATAGCGGGAACTGCTCTTTCTTGAATGATGAAAGTAGTTTGTACATCAGCGGCTCGACCCCCAGCAAAGTCCCGTAAGCCATTATGCTGCGGCAGCGGCTCACCTGGCTGCGGCGGCGGCTGCGGCGGGCGCGGCGCGGCCGCGGCCGTGGCCAGCGCCCGCTGGCGCCACACGTGCTGGCAGCCGAAGGAGAACTTCATGGCGCGCTCCAGCGACTCCAGCACCAGGCACAGCTGCCCCCAGCGCGCCGCCAGCAGCGCCACCAGGTCCACCACCGTCACGGCGTTGTGCAGCGACAGGTCCCGCGCCGCCGCGAACTCGGCGCTCTGCGACAGCACGGCGTCGCGCACCGCCAGCGCCTCGCCCACCAGCAGCACCAGCAGCGCCTCCTCGTGCTCGTCGCGCGGCACGAACTGGTTGATGGCCGCGTACCTGCGGGGCCGCCAGGGCCCGGGCGGCGGCGCGGGCGCGGGCGGCTCGTACAGCGGGCCCGTGGCGGCCCGCAGCAGCAGCTCGGCCAGCTGGCGCGCCAGCGTGAGCCGCAGCGGCGCCGACGCCGCGCACTCCACGGCCGCCAGCATGTCTCGCTGGCGCGCCACGGCCGCGCCCAGCCGCGCGCCGCGCACCAGCAGCGCCGGCGCCCGCAGCAGCGCCGCGTCCAGCACGGGCCCCGCCGCCGCGCCCGTGCGCTGCAGGTACAGCAGCGTCAGGTCGGCCGCCAGCTCGAAGGCGCGCACCACCTCCGCCTCGCGCTCCGCCTGCTTGTAGCGGGACCCGCCGCCCCCGCCGCCCGCCAGCGCCTCCAGGCACAGCCCCTTAATCGCGAACGACTCCGCCACGATGCGCAGGCTGCGGCTGTAAAACACCGCACCGAATTAATCGTCTATGACGGCAGTAATTAAAAGTACTAACACCACGTATTATTGAGTCACATTATTACTAGGAAAATATCACCGGCTGGGGGTGGATATCAAAGAAAACAGGGTCACCCAGGTGGTACCCCGCAACGGAGCAGGGTAACACAATAAATAATATTGAACAACAAATGGGTGGATCATAGTAACAGATATCCAATGAGTGAGATGCATTATGTGGAGAATGAATCAGTTGTATTTAGTTAATAAAATGCCTTTGAGTGAATCTTATCTAATCTGAATATATTTTATCTAAGATCATTTGAATAATTCTATAACTTCAGTTTATGTATTTATTCAATTGAATTACAAGTACATAAAACCAAATAATTAACATTCAGAAACAATGTTAAATATGAAAATTGAAAACAATGTGATGATAACGAGTAACAAGTAGTTTGTTCAGCGAGTATTGGTGTGACGTCATCGCGTGATTACCTCAGCGCGCCGCATCACCCAGCCAGTGACTGAGTAACAACATGGAAACCTTACATTTATCATCCGTCATAACCAACACAAACTGTACTACCTTCATGATTTAAATAATACTTTATAAAAGTACCAGTATCAAACTTATCAAAAATAACATAATTAATAGCATATTAAAAGTGAAATTTACTTCAGTATTATCCTCAAATTATGGGTGTGTTGTTTTCCTGCAAATACATCATTGTTTGGGCTTTTAATGTCAAATGGCAATATAATATATAATAGTAGTAATCATAACACCTAGGATAACATTTATGAAACAAATAAAAGAGAAGATGCAGGTCGTGTCGTATCGGGAGGTGAAGGTTTTGGCGGGAAGAAGAGAGGAATGGCGGTTACTCCACCGACAAGAGCGCAGCTCTTAAATAGAGAGAGAGAGCAATCATAATATATTATATGATGTCTTTATTAGACAGAAACTGAATTTTTTTTTAAACATCTTATTTGTTAGATGCGTTTGGATAGTTTTGTTTGCCAGAAACGGGACCCCTGTTAAATTTAAATTCAAATTCAAAAATATCTTTATTCAGTAGGTAACATAGTTACACTTTGAATCGTCAACTTTACATAACGAACGTCTCATCCGCCTAAAACTACTGCAGCTTCTCACAACCTGTATAGCCAGGGAAAAAAAGCTGCAAGGAAAACCTCGGCACAGGGCCCTAGACGTTCTTTAAAAAAATAAAAATAAACATAAAATATTGATATACAATTGAGTAATTTAGCTGCCTAATATCAGTTCTCAGACAGTTAATCCCAAGCATTCATATCTTCTAAATAATCACTAATTTTATAACCTTTTTTGGAAAGTTTTTTTTTAACTACTGTCTTAAAGCAGTTGAAAGGCAAATTCTGAATGTCAATGGGAATCTTATTGTAAAAACGTATACATTGGCCCTTAAAAGATTTAGTAATCTTATGTAATCGACTGACTTGTAAAGCAAGTTTATTTTTAAAAATTATCTTCTATTACGACATTTGTGGTAAAAAGGAATAGCTGGTCAGAATGCGATTAACAAACTAGGCTACTTACTCCATAAAACGAAGGAGCATAATAATACATACACGGGTAAGTCTTTCTCAGTGAGCGTGTTGAGCTCGGCGCGCGCGAAGTGGTCGAGCGCGTCGGCGGGCGCGCCGGCGGCGTAGTGCAGCTTGCCCAGCAGCAGGTGCGCGTCCAGCGCCACGCCGGCGCGCTTGCCCGCGTCGTCGGTGGCGCTGGCCAGGAAGCCGCGCGCCTCCGCCAGCTCGTGCGCCGCCCGCGCCGCCGTCTCCGCGCCGCGCACCGGCTCCGCCTCCAGGTACGCCTCCAACTTGCCCTCGCCGATCAGGAAGTGGGCCAGGCTCTCTGCACAAATGTTATTGTATCATTGTATTGTACTGTGTACCTCCACATCTATGTTATATGCCAGTGCTCCGTATCTATCTATGTTATCACATGAATGGACAGATATTAAACAACCATCTTAGAAGTGCTGCATCTCACACTGCAGTTTACTTTCATTCAATCCGTATACATACATTGTCAATCACCAGTTGGTGAAATATGAAAATATTTCTTGCATCCCGTGGTGGTACAGATGGTAAAATTAAAATACTACTATCATCTGGCAAAAGCATAGAAATAAAATTGTATTATTATAGCTTAAGTAATAGAATAAAATATTAAATGGTAGAAAGACAATATAACAATATTTATATTACATGATTTCCTGCTGGAATATCATCATAATATTTATAGCTATAACATCACATAGCAACATGCCTGTGTCACCGAAGGGGTATACACAAGTGTACAGTAGTATACACAGACTCCCATTTCTAAAATAATTACTTGTCTGAGTGTCATGTCACAACAACACCTCGCCATCAATGTCAGAGCCATTTAGTCATGGTTTCCTTATCATCAGAATGTGGTCTAAATAAGAGAGAGTATTTTGCGTTAGTGACTAATGTGACATGGCCTTGCTTGGACATGAGATATATGTAGTAGACTAAGTTAGTCTCCTGGCCACGCGAGGAGAATACGAGTGAAGCGTATTAGATGAGCGAGTTGAGACGGCTCAGGGAGGAGAGAGCAGGACTTACCATGCTGCGGAGAGCGCTGCTTGAGCTGCAGCGCGAGCTCGATGGCCTTCTTCCAGTTGGCCTCCTCGCGGCTCTTCTCGATTTCGGTCTCGAAGCCGCGCACGGTGCTCTTGCCGCGCGAAGTCATGCTGCCGCGGCGGCCTCGCCAGTCCCTCACCGTCCGCCGCCTCCCGTCGTAGTCTCACTCAACTCACATTACAAACATGTCCAAAAATCACTACAGGATTCAGCGAACGGTGAACGTTGAAGGCCAAACGTGACAGCTGAACTGCCAGCATTGACATTTCTGACATGACGTGACAGCAACGACACCCGTTCAAAAACTGTACCTGTACGTTTACAAATTTAGCTATTGTTATATCAAGTGTTCATTGATTTCAGAACTACGAACAGAAATATAACATAATTCCATATATTATAGAATCAATTAATTTAATAAATTCTCATATTGAAGTGCTCTCTAAGTTTTATTATTATTCTTCTTAATTTATTTTACTATAGTTCTCTTTATACATATATATTTATTTAACCGACTCAAAAACAGGTTTTACGTTCGTAGATTTGTTCGTAGACTGGACCGAACCGGTATTTTAAATATAATAATTATTATTCTAAGATTGATGTTCGCCATCCCTGTCACAGAAAATCCTTTCATAATCCTATAAGAAAAATAGAAATACTATTAGTAGGTACTCTGGTTTTCTGTTAGAGGTCGCCACAGAGTACTTTTAGAGGTCGCTAGGTTTCAAGTATCGTGCGTGTGTGAGCCACCACTTCATTTCAGCCGCCCCACCCTTTCTTCTCTACCCCTGCGGCGGCACTGGTAAATTATAAAAGATAGACGATATTCTGTGAAGTATTGGTAGATATAAAAAGTAGGTAGGTACTCTGCCCGCGGTACTGCCACGCATTTTGAACGTATACGCACTACCGATACGAAGCATTTTACTACCATAACGACATACCATAGCACCAATGCCTATATGCACTAAGGGGTAGGCATAGTTCAATAGTATACAGGGTGTTAGTGACATCGTAACGGAAACTTTGAGGGATGATTCAGACTATGATTCTGAGTTGATATCAAGTGGAATTTTCCGTCGCAAAACATCGGACAACTTGAGAACTGTCTACAAACCACCAACGTGGTGCGTGGTCACACTGGTCACAGTGGCGGTACAATATTTTTCGTTTAAGTTACGGCCACCAATATTTTCCTAAGGTAGACCAACCTGTCTTGGTTGATTCTGCACCGCTCTAGGGCCGCCACTGCGTGGTCAGATATTATGCCCCTTATGTCAGTGTGTCCTGATCTCCTCCGATTTATTCAGTCTTTTCCATTGTAGCCAAATGTGTCAGTGATATAGCGTGTTGATGCAGATAGCTCATGAAAGCCAGGAGTCATGCTCACGGTAGTCACGACGACGTCCCGACAGCCGTGGCAGACACGGCGCGGGGCGCGGCGGGGGGCGGTGCGGGGACCGCGGTGGAGGCATCGTGTGACTGTCCGCCATCGCCGAACGAACAAAAAACATCATTTAGCATTATTGTTGTAATTTCTATACCTATTTACTTCATTTGTACGCGTTTATGTCATTAGTGCATATGCAACAGCGTCGACAGATGGTCGGATCTATTATTTCTTATTGTCCAAAATAGTCCGGATGAGTGGAAAATTAATTGCAAAGTCAAGGCCGTCTGTTAATAAGTATCTACTTAGGTAATTTTCTTTTATACATACATACAATGGACTGATAAGATAAAACATTGTAATCATATCTAGCTTTATAGAATACGTTGCGATACTTAAATTATCATTAATTATATAGATATAGGTATTTTATTACTAGGTGCCGCTGATAGCGATATTAGAAAGAATTACAAGATATTTAAAAAACTTATCGCACATTCTCCAAATGTTTATGGTTGTACTTTACCATTTAAATATAGCAGTTCCGTAACATTAGGCATATTGTACATACTTATTTACGACCTCCACCGCGCCACAGGTCCTTCAATTTAGGTACCTGCCAACATTTCAATGCCATCTCCGAGTAACACGAAAATAAAAGGAACACGATGAAAACCATTAGGGGCTATAAAAATATATGAGATTTGATTGGCATGAAGTCGAGCGGGCGAGGCGGCGACGTCACGGGCGGCGCGGGGACAAGGTCGCCTGCCACCACCGCCACCACGCACCACCGCTCCTCACTATCACTCTCGTACTCATTAATCTTCACCTGCCTCACCTGTCCCCGCCAAGCGCCAGCCCCGCGACCGTATGACAATGAGTTCTCCGCCGGCAGCCACGTTCACGACGAAGCCCACCAACAGCCGCTTACGTGGTGGGTGACACTCAAAGCGCTGACTACTGTTTCATTGAGCGAATGTAACATAATAGGCATAACTAAAAGAAAACTCTTATCCGTCATTTCATGTCATTTCGAAAAATGTTTATTCTTATTTGATACCAAATCCCACGCCGTACAGACGACAAGCTTGTAACCAACAACAGCTTGCGACCACCTCGATTCTTGCGCGGTGATGCGTCTGAAGATGGCTTATGTAGCCTATCTTCATTTTATTTTCGTTCTTCTTCTATCGTGAGGGTCGTGAGGTAGTTTACTAATTCCATCAACCCTGGTGTCAGGGTTGATGGAATTATTGAGCCGCCAAAGGCCCCTCATATGTCTCGTGTAACGACTACTAACTTACATCAGTAAGGATCTTCTTATTTTCGGACAATCAGGTGATCAGCCTGTAATGTTATATTATTATATTATTAAGTACTTGTACCAATGTAAGTTTTGTGAAGGTAATAAAGTTTATTTACTTACTAATGTCCTAACCAAACTAGGGATGACAAAGTGATTTTTGTGACATGTTCCCACCGGGATTCGAACCCGGGATCTCCAGATCGTGCGACCAACGCTCAACCACTGGACCACGGAGGCCGTTTATTTTCGGTAATTGTAACGAATAGCGGCAGAGGGACGGACCTTTAATTAGTCACGTTACTAGGCGCTGTGCTGCCAAACCCTCCCATTCAGAAGGCTCAATGTTGCATCTTCTCATATGCCGCTTCTGAACGTCTTTATACCTGAGGAGTTGTCCGCCATTTTTTTCGCTTACCCTCCTCAAGTTCAGAATAAAGGTGAAGTGGTGAAGCGTCACCACTCTCTGCTCCGCCGTACGTGGCACGTGACCGCACCACCGATGGTGCCGGCGTCGCAGCACTTCAGTGTTACGCACTCTTACATTTTAGTTGGAAACGATCCAGAGCTAATAACTATCGCATGAAGTGTCCATGACAACTTGATCTCCCAACCCAGAGAAGAGTTCGATGAGCGTAGTGGCCGCGACATGTACATCGTGAATCGTGGGTATATCCTCCGGTGGCTGAGGCGGCGGCCGTTATAGGGTGACAATACTGGACCAATAACAATGGGATGTTTGTGTCAAAAAAAACTTTCATTAATATTTTGGACAGGGTGTCTAGGTAGGAAATCCCGCCATACCTAACACTCGATGAATAAAAGTGTATTTTAAATGAAAGGATTAGCCATTCGAATGGATCCTGTTTTTCACCTTGCACCTATTTAGTTGCACACAAAGTTGCAGTGAGGGTGAAGGGCGCGGTAATCCGACACTGCTGTGGGTGTTAAGCCGCCGTAAGCCACCACTATAAGCCGCCCGCGCCGCCCGCGCCGCCGCTATCGACAGACTAATCTAATCATGCGACAATCGATACCAATAAGAATAAGACGGCGGCGATACTCCAGCCCCAACTAAGGTGGCATCGTCGCCGTCTCCACGCCGCCAACTTACATGCTAACCTGGTCCACTTATCATTACTTCTACCGTATCTTGTGTCCATTGTGCTCAATAAAGTATTTTATCTATCTATCTGTCACAGCATTTTTTTACAGTTTCATAGAACAACGAAAAATGTTTTAATAAAGAGACTGAAAAACACACTTAATTTTAAATAATGTTACAATAAATGCCAGACCTATAAAAATTGATAACATTCATATATACTCCACGCTACGAAGCAGGTCCCGCGGCCTCGGCGGCGCTAATGTCGCAACTCGCAATATCTGCATAGAATTACAAGTTATCAATTAAGTAGTTCCACTAAAATCCGCGGGAGTTGTTTCGTGTCACGTACCTACCTACCTACTCTACAGTAATAAGTAGGGACGTGCCGATTAGTCGCCGACTAGTCGGCCAATATCATAGTCGGTGACACGTCTCTAAAACGGCCAGTTTTTGATGCAGAAAATACTTAAAATAAGAACTCAATGCGCATAAAATTTACCTATATGTATAATGGTTTTCATAGTTTCGTATAAGTACGTACCTACCTATATTCCCACTTCAAAAATAGTCTTTTTCCTACAAAATGATATCTAAACTGTCGACTAGTCTTTTCTGGGGCTGACTAATCACCCAAAACCGTAGTCGGCTCATCTCTAGATATGAACAATACCAATGCATCTACCTCTCCACTTTACTACTGATAGACTAACTTAGTAAGTATATCATTAATTGTTACATATTCACCTTTTATTGACTGGACCAGCCTCTAAAATAGGCGTCTTGAAGTGAGCGTCCCTATAGAGATAGGGATGTATAAATGTAGAGACATTCGGCACAGACGCGGAGATGAGGAAATAATGAGGAGTCTGAGGAGAGCGGCGACATGCCGCATGAAGCGGAGAAAACGATCGCTGCATAATTCAGGCGGGCTGCACCCGCGGCGCGCGGCGGGCGGGCGGCGGGCGGGGTATGAATGATTCCTGCCGCCGCGCGGTGGCGCGGCCCCGGCCTACTCCGGGTCAATGTCGCGCCCCACCCCGCCCCGCCGCGCCCGCCATCTGCACATACGCAGCGTCCGACCTCCTGCATGACGGTCTATAACACTACTGCTGACAACTGCCAACCTCAAGCCCTTCCAATTACCAGCAATTCCCTAAATCCGTACACGGTTACAAGGTTCGATGTTACTCGTGTTATTCTTTGTTCTTTGTGTTACTTCACCAACCTGAAGATCGATCGAAAAATACATTATCTCGGTGCTGCGTAGTAGTATCGTAGCATCCGTAGCGCTACGACGAACTTTCCCACGGCCTCGCTACGTTATGCTTCGCAGCTTATATTATGATAATCATAGGTTTCAAAATATGAAGTACTTAACTTAGAGATTACGTAGTAAAGTTGGCATGCAAAGTTCAAAATATCCGCATTGGAGTGTTGAGGCGGGTGGAAGGCTATTGGCGAGCCTCGCAGTTCCCGCTGCGAACGACGTCACACTGCTGCGTCTTTTCTAACATAGTGCGCTGCAGAGGGCACGCAGAGCGGCCAGGACGTGCCAGTCGGCAGGACGCCACAGACGACCAGCACGTATTGCAGTCTTTTACTCCATTTACGTAATTGATGGTGTGGTGCGTGCGGCGGCAGTTTATAGCGGCAGTTCGGCTGTGTGGCGGGCGGCGCCGGGGAGGGCAACTAGGTCAGTGCAGCTGCGTGCCCCAGCCCTACCACCCCCCCACCGCTGCCTCGCTGGCACGCAGCACCCGCTACCTGGAACATTATTACACAAATCGGTCACGAACGGTACCTACCAATGGACAATTAAAACGCAATTCATTACATAACTCGACAGTGTACCTACAAACCAAAGGTTAGAGAGTGGATAATACCTAAGTTACTTGAGCCGGTTATTAGGAGTCTCGGTAACTATATCTCCTCGAATCCCGCGGGCCGCGGGGCGGAGGCGGAGGCGGCGCGGGAGCGGCACGCTGCTATGCATAAAATCAAATGGTCTACCCTCGAAACCAGCACCGCCCGCAGAATTTAAGGCCAGAGGCCTCACGCCGCCAACTCTAAATTGTGACTCGTTCGTTTCTGCTTCACTGAAAGTGAAACAAGTATCGACGGCTCACAGTACGATTCCTTTACTACCATGGATACTTTTAGGTGCAAAAAAATAATTAGTATCAATATTGTAGAAATAACTTACTCGACTCCAAAGTCTAGAACACACACATACGAAGGGTAGCTTGTAGGTTTTTTATGGGATACACTTTAGTCGGTTAGTGTACTCAGGAACTTCACGAGTTAATTCCACCCACTTCAATCCATCTACGAACAACTAGACGTCGGCAGGCATTTCGTCCTTATGTTGTGGATATACCACCAATCCTCACTAAACGTATTGCCTCTTCCTTTTAATGCCAACAGCAAAGAACTGGAACTGTCAGCCGTCGTCTGTTTTCTGAATCTGAGAGCCTTCAATCCTAGAGTGAATATTTGCTAGGTAAGCGTGATCCACCCTACACAATATCGTCACTTACCATCAGGTGAAATTGTGGTCAAACGCGAGGCTATATTTAAAAAAAATAACTTCACTTTATTATACACCTTCATATAGGTATCATAACAATCACCCGTAGATATTCAACATTCCTTCCCCGTCCCTCCGCAACGTATTATGTTACAACAAGTCGACATCAACGAGGAGCTTAAAATGCGACAACTAGTTACTTATCTACCGCTTTAGGAAATTCCTTACCCAGACCACACCATCTGGAAAGAGCTCCACCGACAAGAGCCTATTAGATCTCAAATTTTGAATGAGTTCCTTACCTCCTAAACCTACATAACAAAGAAGTGCACGATCATCAACAAGACAGGTGCAGCACAGCTGCAGAGTGGCAGCGTGACGCATGTTGTGTTTGTGTCTATTTATGAGTGTTTTTGTATCTGATAGATAGTAACTTTAGTGGCGGCCGACAACTATCACTACCAA
The DNA here is from genome assembly GCF_024362695.1 of Pectinophora gossypiella. Lineage (NCBI taxonomy): Eukaryota > Metazoa > Arthropoda > Insecta > Lepidoptera > Gelechiidae > Pectinophora > Pectinophora gossypiella. Next base: position 16,643,995 of record NC_065415.1, read on the forward strand.
TCATTTTAATGTAATGTTCTAGTTCTAGTACCTACACTCAACAGCTACATGCATACGAATACTTTTAAAATTGATTTTACACCAAGAGGTAGGTGGTGGCTGGTGCTAATTATGATTCATTAAACAGGCATGTAAGTAGGTCGCGACGCCGCGGCATACATTACGGCCGCCCCTGCTGCACGACGACGCTCACGTCACGCTACTCCGCAGATTCCAACTATTATATCCACATCGCCATAAGCCGATTCCGTAAAAGTTCTAAATCATACGAGTACCTATGCCAGTTTTTTATCGACTTATTTTGTCTATGGGAAGCTTTTGATTTCCCTGCAAATATAATTTAGAAGCTTGATTTTTTACAGCTTCAAGGGACCGCAGATATAGGTATGATACCTCCACGCGTTCCCGGGCGGACAATAAAGTGATCCTATAAAGGTTCCGTTTTTCCTTTTGTGGTTCGGAACCTTAAAAGTAAAAAAACTTCAGGTAAATAAAGACATTAGGTACGGAAAGCGAATATGTTTTGTAGTTCGTAGCTTCGTAGCACATCAAGCGGCTTAGCATATTGGGCGTCGTCGTCACATCGTAGCACGCCGCGCTCATAGTAGCTCGTAGTCAAATCGTAGCTTCCTGGGCCGTCGACGCATCTCCGTCTGACGTACGTAGCACGCCACTGGGGCATATGCGACACATCAGCGTGCTACGAGCTCGATGCTAGTACTCGCATGCTGCTTTGTTAGAACAGTGTTATTTTATTTAAGAGGGTTTCTTGCTTTTTATGGGGGTCTACGTTACCAACTTCAACAAAAAAAAATGATAACGGGTCCGATGGTCTTTGTAGTTATTTTACAATGGTAAGCAAGCACGCTAGTGTAGTAGGTATGCGCTGTAGTGTGTGCGAGTATCTCTCGTCGGCGGGTGTGGGCACGGTCGTGGCGCGCGCCAATTCGGCCCCGCGGCGCCGCTGCCAGCTCCTGCCAAGGGTTAAACGACTCCGCTTCGAATAAATTGCGTATACAGCCTACAACATACCAACTACCAGACAAAATCTTCCTGTTCTCTCAACGTTCACGAGCGAATATTGCGATCCCTGGGTATGAAAACGCATAAAGGAAGGCACGTGTTTTTGCGTATAAAACGGCGCTTTGGGAATGCTTACTTCTGCGAGATGTATTTTCACGTTGAAAGTGTTGCGACATAAAATCCTTGAATGTAGATGCTATCCAGGGTAATACTAGTACATCTTTTGTTAGAGTATAGAGTATTATTGTATGTAGGAATAGTACAACGCTTGTGTGTTGGCGTCGCAGCGGCAGCGTGGAGGCGCGCGGCGGCTGGCGGGCGGCCAGCCGGCAGCGGCCGCACCGGTACCATGCAGCCTGCCATTATTATTGCGGACTGCGGATAAACGCACAGACCATAATACTCATTCTCTTCGAAACGAAAGTTTATCGATGTTTTACAATTATGGTAAGGATTTAAAGACAATTATGTAGACGAAATACACTACGAAATTTTTGAAAAGTAGTAAGCAACATAAATCAAAACGCTGTGCTCATTCAAACACTGCTACCGGCAATGAAGTTCCTTATATTCTCATTCTCAAGACCGTCAACAGCAGCGGAGTCCAGTTAAATGATAACGAGGTTGTTTCATCTAATGTTGTTGGTGATCGCCTCGACCTCGAGGCCACACCTTACCTACTACTGCACTTTGGAACAAAAATGAAATACGTAGGTATGTAAGTAACATTAATCCGATCCTATATTTAGGTATTATACACACAACACCAACAATGTAAAATAAATTGTGGGTACCTATTTGGAGGCATCTACATGGAACGTTATTTGGAGCATTTTGTTATAATTGTAAAGTCACTTGGTAATAAAAATGGAAAATTTTCTGCAATTGACTCTAGCAAACAATATAAACTCCAAGGATTTTTGCAGTACTTATCAGCTTTGTATCTGTGACGGTAATAGGAGTTCCTTTGAATGATTATGCTTAGGTACCTGTTTATGTTCGACCAAAAAACTCTAAAAAGGAATTTAGACTCCATAACTAACGGAGTAAACCGTAAGTGCGTGCAAGTCTCCAGCGAGATGATCCAAAACATTCATACATACGCACACACACATCCATACTCATCACTTTCCTCGTAATATGTTTGTCATCCATCCGAGGTACCTAACATAACAGGAATGCGGTCTCTCATGCACTTAGAATCTACACAAACGGGATGGCATTGATTACGCAAAATTAATATCGTACCAAGTTTCTTCCTTTAGAGCCTAAAGTTATATAGGTAATCATCAAAATTCTGCCCATTCAGGAAATGCAAGATATTCATGCCTAAGAATAACTTTATTACATCATTCTGTGTCATCACATCAAAGTCAAAGTCAAAGTATTTATTGCACACCAACCATCATTACGTGTCATCCAAAGGGAGGTTGCGAGTCATTCGCAACACAAGTACTACATGCTACTTACTGGGAAGTCTCGTCAACGAACTTTGTTATGATTTTATGAATAAACATTTTTTTTATTACACTACCTACAAGTTAATGTTCTGACATTGAAGTTCTTCAAACGGTCGTTCAAGGTCACTGACTACCACTTGGCTAGTGGCTGGCTGACCTACTTTAATTCTTTACAAATACTATTTCGTGTAAGTACGTCACACCAATTTAGGCAATATTCAATATTATTAACCGTATTACCTACATAGAAAACAAAGTTTAACGAGCTCAATTTTCCTTACTTTGTGTCCCCAAATTAAATGACCGAAATAACTTAATACCATTAAAATCCAATCACCAAATGGTGGGACTAAATTGATGTAATTTCCATAGCAATTTTACTAATTACCTACACCTGAATAGGTCCGCACGCGCTGCCATGCCGCGCCCTCCTGACCGTGTGTTGCCGCGTGTGTTGCATACAGCTCGCGCCATAGCCCGCCTCGAGGCCTCTCTGCTGCTCAATATATTCATCATGTAATCTCATACCGCACCCCGACGACGAGACGAGAATCCTCAATTCATCCTGTTTTATGGTACGACCAGCCAAAAGGCGCGAGGGGAGATCTAATAAAACCGAAGGACGTTCAATGTTCAGACGTAAAACAATTTACGTCTCGCCGCCTAAAATGAGTCGCAAGGATGCGGCAGTGGCGGAATGACTAACTCGCAGATTTAGAACATCGAGAGGAGGGCGCATAACGTAGAGTAGTGCAGTCAGCAGGCGGGCGGCAGCAGCGGCCGCGGCGGCGGGCGCACGTGGCGGCGGCGGGGTCGATAGCGGCGACAACTGTTGCGCGGAGGCGCTCCCGCTCGCACGCCCTGCTCGCACGCGCCCGCCGCGCCCGCTAGAGCGCTCCTGCTTCATCCAACGATGACAGCCCCGCGTGGAACGGGGACGGAAGATGCGGCACGCGATGCTCCTAAAACGTCACAAAGGAGGTCGGACGATGAATAACAATGCGGACTGCGGGAATGATGTCCTTATCGACTGGCCGCGTGCCGCGCTGCGCCGCCGCCGCCGCCGCCGCCGCCGCCGCCGCCGCCGCGCCGCACTTACTCTGTACGCTACGCGCTATCAAACTAACACTAACTTTTTGTTCTTACGTACGACTGAATCACTTTTATACACACAGGTTGACCTCGGAATGTGGCCTACATCTTTTATTTCTTTGTCGCATCGGGAGCAAACCAAACCTATGCTTAGGTACAGGCATGAGCTACGTCATGTGTCCACTTTAGAACCCAGTTGCACTAGTTAACATATTTTTGACATTTAATGACACATTATGGTGACACTTTACAGTTCAATTTGCAAACAGTTAATGTAACATGGTATCAAAGAATGCTCGTGTCCGTACTTAATTTTACTTAACTAGATAACTTGACTTGGCCTGCGCGTACCTCGAACTATGTAGGTACCCATAGCTGTGTTGAATGTGACACGTGTGTAAGTAGGTAAGTACACATTGTTTGAGTGCCTAGTATATACAATAAACTCACGCCTAAAAAGTATGGTGTAAAAGTACCACCGTGGATGGGTCCCTTATGGTACCGCGGTTAGGTGGCGAGGGCGTCTGATGCGGAGGGATGACAGTCATATTACGTGGAAAGCGATGAATATGAATTTGGATGGATCCGCTGTATTCAGGGGACGATCCAAGACAGTATGGATGGATTGTGTGAAGAAGAATATTTATGTCGTGCGCCGCCCCCACTTAGAATGACGATTGATGAGTACTGGAACACTTGAATTTATGTAATGTATGTACATGTTCAAAGAGAGTTGTCCAATATGGCATGAATGAACGGCGGTTGATTGCAGTTACTAGTGCACGAGTGAAACAACACAAGAGTGCGGGCGACGGGCGCCGGCGAGTGGCGCAGCGGCGCAGCAACAAGTGGCGGGCTGCCACTGCATCCTGCCTGCTTTGGTAATGCTCTACTGGGTACCTAATAATTATACCTCGTGAAGAAGCCTCATAACTACTTCAGTCCGAGTCCGAACCGAAGCATTTTTCTTTGAAACGGAAGCTAATTAAAAAAATAACTTAACACTTACACGCACACAAACACACACACTTATTTGTTTGGTGTAATAAAGTATATTAATATTGTATTGTAACTTAGCACAATAACTAACCAGGACAAGTCTGGAGCCAAGAGCAAACCCATCAAAGGGGAAAAAAATACTAGGTTCTTAAAATAGAAACATTCGCAAGAAAAAAATGTCTCAAGGAAACATGGGGATTTTTGTTACCTTGGGGGATGTGGTATCAGAATTTAAAACACGAAGTCACCCCCGTCCCTCCACCCCCGCGTCCCGGGAAGCCTGTGAACGTCGCGGGCGCGCAGCCTCGCTCGCCGCAACTCACATTTAAATGTGGCAAACTAGATTACATCCGCCGGCCGCGCCGTGGGCCGCGATCGATCACACGGCACCGCGGTCGCCTCTAAGCGGTTCTTCATGTAAACATTACCATGCTTCCGTCAACACCTCACCTAATAAACTCACTGTTAAATACTCCTACTAATGGTAAGACTACACCTTGTTTTGTAAGACGAATCAGAAAGCCAATGGGTGCTACATAACGATAATTTGTCTGATGACTAAATAAGTAGACATTCACTCTTAAAAACTAAACAAGTGTTATGTTTAGGTAATAGTTAGATACACATTAAGTATTTATTTTCGCTGGAACTCTTTCAATTAATTGTAATAATAAAAAATATTATCAATAAATCAGAAAATACTTATTGACCTCGTTGATGTCTTTTGTACGTAGCTACTGAGTGCAGATGTTGATTTAAACCTCACGAGAAGCTTACTTTACGTAAAAAAGCTTACTTATTATAAGATTAATGCAGATTACCTAAATGATAAAATGCCTGGTATTAATTGTCTTTCTCTTATTATTAAATAACTTGCAATGTATATTACATTGATTTAAAAGATGTGTTACTGTTGCAGTTTCTTGTCATTTCTTTTCCTCAGCCATAACACCTTGCGAAATGACGTAGATTCAAAAATGTTAAATGTATTTATTTGTTTATAATTTACAATAAACAATTATACGTGATATGATATGTTAACAATAGGTGTGGGATATTTGTACATATAAATTGACCTCCAACAATTTTTAACGTGACTTATTGTAGATTTGCGCAAATGTCATTAGCTGCTATGGCCGGATAAACAAAATAAGACACAAAAATCGGTATTTTCTTTTGTTATTTTTCTAGTCCCTACTTATTCGTAGCTACTAGATAATGTGAAATTAAGTTAGTAAGATGTGGTGAGATTTATTTTGGGTTTAGTAGACAAAGGACTTATTCGTAAAACGCCTTACCCCTAAAAAAGGACCTATTCGTACAATGACTTATTCTTAAAACGACCTATTCGCAAAATGACTTATTCTTAAAAGGATTCATTCTTAAAATGACTCATTTTTCAAATTAAAAAAAAACATTTGAATATCTTGTGGTGATAGCTAATGTTGATGACATGGTATGACCTGATGACGGCGAGATGGAGGCACGCGCCGCGGTCGCCGCCGCCGCCGCCGCCGGCTGCCTGCTACCGACTGCTTTCAGTGCTTCAAATCTTCTTCTTACGAGTAAGAAGAGTAGGTAAGATAAGTATATTACTCATCCACAATTTGCAGCAGGTGCTGTAGTGTCGTTGCCAGCGAAATATCGTATTATTCGTCTCCGTCTACTTAGAAATTTGTAATAAATATGAAAGGCTGAATGCATCGGCGGCGCTGGTGGTAGAGAGTCTTCAAGTATGCACAGCACGAGCATGAGGCCCACGAACACAATGGAATAAGTACAATAGGTAAACAAAGCACTCTGAGGAGAATGTGCGACATGCAATACTTGTTTGGATCGTGTCACGAGCGCACAGGAATTCCAATATACCTACTTACTTGATAGGGAACTCAGCCAGGCTCAGCCGGGGCGTGCGACATGTGACAAGCCGCTCGCTGTGTACACGTGTTTGGTTCCGTGGCTGCGCACTTGTTCTGCTCTGTAGCCCATGACATAACAAACAGCCTGAAAGTGTGTGTGTATGCGTCCCACTACTGGCCACATACCTCTCCTCCAACCACCTGCAAGGGCACGCGCCCTACCTACTTCCAAATTGACGACAATCTCACATCGTGTCAACCCCGACTAACGTTAACAAATAGGTACGCACACATACTACACACACACATACTCGACTGAAGTGATGTTCTGCGTAACTAAGTGATAAAATAGAAAGACCAATCCATCGCCTCATAACATAACTTAACATCGCGCCTGTCTCCCCGAAGGGTTAGACAGAGAAGTACTTATACACCCACTCCTTGCCTTCTGGGCAAATTCTGAAACCATGTTATATTAATTAAAATTATATTAATTATTATATTAATTAATTAGGTACCTAAGATCCACACGTAGCATCATAATATAACATAATGGCGATCGATTAGAAAGTGTTGCAATTTCAATTGATGCAAGAAAAGAAACGAAGAATACCTCTATTTACATGTTAGTTGTACTATCACACCATTATGTTCATTTATCACGACCTTGAAAAAAACACCAGCGTAAGGTGGGTAAAATTTTCCTGTACGTGATAGTACTAAACTATACGTATGTTAAGAGTTACCTATGCTGTGCACAGTTTTATAAAGGAATAATAGTGCCAATCTAATAAATTTAAGTATGTCTACTTATTTCGGTTTAGGTCCAGTCGTACATTGTTCCTAGACTAATCGTACTAAACTTTATTAAGACTTCAATGACGTTCTGTCGAAGTATCTATGGCCGGGTAGTTCCAGCCTGTGACCCTGCGCCAACGTGCATATCTTATTTACGTCGTTTTTTCTGCTTTATCATCATCGGCCTTCCCTATGGATGGATAGGGAGATCGGGTCTTAAACCATCACGCGGGCCGAGTGCGGATTGATGGTTATTAACGACTGCTAATGCAACCGGGACCAACGGCTTAACGTGCCTTCCGAAGCACGGAGGAGCTCGAGATGTTTTTTTTTTTGTGGTCACCCATCCTATGACCGGCCTTTGCGAAAGTTGCTTAACTTCAACAATCGCAGACCGAGCGCGTTTACCGCTGCGCCACCGAGCTTTTCTGCTTCGAGCTCACCTAAATATCTCCAGTAAATCTACGTACCTAATAAGTACCTACTAAATGTATAAATTCTGTAGTAAAGCCGAGTGACCGCTGTACCAACCCGCAGCAATGTGATGTAGGTGCGCCTCCGCTGGCTTGTGAGTATCTACCCACATTTGAGATGTGATTACTTATAGTTTTTAATAAAAACATAGGTACCTACCTCTAATAATAACATTCTATTATTGCTCGTACATTTTATAATGAGACTGTGGCTCACTAACTACCTGGAATTACACAGTGAATCACATACTAATAAATTTACAAGAAGATGTTTATTCGCTGTTGTTCACTTTTTATCCGTGGTCGCATGAAAGTGTGAACTAGCTACGGAATGTCAGCGCACACTCTGCAGTCAGTAGGTGCAGCGCGCAGCAGCTCCGCGTGACCTCCGCCACTGTCTTTGTAGGTACCAACCGGTAGCAGTCGCGCGCCGGTGTACGTAAGTAGCTACAGTAATAAGGAAGTAGGCACCTACTTATTATGTAAGTACTTACCTAGTACATTTACGTTTACCTATACGTTTTGCAAATGGGATAAAATGAACATCATCATTATTCGGTTCTCCGGAAGAAACTCTTTTTAGCAATAAGGCCGCCTCGACCGTCGGTAGACGTGGCGGGAATTGACTAAAAAGAAACAGTTGGCAGTTGCTTGGCTAGCCAATAACATAATATGAATAGTACCTAGGTTGATTTGTTGTAACTAAGAACGGAGGAGGCGCGGTAGTGGGAAGGACTGTTTGCAAGCTCGGCAGCCTCAGCGCAGCGGCTGCGGGCGCCGCGGGCCAGCGCTCAGCCAGCGTCCGCCGCCTCTCGCAGCCGCATGCGAGCCGCTAGCTAGCGGCTAGCGCCCCGCAGTGACGCATTGCAGGTGCGCGGCGGCCAATCGGCGCGCGCCGTTCACCAGTCCACGCCGCCGCACCCGTCCGATATAAAACCGACTATCCTTTGCGGATTAAATCTAATCCCGTATCGTTCGTCCCGAGACATGGACTTCGACGTAAGCGTCAACGGCGTCTGATAGTTAACGAACCACCAGTGGTCCCCAAAACGACTCCGCAATTCGAAAAACGGACATGAAAAATTGGTGATTCAAGTGAGCCGACTCAAAAACGATTCGCGACCGAACTCTAGCGAATCGCGGTCGCGAGTTTCTCGGCGCTGCCGCTCGCGCGAGAGAGGGCGGCAGTATCGTTTCAAACGTCGGTCCGTGCGGTCGCTTTTGCGGCGTAGTCTGTGATTTTTTTTAGTGTAGCTGCAGATAATCCAAGTTAATCTACAATGGTGAGTGTTATTTCCGTTGGATTGTGTCGAAAGTGTATTCGAGGGATAACCCTCGATCGGTTCCCGGATATATTTCGGAAAAGTGGTGTATCGGTGTTTATAGTGATGACGGCCTCCATTATATTATTGTGACGGCCGTTTTATTTTGCCGCATTGCGGATCGCCAGCATTGAAACGGCAGAGAAGAATCTGTATCTGTGAAGAAAGTCTAAAATTGGCGGAATACGGCGACGGATGTAGTTCCAGGAAGACCGTTAAAACCGTTACTAGGCCTCGAGAATCATCCGTCGCCATAGCTCCGTAGCTAGGTGGTGCCGCCGGTGATGATGCGACATTAATCGGGTGACAGCGAGTCATGGCGCGAGCGATGGCGTTGTCTCGCGACCATCGCCGTCGGTTATTGCAGAAACAAGTGGTTTTCCGTGCAAGTGTGTCCGCAGCGAGCGGCGCGCCCTGTTGACGGCGCATCGATCGGCCGGGCGCAACTGTCAAAAGTTGACTCATCGTTACGCTGCTGTCTGATCGCTTTGATATACGCAATTCGCTAAACTGGTTCGATGGGGCTCCAGCCGAGGCCTGGCGCCGGTGGTTGAGTAGGTCTCGTGCTCTGTTTGGATGCTCATGATACAGTAAGTAGTGACCGGGTTGCTCTCGTCTAGAAGGTTTGCAACCAAATAAGGACTACAATTTCATGTAGTTTGATGACGAAAGTCTGCTTAATGGCAAAACCGGCACAACATCCGTCCCATACGTCAAGCATTGTATTCTCGCTACAGGAAATATTGTTATCTCTATGCTTCATTATAATGTTCTTATACTATTCATATTCAAGGTTATGTATAAAATCTTTAATTTTTAACTTAATTTAAAGTTACCCACTTGTATTAAGCTCAAGCATATGTTTTGATATACCTTCAAGAGTTTCAGAATGGTAAATTGAAAGAACAATTATTATTTTGTAATTATGTTAGAAAAAAGAATAATGGTTTGAAATGAGAACAATTCCATTGTTGTTAAACCTGTCCTTGTGGGAGTGGTTTTTATGACAACAGGCTGCACTAATTGCTGCAGCATTGAGACAATCAGACATGTACTGCTGACAACTCTGCAATATTATGTTTTTAACAATAGAATTGTAAATATCATACATTCCATGGTACATAGTGACTTGATCAGTATTTGACTCTTATGGGAAACTAAAATGATGTGGGCTTAATGAATTACAGGTCCGTTAAAAAGAAAACTATATTTTTTCCATTTCCAATAAGCTGAGCTTTGTATTTTGTGTTAAAAAGATCAATCAATGTCACCATGTAACAAATATTCTAATTTTAACTTTATTTACTCACAAGTAAACAACTTGTTTATGATGTGGGACTCCACAACAATCAATATTTTTGAATACTATGTTTGATCTATTACATTATTCATTATTTAAATTGATGAACAAAAACAGTAATTTCTGTGTTGTTCTCCTTGACAAGTGCTCATAGGTAACATGTGGTCTCCAAATACTTACTTGGCAGTTTAATAGTAGTAATATTATGTTTGTTTGACGCACAAGAGTAAGAGTCATTGCTTCAAATTCTGATAAGGTTGTAAGGCCCAAAGTTCTTTTTAAATCCAAACCGCAGAAACCTGGGCCATGAGAGGCAATAAAATAAATACTATTCCTCCGTTGACTGCCACGGATGATTTAGGATTTTGTATATTGGTTCAAACGTCATTGAATTTTTCTCACAAGTAGGTAGATTTTTTGTTACTAGAGAATTAGTTAGGATTCTAGGGAATTTCTTATCAATAATACCAATAAAAAATTTAACAACAATGTACCATATTTATCTATTTCCAAAGCCATATAAATATTAGGTATCAAGCTCTAAACATCACAAGTTCAGGAATGGGGTAACTTACCTACCTATCTTTTTTGAAAATAGTTTATAGGTACCTAACTAATTAACAACATAATACCTACATACATAAAAAAACTTGCCTATTTCCCATTATACCTATCCCACTTATTGTGATACAGGCACATCATTCTCTTATTAAAATTGGAAGTAATTAACAAATACCTTATCAAATACCTAATTATGTAAAATAACTTTACAAATGTTCTATAATTGTGAATTTAGGAAAGTTACAGTAGTACTTCTCCATTATATCAAAACCCCAGAAGAATATTGATGATATCATATCATAAGTTTATTGACCTGTAACTCAAGTTTGTAGCCCACATACCTACCTACTATTAACATAACACACATTGTGGAAACATTTCATACTCATGTATGGTGGGCAAACATTGACATTTATTGTAAACAAAATCTTTAAATTGTATTTTTTCTCAATACTGTTCTCATAATATTCAAGTCTAGCGACATTGATTGTTTGTCGACTTGTTATAAATAACTTTAGTATCTCCACATACTTGCTCCAGTTGGTTTCCAGATTGTAAATCTATTGTGTTTGCTGCTCACATCAGCTCATGATTAACAACTGTGAGTCAGATGATTAAGGCATATGATCTCATACTTATTTGTGATGCTCTATACCTATGTAAAGTAAGGTTTCAAATTGGTTGCTTGACAAATACGTACCTACAAGTTATTTTATGGTTTGTGAACAATTACGTCATCAACAGTATTGACATATTTTTCTACTCATTTAGAATTTCGTTGATAACCTGGCCTTGGCTAGTCAATACTGTTGTTGTTGTTACTGTTGTGTATATTGTTTATAGTAAGTCGTACCGGTTCTTCGAGGTGTGAGTCTGTTGGAGAGAGTCGTCGTGTAAATATAATGTCGTATAAATAGGTATCATATCTCGATTTTTATGCAGCAGTAGATAAGGCGTTGGTCCGCAGTGTGACGTGGCGCGGCGGCGTTGGGGAGGGGGGCGACACCAGTAATTGCCAACGTAATCTTATCGCGTTGATAACAACACATTAGCGCGCTCGCCGCACGCTCTTCCCGTTCTAACACTCAGCAAAGATGGTTGTTACCACTGTATGTATCTTTTCTTTATACCTTATCTGGTCCAATTATATTAGCTTTAATCTAGGGCGTTGGTCAAAGCTTGGATATTGTTATCATTTTGTCGTCTTCTGAATATAGGGTAGTGTTGAAAAACCACTAATGATGGTGAGGTGACCTCGCTACCGGTGGTTGTAAGCGCTTAGTGACGCTGGTCTGGATGCCTGGCGCTAGATGGAATTTCTTGTACAGCACGTGACAGTGTACTATTGTATTTGGATAGGTAGGTATTATATTATGTAGGAAACTTAACCGAAGCTATTAGGTATCTAAACGACGTTTCGTAACTATGTGTTCCAATAATATTCTATGAAATACGTGGACAATTACAGTGTCGCCGAGTCCGGAAATGCACAGCCATAAAAACGAATATTGGCTAGTATTTTACGGTGAAGTTAGGAAACGTATCTACTATAGAGGTGGATGATGTGAAATTACGCTGAGTAAGTGGTATTGTGGTGTGTTGCAGGCGGACCAGCTGACGGAGGAGCAGATCGCGGAGTTCAAGGAGGCATTCTCTCTGTTCGACAAGGATGGCGACGGCACCATCACCACCAAGGAGCTGGGCACCGTGATGCGCTCGCTCGGCCAGAACCCCACCGAGGCCGAGCTGCAGGACATGATCAACGAGGTTGACGCCGACGGTGCGTACACAGCCGCTGCACAACACGCATCCACACACAGACTATACACAGGCGGCGGGGGGACACCCCGCCCCATTCCACGCATTGAGAGACAATTTGCTATTGAAATCGTAATGTCTACCTAAGATAGTTAATTATGACAAGACATACACGTGTCCACATTCCTTCTAGAATGCAATGTAGCGGATCAGAGCATAATTTACAATATTTCCAACTATATAATGGGTACATGATGTACAATATAGGAGCTTAGTTACTAACATATACCTACCTAGGTAAATATATCAAGAGATATTACATACAGCGACATATGAAATATACACGAAAACTACTTAATACTTGAGTATAGTAATTTTTTGTTATTATTTAAACGATCGTCTTTTTTATTACCTTATTATAACGTATAATTCAGCTCATAGACAATAAAGATTACCGAGACAATTTAATACCATAGTACTTTAAAGGTAACATTGTTTTTAAAATTGAAAATCATGGCAATTTTCATAATATAGATTTACTTCTGTTTATTGCCAAAAGCCATGACAGTACTATAATAAAACGACATGTTTGTGCATTTACCATGAGATACACGCTCACTGCTGTGTTGTAGTTGATCATTATGATCACTGAGTTACTGAAGCAGATTAGATAGGGATAAGTTTGTAACGGTGAATGTCGCTATCATTTAATTTGTACACTATCGCTGACGTGTACGACTACGAAGAAGCACAAGTCCGTGCTACAATATATAATGCAAAAATGATTGTTCTTTGCTTAACGAGTTGTCGTACACAGATGTGTAACTCTTTGTTAAGTACCATAAGTACAATCAAATATTTATAATCGCTTTTCTACGAGTAGGTATACAAAGTAGCTATCTGGCGAAATAATATTTGCATTGTCGGAGTTCCTGGTTGAATTAGGTAATGTTTACTTAGCAAATATCATAAAATGCGTAGATGAACACAAATATGGGGGATAATGTGCGCGGTTGTATATGCGCGTGTCGGATCAGGTGTGCGCGCAATATCGCGCGCCACACAGAAAGCCAGACTTTTTTAAATCTGGTCATGTGCGAGTCCAATGAGGGACTTTCCAATCGGCGTTCTCCAAAAACACGATAGATGGCGTTGTTAAGTTTTTTCTTCATTTAAACTTCTAATTTCATGGATAACAAACATGCATGTTTTATCTTTGTTTTTGGGTATAAATGATGACCCTTTTTATTACACCAAGGTACAATTACAACTTCCACCCATTATTATTCTGATCAAAATAAAGTGAAGCAATATAGATAACAACGTCATTCTATACATAATGTGATCCAAATATCAAGCGACAATTACTTTTATAAATATATTATGCTTCTGCCATTACATTTCATTTTTGAATAATTATGTACCCCAGCAATGAGAAAAAAGGTAATAATTATCACGTTAAAAGTGAACAATGCCATCCAACGTGTGTCGATTGGAAAGTCCCTCATTCGCGTATCGAGGGCTCCGAGGCTTGGCCGTTGAAAAACTATTGTCTCCATACATCGAAATGGGTCGTGATTAGTTTACCAACTGCGAATAAGTTTGTAATCGTAAAAACATATGTTTTTTCTTCTTCTTTGCGAGTCGATGGCGATCGATACAAAATTTTTGCTGGCCACGCTACGGCATTGTCAGTGGCTTCGTAAAACTTTAACAGTGCAGATGTTAGGGCACTTAGGACTGTTGTCTGTTATCCATGAAATTAGGGGGTTAAATGAAGGCAAATATCTACAGCACCATCTATATTGTTTATGGACATTGCGAAATTATGTCTGAAATTAAATATTATATCTGAAAAAGAGGGACGAGTTGGGATGTGATGTGATTGTTGTGATGTCGTATTCTAGGTAAGTCAGTCTCCGTGAAGTCTACGTACGGCTACCTTTCTTTTAAATCGCTAAGTTCTTCGCGTTCCAAGCAAGGAAAATGTATAAAACACTGTCCCGAAAATTACTATTTGAAAAATGAAATTGAAAATTTTGTATTTAAAGTTGTAGAGAAAATGAAAAATATGAAAGCATCAATAGAGACCGCGAAAAATAAATCTTATATATTTTTTTTTTTTTAATCTGGAGCACTGCGGACGCGCCCCCGCGGCAGCGCGGCATTGACATTGTGCTGCCGGGGTCGCGACTGCTGACAATAGCAACGGACGCATTGCTTCACGTCCCTTACATCCAATAATCGCTTCATTCCGCGTTCCTTATACGAGTTATTCATCATATGAACATACTTTATATTTAAATGGATGGGCGAATTGGAGTTGGTGGTTCATTTCCTAATATGAGAATGTGATGTGGTTGACTCTGATTGGAGCGCCGTGGGGCGTCCTCGCTTAGCATGCGAGCGGCGTCACGGCTGCTGCGTGTGACTGAAACAATAGCCGCGAGCTGAGCGGAACAATGCGCCCCGCGCCGCGCCCCGCCGCTGCGCAAGCTGATAAACAAGTAGATTTTTCCCTGTGAACTGTACAACGATAACAACTGTCAAATAATACGCGAATCCCTACGTCACTGAACTGGATGTAATGTAAACTAAATCTCTGTCGCAGAATAGGTACAAAATATGTTAGGCATGTGTTCCTCCTGCTATGCACCGCAATCTGACTGAGAATTTGAGCTGTCTCACCGCCCGAGTCGGACTGACTCCAAGTAGGTGAATTTGTCACGTGGTGTAGCTGCTTGTTCTAAATGTGTTCATATAGTACATATTTAAAATAAATATTGAATTGGGCAAGTTTCCATCATTAGTGACCGTCGTCTCCCGCGGTACAATAACTATTTAATGTACGTCTGCGCGCTATCGATTGTTTACAAGTGTGTTGGCAGCGCTGCGGCGGCCGCGCCGGCCCCGGCTGCGCTTGCCGCTCAGCCTCCGGACCGGTCTCACACGCCCTATACATACACTTGAATACATAAGTATATATACCTAACAAATATACACCGACAAACAAACCTAAGTGTTGTTTCGATAAAGCGTGCCTACGAGATTATCACGGAGTTTCCGATAAACTGCGCCGCCGCGCCGTGGCGCCTTGGCGTGCGATCCGGCTATTGACATTCCACATTCAATGTATTCGACAAAATGAGAAAATGAAATTGAGTGCGCGATTTGCATGCGCCGCTCCTAGCCGCATTTATTTTGGTAAAGAATAGGTCGGCGCGACCTGCACCGCGCGCCCGGCCACTGGCCTGCCAGCGGGATCTTAATTCACTACTTTTTTCCGGAAACAATTTAAAGTATGCTCCACCTTCACAACTTCTGATGTCCAAAATCATATCAATAGAGGAAATATATTTTTAGTAATGATATCGTTAGAGCTCGTAGTTACAGCCAGAGCTATCATAATGTCGGGTGGTCGCGACATCGGCGGGCGGCAGGTCGCACTCCCGCGTCACGCGTCGATAAAAAGTGGTTCACTGGGAGCGTTACCCCCGGCCGCTATTTACGGAACGATCTCCGCATGACCCGGCGCTGCCCGCCCCGGGGACACACGGCTCATGCATTGCGCCTACTGCCTAGCGCTGCCTTCCATCGGTCGCCGGCCTACCGAGATAGATGGATAAAGTATTTATTTACCTATTAATTAAATAAACCACAAATTGCAGACAAAAAGGGGTTTCAGCGCAACTTAAAATTCTGGAGACCCAAGGTCAACAGAAAAACGCTGATTTTCAGCTGTAAAAAAAATAGATTACATAAAACAATTCATTTTCATCTCCTTAGTTTTTGAACTAGGTCCGCTTACTTACTTACTAAAATAACTTAAAAATAAACAATTAAAAACTAAATACAAAAGTTATACAATAAATAAGTCCTACTTATAAGATAACCCATAAAACATAACCTATTGTTGTACAGTGTGTGTAAGTGTATCTGTGACATTGTAACACACATTTTTATGTTTTTGAGTGAATGTAGTTTCCGTTTGCACTGCATTTGCACCACACAGTCCGGCCCGAATGACAGTGTCGCATGCACTACTTGGATGTACTTCAGAAGACGTTAACAGGTATGATGGTGATATTGATAACGCCGCATGCGGACACGCGGGCACGTGGGTGGTGACCGCCGGTGACCGCCCGCGGACCGCGCGCCGCTATTATTTAATCTGTGAGACGCCATCAATTAAGGCGATGGCGGCGCGCGCGCACTTCACACAGGACTCTTAGACATAGGTGCTGCACCTAGGGGTGATACCAGTAGGACAACACGACTCACCACGACTTGGAATATAAACAGACCTAAAACTGTCACAGAAAACTTTGATAATTCGATCACAATATTCTCAAGAGGAGACAGTGGTCATTGTGATTCCAGACGAATGATTTTACTGACTTTTGATGTTATTGTTACTCAAATAAGCATGACTGGCCTCACAGTTTCACATCACATCAAAGATTCGTTTATTTATACTGTTATAGGTAATTTAAATTTTAGAACAATATTTCGTAACTGAGGAGACGTGAAGTAAATAAATAAGTGTTCGTAGAGCCGAGCCGGCGGCTGTGGGAACGTCTCTGGTTCGTATCAGTGGGCGGGTGCCTACATAGATATAACATATAAAGACATCATTCATTACGATACGGCGTCAGGCTGACGATGGCCACGAGGTCGCGAGGACGGCCGCAGAGCGACCACATAACATAACAAATACTTTATTGCACAAACAGGAAAAAACAAAAAACAAAACAAAAGAGAAATTGAATTAGTACAATAGGCGGCCACGCTATATACTAAACCTTAAAATCACTTTGCATATAGAATACAGAGTGTTATTCGGTAAAACATTTAGATTAAGCTGTTGTTATCCCAAATAAACATAAATAAATAAATAAAGGGCAACCCCGAAAGGAGGTCAAATTATACCAAAGTTATCAACAGCAAATATAATATATTAACGGTATTATTGGCAACGAATTTATTCTAAAAAAGATTAAAAACTTTAATGAACGTGTACTAGGTTCAAGATAAATTATGAAATTCTTATTGCTAAATAAAGATAAATCTAATAGTAACGTAAAACATTTTCTTTTCTCTATTTAACCTAATTTTGAATTTTAATCAAGAAAAACTTAATAATAAGTCCGACATTTTATCACGTTTTTGCATGACGTCACAGTGTGCTTTTAAAAGTAATTTTGTGTTTTGACGTTTACTAAAAAGTAACTGATTTGACTAGTTGGAAACTAGCCTATTGTCAATAAAATCGTGTATATATTTTTTAATTCGTCAATATGCTCCATACCCCCGGTTATTTGAAGGGAAGCCTATGCCCCGCTGTAGGACGTATATCTATAGGCTGTTTATGTATTTTTTTGGTCTAAAGCGTTGTGGCATTCCATTGAGGTAATGTGATGTAAAAAGAAAGCGATACAATTATTTGATATCCTTTATATGATTGATGCAATGAGGGCCGACGGCGCACCCATGGTGTAAGAAAACCAGGTACGCTCAATCCTATGACAAGCCGCCATTGCTAGCCCATTGATGACATAAGTGTTGGCATTCAATTGGTATCTCCAACATTTTTATTATGAATTTTATTATTGAAAATTAAATTAATTACTGACTAATGAATTTAATTACTAATATTTGTCACGTATACAAAAATCATTAAAACTGTACGTAAATATTTTACTAAAAGTACAAAATTTTCTTGCAATGTAAATTAAAAACATATTTTTAGTGTAGGTAATTTATTTTTTACGAAATGGCAGGGTCGGATGACGTCAGCTGCGTTAACTTTGAAAATACTAGCTGTCAGTTTTGAGCATACCTGGTCTTCTTGTACCGTGGGCGCACCCTCGCGCGGCAGTGGCCGCGTGACCGCCGCACAATGCGGTCGCATACGGCGGGCGACCTATTAATACCAGTTAGCAAAGGTTCACGCCGCAATTAGCCGCCGGTGGGCTCACCTGCACCGTCCACTCCACATTTACCACCAGGATATACATTGTTCACTCTTTGCGGACTTGGGGAAAATGACAAGTTTGCGTTTATTACTGGTTAAGGTTGCACGGCCATTAATAATTAAAACAACGGATATCAAGATGAGCGCCAGTGCCGGGTGTCGCGCGGACACCCGACACCTACCGGACCACATTGACCGGCAACTGCGGCTCCGGTGACTGACTCGCGGCACGCTTGACGCACACATACTTATTGCGCAGTTGCTGAAGTTGATACAACAACAAATTGGTTTCATACTAATTATTTCGTCACCAGTTAGAATAAATTGTTCAGTTAAGATGGTTCCAAATACATAAAAATATCGATAAGGAAATGTCTCTATCTATTTCCAACATACCGCTGCTATTCGCATTTAGTGTTACCGGAACGTCGCGCCATGTTCAGATGTGTTTATATAAAACAATAGTTGGTTGCATAGGTCGCGGCGCAGCGCAGTCGCGTCGGGGTGAGACGTAACCGCGGTGGCAGTCAGACTAGAAGAAATTGCCAAACAAAAGTGCTAATAAATATTGAAATGATCGTGAGTGATTACCGGCTGAAGCCTGACGACGTCGCGCGTCACGGCTGCGCCGCTGCGAATTGATTTCACACCGAGTGCCTCACAGCTCACACGCATCTGCTGCTAAGACTGTCCATTGGAATTCAATGTAAACACTATCTATAAGCACATGTAGCTCGGAAACTGCATATTTTGTAAACAGACTAACATTATTGAAAATAGCAGTCCTATCAATTAATTACCAAACGTTCATCTCAAGCTCATCAATTACATTATACTACACAACAGCCATGGGCCATGGCAAGGGCTTTTGGCCGCCCAATAGTAACCCGGACGCCAGGGGTCAAACATTGGTCTCACAACCCACACGAGAAGAAAAGAAGATCAACCACTCACTTATATCGGTTACTCGTAGATTTTACTTAACGCAACATCACTTATTTATGCCTGTCTAGTAACTTTGTTGATTAACCCTTCTTCTTCTCTAATTTCTGAAGTACATTAGGAGTCATATCCACTAAAACCGAGCGTGTTTACTATTCAAAAACATTTATATCGCTATAGCAAATGTATTTATAATAATTTATGTTAAGAGAATTTAATGTGAATGAATATGGCTTTTATTGCAGGTAACGGCACGATAGACTTCCCCGAGTTCCTGACGATGATGGCGCGCAAGATGAAGGACACGGACAGCGAGGAGGAGATCCGCGAGGCGTTCCGTGTGTTCGACAAGGACGGCAACGGGTTTATCTCGGCCGCCGAGCTGCGCCACGTGATGACCAACCTCGGCGAGAAGCTCACCGACGAGGAGGTGGACGAGATGATCCGCGAGGCCGACATCGACGGCGACGGCCAGGTCAATTACGAGGGTACGTGTCCACACCTGCAGGCCGGCCTACGCCTCCGCCACCCGCATCCGCTTCGCTCACCCCCCCGCAGCGGCCGCCGCGGGCTGCGTACAGTGTACCGTGTGCAGCCGCGGCGGCGCGGGCGGCGCGGCGCGCTCACCGAGCTTCTCTCTCTTGCAGACTTCCATGCACTCGCCAAAATGATATTTGCGCGCGGCGACGGCAGCCGTTAGCCTCCGCACTGTGATGCTAGTATAACTATTAACTCAGACAAGACTCCACGATAACGCTGTGATCTCGAAACGATTCCCCGTAGTGTAGAAGCGCCGCCCCGCCGCGCCCGACACTAGGTATCGCCGCTGCTGTCGATGTTTGCTGCTCGCTCTCACTGTCGCCACCTAGCCGTCTTGTTCACTCGCACTCCCTTCTCCGTCTCCTTCTCTGTCCGGCTCGCAGTGCAGAGGTGACGCGGCTGCGATGTTGTCGATCGCTTCGACAACATTTCAGTCTGCCTCACGTTGCACAGTAAACGATCGTCCCACCCGACTACGTCGCATGTGTAGATGTATGTGTATTATATAACGAGATGACCCCGCGCGCCCCGCACCCCGCTGGCGGGGTGCGCGGGATCGGCTGCCGCCGCCGTCGCATGCTTCTTCACTTGTTACCGGCGATGCGATACCTACTCGCTTCGTCGTGAAATATTATTGTTCCTTTCTTTTTATCTGGTATTTATATAACTAACACGATTGTTTGGTAGATAATTAATGTTCTCGGTGTTAACTTTTCTATGACTTCTTTTCTTTTTTTCACGATCACTAGACGGAAGTGTCACAGCGATCTTCCTACGATGTTTTCTCGTAGATGTATAGTGTGTAGTGCCCCGGCGCGCGTAGTGCGCTGCTCTCCGCTCACCATTGTATTTTATTATTATTTATTGCTATTCTTCTTTTTTTCAGAATTCGTGACCATGATGACGTCGAAGTGAGCCGCCGACTAGTGTGTGTGTAAAAAGCAGAGAATTTAAATATACATTTTGTTTCATGACACACAATATTACCATCGTATTGGACCTGCATTTCTCTAGTGTTTGCGATAAATTAAAATAATTGTCATCGTTTCAGTTCACTATAAGTGTGACGTGGCGGCGAGCTCGCCTCCGCCGCGCCTGTTTATTTAGATTTAAAGTATTCCGTTAATTTTACTATGTAAGAAAAAATTTAACTGTAGCGGTACAAAGGGAACGAATAGGTGTGCGTCGCAATGTGATGGTAAGTCTCGGGTTAGTGTCGGCTCATAATTTATATTTGTGTATATTCCCGGCGCGGCGCCGGCTGTATAATTATGTATGTGTGCGTGCGTGCCTCTGTTTGCGTCGCGCCCTAGTATATGCGGTGCTAGCGTCCGCACCTTTCCGATACATTTTAATGTAAATTTTTTTCAAGTATGAGATATTTATAAAGTACGTGAAGATAAAATTTAAAAAATCCCAAAAAAATATATAGTGTGCCCGTGTAACGCGGTGTGAGCCAGTACAAGAGCGCGGCCGCGGCGCGCGGAGCGGCTCGTCATGGCCTGCGTGCCGAGTGCCGCGTGCCCATGGCCTGCGTGCCGAGTGCCGCTTGCCCATGGCCTGCGTGCCGAGTGCCGCGTGCCCATGGCCTGCGTGCCGAGTGCCGCGTGCCCATGGCCTGCGTGCCGAGTGCCGCGTGCCCATGGCCTGCGTGCCGAGTGCCGCGTGCCCACGGCCTGCGAGCCGAGTGCCACGTGCCGAGCCGAGCACGGGCCGCGCCGGGCCCAACGGCCGCACGACGCTGGCCTCCCACTCCGTGTACATTATGATCATATTAAATGTTTAAATTTAACTAACTCAGTAAACGAATAAATTAGATTATTGGTACTGCATTAACTGTATCTATAAAGACTCGATAAATATTATATTTCTATTGTTGGTGAAACTAATTCTATCGAATGGAAAGTGCTCCGCTCTGTTATCTCTTACCACATTGATTCATTCTGTTATTAAATTTTACAAAAAGACATACTGAAAATAAATGTTTCTTCATTTTTAGGTCAATAATTATCAGTGTTTCAATTTATCCCGTACCGCTCTGTCCTTACCGTCAATCCTGTGTGCCTCCAGGCCGAACCCTGTCATGCATGAATATGTTATCTGTTACGAGAGTTGCCTTAGTGTCCCTTAGCCTGGCACTGCCACCATCACGGATCGGAATTCTGACTACACAGAAAATTTGCCGTTTCGCCGTTTTAAAGTTATAAGCATTGTTTGGTGGCAGTGCCAGGATAAGTCCCCAGCAACACTTTCTTTTTCTACAGCACTTAGCGAAAATCTGATTTAACACAAAAAATGTCTAGAATTTTTCTGTGATGATGAGATCTGAATCTTCGCTACCTGCATGCTGGAATAAGGATTTTGCAGGCGCTGTCACAAAATCTCTTATAACTGCTGAACGGTGTGTCGAGGAGTTCTGATATTTGGCGACCAATTATAGACATTTTGTTGGTGAAATCAGATCTTTGCTAGGCGCTGTAAGAAAAGAAGTGATTCTGGGGAAAGTCTTATCCTGGCACTGCCACCACCAAAAAATGCTTGTAACTTTTGAACGGCAGACCGACAAATCCTGATATTTGGCAACAAATTTCATGTGTAGTCGGAATCCCGATCCGTGATGGCAGTGCTAAGGTAAGGAAAGAAAGAGTTTATTCAGTACAACAAACAAGTAACAATTATAAATATGGCCCTGACTCCAAACTAGTGACACGTTTGTTTTCATTGGTAACCTCATAAATGACAATGTTCCGACTTCAATGGTCACGTTTCCCTATAAAATTATAGATGTCGCTAACTCTGTGATTGCTCAGATACATACATATTTATTCATTTTTTTACATTTGATGGGTTTCCTCTTGCCCCCGTCGAGTGCCTGTTCCTGTTCACTCTGGCCTTGAAAGCACACCCGGGTTATATGCTTTCGGAAATACACAAGACGGCAAAGAATTCCACTCCCTAGCAGGGCGCATAATGAAGGACGAAAAAAAATTAAATTAATGAGGTGTCCAATAAATCACACATACCTAGGTATATACTTAAAATATAGGCTTACACTACAGTCCTTTATAAACTAGCACTGCCGCCATAACTGATCAGGATACTAACTGCACAAGAAATACACTGGTCAGCAAATAAACCGGGCCACCCGCTCCCGTAGCACTCTAATTCGATTTCCAAAAAAAGTATAAAACTTACAACGGTTTAAGTTACACCTAAAGAAAGTGCATTTTATGTTAATTATAATGACTTAAAATTTATTCTAAACTACCATCAATTCACATTGAAATTAAACAACAAACACAATACTAACGATTTACCCTCTTTTGCCTAGAGTTTTCGATTTCAGTTTCTTTTTCTTCAATGAGGGTAGTCGGATATTTTTCATAATTTCTTTAGTTATCTTTCATCACTTGCTCCTAACGCGAGTATTTTTGCTACTTTCTTCATTCAATGATGAATACGACACCTCAGGAAGCCGTTCAAGCTGTTGCATTACTTCAAGCAGGCGTTTCGCAACGTGAAGTCGCTCGGAGACTTCGAATCAGCAGATCATCGGTACAACGGGTTTACAGACGATACCTAGAGACTGGAACATTCGACCGCCGACCAGGTACTGGCCGACCTAGAGCTACATCAGCAGCAGATGATCGTTATATCCAACTTACTGTTTTGCGAAATCGCCGCCTTAATGCTGTTCAAGTCCAACGAAGCCTGCGTGACGAACGCCAAGTGGTCATAAGTTCAGATACTGTCAGAAGGAGACTTGCTGAACGAAAACTAACTCCAAAAAGAGCAGCAACAGGCCCAAAATTGACGGTAGCCCACCGTCGAGCACGACTTCAATTCGCTCGAGAGCATAGAGATTGGACATTAGAGCAGTGGGGCAATGTACTCTTCACTGATGAGACCAGGGTCAGCCTACATGGAAGTGACCGACGCCAGAGGGTATATCGTCGCCCAGGAGAACGCTACTCTCAGTGTTGTATTGAAGAAACAGTTGCTTATGGAGGGGGATCTGTAAGGGTCTGGGGCGGCATCTCATTAACCGCACGTACCGCGTTAGTTTTCGTCGAACCGACGGGCGGTACACGAGGATTGACTTCTCATCGATACATTACTGAAATCCTTGCCGATCATGTGATAACTTACGCTGGATTTATCGGGCAGGATATGCAACTGATGCATGACAATGCACCACCTCATGTTGCACAAGTGGTGACCCAGTACCTGCGTGACGTCGGCATTCGTACGATGGACTGGCCAGCTCGAAGTCCGGACGTTAATCCGATAGAACACTTATGGGATGAGCTAAAACGTCGAGTTCGGGCCCGATCACCTGTTCCAGCAAACCTTCAGGAGCTGCGAATCGCTGTTGAAGAAGAGTGGAATGCAATTCCTCAAGATTTTATCGTCAGGCTCGTGAGGTCGATGAATACGAGAATGCTGGCAGTTATCCGAGCAAGGGGAGGGAATACCGAATACTAATCAAAAACTTTTTTAAGCCTTGCGTTTCATTTTTTGCTTTATTTTTGATTTTTGTTTTTCCGTTTACCAATGATTAAACAGTCCGGCAAATGAGTCTTTATTGTAATTGCTTAATAAACACTTAATAAAAACGATAAATTTCAATAAATTTTCAATCATTTTAATCGCCACAAAATGCACTTTCTTTAGGTATAACTTAAACCGTTGTAAGTTTTATACTTTTTTTGGAAATCGAATTAGAGTGCTACGGGAGCGGGTGGCCCGGTTTATTTGCTGACCAGTGTATCTTCGCTATCTGCTGTAGTTATTGAGATACAAAGAAAGTGATGCTGGAATAAGAATTTTGTAGGCGCTGTCACAAAAAAATACTCTTCAAAAAAAATTATTTAGTTTTACCTACGTAGAAATAATAATGGCGTCGATAACATTGTCGTAGAATTAAATCTACATCAATTTTCATCATAAAGTATATATAAAAACCTAAAATGTATAGTGGTCGTGCCAAGAAGTTTCCACCTATCACGACCACGGCATATTGTGTTATAATAGCAAAAGTATGAGAGTACATAGGTAATTTAAATTGTGGAGTACATAAAAGTACATATTTTTTTAATGAGTATATACCATATTTGAATTAAGATAATCATCAGTGGTCGTGTTGGATAGTATCACACCCATTTTGTTCTTGAGAATGAAAGCATAATGGAACGATCACAGATTTATTTGTCAGTCACTAGAAACATACACGTATTGATATGAAATGAGTAAACGCGGGCCCCGGCTACGTAGTTGCGGGGCCACAGGGCTTGGAGCGCGAGCCGGCGCCGGCCGAGGGCGGCGCGGCCAGCCCCTGCAGGAAGTGCACCAGCGTGCGTGTGGGCCGGCCCGTCATGCGCCGCGTGTCCAGGTAGGGCGGCGCCGGCGCGTGGCTCAGCTTGCCCACGCCCGCGATGTCCATGTGCACCCAGTCGCCGCACACGAAATTCTATAATGTTTCTTACGTACTTATTCAAAATATTTAATGGTAGAACCTTGCCACAATATTGTGACAATGTTGTCGCATTATCTGTTTAACAGAAGTGACAAATTATATTACCTACTTATCAAACAAATCGTAAAAATAAACTTTTCACTGTTGATTTCCTATCGGGGCAATGGAGTTAGGTAAATAATAAAGTTATGGCTATCGGTTCCACTACCAATCTTTTGTGCCAAATTCAAAGGCCTAATTATATTGATAGGTATCATGTCGATAGCTTATACAATTTGTTTATTTGATAAATTATACCTAGGATAACATTTATGAAACAAATAAAAGAGAAGGTGCAGGTCGTGTCGTATCGGGAGGTGAAGGTTTTGGCGGGAAGAAGAGAGGAATGGCGGTTACTCCATCAACAAGAGTGCAACTCTTAAATAGAGAGAGATAAATTATAGCCGCTCATACAAACTAAGAGTTTTAGCTTTCCTGCGATAAGGAGGGATCTCCTTGCATATAGTTTATATTTGCGGACGAGTGGAGTGCAAAGTTGAAGTATGATGAACGAACTAATTGCTCGGGCGAGCGTGGCCCGCTCCCTTGGCCCTTCCGACCTCTTTCTTCTATTCCGTGGTTATAATAATGATTAGAGGAGATTACCCGTAAGAAAGCAGCGCCGACGCAGGGAGTGGCCTTGCTGGAGCCCTTGTTGCGCAGGTCCACCGACACGTCGTCTGCAACATAACACAAAGCAAGCGCAACACTCACTACCAACCTATAGGATAGCTCACACGTGATGCCCTCGTATAGGAGAGCTGTCAAAACGTGTCAAAAAATACCATTCATTTTAAATAAGTACTTTACCTACTACTTCGTTACTGATTAGTGATAAAAACCACACATTTCCCTGACTGTATAATAGGTTATTATCTCATTGCCTAGATTGCCTACCCATGACCCTTTTGCACTAGACTTTTTTCTGATCTGTTGTCAAATTAATTACTAAATAATGACAGGTCTAATCATGACCAAACACGTTCTCTTTTTTCTATTTAACTTATTTAAAATTTTAATAAAGAAAAATGAAATAATACCAACCCGCATTGGAGCAGCGTGGTGGAGTATGCTCCATACCCCCTCCGGTTGATTGAGGGGAGGCCTGTGCCCAGCAGTGGGACGTATATAGGCTGTTTATGTTATGTATGTTATATAATAATAAGTGCGATATTTTGTCACGTTTTTCTATGACGTCACATGGTAATTTCGTGTTTTGACGTTTAGTAAAAAGTATAAATGATTTGACTCTTTGGAAACTACCCTATTACCTACATAAGATGTCGGTTAAGTGCGAGTTAGACTCGCGCACTGAGGGTTCCGAACTTTGCCGTTGAAAAAATGTTGTCTCCATACATCGACATAGCACGCGATTGTTTTACCAACTGCTAATAAGTTTGTAATTTTACTTGTACTATAAGACCTTCCTTCTTGGCAATTTATTAGGTTTGTGGGAAGTACCCGATAGGTTTTGATCCTTTACGAAATAGCGTTTATTTAGA
This sequence comes from Pectinophora gossypiella, assembly GCF_024362695.1. NCBI lineage: Eukaryota > Metazoa > Arthropoda > Insecta > Lepidoptera > Gelechiidae > Pectinophora > Pectinophora gossypiella. The sequence goes on from NC_065415.1 coordinate 16,671,113, forward strand.
AGGGTCATTTTTTACAGCTTGAAGGGACCGTTCGGGCGTCCCCAGACATAAGTACTTAGTAAGTATTAAGTACTTAGATGTTAATTTCAACTTGATACCTCCACGCGTTTCCGAGAAAACTGGTTTTGAGTCTTGACAGACAGACGGACGGACAACATGCTGATCCTGAAGGGTTTCGTATTTCCTTTTGATGTTCGGAATCTCTTAATATAAGAGAATAATGAAATATTGTCAAGTAAGGAGTGTGGGTACTGACTGGTGAGTTGGTCTTGGTAGTAACGCCACAGCGGGAACCTCCAGGGCCGGTCCCCGGCGTGGGCGCCCGCGGCCCGGACGGCGCGCCACAGCTCCTCCGAGTTGCTGAAGCAGCCGAAGGCGCCACCGCCCGTAGCCAGCAGCACGCCGTCTGCAACACGGCCCACCAGCTGGTAACCAGCCACCACACTGCCGACCCTCTACTGTACGTACCAAGGCGCCACCGCCCGTGGCCAGCAGCACGCCGTCTGCAACACGGCCCACCAGCTTGTAGCCAGCCACCACACTGCCGACCCTCTACTGTACGTACGCGTCAGTGTCGCCACGTCCACCACGAGCGCCGGCTTGTGCAGCGCCTGCCCGTATACCAATGCGTCCGCCATCAGCAGCCGGCCCTCCATATCCGTGTCCTCGATCTGCACACATAAATATATCAATGCCCCAGGTAGACATAATACACTTCAGCGTAGGTAGGTAATTATATTATTTTTCTACTCCTCTACTTTAATCTGGCATTTAAATAACCAAAAAGTCTAATATAAGTACATACATAATTAAACTCTTTGAAAAAGTGTATGCTCTATGGCCTATAAAAGCATTGTTTACAAAGTGTAACTGTACTATAATGTCGCCAAAAAAGCATTGTTGTTGTTTTTTTTTTTTTGACCTGGAAACTGGCACCTTTACTTTGTTTGGTGCCATAGATATACTATAAAAAAAAAGTATACATTTGCCGCCATTTTCCCGCGCGTTGGAAAATAAGTTGGAAAATTTTTGTGTTTCATTTAAAATTACGTCGTCGTAGAAAAAGTATTGTATGCAACGTTGTATAACTAGGTCAAAAAATGCTCGTGGCGTCTCTTATTGCGATGTTCGCCAAGGCTCACATCGCAACTCACGCCACTCGCATTTTTTGACCCTTCTTATACAACTGTTGCATAAAATACTATTTATACTTCCTACAAACGATGATACGATCTGAAAGTTGTAGAGATTCACATGTAGAGTACAATGGCATTCACAGAAAATGCGAAAAAGAAAAAATGCACCAGGCTACGTTCACAAAAAACGATATAGGTGGCGCTTTGTTATAAGTAATAACCTATTTACTTATTACTCTGATACATAATTATTCCAAAATACAATGTAATGACCTCTGTCATACTTTCTACGCATAATTATTTGGCTTGATATATGGATCACAATGTACCTACCTATAGAATTATGTTGCTACGTAGGCATATTGCTTCTCTTTATTTTGATCACCATAATAATGGGTGGAAGATGTAATTGTGCCTAGGTGTAATAAATAAGTCTACTGCTGACAACATATCCTGAAAATTTGGTTTATCTGGTGTAATTTAAAGCGGTCCAAAGAATCGGCGAAACGTTTCGAGAAAAAAGGTCCCTACTACTGTGCCCCCAGATTAAAATAAGTATTTGAGATTTAATTTTGCGATAATAATTATTGTAAATAATTAATTATGGAGAGTTATTACGCCGAGATGTTCAGTGTAATTGTTACGAAACTTCAGAAGTTTAATATAATTATGTATACCTATATTTTCTTAAGATTTCTATATAAAAAACGTCCTTGGTCAAGGAGATGTTTCCTTCCCCAGGGGGTCTCATTGGCCGTGCAACGCGGGAATGCTGCTAGCATAATGAGAACCTCTGGGCAGGGCGCGCTCCACGGTGGTCTTAGATGGACGAGGGGCGTAGACCCGGATATATTAGATGTACAATGTGGAAAAATGTATGTAATTTATGTTAGAATAATTAATACTATTAATATAAATATGCTATAAAAAGAATTTTACGTCTAAAAACCTCGGGTTTATAAATAAGTAGGTATCTAAAAAAAATCCGCGTTCCCAAGCCGCTCCAGGGAGCAGCGCCACAGCAGCTCACCTGTATGGACAGTCCGTTGAGCGCGCGCACCACGTCGCCGACCTTCATGCACTGCCCGCTGATCATGTTCTCGCACAGCGGCACCGCCAGCCGCAGCCGCACGCCCACCTGCGCACCACGTGGCGTTAGGGACCCTGCAGGGCGGCGCCAGCGGCGGCGGCCCGGCGCGGGCGCCCTCACCTTGAGCTCGGCGAGCGCGCGCAAGGCGGCGATGGCGACGGCGGCCCCCGCCATGCTGCCGCGGTTCTCCTCCATGCCGGCGGGCCGCTTGAGGCACATGCCGCCGCTGTCGAACGTGACGCCCTTGGCCACGAGCAACACGGGCGGCGTGTTGCCGGCGCCCGGCCCGTCGTACGTGGCCTCCAGGAACACGGGCTCCTCGCACGAGCCGCGCGCCACCGTCAGGATGGCCTGCATGTTCTGCGTCTGCATCCAGGCGCGGTCGTGTGCGTCGGCGCGCACGCCCAGCGGGCACAGCGCGTCCAGGGCCGCCTGCGCCAGGTCCACGGGCGTCATCTTGTTGGCCGGCATGTCGGACAGGAACCGCGCCCAGTTCTGCGCCCGCGCTCGCACGGTGCCCTCGTGCCACAGCGCCGCGCCCTGGCCGCCTTCGCCACCCTCGGCGCCGCCCTCCAGCAGCGACACGCGCGTCTCCGGCTCGCGCGACGCGCAGCTCTTGAACTCCTGGAACCTATATGGACCCTCGGCGATCACGGATGTTAGTGTGACTTATCTATCATTACAAAAAACGTTAGTGTAAGTATCATGTTGTCGACAACCGACAGTCTATCCCTGCTGCTACGTGCCTAACCGGAACGAGCAGGGCCAGCGTACCTCCAGGCGGCCAGCGCCGCGCCCTCGGCGGCCGCGTCGGGCGCGCCGCAGCCGTCCACGGCCACGGCCGCCGCGCCCCGCGCCGCCAGCGCCGCCACGCCCGCGCCCGCGGCGGCCCGCACGCGCTCGCGCGCCACGTCCAGCTGCTCCAGCGTGTCGAAGCGCGGCCCGCGCGCGCCCAGCCCCGCCAGCGCCGCCGCGCTGCAGCCCGGCGCCGGCTCCGTCACCAGCAGCGCGCCGCCCGCCCGCAGCCGGCCCGCCGCCCTGCAACCGGCGCTGTACACGGCCGCCAGGGGCACGAGGTGTCCGCCCGCGGCCGCTACTCACTCGTTGAGCGCGCGCGAGATCTTGCCGCCCCCGCGCTGGTCGTACTCGCGCGCCGCCGGCGTCAGCTCGAAGCCGGCCTTCGTCTCGTACACGCCGAGCACGACGCCCTGCACAGACCCGCGTGTCAGGAGGCGCGCCCCGCGCCCCCCGCCGCCGCCCCCGCGGCCCCTCACCTGCCCGCTGGCCGCGTCCGCGCCCCCCGCCGCCGCCCCCGCGGCCCCTTACCTGCCCGCTGGCCGCGTCCGCGCCCCCCGCCGCCGCCCCCGCGGCCCCTTACCTGCCCGCTGGCCGCGTCCGCGCCCCCCGCCGCCGCCCCCGCGGCCCCTTACCTGCCCGCTGGCCGCGTCCGCGCCCGCCGCCGCCGCCGCGCCCGCGTCTCCGCCCGCGCCCTTTTCACCGCTGTCTTTGGCGCAAACCTTGCTGCATGCTCTTGTACCTATTCTACTGATAAAAACAATTTTGTGCCTTGTCCACTTAACACTAGATAATAATTTTGAAAACCCCATGCTGAAATTGAATCTAAAAAAATCTAATAAAACTTAGGTTGTGAAGAGGTGCCCATGACCATGACCCACTAGATTTTTATTTAAATCCAAAAAAATTAAAACTATTTAAATAAAGAATATTTGAAGCTAAGTTCTAAGATTGATAAACTTTAATCGTTTACTAAAAAGTTACTAAATGTCCAACCGCACCGAAGCATTTTAAGTAACGCATGCTGGCTTTTCATCTCGTCGTAACGTAACTTTTGAAATATTTGGCCAAATCACGTAGCGTAAAACGCGAAGTTTATTTACTTTACGTATGTGAAGTGATAAAAGTATTTATTTTGATAAGAATGAATGAGTTACTACAAAACTCGCATTATTTTTTGACAATAGGTAATGGTTTGCAATAAACATCACTATCGCAGACTTTTTTGTTTATATTTTTCTAACTGTCAGGGGTCTTGTAACTCACACAATAACTCTGAGATAACAAACATGCATTATGTATGCGGTGGATAGAAACCCTGCGGGCGGATTGGGTGATGTGATGTCACGCGTGCTTGGGCGTACTAAAATTCGTGTTCCTGGAATGGCTGACTTTAAAACTCAATAACTTTGTAAATCGATTCTCATAATTCAAAAAGTGAATTTACTAGTTTGCCCTAAATAATACCATGAAATATATTTTGAAAGATTTGTCCATTGTCTTGTCAGTCCTCATTGAAATAAAAATCTCATTTATGATAATTTATTGCCAATATTAAGTTTAAAAGTTGACGTTTTTGGAACGTGCCTTATAGTCAATGAAACTCTAGTGTCTCTCGGAACCGTAGAACCTTTAACATATATATCTGAACACAAATCCAAATTACAAATAGTGTCATCGATGAGATCACAGTGGAGCTCGTCGATGCCATGCAGGTGTTGTGTGTAGAGGTCGTCGGCAAGCACGAGCAGGCTGCGTGGCTCCAGGAGCAGCGCGGCAACGGGCGCGCGGGCGCGGTCCAGCAGCCGCAGCACGCAGCTGCCGCCCAGCGACAGCGTGGCCACGGCCGGCTGGAACAGCGGCCCGTCCTCGTGCGCCAGGATGCCCTGCCCCGCGCGGTACTCGTTCACCAGCACGTGGTTGGGCGCGCGCGGCGCGGGCCGCGGCAGCCGCGGCAGCAGCCCCGTGAGCCAGCGCGGCAGTTGCTCGCCCACCATGCCGCGCGCTGTGGGTGTGCCGCCCCAGTTCTGCACGCGCCGCCCCGACAACTGCGTCCACTTGGGCTGCGGGGCCGCGTACACCGCCTCCAGCAGCGCGCGCTCCTCCGCCGCCGAGATCCATTCCGAGAAGTAGTACGCGCTCGCCGGCACCTACACATACACCGCGATCGTTCAACATTCACACACTCTGTAAATCCTTTACTCTCCGTCGATGAAATATACTTACAGTCTGAACTTTACATCGCTCAAAACCTAGATCAGAATCTGAACACATTTGACCGTCTCCAATATAATAACCGTCTTCAACCGGAATGATATGCTATAACAATAAAGAAACACAACATTTACTTTTCACTTTCGTCGTAATTCATATTATTATGGCTCAGTGGCTCACTCGCTCAGTGCGGCTTGTTTTTGTTTTGACATTTGACAGTCAGCTGGCTGCAAAGACCGTATTGGTCTTTGGTATTGGTCTTTGGCTGGCTGTTATTTTTTTTTGTTTTGCATGAAGCAAGTGCCTGAAGGGCAAGGCAAAAGGGAACTATGCCCATACAGCCATGGCTTAAGTATTTTTTTCTTGATGATGATTAATGACATGATGAAAGGTGATGACGATGATTGATGTAACCTAAGCCCCCAGGCTCGGAGCAGACTCCTACTTCGAAACTCAAACGAATTAACTCAAAAGTCCGCATAAACGTTTGAGTTATAAAGCGGCTTGTTAGCACGAAATGAAAATAGGTAGGTCCACTTTGTTTATTGAATATTTCGATATAATAACACTATCGCGAATACTTTGCGAACTTAATGCGATGATTGGATCATTAAGAAAGAAGTTATAATTAGAAAATACTACGTAGGTATCAGACGACGCGACGGACTACAGACGGGGTGAAATTGAATTTGGCATTTAAAAGTTTTAGGTTATACTTTGAGCAAAGGCAATATGTTAATTCTGTCAATTCGACCCGGTTACTCCGCTTAATAGGATAGGGGAAGATAACTTTTCTTAGCTGTAAAGTGTTTTGTTGTAAGTATTTTTATTGTTAAAGAAAACTTTTTTTATCATCTTATCTAATTTAAGAGCCACGCTTCTTTTCGGTGTAGCATTCCCCATGCATCCATTTTTTAAATATTTTTAACGTTGTTTTTGAATTGTACCGGGTGTTTTTTTACCAGTTTATAAAAATCTAGACTACGAGTATCATTTACCGTTCCATTGCGAAGCGTTATGGCCAAGCGGTGTTAGCGCATGCGCTCATCACAAACATGCGCCAGCGACTGACATCGTGACGCGGACAGCGACCGCGCGCGCGGCTTCTTTGTCCTTTCATAAATGCCGACAATCGGCAATTAAAAATATTTTATTGCTTGAACAAAAAAGTCGAAAGTTTACTTTGCTGTTTTTTGACAGAAATCATCTCCAGAAGCATTATCTTGTTTTTCACAGGGTCCGCTTACTTAACCTGAAGATTTTGACAGGTCCGGTATTTTTTTACAGAAGCGACTGCTGTTGACTGTTTACAGCTACGAAAAGTTTTATCTTCCCCTATCCTATAAAGCTGACTAACCTGGTCGAATTGGCAGAATTAACACATTGCCTTTGCTCAAAGGCTCAAAGTTTAACCAAAAACTTTTAAATGCCAAATTCAGTTTCACCCCGTCTGTAGTCTGTCGTCTGATACTACTTAGTATTTTCTAATTCTAACTTCTTTCTTAATAGTATAATCTATGCAAGCAAGTACTAAAGTAGGTACCTATCAATCAAAACATAGTCGATTAATTAATTCTATTATTATTTTAGGTGGAATATGATAATTATACGCAGGTGGATTTAGTACACCTAGCAAAGTGATAAACAATAAAGTGGAATCAAGAACTAGTATGTCTCTGTTTCCCGCGTACGCAACGACAGAGCAGCCGGGGACCCGCGGCGAGGATCTAGGTAGGTACCTAATATAATAATAAATAATCCGCATACATTGAAAACGAATTTCGTTTTGTCTATAGAAGAACTTTACCGAGCATTTTGTACAGTTTACGAGTGCGGGGAGGCGCTGTCGCTATCACCGGCGTCTGAAGCCGCGCTGCTGGCGGAGCCGCCGCCACCGTCGTCGCCGCCGCCGCCACCGCACATCTCCGCTCCAGCTGCGTCCACTGACTTCTACCTGGACCGCAAGCTGGACCGCGGCAACCTGCGCGTCTCAACACTCTACTATCCTGCGCGTCCCGAGTTAGTATCAACTATACTTTTTTACTATTTGATGCATGTCACTATTTTTGCGTTGTGGTTTGTTTAGTGGGCTTTCATCATATCCATTTCACACATATGTGGATCTGGAGTGGCTAAAGGTACACAACAGAACTAGGTACTTGAGTACATAGACTGACACATATCTTTTCAGTACTAGTAAAAAAAAACAAGTATCATCCTTACATGTGTTAGTAAAAGATTCTTAAACTATGTTAGTATCAAATCAAACAATTATTAAACATATTAGAAGTTCAATTTACTAATAGATTTAAAAATATTATATTTACATATTTGTAGTCTAGTATTACCAAAATGTCAAGTACTACACTAGCATCGTAAAACATTAACTTTAACATTATTTCAATTATTGAACAGAACAACCACTTCAGTACAATCAGTGGGTGATTATATTTCAATAAGATAACATTTACAATTGTCTCAATGTGCGGTAAGAATTAGATCTCTCAATGTATGGAAGCTAGTGTTGTAACGTTTAAGAAACAACAGAAAGCCAATTATAGTTCCTTGCGGATAGCAAATTGATAAAATTAAAAAGGTTTGCACTAATGCACATTACACTATGCATAATAACAAAGTCAGCAGTTAACCATATTAGGTCGATAGATTCTTTTGTATCGTTAGACAATAAAATACATAACCCGTAATTAATAATTCTTAGTTATTTCTCTTTTATTGGGTATTATTATCATAGATAAAAATGTATTGTCAAAGAATGAGAATAAAAAATTTGGACAATTCCCTATGGGGAACCACCATCTCCACCTATTACCAATAATAGCATATTATTTGAGTAAACAAACATTGATGGTGGAAATACCAAAGGGCTTAAAGGACAAATTGTCATTTTACTGGCGTACTCCACATTTAATAGGCATTTATCACGAATTTTAGCTATATAGTATGGAGTACTGTCAAAACTTAGGAATACTCAACAGTGCTGCCATCTACATCTGAGCTTCTACTTTTAAAATCAACATTGGTTTAGCTGTATTGTGTATTGGGGACGCACAGGTACCGTCCTAGCGGCGCGGCGCTGGGCGCGGGCGGCGCGGGCGGCGCGGGGGGCGCGGGCGGCGAGGCGCGGCGGCCGCGCCGCTACTGGCGCCGCGCCGCGCCGGCCGCCGACCCCGCGCCCGAGCTGGCGGCGCGCGTGGCCGACCACCGCCGCGCGCTGCAGGCGGCGCCGCACGACGAGGAGCTGTGGCTGCGCTACTTCGATTTCCTTGTGAGCCTGTTTGTTACGTGTTTTTTATTTTATTTATTAGTCATTATGTAATTTGTGGGTCGTCCCCGCAGGAGCGGTACGCAGAGTGGGCGCCGAGCCTGCTGGACGAGGCGGCGACGGCGGCGGCGGACGAGTGCGCGGTCGGCGCGGCGCGGGCGGCGCCGGCCGAGCGGCTGCGGGAGCGCGCCCACGCCGCGGCGCGGCGGCGCCCGCCCGCCGACCTGGCGCGGGCGCTGCGGCGCGGGCGGGACGCAGGTGCGGGCGGGCGGCTCAGGGCGGGACCTTAGGGCTGTTTAGTGCACACTGTGTTAACTCTGTCCGATTGGCGGCGCACAGAGCGGGAGCCGTCGTTGCGCGGCGAGCTGTTCCTGCGCGAGGTGTCGGCGCTGGCGTGCGCCGGCGAGCTGGAGGCGGCGCGGGCCGCGGCCGCGGCGGCGCTGCGGGACCGCGCGCTGGCGCCGCTCTACCCCGCGCTGCTGCACACCTACGGTACGCCGCGCTCGGGTCCATACATAATTGGCCGACTTTACAATTTAGATCCCAATATTTTGTTTGACAAAATGTTATTTCTTAGTTTTTATTTGAAAACCGGATATGTCGAATCTTCAGGTTAGGTTTTAAAAATTTTAATTTTTTTATAAATATTTTATAAGCAACTTACATTACATTTATTCAATTATTTTGTCATCGTTACTGTAGTTTCACTTTGTTATATAGTTTTTAATATTAAGATAGTAGCGTTATTTTTATTGTTTAAGTCAGCGTCTTTGTACTGTCTTAGGCATCTGTGCATGTCCTTAAACCTTTGCAGTGCGCTTAATTTATTTATTTATTTTATTTTATTTTGTTTGGGGAGCTTACAGCTTAATTCACACAATGTTACACTTAGTAGTAAATAAAGTTAAGTTAAGTTAAGTTTTAAGTTTTAATATTTTTATACTGTTTTATATAGGTGGAAACCTGTTATTGGGTTAGTTTTTAAGTATGATTTTTTTGTTATAGTTGTTAAGAGCAGTTGGTTTCCCAAAATAAATAAATAAATAAATAAATAAATAGGTAAGTGGACCCTGTGAAAAACGGGATAATACTATAGGGACGTGATGACTTTTTATTTGACAGATTTTGAAGTCGGTTTACAGAACAACATGAGTTTGTAAAAACAAGATAGATAATAGATATCGTTTTCGATACGAGAATTTTATGATTTGTCTTCGACTCAGTCATTGTGTACCCGTCGTCCGACAGGCGCCGTGTTGCGGTCGGCCGGGCTGTGGGAGCGACTGGTGCAGCTGATCGAGCTCGCGTTCGCGATGAACTTCCCGCAGTCGGGCGCGTTCCCGCCGCCGCCGCGGGCCGAGCCCGAGGCGGCGGCCGAGCGGCAGCTGGCGGCGTGGGAGGCGCGCTGCGTGGCGGGCGGCCTGCCGCGGCCCGCCGTGTGGGCGCGCGTGGAGCGGGCGCGGGCCGCGCTGCACTGGCGGCCGCGGCCCGGCCTGCCGCCGCTGGAGCTGGCCGCCGACCCCGAGCGCGCGCCGCCGCCCGCCGCCGCCGCCGACCTGCTGCGGCCCGCGGGCCCGGCGCTGGCGCTGGCGCTGCTGCGCCTGGCCGAGGAGCCGCTGCTGCCGGCCAGCGACGCGGCGGCGCGCGGCGCGGCGGGCGGCGCGGGCGCGGCGGGCGTGGCGGCCGACTGGGACGCGGCGGCGGCGCCCGCGCTGCTGCAGCTGCTGCGCGCCGCGCGCCGCCTGCGCCGCGGGCGCCCCGCCCCCCGCGCCGCGCGCCGCCTGCTGGCGCACACGCCGCTGCGCGCCGCGGGCCCCGGGGACACCACAGGTCGGCCCCTTGTTCGAGCGCCTCGAGCCCCGTTCTGCGCCCGCGATTTCTGAGGTGTGACACGCGGCTTGTTGTCCAGGCTTCTTCGAGTGGCGCGAGGCGTTGTGGGCGGCGGCGCTGTCGGGCACCTCGGGGGCGATGCGGGCCGCGCTGCTGGGGTGGCGCCTGCGCACGCTGCACGCCCGGCTGCTGCTGCACGCGGACCAGGTCGCGCCGTGTTCTATCGCCGATACGACTGAACTTTCATTCGTAATACGTAGACTCTGGCGATAAAGTTTTCGTTTGTTCCTGCAGGAAGACGCCGTGAAGCGCATCCGATGTTCGGCACGTGAGGCGGTGAAGCAGTACGGGGACGGGGAGCCGGTGTCGCTGGTGCTGGCGGCGCGACTGGAGGCGGCGGCGGCGGCGGCGGCGGGCGCGGCGCCCGAGCGCACGCTGCGCCCCGTGCTGGCGGCCGCGCGCCTGGCGCTGGCGCCGGGCCAGCCGCGGCCCGCCGCGCTCTACGCCGCCAGGTGAACTGCAACTTTTATTTCATGTTTATTTTCCAGGTACTATTACTTTTATCACTGTAATAGATAAATGATTCGCTAACACTCCGCTCGTGGTGCAGGGTAGTGACGGAGGTGTGTCAAGAGTGTGGCAGCGCTGCGGATGCGGGGCAATGGGCGCTGGTCTGCGCGGTGCTCGCGCGGCCGCTGCCGCCCGACGAGGCGCTGCAGCGGCCGCCGCCGCCCGAGCTGCGGGCAGCCGCCGCCGCCGCCGCCGCGGACGTGGCCGCTGACCTGCAGCGGGCGATGGAGCAGGCCGAGCCCGCGCCCACCGAGCACGCGCCCGCCGAGCCGGCCGAGCGGGCGCTGCGGCCCAGCGCGGCCGAGTGGGCCGCGGCACGCGTGCAGCTGGCCGGGCCCGCCGAGCGCGCGCGGCTGCAGCGGGAGCTGCAACACGCCGTGCGTACTTCCACACGCTACAACACACTGACACACTTCCACACACTGAGACACAATGTCACACCCTGTGACACAATGACACAGACTGTGACACACTGCCACACACTGACGACACAATGCCACACACTGACACACACTGTGTCTCACTGCCACACACTGTGACACAATGCCACACACTGACACACACTGTGACACACTGCCATACACTGACACACTGCCACACACTGTGACACAATGCCTCGCACTGGGACACACTGCCACACACTGTGACTCAGTGCCACACACTTTGCCACAATGCCACACACTGACACACACTGTGACACATTGACACACTGCCACACACTGTGACACAATGCCTCGCACTGGGACACTGCGACGCACTGGACTGCCACACACTGTGTCTCACTGCCACACACTGTGTCTCACTGCCACACACTGTGTCTCACTGCCACACACTGTGCCGCACTGCCACACACTAACACCCGGCCGCCTGCCGCAGGCGCCGGCCCGCGGCGCGGCGCTGCGCGGCTGGCGCGAGGCGTGCGCATGCGCCCTGGCCGCGGCCGCCGCCGCCCGCGCCGGCGTCGTCGCCCGCGCGCTGCAGCACCACGCGCCGCTCAACGCCTACCTCGCGCTGTGTCAGTATTGCTTTTCTTAAAACTCTTACGTTGAAAATTTCATCTATCATCGGAATAAAAAATAAGTCAGAAAAAGTCCTTGATCTCGTGCTGTCTACTAATAGTGTCTTGGTGTCCGACTGCAGCAATGACGCGCTAGTACCTGTAGACGTTCTGCATGGGGCCCTTGTCATTGAGGTCTGTTTTGCCGATTGTGGTATCTTGAAGGCTGCTCCTTACAAGAAGTTTATGTTTGCTAAAGGTGACTACGTCGTCAGTGTGTGGCTCAGCTCAGCAGCATTCGCGGTCAAAAAAATTCGTTTAATAACCGATGTAGAAACCGCGCGATTAGTTTATTTTGCCTACTTCCACAGTCTAATGTCGTACGGCATCTTGCTGTGGGGTCATGCTGCAGATATGAACAGCATTTTTGTTCTGCAAAAGCGAGCCATTCGGGCGATTTACAAATTGGGACCCAAGATGTCACTTAGAAATAAATTTAAAGAAATTAATATTTTAACTTTGGCATCACAATATATCTTTGAAAACTTAATATATGTAAAAAAACATATAGGATTATTTGCAAAAAATAGCGATCGGCACATTGTTAATACCAGGAACAAAAATAAACTTGCTTTACAAGTCAGTCGATTACATAAGATTACTAAATCTTTTAAGGGGCAATGTATACGTTTTTACAATAAGATTCCCATTGACATTCAGAATTTGCCTTTCAACTGTTTTAAGACAGTAGTTAAACAAAAACTTTACAAAAAAGGTTATTATAAAGTTAGTGATTATTTAGAAGATATGAATGCATGGGATTAACTGTCTGAGAACTGATATTAGGCAGCTAAATTACTCAATTGTATACCAATATTTTATGTTTATTTTTATTTTTTTAAAGAACGTCTAGGGCCCTGTGCCGAGGTTTTTCTTGCAGCTTCTTTTCCCCGGCTATACAGGTTGTGAGAAGCTGCAGTAGTTTTAGGCGGATGAGACGTTCGTTATGTAAAATTGACGATTCAAAGTGTAACTATGTTACCTACTGAATAAAGATATTTTTGAATTTGAATTTGAATTTTGAATTTGAATTTGTCAATAAATGCAGCAATTAGCGAGATCGACTGGACTTATAAATTATCCAATGGATCACTTAATACTGCCACAGACTACTTTTACTCGACGTTGTCCTCCTTAATAGACAATTATATTCCATCGAAACTAGTCAAAAATGACCCCTTACCCAAATGGTATTCTTCTGCGTTAAGGAAAGCTATCAAAGAAAAGTTTGAATATTTAAGTAAATATAAAAATTATAAGAACAAATCAGATGAGTTGTCATATAAATTGTTGCGTGAAAGAGTGAAATGCATGGAAAAAAATCTGTTATGACACTTATATACAAGTTTTTCTGGTCTCACGTCAAGTCTAAGTCCAAGTCTGACAGTATTCCCAGCAGCCTTAATTATAATAATGCTGCGCTTAATACTGGTATTTCGATTTGTGACGCGTTTTCAAATTATTTTGGTTCGTCCTTTTTAAATAGTATATTGCCTTCTAATATTAATTATCTTCAAATGTCACAGAACTCTGTCACTCATTCTTCCTCGGGTATATCTGATGTGACGTTTGATGTCGAAACCATAGTAGGTTTGCTACGTAAGTTAGACCCTCATAAGTCTGCACGGCCTGACCTTATACCAGCAATTTTCCTTATTAATTGTGCTGATACGATAGCTGTCCCCATTTGTCTTTTGTTTAGGAGGACATTAGCGGAAAGTATTATTCCCGATATATGGAAACGTGCCTACATAACACCTGTGCATAAAAAAGGGCCGAAAACTGAGATTGTGAACTATAGACCCATATTCAAGCTGTGTCTCATTTCTAAGTTATTGGAGAAAGTTGTATCTTTTTAATACTAGTTGCACTGCGGCAAGGCGTCTCTTAAGTCAGAGTTTATTCGTTGAATAAATCAATAACCTTTTGCATTGTGTTCTACCATATTAATTACATTATTATTATTATTTCTTGTTTACCTATTTTGTAAGTGTTCTTTATAGCATTTCTCTTTTTAGTCAAGTTGTGTCTATTGGTGAGGACCTGTAAATGGCTGTTTGTTTTTTTGTATGAACTATTATTTTGTAATATTAGCTGTTGGTCTTCCAATAAAATAAATAAATAAATCTATACTTTTTTTAAAATATGGCCATATTGTGTCTCATTAAAAATGTAGCTCCAATGTATTTTTTCTGTTAACGTTATTCTCTATGATTTATTTACTACTGCATATAGCTAGCAAGGAGAGGGTGGGTGTATATAGGCGAGATGCTTTATGACGCAGTGAGCGCGGGCGTGGCGGTTGCGTGGCGGGCGGGCTTCGGCGCCGACCGGGCGTTGTGGCTGCGCGGCGAGTCGGCGCCGACCGAGCTGGCGGCACTGGCCGCGCTGCTGCCGACGCTGCTGCGCGCCGCCGACGAAGACTGGCCGGCGCACGGTAATTGGCGCATACATTCGAATCAAACCGAACCAAGCCAAGTCAAAGCTGAATTCGGAGCTTGTGAGTCGGCAGTAAAATATTTGCAAGTGTTAGCCTAAAAATAATATTCGGAGACGGTTCGCAGAAGCGGCGAGCCTGGAGCGGGCGATCGGGCGAGTGGACCGCGTGTGCGGCGCGGCGGGGGGGGCGCTGCTGGGGGCGCTGCGCCTGGAGGCGGCTGCCAGGGCGGCGGCCGAGCCCGCGCATGCGCTCACACGCCTGCTGGCGCGGGCGCCGCACTACAAGGTGAGTGGCCCCGGCGGCCGCGGGCGGCGGCGACAAATAGGTATTTTGTGTTTATGATGACTGTCCTACCTGTAAATTCAAAATATTTGTGTGTGGCTTTCAAGATTGAGCCATAGAATATTCGTGTTCGCGAATGTTGAACAATCGGCACTCGTGATGACACATACTATGCATGTGAGTGACGATGGTGGAGAGGATGGATGGAATTCTCTGCCTGAAAGCATTAGGAGAGCTTTGTCATTGGAGTCCTTTAAACGGCAAGTCAAGGCGCATTTCCTTACCTCTATTTCCTCTTCATCTTCATAATCTATCTACTCCTTTTCTTCCATAGTATATGTAGTAGTTTAAGTAGTGATATTTATTTATTATAACAATTATAATTATGTGTATTATTATTATGTAGTTTATGTAGTCAAAAGTGTATTTATTTTTATATGCACAAGTATTCCCATGCTGCACTATCCCGCTATATTACCTAATATTCAATATCTCCTATACTTAAAGGTTGCCTGGAAGAGATTGCTACTTAGCAATAAGGCCGCCTATTGTACTAATTCTATTTCTCTTTTGTTTTGTATTTTGTTTTTTCCTGTTTGTGCAATAAAGTATTTGTTATGTTATGTTATGATGGTGTGGTGTGCGGCAGTGGGCGCTGCTGCGCGGCGCGGCGCTGTGCGCGGCGGGGGCGGAGGCGCCGGAGCTGGCGCTGCAGCGGCGGCTGCGGCTGCACGCGCTGCCCGACGAGCTGCAGCCGCTGCCCGCCGAGGGCCGCCACGACGTCTGCGACGACTACGACGCCATCGCCGACGTACCACACCAATAAATATCAAATTATCAATAAATATTATTATGTTGGTATTACACGATGTTATTTTATTTCTCTTCCTTAGTCACCTTTGTAGCAAGGTTGTGGACGACAATGTAGCAGACGCTTCGATTATTACGACGATGCCGCCACTCGTGTTCCACGGTGCCCCCGTGGGTATCCGTTTCTTGGCGTAATACGTTTATTTCATACCACGACACAGAATCTCGCGTTACCCGTCCTCAATACGCGGCCTACGATCACTAGGATACGAGAAACTAGAAAACTGCCAGTGTTCCTATTTAAACAAAACACTATACAGAACCTTGAAGTATTACTCCCACCCACCTCAATATTGAATTCATCTAGTAGGAATGAAACAGGAGAAGTGGGTCAATATAACGTATATTATTCATAAAATTTGATACAATAATAAAAATATAACAATCGAGAGGTGTGGAGCGCGGCCGGACACAGCGCGCGACGCGGGCGCCGCCGGCTTCATGAGCGGCTGCAGCGCCGGCGCCGGCCGTCCGCGCGCCGACGTCGGCGCCGACGCCGCCGCCGTCGCCTGCGGGACATTGTGTTATGATCGCTTGCACGGGACGCACGGAAAAGTGGAACGCTGCTGATGTTCCTAGGTTAATTGGCAATGAGCTGATCTTCCACTACACGAGTTGATCTATCCAAACTTAGGACCTCATCAATAGGGGCTGAAAATTCCCTTCTAATTGTTTGTGGTTCTGCTCACCTCGTAAGGGCGGACGGTCGTGAATTTATATACAGGTGTTAGTGATATCGTAACGAATACTGAGGGAGATGATTCAGGCAATGATTCTGAGTTAATATTATAATAAGTGCAATTTTCTGTCGCAAAATTCATGTTTTTTTTTTAATTATTTTCAATTCTATACTTTTGCGATGGAAAACACTTGATATTAACTTAGAATAATGAGCTGAATCAACTCCCCAGTATTCGTTACGTTGTCACTTACATACACCCCGTACAAGTACCTATCCATACCTACGAATGCGTATGAGTGTTAGTGACACCGTAACATATACTGACAGGGATGGTTCAGAACATGATTCTGAGTTGATATGAAGTGGAATTTCCTGTCGGAAAATTCATGTAAAATTTTTGAGTTTATTTTTTCAATTATTTTGAGTTCCATACTTATGCGACGGAAAATTCCACTTTATAACTGCTCAGAATATGAGTAATGAATGAATCACGACACACACTGTTACGACGTCGCTAACACCCTGTATGTGCTGAAGAGTTAGTGCTTGCCTGTGTGGTGTCGGTAGTATTATTGGTGGTGGTGGTGACGGCTGCGGCGGTGGTGTTGACCGGGTACCCCCAGCCGCCGCCGCCCGCGCCGCCCTCGTCCACGGGCGCGCCGTAGTCAGCCGCGTTGTCGCCGTACTCACCTGCCTGCAATTATTCAATAACGTCATCATCATCAATTTAAGAGCCACGCTCTTGTCGGTGTAGCATTTTCCATTCCAGTCTATCAAAGGCCAATTCCTTGACTTCCCTATAAGACACGACGTTAACCTTTTCTTTAATCTGTTCCATGTAAGCTCTTCTTGGTCTTCCCCTTCCTCTCTTTCCTTCTAGCTTTCCTTCTATGATGTTTTTAATGAATTCGTCGTGTCTTATTAGGTGTCCAATCATCTTGCCTCTTCTGTCCTCAATAATTCTCAGTATTTGTCTCTTTTCCCTTACTCTTACTAGCACTTCCTCATTTGTAACCCTTTCTGTCCAACTTATTCTTCCCATCCTCCTCCAACACCACATTTCAAAGGCCTCGAGTCTCTCTCTGTCCTTCTGTGTCAGTGTCCAAGTTTCACATCCATAGAGGGCTATACTCCATACGAAGGTTTTGACACATCTTTTTCTGATAGATTTGGCAATCCTAGCCTTGAATATGCACCCTTTGTTATGGAAAGCTTGTTTTGCCATTGCTATTCTGGTTTTAACGTCTAAAGTACATCTTGAGTCATTCGTTATTATGCTGCCTAGATACTTCATCAATAACGTACATCATCTAAACTCTATTATTTAAAATAGGAATTACGTAGGTACATGAACCTTGAAGTCCGGTCGATTCGGCTCGAACAGGGGCGACGGCTTCACCGAGACGGCCTGCGTGGGCGTACCCAGCATGGGGATGACGAACGGCCTCTTGGCGGGCGTGCGGGTGCGGTTGGTGGGCGGCGCCGGCCAGCGCGTGCGCGTGGGCGGCGCGCCGTAGGGCGCGTGCGGCGTCGTGCTGGTGGGCCGCGCGCCGGGCGGCGCCGACGCCGGCTGCGGCCGCACGCGCGTCGGCGGCGACACGCTCAGCCCCACTGCGCACACGGGAGGGTTAGCACCGCTCGCCGCGCTCGGGGCACGTCACGGCACGAGGCGGCACGTACTCTCGGGCGCGGCGAGCGGAGGCGCCAGGTGCGCCAGGTCCAGCGGCGGCGTGGGCAGCGTGGCCCGCGCCGACGTCGGCGCCGGCGACGCGGCCGCCGGCGACGGGCTGGCGCGCTCGCCGCTGTCGTCCAGCAGCCGCCGCTCGTTGCACAGCTCGGCGCACGCGCCCCTGCACACGTTTTGCAACATTTTACATTCAATGTTTTGAATGATAGACACATTAGGCTACAATATACTAAGATAGTAAGTATGTGACATAGCTAAAATTTAGTGTGAAATATAAAGTAACTTGAAAAAAAATCTATTGTCTGCGAGTTATTTTGTCTTGCACTGCAAAATCTACAAAAGTTAAGGATATATAATTTACTTACTATGTATATTAGAAAAATTTGCCCTAATTAATTATTTCTACAAAAAAGTCAGCGATACCATAAAAAATATAATTAAATTGAAAACAAGTGGCAACATCTGGGGGCACCGCTGCCAAGACGAGCAAAGCGAAGTGCAAGGGCACTACATACCTTTTTTGAACCCTAATAACTCTGGTTTGGATTATACCAGATAAACCAAATTCTCAGGATATGTTGCTAGCAGTGGACTTATTAAACGTGTAAAGTTTCAAATGCATAGCTATTATACTTTAGATTTTATTGATATGTAAAAAACCCCGATTTTGACACTCACTGACTAACCTTTCACTCACTAACGATCATTATACGTAATTATATGGCACTTTCAGATGTCTTAGAAGGCTGAAATTTGGGATGTAAGTTAGTATTAATTAGTATACAAACAACAAGAAGATTCGAAAACTGAACTTTCACTCCCTAAACAGATTTATTAATGCGGTCGAGTTTCAAACATATTGTATGGACGATTATATTGAACGAAGTGAAAATATGTATAAAAGATTGTCGCGCCGTAGCTTTTGCGTAGCTTGGTTAACAGCGCTAGGCTACTAGAAAACTTCGAAAATTATTTCTTTTATTAACAAAAACATTTTCATGTAAAATGTGCCAAGACGAGATTATATCGATCACAATGTCAAAAAATTATCAGATCTCATGTAGAGCCAAACTAACTCTACACGGGCTAACTATAAAACCCAATGTTTACAAAGTCTACATGATAGGTACAATACTTAGTATGTGGATTGGGCGTTTCACTACCATCACGTGAGCGTAAGATGAATGAGCGTGAAGTGACGGAAGACCGGTGCTTCGATTTAAAGATTGCGTCAAAAGAGACATGAGCTCATTTGGAATTTACCACGAGGCATGGGAGGAACTCGCCGATGATCGAGACCTGTGGAAGAAGCGTGTGCTCGATGGACGCGACACTCATGACCACACCTGGTTTGACACACTGGCGAGCAGGAGAATGAAACGCCATCAAACCGACAACAATCCACCAGTTGGAGACTTCTCCTGCAGAGTGTGCGGTAGTTTGCCGCTCTAGGATTGGCTTGCACAGCCATGAAAGAAAGTGCATTTCTTCGAGGCAATGACGTCATAAATCGTCTGAAACAGACGTATAAGGCCAAAGATGAGCAACTTTATTGCCATTCTGTTATTTACTACAGTTCTTGTAAGTAGGAACGAAACGGACAATATTATAATGTATATGGTAAGTATAGAATTATGTTGCTACTTATATTGATTCTCAATTTTTTGATCAGAATAATACTGGGTGGAAGAAGTGTTGTGCCTGGGTGTTGTTGGGATTAACAAGGGTCATCATTTATACCCAAAAACAAAGATAAAAATGCAAATGTCTGTTATCGATAAAATTAGAAGGTTAAACGAAGGCAACTCTGAACAGCGCCATCTACATTTTTTTGGGGTCCCTCGTTGGATAATATTTCCCTATATATTTTTTTGGGCGGATAAGGCAAGAGGGAAACTACTGCCCCATTTTCCCTAAAAAGTAGCATGCTACACCAACAAGAGCGTGGTTCATTTAAATTAGTGATGATGATATTTTATTAACTTAATTATTAATAGAATACATAGTTTTATCAGTTTTGTTATTTATTTTCAATAAACTTTGTCTTTTACACTAGGTATCTAATATCTTCTTCTCTTCTATCTAATACTTACTACTGAGGCGCCAAAGGCCCCTGACACGGCTCATGTAATGACTAATTACTTACTTACATCAGTAAGAAATAACCGGGACAAACAGCTTAACGTGCCTTCCGAAGCACGGATCATCTTACTTCCGGACAATAATATCAAATTTTGACGAATATTTCAAAAGTTACGACGACGACAAAGTAATTTTGTTTAAAAGCAGCCGTGTGCGCTGTACCTGCCGCAGGCGCGCAGCGTGTGCGCGCAGTGCAGGAAGCGGCGCCAGCGCGCCACGGACTGCGCCGCGTGCGTGTCGCCGCAGCCCGGGCCGCCCGCGCCCGCGCCCGCCGAGCGCGACACCACGCCGCACAGCTTGCCCGAGCACACCACGCCCGCGCCCAGCTCGGGCTCGCACAGCTCGGGCCCGGACAGGCACAGCGCGCGGTCGCGCAGCGCGGCCCAGTGGCGCACCAGCTGCGCGCACGCCGTGTCGGGCGCCAGCGTGGCGTCCACGATGCGCAGGCGCGCGCGGCGCTGGCCGGCCCGCTGCAGGGCGCGCACCACGTGGCACACGCTGCCGCTGGCGCACTCCTGCGGCGCCGTGGCCATGAGGATGGGCCGCGTGCTGGCCGCGCTGCCGAACGGCTTCTCCAGCTCCAGCACGGCCAGGTCCAGCAGCGCGCCCGTCAGCGCCGCGCCGCGCCCCGCCTCGCGCTGCGCTCACCATGCAATCGCACACACCAACCATTACCTACCTACTTATGAATCTGGAACTCATTTGTATGACAACGCCACGATATAAACACTGAAGCCATGCCCTCAAAGTGTCAATACAAAAGTTTATTGCTTTTTCTTTATTAACATTTTATTGGCGTAGATAGGTGTAAGCTCCTCGGTGCTGATATACTAGCTAGGATTCTCGTCGTGACTTTATACCTATGCCTGGGATAGGTAAACATAGGTACTACTACATAATTGCTAATTGGTTTGAATTAGACTAAAAGCAAACATTCGAAGGTAAATGTGTTGGTATAAAATGAAATGCATTCGTTGCAGAGCACCTGTTGGTGTGCGCCGGCGGTGGCCACACGCTTGACGCGGCGGGCGCCGTCGGCGCGCGTGGCGGCGCCGGCCGCCGTGGCCGCGGCCAGCGCCCACAGCTCGGGCGGCGCCGGCCGCGGCCCGCGGGCGCACTCGGCCGACGTCACGCCCGTGCGCAGCGACACCAGCGAGCCCGAGCAGCGCCACGTGCTGTAGTCCTCCGCCACGTGCTCCACCACGATCTGCACGCACACAGCTCCGGTCACTCGGCTCACCCCGGGCACCGCACCGCCGCGCCCCGCCCCGCACTCACCATGAAGGGCGCGGAATCACTATCGTCGTCCGCTTCCACGTCCTCGGCTGCGTCCGCGTCGGCTGCGGGCTCCGAAGTTCCGTCGGCGGCGCCTCCGCACTCTGCACAGAGCGTAGTGTGAGCGGGCGAGCGCCGCGGCCGCGCCGGCGCCGGGCCGCGGCACTCACCCGGCAGGCCGGCGCCCAGCAGCAGCAGCAGCGCTAGCAGCGCGGCGCCCCCGCATCCAGCCCCCTCGCTCGCCATGCATCAGCCGCCGGAGCTCCCGGCGCGTCACGTCTCACTGACGCAGTCAGCGCTACGCGCCGCGTCGCCGCCGCTGACATCCAACATACACGTCTGCCTGCCAGCTCTTTGTTAGAACTTTCAAAGAAGATTTTATGAGTTTAATCAATAAATATACTCTATGGCTAAAACACGACTAAAACCCGATTAATCACGCTCTAAAAAGTATGAAACAAAAAAAAATATATATTGTGACGCCTGATATGGACTACGTCACAGAAGGTATTTGTGAGCAAACGGAAGCTTTACACGGGACACGACACGACACGACACCACGACAGAGGATGTTAAAAGAAAAACAATCTTTATCTGTCATGTCCCCACGCCCTACAATTGATGTCCAAATAGAAGACAACCAAACGGCAGGTTCATCTAACTACAAAAATAATCCTTCGGGAATAACGGATACGAATATCTCTGAAGATAACAGAAAACTTCTGCAGAAACAATTTTTAAACTTTAGTGCTTTTGAAAAGACGGCTTCTAATATTTTTGCTAATAAATAAATGCTACAACGACGTACCGATTCATATACAGGGTGTTAGTGACATCGTAACGAATACTGAGAGGGATGACCATGATTCTGAGTTAATATCTAGTGGAATTTTCCGTCGCAAAATTCATGAAATTTTGAGTTTTGTTTTTAATTATTTTCAATTCCATATTGTGTTTTTAGCTGCATGAACCCAAATTTCAATAAAAAAAACAATAATGACAAATTATCGAAAATTTTCAATGTAATGGAGACAACAATTTTGCAGTATCCGTAATCAGCTGCTCGAACGGGTCAACGGCCACACGCACCGCGCGCCGCGCGCCCCGCTCCGCACGCCCCGCTCCGCGCGCCCCGCGGCTGCGGCGCGGCCTACAAAGTAGGCACTACGAACCGATCCTATTTCTTCCTCTGTCTATCGAAATTATAAATTTATTTAATTCTTATTCTTAAATGGACGGATAATCAACAGGAATAAAATTTATGGAATACACGTCAATTTTAAGCAGAAATCTAAAACAACCGACAGAATTAAGTTCACAGCACACGTCAAACGGTTTGCATACCAGCGAGATACCTTTTTGATTCGGCCGGGTTATTCATTCATTTACGCATAGCATTTGCAGACACCGCCTAATTTTATTTAAAGTTATATCCGTCATTTTCATATCCGTCGAAAAGGAAAGGGACGGATGATTCACAGCTCTTAATTTTAGGAAGAATGAGTGAATGAATGAATAACCCGGGCGAATCAAAAGGTACGTCGCTGGTATGCAATCCGTTTGACGTGCTGTCTACTTAACTGTGTCGGGTTATTGACGGATGTAAAATTTTTAGACGGTTGGTTTAGATTTGTGCTTAAAATTGACGTGTGTTCCATAAATTTTATGCTTGTCGATTACCCGTCCCTTTCCTTTTCGGCGGATAAGAAAATGACAGATATAACTTAAAATAAAATTAGATGGTATTTACAGGAATTAGCACCATTATCTACCTAAAACAGTTGAAACAGTAAATAATTAATTGTATTCTTTGTTGTCATTAGAATAACTAACAACCAACTAACACAACCACCACAGATTAGGTAATTAGTTACCTACTACGTCAACCATCCACCAACTTAGTATGTAAGTACCTACGCAAAACCTCGCTACACAAAAATCGAGCGAGATCGCGTCTAGAATTGGGCGGACACTCCGCCAAAGTGTTGCCTATCGATATTCTATCGATACCTAGTTAAAAAAAACCAATAGTAGGTACCTATCGATAGATCTTTTAGATCAATACCCATTATTGTTACAAAGCAAGACCTATCGGTACTATCGCTAGTATCGATCTAAATGTACTATCACTACTTTAGATAGTTTAGACAATTTTCAAGTTCAACAATTGATAATCTACCTATCGATAGTTCGGCAACTCCGCCGCGTAGGCAATGTCGGCATGTTCAAAGAAAAAAATTGTCCGAGAGGAGTGATCTTATTTTTCTTGTTACATGTTGTTGGTACCGAGGTACTAAGTACTAAGTTATTCGTGGTTTTAAATCTCATTGTTAAATCATCAGTAAAGAACTAATTAAACCTATCCTGTTCTGTGTACAATATTCATGTAACGGCTACGTACTTACATAAGTACCTAGTAGACGGGAGCAACGGCTTAACGTGCCTTCCGAAGCACGGATCATTTCACTTTCGGCCAATCAGGTGATCAGCCTGTAACGTCCTAACCAACGGCCTTATAAACAGATTTTTGTGATATGTCCCCACCGGAATACGAACCCGGACCCTCCGCATCATGAGCCCATCGCTCAACCACTAGACCACATAGGCCAAAAGGTTCTAAGACATAATTAAAGGATCCTGGGACGCAAGACCTCCGAGTTAGGGCTTGTTTGATCTGTCTTGATGAATACTCGGACGTGAATAGCCGCACGGATCAAGGGCAACGCGCGCCAATAAAGGAGGCATTACGAACAGATACTATTTCTTTCTCTGTCACTTGCACCATAAACATAATTCTCTCTCTCTCTCTAGTCGTCGGCTCGATTCGGCCGCGGCCGGCGCGTCGTCGGCGCCTTTGATGCTTTGCGCTAACGCCGCCGCGCGCTTCCGCTCAGTCGAATACTAAGCTTGACCCGAATCGCGTGATGTTTTTCGAGGATATTTTTTTCGTGTTTGCAAGTGTTTTGTGTTTGTTTTATTCTGTAAATGAGTAAAGTCGACTATGATGATAGATCATAGACCATTTACTGCGCAAGAGTATGGAAGATTGTTGATGTTTATTAAAGAGCAAGGTGTTGTGTTTGTGAGTGCGTGTGATACCTACCTACCGCGGAGGAAACGCGATGTTGCATACCTACGTGACGTGACATGTTCTAGGGTACCTACCTAGGTACTTCATCCGAAGGAATAACAATTAAGGTAAGGCAAGAGTAGGGTTTTTATTGTTAATAAGTTAGGAACGTTTTAATAACTGGTAGGTACCTACCTACGGTACGGCACGGTACCTACCGTGCGTGAAAAATCGTGGCAGTAGGTGTTCTACTTCAACAAACTCAACATTTTTAAACGTTGAACCACTAAACATCTAAATACAAGACAATGAAAACTGTATATTAGATCGATTCATGAAGGTTGGTGGAAGAAGTCGAGAGAATTCTTAAGCCAAACTTACTACTTAGGGGTAAAATTAATGCAAATGTATTCACTTTCAGTAGCAACGCTTAGAAAACTGAATAATTGATCGATTCATGAAGGTTGGTGGAAGAAGTCGAGAGCATTCTTAGGCCAAACTTACTACTTGGGGATAAAACTGGTGCAGATGTATTGACTTTGAGTAGCAACGCTTAGAAAACTGTACATTTGATCGATTCATGGTGGTTGTTGGAAGAAGTCGAGAGCATTCTTAGGCCAAACTTACTACTTAGGGGTAAAATTTATGCAAATGTATTGACTTTGAGTGGCAACTCTTAGAAAACTGTAGAATTGATCGATTCATGAAGGTTGGTGGAAGGAGTCGACAGCATTCTTACGCCAAACTTACTACTTAGGGGTAAAATTTATGAAAATGTATTGACTTTGAGTGGCAACTCTTAGGAAACTGTAGAATTGATCGATTCATGAAGGTTGGTGGAAGAAGTCGAGAGCATTCTTAGGCCAAACTTACTACTTAGGGGTAAAAATTATGTAAATGTATTGACTTTGAGTGGTAACTCTTAGAAAACTGTAGAATTGATCGATTCATGAAGGTTGGTGGAAGGAGTCGACAGCATTCTTAGGCTAAACCTACTACTTAGGGGTAAAATTAATGCAAATGTATTGACTTTGAGTGGCAACTCTTAGAAAACTGTATATTTGATCGATTCATGAAGGTTGGTGGAAGAAGTCGAGAGAATTCTTAAGCCAAACTTACTACTTAGGGGTAAAATTAATGCAAATGTATTCACTTTTAGTAGCAACGCTTAGAAAACTGAATAATTGATCGATTCATGAAGGTTGTTGGAAGAAGTCGAGAGCATTCTTAGGCCAAACTTACTACTTAGGGGTAAAATTTATGCAAATGTATTGACTTTGAGTGGCAACTCTTAGAAAACTGTAGAATTGATCGATTCATGAAGGTTGGTGGAAGGAGTCGACAGCATTCTTACGCCAAACTTACTACTTAGGGGTAAAATTTATGAAAATGTATTGACTTTGTGTGGCAACTCTTAGGAAACTGTAGAATTGATCGATTCATGAAGGTTGGTGGAAGAAGTCGAGAGCATTCTTAGGCCAAACTTACTACTTAGGGGTAAAAATTATGTAAATGTATTGACTTTGAGTGGTAACTCTTAGAAAACTGTAGAATTGATCGATTCATGAAGGTTGGTGGAAGGAGTCGACAGCATTCTTAGGCTAAACCTACTACTTAGGGGTAAAATTAATGCAAATGTATTGACTTTGAGTGGCAACTCTTAGAAAACTGTATATTTGATCGATTCATGAAGGTTGGTGGAAGAAGTCGAGAGAATTCTTAAGCCAAACTTACTACTTAGGGGTAAAATTAATGCAAATGTATTCACTTTCAGTAGCAACGCTTAGAAAACTGAATAATTGATCGATTCATGAAGGTTGGTGGAAGAAGTCGAGAGCATTCTTAGGCCAAACTTACTACTTGGGGATAAAACTGGTGCAGATGTATTGACTTTGAGTAGCAACGCTTAGAAAACTGTACATTTGATCGATTCATGGTGGTTGTTGGAAGAAGTCGAGAGCATTCTTAGGCCAAACTTACTACTTAGGGGTAAAATTTATGCAAATGTATTGACTTTGAGTGGCAACTCTTAGAAAACTGTAGAATTGATCGATTCATGAAGGTTGGTGGAAGGAGTCGACAGCATTCTTACGCCAAACTTACTACTTAGGGGTAAAATTTATGAAAATGTATTGACTTTGAGTGGCAACTCTTAGGAAACTGTAGAATTGATCGATTCATGAAGGTTGGTGGAAGAAGTCGAGAGCATTCTTAGGCCAAACTTACTACTTAGGGGTAAAAATTATGTAAATGTATTGACTTTGAGTGGTAACTCTTAGAAAACTGTAGAATTGATCGATTCATGAAGGTTGGTGGAAGGAGTCGACAGCATTCTTAGGCTAAACCTACTACTTAGGGGTAAAATTAATGCAAATGTATTGACTTTGAGTGGCAACTCTTAGAAAACTGTATATTTGATCGATTCATGAAGGTTGGTGGAAGAAGTCGAGAGCATTCTTAGGCGAAAGTTTCTACTTAGGGGTAAAATTTATGCAAATGTATTGAATTTGAGTGGCAACGCTTAGAAAACTGTATATTTGATCGATTCATGAAGGTTGGTGGAAGAAGTCGAGACCATTCTTAGGCCAAACTTACTACTCAAGGGTAAAATTTATGCAAATGTATTGACTTTGAGTAGCAACTCCTAGAAAACTGTATATTTCATCGATTGATGAAGGTTGGTGGAAGGAGTCGACAGCATTCTTAGGCCAAACTTACTACTCAAGGGTAAAATTTATGCAAATGTATTGACTTTGAGTAGCAACGCTTAGAAAACTGTATATTTGATCGATTCATGAAGGTTGGTGGGAGAAGTCGAGAGCATTCTTAGGCCAAACTTACTACTTAGGGGTAAAATTTATGAAAATGTATTGACTTTGAGTGGCAACTCTTAGAAAACTGTAGAATTGATCGATTCATGAAGGTTGGTGGAAGGAGTCGACAGCATTCTTAGGCTAAACCTACTACTTAGGGGTAAAATTAATGCAAATGTATTGACTTTGAGTGGCAACTCTTAGAAAACTGTATATTTGATCGATTCATGAAGGTTGGTGGAAGAAGTCGAGAGCATTCTTAGGCGAAAGTTTCTACTTAGGGGTAAAATTTATGCAAATGTATTGACTTTGAGTGGCAACGCTTAGAAAACTGTATATTTGATCGATTCATGAAGGTTGGTGGAAGAAGTCGAGACCATTCTTAGGCCAAACTTACTACTTAGGGGTAAAAATTATGTAAATGTATTGACTTTCAGTGGTAACTCTTAGAAAACTGTATATTTGATCGATTCATGAAGGTTGGTGGAAGGAGTCGACAGCATACTTAAGCCAAACCTTCTACTTAGGGGTAAAATTAATGCAAATGTATTCACTTTCAGTAGCAACGCTTAGGAAACTGAATATTTGATCGATTCATGAAGGTTGGTGGAAGAAGTCGAGAGCATTCTTAGGCCAAACTTACTACTTGGGGATAAAACTGGTGCAGATGTATTGACTTTGAGTAGCAACGCTTAGAAAACTGTACATTTGATCGATTCATGGTGGTTGTTGGAAGAAGTCGAGAGCATTCTTAGGCCAAACTTACTACTTAGGGGTAAAAATTATGTAAATGTATTGACTTTGAGTGGCAACTCTTAGAAAACTGTACATTTGATCGATTCATGGTGGTTGTTGGAAGAAGTCGAGAGCATTCTTAGGCCAAACTTACTACTTAGGGGTAAAAATTATGTAAATGTATTGACTTTGAGTGGCAACGCTTAGAAAACTGTATATTTGATCGATTCATAAAGGTTGGTGGAAGGAGTCGACAGCATTCTTAGGCCAAACCTACTACTTAGGGGTAAAATTTATGAAAATGTATTGACTTTGAGTGGCAACTCTTAGAAAACTGTAGAATTGATCGATTCATGAAGGTTGGTGGAAGGAGTCGACAGCATTCTTAGGCTAAACCTACTACTTAGGGGTAAAATTAATGCAAATGTATTGACTTTGAGTGGCAACTCTTAGAAAACTGTATATTTGATCGATTCATGAAGGTTGGTGGAAGAAGTCGAGAGCATTCTTAGGCGAAAGTTTCTACTTAGGGGTAAAATTTATGCAAATGTATTGACTTTGAGTGGCAACGCTTAGAAAACTGTATATTTGATCGATTCATGAAGGTTGGTGGAAGAAGTCGAGACCATTCTTAGGCCAAACTTACTACTTAGGGGTAAAAATTATGTAAATGTATTGACTTTCAGTGGTAACTCTTAGAAAACTGTATATTTGATCGATTCATGAAGGTTGGTGGAAGGAGTCGACAGCATACTTAAGCCAAACCTTCTACTTAGGGGTAAAATTAATGCAAATGTATTCACTTTCAGTAGCAACGCTTAGGAAACTGAATATTTGATCGATTCATGAAGGTTGGTGGAAGAAGTCGAGAGCATTCTTAGGCCAAACTTACTACTTGGGGATAAAACTGGTGCAGATGTATTGACTTTGAGTAGCAACGCTTAGAAAACTGTACATTTGATCGATTCATGGTGGTTGTTGGAAGAAGTCGAGAGCATTCTTAGGCCAAACTTACTACTTAGGGGTAAAAATTATGTAAATGTATTGACTTTGAGTGGCAACTCTTAGAAAACTGTACATTTGATCGATTCATGGTGGTTGTTGGAAGAAGTCGAGAGCATTCTTAGGCCAAACTTACTACTTAGGGGTAAAAATTATGTAAATGTATTGACTTTGAGTGGCAACGCTTAGAAAACTGTATATTTGATCGATTCATAAAGGTTGGTGGAAGGAGTCGACAGCATTCTTAGGCCAAACCTACTACTTAGGGGTAAAATTAATGCAAATGTATTGACTTTCAGTAGCAACGCTTAGAAAACTGTATATTTGATCGATTCATGAAGGTTGGTGGGAGAAGTCGAGAGCATTCTTAGGCCAAACTTACTACTTGGGGATAAAACTGGTGCAGATGTATTGACTTTGAGTAGCAACGCTTAGAAAACTGTACATTTGATCGATTCATGGTGGTTGTTGGAAGAAGTAGAGAGCATTCTTAGGCCAAACTTACTACTTAGGGGTAAAAATTATGTAAATGTATTGACTTTGAGTGGTAACTCTTAGAAAACTGTGGAATTGATCGATTCATGAAGGTTGGTGGAAGGAGTCAACAGCATTCTTACGCCAAACTTCCTACTTAGGGGTAAAATTTATGAAAATGTATTGACTTTGAGTGGTAACTCTTAGAAAACTGTAGAATTGATCGATTCATGAAGGTTGGTGGAAGTAGTCGACAGCATTCTTAGGCTAAACCTACTACTTAGGGGTAAAATTAATGCAAATGTATTGACTTTGAGTGGCAACTCTTAGAAAACTGTATATTTGATCGATTCATGAAGGTTGGTGGTATAGGTGGAAGAATGCTGTCGACTCCTTCCACCAACCTTCATCAATCGATGAAATATACAGTTTTCTAAGCGTTGCTACTCAAAGTCAATACATTTGCATAAATTTTACCCTTGAGTAGTAAGTTTGGCCTAAGAATGCTGTCGACTCCTTCCACCAACCTTCATCAATCGATGAAATATACAGTTTTCTAGGAGTTGCTACTCAAAGTCAATACATTTGCATAAATTTTACCCTTGAGTAGTAAGTTTGGCCTAAGAATGCTGTCGACTCCTTCCAGCAACCTTCAACAATCGATGAAATATACAGTTTTCTAAGCGTTGCTACTCAAAGTCAATACATTTGCATAAATTTTACCCTTGAGTAGTAAGTTTGGCCTAAGAATGCTGTCGACTCCTTCCACCAACCTTCATCAATCGATGAAATATACAGTTTTATAGGAGTTGCTACTCAAAGTCAATACATTTGCATAAATTTTACCCTTGAGTAGTAAGTTTGGCCTAAGAATGCTGTCGACTCCTTCCACCAACCTTCATCAATCGATGAAATATACAGTTTTCTAGGAGTTGCTACTCAAAGTCAATACATTTGCATAAATTTTACCCTTGAGTAGTAAGTTTGGCCTAAGAATGCTGTCGACTCCTTCCACCAACCTTCATAAATCGATGAAATATACAGTTTTCTAAGCGTGTCTACTCAAAGTCAATACATTTGCATAAATTTTACCCTTGAGTAGTAAGTTTGGCCTAAGAATGCTGTCGACTCCTTCCACCAACCTTCATCAAACGATGAAATATACAGTTTTCTAGGAGTTGCTACTCAAAGTCAATACATTTGCATAAATTTTACCCTTGAGTAGTAAGTTTGGCCTAAGAATGCTGTCGACTCCTTCCACCAACCTTCATGAATCGATGAAATATACAGTTTTCTAAGCGTTGCTAGTCAAAGTCAATACATTTGCATAAATTTTACCCTTGAGTAGTAAGTTTGGCCTAAGAATGCTGTCGACTCCTTCCACCAACCTTCATGAATCGATGAAATATACAGTTTTCTAAGCGTTGCTACTCAAAGTCAATACATTTGCATAAATTTTACCCTTGCGTAGTAAGTTTGGCCTAAGAATGCTGTCGACTCCTTCCACCAACCTTCATCAATCGATGAAATATACAGTTTTCTAGGAGTTGCTACTCAAAGTCAATACATTTGCATAAATTTTACCCTTGAGTAGTAAGTTTGGCCTAAGAATGCTGTCGACTCCTTCCACCAACCTTCATCAATCGATGAAATATACAGTTTTCTAGGAGTTGCTACTCAAAGTCAATACATTTGCATTAATTT